>NC_088100.1:47119753-48572253 GCF_036370855.1 Dromaius novaehollandiae | reverse complement strand
GAAAGACCTCTGCCCACACCCACAGTACCCAAAACTTCCCCTTGCCTTTCAGAGTCCTCCTTGGTCCTTCCTGGCCTCCATTTCTCAACCTAGGGCTGCTACTCAACTTCCTCTCCACCTGCCAACCCATCCTCAGAGCTTGCTCCATCTCCACTGCAAAATTAAAGTTTGCTGCTGTCCTCCCTCCTCACACTGGAACAAGGACCAACTGACCTCCTTTGTCTTTAGCCTTGGAGCAGCAAATTCAGCTATGGCTATTCTGCTGAAGGGTATTGAGCTAGCTCTAGAAAAAAATACTGGTCACATTACCACTAAGTACAGCAAAGTACAGCAGTACAGCTAAGTACAGCAAAGGCAGAAGTAAGCATGGTATATGCATAGCACAGTAGCAAGGAGCCATTGCCACCAGGTTGGGCTGAGGGAGGTCTGAGCTGGCAGACATAGCAATGAACTTCACTGTTTTTTAAAATAAGAGGGTTCTTGTCATGGCAACAGCCTGTCTCTGTGTCCTTACCTGTCAGATAAAGGTCTTTAAACTGAATTTGAACCTGAACGGTAAATTCTTGTCCCAAAGGAACATTGCTGAGAATGGGATGATGTGTATAATCTCCATCTCCATCCCTAGATAATCTTAATTCTTACTGTCTTGGTTCAATGTTTTAATTTAAAAGTCATTGTGGATTGATCAAGGAGTGCATTTTCAGAACATAATTGGTGACATACTTCCCTCTGAATTTAACACGCCTGGAAAGACACCAGTGTTCTTCAGGCTATAATGGGATGTTACTGGTAGAACTGCGTTCCTTGGATTCCTTCAGAAGAAATCCTTCCCACACCCCCAACAGCAATTTATGAAGTGATAGAGAAGGAAACTGGTTTTATGCTGCTACTGCTTTAATATCAGTACAAAGCCTTTCCAGCAAAGATACATTACTGTGGAAATCTGGGATTCAGTGGGTCATTGAAAGACAAGGCAAAAGTGCTTCAGTTTAGCATCACAAAAGTAGCCTCAATCTATGAGGCCTAATCTTGCGTGCAGTGACCCATGGGTAGCCCATAAAAGGAAAGCAACTCTGCCACAGTGAAGTAAATTCAAGGCTGCTGCAAAGAGGGGAAGAATAATCTTGGTGGATGAGAGAAGAGTGAGGAGCTTGCATCAAGGAAAATTCAGGTTCGATTATAAAAAAACCTTTCTAATGGTAAAAATGGTGAAGCACTGTAATAGATTTTCTGGGGAGGATATGGAATCTGCAGAGCTGGAAATCTTTAAGAACTGATGAGGCAAAAATCTATCTGTTGTGACATAACTGAAGCTGATCCTGCCTTGGCAAAAGATGAGCTAGATGACCCCTTGAATTTCCTCTAGCCTATTTTTATCTGAAACTGTAGAATTTATCGCACGGCTCTTGATATTTTATGCCTTGCTTGTCGTAGTACAGTCTGGAAACACAGACTGTAGCTGTCACTTAGCAAGAAAAGAAAGTTTCTAACCATTGTGCCTGTGAAGATGAATTCCAAATTGTGGCCAAATAAAAAAGGAAATTAAAAGAAGTCCAACCTGAGAGAGATATATTTTATGTCTCATGAATTTTAAGTGAGGCCTGTGATTTTTGAATACTTTGTATTGATAAAACTAGAGAAGTCCAAAAGGCAGGGTAGAGGGACTTTTCACCGATAAGCATTATGTACTGTCATGAAACTTAAAACTCAGTAAGAATTAAATTCTGCCAGAGCTTGAGATTTTAAAGCTTTGCTCTGCCTGAAAAACATGGAAATTGTTTTCTATGCATGTTTATTTGTCCCTTTGCAACAGGAAAATACTTTTACAGTCATTACAGAAGTGCTTTAGAAAATGTAATGTAATTGAAATGCTGTAGGCAGGGGAAAAAATCATGTTTTGGAGGTGGAGTTCCCCAAAGAAACTGAGTTCTGGCTCCAGCTACATTTTCTTGCTAGAATCCTGCTTTTTAGATAAATGTCAGACAGGAGTTTTGAAGCTGAGAATAGAAGCAGATGATGAAAATAATTCTAATCACTAAAGCAAGATATAGAAACAGCAGAACAGAAAAGTGGTCCTCTGTGTCGCAAGCAGGTAAAGCTAATAAATCCATGTGTGACAGCCAGATACACTGGAGTGTACAAATTATATGCTTTTATCCAGGGAGAATTTTTGAGCAAGATTAAGGTTTTAATGTGACTGCCTTCTTGTGACAATTATCAGTTGGAAGGAACTGCATTATTTGTTGCAGTGAGAGGGCACTGAGCTAAGGTCACTGAGTTGTTCAGTCTTCCATACTGCACTTGAATCACCTTAGGCAGAAAATTGCATGCTTTTCTTTAAACAAGAAAATAGAAGCAAATCACAATGGCCGGGAAAGAATGGAGGCGTGCACAGGCTCTTCTGACTTTAGATGTACATTGAATGTCATGCTAAGGGAAAGAATGGCTAAAAGACAGAAAGAAATAAAAATGACATGTCCTATTTACATTTGTTTGTGTGCTTTAAAATATAATTGCTTTATTCTTGGGTTATTGCTGAAGTACATGGATCTTTAAGTAGCAAAAAAATAACAATGTAGGAAATGCAACCCCTCCCTCCTCCCACCCGTACCCGCCGTATCAGCGATTTAAGTACTTTGAGTACTTTGATGTCTTCAATTCTAATTCCTTTGTTGTGATTTTTATGGTGGCTTTGAAGGTTACTTTGCAGCTTTTTTGTATTTTCTTTCCTAATAGTTTTATCAGGACATGCTTCTATTACAGCTTAGGCACTTAAAGGAAATACATTATTTAAATGTGAAATGGAAAAAGTGAAAATGTAAGGCTAGGGTGCATTTTTCTTTGTCATTCGGAGACATAATAGAACAACTCAGAAGACATAAAAATAAAATTAATATGGGAAACCGCACTCTCTCCTGGCTTATCTGCTAGCCAAATCCAGACGTGGTGCTTCCATCTTTAACTAGCATCGGCATTGTTTTCAGAATAAAAACAAGTAAGTAGCTTATACGTATGTATTCTAAAGGGGAAAAAAGTGAGGCACAGATTTAAAAAATGTCTGAAAGAGCATTCTGCTTTTGACAGTGGAAAAGGGTCTTTCTTTTTAATTGCCCCCATTCCAGACATTTATACTATGCCAACTATTCTCAATGCAATTCACTTTATTATAATAATAATCGTTCTTTATTAACAGTAACGTCTAAGGATCCCAAATGGGGTTCAGGACCCTATTATTCTAGGCACTGTCCATGTGCATAAAAAAACCATGTCTGCTGTAAAGAGCTTACGATCTTGACATATGATGAAGAACAACTGTAAAAGAGAACAAATAATTGTGGAGGGGGGAGGATGGAGGGGAAGTTATCAAGAAAGCCAGTACATGGGGTGCGTTAAGCGGCAGTGTCCGAACACACTAACTGATTAGCTATTGTCAAGGGCTTTGTACAATCTGTAGAGATAGTTTTCATTGTGCCTTCTATATCACTTAGTTTTCAGTTTTTAAAATGCAAATGTGGCTTGTTACACCCCTTGAATAAACTGTCTGGAGGGAGGAGAGAAGCTGGAAGCTGGAATAAATGTAGAATTTCTAAGGGTAAGACATTGAAACCTTTGTGATAGTCGGGAGTAGATTGTTTCCATAGGTGAATCTGGCTCTGATTAACATCTGAGTACATTCAGAGAAATTTCCACTACTTCAGCCTTAAAAAGGTATAAAGGAGTTTGGAATTACTTTTGCTACTAATACTGTTACCATATATCTACTACAGGTTAAAGGAGTCTGAGAAAATAATGCATGCATGTATAGTTGAATCTATTTATGAGTAATTTCTGTTATTTTCTTCCTAGTGCAATTGCTCTTAAATAGTGAACAAGGGAATTTGCATGAATACTAGTGTGGGGATGAATTAGTTTCTTTGACTGAATTGCAAGGGTCTCAGGTTTCTTTTTCTGTTCTTGAACTACAAAACCATAACATCCCTCCCAGAATGGGGCTTGTATGGATTTTCTATAATAATCACATGGGTGCTAGCATCCTGCAAATTTCCTGCTAGTCAATTGTTATGTGAGCATATTAATGGGAATGGATCGCCACAGAACATAGGAAAGCATAAGTAAAGATAGTTGCATTTTTTTCTGAGCAAAATGTTAAGAGAAACTATGTAAGTGTTGGCAGTTCCTCAGTTTAAGGTGCCAAATGTGGTGTTTCGGAGTTATTATTATTTGATTCTTTGAAGGGAAAAACAAGTGTGGAAAAAAAAAATGTGTGTAGCCAAGCTTGTTAATAAGCCAGAAATAGGTGTCATTTAACAGTATTTCTCCAGTTATTATTTATATACAGACACAAAATCAGTATAAGACTACAAGGTCTAGATAGGGCCAGGACTAACTATATTCACAAGAGTAGTCTGATTGATGCCTTGCAAGTTATGCATGTGCCTAATTGTCTGCAGGATGGGTCAGAAAGATCTGTGAACTCCATTGCAGTTTTCTTTGCCAGGTCAGCACTGTCTCTTTCTCACCAGCACATGTGTTTAGTCCTCAGGCTGCTGCAGGTGAGCATGCTGAGAGCAGGGCTCCTGGAGCCAGTTTTTAGCAGCCAGTGCTGTTGACCCGGACTGAGCCACTTCAAGGGAAGCACTGAGCTAATTTAGGAAGTTAGTCTCCTAACTTGCCTGGAGATGTACTTCTCCAGAGGGACATTCAGAGCAGACTGCCAGTTTGGGCTCTCTGGGTTTAGGTTCTGTACAGACAGTCTGAAGTTACTCAGCCCTGTCTCTGGGGAGCAATTTTGCTGAAAGGGAACTCCAATACTTTGTCCTCTAGCTTTGCAGGGGTTAGCATAAAAATAATAATAAAGCAATGCTTGTAGGTAATTTTTTTCCTTTAGATAATGATCACATGATCATGTTCTCTATTGGAAGAAACATGGCAGAGAACGGCCATACTCAGTACTCAGTAACTTGCAGTAACTACAGCTACCAAGAAGTTTTGCCTCTAGTCCAAGGTAGCTGTCACCTCCACAAAGCACTTGTCTTTGAGAAGTGCTCGTTTCTCTTGACTGAAGCCAATGAGCCCTTTGGCAACTTAATCTGGATGTGCTTTAGATGGCTAAGATGAACTGTGATGAATTCCACCTCAGTTCTGCCTACTTTGAAAGGATGGGGTGAGTCATCAGTAGAAACTTTGTGGTGAGGTTTACAGAAGAGCACAAGGAGGTGTGATGTGATGGCCAGTGTCTGCTCCTGCGTTTATCACCCATGGCTGTTTCTCTACCCTCTTCCCTTGTTTCCAAGGTGTAATCCTACCTGAGTGGTAAATGAACCAATTATGTTAGCAAGGCCTTGTGCGTGTGTGGGGTGAAGAGACAAGGCAACATGCAAGTCTTTTTGAAAGCTGGCCAAAGAAAGCCTGGCCAGGGATATGCACTTGACTTATCTGTTTTGAAAAGGTCACCCCATTAGAAGGAGGATTTTGCAGCTGGAAAACTGAGCAGACCGGTGACTCCTCTCTGGCTTTGCACACTTAAAAACATTAAGTGTTGCTCTTTCTCTAGCATTTCCTCTGGGCTAGCTCCAGTGGTGCCTTCTTTAATGGCTTCAATGAACTGTTAGAGGTTTTACTCAAAGACGATGCGGGGAGCCTGGGTACCTGAATGCAGCATGTATTACACTAGGCAGTGGCATCTGTAGAGGTAGGTGCTGCAATGATAAGTCTGGCCATCTTTTTTTTTTTTTTTTTTTTTTTTTTCAGATTTAACCCTTTACACACACCTGTTTTGATACCAGATTTAAAATCACATCTATATAAAACACCCCCTCTCCCTACTCTGCATGCATACAGACAGACACCAGCATACAGACACCTGCACATGGACACACAGACACAGACACAGACACAGACACACAGACACAAACACAGACACACACATGCTTTTGGCAGAGGTCTCCTTGAATCCAGGGAAAAAAGCAAATATCTCTTTTCCTGATAAGCTGAATTGTATTCTGCAGTCTGCTGCTGCTTTGCAAGGTGGATTTTAAGAATTAAGAAGAAAAAAATAAAACCTCTAGGAAAAAAAAGAAAGCGCTAGATCTAGTCAGTGTCAATTAAAAGGGAGCTTCTGATGCAAATAGCACATCAGCACCAATTTTGTCACTTAAGAACTTTAAGATCAGAAGCAATTACCTTCAATAGCACCTTGTTTTTATGTGTCTACCCTTCATAGCCTTGGCTAGTAACTCGGCCTACACCATAATTTACACTGACATCTAATTTCAGTGGATCTGCAAGCAATCTAACTGAAGATGGAGATACTGAAGAGTGAGGAGTCCTGCTTTATCACTGCAGACACAAAGATTCATTATTTTTTGCCAATTCAGAAAGCCAATCTTATGAGAATGAAGATTTTTTGTGTGCGTATGTGTCTGTTTTGCATATCTCATTACTTGAATTATTTCTCGGTTTAGGCAAATGATTGCTGCCTTTAACTAGATGATTAAACACTCTAACATCTCACAAAGAAAAAAACCGAGCCAAGTACTACTAGCATTGAGTAGATTTACCATTTTCAAGTGTCTCTGCAAAATGAGAGCACAATAAAAAGAGTGCATTCATTGCTAATCATATTCTTTGAAGTATGGTAGAGACCTGGCAATTTTATACTGTGCATGAAAGTCACGGTATTAGACTAAGATTATTTTAAGAAGCACTTTTATCATTTTCTAACTGACAGAAAGGGCAAGTCTTCCAGCCATGCAGCTTGATGTTTCCTCATGAAACAATAAAAGAACCCCACAATGATGTGATTAATGACTTGCCTCCATTTTCTCTGATCCCCAAACTTGAATACAGAGCTGCAGAGATCTCTGCACTATTATCCAGCCGTCTATTAGGCCAGGCTAAAACCAGCACAACTTCCTTTGAGAAGCATGTTCCTAAGCCAAGGAATTTGCATATCACAGGGAATAAGGTTATGTAACACAGTTGTTGATTTTGATGATGCAAAGTGCTGTCAGGGTTGCTTTTGTCACAAATAGTGGGGTTTTAAAGTAAGTGTTATAAAAGCATGTATCCTTGCTTGCTGTTTTACAGTATGCAAAACCGCTTAATTTTCTACATGTATAATTAGTGAGGGAAATGTTTGCAATTTGTGTGTCAGTGTGTACCTTTTGAATTTGCGTTGTGCAGATGGTGAAACAAGGCAACTGTCACAAAAGATGACTCTCGCTGCTCTAGTGGGAAATAGTCCCCCTCACTTGCAGTCTCTCTTTCCCAGACTGTTTTGAGCGTTGTAGGTCACTTTTATGCAAACTCTTGCAACATAGTTGCAAATGCCATAAATCAACTTTTGCTTTTGATTTAGGTCCTTAAGAAAGTGACCCCTTTTGATATAGGCCAAAAGAGAGCGAGCCTGAATATTCAAAGATGGTTAAATCTGAGGAGCGTTACCAAAACGCTGTGATGCTGAGGGCAGTTTAGGTGCCCAGCACCTGACTTACCACTTCTGTCCACTGAATGTGGGTAATTTACTTACAAAATGATTGCCAAAGAGAGGAAGAAAAAAGCCCTGCTTTAAAGAGGGGGGAAGAAAAAACATGGGAGGGAGAGGTTTCTCTGTTGCAAAAATAACTGGCTGCAGGTTCTTAAAATATAATCCAGATTGATGAAGGGATAAAAAAGGACAGTTTTACCACTTTAGTTTCTTGCCACTTTTCCGTGATGGGAATGGAAACATTCCTAGGCATAACCTGAAATACAGAAGTTATAGCAAACAAACAAATAAATACCAATCATGATGAATATACAAAAATGTAGCAGTTAGATCCCTGAACTCTTAGTAGTTAATCTTCTGCTGTAACACAGCTGAAGTGGCAGGAGTGGAAAAGCATTTGGAAAGTTCTGGCATTTTGAATCCTGCTATATACATTGAGCTATTAAATCTAAATTGTAGAGAAAAAGCACTGATTTGATCAGAAGCAACATTTGCACTTTCCCTACAGAAAGTATTCCATCCAGTGTCAGTTAAACCAGCTCTAGTTTATTTAGTCGATGGAGTAATAAAATTAACTCAGACAACAAGTGTTAGATGCCCCAAACCAAGGGCATTTGGGACAAAAAAATTCTTCAGTTTTCAGGGTGTCTTTTGATACTCTAGGCATTATCTTGTCTGCAGGGCAAACACTATAGGTACAAAAACCTAAATAGCATCAGTCCTAACTGGGCTGCAGTCTTTCCTATGTACAAAAGGCTTTCTTTTGCCTTCACTGACGGCCGGGAAGTAACCAACAACAGTGCAAGTCATACTCCGAGGACTGCCTTGCACTGGTGTAGCAGGTAAAACATATTCCTCCTTCTCCACAGCACCTCAACAATCTCCACCAGTGGAAATGTTCCACGTGGTCTCACTAATCTAATCAGACTTTATTAACCAGGCCCAGATGCTCTCAGCTTTCTTTGGTAGAAATGTCTTCTTGATACAAGGTGGTGTCCTCAGGACCAAGGCTATCAAAGCAGAACAGAGAGCAATGGCCACTTCACCTTCCTTGATTGACTTTTTAATCAGTCACAGAAATGGAGGTCCTGAAAGCTCTGAAGGATGGCAAAGTCTTTACATCATTCTTTGGTGAACAGTCAGTCTTCCCCTTTGCTTAGCTCTCTGTTTACTTCTAAACAACCTTTCTGAGATGCCAATGTATTCCATTAGAAAAGGAACTCTCCACATGAGATTTTTCATGTTGCTTGGGATACAAGTTTAAGAAAGCTTCCTACTACTGATTTCAGAGGATTTGGACAGGGAGAGGAAATATCTT
This sequence comes from Dromaius novaehollandiae, assembly GCF_036370855.1. Lineage (NCBI taxonomy): Eukaryota > Metazoa > Chordata > Aves > Casuariiformes > Dromaiidae > Dromaius > Dromaius novaehollandiae. The sequence continues at coordinate 48,563,446 of NC_088100.1, read as the reverse complement.
CAAGCATTCTGGCCAACCAGACTTCATCCACTAGCTCCCTTAAATTCTTAGTATTAATGATTTTGAAACTTCCCTTACAGATTTCTTTTTGCACATACTTCTGTTTAATTTAATTGGAATCAACTGTGATCACTTACTTCATAAATATTTTGTATGATTAGTTCCCCACTGCCAACCAAAGATGGCCCAGCATTTTTGACTCCAAAGCTCGTTGCTGAAGAAACTTGTCAAGTACCATATGCAGAAACATCTGGACCTTTCATCTTGACAAATTTCCAGATAGCTTTTATTCTCTACAATAATAATGTGAAGTCTCCATCTGTGTTCAAATCTGATTCAGGGGGGTTTAGAAAAGCCTGCCCTGACAGAACCTTTTCTGTAGTCTTTCCTCAGAATCATTTTTCATATAAGCCTGTTCCATTTTATCCACGTTATTACTTTCTTTTTTCTTTACAGCCTGTCACATTGTTAAAGTACAATGCTATTCTACTGCCTTTATTTCTGGCTTTCTGATGAAGGATACCCTTCACTACCTATTTCAAATTAGGATTGTTATTCCACCATATTTCTTTTATGGCTGTTACAGAAGTATAATGTCCTGCACCAGTAGCGCCAGTTCCTCCACTATGTTGTCCAGGCTTTTTGCATTAATCCAGGAAAATGTAAATTATTTCTCTCAAAGTTCACCCAATTTCTTACCTGAATTAAGTGCAGTAACTTTCATTACCTGGATTGACTTCTGCTCTCTTCTATTGTGGTTCTTTGGGGGGGGGGGGGGGGGGGCTTCACGTGTGTTTGCTATTCAACCTCCTGCCTTTTGTGTCTCTTTACCCGTTATCGCAGTTTCGTTTACCTAATTTTTCTCTGTGTACTAAAAAACAGGTGTGGAGCTGTTAAGATTCTCTCCCAACCATATTCTTAATTTCAGTTTCATCTCATAAGACCTGTCTATGCTGATTTTAGCATCTCAGTACTCCAAGGACATATAGAAGCCTCACTGATGAGAAGGTACAGAGATGCCTTTTCTGCTGCCAAGACTGATAGACCTTCAGGGCACAGGAACCCTGCCCTTATCCTGTTGCAAGCCCAAAAGCATGTGGTGAGGCTGCTCATTGTGTTACCACCTGATAAGCTGGTCTGTACATTTTTCTGAGGGATATTCCTTACCTCTTAAATATCCTTAGTATTGCCTTGGTGGACTGGGCAGTAATCTGGTTTTAACAATTGTATGATATGTGAAATGTCTTGCTTGCTGGTTCCCCACAGTTACCCCTATAGCTAACAAGAAAGAATGTATTTCTAAAAACCAAATATTAACAGCAGTTATGATGTTTAGAGACAGGAGTATATAAATAAAAGAAAACCTGTACTTTAGATCATCTCCAAAGGATTCTTTCTCTTTTTCATTGATCAAACAAGCTGTCAGGATGCTTAGACAGCCTTGCAGCTGGCATACATTGATTAGACAAAAATCTTCCTCCTACTTACTTTCACTGAAGAGGGTCCTTATTTTGGGGATGCATGCAACCTTACATGCACCAATTCTCTCCAAGTTTCTCTTCAGATCTAGATCTTCCTGAAGAACTCTTGTGGACCCTAACTTGACTGGGATGCTTGTCTGAACATAGTGCTGAAGAACTATTGCCTTTGCTACCAGCTTTCAGAAAGACTGATGTTCCTTAGGCATAATTATCAAAGCCAGTGATTGTTATGGTGACTATCCCTGTACATAACTAATTATATACAAATCAGCAGAATAATATTCCTTACTCTCAGATGGGTGCTGTCACTGTCATCATATCCCCAAATTTTCTCTCTAACAGTAGTGATTACTTTCATTATTCTTTTTGTCCATTCCTGTCCTCTGCTAGAAGGTAACAATGCCCCTAAAAGTCACTTTAGAGCCCACTGTGAATATCCACCCCAAACACAGAATTATTGAATAATTGAGTTTGGAAGGGATATCTGGAGGTCATTTAGTCCCACTCAAAGCAGGCTTAACTTCAAAGTTTGATCAGATTGGTCAGGACCTTGTTGAAACAAATTTGAAAATCTCCAAAGATGGAGATCCCAAAACTTCTCCGGGAACCTGTTTTAGTCCTTAACCACTCTTACTTTGAAAATAGTTTTCCCTTGGTCCAGGCAGATTTCCTGTGCTACATTATCTCTCATCCATTTGCCTGGCACCTCTGAGAAACGTCTGATGCTGTCTACTCTGTAACTCACTTTGAGGTAGCTGAAGGCAGCCATCTGAGTCTCCATCTTAGCCTTCTTTTCTCCAGCCCGAACAAACCCATTTCCCTTGGTCTGTCTTTGTATGTCATGTGCTCCAGTCCCTTAACCGTCTTACTCATTCTCTGCTGGACTCTCTACAGTTGTTACTGGGAGCATCCAAAACTGGACACTATTTCGGATGCACCTTCACATGGGTCAGTCAGAGGGAAATAATGACTTTCCTGTACCTCCTGGCTATACTCTTGCTGATGCTGTCCAGTGTGCTGTTAGCCTTCATTGCCATAAGGGTGCACTGCTGCTTCATGTTCAACTCGTTGTCCACCAAGTCCTTTTCTGCAGAGCTGCTTTATACGTAGCCACCCCAGCCTGTGCCCTTACCTGGGGTTAATTTTATCCCAGATGCAGGACTCTGACGAGCTGAAAAAGAATGCTGACCCATGAATGTTGAGCAAAGGCAAAGCCCCCTGCCCTGCCCCCAGTGAACCCACAGCTCCTCCCAGCTTGGTGCTGTTCAATACTACCCTGTTGTCCAGCTCATTGATGAAAGTATTAAACAGGATCAGCACCAGTACTAAGCCCTCAGGAATGCCACTTATAACTGGCTGCCAGTTAGACTTTAAATCATTGACCGCCACCTTTGAGTCCCATGGTACAGCTAGTTTTTCACTCGCCTTAAAGTTCACCCCAATCTGTCTTGTAGCTCTTCAGTTAGCCTGCAGGAATGCTATGGGAGATCGTGTCAAAAGCCTTGCTAAAGTCAAGGTAAAAGACATGCACTGCTTTCTCTTTGTCTACAGAGCCGGTCATTACATCATGGAAGGCAATCAAGATTAATTAGGATAATTAAGGATAATTATAGATAAAGGATAATTATAGAATTTTCCCTACCTTCCATCAACTTCAGAAGCACATTTTATGTCCTTCCTCTGGTGGTTAGTTCACTATTCCAGTTTCTGGATCTGCACTGGTGACAGACTTATTAATTCCCCTTCATAATTAATCCCCAGTTGAATAGATCTGACTCTTCTCATGAATCTCAGGTTCTCTCCTCTCTGTTTTATCACCTCTTTTCCCTTGCAAACTCTTGTATATCATTCTCATTTCTCTTTGGGCTTTAGCCTGTAACTATATCTATCTTCTGTTCTTCTCTTGAGAAACTGGTTGCTTATTTCTTTATTTGCACTGCAATTTCTGCTTGGCTTTTTTCATTATTCTTCAGTGCCTTTATTTAGAAATATATTCACAACTTGATTGTGTTTATATTTGAGTAGATTCTGGCACAAACATAACTACTTATGAATTTAGCATGGAGTTATCCACTAGTTTAATCATAGCTGCTATACACTTTGATTTACACAGACTAGAAGCATGCTTTATATGGCTTATTAATAGATAGAATAACTCATTTAAAATTGGTGCTCAAATTTCATATGTAAAAGATGGAACTGTGTATTTAAGCTGAAACACTCCATTGTTTTGTAGTAGGGGAAAAATGCCTGTTTACGTTTTCAATTTCAGTTAGTGGATGCACAGTTTATACGCATGTGTTGCTAAAGTGGACTTTAATAGAAAAGCGTAGCCTAATGTATGTATATCTCAGAGATGTGGCAGGCTTTGATTTGCACCTAGGTAACTGTCTTATACTGCAGACTTGCAGGATCATATATAAAGCTTTTAGATAGTGACCATGGCAGTATTTAAGTGTTAAAGAGATTACTGTAGTAAATGAATCTTGTCTAGAAACTAACAGAAGAAAATCTGTTTGGCTTTCCCTTAAAAACACAATGACTTTATCATTTATCCTGACTCCGAATTTTGTCTGTAACTCTTCTGGTTCACACAGTTGCAAAAGGAAAAAGGATACATGCTCCTCTTCCTGTCTATTTCTTATCCAGAACCAAGCAATTACATTTTAGAAGAAACCATTTAAAGGACAACCAATTTCACTGCAAGCATGTAGGCCTCCAGCAGTTTAGCGTGACTCTTACTGCAATGACATCTGTAAATTTGTATCTATCTTTGCTGCAGTGTGCCTCCTATTGTTTTCTATAATTCTGTGGCAGAAACCACATTACTTACTGCCTGCTGAGTTCAATACTGTATTTCAGTAGTTCCTGCCATAATGGACATATCATGCTCACCAAAATGGTATGCCTAGGAGCCTAGGTAGACATTACTGTATGTGTGTGTGTCTCTGTGTGTGTGTGTGTGTGTGTGTAAAAACAAACCTGCTCAGACTTATATGTTTTTACATACATAAGAATATGAAAGAAAGAGAAGTGGATAGATTTTTACAGATATGTATATATCTATACATAAAAATATATTTTGCAACAGACTTAGAGACAAACATCTCATGGCATGTGCAGTATTCTGATTGTCCAGTGTGTTACTTTTGAAATAGATACCTTCTTTCCTCCTGACTGAAGAATTATTTCAGTAAGATGGACTATTTCCCTGCAAAAGTGGATTATGATAAATGAATAGAAAATGCTGCAGTTAACTCGTGGGTTACCTTTCAAGTATCTTGATACTCCCATTGAATATTTCTGTCTTTGAGTTGCTAGCATTTGAAAAGTGAGTGGCAAACATCCTACTGGGGGCTCCTAACACTCTCTATTCTCTGTTGCAGGTAATATGTGTGGGTCCAAAGTCTTCGTGTTTGTAGTGGGAAGCAGACAATCTAGCCTACAGTGTCTATACGTATCTGGCAGAATGCTGCATTACAGCCAGCTTCCATGAGGTTTGTATGCAGGGCAAAAACCAAAGTCCACTGAACTCACTGAATGCTGAAAAAGACCAGCAATATCTGAAAAAAGACAATAGTTGAGTACATTTAAAAGACAGATTAAACCTACCAAAACACACAAGAATCTGAAGTCATTATTCTTCTCATATGAAAAAAAAAAATGTTGCTATCTTCACCTAGAGCTAAATTTAAGACTAGAATCTCTATTTTTATTTTGATTTCCCCCCTTTCTTTTCCTTGGCGGTTTTATATCAGACTTTCTGAGCTGTCTCGTGAGTACACCCCTCTTATGATTTGAGGACACCAGTTTTTTGGAAGTCAGTGTTTGAATGGAAATGTTGCATCAAGCTGAATCTACACAATGCAGAATGAAATACAAAAAGATTTCTATATTTTAAAATACACATTGATCACAAATATGGAAATGAATATTAAAATTAAAGAATTATAGCAGTCTGATTTATATTTGTCTTTAATTTAGTTCTCTTGTCCTGTATACATGACACATTCTTTAATCACATGACTGAATATTATTTTTTCCCGCACAGAGACCATTCTTCTTTCTTAGACTTGAACCCTTACACCTCTAACTGATCTAATTTAATTCTCTCACCTCATTTCTCAGCCCTTCTTTTGTGCTTTTATGCTGAAGAAAAACTGAATGATGCATGCTGCTTGGTTTTTCTTTTTAAGAAATGGAAGATGTCAGTCAGAACAGAATAATTTGGTCAAAGTTCTGAACAATTCAAAGCAAGATTTATAATGCAAAATATTGAGCAGCTTTAACAGTAGGTCATGCTAGCAGCACTGCTTGCAGTGTATTTACTCAACAGCTGGAGAGGAAGAGAAATAGTTTAAAAAGCAAGCAAATCAAGCTTAAGTAGTATCAGTCTTCAGAAACATACAGCATTAAATACATCCTGATCATTTATGTAGGTGCTATTAAATGCCAAAGCTTTTTCTTCTAATGCTAGTAAACCACTTAAGATTTATTAAAAACGGGGAAAAAAGGGGTAGCCATCCATCAAATAAAACAAACAATTGGTGAGTTATAAGTGGTCAGAGGCCCAATCCAAAGGAAGTTCAAGTATCCCCTGAAATCTCAGCCAGTGCCGTAATGAACCCAAGTCAGAAGGAATCCTTGCAAGGAAAGAGTCTAGGAAAAGAAAGTGTTCCCTCAGCAGAGAGAAGTGAGACAGCTACTGATTCAGCTGTTTTTTTATCTGTGGCAGATTATGAGCTTAATGACAGTGAAATGATGGTTAGTAGGTCATCAGGGAGGCCTAAACGTATGAATGCCCAAGAGGAATAGTCTGAGTATTCCTCCTATGTTAGATAAGTAAGTCAAGATAAATCCCTTCGGACTACTGTGTTAAATGTACTTGAAAGAGAGGGGAAAAAAATGCCTATGCATATAGCTGTCCTCAACCTAGCAGAATCTGTAGTTATACTTTTTGGCATAAAACTTGGATCCAATTAAAAGTGGAAAAAAAGGTGTCTAAGAAGAAAACGGGGGTAGAAACGGTGGAAATTCTGGCATACTGTATAGTTTAAACAATAGTTTGCTTCAAGAATCACGCTCAAGCTTAGCATGAGAGTCCCGTGGTTCTATGGAGTTGGTCACTAAGTTGTTACCAAAATGAAAACAAAAGTATTAACTTTTTTTGACTCCTAAAAAAGGTAAAATACAAATGTAATTTGTGCTTTCTCCTCTATTGCAGTTGAGCAGATGAATACAAAGTGTGTTAATGATGGAATCAAGTCTGCTCTTTGGGAGCAGAATCCCAAACATGACCAGCAAGGCATCTCACTGATAATCTGACAGAAGTCAGGAGTAATTTAGAGCTGTCTCAAATTTAGACAGAAAACTCAGGTCATGCAATAAAACAGAACACAACATGTATTTTCCCTTTAGGTTTTAGCTTTACTAAATAACTTCACAAAAGAAAATTAACCATACAGGAATCTCAACTACACTTCACTTAGCTCAGTTCAAAACTCGGAATCGCTGATTCAAAATTCAGCATCTCTGAGACCTGCCCACCTGCAAGCAACTGGGAGGGCTCCAGTTTTCAAAATGCAACTCAGATTTGCCTCTCAAGGGCAGGGCTCACACAGCGAGCTATGATTCTGGTTCAAGCTCGTTTCCGCTTCAAACACACTGTAGTGGTGCCGTGGATTGCTTCATTCTGCTTGATACAACTGTTGGGTTATTACTTGATTTCCTAATATTGAAAAGCTAAACATAAAGCATACTGTCATCATTGTTAGGAATCCTACTGACTCTGTGAAATGTTTATTTATGCTATTTATGTTATAGCTGAAGTATGATAGCATGTGCTGTGTTTTATTCACCTTCAGAACTGCATGATATTGGAAGCCTGGGGGACGAGTACAGAGGAGCCTTTATATTGACTTATTACTTTCAGACAGTCTTCGTAAACAAGGGAGTGATCTTCACAGAGGGAGCTACTCTGGCATTTGGACATCTGTGAAATGAAGGAAACACAGGGCAAAAACAGGCTGGTCCTATTAAATTGTGAGCAAATAGATACTACCTGGATTCTTCGCAATCTTTCGGGCTTTTCTAGTTAATAGGATTTATACTTCCTTCTTTGTAAGATTTGTGTTTCTCTTATGGTAAAATATACCATAGTTCAGCACTGTGAGATCTGGGATGATGTCTTACTGCAGCAATGAATCTATGCACATGACTGTGAGAAGAGAAACATAAAGTAGAGCAAACTAATTGATTTTGAGACCTTGATAGAATTTTACGTATCAACTTCAATCTGTGCCTATTTGACAATAGCATTTGCCTTTACCATTTCATGAATGTGCTTCATCCTGTTGGCATTTAAAGTGATTTAAATGACAACAACTACATGGACAGATTTTTGAATCTCAGGCTCCCTGTGGCTTTTTCAATGCCTGTTTGCTTTTTATAGCTTTGTTTCTCTTTCTTATCATGATTAAGAGGTGAGACCAACAAAAAGCAAAACAAAGTCTTGTCTGAATGTACTTAGGACTTGGTATGAAATGTAACTGGGGACTCTCTCTTTCTGCCTGGATAATCCACAATGGGAAAAGACAAATTATAAATAACAGTACTCCAGCAGACAGAATGCATTAAGATTGATAAAAGTGGGACTGCTGATTGATTTGATGGCTCCCAGAATGATGATATAAAAAGTATGAGCAAGTGGCAGTGATTTACATATTAAAATGCTTAGGAACATGATGGTGTTTGGCCTTCTCTGTTGAATCCACTTTCAGGATTCAAACTCTGCAGAAGTACACTTTTCAAGCAAGTGTTCAAATAGCACTGTAGCTTTAAAGTGTACATCTTCATAGAGTTGCTCTTGACAAGTAGGCTTAATTTTCTAAGATAAGATAGTCACAAATGTGGATGCATCATTATCTGAAGTGTACTGCACATTTAGTTTTTATGTGGAAGAACAGTATTAACCATTTTGAGGAGTTGGATGAAACCATGTCAGTAATAAATAAGGACTGTTTGCAGTTGGAATTGGTTTTAAATTGGCTCCTTCAGTTTATTTTGTTACGAAAAAGTCACTTATTTTAAGGAGCAACTGCCATGTGCTATTGCTGTGCAAATATAGAAGAGAAAGAGACCATTTAAAGTTTCTGTTATGGGTTACTCCTAAATATTACATGTTTTACAATCTTCCAGACTACAAATCTGATCTGATATGTCAGTGTCACTAATTCACCTTGAAAGGGTCATGTTCTTGAGCTTTAAGTTAAGGAATTTCTGTTTTTTTTTTTAAACTTGGAAACAGCCAAATATTGGAAACCACAAAAACACACAAATGACCTGAGTTTAATAAATACGTAATGTTCAGAAGGAAGGCTAGGCAAGTTTTAACCCATATTGCATGTGATCAAAAGCTTACCCAGCCTTGTCTGAAATCCAACAAGAGTTCAGAAGACCCTGATCTCATAGGTCTTAGAAATATCAGTACTAGTACTTAACCTAATCCAGTGGATTCTTGCAGAATTAAAAGATGTGAACCTAAATTTCAGTCCTGCTCCATACAGTCCTAATCTTAAATACAAGGGTTAGCCTTAAACTCCAAATCAAGCCAGACATCATCCATGATACCCAGAGAAGCATAAGCTCTTTTCTATTTTCCTCCTAAACAAATGATTTTTTTAGGCTCTGTGAGTAAAGGGGTCTCTTTAGGCCTTCTCGCTTGCTGCTCTAGTGTTACGTCCACACTGAACTTCACACAGTGCAATTTTCTGAGACCTGCTGTGGTGTTCCATAAACCTAGGTAGAAACAGACTTTTAAATTTGTGCTTCACTATAACAGACCCTTATTTGAGGAAGAGCAAAACATAATCCACTGATTTATGATTTGTGTATTAGAGAATCCCTCAGTAAAACCCTCTCTGCATGCTTTGCTCTCTGAACCTCAACCAGAACACAAACAACAGAGTACAGCAGGGTTTGTCTCTACCTATTCCACCAAAAGAAAATAGATGGCTGAATAGGTTTTAAACTGTTAGCCTTTCAGGCTCAACCAGAAAGACTGGGTCTTAATCTTAAAATTTACAGGACTAGAGGACAAAGTTCTTGGCCCGATACTTACCAGAGGTCAGCGAAGGTCCATTCCCTCTCCCTTCTCTTCCCCCTCTCCCCGGCCCAGTTTAAAGTGTTAGAAAGAGTATAAAGAGTATAAAATATCCCAAAGACCCTTGCCTGAGCTGGAAAAAATTGAGTCATTCTTTACTTCTGGCATGCTAGATCACAGAAGACTTGTAGGCCTCTGTGATCTTATAGCAACAGTTTCATCAGAGAACAATGAGGCATTAGAGAAACTGATGTCCTTAATTACCATGCCTGTAATCCTAACCAGAACCATGATGCTATGTCCACTGACACATAGGAAGATTCTTGTCAGACTAGAACAGAATATCCATCATTCTCTCAGAAATTTTGCCAGAAACTTGCAGTCCATCTCCTAGCCTCTAAGAGAGTTTAAGAGAAAATATAAATTGAATTGCCTTTAGTTTTAGGTCTAGGAGACATGCAGGAGCCAAGATAAAGCACATTTCTCAGATACTATTGCAAAGTAACACTAAGTAATGATACTGCTAAGTTTAACTATATTCCACAGGCTTCTGCTCTTATGAGGAAAAAGAAAAAAAAGAACACCTTTTTTCTTCTCTTTTAGAGCAAGCCTCAATTAGAGGGGAAAGAATCTTGTCCCACAGGCTTTGGTAAGCATAAGCCCCGCTTCAATCCCAAACCTAGACTGAGCAAAAAGCTAGATATCCCCAAACCGGCTTCAGTAAAAATATTATCTGTTCTTTCCCTCTGACTCTGCTATGCAGGATTTCCAGATGCTGAAGAGGAATAGTGCTGAATTCTGTCTTCTCTATAACCCCAACACTAACCATTCACCAACAGCTGTACTACTCTTCTCTATATTCTGTATCAATAATTGTAAACTCAACTGTTATGCTTTGCTTAAGATGAAGATGCTTCTGTATTCGGAGGCAAATGAAATAGGAATTGCTTTTTCTCTGTGACAGTATTTTACATTCCTGAGCCTTGAAAGGTGCAGAAATGAAGTAGACACTTCATTCTCTCTTCTCTGTAGTTCTAACCGTAGCTATAAATTTAGTCAAGGGAACCATCTTGGGACAACTGCTTACCCTGAGCCATACTTTACTCTAGGTTTACCAGTTATAGAGAAACACTGTACAAGGAAGAAAATGAAAAAGGAGCTATTTTCTTGCTCTGATACCTGTCACCTTGCCAAGATCAGGTGGGAAAAAAATGCCCAGAAGACATTATCTTCTTCCTGAATGATTCCTCATCACGTTTGAGGAAGCCTTGCAGAATCAGCAAGCTCCTGCTGTCCATGACCGTGACCCTAGCTGAACCTTAAACCAGGGCTTAACAGTAAGCCAGAGACCTCAAAGTAAACTACCACTTTTTGTTTTGATTGCGGGGCTTTAGTCAGCAATAACTGTAGCTCCTAACACACAGTTATGTTAAACCAAAACCCCAAAGCCCCCAAATTTGCTCTACAATGGTTATTTTTAGTATGAACCATTCTAAATCTGATGTAAGGGAGCTTTGAAGGATTCAGTAATAAATCAATGTCTTTCTGTAATTCTGACACAATCTTCACTCTGTTTTTAACAAAAGCCCTTAGTCACTATTGTGATTAGATTAGGAAAAAAAATAAAAATAAAAAGAAACCACCGTCCATTCCAGAATCATCCATCATCAAAGACTGGTTAACCTTGTGGAATGCAGCAATAAACAGGACTTTTCAAGCCCTCCTCTGTAATCTCAGTTTAGGCTTAATGAAAGATTCCTAGTCAGCTGTCAGAACATATAAATTATTCTTCATTTATAAAATTAGCCTTGTGCAACAGTTCTTGCAGGACACAGAAAGAAAAATAAACTGTAGTCCAGTAGCAATAGCTGAACACTGATATAAGGATTAACATTAGTGGAGCACCTAAAATAAACTCTGTCTTTTACTATCAGGATTCAGTCTACCCCAGAATGCGAACCCAACCAGCTTCAGCAAAGGCCAGCCTTTTGACTACTGTCTTCCATAATGATTGTTTTAAGAAGTTATTTAGTCTTAAGAATAACTGAGAGAACGGTCTATAGGTGGGGACAAAACTTGAATTATTTACTTCCTCTATACTTGACTTTCTCCAAAAAAAAAAGACACATGAGAAAGGAAGATCTTATTTTCTGAAGTTTATGAGTGTAACCCTGACTAGAGCCTCAAGCATAGGCTTAGCAAGAGCAGACATTCCAGAGTAATAGCCAGACTATAATGGAATAAGAGCCAGAAGTCTCATTCTTCTAGCACTAAGCATCTTTTTGTAATAGCAAACTCTTTGGGCTGCAACAGTATATGCAGTCAGCTCTGCAACCTCACCCTGAGTGCATCAATTCCCCTAACCAGCCTCACCTGGATCCCCCACTCACACTCTCTACCAATGGGCCAGGAGACCCATTTAAGCTCAGGTCCAGCTCTGGGGCTGAGAAGTAGATTTGTCTTTGGCTTTGTTTCTGGTTCCTGTTGTCCTGACTTTTTGGCTGAACTTCTTGGATGGGCCCTTGGTAGACTTATCTCACACTGGCTGATGACTGCTGTACTGTCAATGGAGCCTGTTACTGGCAACTCCCCTGCCTTGCTGAGGTACCATGGGGCTGTTCCCTGGCATTGCAGTTGCTGCCCCTGGGTTCCTCCTGGCTCCTCTTGCCTTAAGAAGTAGCCCTGCACTTGCTGCTGCCTGATACTCCTTAGTCAGTAACCATAATCCCCATTCCAGTCAGTTCTCAGATGGTCCTTGTTGGAGGTCAATGAAGTATCTGGATACACGAATAAGCCAAGCTTTCCTGCCTCTGCTGCTGTAAGCTATGAAATTTTTTCTGTAATCCAAGCTCTTGAAGACCTTTTATACTTAAATGTAACAATGTCCTCAGACTAAACCTATAGCTACATATAGCTATAAACCTAAATCTATAGCCCTTAAACATGGACTCTTCTGTTCTCTTGAACCCACTCTTGCTGAAGTCCATCAGGCCTTGAAAACAGAACTCCTCACCATTTGAAGTCCATGTTCCCCACTATAAGTACAAACTTAATTGTAGCCTCAGCAGTAAGCCAATAAATGCACTCTGAGTGGAGCAAATAGTCATTTTCTCCTTCAGAAGCTGGTCCTCATGCGGGTTCAGAGAGCTGTGACTGCTCACTCACCTCCTGCTAAGGCTTTAGGCCTAACACAGCTCATGATAAGGCCTGATACATGCTGCCAGCAGCCCCATTAGGCTAAAGCAAGAGCAACGTGTATGCCAGACACTCAAGCACAAAGAATAATGAGGTCTGCTATCCTTGCAGTTTTATAAATAACTGCTTGTTATTATGCCTGATAAGACCAAAATGCTTTGGAATTAAGTAAATCCCTGCCCAGTGACCAAAATGACCAATAGGGATGGTATAGACCAAACTTTCCCAGCTGGAAGGTACAAATATGTCAGCTCACCCAAACAGCCTTTGAGGTGGATCTACCAGCAGCTGGATTGTGAGGCTCTTGTGTTTCCTAGTGCAGTTCAGGGGATGCTTGCATCATGGTGGAGGAGGAAGGATGAGCACCCTCCCTGCCAGTTACATAATTATTTTGCTCAAAAGCATGTGATATTAACAAATTACCAAGTTAATGAAGCAGCATTCTAATGAATTAAATAACTAGAGATTTGACAGTTTAGGCTAGTCTTCAGCAAAGGAATTAAGCCCTTTTTTGCTTGTTTGTTTATTTTTTTCATAATGAGCTTGTAAAAATAAAGCCTGTTTCACAGGGTATGCGTCCTGTAATTTGGGAGATCACAACAAGCTGTGGCAGGAGCCTGATGGAGGTCTGCAAGGAGCTCCATTATGGGCTGTCCTTCTGCCCAGTCTCTGCACTCTACTCTTAGTTTACACAAACCTAGTTTGATCAGAAAAACAGAATATTTGTTATTACCTTTCAGCATTTGTTTAGATCTTGGCTGGATGTTATGCAATCTAGTATTTAGGCTAAGTGTGCAAACTCAATTTTCCATAACTCTGTTTAATCACAGCACAAACTTTAAGCTTAATAATATCCCAAAAGTATTTATTTAGGCTAGAATAAAGCATATGATGTTCTCACCTTCTAGAAGTCCTCATCCATGTCAGAAGACATTGCTGGATGATAAAGTATACTAATTGTTCCATTATTCTCTGTCTGAAAATGTATTCCTCACTCATATCCCAACACCTGGCTTCAAAATACAGGAGAGATTCCTGTCTGAATGGTGAGAAAATACATGCTGTTTTCTCCTGGCATCAGCCTTCATCATAGGTAACAGGACTACTCCTTCAAATCTTTAGGTCACTTTTATTTGGGTATCTTTTACTGAATGTAAATACTTGAAGATAGGATCATATACAGAATTTATGACTATACAACACTTTTTATTGCTAATACACACAGTGATGGGCTGGAATATTATTACACTAGGCACACACAAGTCCACTACTTCCAAAGCCATCACACAATGAATTTCTGCTGGCTAGGCAGTCATCTGTCAGGTGGGGAGGTGTCAGCCTCCATGACTCCTTGGAAAGGCCTGATCCCCTGTCAGATGGATGAGCTGCCATCCTCCTCCTCTATCCTGCTTCTATGTCTTTTTTTTACCTTGCCATATATTGCCTTTTTTGTGCATACTTGATGATTTCACTTTGTTTTAAACTATTAGTAACTAGTATTGAGTCCCCAGCCTCATGTTTCTGTACTTTATTTCTACTTTTGTATCTTGCATGGCTTGCCAGCCTGTGTACTCTTTTGCATTCAGAGTAAGGTGTTGATAGCTACATGTCCTTGTTAACTTCTTTATGTAAAACTGGGCTGTCCCTTTCTGTCTTAATCACAACCATGACTCATATCCTAACCTTAAAAATAAGAATGACACAGGTAAGTAAGACCAAAAGTTTTCCCATTTCCTTCTCTGCTGCTCTTCCTTGGACAGTGGACTTTGCAGGATGCAGGAATGAGACCAACTCTCCAGGCCTTATGGCCCAGCCTTGTGAAGCTCAGCTGTGTGTGGCCCAGGTCCCACAAAGCTCTGCAAGGTTAGAAAAGTAAAAACAGTCAGAAGTGAAATCACTTCAGCCAATAATAGTGAGAGCTCAGGAGGAATATAGTGGCCTGAAGAGATAAGAAAACTTGAGAGAAAATGTAGGGAGTAAGAGAATGGCAACTCAGCAAGATCAAGGATCATCCTGCTCCAGGCAGTAACTAAAACTGACACGTCCCCACCCGACTCATGACCGCTGGCCAGCAGAGACACACTGGGTGCCTGCATAGGGAAAGTGAGCATAACTGTTAGTCCCAATTATTTTCTGTATGTAGAAGATAATGGTACTCATCAGTTTTATATAATTCTGCTTGCAAGTTGCCTTCTTTTGCAAAGCTAAAGGAGCCCAGATAGAAGGAGTCCTCTACAGAAAGAGTTACACTAGTCTTCTAAACAGCAAGCAGAATCCTAACTGCAGGAAAAGTCCATACGAGAATATAATGTGAGGTATTCTCTCCTTAAAGTACCAGGGGCCTTCTATCAGTGGGCCTTGCAATAACCCAGGTTATAGCCTTTCTGTTTGTAACTCTAATGCTAACCACAGCTTGCAGTTTAACTGACAGACCAAGTGAACTTGCCTGGCATTAGAAGAAAATAATAGCCATTCTCCACTTCTGGTACTTACAATTATCTATCTTAGGGATATTGCATAGGCAAGTAATAAACATGCTTCTTTAGCCTCTGCTTCCCCAAATACTGATCCTAATTCTAACTCTAGGTGTAGCCAGACTTTAGGTATTCTTCTCTGCTAGAACCGCATCTCTGCTGATCCCTAAAATATTGCAAGATACAGCATTAAAACTAGTATTTCAATTCGTGGAGAGTGATTCACTCTCACAGGGCTCACAGACATGCCACAAGATTGTGACTTTCTGATATGGCAGCCAGAAGATGCAACGGGGCTTCTCAAATGCCTACATTTATTCACCTGAACTCCACCCTCCTGTCTTAATTCTTAATCCAGACCCCAACCTAATTTATGTTTAGCTTCAGCCCGGAATACTTGCCTGAAAAATTAAAGCTATTTCTCCCCAGCAAGTTAGCAGGTGAGTTTCCTGGATCTTTGAGAAGCTCTTCAGATATGCGGAAATGTTTAGTGATATGGAAGGGAGTTGCTACCTCTGAAAGAGCAGACATACTGATGCTTACTGACAAAAGCTGGCAAATTCAAAGTTAGGCCACAAATACCAGTCAAACTGTAGGTTTCCTATTGGTGACAGTAAAAAGGAAAAATGCTTGATTAACTTTGAATTTCCTGCCTTTTGAAATTCTTTTTGCATTTCTTTCGTAGTCTATCGGGTTCATCAGATCAAATAGTGGGCCTTATCACATCAGTCAAACTCACAAAATTCAAACTTTTAAAGTCTTTTCTCTGTCTTTATATCACAGCTATACTGCCATTGGGCTCTTCATGAAATAATTGTACATGTCTGTCTAATACAGAATTATCCTGATGTTTTGTTGTGATTTAAAAAAGAAGCTATTTTGTATACAGGGTATGGGTCAGACTGATGTTTTAAAAGACTTCTTCTTGGATGATACTAACAAAAGGCATTTCCCATTTATAACTATAAAAGCTAAGCTCAGAACAAACAGTCTAAAGAAGGAAATGCAATGACACAATGCAGAGTGCCGAAAGAGTATCATTACAATTCCAATGCCTTCTCTAGGCTCTGGATATTATTATGTTGCTTAAAGTACTTTTGTTTCAGAAGAGATTGGAATAAGAAATATCTAGGATGGAAAATGTGAATGTTCTGACCATTAGGCTCTCAAAGGTTGATGAGGGTATAGCCACACAATATATTGTGGTTTCTGTGCTTTTTTGTTGAACTCATTGTTTGCAAGAAAGTATTCGAATACTGATGTGTTCACTTTGTTGATAACCCTGTTTATTTCCAATTCAGAAACATTTGTGCAAATGTATTTTTTCTTTGTACAGATGTTAGGAGAATAACATCTTTTTGGCATACCAATAACTATATGCATTCTAAACAAATGTAGCTGTTCATAAATAGGTGTATTTCGTATTTTTTCTATTTCTTTAAAAAGAAGTTTAAATTCTCAAAACTGAGAAATACAAGCGTTAAAATGTGACCTTAATGTTAAATATTACCCATCATAAGTAGTAAATAGTTGAGGTGAGCATTTCATGGACGCCTTAAATTCCTTAGTGCATAGAGAATATATTGATAGGCATGGGGTCAGAGTTTAGATTGACTATAATAATATTTAATTTTAGTGTTCAACAGTAGAATTAAAAGGTTTTTTAGGGCAGGAACCATCTTTTTGTTCTCTGCTAGTACAGTATCTAGTGCAATGGTATGTACATGCTTAGGGCTCTGAGGTGCTTTTACATTATAAATGATAATCATAATAATCTTCCAATACCTGTAGTAGATTTAATAGAGCATTCTCAATTCAGACTCTAATTTAGAGATGCCATTATTGCATATGCTGTGAAAAGTCTATTGAGGTAATGTGGAGTGACTAACTCTAGGCAAAAACCTAAATGTTTAATTAAATTTTACTGGCTTCTCATACTTCACAGTGATTTCTAAGGCAATGCAGTAACAAAGAAGAGGTTGACATATACCCCAAAAGTACACCAGTGAATTTTATGTATCAGCAAAGAGTTCTTTGAAAGGGTTAATAGAAATAGCTCTGAGGAACGGAGAGTTCCTTTTAATTGAAATAGGGCAGTCTTCTGGGAGTGTGGTTGAAACAATCAGTTCTGCAGTAAGAGCTTTAATTCTGTAATGATGTCCCTACGCTACAGAGGTTAGATATTGCAATATTAATGAATTCTGATGAATGATGGGAAAATCAATAATGAAAAATTAAAACCTTAGCCCTCTACTAGAAAAATCTATTGCTTGGGAAACAAACAGCAATGGATACATATTATTGTATATATAATATTGTCCTATTGGATCAGTTCAATATACTGTCTCTGGCAGTGGCGGTAAGGAGATGGTGTTTAGGGAGCAGGTGAGCCTGGGCACTGTCTGGACAATCCCATTTTACTGTCCCTCCAGCCATGAGTGTGGACATGGTGGTGTTACCAGATGTATCCCTGCTTATTCCCTTTAGTGTCTACTTATGGACCTCTTGTCCATCTATCTGTTTTATCTCCTTTTGAACCTCTTGATGTTATCTGCCTTCACAATATCCTATGGCAACAGATTCAAAAGTTCAGCATCTGATGTACAAATATTAGTTTTATATTTTATTCTATTAGTTTCAGTGAATGTCATCTTAATTTAGCACTGAGGAATTTGATTCATGGCTATTCATGGCTTTCATGACTGTGTGAATCTCTGCCGTCTACCTCCTCAGCCTTTTCCTCTCAAATGGAGGAGTCTCAGGCTCTTTAGAATAAGCTGCTCTGTTTCTTGGTCATTTAAGCTTTGTTTTGCTATATCTTTTTTAACTCTATGTCATTATTGAGATACAGAAAAGAGAACTGCGCATAGTGCTGAAGGTGTGGGACAAGATGGGCTCTCTAGGCTAAGACACACCTCAACTTTGAAAATTATGCTGCTGTGTGCTGATGGGGTATTCCTGGGTGAGTTATTTGTTCCTGCAAAAACCCAGGCCCTAGACTCTTTTTGCCTTTGTTATATGGGATGACTACAAAGGATTCTGGAGGTCCTGGTAAACAGCTGCTGAAACTTTTGTTGTCTACCCTTGACTCAGTGTTGAGAGGGAGGGAACACTATGCCTAGCATAACCTTTGGGGCACTGAACATTCTGGTTAGGCCAGTTTCAGCTGCATCGTGGTATTAAAGGAATTATGCAAAAAAATTAAGATACAGTTAGATCATAAATTCACATATAACCAATGAGCTGTGAACAAGTAACGTTTGTGCAGTTTAAATCTTGACATTCTTACACTGAAAAGCAAAACTCCCATTGACATTTGAGGTCTGATTTTCACTAGAAAACATTTATTAAATTCTTAGGGTGAACTCCTGGTCATATTGAAATCAAAACTAAGCTCTCATTAATTAAAATAAAAGAAAACTTTTTATTTGTTTCTGTATTTGATTTGAACTTTGAGATTTTTAATGTTAGCTTCTCCATGTGTATTATTAAGTATTAGTACACTTGTTTAGGCTTTTGATTTGCTTCAAATCTTAAAGAATGATCTTGATCTGTGACAAATGTACTGGACATAATGCACTATAAAAATCTTAGGAAAAGTAGCCTTTTATTAATGGTGTGAAATGAGACTGCTATTTTGCAGCCTAGGAAGAAATAGTAATCAGAGAGAGCCAAGGGGATTGCGGATTATCCTGTATGATTCCTCAGAGAAGAGATGGATAAAGCAATCAGTAAAGAGTGAGCTAATCGGAGGTTGTATTTCTGGGAGTATGTATAACTACAGAGTGATAATAATAAAAACCTAGATGAGCAAACTCTTTAGGGACCTAGAGCCAAACTCTAACAGTATGAGATACAACTTTGAGATATCAGACTTGTAATAACATTAGGAGTCACATCACTGGTATTATTACCAAAAGTAAGGTGTGCTTTCTAAATTTTAAAGATAATTCCATCTCATAAAAAGGATAATACAGTTGAAGTGAAATTAATCTCAAACTGTGTCTACCCACCTATCCCCAGCTGGCTAAAACAGCAATGTAGAAATGGTGGTATTTCATCACAAACTTGACTTATAAAAATGCTGATTGATTTCAGATCTTCCTAACTCTTCACAACTTCTGGCTAGCAAAAACTGTATTGAGAGATGCCTGTTACCTTCTGGATGAGCCAGAAGGCTGTGAATCTTTCTCCTGGATATGGTCTCATTGTAGAAACTGAGTATTCTAGTCCAACAGAAGTAAATTGGTTTCTGTGTGTAGTGAATATCCATATGGTAAGAATCTGGAAACTCCTCTTCAGTGCACCAGCACTTATTCACCTTAGTAAACTCACTGGAGTCAATGGAAATATGTGTAAAATTGCCTGCATGAAGACAGACTTTCAACTTGGACCTGTTACCATTTATAAAGGGAAATATTTGTTCACAGATGGAAAACACAATTTTTTTTCTTTCAAATGCATAGGAATTCAAGAATCTTGCTTTAATAAGCTAATGTAGACAATCTACACAAGAAAACTAAGAAAAAATGCAGTAATGAAGTATTAGAGCATTCTTAACAACTTAAGAAGTAGAGATAGTTAAATAACAATGGCTAAGGAAGGAAAAGACAATGCTCCACTGCAGGGAAGTATTTACTGATCCACAAAATCACTTCAGTAATTTTTTATATCATATGGAAGGAACAACAAATAATTAAGTTTCTAATTTAACTCAGTTGGTTGTCTTCCTGGTGTTTAACAGTTTGCAAAAAATAGAAGAAAATAAACAAAATCAGGATAAAACAAGGGAGACAACTTAGGGTATCTGACACATCTTTCAGAAATTAGTTGTAAAATGACACAGCGCACAGTGCAAATTGGAGCAATGCAGGCAATCCCATTGTTTCTTATTATTTAACCTCTGCTATGAAGCTGGTGATAAACATTGTTAAAGGTAAAGCACGTAAATTCCCTAAGAGTCACCTCTGAGTCATTTTCCAGTTCTATTATGCAAATAATACTTTCTGCTCATTACAGTTTGTGTTTGGGATACATGCTGGCTGAAGAACATCAGGGCTGAGTCATCTGCTTAAGAGGATCACACTATAAATGTGATGGATTGCAACATTTTGCAGAGTACAAAAGGTAATTGAGTGAAGTCAATTAGGAAGGTAAGAGGGCTTACTGGAGAAGAGAGCAATCTGTAAACTACTGTCACATCTTTTTTTTGGCCGGGCTTTCCAAAAAAGCTTTGTAGGCCATCTAGGCTGAGAATTTAAAGGCTAATGGGAAGTAGCTTTTTTGAAAATTGTGGCCTTTGTGTCTATGAAAGCCATTGAAGGTCTGTTACTGCAGACGAAGGAATGCCATTTTTGGAACAATGTAGGTTGTAAATAAATATATTCCTTATAAATGTGTGATATTTTAAATGCTATTAAAAACAAGAGTTTACTGAATGTAATGCCATTAATTACAACAGTCACCGTACTTGGAAATTAGAAACATTACATCTCACCTTGTTAAAATGCACCTAAAGAGCAGCTCTTCATAAGAAGTTACTTCCCCTCAGTTAGGTCACAAGGTCACTATATTGTTGCTGGTTTCTCCATTTTCTTGTCCAAAGTGGTACTCCAATTGCTTAAGCAGTCCTAGTTTTCCTCAGCATGCTTATGATTGAGGAGGCATCGCCTGGATTGCCAAAGGAAAATCATTGCTTGAATTCTGTAAAACCATCCTTAAGGATATCCTTAGCATGTTTCTAATTAGAGAAAAAAGATAAAATAACGTGACACATTCTGCTTTCGTCTTGCATTTTAGATGTATTGCCAACACCAGCTGATTCTCCAAGTCTTAGTTTTGA
The DNA here is from genome assembly GCF_036370855.1 of Dromaius novaehollandiae. NCBI lineage: Eukaryota > Metazoa > Chordata > Aves > Casuariiformes > Dromaiidae > Dromaius > Dromaius novaehollandiae. The sequence goes on along the minus strand of NC_088100.1, from coordinate 48,542,353 downwards.
AAAGCACCATCTTTTTCATTTCATATAAAGGCTTAATGTTAAGAACTAGTTGCAGGAAGCCTTTGTTCATATAGGTCACAATCTAGCAAAAAAAAAAAAAAAAAAGAAATCTGTAGCAGATAGTTATTACTGACTGGTAAGCGTCCCCTGTACTTCTATGTTTAAAAAAACCCACAGAATGATACAGGACTAAGCTGCCCCAACGGCAAGCCCTGCAGCAGGGAATCATAACACAGTTCAACTGAGGAAAACATCAGCATTTAAGTTTAAACTGAAGACTAATTTTATTCTAAGAACTAGAGGCATCCTTTTTTGAAGAGATTTTAGACCAGTAACAGTGTCATCAACAGAAATGAGGTGCCTAGCCTTTCCATTTATATATGGAAATCTGACTTGGCTCTTCCAAGTTGGCTTGTTGGCCTGGCTCTGTTCCAAGACACCTGAACTAATGCGAAAATTAATTCTTAATTCTTCACTTAAGATTCCTAAAGATAATGTTAATTTTAAGCAGAGTTAATTTTAAGTTTGTACTAATGCTTAACTTCAGATACATTTGGGGATTTTGAGTGGGGCTTACACTGGGGAAAACATTCCTTGTTTTTTGATTTCTTATTAAAATATTGATTTTGCTAAGTGGAAAAAATAGAGCCCTAATTCTGATCACATTTGGTCCTGGCACAGCAGAGGAAGTTTTATTCCACTTCAGTAAGGGCTTTTTGCAAACCACAGAGCCCATATTAGGAAAAAGGAATTCTGAACAAAAAGACTGGCTGTACTTACTTCTTTATCAATAGTGATATCTTCATTCAAAAGTTCCTATATCAGCTCTACTTATGGCTGTAAGGGTTAGATATGTTGTTAAATAGGATTAGATCTAAGAATAATGATCAGCTTGTAAATAAGAATTTTTTTTTCCCTGTGGAAATTGCACATTTTTGTGAATAAAATTTGGCTACACTCTCTGCTGCTCCAGTTCCACTTTCATTTAACAAATATATACCACAAGTGATGTAGGCCCCAATTTTTTTCCTACTATACAGCATTTAGCCTTCGATAATTTTAATACTTGAATGGTAAAGCATTCATCTGCGTTACTATTATCATTGCTGCTGCTGTTATTATTAGTTATTCACACTTTATTCTTTTTCATTAGTATTTATATCATGTAACCTATTTCAGTAAACTAATTACAGATATGATTCTCTCAAGTAGTTAAAAGTAACTGAGTGCAGAAGCCGAATATTTAAAGCTGGATACTTAGTAAGATTTTTCAAGATTCCAGAACAAAACCCTCACTGAATTCAATGGAGTTTTCTGTAATTCCCATAGAGCTCACCCTGAAAAGAAAAAGGACTCTGTAAATGACTTGCTGCCAAATCAATATCTTTACTGTGTATTTAACTGTCTTTATAAGTTTGTGATAAAATACATTAGGCCCATATTCTTTGACTTACTGTGCAGCTGATATCTCAAGTAGTTCTTATGGGCAAGAATTATCAATCTTTGTACAGGCTGAACTTCCACTGATATTATTTGAAGTTTGATCTATACACAGACAGCAGGATTTAATGCCCTGTACTAAATATTCATTAATAAAAGCATGTAATATTTTCCCTAACTTTACCTACTAATGTGAGAGAAGAGGTGAGGAGATAATATGAAACAGCATCTTCTCACTGAAGTCAAAATACTTCCCCATAGAAGCTGGCCTCTGGACTTCTGTATAAGTTGCTGTATAAACCAAATCAACAAAAAATTATGTCTCAGAACTAAAGTATGAAACAATATTGTCTAGAAAATAGCTAGTGGATTTTTATATTAGTTCAGTAATGACATATAATATGACCTGTACACAAGTATAAGAAGACACAGTTGTTCAAAAAATCTCAAACACGAGAAAACACAATCTTCTACAGTCCACTTCTCTTATATTTTCTGAATATAATACTATGATCTGCTGTAATTTTATTTTAAATTAAATCATGTCAGTGCAATAATTTCTGTAGTCCTTGGGCTTTGTGAGACATATCACTGTTGACCTGTCAAACAATTCTTTTCATGACTCCCTCTCCATCCCCCCCTTTCAGCCCAAAGGAAATGCAGCTAAGGAGAAATGCTCATGTGATGGGTGCACAGCTGGGTTTGTCCTTGGGCAATTCTGTTCCATTTTTTCATTAATGACTTGGATGGTGGAAAAGATGGTACATTATATGTTGTGTCTGACACCAAACTGGGAGGATTAACACCTCTTTCAAGGGCTGGCTCAGAATTCAATTACCCCTTGACAAAAGGCAAGTAGAAAGGGCTATGCTTCATCAAGGATAAATCAAATTCACAAATGGGGAATGACTAGCTAAGCCAATATGTAGGAGCAAAGGGTCTCTCACAAACTACATACGAGTCAGTGCCATGGGCTCAGAGTGACACCTTCGTCTTAAACTTTCTTCCCCACTTACTGAATAAGGCACATCTCTCTCAAACTGTGATGATTATTCAGCTTGCTCAATTACTTTGTCTAGCTGAAAGAACCATGGAGATAATCCTAAAGTTAAGGCGATGTATTTGAGAGGTAATACGGTGAGCTCTCAGGCTTATCTCTTTGTGTCTGTCACCATACCCAAACTGTGCTTTTCACCTGAATGAACTTGTTTTTATTTTGTTCTCAAATCTTTTCTCAGCCCTAGGAAGGACTTCAGGATAAATATTGGTGAATAGTGTCTGTCTTACATTATATATATATAATATCACTTATAGTGAATCCAGTGTACCTCGAGCTTTCCTGGACAGTGAGGTCTGCATTTGTGCTTCTCAACTTCCTTACCCCCAGAGCAGCGTAGCTCCAACAAAACTAAGAGTGATCCTGGCCTGTCCCAAACCATGCCCAGCAACTGCATGGCAGAGTGGGAGGCAATATGGGCCTAAATTCACCCAGGGATGATGCAAGCTGTGTAATAGTATAGACAGTTGTGTCCCAGTGCTTATCAGCATTCCTGGGAGCTGTTTAACCTACTGGAGTAAACTGCTCCTGCTCAGTTCAGTTTCCCATGCTGTGGAGGTGGAGTGGGGTGAGGTGGTGTAGAAAACATAATTAGGGTTTACTGACTACTCTCAGAATATCACCAGCCCTTTATAGGCTTAGGAGTCCCCAGGAGTCTGCAGACTACTCTTCTACTAAATTGAAAGGTGGGTAATTCAAGTTGCCAAGCGAGTGGAAAAAGTGTCCTTTATGAGATGTTAGCTCCTACTGAAAAACATCCTACTAATGGAAAGAGGATCAGAGAATGCGCATCACCTTGGGTTTGCTACAGTGAACAGTATTATGTTATTGTAAAACATGTGAACCCTAGTAATTTTGATAAGGTGTAGGAATATTGTATGAAAAGCACATAAGTTCTACATTTCTCAGGTTGTGTAAGGTCTAATATGGAATACTCCACTGCTGGGTCAATGGTTTTAAAACAAGATGTGAACAAAATGCATCACAGTTGAGGACAGAGCCCCAAAACAGTACAAGTATTTAAAAAATATGACCTATGAGGAAAGCTTGAAATAACAGTATTTGCTCAGCCCAGAAAAGAGAAGGCTGAGTCATGAAACAATCTTCCTCTGTTTAAAGGTTGTTGTAATGAGCAACTGTTCCCAGGCTCTGCTGAGCAAGGACAAGATGGAATTTACTGAATTTGGATCAAGGAATATTTAACTGAATATTAGGAAACTATTGCTATTAGGACGGTAAAACACTCAAACAGTCTTTGTCTCATAAAAGGACATTTATTCTCTGCAAATTGCAACTGATTCAGAGGAACCCTACTGCAACCATGGGACACCGTAGTAGCAAGGGCAGCACTTGAATCCCCAGATAAACTCAGCTGAATGGCAATTTAAATGTTGAGGTTATCATTGGCAGTTTGTTGCTGCTAATTCAGAAAGCATAAACTCTTTTGGAGCCTGATGTTACCTAAGGTAAAATTCAGGCTGAACTATCTTCCAGAAGAGATCTGGTGCTTGAGGTTTAATTGGATCCTAAGGCCTGTAAATATAGGGAATGGTGTATGTGGCTTTGATTCATCTGAAGAGAGTTAGGCTTAAGATTGTCTTACTGTGACCGATAGGACCTGCCATTTAACTTCAGTTATGCCATGCTGCTCAGTTTTATGCCTTCAGGTTGCCAATATTAACAGCCAAATATTATTTCACTTCACAGGAACTATCGCTCAGCTATATGCTTTTGTGGATGTTAAGGAAGGGGACCACCTGCCATACTAGTTTGTCAGACATTACAGGACTTTATTCGCTGAGGCACTACATTCATATGAAGAATTATTTTACTGAACTGTTTCAAAACTTCAGCAACAGTTGCTGGCATTTTTAGGGCACCTACAAAATAGCAAGCCAGGATTTTTGAAAGTTTCTACCCAGAGATACTGTAGACTTCATAATTAGGCTGTGTCAATCTGGCTAACAAGTTTCTCTTACCAGACCTTTATATTTTGAAGCTGAAAGAAATGGTTTTACCTTGACCTTATCAAATGACAGAAAACTGAGCCCTGCAACAGACTGCTGTACTGATCATCTGGACTGGCTTGCACTTGGGAAGGCTGTAGCAAAAGAAAACCACTGGAGTAACAGCTTCTCCTTTTTTTTTCTCTTTATTTTTTTGTTCAGATGGGCTTCCATTCTCATGCCAGGTTAACTGGCCCAGGAACTGTTCGTTCTGAGATAACTTACTGCCTCAGCTGAATTATCAAGCCATTGTTTTGACTGAGATAGTTTTCAGCCATCCAAAGTGCCCTCTAACAAGCTCAACCCTTTCTTACTTATCTAGCTTAAAGAAAAGGGTGTGAGGAAACTCAGAAGTTTGATATTCTTTGCAAAGTTCAGAAAATAATTAATACCTACGGGAAAACACCACATAACATGCACATCAGTTATGAAAAATGTTAAAAGAAATAAAATTCAGATTGGAAGTCAAATTCAAAATTGGAAGAATGATTTTCCTGAGTTTTTCAGGAAGAAACACATATCATTAGGGGACTTGTTATGCCTTAAGTCTTTATAAAACCTGTGTTAAGAACACCCTGATCTCACACATTTATTTTGTCCCTCCATAGAGTCCCCTATCAGGCACAAGGAAGAAGATCAACAGAAGATATGTGGGTTGTTCTCTGTTTGGGAATGTGATCCACTGGGAATGAGGTACACTTTACAGGAGCCAATATACATCTGCGACTTCATATTGATATATATAACTCTTTTTTCCCAAATCAGGAGTCTGTCAAGCTACCAGTGATACTATATATTTATCAGGGAGGGCACCCTGTTATAGAGTTCATTCCTGCTCATCTCACGGGAGAGCATCTACGCTCAGAGGAGTTGAATAGTGCATTGAACGTATCATCTTTGACAGGTTAGCTATATCTGTCTCTCTAAAAGATGGCTTTGTAGTTTCTTCTTAGCAGATAGGCCATCTGTAACTGAGGCAAGGCTGGGAAAAAAATCATTATGTGCTCAAAACCTGCATATTTTTTTTTAGTACTCACCTATAATGGCATGGTGGTGGATGAATACAGGCTTTCATAGAACTGAACAAAAGCTGAGATTATTTCAGTTTTATGTTCTTCTAACCTCAGTATTATTTCCTGTTTGCTTTTTCACTGCTTAAAACAGAAGCTCTTCAGGTAATGTACTTCTTTGTATTTATACACTTACTGTCATGCTGTGAGTGCTAGCAGAAACAAACAATAATATATAGCATTGCACAGAAAGACGTGCAATAATTCAGCAAAGGCAGCAGAGATATGTTACCCACAAATTAATGCCTCTATAGCTACAGAAATCTTCCTAGAACTACACTGATATCTTTTGAAGGTTATAAAGTTTCTCCCATGGCAAACAGCTAAATAGTTCTGCTCTACAGCCAGTCCGATGACCCATTAAAATGTACTTCACGAAATGTCAGCTCACAAATAATAAAAAAGAGACTAAAAACCAATATAGGAAGATACTTTGGTTGTGTTTTTTGAAGGATTTCCTAGTTTCTCACTTCCTGAGATTCCCTGTCAAACTATTCTAATTAATATACTGAGACTATGGGTTATGATAGTGTAATCATTGATCCTACACTGAGAGATGTGCTTGCATCCTGACTATCTATTTCCTTGAATGTGACATACAGAAATAGCTTTATGAAATAGTGTAATATAACACTGAAATAATAAGGAAAAAGGATAATGTGGATGTGCATTGCCTTAATTATTTTAGAATAACAGTGAGACATGGGCGATGCCAATATCTATTGGCTGTGTCAGGGCTGACTAATTTAGCCCTACGTTCCTGCAGTCCACTCGAAGGGACCAGCTGGCACAGTTGGATACGGAGAACCACCTGCACCTGTTGGTTATATAAGTGTTTCTATTCTCTCCTAGCCTCACCCCGTTCTTCAAATCAAAGTACTTTAATTGTATCTAGCTCAAAGATTTGGCAAAAACCTAAGCACAGGCATCAAGGGACTCATAAAAGCAGCAATAAAAGAAGCTCAACTCCTTCAAAATATACATCCAAAATATATTCATTTTTTTAAAAACCTTTTTTCTCATTGGTGACTTATCTTGCCTCTTCACTATGTATCCATGTTCATTTGCCATACAGATTAACACAGGCAACTTTTTTCTTTCAACTTACCTGTTCAAATCTGCCTCTTTCAGAATTATATATTTCTTCAAAATTTTACTTCATCTTTAAGTTACTTATAGGTCCATTTATTTACTTGTCATTTTATTTTATTAAGCAAAATAGAACTGGAAAAAAGCCTTTCTTCTTCTAAATGAGCGTGTTCATCTTTGACTTAAACCATGCTACTGAAAGTCAAGAGGCAAAAGTATTTTATCTTTTCTTTTTTCTATATGAAGAAATATAAAGTAATTAAAATTAATATTATACTTGTTTCTTACTTAAAATAGCTATCAGGGAAAAAGAAATCATTTTGCTTAGAGTGTTTTAAAAACTACTGTGCATTCTCCTGTAGGGTCATTACTGGCTCTGAGGGTGGCCTGGGTGGCAGGAGCATGTGGTAGCAACAGCATTCACCAGCCCAGTGCATGGTGGTTGGGAAGCGTCCTGGCAGGATTGTTTGGGGACCCTTTCTCCTGAGTGGTCAGGGGGCTGGAGCACATGATGAACGAGGAGACCCTGAGTTGGCTCAGCCTGGAGAGGAAAAGGTCCAGAGAGGACCTAATTGCTGTCTACAGCTATCTAACCAGATGACACAGATACAGAGAAGACAGACTCAAAGTCTTCTCAGAGGTGCACAGTGATGGGACGAGTGACAACGGACACAAGCTGGAACATGGGAAATTCTGATTAGGTATTAGGATTTTTTTTTTTTTTTTTTTTTTTACCACAGAGGCCATTAAATACTGAGCAGAGTGCCCAGAAAAGTTGTTCTGTTCCATGATTCTATGATTACCATTGACTTCAGACATATTGCTTTTGAGACCCCTATTTCCACAGGTCTTGAACATGTATCAGTGAATGTAGTTACTTTATGGACTTGTGAGCATTTACTATTCCTCAGAATCAGTTTCTAAATACATATATACATATCTATGAAAAGGCAAACTTTATGCGTCTTCTCATAAAATATTGCTGAAAAAGATAGTTAGGACAACCCAAAAGCCATTACAAATGGGTGAACATTTTCCTGGGTTTATGGGGGAATATAGAGAATTTTTGTAAGGTTAAACATCACTGTTTCTTACAGAGAGATACAGTTCCAAACAGCATCTCTTTCTGAGAAGGTAATGAATTTTATTGTAAATGTAAAGAGTCTGGAGGACATACATTTTCAGCCAGTATTTCTAAACCTAATGAGCTACGTCAAGGGATAATAGAGAACTGTGATGTGACTTTTCTGACTGAGTAGAACCTCATTAAGCAGTTAAATAATTTTTGTATCATAATGTGTTTTGAAACTGAGGATGAATATGTTGTATCAGGAGAGTGCAGGGACCTTCTTCCCTCATCAAGAATTGTCTAAATGAAATCCGCATGTTTCTACAGGCTGGGAAGTGGATGGCAGGTTGCTACTTGTCTAGTTTCTGTCATCTGAATCTAAACCAGCAGCACTGACTCTCAAATCGGGCCTGGCATGGGACTGCGCTGTTCAGTCCTGGCTCTTTACAGGGAGTAAGTGCAGGTCAGATGGTGCTAATTTTTGCTTTCTGCTCCCTACCTGTTTGCGCTGGTTAACACACCGAGGTTGGACTGCTTGCATGGGGAAGGGAAGAAGCAGTGTCCCCTATCTGGGGAACCAGCCTTTCTTCCTAGAGGTGGATGGTTTTGGATAGTTATGTGGAGTAATGGACTGGTCCTTACAGTTTTGTAATCAAGGCTCATGGTCGAGCCTTTTGTGTGTTACTTAATTTAGAATCTGTGCACATTACAGGCATTTGTGCTCGATAAATCACTTTTTTAGATTTGTTTACTTTAAGTGATTTTACTCCTGATTTTGATTTCTGCTGTTTATCTATCAGAAATTGTTTTGGGTGAAGTCACTCTGCAAGGAACTCAGTGTATATGTTGCAGTCCATGTTTGTCAGGAATCATCTGGGACTAAAGAGACGGTTTTGCATCTGAGAATGCTGCCTGAGAAGATGAGAAGGCTTCTGACTCACAAAAGAATTTTCTGTCAAAGTTTTCAAGTGGTTATATCAGATTTATTTCTCAAATGTGGATGGAGCCTATGGGCCTGTGCCCATGAGAGAGGGCTCTGCCTGTGCTCGGGTCACCTTTGGCTCCAGGCTTGTCCCCCTTGGAGGGCGGTCCTGCTCTTGCTGCTCCCTGACAAACCTTCTCAATGTTCCTGAGTTTCTTCTCTCAGCAGAAACCTGCGAACATACTAGAGATTAGCTGATCTGACAGTCTTTAATTTGTATAATTCTGCATTTGTGTAATATGTCCCTGATCTATACAATTCTCCTAATTAGAGTTACATTCACAGTCCCTGTTAGAATTTAAATCAGTCTGTGGATTTTCTTGTTTAAACTGCTCTTCAGTGAATTGCTAGATTGTGAAGGGTTGCTGATGTGTCTAGGTATTAAAGACATATAGAGAAATAAGTGTTCCTGTCTCTAAAATCCCTCACTGCTGCTGAAAATATACATCCTTACCTTCCAGAAATATAGGAAAGTGAAGGAATTTGTTCAGGAGCTTAAATACAGAGTTCTTGTTTTACGCACCAGTTTGTTTACTTATATTCTCAGGTACAGGTGGTCAAATTTATCAGCTATTTGAGAATAATCCTATTTCATATTTTGTCAGCTGTCACCTCTTTCTTATTTAGTAAGGCTACACTAAATGATTGAGGGAAAGATTTTAAACTTTGCCACAGGGATTTCTTCTTTATTAGAAATAGAAGCAAATTTTGTGTGTCTTGGTCCTCAGATTTGCTTACTACTTCTTGTTGCTCAGGTGTCAGACTGCTACATTGGGCCTACTGAGTCACATGAAAGACAAAAATATGTTTCTGCCAAGAATACAGGAGACAAAGCTAACCAATACTGTTTTTTATAAATGCATGTATTAATAATGTTATTATGAAGGGTGGTGTGTTAGTGGACACACTGCATGTTCTATTTTTTTTGTTATGAGTTGCTAACAATTAATTTAGTGCTGACCAGAGGAAAGTTCTTCTCAGAAGAGGAATGTATCTCATGTTGCTCCAGAATAGAAAGTTCCCAGGCATCTCCAGAGTGAAGAACTACAATAACCTGAAAACAGAACAGCACTGCAAGGAGCATAAACTATGAGAAGATGAAGTTTGGTAAACCTCAGGAAGGGATTACATGACAAATTGCAGCATTCCACCATATAGAAAATTGAGCTTGGAATGTGTCCTTGGGTACTCATTACTCTGCTTTCTCCAAAGATGTTGAAGGGAGATTGAATTGCAGTTTGTTTGTACCTTATCTGTATTACATTAATTGCACACTTCAGGACACTGGTGGGGACAATTTTTTTTTCTCTTTGTTTTACTTATACTCAGCTTTTCTTCTTTGTCCTCCCTTTTTCCTCTGATGTACTATCGGTTGTTGAATCTGTAGATAGTACATTGGCTGGAATGCATGGGTGTCACTAATAATGTAAAAAGTCTGATGTGCTTGGCTGGTAAATCCTGCTGAGATTATGAGAGTTAAGACTGTTGCAGATTTAAATTCACAAGGGATTTCTCTTCAGGTGAGACTGTGGGCATGTTTTTGGGGAGAGCAGAAACATCTTGCCATATTTAATAAATTCCCTGCTATTGGAGGCAATTATGAAATTCACAGTACCCATCGTGCACTTTCTATGGCATTATTTACTTATGGCTTTTGGTCTTTTCATGCTCGTATATTACTTATAGGGTGTTTGTGAGTGTTTTGTGGTGTAAGTTGGGTAGTAAAGTGCAGTAGGCATTTTGGGGATCATTCTGAATGTCACTGACTGTATTACAGGCAGATATGAATAAGTGATGTAAGTGGCACTTCTCCAGGCCTCTGTTTCAAGTTGGGGTTTTTCTTGGAAAAAAAAAAAGAGTAAATTTTCAGTAAAGAAGGATTTCTTTTCTTTGATATGTCTTTTTGGCTACTATCAACAATGCAAAGACTGTAAGTCTTGTAAATGAAAGATATGACAATTAAATCTATACCATCATAAAGAGAATAAATATAAGGAGTCAAGCAGTCCAGAAAAGGGCAGATTATATGTTTGTGGATGTAATGGTTGTATATATTTTACTCTGAAATGTGAACAGTGACTTCTACTGCCTTGTTCACCAGTGCCCTATCAATGTAAGGTGTCTTGGGGAGCAAGGGACATCCTTGAACATATTTAATTCTACAATTATCATTCTTAAGTAGTATAAATTATAGTTACCCTTTAAAGAATAAGTCCATCTGTGAGTAAAAAGAAACACTGGGTAAATTGCAGAGATTCTTATAATTTTGACAGAGTAAAAATAATTGATGTTACTAGAAATATTTTGCTAAATAACATAGCATGATGAGTTGAATAATACACTTCACAGAGGGAAATGAGGGAAATTATAACCTTACAATTAATGTTGTTTCCCATTTTGGTACATCATAGAAATAGTTTCACATAGTAGAAGCTTGTAGCCATTAACAAACACAGGAGATAGAATTCACATTTGCAGAAGTTTCTATCAGAAATTGAAAAGAAAAAGTAAATTACTGGATAATTCCCCTCCCCAAACATCAAATCACTGTAATTTTTTGAACAGAGGTAGAAGGTATCTGTCTGATCAAGCACACACACAGCTAAACATCTATCTAGAGCCACTGGAAATAACGTAGAAGCTTCAGCAGCATTTCTCTTGGAATAACATCTGCTTCACTCTACTTTTTTTGTCAGACTGGTGAAGTAAAAAAATTATTTCTGCCAATTGGTTGTAGAGAGACTAGGTATCAGAGCACACTTCTGTGCAAGTTTTTTAATGTATGTTTTCAAACACCTGCTATTAATTAGGAAAGAGATTCTCCCCATGCAACAGGCAAGCTTGAGTGCTATGAATCATGTAGAAATACGATGGAGTATAAGCATACCTTTGCTCTGTCCTTTGATCATCCTGCAAATGCAGAGAGCCTTCTTGCAGTAGGAAAGAATTTCTGTCCTGTGGATCAGGGGCACCAGGTTCTCTGCTTATATTCCAGTAATTAAGCTTCCGTAGCAGCCTGAGACAGTAATTCCCTCTTTTATTTCCCCCAGTGGCTTTCCAACACACATCTAATTCGTTCATACTAGGTTCAGAGGAAAAGGTGTTAGTCTGTAAGATTCACCTTGGGGACGCCTTGCAGTGGAACATAATTTTCATCTCCAGGGACGCATAAGGTTACACAATACCTTTGTTAAGACACTGTGTGTATATATATATACATATTATATATATAAAGAAAACATTGTCAAGATCAGTATGATGCTTAACACTGAAAGGTATTGCAAGTATTTTTGTATTTTAAAGATGAAGAAAAAAGAGTTAGGCGTGAGAAAAACAGTGTGTTGCATGACACTAGCTCATGATTCCTTATTCAAAAAATGAATCCCTCTTGTTTCATATTTGTTAACTGGAAAGTGTAGGCAATTTGCCCAGTAATTGATATTTTTAGATAAAAAGCTTCTTCCTGTCAACCACATTTCTACCCTTCCAATTCACCATTCCTCATGACATCTAGGTACCATTCATACCCATGAGTAGTTCAGTGTTAAAAATCTAGTGAAATTCTTTAGATTCTTTAGATCCATGGATCCATTATGAGGAGTGTCTATTATTGCAGCTCATTTATTCATGGAAACCAAGGAAAATTAGCTTGGCAAACAGCTCTACTGCAGTGTAGCTTTTTCAAGTTTTCCCACAGCTTCTATTTTCATTGGAAAATACAGGTTCTGATTACCTAGCCAATGGCACTCCTGCTGCTAGGATATGTCTAAATATTTCCAAGAATGTAGCGTCCCTCCAGGAAAGAAAGCCCTGGCCAGGTCCATGGGCTGTCTATAAGAATTATTTCTTTATGGCTCCCCACCTAAGGGAGAAGGTGGTACCTCAGGAATTAGGGACACTCGATGCACATGGTACCCGCTGACCATCACCGCCTGGTTTGCTGCCTTTATTAGGCACTGGTGGCACTTAGAGGCACTGTGTGTCTCTACTATGCAGTCATCTAGATGCTGCAAATTTCCAGAGCAGAAAGAAGGAAAAAGATATATTAAGAGAGAAAAAAAAAAAAAAAAAAAAAAAAAAGAGAGAGAGAGACAAAAAAGGAGGAAGAATTCTCCAGATTCAAGTGAAGAGAAGACAGAGGAAGAGGAGAGACTTACATACCTGCGATGAAGGCAGTAGAAAAGGATTTGACATGTTTAGGGTGCTGATAAGTGGGGCAACTGAGGCCAAAGACATCTTAAAAAAAAAGCGATGATGAAGTACATGAACTTGAATAAATAAAGACAGAATGAGGTGAAGTTGCAGGCCAACACATGCCTAACACAGTTGTTGCTGAAGAAAGGCAGTTGTTGTAGAGTGCTGCTTTTGTGACTGCAGGCTGCTTACCTGAAACACTGCTAACCTTTCTGATGCCTTGAAAAATTAGTTACTTATATTAAACTTAGATAAATTTCCTCAGAATATACACCACTGCTCTCTTCCCTTGGGCATCTACCAGTCTCTAAATTACTTCTCAGAGCTGTGCCAGGAAATGCTTTTAAATGTTGGAAAGTATACCATATATTTCATAAAAGCTTTTCGGATTATTTAACTCCTGGTTCAGCCACTTTAGCTACAGAAGAAAGATTGCAATTTTATAATTTTGCTGTGACACATGCAGAAAAGACATTTTAATAATTTTGATTAACATGAATTGATTTAGCGCTTCATTTGAAGACTGCTTTTTTTAATTGCTAGTTGTTATTAATATAAAAATCTCTGTAAACCTCCTCCCTAAATTATCTAACTACCATATGCTGACAGAAATGGCATTTATACAAACAGTTTTTTCAGGAAAGGAAAAACAAGCCGAGTACAATAAACAACAATAAAAAATTTGTTCAAGGTCACAGATTATTTTTTTCATCTAGAACATGGGCAATTATGATACTGTACTCATGTCTTTTTTCTGGATATAATATGTTGCTAGTATATGCATAAAAAAATTAAAATAAATATGGAAAGTATAGGAATCTTGTGTGAAACAGAAGCTTGCTAATCATTAATTAGCACTGCTAAAGTCAGAAAATGCTAAAGCTCCTGTCAGAATCAGATTCATTGTTGCCAGCTCTCTTGGTTTTAATGCAATAAATATTTTTTATTGAAAGCCTACCATAAGTTCAATGATTATGCAAGAATTTCAACTTACATTAAAAAAAAAAAAAAACAAGTTTAGGTGTCCTGTAGTTAGGCAAAGAAGCTTGGAACTGTGAATCAAATATAACCTCATACAAATTTAAAGCATCTTGATCTTTAATACATGCTCTTTATTTCTGTATATATAGAAGCAAAACATCGTTGGTAGGGGAAGGGAAGCTTTCATTTGGCATGAAAGGACTTTAGTGTCCTTCTTGTGTGAAATTTGAGTTCTTATTCATTGGTCTTTGTGCTGTCTTAGCCATTTTCATATCTTAGTTCACCTTTAGCTGCCAATAAGTCAGAAAGCAGTCTCTCTTTCTTCAGTGCAGAACTCATTTCCCCGAAGAACAAACTGGGCAACATATCAGGGTAACATTTTTATTGGCTAGAGAGCATGGTTCACAACATGAATGCATGGGAGAAGCATTTATTTTCCCTAGATAGACACCTTGCTTTTCTTCTTTCCACTGAAATTCTGCAACTCTGCAATGATTTCTTTTCTATTCAGTGGGAAAATTACCTTTCTGTATTGTTCACATATTTTCTTCTATTAATTAAACATAAAAAAGTTAGAAGGGAGAAACTGATAGATCTTGGGAGCACCTGTAGGAAAATGGCTTTTTTTCTCCCTATTGCTGTGCTTTGCTTTAGAACCACTATGAAACTGGAATCCCCCAGAGCATTCTGCATAACCATTTTGTGAAGCTGATTCCCCAACATTTTCTGTGAATAGAATCAATATCCTCACACCAAACAAAACCATGCGCTCGTACTTATTTACACAAGTGAAAATAAGGGTCAGCTTTGGCCGTGCTCATTCGCCTTGTGTAGTGCTTTACAAGTGAGTTGTCCCACACAAGCTGTCATGGTTGCAGTGCAGGGTTGAAACGGCGCTGTGGAAAAGGCACCAGGTTCTGTGTTAGAGTAGTGCTGTCAACCTATTCAGCCTTTGACTCAGCAAACCTGTTTATTTGGATGGGGAGGGCCATAACACAGCGTGTGAGGAAGTAAAAGGGCTTCCTCAAGTTCTGTTTAGCTGCACCACGTTTGGACTCCCCATCTGGACTCATCACTGTACCTCAAGAGCCTGTGTCACCATTGGATGCCCCCTGTTTAGATGGTTCCCAGTAACCAGTTATATACTATACACTAGTGGGAACCATCATATACTCTACAGCATATGAGTTTCAAATCTGTGGAGGCTGAAGTACTGAAGTGTTATTTCCCTCAAAAGCACTTCTTTTTGAAAAGAGTAAAGGAATTGTTTTTCATTGAAATCAATTTAAGCGCTGAAAAGTCCAAGGAGAGATTTCCCAAGATGCTTTAGTGGAATAGGTATGCCATAATAAGCATGATTTAAATATATTTGTCTGTATATATCAGAGTACAGTACATATATCAATATAACAATACAATAGCAATATATCCATACAATAGCAATAGACTAAAAATCCTGATCAGCACTATGGTTTCCTATTTCAGTGCGTTGCATTGCTATTGTTTTGTTAGTGATTATTTTTACTGCCAATGTGCCTACTAGCTCTACTCACAGACTGGAAAATTAGTATGCAGACACAAACAAAAAGACACCTGTTCCCCAAAGACTTTACACTGTTAAGTATAAGATATATCAGCTCTGTGCTATCAATATCCTCAGCAGGATAAGTTAAGATCCAGGAATATCTGAGACACCCCTACTATATTGCTCCAGAGTGAGAATGTTTTCCTTTCAGAATAGTGGTGGGAAAATTCTAATTTGGGAAGCAATGTGTGAGTTTTTATACACAAAGTTGCATTCAAGTAGTTAGGTTTCATTTCCATTTGTCTCTTTGAAGATTGCTTGCTTTGTCAGAAGGCATCTACTCAGGCTTCTCCCGGAGAGCTTTGGGCAGCCATCAGCTTGCACGCTGACACAGCTGTGTTTTAGCAAGTGTGCAGCTGGGGTACTTCAGTGGGGACTGAGGAAAATTAATACAATTACTCTTTAATGATGGGCTTCTTATCATTAACATTGACATTTCACTGACTTTGATACATTGCTGTAGAAAACACTACACAACGACAGAGAAAGTCAGAATACCTGGCCCAAACACGCCAGGAGGGAAAAGTGAGGTAAAACCAGAGGAACCTCCCCTACATAAATAAATAATGCCACCTTCTTCTTCATGCTTGAGAACCAAAGTCAGCTTATTTTATGTCTCTTCATGACAAACGGTTGAAGATTGTTAACTGTAGTACAATCTGTGGAGGGAAGCTGGAGGCTTTGGTATCTGGCCAGGACAAAATGTGGATCTGTGCATTAAGAAGGGAGTGGGTGACTGAAGCAGTGGCATAAACACTTGTAGGGTCCCTCTCTTAAAACTGTAGTCTGCAAAATAGTTAATGTTGCGAATGACAACTGTTAGGTTTTAGTGTTGTAGTAATTTTACATAGTCCAAAGGCTACTTATTTAGGTGCCTAGATAGAGATTCAGATATTTATTTAAATACATAGTTTTAATATTTTACCTTCAGATTTTCTTGGAATGGAAAGAAACAGAATCACCCATAAATTGTGTAAGTCTGAGCTACTGACTTCTGTGGCTGAGAGTAAAAGAGTATGTGATGATAGTCTTCAAACCTTTTTTTGGCTCGAAATATATTTGAAAATAGTTTTTTTCAAACTTCTAAAAATATTAATGTTAATGCATAAATAATAATGTTATGCACTAATGTATATGAGATAATATCAGTCTTATATGTAGCACTGGAATATAAGGATTTTTTTTTTTGCTTCAGATTCTGTGTTTTTTAACACTTCTTAATTGTTTGTGCCTTGGGTTAGCCCATCTTCTTAAGCTGATGCAACATGTAGAAAAAAATGGGTACAATGATGCAATTGGTAGGAACTGGAAAACTTCTCAGCATTTATCGGAGACTTTGTGCATGTAGCTGGTTTTCAAAATGTATGCATTTATTTCACTCATTTTGATCAAGGTATAAATCACAGAAGAGAATCCTGCCCACTGAACATTTTAAAAAGGCAGACAGAGCTGCACATGGGTTCAGTAAAACAGGAGACTGTGAATCTAAATGTGAAATGAAAAATAGATGAAAATGCCTTGCCTCAGACAGTTTAAATATTAATATCAACATATCTTGGAGGAAAAAGACCAATATTTTGTGGTTGTGACATTTCCCACAGTTACAAAATAAGCAGATTTCTTAGGGATATGTTGGAACAAGATGGAAATTTTTTCTATTTTGTAAATGGCAGTATGATTTTGGACTTACTTTAGCCTGAAACATTAAGTTCAATTACCTGTCAATCTTTTTTAGATTTAAAAATAAAGCAAAAGAAACAACTCTGCATAGCTTTAAAAGTAAATGTCTGTTATACAATGCTCAGATTCTGCAATAACTGTTAAGTAGACTTACATGTTTCCATTGTTCATGTAAAAGTTTCTCAGAAGCAAATATTTTGTAGAGTTGGAGATTATAAATTACCTCTTTATCTTAGATAGCAACCACCCTATTTCTAATAGAATTGGATCACAGAATCACACACAATGGCTGAGATTGGAAGGGACCTCTGGAAATCATCTAGTCCAACCCCCCTGCTCAGGCAGGGTCACCTAGAGCACGTTGCCCAGGACCCTATCCAGATGGCTTTTGAACGTTTCCAAGGATGGAGAGCAGCCTCTCTGGGCAACCTGCTCCAGTGCTCTGTCACACTCACAATAAAGAACTTTTTCCTCATGTTCAGACGGAACTGCCTGTGTTTCACTGTGTGCCCATTGCCTCTTGTCCTATCACTGGGCACCACTGAGAAGAGTCTGGCCCCATCCCCTTTACACCCTCCCATCAGGTATTTATACATGTTGATAAGCTCCTCCCTCACTTTTCTCTTTTCCAGGCTGAAGAGTCTCAGCTCTCTCAGCCTCTCCTCATATGACAGATGCTCCAGTCCCTTCATCATCTTAGTGGCCCTTCTCTGGACTTGCTCCAGGGTGTTCATGTCTCTCTTGTACTGGGGAGCCCAGACCTGGACCCAGCACTCCAGATGTGGCCTCACCAGGGCTGAGTAGAGGCGAAGGATCGCCGCCCTCGACCTGCTGGCAACCCTCTTCCTGGTGCAGCCCAGGAGGCTGTTGGCCTTCTTTCTCACAAGGGCACATTGCTGGCTCATGGTCAACTTGTCCACTAAGACCCCCAGGTCCTTCTCTGCAAAGCTGCTCTTAAGCTTCTCGGTCCCCAACATGTCCAAGTGGCTGGGGTTATTCCTCCCTAGGTGCAGGACTCCGCACTTCCCTTTGTTGAACTTCTTGAGGTTTCCCTCTGCCCATTTTTCCAGCCTGTTCAGGTCTCTCTGAATGGCAGCACAGCCCTCTGGTGTATCAGCCACTCCTCCCGGTTTTGTATCACCTGCAAACTTGCTGAGGGTGCACTCTGTCCCATCATCCAGGTCATATCAATATATATATCATTAATATATAAGTTTTCCATCATCTCCTGAAGAATACTTTTGGGAATTTTTTTAACAAAATAAAGTCTGATTTGGAAATCCTGACTCAGACTCAGATGTTCTGGGCTTTGGGTGTTTGATCTTAAAATGAACGGTAGATGGCTTCCAAGAACATCCCCATCAGTGAACAACAGTTGCAGATAAAGATTGAAGAAACAGCCACAGACTGTACAGAAGAATGCCAAAGATCTGATGTGAGAAGGTCAGGTTTTATTTTTTGGATCCACTGCTTTTAAAAAAATAATCAAAAACTGAGGCTGTTTGACACTGCCAAATTCCATACCTAATAACATTTAAAACTGTACTTATAGCTGTACTGGATTACACTAAAAGTCTTCAGAATTTAGTATCTCCTGTGAGAGAGGCAGGTAGCACAAATGTAGGAAAAGAGTTTCAGAAGAGGGCAAGTATATAGTGAAGCTTCCCCACAGGCCTTCCCAGCTTTCAGCAATCTATCTGTTGCATCCTTAGTGTTGCAATTAATAATAATTGATGGATATTTCTTCTGCCAATCTAGCTAATCTGTATTTGAACACATAATGCTGGATTCAACAGCGTCATGGCAATGAATTCATAGTTTAGGTATGCACAGCATGGCGAAGTCATTTTTGTCTTTAATTTAATGAGTGTTTATTTCACAGAATAATCATTCACTGTTGTCCCTTCTGTGACAGTCAGTCAGGGCTTCACAGACCTCTATCATATCTCCCCCCACCCCAAATGTTTTTCATCTAGCTGAGAGCTCTGACCACTTTTATCTCTCCTCATACAGAAACCATTCAGTAACTTTGTTCATTGTTGTTATCTTCTCTGAGTTTTTCTAATTCACTAGCTCTTTTTTGAGATAATATGATGGCTGGGTTTATACAATACCATAATGGCATTTTACGTTTTTGTCCTTTGTTCCTTGTCTAAAGGAGAAAAACACAGATATCATATTGTCTTCTTCATCACTGCTAAGCACTGAGCTGATGAAATGTGCTATTTACTGAGGTTATGTCTACAGTGTAGTCACAGCATATTGTGTAGTTTAGGCATGTTAAAGACTACATTAAATTAGTGTCATCATGACAGCAAGGAGCTTAAACCAGGGAACAAGCGCCCGCCCCCTCCTCTACCCCCCCAGAGTAGCCAGTAAATGAGCCTATCATGAGCTCTGTGCAGCCATGGGTAGTCTGAGCTCTGCAGAGGTGTTATGTAGCCAGTCAGGCTCAAGCCTCTACGACTGTGTGCAGTTATTTCATCCCAGGTATTCAGTTTAATTTGTCTTTGCAGAGCTTCAGGATATACCAGCCAGCCCCTTCATTCAGCTTGCTAAGGTCCCTCTGGATGACAGCTGTGACCTCCAGCATAATCCCTCCAGTCACCTGCAAACTGATGAAGGTGACATTTGTCCCACTCTCCAGGTTGCTGGTGAAGGTGTTGAACAGCACTGGTCCCATTGCTGGCCCCTGAGGTCTGTCATTGATAACCATCCTGGGCTTGGCAGTCTTGCAAGCTTTTCGCTCACCATCCGTCCAGTCTGTGCATCTGTAGTTTGGTTGCAAAGATGCTGCGAGAGCTCGTGCTGAAACCCTTGCTGGAATCAAGGTAAATGGCACCTCTGCTCTTTATTGGTTCCATTGTGTGTTTGTTGAAAACTGAGGCATTTTGGTTTGTCAGCAGAAGTGTGGAATGATATAGGGGGAAAGCAGTTAAAACCACAGTGAATACCTGCAATAAATGCTGAAGAGGCTTGAGCCTTGAAAACTTTAGAATATTTTTAGATGGCAAGACGTGCTTTGTCCCAGATGTGCTTGACAAACTCCAGTTTAGTATTTATATAGGCTGACATAAATATCTTTTGCTTTTACATGAAAAGGAAATATCTAAATTGTCTCTAACTTTTGGTATTTTTCCAGTGTTTAGTGACAGTATGGTATTTTTTTGTAAAACATTATTTTTTTTCTCATATATACATACGTATATATGTACATAAATATATGTGAGACAGTCTTCTTATTCTTCATGATTCAAAAATATATGTAAATGCTATTTCAGAAAAAAACAGTGCTCAAAATAAATCCTATTTTGATACATTGATACATTTGATACATTTTCTTCTTAAAATATCAAAGATACTTAGTCCTCTGACCTAGCCTTAGCAATGTCGTTTCTCTCAAACCTTCAGACAAAGTGAGGACATTCAGATCTCCTGCATCTCAATCAAGTAACTTCGTGATATTTAATTCATAAAAAGTTTTGGTAGGCATTCTTGCTATTGGGTTTTATAGACTGAAAATGATGAAGTTAACTGTAGAATGGGAAACAAGCTTTGCCTATAGTCCAGAGTGGTATAGAACAGAATAATGGCTTGTTTACCTCTGACTGGCTGATGCCATATTGTTCCACACATTTTTTTTTCTCCTTTTCCTACTTGACAGTCCTTCAACAGTCAATTATATCTCTAATAAGGGATTATTATTTTCTGCTCTGTAACATCCTATACAGAACAACAGAATTCACTGCCAAGTAAACATGTAAGAATTATGTAAATCATTTCAAATCATATACTTTTAAAAGAAAAAAAGAAGAATATGAAATTTAGTGACCTTTTGTATTATCCTACACTGTCTCTTTTCCTCTGTTTTGCATACATCCACATATGTGCATGGATACACTCACACACATCAGTTTCTTTGTCTAGCCACAGAGAGCAATAAATTTTATCACCTGGAAATTCAGGTAATAAAAAGCTGGGGAATTAGTTACATCAGACAGATGAAATGAGGCCATTTATAAATGCCCCAAGCCTCCTTAAAAAAAAAAAAAAAAAAAAAGAAATCCTTATGCAGTGCATTAACTCTGCGCACAGGAGCAGCCTCCTTGGAGCTCGTTTGCATGTTTGAGGAGACCCATCATGTGTACACGTGCTCATCGTCAAACCAGTGCCACCAGGGGCTGGCAGGTTCCCTGAATCAGAGCGACACATTGCCTGGCTAATATCTCCCTAGCTTCTGTGGTGATAGATATTGACAGCAAGGAAGCTGCCTGTTTTTGTTGCTAATTTGTTTTCTGATTTATAGCTCTTTTGTGTGTGTGTCACTTTTATGTATGATATATTTCCACTGTTGATGCTGTCTTTCTTCTGCTCACGATGGTGTTCCTATGTCCCAACAGATTCGTGTGTTTGTGGCAATGAGAGAGACAGAAGTGACAGCTCTCCTCCTAGGATGCAGCTCATAATTTATCCCTTACAACTGAAGCATAACACAAAACCATTTTTTCAAGTGGTCACAGATGAGCAATGTCTAAAGGAATTTTCTTTTTCAGATGCTTCATTAATTCATCTGTTTGCTGATCTTAGTTATGCAAACTGCAATAATGTGAAAATAGGTGAAAACACATTCCCTAAAGCCTTCTGGAGAATGGCTTGATTCTGCTATCAGTGAACACTAGGTAAACCTAAGTTCTTAACTATATTTTTAACTGCTTGATCTTATTGAAATGTTATATTGCTTTGAGTGCAAAATTTTATTTCCAGCTAGAAGAAAGCACAAAATAAAAGATGAGAGAGAAACGGAGGCAGAAATTTGGGCAATTAATACTACCAGCTGTGAATAAAGTGGCTACGAATATGGTGAGCTCAGAATGTTTAACGTATTTATACCAAAAGATGCCTTAGCTATCTGTAATTATGTAGCGACATGACTTCCCATATAAAACTGTATCACACAGAATTAAAGGTAACTACATTCCATACAGTAAAATAAAGATAAAACTAAAGATGTGAACAAAACTTGGCATGTTATTCCTGAAAAAATTCTGAAGAGTGAAAAGCTAAAATATCTCTTGCCTAAAGCTTCTGCATATATATATAAATATATATAATATATAAATATATTTATATATATTTAAATATTTATAAATATAAATATATATATTTTTCAAAGGAATAAAGGACAAGTATCCTGCTAAAGGATTCAAAGATAATTTTTTGAAGAAATTAGCTTTGAAAAAGTTTACATCTTTCTGCTCTCATCGAGCTCCTGTTGCCTTCTCGAGCTGTGCTCCTAGGAAGTAGCAAGGCTCCCTAGTCACTGGGGTTAACCATGGAAAAGCAAGTATGCTTTTAAAAGGTGTTTCCTGTTCCTTAAGGAGGAATCGTGAACAATTGTCCAAGATATCACTGTTCAGAATCCCACATAATATAACCTAGGACATTACTTTTTAGTTTTGTAAATGGAAGTTATGTGTGAAGCTTTTGCTTGTTCTGGAAATTATTTGTAGGAAACCAAAGGAATTGGTCTTGCCCTACCTCCTTTAATGAAAGAATATCCAATAAAGCCAAGTGAATAATATTTTGCATATTTTATAAGACTAAATCAAATGAAAATTGATAATCGATTCTTTCTGTTTTTTTCCCCCTCATATAAAACAGGATTACAAAACCTTTCAGATTGCTGAAATGGCTGAATTGGGTTTAATTTCTACTATGGACATATTGGTGTCAATGTGTTGGTGAGATGAAGGAAAATTGGAGACTCCCCTAGGTCCATCTGTGAGGAAATGTTTGTGGAGAGAGAGAGAGAGAGAGACAGAGAGAGTGTGTGCACTCTTACAGATCCCTTATCCAGATCAATTGGCACCTGCCCCCCTCAGGTAGGTTTTCCCCCATGCTGAGGACTGTGGAAATAAAATCCTCTGAAACTAGGTGATTGAAGCAGAGAGTAGCAGTCAAACCTTGAGACACTGAACTGTGAAGATCTTTTTGCTGCTTTTTCATGGCACATAATCCTATTTTAAATCAATACTTTTTTTTTCAGTAGAAAGAGAAGAGGAGGGTTGCCAACATACGTATTTCAGCTAAGCAAAGTTTGGGCAGCCCTCTTTTAAAGGTCTATGTCAGTTTACTGCTTGTCCTTTTACTTGTCATTTTCAATGGCTTTTGGTACCTTTCTTATTGCTTTATTTAACCTTTGTTCTCCGGGTTGTGTCTGTCCTGATCAATGATAAGTACACACCTTTTTATTTTGGACTCTCTGTGGACTATAACATGTTTTTTTTTCAGTTGATTGATTGAATTGTTTTATTATCACCATTTCTGTTTTCTCTCTTAAAGCTTGCTTTCTTTAATTCAGTTTAAACCAACATCTGAATAGCTGTAAAAGGCTGATGATACCAGTGCTGTCAAGATCCCATTGATTTTCCAGCTGAAGCTGCTGTAAGGCAATCTGGCTGCTTTCTCTCAGTATTTTGGTTTTTAATTTTCTGATTATTTTGGTAGCTCAGTAGTTTCTGTAGCAATGAAGGTGAAATCATCCTTCCTTTTCATGTACATTTCCTTTTTGTGTTAGTCCCAGCCAATATGGCACTGTCAGAATGTGTTAGATACAGCTTTTTATGTTGTCTGAAACAGTTTTTCAACTGCAAACTGGAAATAACAATTTGAAAGCCTGTGTCCAGGACTGTGTTTAGTGTATTGTGTTAACACTTATCATCATTATGGTTATTTCTACCAAACGTTTTCTGCTTTTCAGATAGTGCCAATTTTCCTGATGGGAAAGATCACTTGGGTATTAGCTGTGGAGGTAAATAATTGGCCATGAAGAATGTAAGAGCTGAACTGAACTGGATTAATGTTGAATGGGTTGTATTTAGGTATACAGAAATTTCTGACATATTGGCTCAGGTCCAGGTAGCTGTCTTTTATATTTTAATATTGCATCCCTTAGTATGAATTTAAGATTGTAAACTTTAAAAAATGTCAGCAGTTTTTTAGGATAAAGAACTATGATGACCTGAGGGTGGGCCTGCACTGCTGAGTGGAGATGATGTAGAGATCGCAGAATCACAGAACAGTGAGATCATCTAGTTCAACCAGTCTACCCAGGACCACGTCCAGGCAGCTTTTGAATGTTTCCAAGGAAAGAGACTCCACAACCTCTCTGGGCAACCTGCTCCAGTGCTCTGTCACACTCACAATAAAGAAGTTTTTCCTCATGTTCAGACGGAACTGCCTGTGTATCACTGTGTGCCCATTGCCTCTTGTCCTATCACTGGGCACCACTGAGAAGAGTCTGGCCCCATCCCCTTTACACCCTCCCATCAGGTATTTATACATGTTGATAAGCTCCTCCCTCACTTTTCTCTTTTCCAGGCTGAAGAGTCTCAGCTCTCTCAGCCTCTCCTCATATGACAGATGCTCCAGTCCCTTCATCATCTTAGTGGCCCTTCTCTGGACTTGCTCCAGGGTGTTCATGTCTCTCTTGTACTGGGGAGCCCAGACCTGGACCCAGCACTCCAGATGTGGCCTCACCAGGGCTGAGTAGAGGCGAAGGATCGCCGCCCTCGACCTGCTGGCAACCCTCTTCCTGGTGCAGCCCAGGAGGCTGTTGGCCTTCTTTCTCACAAGGGCACATTGCTGGCTCATGGTCAACTTGTTGTCCACTAAGACCCCCAGGTCCTTCTCTGCAAAGCTGCTCTTAAGCTTCTCGGTCCCCAACATGTCCAAGTGGCTGGGGTTATTCCTCCCTAGGTGCAGGACTCTGCACTTCCCTTTGTTGAACTTCTTGAGGTTTCCCTCTGCCCATTTTTCCAGCCTGTTCAGGTCTCTCTGAATGGCAGCACAGCCCTCTGGTGTATCAGCCACTCCTCCCGGTTTTGTATCACCTGCAAACTTGCTGAGGGTGCACTCTGTCCCATCATCCAGGTCTTCAATGAAGTTGTTAAACAGTATTGGCCCCAGCATTGACCCTAGGGGACACCATTAGTCACTGGCCTCCAGCTGGACTTTGCACCACTGCTGACAACCCGCTGAGTCCAGCAGTTCAAAGAGTTTCCAGTCCACCTCTCTATTTATCTAGCCCATACTTTATCAGCTTGTCTATGAGGATGTTATCAGAGTGTTAAAAGTCTTATTCAAGGTAAGTCATGGTAAACATCATCCACTGCTCTCCCCTCAGCCACCAAGCAAATCATCTCATCATACAAGACTATCAGGTTGTTTAAACATGATTTCCCCTTCGTAAATCCATGCTGACTACTCCCAACCACCTTCTTGTCCTTTACATGCCTGGAAATAGTGTTCAGGATTAATTACTTTATCACCTTCCCAGGGATCGAGGTGAGGTTGACTATCTGTAGTTCCCCAGATCCTCCTTCTTGCCCTTCTTGAAGATAGGGGTGACATTTGCTCTCTTCCAGCCCTCAGGCACCTCTCCTGATCACGGTGATTTGCCAAAGGTAATCAAGAGTATGTCAAGTTTGTTGGAATGTTCTCTAACCCAGTCTTCCTCCATCAAGAGTAAGTCTTCATTGCTCCAGACTTCCCCTCTGATCTCAGAAACTTGACATGCCTGAGGGTCAATCTTTTCAGTAAAGACTGAGGCAAAGAAGGCATTCAGTACCTCTGCCTTTTCTGTATCCTTTGTCACTAGGGCTTCCACCCCATTTAGCTGCTGGCCCATGTTTTCCCTAGACTTCCTTCTGCTGCTCATACTTAGGGGAGCCCTTCTTGCTACCTTTCACATGACTTGCCAGTATCAACTCCAGATTGGCTTTACCTCACCTAACCTCATCCCTACATGCTCAGAGAATACAGAGACAGAGTCTCTATATTCTTCCTGTCCCTGCTTCCACCCCTTGTACTCTTCCTTTTTATGTTTGAGTTTTGTCAGGAGCTCCTTGTTCATCCATGCACACCTCCTTCCACCTTTGCTTGATTTTTCTGCTTGCTGGGATGAACCATTCTTGAAGTTGGAGGAAATGATCCTTGAATATCAGCCAGTTCTCTTGGACCCCTGTTCTCCACGGCTGTATCCCATGAGATTCCTCCAAGCAGACCCCTCAAGAGGCCAAAGTCTGCTCTTTCGAAACCAGGGCTGCAGCCCTGCATTTTGCCCTGCTGCCTCCTCTCATGATCCTGAATTCCACCATCCTGTGGTTGCTGCAACAAAGGCTGTCCTCAACTTTCACATCTCTGACCAGATCCCTGAAGTATTGGAGCTATACACCACAAAGTCTTCACAACACAGCAGTGGTTTCAGGACTGTACAGATCATGCTCACCAAAACTTCTGCTGCCAGTGTGAGCACAAGCAGAGCCATTTCAAGTGTCTGTGTGACTGATGTGTGAGGCAGTCTGTGTACTTACTTGTCAGGTTCTTCCAGCTGTGCCAAAAATCAGAAATTCACATATTTATTTATTATAGCAACATGCTGATCTGAGTAAGAAGGTTTATTGGCTTTCTTACAAAAAATAAAATAAATCTTATTCTCTTTGTCTGAAGCAGGATATGAGAATAATGAAATGGCTGTATCAGGCTTGGCAGATTGGGAGTCCAGAAGGAATTTTCCTGTGTCAAATTAGTAGGGATGTTCTTTTTGTTGCCTAATAGTATTGTGAGATCTACTTTGCAGACTCATTTGGCAATTTATCTAGCCAAGCACATGGGAACAGCAGTCTCAAAGAGTACATCCAGGTGGTGTTTTATCTCTTGCCTTATTATGTGGTGATTCTCTTGGTCTCTTCCTCTCCTTTCTTCTCACTCTTTGAGACCTTGAAAGCAATGAATGGGTCAGATCTGAATTCACCTAAAAATCTCTGTGGACCTTGAACATAATGCCCAGGATAATATACTAGTACAGCAGAAAAGGGACTTAAAACTCATGTCTGCATGTTATCCTAAAGCATTTGATACAATTGTCTACTTTGAGGAAAAGCCAGCCCAGTAAATGTAAATAAACTCTTGGACCAAACAAAACAGAAATGTAACAATATCCCAAATAAAAAATTTATCACTCCAAAAGATCCCCCCCCCCCAAAAAAAAAAAACTACCCAGAAAAAATAGCATAAAATACTCTGGGACCCTGCTCCTGCTCCTGCTGGTTTATTTTACTTCATTTTTTCCCTAATATTACAATACTGTAATTGCCTATGGTATATTTTAGGCCAAGGGCCCAAAAAATCTGTCACTGACATCTTTAAAATAATTTGACTTTGAAAGAGTTGAACTATCAAACCCACCATGATTAGCTGTAGAAATGCATATGCCTGCATAAATGAGAGCTCCAGTGTTGGAGGGCAATTTGGGACTATAGTGGACAAACTACATCTGAGCTTGTGTTATGCAGCAGAGCACTGGCAGATCCTTTGGTGTATAAACAGGGGAGCAATAAATGGGAGCAGGAAAGTGATTTTAATCTTTATACATGGCAGTGGTGAGCCTGGTACAAGAGTACCATGTACTGTTCTGGTATCAATATTTTTTAAAAGGATGTTGGAACAGTGGTACAGAAAAGAACCATAAAATGCCCTACAGAGACTGCACAATCTCTAAGAGATAATTTGATTATAGTGTGTAAGTATCTTCAGGGGAAAAATATAGAACAGTGAACCAATGACTGGGAGCTGCAGACAGACAAGTTAAAATTAAAATGAGGCACAATATTCTTAAAAGTGAGATTGATTAACCATTGGAACAAAAGAAGTGCTTGAATTGTCTTGTATCACAGTCCTGTAATCAAGGTTGGATGTCCTTCTGAAAGTCAAACACAACTTACTGGGCTCATACAGAAGTAACTGGGGGAGTCTGAATGACCTGTTAAATACTGTCTGACAGAACAACTGAATTATTTAGCCCTTTCGCTATGGAACTCTCTTATAAAGTGAAGCCATGTATCCATTCCGGACTTTTGTCAGGTAGGCTGATTTCTGGGCCACATCTCTCAGTGCCCCCACATCAGATGGGGAACTCAGAAGCATTCCACTTGTGTTCTCTGCTGAAAATGACACCAAATTTCTCTTTGATTAATCTTGTCGATATCAGAATTAGAACATTCTTTGTATGAGAAATACCCAGAAAATTTGGATATTTCTTACCTTCCCTCAAGGCTGAATATTAGTTATGTTTAATGCATGTAATATGATATAAGGGCTATCTGTCATCAGTATGTTCCTCACAGATAGGACAAAATCTTAGAAACCATGAAATCTTTTATGTGAAAACTGGTTGTTCAAAGTCAGGGTACTCCTAGATGACATACCAGCATAGACTAGCTCTAAAGAAAACTTGGACTCTGATTGGGAGTTGGGAAAGCTCTATTTTCCTGTCTAGACTGTGGCCTATGGTGTCTAGTTTAGGAGCCCTACCACAGGCTAGGCAGCACTGTGCTACTTACTGTACAAACACAGAGAAAGGTCAGTCCTTCCTGAAGAGATCTTATATATTATTAAGACTCCGTATAAAGCCTTGGTGCATCATCACATGAAGGGCTTATGCTTTTGCATGTGACCAATTTACTGGAGAGGGCAAGTTATCACCCATTAGCCAGTCGATGTGAACTGTCTGTCTGCACACACAGTCCTGTTGAGGGCTAAGTTAATTTCAATTTATCTGGCCCTTTCTGCAGGCTAAGAGCATGTATGTGGACAGTTACCATGGACCAGCTGATGCATGGTGACTTATGTCCCCATAAATGATGTGTCTGAGCCTATTTTAAATCTGCATCTGTCCCTCTAGCTTAACACCCATAATAGAGTTACTCGACCCAAGGAATATACATTCATGCATGTTGAAGAGAAACGGTAAGATGAAACAGTGGATGATATCAAAAACTGCAATGCTTTTTTGCCTTGCCTATCCTGCATATATATGTAACAGATACAGGTGAAAAGAAAACCTATTTATTACTAGCTAGTGGTAGACATAGAAAAAAATTGCAATTCATGATAATTCTTCCTCTGTGTGGTGCCAATTTTTCTGTTTAATTAGCTAAGAAACGTATTAAATACTCAGTTTTTTATCGTTTTTCCTTTAAAAATAAGTAAAGCATTTAGCTAGTTTACTGAACTGTTGCTACAGCATGCCTTGGGGGAGAAGGAGGCAGCTGTCAATGGTTGACTGAACTGAAATGTTTAAAAAATAATGATGAATAACATGTACAGTTATGGCTGAAAGTGTACATCAGCTTAGAGTTATCAGCAATGGCAAAGAAAATAATGTTACTAGCATCTATAGCCATTTGTAACAGAGAATGGACAATGAGTGATTTTTTTTTTCTTAGCAAAGCTTTAGCATTAGCAAGAAGACCTTTCCAAAAACATGAAGCACTTTCATTATTTCCTGTTAAAATTCAGTCAGATCCTGTACTTCTTCTGTTCCACACAGGATGAAAGAACGCCCCCTCCCCTGCAAATTAGTGGGTTGTATTTTTTTTTTAAATCTGATACCGTTCCAGTTTCATCTTTTTTATATGCAGTGCCTACAATACTCTTTTGTGGATTACTTCTGATTTCTGGTCCTGCTCTTTTAATCCTCATAGGCTTATTTTCTAAATCAGGCCTATTCCTACTGCCTTATTTAAGATATCGTTCTACTATTTTATTAAATTGGTTAGCACATACTTTGTAAAAAACTCACTGGAGGTACTAGTGGACTATGTTATATCAAGTATGCTTACTGCTATATTTTCAAAGCACCATGATTTGTAATTTAACTTCATGACTCCACTTGGCATCAATAGGAAGCATGTGTAGTTGGTACTCTAGTTTACTATCTGAAAATGGATGGATACTTCCCTAAATTCTTTTAAGAAGAAGCCTCAGTAGTTGGTACCACAGGATTGGATCTTAAATTTCAGTATGTGAATCAAAGATAAGAGGAAAATCAGTTATGGTAATGGGAGAATGGAGTTTTAGCTATTTATGGAGTTATATATTTCTTTCTTTCCCAATCCCACACATCTTTACCTGTTGTCACATGAGTTTAGTGATTCAGCAAAGCCAATGTGAGAGTTGTGCTGTGCTCTGGGCCAAAAGGCAGAAGAGATTTGCTGACCTAAATGAGTATGGGATCTTTCAGGTTTGGTTCCACCTCTTGAAGAGGACAAAACATCATGATTTGAAAGATGAAGATGAGCTTTGTAAATTCACTTGTCAATACTCCCTGTCTGACCATTTGGGTAGAGGGGTTGGAAAGACAAGTGTTAAGAATGACTTATGTGCTTTCCTTATTAAAATGTTTATTTTCTTAATTTCCAGAGAAAGTTCATGTTGCAGAAAATGTTATTAATTAAATGAAAATGGACTCAATTGCATCATTTGGAATCAACTCATTCCTCTCTGAAAACCCAGAACTCACAAAACTCATTCTATTTAATTTACATCATTCCATAAGATTTTAAGACATTTTCCAAATAAGAAACAACTGGAATTTTGTATCCTTAGAAATAATAAACTGAAATTAATATTGAAGAATATTTGATTTTGGTTCTTCGATATTTTTGGGGAAGTATTGTAATTTCATGATCAATGCCAGGCCAGTTTTGCTACTAATTTTTAAGACAATTATCATCCTGGGAGATACCGGATCTATTACATCCTCTCAGAAATAAAGACACTGGCTTGTGTCAGATATGGTCACAATGAAGGGGAATGGGTGAAAGTGATTTATACCAAAATACGCTCCATCTGCTTGCTTTGGAATACTCATTGCATTTCAGTTTCATATTTCTCTTGACCAGAGACTGTTAACATCATTGAAATACTCTGATTTCCACAAATACAGGCCAAAATGAGAAGATCAAACTCATTTTCTTTTATGATCCAAGTCTGAATTTGAGTTTAGGTCTCAAGAAAGATGAGGATATAAAGCTAATATTCTCTTTCATCCTATTCTGCTATTGCTTTTTGTTTCAGCTTAGCTATCCTGTGTCTTACTCATAGATTTCTGTTATAGATTTAGGTCACTTCCAGAGTTTTACATCTGGAAATAAAATTCTGCTATAAAGCAGCAGCAAGTCATAGGAAAGCCTATTTTAATGTGACAACATAAAAGCTGCATATATTATTTTAGGTTCAGAGATAAAATGAAGGCTAGCGTTGTGAATTTGTGCTACAATACAAGAGCAAATCAAGAAGTTACAGCTTGTTCTGGTGTCAAATGAAACAACAAAATAGACAACTGAGCTGAGGATTTCCATTTCAATTTCAAGGAAGCTTTTCCATTTCAATATATATGGAAAATTCATGCCTTTCCTTGCTTCAGTTTGACTCCAGTCTGATCTAAATGGTTAAGGGCATCATAAGAATTAAAAGAATAGAGTATTTATTCATTCATTTCTGTGATAATTTTATTAAGCTAATGTGCTGACAGCACGAAGAAATATGCTTCAGACCTTTCTGCATCCTTATTTACTATTTTATATTAAATACACCTGCCCGTCATATTCAAGTTGGTGTGAAGGGGGCTCACCTTAGTAGATGTACAGCTGAATCTCCAGGCTACTATACTGGAAATGAAAAGCTACTTTACTAAACTTGTTTATTTGTCTAAAACAGGATTTGTTGAATCATTACCAGCACACTACAACACTCTAACAAAGATTGAGATAGAATATATATATCAGCTATGAATAGGACCATGTGTTGTATCTAATCTATGCGATTGTTTGAAAATAAAACATTTCATTTCATAATCATTAAAATGTTCTTTCTATACTGACATAAATAATAAATGCATTCTTCTCAAAGTAAATGACATGTGTGTTGACCAGTAAATGTTCCATATAATTGCAGTACTTTTATGTTCAGATGGCAGAATATATACTGTGTTTAAAATTATTAAAAATAAAAATATTATTTTACAAGATAGTTATGAGTAAATGCAGTAAGAGGAGGACAGTCCAGTATAATTGTTTGCCACAGCCGTAGGCTTTGAAGTAATTTAAATGTATTTTTGGCACATATAATTTTCCTTGATACTTAAATACAGTTTAACATTTATATCCGCTACATTTATGTAAGCTGGAGCTTACATTAAAGGTAAGGATCTTCAGAAAAGCTTTCACCTTTCCAAGAAGAAGAGCAGACTTTTTCTTCTTTGAAAGATGTAGAAAAATGTAATATTTAAATTGTGTTTTATTGATAATGGTCCACTGCAAATCCTGAGCGATACATACTTTATACATTCTAGTTATTAGGGTGACCATAAGTGACTTCTTAAAAATATGTTTACAAAAGCTTTTGTAGATAAACTTGAAATGGTATAGCACTAAAGAAGAAGCGCTGCGACTACTGGGGTGAGATGTACATCCTGTTTTCTGTATTTCTCGACTCATGTGCCTACAGAAAAGATTTTCTTCAAAAATTTTGTCGTAGCCATAGCCACAAGCACCTACACTCACTGTGCAGCTGTGTGGTGTGATCTAAGAAACAAGTTTACATTGTGGAGTGAAATGTATGAAATGATTCCCTCAGGTTTGCGGCTTTCTTTGAGCCAACATTTAAAGAAAACAAACCAAACCAAAGCAGTTGTGGCTAACCCCACAGTTTACAAGTAATAATAATAATTAAATAATAATAATAATTAAAAAACAACTGAATAAACCTACTTTCAGTCCAGCCCCACTTCTAGAGGTGCTGGTGTGTTACCCTAAAAAACAAAAGTGCCCTGCCATCACCTGACTACTTTTCTGTTTCCCATCTTGCAGAGTAAATAAAGAAATAGAGAAGCCCTGCTCTAGAAATCCTCTGGATTTCTATTATGTCAATTAAGATCCTAATACAACTGAAGACCACACAGAGGCATACATCATTTTAGGCCCATCATTTTAAGCTGAGGTGAAGACACTATGCGCTGGCACAAGGAGGCAATTCAATGATTAAAATGGTTCTAGAGCAGGTGGCACTCAACAGCACATAAAATCCTATACCTCAATCATTCAGGAATGGGAATCAATTAAACCACTTAGTGAAAATGTAAGACAGAATATTAAAGTTTTAAAGATGACTAGAGGCCCTCTCGCAGTTTTTTTGGTAGCAAAATTTAATAAGTGGAGAGAGTTGAGAGGCAAATTACAGAAGATTTACTGTGAAACCTGGGAAGTTAGTGATCCCAAGTACTTTGTGGACTGTGCTCATTACAGTCCTATCTAAATGACACAGTTATTTTCAAATAACAACTAAAAAGTTGATGGCTAAATATGATGTCCTGAATTTATATTAAAAAGGATTGTATTAAAAAGGACTGTTTAACTCAACCTAATCCAAGCAGTTATAATCTCTTAGGTATTTAAAATAAGTCAGAAAATGGAAATCATTGGTATTTCCTGCTTCCAGTCATATTTAAAGAACTAAGAAATGTTTCTTTTTGCATTTCAGGTCTTCTTCAGGTGTGAGCAGAAAGAGCATAGGAAAGAGAGCAAGGTAAACTACAGGTGCCTGCTTTTTCTGTTGGAAAACTAGTGACTTCATTGTTTCCTGTCATTTAGGCTGTGGCCCTATAAATCTTTCTGCCCTGAATTAACAGTGAGAGCCTTGGTAATGGTAGCCTACAGAAGGAACACTAACCAACACTGGTAACCACTCCCAGCTGACAAGAATAATAGGCACCGTTGTGGTGTTACTTGTGCCCATGTAATTCTTTATTTGGACTAAAATGTCACTCATTCTGCTCCTTCTTTTACTTCCCTCCCTTTTAACAGTCATTAAAGAAGCATCTCATAGCATAGTCATTTGTAGGCATAATAAATAAAAGATGCCTGGCAGACTGACAACAACGTCTTTGCAAAGAACATTGTTCTCACTGCTGTATCAATAGCACATCAGCAATTTTTTGATGGGAATGGTGTTCAGGACTGTAGTACTGACATTATGTGAAAATGATATGGTTAACCACCATGGAATATAGTAGAAGCCACCTTTTGTTCGATGAGTGGTCTTGTCTGTAATGCCCGCCCTTTCTTTAGTGATCAGCTTGCCCCTCGTATGGTATTGCAGGGGCCAAGCTCAAACTGTATATCTTAGTATAAAAGGGAAGTGGGTCAGGGACAATATATTCTCAGTTTCACAACGAAACTTCATCTCCTTGACTTCTTTAATCCAACAAAATCTATCTAGTTAAATGCCATGCATGGAACAAGAATATTTGTTTTGCAGTCTTTGGAAGAACTCTAGAGGACCTTTGATTTATATTTCTCCCTCTGTGGTTATATATAATATCATATTTTATTCTATTTTTAGCTTACTACACATATTAAATTATTTGCAGTTCATGCTTGGAGAAAACATACATACAGCTGTTCCTGCTTCTCTTTTAGAACTTCCATTTTTTTTCTTTTGTGTCTTTAGAGAATGCTTACTTTGCATGCACTGCAGCTGTGCCTACTGCTGTTGCGGGAGTGGTTCTTCACTTCATACTATAGGGGCTTCCATACATCAGCAAGTCAGCACACTGCACCCAGATACTGAGTGTCAGCTTCATGTCGCAGTAACTAGCGGCAGCTTGTGACCTTAGATTCTTTGCTAATGCTTCTTGACATCTTCCAGACTCACAGGCTAACCTGTAAGGAAAATAAATAAATAATGTGCTGTGCAAAAGCACATTGTTATGACCAAAGAAACAAATAAATGGTTAGCCCTTTAAGTTGTGAAAGGCTTTTTTTTTCAGTTTAACCAGGAAAAATTAGCATAGCAAATGCTGCTCTGTAAGAGAACTATTCTTCTTTCTAATAAATATTCTGGGAATAGTGTTACACATTTAGCAAGCTTGAATTCCCCCAGTTATAAATCATCAATGTTCCATATGGCACAGGCACTTTTTGAACTGTGTACCCATTGGAAAAATCTTTATATTGTTTTTTGGAATGCTTTTCCCTTGCCCCTACATTTATAAATCACACTGTCACCTTCAGAATTTGTTTATTTTCCACATGCTTGTCTGCAGCGAGGGGGAGTAAAACAACAACAGAACATTCTTTTCCTATACTTGTACTATTTAAGCTGGTACAACTGATGGAAGGCTTACATTATATTAATGATTCAGCTCTGTTTTCAGACAGACTGTGTTGCTGTTGAATGCCTTTCCTTAAAACAAGTGCAAAGAGCATTTGAACTCCTACCTAAAAGTAATGGCTTTTAATGGAAGGTATAAGATGCTAAACTTACAATGGAGAGAGTGTAGGAAGCCGATGGGGCTGTGCTGGCCTACATGCAGCCACAGAGCATACTATCAATAGCAACCTGGGTGGATTTGGTCCAACCCCAGGTGAACAGGCACTTAGGTCAGTCGCAGCCCCTGCCAGGTTTAAGCAAATGACCTTCAGGACACCGTATAATAGAAAGCCTTTCAGTGCTACTTCTGAAAAAAAGAAAAGTTTGTATTGATTATTATTTTAATCCAATGGTTTTACATTTAATAAAAAGCTCAGACAGCAGATTAGCTCTTGCCGTAATTATCATTTCTCCATGCTTAGAAATGGATACATGTATTGAAAGGTCAATTCCATCATAGTTTCTGCTCGCAGCTCAATATATGCTTTGCTGAAGTACCACGCAACTACTGTGGTATTACTTGTACAAAGAAACTTGCATTATCGTACGTGCTCTCTCCAGCTCTCCCTGCTGCACTAGACCCCCTCTGATTTCTCAGTGTATGAGTCACAACTCATATAACTCTCATTGCTTTGCTCCTTTTCTCAAGCATAACATACATCACTGCTGAAAGTGGCACAAGGGCTAGACTTAATGATTTTAATACCCCTCGTTCATGCATGTGAATCATTTAAAGAAATATATGCTATTTAGATGGTAAATAGCAAGAAGATAAAAAAAAATCTTATTACACTAGTCAGAGATTCCTCGAGCAGAGAGGACAGTCTGCTTGATGCAAGTCATAGACATCAAAGTACTCTGCAGTATATAAAGAAATCAAAATCCTATTGTGATCCAAGGAGATCCAGCTTCAGTTTACATTTCTGAACACCTAAAATGACTGCAGGTGCTTTATGTCTTTCCCCCAATGATTTACCATGTTGAGCATAAGAATGTGAATCCAGTTACTTCCTAGCAACCTCCTACTACCAGTAGTGGATGATTACTTGCATGAGCAGTCTCACTAAAGTTAATAGAGCTACCACTCACAAATAGGGCTGGGAGTTTTGTGGTCCAGCCTTGAACTGACAAAGGGAGCAGAAGGTGAGATACATAAAAGCATATGGCCTGAAACAATGTAGGGAGTAGATTGCCAACTGATTCCATGAATTAAAAGTAAATAAATACTCTTCTCCCTGACTCTGCCTTTTGCTTGTGTGCCAAGATGTGGGAACTCGCACATTTCGCGACTGTCAGGAATGAGGATTATCTGTTTTTCCAGGAAAACAAAACACCCCAAAGTTCCAGACCTTTGAAGCTTGAGTAGTTGAAAAAATCCTTACAATTCCACAAGAAAATCAGGAGAACAAAAACTCAGAAATCAGTGGGGAAAAAGTCAAAGTTTGATTCATGAACTTAACTATAATATCTGTAATATCGAGACGGGAGTGGTCATATGGAAGTCATATTCTTTTATTTTAATGTTAAAAAAAAGTAACCACTGTAGTAACAGAAGGTGGTATCTGAGATCAACCACAAAAATGATGGAAGTTCAGGAGCAACTCTTTGGGCTGTAAGAAAAAAACAGAACAACCCCACAATATAACAGGCAGTGGAAAAATAACAAGTAGTAAAGAATTCATTGTCTGCCTAAAGGAGAATAAAGCTGAAGAGGAAGAACATTTATTTCTAGGAAATAGAAAGAAATGTATAATGAAATTAAAACACATAAAAAGGAGTACACCTTCTCTCAGGGAAAAGAACAAAAAATCTAAAGTTCAGGTGCTGCAAATGAAATAAATGTCTCCTGTTAGCAATTATTAGATGACCTGAAAATAAGAATCTCTTATTTTTAGGCAGCCACCAAACATTTTAAGGTTTTCACTAGATTTTTCTAGTATATAGTCTCCTGCTAATTATCTCTAAGTAAATGAATGCTTATAGGCAAAAACTGTAGGTCCTGAACCACTTCTCTGCAGTCAGACCTTCATTTTTGTGGATTTCAGCAGAACTCTAGTCAGATGTGTCTCTGGAAGATATGTTCTCCCTAAGTGGGAAGAAAAGAGGGTGACCAACCCACGAGCTTAAATGGGAACTGCAACTAACCAACTGAATAGCAAAGCAATATTGGAGATTTCCCCACACATCCACACTGCTATGTGGTGTCCCACAGTGGCTCACGTATTTTTATTATTAAACAGGTTTTTTCAGTGAAGAAGCCAAAGGTAAAGGGTTGATCTCCCTAGATGCGGTGATCTGTAACTCGTGACCTTTCAGTAGTTCCTAATTGAACCAACAGCAGCAGTTTAGCTCAAGTTTAAGTGTTATTCCTGGAGGCCGCTCACTCTCAGTCTGAGTGCATTGCACTCTCAGCTTTTAATGTAGCTAATGAACGTCACCCATCAGCCATACAGACCAGCACGCAGACTATTTTCTACTTAAACTCCTGACCTCAGCAAACTCCAGACTATGCCTACAGCTTTACTTTC
The DNA here is from genome assembly GCF_036370855.1 of Dromaius novaehollandiae. Classification (NCBI taxonomy): domain Eukaryota; kingdom Metazoa; phylum Chordata; class Aves; order Casuariiformes; family Dromaiidae; genus Dromaius; species Dromaius novaehollandiae. The sequence continues at coordinate 48,504,618 of NC_088100.1, read as the reverse complement.
CAGTTCTGGGTCTAATTTTTGCAGCTCTTGATGTTGCTTGTATTCTTGATTTTATGGAGGCTCTTCTCTGCATAGTATTTATTGGACACACAAATTTGAAAGAGTTTGTCATTCTTCATATAAGATTTCATATATGATTTCAAAGCTTCCACACTATTGGTATTTCTTTACCTATATCCTGTTTAGCAGGTCTCCTTTACATTCTTTACTTTTTTGTTGGGTGGTTGCATTAGAGTAAGAGTAAGTGAAAAAAAGATGATGATTCTCTTGATGGTATGGAGAATATATGGAGATATGTACACCTGATAATTGGAAATATGGATTATAATTTTGGTTCAAAGGTTGCGTGACCTACCTGGGGTGCAGTAATTTTCATCTGCAGATTTACCTTGATTAAAATGATGTAGTAATACTATGACATTCTCAGTTATACATAGTGTCTGTATTAATAATTTAGAGGACGAAGGTTCTGTGACTCTTTGTCTACTTCCCTGAAATATGCTGTGAATATGGTGTGCCATTGTTTTAGGTAATCTGACCCATAGCTGCCTGAGATTAGCTGGCATTGATTTACAAATACCGAGAGAAATCGTACTTACAGTACACCCCGGTGCTTGTATGACATAGCCTTCCTTCTGAATCAGAGAATAGGTTCTTCTTTTTATTTAACAGTTTCTCTGGTGGATTGAAAATTACTTTCTGCAGAACACCATCGCAGCTGTGAGTCTATCTGCAGTTGGACAGAATTCCGTTCTGCCAGATAAATGGGTAGGCCTGAATAGCCTTTTGTGTTCGAGAACTCTTCTGGGTAGAATATGGAACAGATTTTGAACAGGAAAGGAAAGTATTTCAGGCCATATGGTTAATCTGATGGAGCCATATTCTGACAGAAGGAAAGAGTAGTATTGTGTAGTTTTGCAGTCATATCAGGGACAGAAAAAAGCCCCTCCATTAAGTTAATGAAGATCTGTGATTGTGCTGGACTCTAGGGTAATATGACAGTTCCTAATAATATGTAATGGAGAATTGTAGTATGATAAAATTTTCATGCAGTTTCACTGTTTCAGCATTTCCTGAGTGGAAAGAATGTCTCAGATCCATATTCTTGCAAACAATTCCTTATTAATTGAATGAAGTTTGTATGTGTATCTGCATATGTGTGATCTGGATTTGGTGAACTTAATCTGTTTTTGTGTTTCTTTGTAAGATGAGTTTCATCTATATGAAATCCTGGGGAGGGTCTTCCATTTAAATTGTAAGGCTAGAAAAAAGTCATTCCATGGAAGAGGTGATACTGAGACTATCAGCTAATATTATAGTGTGTCTAAGCTTGTGACCACCTGCCATCATTTATAATATTAGATCAGGGGTCAGCAACTTAAAGAGGAGCAAAACCCAGAATAGAGGCCAATTTAGGGTGCCAGATAAAAGATCTAAGGAAACCACAGCATCTAGAGCAAGGCAGCTGTGAAAGACAGCAACAGCTTGCTCCCACCGAGTTCCACATTTACTGGGATCTGGGCCTGTCAGAAGGGCTGATATACCACCAATAAAAGACCTGTGTTTTCTGAGAGTTAGTGCCTTTTGGTTCTCACTGAACCACCTATTCCCACCAGCCTATTTGATATCTAAGTTGAGAAAGAAAAAATGCATACTGTCCTCGAAAGATTACCAACTTCTGCATCAGAGAGTGGTCCTTGAGAAACGTGGACCAAGCTTATGTGTTCATGTTTTCTTAGTTTAGAAAGTGAATGTAAATTTGAAAATGAAATGCCTGAATAATGGGTTTCATTATAGCATAGTAAAAGAAACTTGGTGAGAAGATCTTTACAGATTGTGAGATTGTGTTCGGAATATGCCTGTGCCGAGTACCAGGAAAGGGATTTATTTACAGTGTATTTAGGCAGTTTATCAAAGTTCTAATTAATCTCTTCATCTTTAACTGTGATTTATGATCTAGAAGGCAGAAATCATTTGACACACACTATGGTGGCACTCATTAAAAAAATTAATTTCAGTGCTTCCTTTCAGGGTCTTACATTTAAGCATGCAAGTCCTATTTTTTTGATGTGTGATGTGAATCATCTGAATAAGAATTGGATAAGAAACTGTGATGAAGGGGCAGAAGTTTGTTAGAGTGCAGGTACAATTTAAAAATGTAAACAGAGATAAGAGGTAAAGAAACCTGGATATCTAGACATTATGTTTCTAAAGCATCTGCAGTCCTCAGACTTTAAGTATGCACTTATTTAAAAGAAATAGGGACAGGTGAGTAAATGATAGCTCTTCTTTCAGATCGTGCTTCAAACTTATCCAGACTTATAGATTTAACCCATATTTGTGGTTTAAAAACTTAGAGTAACTTCAGGCTGGCATTATTTATAGAGCATATTAATTATATTATTAATGATTTCTATTTGAGGCAATATTAGTTCTAGAAGCCATTCTATGAAGTCCTTATAACCTTGTAGCATGATCTTCAAAGAGGAAAAAATTGCAATATATCTAATGCAATTATCAGTAAAAATCCTTTAAGTACTGCCTGATTTACCAGGTAAAAGGTTATGGTACTATTGGAGCCTTGGGGAACTGGAGATAATTGCATGGTCAAAATGGTTCTGATCTTGGATAAGCTGTTAATTTATTATTATAAGTTAATTTATTAAACAGTTTAGCAGTTGTTTAATGAGCTGTCTAAAGAAGAGAGATGAATGCTACTGGCAGCAAAATATTAATAAATCCTCTGTACAGAAAGGATTTTACACCGTTATTGAGGCCTTCCTCTTCTGGCTAAAAGTTTTTATTTTCTCATGTGAATTTCTGTCACTGCATACTTTCTTTCAAACACCAGACATGAATAGTCACAAATAGCAATAGAACATTGAGTTTTATACATTTATGTGGCAAGGCTCTCAGTGTCCTTCAGTGCTGAGGTTTTTGACACTAACTGGATCAAGTATATCAGCACAGTGTCTATGTCTCTGCTGTAAAAAGGCAGCTTTAGAACTGTTTAAAAATGTAGGAAAAGCCCAGCATCTTTACAAAATACTTTGCTTATATTTATCTATCTTCAGATAGAGGAAACATAAGATTTGCCAGACACTGACAGATGTGGATTCAGAATGGAGGTGTGTTATCTTGTTTCTGGCGAGGTCAATACAGCTTCTTTAAGAGAAAACAAGAAGATGACAATGGCTTTTGGGAAAACTATTCTTCCCTGATAGTCTAATACTTCTTTCTACCCTAGCAGAAAGTCTGGTTGTTAGAGGCTGAGCTGTTGCCACTGCCTCCAGATGATAGTGGAATGAAATATACGGGGGTTAAAAGATGAGAGGGAATCTGTGATCTTTGAGGAGGTCCTACAACTGGAATTTAACCTGTAACTGCAGCGTGAAAGATTGGACTATTTTGAGAGAGGATATTTCATGCTTTGGTATATGAGAACATGTCTAGTGAAACTCTTGGTTATACTTTAATTCTACTATAACTTATGTCATTATCTTAATATTTTTACAGGTTTGATCCTTTTCTGGGACCTGACTGTTCTATTAGCAATGCAATAACTTGCAGCAGAAAGCTCCATAATTTAATTCCTGTTGGGTGAAAAGGTTTTTCTGTTATCAGATTGATGTTTCAGCCTTTCATTTTTACACAGTTCTCTTGCATTCTTCTGTCATGAAAAAAAGGAACATAGCAACACCCCATCTAATTTCTCTGAACTAGTTGTTTCATTTGCTTTCATTCTGTCATATTTCTGCTTGTCTCTTTTAGGGGAAAATTGTCTCAGTTTTTCCTTCTCCTATATCTCTTCAGTCATTGTCTTGTTCTTTATACAACCTCTATATTTATTGCTGTTGTTTTGTGAGATATGAGGACCAGAGATATTAATATGGTAATCACCTTTGACATTTTTATTAGTAAAAAACCAAATGTTATGTACTGTTAAGTGAATGAACAAGCTGAATGAAGAGACTTAACCTGCAGATGGATATAATGGCAAGTAGATCTGAGATTACAAGAAAAGCTAGCAGTTTTGCCTGATACTCTCTAAGCTGAAAATCCCATCCACCAGTGACCAGGATTTCTCACAGCCTGCGTGCTCTGATCTATGATCGAATAAAGATATTGGGGTTTTAAGGTGTCACTGTTTTTGGAGCCTTTGGTAAAACTTGTGAAATGTTGTTATCGAAATATTGACAGCAAAACTTGGTATTGTCAGAAGGAAGATGTTTATTTTTACTATTCATGTTTCAATAGCTCCCATTTGTACAGTAAATGCTTTCCAAGTGCCTGAAAGCATACTCTCCTCCAAACAGATGTGTGATATATACCACCAGTCCTGGAAAGACTTGCATGTGTGTTTCACATGGGAGCTACACTAAAGAATTAGATCAATGTGGAAAATTAAATGTCTGCGTATATTTATAATATGGATAATATGGAGGCCCGAGATTCAGCCAGTTAAACTGTTTTATTTCAGAAGATATTTACATAAAATTTCATTCTTTCCATTCATTAGTCTGTTCCATGCCAGTTTCAGTTTCATATCAGCCTAATTTTTCTATGGTTATGCTGTTACTTAAATATTAAGTATGAAAAAAATAAAAGGGATAAGTGATATTAAGCTGAAATCCATTGTCCATTAAAGTAATTGGTGAAGTGCTGAAATATTTAGATTGTTGCAGCATTAATACATGGTTAAGCACGGAAACATGTTTGTTAAAAGTTGATTTTATTTATTTTTATATATATATATAAAATAACAGATACTTTTTTGTGACATAAATGATGTAAAAATTACATAAATTCCATTTTATACAATTTTATCTTACATAGTCAGTAACACAATATGCATCCTCAGAAGTTTTCCTGTATGCCTTTTTCTTGCTAGGGTATCACAGAATGGTTGAGGTTGGAAGGGGCCTCTGGAGGTCATCTAGTCCAACATGTCTACTAAAACATGTCTTTGAATCTTTTTCAGGGCTAGTTGTATTGCTATGAATAAGCGAGATTTTTCATGGTTAGGGTATCAAAACATTTTGTTCACTCATCTTTCCTTACACGAACATGTACATAAAATATTTGTAACTTACTAAATGCTTTCTATTTATCTGCATCATTGTAAGGCTTCAATGAATTGTTGTCAAACACCAGTCTTAGGATCCAAAAGCATGAACCCCCAATCCTTCCCAGATAAACAAAGGCAGTCACCATAGCCAAACTGCAAAGTTCTGCAAGTATTTAGCCAACTATATTCAACCTCACAAACACTGGTCAGGGAGAGGGGAGTGTATTATGGCTTTAATGATGAGGATGTACCTATTTCAAATTCAGCCAAAACCAATAATGCAGAATATTTTGTTGAAATTTTTGATGTCTTGCATATTTTAATGGGGAAAAAAAAGGAGACCTGAGATCACACTACCCTTCACATTGAAAATTTGACTTTTGATACAATTTTCAAGTTTGGAGTTAGCATTATACAGTCATGGGTTAGCACAGAGTCCTATTTTTATTTGTGTTTGGAATAGTGATGGGTATTCCAAAAAAAGTTTGACTCCTGAAAGTTAAATGAATTTTAACATGAGTTTATATTCATCTGAGAGACTGTGAAATTGACAGGGAGCAGAAATCTCAGGGAACAGATGCAACGTTATGTGACTGAGGCAACCAGTGAAATAGCACAGCTCTATCCAACTGCCTTAGAAAGCTGCTTTAAATAATGGTTAGTGTGAAGATAAACTCTCAGTGAAGATGTAGTAAATCAGAACATAAGCAGATAGATGTGATGATACGATATCAAAAAGACATGCTCTGAGGTCCCAGATAGGCAGCTGATAATATCCTATATAATATTGCCAATAGCTATAAAATATGAGATTCTTTAGATTGTGGCCATGTGGGACTGACCATTGATCTAATGCCTGTGATGGCAGTGATATTATCACTGCGTGTATCGGATGAAGGCATGTTCAGTGTTTGGAGTAAGGTCAGGAGTCTTAGTAAAAATGCTAGGTCAGCAATAGTAGTTCTAGAATTCACTTTCCTTTTACAGCTTCATTAGCTACCCCATATTTAATCAGTGCAATTTGAAAAGCTCTTTTCTCCATTCATAACTCATTTCTAATTTTGGCTCAAATATTTTCACCTGCATTTTTTATCATTCAAAATATAGTTTTGTCAAAAGCAAAAAAATTATAGTGAAATATATGGATTTGATTTAATATCTTACTTTTTATTTTGGCAAGCATTTTCCAAAATTCTTCCATGTAATATTTTCCCTGAATTATATTGGAAGATTTATTTTGATACTACACAAAATACTTTACGACATAATTGTTAAATTGTGAAAGACTAATTATTCAATGTCTTCATATAAAAACAGAATTTTGATTCCAAAAAAGACCTGTCCATTTTGTGGGCTGAAAATACATTTTGGAATTCCATTTTCATGGAAATGCAATTATTTGACCAGCTCTACTGGGATTCTAGACACCATGAGCCATTCCAAGCACTGCATGACTATTACATTTTCTATATGATAGGATACTGTACTTTCACTTACATTAGTCTTTAACTGCTTTGATCACATGATATTCAGAATAAAATTCACATTAAAAAAAACTTCATGATGATTTATCCTCCTGAGCTTACTTAGCTGAGGAAGTGGTTATTGTCTCATAGATAGGATGCCTTCCCTGAGAAGCATTTGATAGTACAGAAATCCACAGTGAATCTAATATCTTTAAGCTATTCAATTCAACAAGATGGACTGTTCTCGGTTTGATTAGTTAAGCAGTATGTGAGGCTCCTACCTAGGTCTAGGAATGTACTTGGATTGGACCACAGAAAAGAAAACTTGCCTAGTTAGGAGCTGTAGTAGGTGAATGAAAATTTGTCTCTCTTCCCTAAAAGTTACATTTACTTTTGTCTATTACTTTTGGATTTATTTTCAGAACTTTTAATATTATCAGGGCTTGTTCTTTTATTTGCTGATGAGACAAGATGTTTTTTTATTACTGATGATAAATTGGCTGTTACCCAGAACTCTGTGTTTAGAATTGTCCTTTGCAAAAAAAAGGAATTTTCTTTATTCAGTGCTGTTAGCATCCCCAGTAACCCTCATGGTTTGTACAGAACCGTTATAATAGGATGATACCTACCTCTGACTTTGTCTGGCATCTTTATAACAATGTGTCGCTTGTCACATCTATTTGATCATGCAGACCTACAAGTGTATCAACAATGCAGATGAAGACAAAAGGTTTCAGATTAAGACATAATTTGTCTTTACTGCCAGACTTGCTTCGGTCTATGGATGTCATAGTGAAGATCGCATGATAGTTGAATTGTAATAAATGAAACGAGAATAAGACTAGTACATATACTGTTGTACTGATATTTCAGAAGCTTTGAAGTATTTTACCTTATTGCTCTCTCACCTGACTGCTCTAAACCTAACTCTTTTTTTCAGAAATGGTTTTGGCTCTGGACAGCCACATTTTTAAAGGCTTGAAGATGCAGAATAGCACTCTATGACAATGCTATTTATAGATACTTTAGTTTTACTGATCTACTGCTTCCACAGTTTCAAAGCACCTGAAAAATCTTGCTTGCATTAAGGATACAACTGTGAGGGCATGAGAGTGCAAATAACTCTTACAGGCACAATTAGCAGCTTCCATTTTCCTGTGTCCCTGCATGACAACATCCTTTGGATGATCCAGTGCTCCAACTGAAACATAAGTGCCAACGCTCCATCTTGTCATATATAGGATTATTTTTCTTCTTCTACGTTATGCATTTTTTTCTTAATATGAGCTGACATATTTATAAAAGGAAACAGCCCTCTGGCTAAGTTACCAGCCAGAGAAGGGGATTGTAAGTGTCTGCAGCCAAGTCCCTTCCCTCAAGCCTCCTATCTTGCCAAAAACAACACAGCCCAAAAATATGAAGGCATCCTGATTCGCCCTTCAGAATGCCTTTACAACCTTCACCAGCCTCCTATACCAAGCTCAGGATCTCTCTTACATTATCGCTGTGGTAAAAGCCACAGCTCAGGGTCTGCAAGACAGAATATTTCAATTACTTTTAGGCATCCTGCCATGCAGCATTCACAAGCCCAAGTTAAATGTCTGGGCTCTCCGTATGTTATATAAAGGGAGTTGAGTGAGGGAAAATGAAACTGGCAGTTGCTAGCAAGTGTTAACTGGTTGCTGCAAAATGCTGAAGGGATAGGGCACGGCCTTATCCCAACCATGCAAACATTTAGGAGCATACCTCACGATCAGAGAGCCTCCCGGCTGCCAACCCTGCCAACCCTACAGCTGGGTGTCTAATTCAGGTCAGACATTTCTTTCAAAAAGAAGGCAAAAAAGTGAAGAAGAATATATTTACCTATAAAAAATCTTTCAAGTAATACCTTACCCAGGAACCAGAGCAACCATAGATTTGTAGGTTCAAATTCTGCATAGGAATGAGAGATTGACACCAGTGATTTTTTTCTCTGCTTTCCTTTTTCTAGGAAGTGAAATTATATGTCTGGATTGCCATTTTTGAACTCACCCCCTGAATCATATTCTCTAGATGATGAGGATGGTGAGTTCAAGAATAGGCTAAAAATGGAGCTGCCACAAGTAGAAAAGTAGCATAATTCTCTCTGGATATTTCAGAGAGTCATGTAAGCTGTTGATTATTACCTAATTAGAGAAGAAAATGGAAAGGAAAAAGAAATCTACCTGGATTACGTATTTGATGTGATTAAATTATTCCCTATCTGAACTGCAGGTTTGTGTTCCTCACCAAAATTTGGAGTACAATATTAGAGCCTGAATTCTGGTTTTATAATCTCCTTGTAGCAGCTGCCACTCAGTCTTTCAAATCACACACATCTTTGATGTCAGGCTATTGTTCCATTAAGGTGCAGCTCACTGCTTCTTTCAACTCAATCTCTTTTAATCTTGTAAATCAAATAAAGCTCAGTAATGCAGATAATATGTCAAAAATGTCCTTACCTCATTGACATTCCCAGTGGAAGTCTACTTTTGAAATCATTTCTCAGCCAAGTTCAGATATGTTCTGCAAACCATGAAACATCATTGGGAAGTGCTTAGTGCACATCAATAAAGGGAAAAAGATAGCCAACAGGTATCGTAATAATAGTTAACTGCAGGGTTTTTGTGCAGTGGAATTTAGATGTGCATAAAAATAAAACCAGATTTCATGTGCATGCTATTATTGCTAAATACCACTTCTTTATGAAAAATAATATCAGATTGCATTTCTAGTAATATATCAGTAGGCAGAATAATAATTGGCTAAGCCTGCTAGGAAAGGTTTGATACTACAAATAAATGGCTGTTGAAAGGCTGTAAGCAATGTAGCCTATTATGAAATTTATTCTCAGTGGTAAATATTTTCTTTGGCAGTTTGAAGATGTAAAAAAGATGTCACCTTGATGTAAAGTCATGTGCATATTTGAGGTGCCAGCATTTTTTGAATGTATTTCTATGAAGCCAAATTCAGATATGAGGGACGTTATAGCCTCTGACTGCATACAGAGGTATCTGAGCATAGTGGGTGAGGAAGCAGATGAACTACCTGGAGCTCTGTTACTGAACAGTCCTACAATGAGGCTTTGACTGTGTTTATGCTGCAAAATATTAATGATGTTTTTACATATTCAGAATGACATATTCAATATAAAAAGTCAAAATATAAAAGTGACATATAAAGTGACAGGCAGAATATATTCCTGATATGGTTTTCGTTCTTTTTAGGATGGAGGAAAGGTTAGGTTGGCAGACACAGGGCAAGCTGCACCTAATCCTGGTGCAAAATCAGTGTCAGTGTGAATACAGGTATTAGAGCTGTGGTAGGTATTCTGTCCCATGTCATCACACTGCATGATGAATGATGGTGCTGGGAGTCTCGGTTGGAGCCATGCATCCACTCTGATCACAGAACGCAAGTTTTAACTGTCTTTACTGTCACGAACCTGCCCTCTGTACTTGGGACTGAAACACATGTAGTTGCATTTTTAAAAACTTCAAGGAACAGGGAGAAAATAGACCATGTGTTATAAAGGGTGGAGAAGGAAAAGACTCATTAGCCATTTCAGCCCTTTTGATAGTGTGGGATTATTAACAATAGTATATTCTTCAGTGTTTAGTCCTGCCTAACCCACTGCTGATTTCAGCATGCAGATTTCTATCGTTTACTCTGGGAAAGTTGTCAACAGCCTCACCTTTCTCCCTGTTAGAAATCATCTTCTTGAGATTAGCTAGGATTTTCATGGAATCAAAAGAAACTAGTCACCTATAAGCCTTATTCCCTAAATTTCCTTTTAGAAACCAAGCTAATAATTTTTTGTTTTCTTTAAATAACTGAACACATTTCACACAGCTCGTGTTATATGTGCTGATATTGCAACTGCTGTTAGTTTTTTTCGGTTCAGCAAAGCTACTGGCCAGTAATAACACGCTCTGATGAACCACGCGCAACAACTGTTGGTACAGTAGCCCTGGAAAAAAAAAATCTTTAAATTTCTCTATATCTGTACTTTTGGAAGGATGAAATTGTATCCTCTTCTAGCAAAGAAATTCGAGCAGACACAGTGTTTTTATTTCATTCAGTTATTGTTTAAAATCATTTTGAAATGATAAATATATGCTCAATATTTGGTGATCCATCATCTGGTGGCATATACTGCAGTAAAAGGTACTTCTAAGAGTGACGTAGAAGAACAAAAGCAGGAGCATGGAGAGGTTTAGCTCAATGGTAGTAAATCACTTGTAAGTTTTCTCTGGTGGTGTTGCAAATCTGGTGGGGCAAATATAAATAAGCTGTGTGAAATCCTTTCTTCTGATTTTCCATGCAGAAATTTCAGCCATGCTATTTGTTATATTTGTGCTCTGAGTCTACGCAGGTATATTGACATACACTACTTCAGGTATAATTAATGAATTGAGTTATGGTTGTTATAAAGGCAGTATTTTGGATTCTATTCTTCTTTTGGATTCTTCTTCTATTCTTAGAAGTCAGCAGAACTCTGAGAAAGAATAAAGCCTTTAATTTTAGATAGGCCTATAGCCAGTAACTCAGAATTTTAATCACTGGCCATTTTTTTTCCTACCTGATATTATTATAATGTGGATTTACCATTAAAGTGGAGAAGTATAAGGTGGTTAAAGACTATACGTTAGGTAGTGCAATATTAATCTTTCCAGAGAGCAGACATCATCTCCTGTCACACTCTGTGGCTGCCTCCAGCTTTGTTTAACAAAACGGTGGGTTAGGTGAAACACTGAAGAATTTGTCAGAAGCCTCATTCTGGAACCTGCATATGCTGATGAAGGAGAGGATCTTTAAACTGTCCTAAGCCTTCTTACATGGTTCCAGTTAGGATCACAAATATCAGAAATCTTTTGAAACTGTGGGAGTGTCAAAATCAATGGCCTATGATTGTTAGGTTGAAAAGATTCTTATCAAAAAGGGCACTCTGGTTTTGTTTGATTTATTCCTAAACCTTATAATTTTTTGTTTGTGTGCAAATTACGTGATTCACAAATTTATGGCATTTTTTATGAAGGTAGGGGGAATAGATTGCAAAAATCACTACTGAAGCAGTTCTGTAGTGATTTTGTGTGTTCTGAAATAGCTGTTAAAAAGCTGCAAAAATATACTTGATGTATCTACGACCAGTTGTACTGGTGCTACCCGGACCGTGCTGAAAAGTATTGTATGTTGGTATAATTCTAGATTTCATTTAAAAAGATTTTTATTTATTTTTTTAAATTGCTTTTAGATCTCTGTTATTAATTTTTTTCCCATTTGGCTTTCAAAACCCTCACTGTACTATTCTTTGTGTTAGAATAATAAGGCCTTTTTTTCTCATGCCATTATTAATAACTAAACTAATTAGACTCAGGCCCAAAAAAACCTGTCTAAAAACTAATGATTATTGGAGGATTTATCAAGAAGTTGTAAGGAAAATACAGTTGTATTAAAAAGTTCTTATTCCAGACCTCATCTATTTTTCAGAAAAAGAGGACTTAAAATTTTAAATATATCTTCATGTTCCTCTGCTAACAAGAGAGCAAGACTGTGTGAAATACAGGTGTATCATCCATGTGGCAGAATAATAATTATTACTTAACAGATCTGGGCAAATACTGCAAAAACTGCTGATGATAACTTTTTTTTTTCAATTAACATACTTGTTCTGACTATTAAATTCTCTTTTATGGTCACTTTCTGAACAGAAGAGTGAGAGATTGATTGAACTGCATTGTTTTTGCAAATATTGCAAAAAGTGAATTTCAATGTATGTGAATTGGCGTATACTTAACTTACAATTATAAACTCTTACAATAAAAATTCTTGGAGTCACCTAAGTGGCAATCACAACTGAGAAGGGCTTTTCTCTGAATATATCAAACTTTTCAATAAAGAAAGAAAAAGATGTTATTTAAATAAATGTGTCAGACTTAGAGTCTGGGCTTGTAGACATTTGTAAGCATAAAGAGGGTAAAGATTGTTCAAATATAATGTTCATTACTTTTTTTTTTTTCCTGTCTTGGTGATCAGTCAATGTTTAAAGATTAGAATAAAGGTTAGTGAAATCAGAAAAACATCCTTGGAATACTTCTTTAGGAAAACTAACTTGATCTGTAAAAGTCTGAAAAGCTTTCAGACAAGTTTCTAATTTACCATCTTGATTAAGAATGAATTTTCTTTCATGCTTATTGTGTGCTTATAAAGAGAGATCTGTGGTACAGCTGTGTGTTGGATGGGGGATGACTCTGCAGGTAGACTAGATATTGATGATATTTGCTGTCAGTTTATTTTCATTTGTTGTGAATCCTGGGATTTCTGATACACATTGGAAAGTCTTATACATGTAAAGTGAGTGAAAAGAAAATAATTGAATGATATACATAATACTGATGACATTACTGTCATGGTATTTGTGGAGAGAGTTGATGTTACATTAATGAAATGGAACGTGGCATATTTTTTGGAATTAGTATTTAGGATTATCACTGAATAGCTATTTGCAATGCTATGAACATTAAAGACAATCATTCCTCCCTGCATTTGTGCAGTATCTGGCAGAACAATGAACACTGGAACTTCCAGGTGCACCATTAGAAATAGAATAGAACGTGAATAATAAATAATGTGTCAGCTAGGAGAAGCATTCAAAGAAAATGAGATTAGGTATGAGCAGGTGCAATTGCTCTGGCTTCCATGCAAATTCATCCAATTACATCAATGGCTATTGACGATTCCCTGTCCCAGCTTTGCTTCGGTTTCATCAGTTTAGCTTTGACTAAGTAGACTTCTGTCATTTTCCACCAGCACTTTTCTCACAGTCTCCTTTTCTTCCTTTGTGTCAGTTTTCACAGACAGTGATTCCCCTAGGGGATATTTTGTCGTGGGCCTATTTAGCGAGACTCACATTGTAGTTGCTGGGGAAATAAACCAGACCATGTCTTGTGTACTTTATAAATTTGTCATAGAAGATCTCTGAGTCACGGTGACTATGTTTCTGGAAAAGGATACTGGTGCCTTTAGTGCACATCAAGGACAAGGGAGAAGCCTGGAAGAGAGCTGGATATACTGGAGGGATCAGGTTTTTCTGCCCTCAGCACCATCATGCTTTTGTAATCCCTTTGTGCAGTGGGCTGCTGGCAGATCATGCCTAAGGGACAAAGCCTGGCTCCGAGAACATCGTGTTACTACCTACAGTCCAACTCTTTTTGATACATTTTCCTGTGGGGAGTGAACGTGGCTACTTCAGGAGCCAGTAATTCAAGGAGAGCACACAAAGGTTGCTTTCAGCTGGGATGCCGTATTTCATAAACCACAGATTTCAAGGCCAGAGGGGGCCGTTATGGCCATTGCTGGCTATGCAACACCAGCCAGAAGAGTCTGTCTCATAATCTCTGTACATTGAAGGAGCATGTCGAAGTACAGCCCAAGTTTTAGGAGGATGTCCAGTCTTAAGTTAAAGATTTCAAGTGACAGAGAAATCACTTCCTGTGGTAGATCATTTCCATGGTTAATTACCTCCATTCCTAAAACTATTGTGCGCCTTTTTTCCCGTTTGAATTTATACAGGTTTGTCTAGCCACTGGCTCTGCTTTTTGTTTCACCCTACCATGATCATTACATCTCTGCCTTTCAGAATATAGCTCTCTATCTTTCAAATTTGTTCTTCTTAGGCAAATGTCATGTCATACTCTATACGAAGAAGCACAGGGGATGTGAATGGTTTGTTAATATTCGGTTTGTTAGGAGACATCTCTGAGAAACATTAATTATGTAGGTAGTGACTGCCAGTTTAATCAGCTGACTTTACAAAGTTTCAAGACGTTTCTGCATATACTTAGAGAACACCCAATATTCTGAAACTTTCGTTCATGGGTGGCTATTGAATACCTTTGGCTAGCTCTGTTTTTTTTTCAATTTTGAACATCAATTAAATGGTACAGCAAATGTCCTCAATGCTCCTGCTGGGTTTTAAAGAATCAAATTTATTTTATTAAATGAAAAATGGTTGGGGAATTTTATGATAATCAGCATAAAGATTGTAATGTGCTGTTTCAGTAACAGAAGTAGTACATCTGGAATTTATGCAGGCGGGTATCACTGACAGTGATTTGCTCATGGTGTCTCCTTTTATTTATGTGAGAAACAGGTGGAGTGTAGAGGGTTGTTTCACTGTAACCTTTTTAATTGTGGAGCTTCAAGTAGTTGGCAGCAGGTCCTGCAGCTGAATATCCAAAAGGTATATTTGGCAGTGGTGTTGATCTGTAATGGATAGCAGAAAGTTTAATATTACCTGCGTGCTGAAGGTTGTATGCAGAGCTTAAATAAACCCAAATCCCCAGCATTTTTGCATCTGGAAAAAAAGCAGAATTTGAAATATGAAATGTTTTGCAGATCAGCTTATGTATATTTATATGATAAATTTCCATAACATCTTCAAGGTCAAATTAAAGACACTGTGATTCATAGCTCATATGAACTTTATACACTTTGGATTTACTTCTTAAAATAGTCCAGTGCTTTGGGGTTTTGAATAACTTGCACTACTTGGTAAAGAATATTATTTTTGTCATACTTTAGGTTCAGCAGATTCTGAACTGATGATCTCCTGTTTAAGGGATGTAGTTCATTTATTTCAGACAACTGGGACCAGAGAAATATGGAATGTTCCATATTAGCTTATTTTGCTTAGCTTATTTTGCGGTACAGTATGGCCCAGGGCACAAGAAGCATAACCAGATTTCACTAGATTAAAACTGTTGCCATTCATGTATGTAGATTACTATAATACGCATTTGATACAATAGTGTTGTGTCTTATTGTTATAATTAAGTTTAAATCCCAGCTATAACTTTATAATTTTATGAATTTAAGCAGAAAACTGATACTGTGCAAACTGATAGGATTTTACTCTTTACAAAGGGATGATAGATATTTGGTGCTATAAAGAGGGAGTACATCCCCTGAGAGAATGCTGTTTTTGCAAACCTCTTATATATCCTTGATTCTGGCTTTCAAATTTTACTTCCACATGCATTTCTAGAATTTTTACATTTTAGGATTTCATCAAATAAAATTCTCACAAGAGTTGGACTAAAGGTTATATATCACTCATGGGAATTTTTTCAAAAGATTTTTTCCCTCATAAAAATAGGTGTCTTTTAGGCAATTAAAAATAGAAGAAATTATATTTCAATTGAATTCTAAATTTAACAAAAGTTTGTCTTTTTTCTGCAACTGAATTTTTTTCTTGCCAAAATCATTATTACATTTTTCAAAGAGTACCAAGACTCAGGAAGGAAATTAGATTTGGCTTATTCTTAATTATGCAAACAGGTGATCTGACCTTTCCATAAAAGCAATCACCACACCTAATCCACTCGGAAAAATTAGGAGCTGTTGAAGAAGGGAACTGTGAAGGGGAGAACCCACCATGGCTTCTCTTGAACCCAGCACAGGGCTCAGGTGACCCGAGCCTGTCCTCACTGCAGCTAATCCCATGGTACTGTAAGGCCCCCAGTTTCTAGTGGGATAGAAAGGTGACCTGAGAGAGACTGTGCTGGACCAGCTTACTTCAGTTATTTGTCTGGCCTTGGGTACTTGCCTCAGGAGAACCCCAAACTCTTTGAAATCTAATGGATCCATTTTTTATCAATAGCTCCTTTCCTCCTGTAAACCAGTTCAGTAATCTTGTAGTTTCAGGTCAGAAGTTTCAGAAATCAAATCCTCTCAAGAAAGTATTGTGAGCAATTTCTCTGAGATAGATAGAATGGAATGTCTTTGTTTCCACCTGAAAATACCACTGCCTTCTCCAAGAATCTAGGAAATTTCCATACAAAATGCCGACAATAACAGAGAGAGATTTCTTATTTTAGGTCAGATACCTGCTATTTAGGAGAGTGTAATTTTATTGTTGCCCAAACTTTTTAAGTAAGTAAATCAACTTGCACATCCATATGAAAACAGTACCAAGTTGTATGAAAAATAGCAGTGTCATAACATCTGTGCACATAATGGACATAAAAAGGAGATGATCAAAGATGAGATCTCAAATATAAATACATTTCTGAATATTTGGCTATTAGTACATGTAAATATACTGCTTTCTTACATTGCATTTCCTCTGAATGTGAGAGTTTAATAGCTTCTTTCCATCCAAGTTTTTTCATTCAACTTCTTTCTAAATGTGTTATAACAATCACAAATAAGTGTGTGATTGGGTATGCATGTACTGGAGGCTAAAGAATGAGGGATGCCCTCAAGAGTTTATTGATGCTTTTGCTGAAGAATGAAAAGATTAATGTGATGTCAACAAGGCAGTCACTGAACATGGATGAAAAATGACTAAAATGATGTTTGGTGCTCAGGCTGTTTTTCCTATTGTTTCTCTAGGAAGTCAGTACTCTCGTTAATATGATTTAGTTAGAACTTAATCTGAGCCCTTAAGATATCCATCAACAAGGAAATGTACAAATAAAGACTAATTGCAATTAGGGACTGCAACTAATAGATTTACCAGGAATTCACTGATCTATTTTAGTCCATAGGAGAAAAGAAAGAATACAGATTCTGTAATTTCAGATTGTGCAGTATGCAAGAGCAGATCTTTAAAATAAGATATGACTGGATCAACATTTGGGTGACAAAAGAAATGCACTTGATGCATTACTGAATGGGAAAAATAATCTGATGTTGGAAAATCCTGACCACCCTAGGAGGTAGTGACATCAGCTCACAGGCATAGGTTCCTCATTCTTTGTCATGTTCTTTGTCTGACTATCTTAGAATTTGCTGTATAGATTTTTTTTTTAATTAATGAGACTTCAGTAATAGGCCAATGTAAGTTCAGGGAGAGCAAAGTTCTCATCAGTATTTTTGGGGATGAACTACAGTTTGCTGGGTATGTCTTTAAAATAGGAAACATTCAAGTAAATGGATTATCTGAGGGATATGATCATCTTTGAAGTATTCAAATGCAGTACGTATTCACTATAATTAGAGATTTAATTGATTATCAACATTTAGGTGCTATGTAACAGTGATCTGCTTACAAGTACTCTGCAACACTTTGTTTTTGATAACTACAAAGTATCCAGTATATATGATTTCAAAATAATTGAAAATGTTTTTCTTTTAAATATTTTTTTAAGATTATAAAAGATGCATTTATTATTATACTAAGATCTTAAAAGATCATGCAAGATAACTTAAAAAACAGCTTATTGTGAGAAAAAATATGTATAAAATTAAAAAGGCAATACAACAATATATTACATGACAGAGATTATTAGAAACTAATAATTAAGTTATTACAATAATTATAACAACACATTTTACTGATGTCATGTCCACTGAAAAGAGATTATTCAGAAAATTAAAACATCATTCCTAGAGAATATCTCATTTGAATTATGTATCTCAATTCAAATTTGGACTATACAAATCCTAATTACCTCATATATTTACCTTACATATTCACAGAATATCAATCTTGCTCATAAATATCAGCCTTACTCCTTGGTTTATTGTGAAACTAAGTAAAGGTTTGAAAGTATTAGAGATCTCCAAATAAAAGGCACTATAAATATTAAATAATATAACAACATCTTTATTATTTTGTATTTTCTATTAGAAGAGACTCAGATATTATTTTCAGGTAACTATAATGACCTTCTTACAAGATTAAACTTCTCAAAATATTATTTGGAGAATTTGAGTCTATCTTATGTACAGCTGATGCAGAAGCCTTCTTTTAGGGATGCTTCTCTGCCCCGCACCACCCATGCTTGTCTAGTGCTGCACCTTTCTTTGTATTCTGCTATACCACAAGATTTTTTTCCTGATCGTTATCAGTGAAGAGCTTTTAGTCTATGAGGTTTTAAAGAATGGTTGTGAAAATATGCTCATCTTTACACATGCCTAAATGGATCTTCGGTAAGGTCCTGATTCAACAAATTCTTGCATAATTTTAAGCTTCTGAGTATTCCTGCAAAATGCAGAATAAGCTGTTTGCTTTCCTTAACTGCGAGGATGGTCCTCCAAGTCTTCACTGCCAGAACGTAGTCTAACGATTAACTGCAAAAATGGTAAGTTCAGTTGTTAAGCAAAACAGGTTAGCACCCTGTTTGTAATGTGCAGCATTATGGGAGTCAGTAATGTCACCTGTGATCACTTTTCCTTTATTGAACAGTACACAAAGAAGATAAGTTTTGCCTTCTGGCACCAGAGGCCAGCAGAAACTGGTACTGCTGCCAAAAGAAGACGTCTGGCCCTTCCACCTCCGATGGCTGGTTGTTCCATGAAATCAATTTTCTCTTGAGGCACCCTGCAAAATCACAGGAGCACAGCAGTATCGGACCCTTGGGATTTCCTGGATTCCTCTTTCTTGCTTTCTTTGTTAAAGACTGATTCCAGTCAGAACTGTCTGATTCCTCCCCTGGGAAATCTCTCTTTTATACGAAGATGTTTTATAGACATTGCTGCTGGTTAGTTCATCCAGATAAAACCAAGAGGCAAGGGTTTGACACAGCATGTCATAGACTACTTACTATTGTCTCAGCTAATGCAGAAAAGCAGTGAAATTTGTCTAAAATAGCACCTTTATTCTGTGACTTGCCAAAGTATTCTCTGGGAAATTCTGCTCCTTTCTTCTTCATCCAGAGAAGTATCTCATGATTCCTCCTTTCTCTTTTCCTTTTGTTTTAAAACTGACTGTTTTCTTTTTGTTTTAAAACTGCTTAGTTTTTATTTTTAGCATAATTGTCTGGTTGCACAATCCACCTGACTATCTACTGAACGACCTTTAAAATCAGCTTGCAACATCTGTTTTCCACATGAAGATTTTGCCACAAAGCTGTATGAAAACACATCACCTGAAACATTTCAAAGACGCTCTCCATCACAGCAAGGCTGCTGAGCTCAAAGTAACACCCTTTATGAGAGAAGAGTGAAAGTTCATTCTTTAATATTCTCATCTGTAAAGACTTATGTGTGCATGCATTTCTGCTTTTTTTTTCTATTTTTTTTCTCATTATCTCAAAGTTTAACCCAAATGAAAATAAAAAGGTCAGGGAAACTTCTTGAAGAGAAGTAATACTTTATATCATTTAGAAAGTTTTCAGTAAATTAAACCTGTACAGGAAACATTTTTTGTCTTTATTTTTATTAGAATCTGTGGTGCAAAACTTCATAGCTACTGAATGACTCTTCAGGTACTTTTTTTCCTTTACAAATGCCCACACAATTTTTTAACCAGTCTGTGGAGCTGCATTAGCCGAGGCATAATTAATCATAAAAATGTTTAAAGAATAATGAGTATGTGAATTCATTCCTAAGCTCACAAGTAGGAAAAAGAATATGAAATATATTAGGCAATACAAATTATGTTTTAGAAAGAGAAATTGGAAAGCTACTGCATAATATGTTGTCTCTGTCCAAAATTAGCATTTTATATTGTATAAACACTTCTATTTACATTATTGCTGGGGAGAGATTTCTCCAACATCTCTCATGTTTCAAGTGGATTTGTTTTAAATCCAAAATTTAATTACAAATTAGGTTGGCATGTGTTGATTCTTCCTCATGCCTGTCAATTAGATGAGAAACCTACTGTAATAATAATAGTAATGTAATGGACTATGAAACATTAAAGAAAAGACTTAAACAGCCTGAAGTAAATTGAACCTGCACCTTCTGCTTAAACTCCTAGTTTCTTTTGCTAATATTTTTAATGTTTTCTTTTCTAACCAATTTTTAGGTTTCATTCATCAATTGATTGCTCCTGCTTCAACTATTCGATTAAATAGTCCCAGTATGTTGCATGCCTGAAATAATCCTAAGTCTTCAGGTTACATGAAAATTACCTTTACCCCCCAAACTGATATTACAAGGTATGTGAGACAGAATCTCTTCCTGTGTGGCTACTTTATGGAATAGACACATAATCTTAACAAGATATATTGGCCAGTGAATCTACATAATTCTTGCTTCCAGCCCTCTGAGACCTTTTTTCTGACCACCCATCACTGTTGATATGTAACAAGTGCTCTCTTATAAGGTGTATACCCTTTGTATAGGGTAAAGGGACTACACAGAGCCCTTGTGGTCTCTTCCACTGTGTCCCTGTAAGGGAACCAAAATAGGGTCTGCTGCTGTCAGATTTGTTTCTCCCTTCTGGGTGACATAAACTGGAAAGAATCAGTGAGAAACCAACCTTACATGAGGTTGTATCCATATGAGACACTGGCCTTCAAGTCAGTGGGATGGCTGTTGTCTGAGAATGGGAGGAAGAAAAAAAAATCACTGCCCCAGATACACATCAAACTTAGAGCCTTAGGGCTCGGTTGTTCAGGACTGAGTCCACATTCTGAAAACTTTTGATGATTTATTGGTGCTGGGTGATGTATGAGCCACAGCTGAACACACACTCCTTACTGAAGGGTATTTAGCATAGAAAAGATAATCAAGATTACAGTATTTTGCTCTGCATTTCCAGTTGTGAGAATGCTCAAATATCATATTTTTCTTTTTCCTTTCTGTTTTTAATGGAAGCATACTTCATCTTTAAAGTCTGCCTGAAAACCAAAATTAAACCAAAACCAAAGAATGGCAGAGAGAAACCTGACATGACAAAGATATGAAGAATAACTGAATCATGCAGAAGTTTCTTCTGGAGGTCTTGTGTGTACCTTCTAGAAAATGATCCTTTCTTTATGCAGGTTGAGATTAAGCTAAATATCAAATTAATGCATGTCTTATTGCTGTGCTATGCTTCTCATTGACTCAGTTCCTTGCACACATGGTTTGTGGTGAGCTATAGAGAAGAAAGAGAAAAATGTGTTGGAGGCATAGTAAATGTCACCAAATTGTGTTAAATTCATGATCTTTATCACTGATGAATGCTGAATAGGTACGTGACCTGAAGTTTGCCACAAATATCCTCGATAATGTGCAATTATAGAGGGAAGCAGGGCAGGCTGGTTAGATGGAGAGACTTTTAGATACTGGTGAGGGAAATGGGCTGTGTATAGATTCAGTGTGACCAAACCATATACAGTAGAGGCAGAGTCACTTTGCTGTAGAAGTATTGCTGTATTTGGTTTGTATAGCCAAATCTTGGGTTATTCGCTTTGGAGCATTAGTCTAACTGCTTGGAAACAATTCTTTGTACATCTGAGTCTCTCTGTTCTACATGTGGAGCTCAGCCTTGTGTTTTCTGTCCCAGAAGATTGGCCCTACAGGTGTCATGTGATTTATTCTCATCTTTCAGGCATCCCAGAGATTATCGTCATGCACAATGACAAAAAAAGAAACTTGCCACTACAGAATGAAATTACAATTTTCAAAAATAAATTGTATATGCATAATTTGCAAAAGGAGCTGAGAATGGGCACTGCCTGAAGTGTGAATAACAATCCTCAGTACTCTAATCAGCATAGTCACTGAAATTTTATTAAGTTTTGGCTGCTGCGTGTCATATTTGGCTTCAAGCAAAAAAACATATGTGAGCTTGTCATCTGTCTGCAGCTCCTTTTTCTGTTTTGCTTTCTATTCCTGTCAAGACTGTATATATCCTTATATTATTGTTTTCTTTTTTGAAACCTTCCTCTTAAATCACATTATAAAAGAAACCATTTAGTGCCTACGACTGTTTCACACTGAATAACAGGAAAATAGTAATGGCTGAATCTCAAAAAGTCTACAATAGGAGTACCTTTGAAATCGAAACCTCTGCATTTCATTCCAGCCAGCGATGATGGAAAAAGACTGCCTCTGTTAATAATCTGAAGGAAAAATGAGAGATAGGAGGTTTTCAGAGCATAAATGACAGGACCCTTTTATAGTGATTCAAAATACCTTGCCTGTAGAGGATTTTCAGTAGGAAAAAATGTAAGCCCAAATTTGGACCCTTGTGTTTAACTGGGCAGAATTCATAAAAATTGTCATTTAAGTGTATGCAGGTAATAATAATGTTTGTGGTAGAGAAAGAAATGATAGAAAGATCCTCTTGAATTCTATTTTAAAAGATATTGTGAGCTGAAGGATAGATAAAGTTTCTAGAAAGAACAACCCTCAAAAAACTAAAACTCTTATAGCATGAATTTTAATCGGTATCAATTGATACTACAGCTAGAATTTTAACCAGTCCTCAAATTTTCCTGAGTGAATAATTTCTTTCCTTGTTATTTTTAAAACATTTTACAGTGCTTAATAATATATGATGGGATCCTATCTTACAATGTTTTCACTCTAGCCCTACTTCTTAAAATACTATTGTTTTTTCCCCAGAATTTCAAAGGTATGTATTGCAGTCTAAAATTTGCTTCATTTTTCAGGGTTTGTGTCTATGCTGCTATTTGTTCTGTAGTAGCTTTTTCCCTTTATTCAGTTTATCTTTTTGCACTTTAAACAAAAAATATGGTAATAAAAGTCAACTGACTTTTCGCCAGTTTTGTTGCCAGTGAGTTCTGGGACATGGGATATGGCTTCAGTAATTATGATCCTTTTGACTGGTAGAATTCGTATGAAGGAAGTTAAAGTTAAAATGAGATGAAAAAAATGAAATATGTATCAAGGGGAAATGGCTGCTTGTGATTAGGAGTTACTCTTTCTAGGATTATAGAAAACTGTAATTACATGAAGGAAAATAAAGCTTGTGTCATGCTACACAGAAGCTTTACAGGTTTAGCAGAGAATGACCTTAATCAGAGTTCCTAATGTGCTAATTTAGTGTATGAACAGTAAGATTTTACTAAAAATTTTAAAACAAAAGCCATGTATTTTTTCTCATAGGCATGTCTTTAGTGTGCATATGTTGAAAGCAGTTCAGATATATTTTAGAATATTCAGTAATGTTATTTACAGAAGGATTTTGCTTTTAATAGATTTCTTGAAGATATTAACATCTGTCATGCCATGAAGACTTGTATTCCTGATGAATCTGATGATGCTGTTCCTGACCATGTTGATTCTTTGTACCTTTTCCAAATCAAACCTTTGCAAGCGTATGAGTATGTAAAAATCAAAAGTATGTAAAGCTGAAGAGCAAAAATCCCAGCTCTCCCACTGGCCTCAGGTGGATGAGTCACTTTGTTTCCTGGAGTTCTGTTCATATTTGCTGGCACAAATATTTGACTCTTTCTAGCTACCGAAATTATCAAGAATAGAAACAAGATTCAAAAGCTTCCTTCAGGTACAATAAACTCTCACTGTTCAGAAAAACAGATACAAAAATGGATCATGATCTGGGATCTAATATTTATTCATGTCTTCTCTCTCCAGATTATGATCCATCTTTGCCTCTCGCCTAATACTGTTGCATGGCTCTTCATCATTATCCCTGGACAGATCAACCTGTCAGTCAGCTGAAAGTGCCCACTGCATCGTTAATAGTATGCTGATTTATGATGCTTGTAATGTGAGCAGTCATCCTTCTAAAAGAAATGTGAACAGAGCTTTTCATCTGAAAGTACGTCTAGTAGTATTTATTTTGACTGTATTATAGTTTCTAATACCCTGCTTGACTTCAGTGTTTTTGTGAGTTAGACATTGGTTTACATGGTTCTGATGGCTGTTTTTCTTTTCCTTTTTAATAAACTGATTAGTATCTCTGGGATAAAGAGTAGGCTAAGAAAATCATGGCTGGATAGCTGCTGTCAACATCTGTATGCTCTCGTCTCCCTTAATGTAACTTTAGACCTGATTCGTAATGCAGTTGGTTCCACAGAGACTCAAATTAAACTTTCATTTTTGGTATAAATGTGTCTAACCAGTGTTAGGTGAGCATTAGTGGCATGAATTATATTGATCTTAGGCTCATAATCACTCTGAACCTATCCCTGAAAAAGCATCTGGCTATTTGTAGGGAATATCTTAGAAACTTTAGAAGACTTATTCATCCATTAAATCCTCATCACATGCACACATTTAATAGGAATTTTTCTGTTGCTAATCTCAGCTCAACAGACTTAGTCTTTCCCTTGTTGCCATTATAATTTATGTGTAATCATGATTTGACAACCTCAGTCTAACAGTGCACTCTGTCCTCTAAGGAAGTTTAATACATTGTGCTGTATACACTCCTAATGCAACATTTATCACTTGAACAATAGGTGTGTATGGCCCTGTTCAGTCACCCTCCAGCATGTGCAATGACTTGCCCCAGTACAACCAGATTCCCAACACCACATTTTAGCTTCAGTTTGCAGCTGTTGACATGCAGATAGACTGTTGTTGTTCTTTTTAGGTTGAGCTAATTTTTCAAAGAGTGTGTTATTTCAGCAGGTTTTCCTGTGTTGTTTTTGGTGATATGCTATCATTAATAGGTGAAAGACAGATTTATACCATTTTTTTTTACACCACAATTTTTTTCAAGCTGATATGTTTTAAATGTCTAAGGAAAGTGCAAGCTAAGCTTGTCCTGGAAAAGATGCGCAGTGAGATATTTCTGACTAGCATGGTCAGAGACATCAGGATGGTGTTAGGTATTCTTTGCCAGTTTCCCTCCTCTTCTCTCATTGACTAATGAAAATGACCATAACAGTTTTGTAAAGGTTTCACGGTGAAGGGAATATTGACAGCTGAGATGTACCGCAATTCCTGATTAAGCCTGGTCAGCATTGTTGCGTCAGAGCCGTGCGAGGATAACTCTCATTTTTAGTAGCTGGTACATAGTAAGAAGGCTGACTGAAAGTGCTGTCAAAGTCTTTCTCCTGTAGGAACAGATCTGCATTGTGGATCAAATGGGAGGCCTCGTTATCCAATCAGTTCCAAAAAATAGCAGTTTTTGCTGGACAAACTTCATGTGATTTTTTGGGACATTGTTGGTTCAGTCGTTCTGAAGGAATGCTGGCGAAGTTTTGTAACCCTCTGACGTTTCTGGGAAGGGGATCTAATTAGGAAGTAGAAGTATCTCTTTATTTTCATATTCCAATGTGCTTTCCATAACCATTTGTTACTGATCAGCTATGAAGACAAGATATTGGGCTTGGTGTACTTTTGGTCTGAACCTGTATGGCCAGGTGTTCAGGTATACTTTTTGTGATTTATTTCTTATCTTTCTGAGTTTTCTTATATCTGTTTTAAAGGGAGAAGAGGAATGTAGCTCTGTGATAAATAGCTTGGGAAATATCAGGAGGTATATGGAGCAGTCACATCTATATGTAACACTGTGTTGAGTAAATATTTTTTCCTATAGAAGACTGAATGTAAATCTACTGGACATTGCTAAGCCTGGGAGAGGTGTTACAGAAGTGTGTTATGAAGAACTCTTGGAAATGCTGGAGTGACCAAGTAGCTCACGCACAGCAAAGTAATTTTTAAGCATTGCTAAATCGTCTGTCACGTGTGACTAAGCCAACACATGGTACAACCCAGCAGGCATAGCTGTGAGGCATATGGTCCACCCTGGGGTGCAGGATGCTTCTCCCGCCTTAAGCCAGTCATCCTGCTTTTCAGAGCCTGTGGTCTAGTTCTCTGGGCTGTATTTGTTAGCTATAACCCACAGCTGCAGATGGTACATTCTTGAAGGGATATGAACTGTGAGGTGTGTTACCAGGCCTCATGCAAAATGTTTTTTGAAAGGACACATTAATCAAACTTGCTGTAGACTTACCATTTTGTCTTAATTTTCCCCATGTATGTATGTATGTATAGTATCAGCATAAGACAATATAAATAGTCTATAATGGAAAATATGCTGTATTAGAGAAAGAAAAGGATAAGAACATGAATGTATATATGATCAAGAAATATAGGATGTATAGGGCAGAGAGGAGTTCATTGGCCAAATAGCCAATAAACATACTTTGCACCTTCTTTAGATTTAATACATATAATCATGTATGATTACATTCTTTATATTAAGATACTTAATAATTATAACAATGTTATTAATATATCAAAAACAGTAAAATAAAAGGTGATTGCATTTTTCTGCCCATGAATGTGTGTTCATGCAGAGATCCCAAATCTTCCTTAAGATTAGTTGTTGAACATACCAAAATTAGGAAAGATTTCTGCCCTAATATGCCTTTCTTTTTATATTTTTTATTTCATTCTGTATCCACATTTTCATCACTTGTCTAAGTTTCATAGCATCGTAGTATATGAATTTGCCATATAATATCTATATTGCTTTATTCTTTATGCATTCATTATATTTGATGATTGATTTAGTAAGTAATTTTTGAAAGTCGAGTGTCTTTGGAGAGGTTCTCTTGAACTTTTATGATTTTTCAGCTAAAATTTGGAGGTCTGTGTTGCCTTGTTAACCAGTTCAGAGATTGAATAGTATAGTTCACAGCTGAAAAGTCTACTGTTTTATAAAGAAGGAGGCAATTAAATCTGCCAGCCATAAGTTTCCCTAAAGCTAGCTTGTGGGAACTGTTTACAGGATTTTTATTTTTATTTTAATAGTTAAGTCAGTAGTTTTTATTGCAACTAACTAAAGTTTCTTAAATAAAAGTGAAAGAAGCTCTAGGAGATTACTGTTGAAAAACATGGTATGCAAGAAGAACTTAGGAAGAGGATGGTTTTAAGATTGCTCATGCCTGTTGGCTGGCCATCATTTAATATAGCTTCACTTTTGTAAATTTATAGTTTCTTTCTCAATTAACAGTCAAATAAATCAAATAAAGCCATGTTCAGTCTTTACAACAGAAGTGCCTTTCAGTTTCATGGAGAATTTCAGTAGGAGGGAAGGGGAAGTTTGCTAATCCTTTCAGAGAAAGGATTTGAGAAAGAAGTTTTTGACCATATCTTCAATTACAAATGCTCCTGGGCCAAAATGCATCCTTCAGAAAGCTGGGAACGAGCTCAATGTCTGTTAGAAATCTACCCAAGTACATTTCCTTCAATTCATTTTCTTGCTTGACATTTCCAAAACAGAAATGTCATCAGACTTTTTGCCAGAGGAATAAGGAAATATTAAGGTCTTTCATCATATTGCTGAGGTATCTAAAATAAGAGCCCAGTTGTCCTAAGCCAGTGAGCGTCTAGGGAAGTGAAGAAAGACAGACACTTCCAGGAGGTGATTTATGCCCCTTTACACTCGCCTTTGGCTCAGTCCAGCACTTACATTGGTGAAATGAATATGAACTAAAGAAAGCAGTTACAAGCTTATGAGAGTAAGGTAGCTGCCCTCTTCTGTTTCTCAAGTCTCTGCAGCTGGAGCAGCAAATGGTATCACGAGGCTGCAACATCACTTTTATCTTTTCAGAGTTTTTCTGTATGCCGAGTATATTCCCCATTAGGGAATTCAACAGTCTTTGCTGCTCTGTATATTTGTGAAAGACTAGAATACAGTGGGATATTTCTTTTTGACATTTTTGTGCTAGTTTACCATGCTTAAAAGCCCTAGTGAGTTATTATAATAGTGAAACTAAAAGGAGTGGGGTACTAGGAACGAATAGGTCACTAGTAGGGCTAGCAGGTTGTCTGTTACTTCCCGTCTGTGAATGTGTGCTTCTTCCTCAGCCACTTCAGGGTCTGAACTGCTGAGTTTGAGCTGCTGAAGAAGGCAGTTAAAACTACAGGCCTAGACTCGAGGCACTGGAGCACATGCATCTGCTGATCGGAAATGGCCAGATCAGGGGGACAGTATCATCCAAAACTGTTGCAGCAACATTCACCAGGGCTTCTCTCTCTGTCCTCCAAGTACCTTGGAATTCAGGCTTAAGTCAAGGCCCAAGAGAGAGTTTTTTTCCAGTTACTTGTCTCAGGAGGTTGAAAAACTTATGCTTCTCCCTTTATCTTAACCAATTTATTAAACATAATAAGGCTCCTAAGACTGGAAAGAATTTGGTGAAGGAATGTGTTATTCCCTGTTTCTCTGCACAGTACCATACGCCTGAGATCTCTTTCTGGCCTCAATACCATGGCGGAAGTCAGAAAGAAATTAAATTATTAAAGCTCCATAGGCATGAAAACAACAAGAGATCGGAATTATATTCTGTGTTTTTAAACTATGCATTCTCTTGGTAGCCTAAGGTGAGCAGGTACTCACTTTGTCTGCACATCATGTGAATCAATAACATAGCTACAGTTGAATAAGCCATGGCCAGCGTCTTTATACAATCAAGTGTGACATCTATCCAAAGAAGTGCTTGATTCTGTCATTATTGATTTTACATGCTATCATGTCGTTTCTCTTCAAGAACTCTCCTAAAATCACAGTGGCACATTTCAGCAAAAATATATCCACTTAGCACACTTGCTGCTGGCTTTGCCAATGTCTGATTAAAATGACTGTTGAGTTGTGCTGTTTGTCATGACTTCTGATTGCAGTGACTTGCCACAAGCTGCACCAAATGAACATGAAAATGGTTGGCCAGCTTATCAGGTACTGCATGACTCTTGCTGATCTCAGTGTTGAAATCTCTGGGACAATGAGTGAAATTGAATTTTCTCCCTTCCCATCTGGTAAAGGAAAAAATAAAGCCTTGAAAATAGCATAACTATTATCCAACACTCAACTATGTCTCTTTGGTTCAGTATTAAATATAAACCCTTTTTGTGTGCCATGGCTCTTTCAAATTGCATTTGTGAATGTTTAATTGCTTTCTTCTCCTTATTACTAGAAGCTGCACTTTGTATCCTTTCATTTCTGTGAATTATGCCTCATGCCGAGGAGGCAACTGTTTGCAGAAGATAAAGTGCAGAAGCACAAACATTGAAGTCACTGAATCTCCTGTGCTGAGACACTTTCTTTTCTGTCCCTCTATTTTTAGATATCTTTAATATATTTTAAAGCAGGGAAGATATGCAAACAAAAACAGAAGCAAGGAAGCAAACAAACAAAACCCTGAACAGAATTCTCATGGATCCAGCTAAAGATTTGAATAAATCAAAATGTCCTTCCAAAGAAAATTGAACTCTGCATTATAAAAAGCATTTTTTTCCTAGGGTGAATAAAAGTTGTATATTGTTACATTTACTAGAAGTACTGTGGACTTAATTTAGGGTAAGAATGACCACTCTTTCCTAGAGTTTATTTGCTGGCACTATGATTAACAAGGAACGATTTTTTTGATTATTTTGTTACTGGTATACTTGTGCACATTTCTGAAGTCCTAAATGGTCTTTCAGTTAGTCATAAAAATGTGATCAGGGCTAAAGAGTGGAACATGTATTTGTGTGCATGAACTTATTTTGTTTGTGTGTGCAGAAATCTTTGGTTTTAGCTGTGAAAGCATTTGATTTCCTTGGTAAGTTTTCTTTTACTGGACTGCAACGAACTGTTAACTTTTTACCCTTCAGACATTTGCTTTTTTTTCTCCTATTAAGCATAAGCAGCCAGGCTCTGATGTGAGCTTCGTACTTTTGATATTGGGGAAGAGCAGTATGTTATATCTTTCTCATTAATCACAACACATATAAAATGATTAAGTATATCAGATACCTAGAGACTTTAAAGCATATCAGGTATTTATCATCTGTTGCATAGAATGAGTGCACTGATACCCTTTCTGCCCAAGTGAGGGAGGTAGGGTGAAAGGGAAAGAAGGATTGTAAAAATTTCCTACAATGTTCATTTAACTTTGTGATGGTTCCTCTCAGGAAACCATAATGAAAAGATAAGAGACTAATGATCCATAAATTTAACAGAACCAGATTGAACAATCTTTTTATCTAACAAAATTAATTAACATTAAAACGTATTTTCTTGAGATATTCCTCAATAAGTGTGTGTGTGTGTGTATGTGTGTGTGTGTGTGTGTGTGTGTGTGAAATCAAGCCCCAGGATCAGAACATTCCATAACTTTTTGAGAAGTTCATTTTTAGACTCCAACCTTAAGATTTCAAATCTGACTCATTTCTGCTTCCACAATTTAAATTTGAAATTTTTATTTGTATTCATGTGTTGGTTTTCAAAACTACAGCTGTCACTGATCATGTTCATTATGTTAAAATATTCACACTTCATACTTCATCTTTTCCTTGTATGTACTGAGAGTCACAACTACTTATTTAAGTGACAAAACTAAGGTTTTTCTTTAATGATTCTTTTTATTCAGATTATCTCTCTAGCACAAATATAATTACGATCTTGTATTTACTACAAAGCTAAATCAATCTGTTGCTCCAATATAGGTCCTATGTCAAGCTCCATCCGTGCAGAGACAACTTTAATTCATGTATGGAGCAGCTTTTCTGTTGAGTTGAATCGCCTTGTCACCTGCTAAGTCAATGACTCTATCATTTCATAGTGTGGACACCCTCATTTGTGTGTGTGTAACTGGAATGCAGATTTAACTAAGTCCTCTGTAAACTCATCCCTAAAGGAGGTTAGATTTTCTTTCTCATGGTGAGTTAGTGACACAGACCAGAGTTAAACCATTAAGACTGAGTTTGAACAGGTATTAGCCTGCCCACAAATACAGGCTTGCTGTATCTCATGACACATGCATGTGCATAAATCCGGTGTGACTATCAGGAACATTTGCTAAGATTATGTCTACGCCTCCATAGGCAGTGTGGTTGTATCGCAGGTAGTCATATTCATATAAATGTAGCTTTAATGTAGCTGCTGCTACATGTAAATATAGCTTTAGGAGTAAATATAAATGTAGCTTTAGTAGTAAATATAAATGTACCTTTAATGTAGCTGCTGCTAATAGTAATAAATTCTCAGTGGCCTGTGCTTTACTTTGGGCCTCTACGAGCTGAACTGAGCCCTGACTCTTTCACAAGAGGCTGCTCAAAACTTGCCTAGCCATATTCAAAGTGTGTTATATGCCTGCCTGTGCTGAAGTCATATTTCTGACAGCACTATAAAATGGCTCTAGATACTTTTTTAGTAATGGTTTTTAAACTTTTTTCTCCATAGCAGAAAAAATGCAACAGGAGTCTGTAAAAGTTATGTATTGAACAGTGATCTATCCAAATTTCACGGACAGGAATTGTGTAGCAACAGAGTTAACTCATGCTGACTTCATGAATCACAGGAGAATTATACACAAGTTGTACGGTCTTCTGAAGCCTTATCTGTTTGTTGCACTATCTAATATGCTGCGTGGTAGAAAATACACTAAATTGTGCTTCCGTCCTTACTTTTGTGCCTTCTTTTGCTAAGTTTTGAGCAAGTTCTTGAGAAAGAACCAGTTCATTTTTGCTGAGTAAATTAGTAGTATCTTATCGATATTTTCCATATTCTCCCATCACTTTTTAATATGACACCACTCCATATTTATGCTGGAAGCAGTGCTCATCATAATCATCCCCTCTTCAGTAGAAGTCATTAAGTCTACATTGTCAGATTTTACCTTGATTACAAATATACACATTTTCCATGCTGCTGATATGAAATAAATGTCATGTATTTTTATTTGCAGCTCTAGCCAAAGTAGTTGATATTAAGGAACCATTAAGGAAACCTGAATCCCAGATCATTATTCATACAACAGTCAAAAAAGCATCTGTGCATTAGATGCTATTAACACATGCAGAATGCCAGATATAATGATCCCATTAAATCAGACTTGATTAATAGTTTATAAAGACTGAATTTATGTTATTTTTGGAAATGTAAACATTACTTTCTGGAAATACTGGTCCAATGAAGAACAGCCTGAAGGTCTTTTCTTGGCAGATACATAGTATTCCACTGACTCCAGTCTATTCCCACCTAGAGCAGAGCAGCAGAAAGTCGTTACACTGAGAAGACTGGATTTTTCCAGCTAGCATGTACAGAAATATGCTTTTATTGCCCTGCTCCACATAAACTGCTCTGTGTCTTTAAAAGTTCCTCAAGGGTTCAGCAGGAGTTTCCACTATCTATATCCAGCTATCAAAAAAATAATGTGATTAGCATTATAACCTGGGGAGAAAGAGAGTGTCCTGTGTTAGTTAATTAGTTAAAAAAGGTGAAGTCCCTGTGCCTGGCTTCCCACCGCCAACCTTGGTCAGTGCCACATTGTCTGTTGCTATCATCCTAAAGCATCCTAAAGCATTGCTATTGTCCTAAAGCTTCCTAAAGCCTGACCTTCATTGTCATATCAGATTTCTTCAGGCAAAGGTCCATTGAAATCAGTTAAACTTCTAGCAGTAAGAGCAATTCTGGGTTTCATCTGTAAGTATTACATTAAATGTTGCTTCCATTTAGGATAGAAATTCCAGGACTTCAAATATAATTCCTATGGGTTTTATAAAGAAAAATAAATCTTTTTAAAATTAGCAGGAAGCTGACTAGCAAAGGAAGAACAGTTGTTAGGTATAGAAATTAATAGAGTGAATACATGCATGCTTGTCTTCTGATAACAACTTAAAATTCCTTGTTTCATAGTGCTCCTAACAAATATTCTGGTTTCGGTTTTTGAGGAACTGTTGGTGTTTTTACTTGTTTGTGTGTTTTGGTTGACTTATTTTGTTTCACTCTGGAGGCTATGATTACCTCAAAGCTGAAAAAGTAATCACATTTTACATTAAAGGTTTATATATTATAATACTTACAAATGGCTGTTACAGATAGTAGGCCTTGTTAATGAATAATCTGGGATAGTTAATGAGAGTCAGAAGAATTCTATTCCATAGTTCAAAATTATGTGTTATATCAATAGTTGCATTCTAGTTTTAATGAATGGTGTTTCAGGTATCTAATATACAATCATATGAATAGGCGTATGTGTATCCATGTGTGTGCTTATTTGTGCATGCATACATGAGGGCTGTGCATAACTTTAAACTCTAGAGCTAGGATAATACAATATATTGGTAAATCCTTTCATTAAGTAATGCTTTATTTCAGGGTTTGACATGAAAGATTAAAATAGTCGAAGAATTTAACCTTTCTAATCACAATGGAAATATTTTCATTCTTCTAGCAGTAGATGGAACTGCAATTCCTGGATTTAGGAAATTATAGTTAATCTACATTCTGTTCCTTCAAAAGCTATCTTTATCTTTTCCCTCAAGTTTAAACAATCCACCAAGAATATCTCTCTTCTCACTTTGAAGGAGCTTCAACCTCAACTATAGACATCACTGTGTTTATTGAATTGTAACTTCCTCTCCAGATTTTGAAATCCCCAATATTCCAACAAACATCACATTTTTGTATCATATCCTGAAAATGTTTTAACCTGTCTGGAGATCTACTACAGTTTCTTATTTGCTTGAAATAAGTTGCTACTAAGAACTGATGCAAAGTTAAATAAAGTTGTGAGGGGAATGAAAGAAAATGAAAAAGATGCAGTTCATACAAACAGTGGCCGGACACTCTCGTCAAGGGGAAAGATTGACTGTTTCAGCAGGCAGCATGTCCCTGACTGTTTTAAGTACAAGCCCTTCAGGAGAAATCTTAGTTTTGCTCACTGAACCACAAAATTAAAGTACCATGGAAGAAATCCAGACATGCAACAATGCCAAAATATGTATCACACTGTACTGAAAGGCTTCAAAATTACTGTATTTACACAAGGGTATTACAGACAGAATAAATGAAAATTTTATGGTCTAAGAAAAGAAACACAATTTTAGTTAACTAGCATTTTTCTATTGCTCTAAAGCTTTTAATGGGAGCAGGGGGAATTTGCAGTCAGTGAAGTAGATCAGTGAAATGATAATTTGTCTTTGAATGGAGTACTTTTATCCCATTAATTTCTGCCATTATGGTGTGAGATAAGATGTAAGCCAGTGACTAACTGAAAATTAAGGCCCAGAAAAGAGGCAATGAAACAAAAGAATAGCTTATGCAGTATTATACAAAATGTGTGCTAAAATTAATTTTTACTCAACCTTTTATTGTACCCACTTTTAACCTCAATTCTTTATATACTTAATCACGCCTGCTTCTGTTATATCAAAATATATTGGCTTTACTCATCAGATCTCTTTTTAAGGATATCTGATTAAAGTCCATTTTTGTTGTAGTTAAGAGGAGAAAGAGGGCATTGTAGTGGAGATATGCCAGAGGTGAATTTATGGTGTTGAAAGCCTTCTTTCCCAAAAAACTCTAAAGGAAGAAACTATTCAGTGTTATTACAGAAGGAGCATAAGAGAATCCTTTAGCTCATGTTATTTGCAACATTAACCTGACATTGAATAGTGAGTTTGACTATCCTTTTTCAAATAAGTGTAATCACCACAGTATTTTGAAAGTACTTTTTGGGGTAACATATAAAAGAAAAGAGGAAAGGATCATAAATACATGTAGTCAGAAAGAATCTCTGGAGTTCAGGGCATCTCATTCAATTCTTTGCACTGAAGCTGAATCAAGTAAAACTAACATAAGCTTGTCTAATCTGTTCTTAAAAACAGTGAAGAATGTTTCATCACATCCTTGGGTAGCCGGTTGAAGTGCCTCATTACTCTTCATTAGAACATTTTTATTAGTCTCTAAACCTTAAGTCTTTGCTGATTTCTTCTTGTCCTTCCCCCTGCGTATGAGAAGAACAAATGTTTGTCTTCCTTTTTATAACTGCTTTTTAGCTAATGGAAGACAGTTATATTTTCTACTAGTCAGCCCATTCTTTTTTTGGACTAAACACGTCCTTCCATTTTTTTTCTCATATACTAGGTTTTGTAAAGCTCGTTGCATCTATATATTTTCCCCTGTTCTCTTCTCCGGATTATGCAACTTGCCAGCATCATTCTTAAGAGGGAGGAATCCAAAAGGAGCCTAATTCCTTCAGTAGAGCCCTTCTACTACCAGTAAATAGGGCAAAAATAACTACCTCTCATGTCTTACAGTAGACCTCCAAGTACACATCCTTAAGTGAGAGCTGTCTTTGCAACAACACTCCCTTATGAATTTGCAGTATGCTTGTGATCTTTTTATGCCCTTAGTGTCTTTTCTGCCTGGCTGTTTATTCCCCATTCAGAACAGTGCATTTGGTTGTGTTGTAGTTGCTATCTTTCTTGAGTGCTCTATGCTAGTCTTTCTGGAATCTATCTTGTTGAACAATCTTGTTCAGAATGTCCAGCTATGTTTATTTGGTAGCTATGCTTTGAGAGTGACTCTGCAGCTACTAACCTTTTGGAGATAGCAAATAAATCTTTTCATTTGAGAAGATGAACAAACTCGGTCTGAGTTTTTGAAGGTCCATCCTGGCTTCCTGCCATAATTCCCCTGACAGATTGTCATTGCTTTACTTCTTTCCATAGTCTGACACATCAAGACTCTAGATAAGGTCTCTATGTTCTGCTGTAATGGAAACATTTGGAAAAAAAAAAAAAAAAAAAAAAAGCAATGTAGCATAAATTAAGTTCACAATTCACATTCTATTTCCTTCAGGTTCCTCTAGGTTTGTTCTCCACTGTCACCTGCTCTTTACTAAAGTGGCATCATTCTTCATGGCTGATCTGTGCAGAATTTCCATCTCCCCACTATATCGTCCCACTGAGATGGTTAGTTAGCTGAAGTAGATCATAGCATCATCACCCTTCTCATGTTGCAAGATGTGGGCAAATTTCTTGTTCATTTATAGAAAAGGGTGTTTTCTTTTTGTTGTTCATCTTTGTTGCCTAGATGCACGCCTACATGGTAGACTAAAGTTCAAGACAGAACTGAGAGACAGAAACCATACAGCTGTGAAGGCAGACTACCCTTTCAGGAAAATGCAGCTCGCTTGCATGAGTCAGAAGGCATAACAGAAACAAGAGCCTTTCCTGTTCTCTCCTCAGCCATTCACTCTTCTTCCTTTGCTGAAGTTCACATTGCCTCACTTATGCAGACTGATGAGCTGACTACTTGTGTCACCACCTTCTGACAGAGAGTGCAGAAACTTCTAGCAGATGTTGCAGCTCAAGAAGGGCCAGGGAAGCTATTTGAAATTGATAATAAAAAAGATAAATGGATGATCACTTGTAGAAAAGATAATCAGGAAACTGGTTATTAGTACTAATATTTATTAGCACTAATGCCAAATCAAGTGAGCTTTTAAATATACGATTAAGTTCATGTTTCAGTATTTTTTTGAATCTGGGCTAGGTTTTAGTTGGGAATCCCTAGGAGATTCTCAAGCTATTAATATATCCAATTTGCACAGAGCTGATGTGGAAATGTAGTACCTCTGCAAGAAACACAAACCACTCAGATCTATTTGTGGAGTGAAATTCAGAGCAGGCTTTTCAGGACAAATGTGCATGTGCAGTCACAATATGACTTGCATGGCCAAGAGATTGAAGCCATAATATGGGTTTTGTAAATAAACCCATTTTTTTGTGTGGGATCAACTTTGAATGAATCCTTTGTTTCTTCTGATGAAGAAAAAATGATTATAAAATCAATAATACAATTTTGGAGAAGGGTTAATTTTGCTTTTTGTTGTTGTTGTTGTTCTTCTCTAACAGTTAGTGACTATTCTCATGAAGTAAAATTTCCCAAAAAACTACTGAAAGGAGGCTAAAGAAGAAAGGAGAAAGAACTTTTCATGGCAGTAAAACATTAATGATATAATGCCACATTTAGAAATTGTCTGAGAGAGGTTTTCAAACACAAGGGAATCTGTGATGTCACTTAGACTAACGAGGTATGCATTAAAACTATTTTTTTCCCCAAATACCTGCTAATTTTATTTTCATTGTACACCTATAATTAAAAAATCTTTCCAAAGTGAACTGCTGATAGGGGAAGTAATTGGAGGGAATCTCATGCTTTTTTTAAGTAAGAAAAGAACATTAGCCTTATTAAATGGTTTGCGCTGAATTTCAAAGCACTTTACAAATTATCCTGCTATTAGGTTAATTCTTATATTCAATATTAATTGACTGGGAATTAGAAGCCTTTGGAAAAAGAAGCAAGTGAAGAGACTCAAGTAAAAGACATTAGACTGCAGGAATCTTATGCTGTGAGGGAGAAAGCAGTGTGGCTTATTTCTGGTGGTGAGAGCATACACTGATTAGCCACAGTTATATTAAAAGAATAAGGCAGAGCTTTTAGATTCTCTGTTCTATAGCACTTAGTTCAGTGTACTTTTTTCAGGCTGTCAGATACAGCTTAGTCTTTTTAATCCATCTCTTCTTTGGTTGTGATCCTCACAAAGAGGTGAGAGCAGGAGACACACTAAAAAGGGACATTGGTCTTTAAAGACTTTAGATACTTCTTTTACGTGCAGATAGGTCCACTAGGGAAATCTCAAATCTTTTAGTCCCAAGAGTTGGCTTTTCATTTCCACTGTATATCAGCTGCAAACTATAACAATGAAACATTTCTATAGATTCTTTGTTTTAATGTCTTGGTCCACCTTCCATTTAACCTGTCTGTATTTCTATAAGGCTGGGAAAATCACAAAACACAGTATCAGTTCTCAGCCAAATCAGCCCCAATGAGGGAAAAAATTTCAGTGCACAAAACAAGTGACCAGGGTGATTGTCAGCATCTTCCAGGGACAGCAGCAGTTTCCATGGCACTATGGAGAAGGAGAACAGTCTGACTAATTGAAAAGATAATTACAGATTCAGCTACAATGGTGCCTTACTGTATGTCCAGCTTCTGTCTCCCTGCTACTGTCAGGTAAGAAATGTTTAACAGGAGGGTTTAGCAAGAGCCTCTCTTGTGTCCTGTCTTGTGCATCCTTCCTTCTTTGCAGAACTTGCCTTCCATTCATTTCTCTTAGCTGATGAAACAGGTGAGTACTATTACCTACAAGCATAGCAGAAATGAAGATCAGGAGTCATTAAAAGTAACAGCAAAGTAAAATGAAAAAAATACCTCAAGACATCCCTGCACTACAATTGTTTTTAATTCTTTGATATAACAACTACAATTTGCTCATCACTTAGGATGAAAAGGAAAAGTCTTCCATGTCTTAGGAAAAGTTTGTAGTAAGCTAAATAAAGTTGTGAATATATGAGTATATTGTTATAGTGAGTGATGTGATATTTACTTTGACGTTTTTCAAACAGTCAGGAGGAGAGACACTTTACCTACATCTCTTCATGTTTTCTCAAAAAGAAAAGATGACTCAAGGCAGAATCAAGAACTTTCTCTTTCTTCAAAAATAATTATGTCACAGTTATATGATTGGAAGAGAAAATTCTATAAAAATAAAATTCTATACAAATAGAAGAAGGGATGGATGGGGATGTCAAGCCATAATTTATACAGTCAAGTTCAGAGATAGTTCTATTTTATGATTCCACTTGTTCTTTGCACATAATGCTCTTTGCCCATAATATTGTCTCACAATGTCAAGAATTGTTTTTGCCCATTTAAATCCAATCAAAAAATGTACAGTATGTAGTCCAATATCTGCAGCCATTTCCTCTCTTATTTATAGAAGCTGTTTTCAATACTGCATTATTCTTCCCCTTTTATGCCCATTATCTTAATATAATGAACCACAGGAAAGTTAAAAAATGGCAGTATGCCAAAATGTCAACATGTATCTGGAAAATAAATGTAATATTTAGGTACTGACTGTAAAGAGCCTCCTGGGCTGCATTAGAAAAAGTGTTGCCAGCAGGCTGAGGGACCTCTGCTCAGCACTGGTGAGGCCACATGTGGAGTGCTGGGTCCAGTTCTGGGCTATACAAGAGAGACATGGACTTTCTGGAACAAATCCAGCAAAGTGCAATGAAGATGATTAAAGAAATATATAAGGAAATGTATAAGGAAAGGCTGAGAGACCTGGGACTATTCTGCCTGGAGAAGAGGGCTCAGGAGGATCTTATCAATGTGTATCAATATCTAATGGGAGGGTTTCAAAGGATGGGGCCAGACTCTCCTCAGTTATGTCCAGTGACAGGACAAGAAACGATGGGTGCAAACTGAAACACGGGAAATTCAGTTTAAACATAAAAAACCAATTCTTCACTGTGAGGGTGGTTGAACACTGGAACAGTTTGCTCAAAGAGGCTGTGGAATCTCCATCCTTGGAGACATTTAAAACCTGACTGGACGCAGTCCTGGGTAGCCTGGTTGAACTAGATGATCTCCAGACGTCCCTTCCAACCCCAACTATTCTGTGATTCTGTGATCTCTATAGCATCTCCACTCAGCAGTGCAGATCCACTCTCAGGCCATCACTGTTCTTTATCCTAGAAAAGTGCCTGCCTTGCATTAGTGACAGAGTCCAGGTCAGCTCATTAGGTCCCAAATAGTGGAGCACAGTTGGAAAGGAATTACTTCCAGGGTGCTCTGCCCCTCTCTGAGCAATAGAAAATGTAGTGATCTTGCAAATCTTTTTCCACTTGAGAAACTGGCCATAAAGAATAAGAGGCTATTTCTAGCTATAATGTTATTAGGATGAAGAGCAGGATTCAGTTCAAGAAACATGCAAATATTGAATTTGTATCCATGCACAGGTATTATATTATTATATTAATATATATATTATTATATTATATTCAGGTATTTTTCTTTACCTTACTCAAGCTGAAAAATGTTCTCAGCTGTGATAGGGATAGACATTAATCTATGGATGTCTTAGACTTAGGTTTCCTAGAGCATACCTGATGATGTCACCTATACCTTAATGAAAGCAGAGCCTTCACTTCCATCATTGCCTGTACTTCAGTTCTGTTAACACAATCTTCTTTACTGTTTTTAATATTTTTCAGGAACAGGCTGGGTTAGTTCAAAATACTAGATTTCACTATAAAAGTAGAATGCTAATACCTGTAACATTTTTAGCATGAAGAACTACAATATTTATCATATTTATCTTTTGACCTTAGTTTTTTAAACATTTTTCTTTAAGCTCTTCTATGTCATTTTGAATGTCTCTGTTTTATGTGCTGTATGTGTATTATGTCTTTCAAAAGGTATACAAGTAAGGTATGTGCACATAAATAAGGGATCAGGGATTTCAAATAACAAAGAATTTAGTGGTTCCTTTATTTATTAAGGCTATCACACTAAGATGATGTCAGCCACTTTACAACAGGACCTTATTTCATCATGCTGTGTTGTGCTTACTTATTTTAAGCTAGAACTATTGCCTCCCTTAATTTAGCTGACATAAAGCATATAAATAGTGAGACATAAATATGTTTTCAGATAAGTTAGGAGTGGGAAACCTGTGTAAACATAGGACTAAATCAGGGCCTGAACAGCCTGGTTTAATTCTCCTCCTCCCTGGCCTCTGCAGTGCTTTAAAAGATGACAAGGTTCAGAGCTTTGATTCACAATATATCTTGCAGACTGTTTCAGTGGCTCCCAAAGCACCACCTCTTTTCTGAGCTGGTGGGAAAACCATAGCTGATCCTGTAGTAAGTGTACTACAAAAAGATCAAGACTTTCACTAGGTAGGAAATGAACTCATTGCTAAAGAACCAAATGATAAAAATGGTCTGGGTACTAAGAGAGTCACAGGAAGAAGTCATTTCTTTTCAAAGTTCACAGCTGGAAAGTCTGATCCTGTGGAAGGTGAAGCCTTCTGAAAGGTGTTTGGAGCAACATTCATGAAATTAACTTCTGGTGTCTATCAGGATCAGATCTAAATTTCAAATGAGGAGAAGTCAAAGAAGAGTTAGTATTTTCAGGCTCAGGCACAGCCATAGTACGGAAATGACTTAGTAAAGTTCTCAAAGTTACAGAAGTGAAACAGAGTAAAAGAAAATTTGGGCTGAGAAAGAAGAGAAATTTGCCTAACAATGAGATCCATTAACGTTCAGAAACATAACCTGAACGGGACTGGTGTGCACCTCAGCCCTTGTGACAAATGAACACAGACTTGCTCCCCCTTATGGTGAACAATGTTACATTTGCTGGTATCAGTATAATAGTCTGCATACACTAATGAAATCAAAATGCTCTAGTATTTTACAGAAATTATGTGAATTTATTGGAGCACCAATTCCACTGTAAAAAAGTCACTGAAATGGAAGTGTGCACAGTGCATACTTACAAGTGTGTTTGTGTATGTGTAGAACAGGAGTGCAAGATATTACTGCAGACCTGCTAGTGGAGCAGATGTAAGCTCCTACTCCCTACTGTAAGCCCCTGTGTCTTGTGCAGCTTCAGACCCAAATGAATCCAGTGAGCAGGCACTGATCCTGATCAGCAAACCAACACTTTTCATGTGGTTTGATACAGCACCACCAGCTCCTTAGGGAATCATGCCAGGCATTTGAACTGACCTGGTTCAAAACTAAGTATTCAAAGCTATGTCAAGGGTCTTTTTTTTCATTGCCTTAAGCCCTGGCCACCAACTGGTGTCTGGGATTTGTTTTCACATCACTGTTTTCTTTCCACAGTTCTAGTTTAGCTCCTAATTGCCTTCCCATGTTCTTCTTTTTGCAACACTGAGCATCTTTGGGAGATACCATTCAGGCACAGCAGTCTTTTTCCGTGGCAAGATCAACTCTTCACTGTTGTGTATAGTGTCAAATGTGATCGCTTTCAGACATGATCCACTTGAATAGAAATTACACTTAAGTAGAGAACAGCTTTCTTTAGTATAAGTTTCTAACAGCTGAAATAATAGATTGATTTTTCCGTTTCTAAGCATGTAGAAGCTTGAACAATTTATACTCATGTGTTTTCTGTTTTTAATATGATCTTCTAATACATCTAAAAGAAAATTATTGGCTGAGTTTTAGTGGACACAAAATTGTTGAGGTTGGAAGGGACCTCTGAAGATCTTCTAGTCCAACCCCCTGCTCAAGCAGGGTCAGCTGGAGCAGGTTGCCCAGGATTGTGCCTAGGCGGTCTTTGAACATCTCCAGGGATGGAGACTCCACAACCTCCCTGGGCAACCTGTTCCAGTGCTTTGTTACCCTCACAGTAAAGAAGTATTTCCTCATATTCAGATG
The DNA here is from genome assembly GCF_036370855.1 of Dromaius novaehollandiae. Lineage (NCBI taxonomy): Eukaryota > Metazoa > Chordata > Aves > Casuariiformes > Dromaiidae > Dromaius > Dromaius novaehollandiae. Next base: position 48,462,369 of record NC_088100.1, on the reverse strand, counting down.
GACCTTCCTGTGTTTTGGTTTGTGCCCAGTGCCTCTCATCCTACCACTGGACACCACTGAGAAGAGTCTGGTCCCATCCTCCTTACACCCTCCCATCAGGTATTTAAATGCATTGATCAGATGCAGTCTTCTCTTCTCCAGGCTGAACAGCCACCTTTCTCTCAGCCTTTCCTCATATGAGAGATGCTCCAGTCCCCTAATCATCATAGCCCTTCACTGGACTTGCTCCAGTAGCTCCACATCTCTCATAGTGGGGACCCCACCAGTCCAGATGTGACCTAACCAGGGCTGAGTAGAGTGGAAGGATCACCTCCCTCGACCTGCTGGCAACACTCTTCCTAATGCAACTCAGGATATCATTGGCCTTCTTTGCCACAGGGGCACTTTGGTGAGTCATGGTCAAATTGTTAGCCACCAGGGCTCCCAGGACTTCTCTGCAGAGCTGTTTTCCAGCAGGTCAGCCCCCAGCCTACACTGGTGCATGGAGTTATTCCTCCTCAGGGGCAGGACTCTGCACTTCCCTTTATTGAACTTCATGAGATTCCTCTCTGTCCATCTCTCCAGCCTGTCCAGGTCCCTCTGAACAGCAGCACAGCCCTCTGGTGTATCAGCTGCTCCTCCCAGTTTTGGAGGGTGCAACTTGCTGAGGGTGCAGTCTGTCATGTCAGCTAGCTCACTGATGAATAAGTTGAACAGGATTGGACCCAGTATTGACCTCTGGGGGGCACTTCTAGCTGCAGGCATCCAACCAGACTCTGCACCACTGATCACAACCCTCTAAGCTTAGCCACTCAGCCAGTTTTCAGTCCACCTCACTGTCCACTCATCTAGCCCATACTTCCTGAGCTTGCCTATGAGGATGTTACGGGAGGCAGGGTCAAAAGCCTTACTGAAGTCAAGGTAGACAACATCCACTGACCTCCTCTCATCTACCTAGCCAGTCTTTGCATCATAGGAGGCCATCAGGTTAGTTATGCATGATTTCCTCTTTGTGAATACATGCTGACTACTCCTGATCACCTTGTCCTTCACCAGCTTGGAGATGGTGTCCATGATGAGCTGCTCCATCACTTTTCCGGGGATCAAGGTGAGGCTAACTGGCCTGTAGTTCCGTAGGTCCTCCTTCTTGTCCTTTTTGAAGATTGGAGTGACATTTGCTTTCTTCTAGTCCTCAGACACCTCTCCTTACCACCATGGCCTTTCAAAGATGACCAAGATTGGCCTTGCAATCACATCCACCAGCTCCCTCAGCACTTGTGAGTGTATCCCATCAGGGACCATAGACTTGTGTACATCCAGTTTGCTTAAGTGATCCCAAACCTCTGCCTCCTCCACCTTCCCTTCTTCAGACTTTCTCCCTGGTCTCTAGGGCCTGGGATTCCTGAGGGCCAGTCTTACCATGAAAGACTGAGGTGAAGAAGGCATTCAGTATCTCTGCCTCCTCTTTATCCTTTGTCACCAGGGCCACTGCTGCATTCAGCAGCAGGCCCACATTTTCCCTAGTCTTCCTACTTCTTCATCTTCCTACTGCAATATTGATGTATTTATAGAAGCCTTCTTGTTGTCCTTGACATGCCTTGTCAGATTAAACTCCAGATGGGCCTTGGCCTTCCTAGCCCCACCCCTGCATACGTCCCTATATTCCTCACAGGCTACCTGTCCCTGCTTCCACCTTCTGTTTACTTCCTTCTTCTGTTTGAGTTTTGCCAGGAGCTCCTTGTTCATCCATGCAGGTGTCCTGCCCCACCTCCTTTGCTTGACTTCTTGATCACTTGTATGGACTGTTCTTGAGCTTGGAGGAGGTGATCCTTGAATATTAACCAGTTTTCTTGGACCTTGGTTCCTTCTAGGACCTTATGCCATGAGATTCTCCCAAGCAGGTCCCTGAAGAGGTGAAAGTCTGTTCTGAAGTCTAGGGTTGTGATCCTGCTCTTTGCCATTGCTCCCTCTTCTCAGGATCCTGAACACCACAATCTTGTGCTCACTGCAGCCAAGGTTGCCCCCAACCTTCACATCTCCAGCCAGCCCTTCTTTGTTTCTGAATATGAGGTCCAGCAGAGCACCTCTTCTCATTGGCTCCTCTGTCACCTGTATCAGGAAGTTGTCATCGATGCTCTCCAGAAACCTCCTAGATTGCCTGTGCCCTGCTGTGTTGTCCCTCCAGCAGATATTGGGGTGGTTGAAGTCCCCCATGAGGATCAGGGCCTGTGAACATAAGGCTACTTCCAGCTGTCTGTAGAAGGCCTCATCTACCTCTTCCTGATCAGGTGGCTTGTAGCAAACACCCACAACAGTGACACCCATGTTAGCCTGTCCCTTAGCCCTTACCCATAAGCTCTCAGCCAACCCTGGGCAGAGCTCCATACATTCCAGCTGCTCTCTCACATAAAGGGTGACTCCCCCTCCTCACCTTCCCAAAGAGCTTGTATCCTTCACAGAATTCCAGTCATGCAAGCTGTGCCACCACGTCTCCATAATCGCAATGAGATCATACCCCTGTAACTGCACACAGATCTGTAATTCCTTCTGTTCCTCATGCTGTATGCAGTTGTGTACAGGCACTTCAGAGAGGCATCCGAGCATGCTGATTTCCAGGAAGGGTTGCAAGAGGTTTCCCAATAGTCTTGTCTTGTAGGCACTTCCTTGCCTGTACGAAAATGCTTGAGGTTCCCCACTTAAGCCCTGTTTCGTTGATTGTGTAGTCCTTATAACTCTTCCCTTCCCCCATCTTTTCTAGTTTAAAGCCCTCCTTACCAGGTTGACCAGCCTGTTGGCAAAGATGTATGTGCTCCGCTTAATGCTAAGCTGCCCAGGAGAAGTTAAGGCCTCCTGTAGCTGTCCTTACCTAGCTCTCCTTAGCTGTCAGCAGCAAGTACCCTCTAGTTCCTCAGAGGGTTCCCAGAAACCCCCCACAATGTCTAAAAATCATCTCAGAAGATCTAAGTGGAGCCCAGAAACTGCTGTGCAAACTGCTACATCTGTTGTCTGCCTCTGTTAGCTGCGCTCTATAGCTGCTCAGTGTCTCTTTTCATTTAGATTTCATGAAAATACTGCAAAAGTTCATGAAGATCAGAAAGGTCAGACTTGGCTTTAGAATCTAGAAATATTAAGTATTTCATCAAACTTATTTTTATGAGGCAGCATTGAAAAGCTTTGACGATCTTAAATGCTGCATTGTACCAGAGGCTAAGAAATAATAAGTCTACCTCACCCCTTCCTTTTGCAGAAGGTAGTACAAGGCAAGCTCTCTGTGAAGTCTGCTTTCTTCAGGAAAGATTTGTAACAAAACTAATAGAAAGCTGAGAGGAAAATAAAAATATGACTGCAAATTTGGCTGAAAAGTTTCTGAATAAATCAAATAGTAAAATATCTTTAGCAATTCAACAGGATTGGGATAAGGTTTAGGGATTTTAGTAAATCTTAGCAATGGTTCTAATCTTTCTCTCATTCCAGGAAAGTTGTAAAAGCAGGTCCTATCACAGGCTACTGTGCTAACAATTATATTCTAATTAAGCCGCATTGCCCACAACTTGTCTCTTTTCCTAAGAGGCCAGGCCAGAGCTGACCTCAGCCCAAGGTGTTCGCTCTCAATAAAACTCTAATGAAGAGTACAGCTTTCACACAAGAAAATAGGTCAAGCTAGAAAGCAGAAGTCAGTTCCAGGGACAAAACTGGTCACTGTAATTTCAACACTGCAGTGCCCAAAAGTTAGCTATCTAAACATAACCACCATTTTTCTTTCCTTAATTATTATCATGTTGTAGGGAGTGGTGGACAATAGCCCTCTTTCAGCCAGGGAACTCTCTTCCATCAGGTAAGTGAGGGCTGAGGGGGAGCATTTTCTCTCTGCTGCATATGATGTTAGCATGATTTCTTCAGCTCCTTAAGAGACTTCTACTAACTTTGTTTTCATCCCTGACTTACTAGATAACTAGATCTCTCCTCTGGGAAAAGTACCTGCATCAGATTTTACCTTCTACTAATTTGTTGTAATCTGACATAACCTTCCTAACCTACCAGGACACTGAACTGATATAGAGAAAGTAGAAATACATGCACTGTTCTAATTCCTCTGCAGTGGGTGAAAATTACAACCTTAAGTCTGAATGACAGAGAAGAAGTTCAACTACACCCAAAGCAAATCATAAAGCCTAATTCTGGAGTCACGTGAGTCATCCAGAGGATGAAAAAGCTATACTATTTTGATATATCTCAGATCATCAAATGTATACCAGGCCTTCTGATACACACGAGCTGCAGGATGAACAGATTTCATAATTTCTGTGACTGTTAGTCTGTAACCAAGAGAGGATCAGAGTATATATAGTCTTCTCGGTGAATCACCCTTTCCTATTTGTATCAGCCAGACACAGTGCTAAAAACCTGCCCTCTATCTTCCCTCTTGTTCCCCCTTTCATGTGATCCTTCCAGCTTCAGGAAAAGCCAGGGTACAGTCTGTCTGCAAGGCAGAGATTTATTTAATAGAATATGTGTGAAATCTGGGGAATGAATACCAAAATTACCCAACCAATTAGCCTGTCAGTCAGCAGTTCCCTCCAGCAGATGTCCTCTCTATCCTTGGTAGATCAGGGATTGTGGGGTGCCTCTCTTACAGGCAGTTGAACCTGATTCAAATATTTCAGTATGTGTTTTTCTACCAATAATACCAACTCCGTAGCTGGATGCATGCAAGATTGCTTCTGACTAATTGCTTGTATTTTTTGCTAATTTACTAAATATGTGATTAGGCATAAACTCTAACTATAGCAATCTGATTACTAAATTCAGGCAACCCAAAAGAGAAAATCTTCATTCCATACTTTACAACAAACAATATATCACTTTTTCTTTTCGCTTATGTATAACTTCTGGTTAGCTTTTTCAGCATCAGTCTTTCAATGGCTAAGACAAAAGTGTAAGTCAGCATGACCAAGGTTTGGCTGTTATTTGGAGAAAGTGAGGGATACTTGCACTTTTTTTCTTTGCCCTGCAGACAAAGTCTATTTTGTGTCATCTGCAAGTTTAATGAGCATCTAGTGAAGACATGGCCCTGGAGTTTATTCTATGAGCAGCCCTGGAGAAAGCTTAGACCACAGCAGGCACTAGGATCTAAGAAGGGATTAAAATGTTTGAAAGTCTCCTTTGCAGTGGTGAAACTGAAGACTTTACTCTTTTACTGAGAAACTTTGTTCCCTAAACACAAACACTCTCTGACTGCTATCAAGTTACTGGTAAATCTGAAATGAAACACCTGTATTTCCAACAGGTATTGCTATACAGTGGTAAATGTCTGCCTCCAGCAAGATCTCAAGTTGGGTTATGTTTCTTGAAGATATTGTTTACTTCCAAATCAATAAGAGTAGTAATGATAAGTCACATTAAAATGCCATAATGATGCTTCATTACCAACTATCATCACCATTAGTACATTGTTATTATACTGTATATATGAATGTCTCCACTCATATATCTGCCAAACTTGACACATCACCACATCACCTTTAATTGCTCTGAATGATCTGAGAGAGAATCTGGTTGGAGAATGAGGGTAAGAGTGAAAAGAAAAAAAAAAAGTTATGTTACCCCTCCATGTTATGTCCTTTCCTCTCCTGTCTTTTTTCCTGACATTTTTTGGTGCTCTGATATATAAAATTTTTTGAATTATATTCCTCAAAGTGAAATGAAAAATATTTAGTGACATAAATAATTATTAAATGTTCTTTCCATGGTTCTTCTAAGTTTGCTGGAGTTGGTTAAACAGTTTAAAAATATACTTCGACAGTTTTCTTCCAATTTCATTAAATTTGGTATTCTTTAAAAATATTCAACAAACAACTGTTCTTAATCAGTACGTGAACAATTAAACAATATATGCCATTACACGAGGCAATCATGCTTCATAGTCAAGAATCAATCCAGACTGTTTTGATTACCAGATATCTGTGATAGTTATAAATAACTAGGTGAGATGATGAAGTATATATAGGAAAGCCAGCATTTTGCTTCTCATGGGAAAGATTGTCTAAAACATCTTAATCCTCTATTTCCCTCTTCAACTCCAGTGCTGTCTTCATTTGCAAAATCAGCATCCTCTTCAAGCTGTCAGACATCACATACATTTGGAATGATGTTCCACAAGAACTGTTTTAGCATGGACTGCATTTTAGTCCTCTGTGTTGTGAAAACCAGCACTGTTTCTGCACTGTTTGAGAAGGGATTTTTTTTTTTGTGTCAGATCTCTTTTTGCACACTTTCTGCTGCCAAACATTAATGCTGAAAATCCCATTGCAGATGTTCCACCTTTTTTTTTCTTTCTGGGAGAACTCTAAAGATATGATAATAAAAATTATTAAAAACTACAATTTTGTGAATGACAGCAACTGTTATATAACCTACATATATAAGTATGTGCACATACACACACACACATACACACATATATGTGTATAACATATTTATATATCTCTTTAAGTACTCACTCTTGTGCAGAAACATCTGCTTCCATCCATATCTCTTGTGTATCCCAAATGTATATTTAGGATACTTTTTCAGATTTTCCAGACATATGTTAAGTGACAGTAACATCTGAGCTGAAGAACTATTTTTCTGAAAATTTTCAATTTTCATTTCTAAATCTAGTTTTAAGCTTAATAATTAGTCATACTCTTTCCTTTCAGGTGTTCCCGTTGTCTTGCTTGTTACTATCAAGGTATGACAATAGATTAACCTCTTGTCTTTGCCTTTGAACATAACACATGGTGTGGAAATTGCTGACGCTCTCATCAGATGTCCTGTTTCATTTTTATCATGTTGCACAACTATTCACAGTTTTCTGATATGGTGGCTGAGTCATCATTTAGAAGGGTTAAGTCATCTAAATATGGAATTGAACTGATAACCCAGGTATATTCGTCATTTGCGTAATTAAATCAATCAAACAAACCAGGAGAACTGAAAGGATTCTTCCTAAATTTATGTATCCACATTAAAACATTTGTTTTAAGGCCATAGTTGTATTATCTATGTGAAAGGCATCACTTTCTATTCATGATCTTGGCTTCTTTTTCGTAGCCCCGGGCTTTCATTCTAACTTTATTGGCAATATTCTTGTTTAGGTAATAGAGCTAAGTGTATTTATTCCTTATAAATCTCTTGTTTTATATTGACTATTTTTGCATTTGTGTGTTTTAACACTCCCCACTGTTTTCAAGGCTTTTAACAAATCATTTACCACTTCTCTTTAACTTTCTCATTTTCATTATTGCAACTTGAATGGCCTAAAGAATTCCCACATCTTTATGATCCAGGACTGTAAAAGAAAGTGGAAGTTGTCAGATACTGAAGATAAAAAAAAGGCAAATAGGTTATCTCCTGTGGTGATGTTACTTAGAGGTTCTAGACTTACCCAATCTCACATAGTCTTTCTCAAGCTCCTTTCTATGAATTAATTGTAGAAAGTCTGTACACCGGCCTTTTATTGACAGTGGGGAGGAATGGAAAATATTTTAAGTGGAAAGAGCTCCTGTGAGAAGTGTGAAGGAAATGCAGCTCTTAGTATATTTGTGGCAAAATAACCTGGATAATTTTAATCTAAAATTGAATGATTTCTGGAAAAAAAAAAAAACCCTGAAAATGCAATGTATTAGTATTATGTGTGATTGTTAAGTTTATTTAGAGAATGTTTAAAATACCTTAATAAAATATTGAAGAGCTCTGCAAATTAAAAGGCCTTATTAGAGTGGAGCTCCTTCATATGCTACTAAAATACTGAAATCAGAGATTTTCATTACAGTTGTTTCTGTTACTATTTTCAGAAGTTTATAATTCATCAGTAAAAATTCACTGCAGGCAAAATCTTGGCATAAAACTACTAATCTACAGAAAATACTTTTTTTAGTAGACTGCTTTTATTAAATTATGGGATTTGCAAAAAATATAATTTCTAATATATACACAGCTTGCTGTTTGTTCTTGATCCTTTTATTAGACACAAAGTGTTTCTGTTAAAAAACATAAAAATACACAGAAGTTTCCTCCTAAAAAGAAATGTCACCTGTATTTTCTATCTCAGCTGATGTAGAGGTACACAAATTAGAATATCTGGCCCTTGAGTATTCTGTAAGAGACTCTGAATCACTCTGTAAAAAATGGAATTTAAAAGCTATTGTTATTTTCAGCAAACTGGGACAGTAAGGCTAATGAAAAAGTTAAAATCAGAAGCAGCCCTGCCAAGTGGCAACAGTTCCATTTCTGTTTTTATGTTTTCTGCCTCTCCAGATGAATCCACTCCTGTCTCACTGCAATCCATCCTGCTGTCAGGCTCGAAAGACTCACAGTCTCCCCATTGCTCTGCTTTGGCACTTCAGTGAGGGGTTCTGTTGCCCTCATCCAGCCCCTGTGCCTGTATTTTATTTCTACAGAAACCAAGGGTGGCAGAGACAGGATGAAAGGACAGGTTGGGCCACAACCAATGTTTCACACTGGGATAGAGAGGGCATGTTGTTGGCGTGCCTGAACCTGAGAACACGGTTGTGCTTCTGGATTCAGTAATATAGGTGTCACTTACAATGTCAAGGTATTATGTGATGCATGAAAAGTACCAGTTCAATTGCTGTGAATTATTTATTGTTAAATTGTTAACTTGTTGTGAATAATATATATGTGCCTATCGATGCCATTCACCTTTTTGAAGAAGAAATGACTTATATGACATTAGGAAGAGCTATTTGGTTCACTCTGCATGTCTATTGCTAGAATGTCATTGAATGCAGTTGCATTTTGCATTATAATCTGAGACTCATTAGGCCTCAGTAACGAATACAGAATAGTCCAACAACTTGCTGTCATGGGGCCCATCAGCTGTGGTGTTTCCTGTCAGCACAGCTGCCATGATCAAGAGCAGAAAGAAATGGTGTATCAGTCAAGCATTCTTGTTGCCATAAAATCCCAAAATCAATAATGTGTAGTCTGAACTGGTTTTAAATGTCAAGATTTGATTTATACTGAGTATTTGTTTAAAATACAAAGCTTTAAAATCATACTGTAGTTTGTTATCTCTTGTTGCAACAAGTTATGTGTTGTTTATATTTCCCAGAAATAGGAGCTCACAGAAGCAATGGAATTTAGGATAGCAATTTTAAATAGCTTCATGGAAAGAAAAATAGCTTTAGGAAGAAGTAAAAATGATGAGTATGAATATTCTTAGCAGTGTGTGTACAGTATAACTTGTTATCACAGCCCTGTTTTATGACAACATGACTGATGCAGAAAGAATAATATTCAGTGCTAGTCTTTGGTTTATGAAACTTATAGCATCCATGGCTATCACAACACAGCTTTCCTCTCCTCACCTGTAGTTTGAAAAAGTGTCATAAAAGACACATGAAGGACATTGGGATGCCTGTAATATTTTATGAATACTGTGTGTGCTGTCTGTTTCATCATTGTTGAGTGGTTTAGGAAGAATTCAAGTGGGAACAGCTACATGTGAAGGGGAGAGGGTGACCTGACAACAGCTGCCCTAAGAGCACCTGAGACAGTTCACAGGACCAGCCCTCTGTGAGCTGTTAATTTGTAACTTTTTTTCTTAGATTTTTCTCATACCTGGGCATGGAATCAAAAATCAATTACTCATCTAGTTCTTAGTGTTACTATTAAAACTACTTTAGCTGCATTGATAGGGGTTGATATATGAATCAGTAGTAGCAGTAGTGCATGCTTCACATGTAAAAGTCATTTTGAAATGAATGTGGTATATGATGTTAGCATTGGAGGAGACAGGAAACTGAAGTCTTTTACACGTGTCTTCGAGAAGAACATGTATTCTTGTGGAAACTACTTTGAGGCAAAATCCAGACAAAGACCAGCAGCCTACACTTTTTACATATTTAATGGGTTGCTATAAAACTTATGAGGAAATTCAGAGTTTACCTTAACTTGCTAAGTGATGGCAAAACTGCAAGTGTCTTGTCTTAACAAGGATTTAAGCTCAAAATACTTAGTGCTTATCAATGAATAAGAATTAAGAATATATGCATTTTTATTAGCAAAGATAAAGCTGTAATGTACCGATTATCTTGATGATCTCAGAAAACATGCAAGCCAAAGTGTCCTAGAAATACAAATTCTTCAGAAGACCCTAGAACAGAAAAATGGATTGGCCTGTTGTAATGTTGTAATGAATGCAGTTCTGTAAGATGGTGTTGAACCCAAAACAACTGAACCTAAACACATGCTTGCTTAAAGAAGCAGTTCCTAGAATCTTCCCTTTCGTTCTCCTCTTCTGTTTGCGTGCCTGACCTTGTGACTCCCAAGCAGAAGAGCAGCTCCCATTTCGGAAGCCACTGCCTTAGAGCCTGTGCTAAAACAAGATCTGTAATCAGTGTTTTCAGCTTACTAATCTTCTATGCAGATCAAGTTCAGAGGAATGCATGTGAAACTTGTCATCACTCACCAGAAATGGGCTCTGTGGCATGTTGATCCTGGCTACTCTCCTGTAGTTTATTGTTACTGTGGACATGGGTTCTGATCAGAAACACATCTAGAAACCAATTTGGAAGCCAGCTGGAGAGTGTTACATCCTGATGCAAAACAAGATCTCCACAGAATATAACTTTAGGAAATAAAGATAAAATCTTTGTACATTGCACAAAATTGTATGCAGTTATATCAAATGATACACTGAGATCAAGACAAAAATGTCTACTACATTTATATGAACTCTTAGTCTTTCCCTTTCTTTTTATTTTCAGCCTTTATTTTTTAAATATTAAATGTGAATTTCTGTCTTTCTGCATTGCTTTCTCCTTTCTTGTTAGTTCTTCTCCTTTTTTCCTTGCATGATTGTTTAAATTCAAGCTGGAATGGAGTTATAATAGATCTCACACTGAAGTGATGACTTGCACCACTTGGATTTAGTGATAGTGACAAGGATCAGCTAGTGCCAATGAGTTTTATTCTTATTTACCTTACAGCTATTTCTCCAGCCAAGCAGTGTGAAGAAGCCTTCATGTAAAAGAGAATGAGGTCCAATGAGTTGTTTTGAAAGTAAATTCTACCACATTATAGCCTATTTTGGTCAGGCTCTCATCACTGCTTGTCATTTATCACAAATCCCTGACATATGCTTTTTTTTGACTAACCTTTACAATTAGGTGGCACTGTGAACCATATTTCACAAGTTTTCTTTAGGAACCATGAAATATTACAAAACTGAGATCACCATGTTAGGTACTGAAATTTTAATACACTTTTTACAACTATTGTAAACCATTAGCCATTGCAACTCATTGATTATTAGTTCAGAAGGAAGTTTGCAGCAACTGTTTTTTTTTTTAATTTAAAAGTCAACACGTTTTGTTAACCTATCCCAGATTTACCTTCCTGTTTACCTGCATGTTTTGAAGGCATTTTATTGCTGTTAGTGCTCACTAAGCCATACGTAGTTTGTAGAGGACTTTTTGCAAAGCAAAGCTGAAATGGTTGGGTGGATAGCCATTATAGCCTGTAAACATGCATATGAGTTCCACTCTGTTGATGTATGCAATGGCTATTAGGACTGAGGAGGATTTTATCTCTGGTTCTGCTAGTTGTAAGGCTTAGGGCAAGCCATTTCACCACCTGTGTTTCCTGTTCTTAAGAACAGAGCCAGTGTTGTTTATCTCCTTTGTAGAGCACTTTGAGATCTGCTGAGGAAAAGTGCTACATAAATGCTTGCTATTAGTAATAGCCATATAAAAGGGACAAACTAAAATGAAACTAAAAGAAAACAAACCTGAAAATGGTCCAGTAAAAGCCCTGACTGTCTTGGCAGAAAAGTTAAGAATGGTATCATAAGGAAAGGTCAGCATTATAGGAAGTGGAAAGCTTGCTCAAATGCAGAGAGAAAGAAGGCCTATAAAACATGGCAGCTCAAATGTAAATACAAATTGTGAAGACTAGAAAAGAATTTGAAGAGTGCCCTGCAAAGAATGCTCAAGTCGCTAGTACAAAGTTTTTTACTTCTTTATCAGAAGGAGGAAGACAGACAGGGAATTTGATGGCCAGGGTATAACAGGGGTACTCAAGGATGAGCAAGACAGATCAGGGAGTGTAACAGATTTTTGTATGTGTGAAGACTTTGGGCAGATTCTCACATCCTCCATATTCTGTATAGCAAAGGGATCAGAAGAGCTAGACAAATTTGACACGAATACACAGAAAGTATTAGACCAAACAGATGTTAGATAAGTCAGGAGGACTGGATGATACTCAGCAGAAATCTTTGAAGTGACTCAGATGTGAAACTGCAGAGCATCTAGCAAAGCTGTGCAACCTATCCTTACCAACAGCTATGTGCTAGAGGACTGGCATATTACCAGGGTAACTCCCATTACAAAAAGGAGTGGGAACTATGGAGGGAACCTGGAAACTACAGACCAGAGAGTCTAATTTCCACCCTGACAAGGTGAGAATATATTGAAGAATAAGATCACTCAGCACATGGATAAGCATGGGATGTTAAGAAAGTCTGCACAGCTTCAGTAAAGGGAGATCCTGCCTCATTTACCTGGTAGAGCTCTGTGAGGCTATCAGTTAGTTTGATCCACTAGGGCACTTCTTACTCCTTTTGTTTCCACAAAAGAAAGGTATGTCTTTTCTCTTCTATATCTTAACTAATCACTCCAGTTAAATTTAAATCTTCTTGATGTTGACAGGGTCCCTTTTTCATTCCCTCCCACAGATGGATGCCTTTGCATCTAGGAACTCTCATGTTTTGCCATCCTCCCCAGGTGCTTGCAGATGGCCTCAGATGGCCACAGCTGGACAGGAGATGGCTTGGCAGGTGTTATTACTGTTCTGACAGGTTTTGGGAAATTGCTGCCACTGCCTTGTTCAAGTGTGTTACTCACATGCTTAGAGTTGCACTAACCTGTCAAGAATGAATTGGGCCTCTGTTTTGCGCAGATCATTTTTGCCTTCTTTTATAGCATGGGTCATAGTCAGCTAATTTGAGTAAAATCTCTAGTTTGCCTAGAATACATACACGCTCAAGCACACTCACACACACAAAGTCCCTCATCCCCCCGTACCATGTCCTGGGCAACTGGCTGGCTAGTCAAAAGGGCCTTGAGGAATCAGGCTTCTGGGAGCAGGTGATGGGAGCAAGGAAGAGCTGGGGCCCTTGGGGCAGGCAGGGAGAGCAGGTGGTGTGCTCCCAGCTCTGATGACCCCCATGTAAGCAATTCCCATGACGGCAATCTTCCCTCTACAAAATCAGGATAATGTACTTTATAAGATGTTGAGTTTCTGGACAGTTCTTAGACTGTGGTCTCCATCCTCCACTCCTCAGGCTACATACTATGCAATGCTGGTGGGTGTTGCTTTCCCATGCAGTGGCAGGTGCCATATCCTGTAGCTCAGATGTTTTTTCTTGCTTAGCTGCTGCTTTTTTGTTATGCATAAAGCAGTCTTTTCTCTGCTCTCGGGGCTGCAGTTCTTCAGTGACCAGTGATTGACCACCAGTGAGTTGTTTACAGCCATAGGGGTTCAGTTGTGTTTTCAACCTGGGACCATATTTTCAAGTCCTTTGCTATCATCCTGTGCTTAAATTCCATATCAGAACAAGACATCAGGCATCAAGCTTGTCCTCACATAGTAGGTTCTCATAAGAGGTTGCTAGTAGACCTAATAGGCCAAGTCTGGGGACTTGTAAAGTTAGCATAAGGCAAAGTCAGCAAAAGGCCTGTTGTGTGCTTCTAGCAATGGCAATACTGTTCTTACAAGGCAAACTCCCTATCATTGCATCAGACTTAGATTTGTGGCTTTTGAAGTTTTACACTGAGGGATTTAGGTTGACTGTCAGGTTTTCCAGTTTTTGTAGACCAGTCTTCTGGACCCATAGCATATTTCATACTTGAAATACTCACTCATGGCTCAGTGCAGCACATCTAAAAATTAGTCATTTGTGGGGTATGTTGTGCAACTACTCTATAAACAGTCTCACAAAATCAGTCTTCCTAAAAGGCAGTAATGAACTAACCAGTATCTGTATGTGTCCAAGTGGTCTGTATCAGGAAAGAATTCTTGTGAAAAGTACTATGAGTGAGGAAAAATCTAAAAATGGTTTACTAAAAAGCTTCCATCAGAAGGGGGATCTGATCACCGTATCTGAAAGAATTCTTCCACAATATGAGTTTCTATATTTAGCTGTCTTTCTACAGCTGCCTGTCTACATTAGTGATTGTAGTAGGAGTGGGTCTGGAGAGAGCTGAGGATGTGATGTCTCCACTATGTGCATTTAGGTGTTGCTAGTTAGGGAGGTTGCTTCAGATTAGCCCTAGTCTGGTCCTGTGGACTGAATGCCCAATAGCAACTGGAGAATATTAACTATTATCGTGGAATATATATTCTGCTTTAGTTTCATCTGAAAGGAATCCAGATATTATGAGATGACTTTGCGCTGCCCTGTAGTGAGTCAAAGCTCAGTAAATCTGAGCTATTGGGAGAGTTCCTTCAAAAGTACACTCAAAGATCTAAACTAAAAAGTTAGTGAAGGTGCAACTATATAAGACTGCTAGTTAATTTAAACAATGTACGGACATGTTAGAGTTTTAGAAGAGAATGTATGCTGTAGTTGATGAAAATAAAGTACAAAATACAGATTTGACAGGTCTTCGTTAACTGCCCTTCCCCCATCCCACTGGAAAGCAATATCTAATAGCTTTTCTAAAGATGGATTTTTGTTGAAATGTTAGTTTTTGCTCACCAGAATTCCACATCATGTCATCATAAAGGTCTCTGCAGTTTTGTTTATCACACAAACTTTTATCCTAAGGGAAAATTTAGTTTTTAATACTCAAGATTTGCACTGGATATTGCTTTTGAGTACTGTTTGTATCCTAGATAGTACACATTAGAAGAAATGCTGTTCTCTGCCTGGCATAATCCTCCTCACTGACTGTTATTTTGTTTTTAATCTTTTGCTGCTCCCACTATAAAAAGGGAATTCAGGATGGCGAAAGACATTCTCTATCTATATTTAAGTACAATTTCACTACATAGAATGGGTTACTTATTTGTATAATCCTGAATTTGTAGTTAGTAGGCAGGGAGCTATGGGGGGTATGTGGCAATAGCTCAGTAGATCCAGGAATGAATTATCTTCTGCAGTACACCTATGTGTGTTGTGGAGACTTAAACCTTTCGGTAATGTTCCTGGTCTTAGAAAATCCATTGCTACTGTGTTGTTTGATTAAATGGTTTTCTGCAGTATGAAACTCACACTAATCATTTAAATCACCCTCGATATAAAGAAATGGAAGACAGCAAATCAGAAAATACACAGAGTGCCCAGAGTGTATAAAAGTATGAAGCATTTTGCATATGAAAAGAGTTTGAAGATATGAGGACTCTTCAACTTGGAAAACAGTCAGCTGAGAGGGGATATGACAGGTATTAAAACCATGAGTAGCATGAAGAAATGTAATAGGGAACAATTATCCCCTATTTCTCGCAACAACAGTCCAGTGGAGCATCAGATGAAATGGCCAGGCAGCAGGTATAAATCAAAGAAAAGGAAGTGTTCTTTCACACAGCGCACAGGGAAAGCCTGGAACTCATCATCAGAGGCTCCTGTGAAGGCTATCAGTGCACATGGGTTTGAAAAACTGTTAGGCGAATTTATGAAAGAAGAGTCAATCAAGGGCTATCAAACAGGAAGAAGATGCAGCTTTTAACTGAAAAAATCTCCATATGGCAGATTGCTGGAAGCTAGGATGGTAGTGAGAGAATGCAGCAATTTCTGCTTTCCCTTAAGTTCTTTCCCCATGCATTTACTACAGGCCCCTATCAGAAATGGGTTCAGGCTACATGGACCTTTCCTCAGATGCATTATGTTTGCTTTTCTGTTCTTATGTTTATGATCTTATCACTGCAGTTGTCTCAGGTAATATTTTTCCAGTAAAACACTGAGTAGAGGAGGCCACGGAGAATGGAAACCAGGATTTCCTGCAAATATGAATAATTTAAAACGTTTCCCATCTAATCCACTGATTTGTGTTAGGTGTTCAAAACTAATTTCTTCCCCAGCAGGTGATTTCCAGTTGGAAACATCCCTGTTGACGTCTGTCTTCAGTTCTGGTTTAAACCGTTTGTACACCTTTTTTCCCCCCTCTAAGTTTTCAAGTCTAATTTCTTCCCCAGAGGGTGTTCACAGCTTCTTCAAAGCCTTCATTTCTTATCTGCAGGCTGTGATGTTCTTTGAAAACACTCACGCCTTCTGTTTGGTGGGTCACTCTGGTCAGGTCCAGAAGGGGAGGTGATTCTGGTTAGAGATGCACTGAACTAGCTGATTCTAATTAGAGGAGGTTAGAAAAACACTCAATTTTAGTCTGCTGCTTTCATTTCAGATAGTTTATCCAATATCTAAATTGGAAGCAGCAGGTATCTGATCTGAAAATAAATTGTTTTTCCTTAAATCTCAACCTCAGTGCTTCGGTATTCTTTTTCCTGATGTTTCAGCCTGAGTTAGTGGGAGCAGCTGCAGCAAATTCTGTTCTAGCTTTCTAAAACTTGCAGCACTGTGCAACTGACTCAAGGGTGCTATATGGGTTTCAGAGAGCACGTTTAGAAGGTATTTTCTAAAATACATACAATCGACTGAATATGCAATACGTGGAAGCATGTTTTCATTATTATGTTGAAAACGTTACAGAGTGAGAGAGACACGACTTAACAAAACATTAAGGCCTTTGACCATAGTGATGTAGGATTTTGCATAAGGTGCTTTATACCTATGTTGTATAATTGGCCATTTTATTTTCCACTTTATGCAGGTTTCATAATACTGTATTGAACTAGTTTAATAGTCTATTGGCCATGCATTTTTTTAAACCAAGGAAGAATTGAACCTGAATTCAAGATCAAGTTAAGGTGTCTAACAACATGTATATGCCAGAACATATACCTTGAAGCTGTACATTCAACTAGCAGTGGTGTTTAGGTTTAAGGTTTCATACTAAAAATAAATAAAATGCAATACTAAAGTATTTTAAATATTTTGTTCAGAGAAGGAACCTGTGCAGGTTCAAGTGTTTATCCCCCAGATGACTCCATGTACTCCTGCACAAGAGAATACAAGTTTAAGAATGACGCAGATGATACCTTTCAATTGCTCTTTTTGGAACTCTTCCTTCCACTTAAAAGTGGGAATACAGCTAAAACCTGTAGTTTCTCCAGAATCAGAACTGACTTTTTAGAATGAGACCACTGAAGACAGATTAGCTAAAACAACAGAAAGAGGCAGCAACAGTTATTTCCAGCCTTGACTTTTATAGCACAATCTTTAATAGCTCTAAAACAAGTGATACTAACTGCATAGCTGAGTCTCAGAGCTTTATTCTTCTACTGGGAGACAAATACTGACTGGGTCTTGTTTTAATCTAGACATTGTCTGACATACGACTATTATGCTAGAAAATCCTTTTTTAAAGTAAACAGCAAGCTATCTTAGCACAAGGAACCCTGTGATCTGTGCACTGGGTAATGGCTGCATAAAGCGAGGATCCTGACCAGTGAGCATCCCTCCTACAGACTGTACATAAGAAACAGTGAGAACAAGGCAGTACCCAAAACTCAGTCAGCAGGACTGGCTACCTGGGATGTCACATTCTCAAATCCTTTCTCCAGTGCAGACACCTGTATACTTTTTTGAAATAACGGAAGAAACCTTGAAATTTCTTTTGAATCCTGGTAGTAATGTTGGTGGCAGCAGCACCTGTGGTCTATGTAATGCCTCCTGGTGAAAACAGTTGCACAAGACGTGAACTGTCATTGCTTTAGTCTTAGAAGGATATCTCGAGGAAGGTGCTTGACCTAGCAGAACGGAGGCTCTGTGGCCAGGCAGGGGCAGAGCAATGGTGGGGCTGGAATTGGCATTGCTGAGGTGTCGTGGGACAGCAACTGGTAACCCTGGGCTGGGCTGAGATGGGGCTGGGGCTGGGGGAGGCCCAGGGATGGGCAGGAACAGGGAGGGCCCTCAGGACCCAACAGCCTCTTCCCCAGCAAAGCTTTAACTTCCAAGTTGTTTTATGCTCCCTTTGTTCTCGTTCCTTCTCCTTGCTTAATGAATCTTGCACTCTGCTGTCCTGTGGCAACATGGAAAGTGGAGAGGGACCCAATCCCGAACTCATCCCAGCTTAGAGTAAAAGGAAACATCCAGTCCCAGAAGAATTAACAAGACTTCTGCTGGCTAAGAAGGTATTGTTCTTTGCTGAGGTGAGAGTATATATCTTCTTGGGCATAATTCACATCATTTTGAGTCTCTTTATTGAACAAGCCACATTACTCAAGCTATTACATTGATCGTGTGTTCTATATCTGGGACATTACAGATCACAATTAGACTGGAGCTCATGTCAGTAATGTGGCGGGTTAGCACAGGGTTAACTACACTGTAAATAACTTACGCTTCTTCATCACATACTATGACATTTTCTGTATATGACAAATTTTTGAATTTGTGCTTTTCTGGCAAGTAATTGCTAAAGAGTTTCTGATGACACTAGAATAAATTTCCAATGATTACTAATTCATTTGGCAGTCCTCTGTAATAATGTAAATAATGATGTTCTTCTGTGACATTAGTGGATGTAATCTCTTTCAAAAATCCCACAAAATCCTCTATCTCTTGTCTCACTATACTCAAGTATATCTGCTTTAGTGTATCTAGATTTGGCAGCACTCCAGTTTCTTTGATGTATTTAGTAGAAAGAGACTTGATACGTAGGTACCAGTGTTTAGGGATGAGCAAAGATGGTTTAATTTAGATACCTTAATTTGGCTGAGTTTTGAGAGTTTGGTTTTTTTGTTATGTCCCTTCCTTTTTCTATTTACATTTAAATTTAATTAGATTAAGGCTTATTAGGCTTGGGAATAAAATTTCATATCTAACTTAAGAACATAATATAGCAATACTTTGCTGTTTTAGTGAACAAAGACAGAATGCTTTTCACTCTTTTTTCCACAGTAACGGAAAAAAAGCAGATTTTGCATTGAAATGTCTTTACTAACTCTGAGACTACAATAACACAGAAAAGTGAGTGACTTTTAGCAAAGATGTTTTAAAAACCATACCAGTAAGTGTCTTACAATATTTGAAGTAGTAGTATTTCACTATTTTTCTTTCCTATCATGCAACTCCTCATGTGGAGAAGCCCTCCTTTGTACTATATAAGAGCATAGCTCTTCATACTGAGGCATTAAGTTGTTAGGTTTACAAAATTGAACAGTAAATACTTGACCTGTCCTGCTGTTGCTCATATAACATCATGAACAAGCTGATGGATCAAAAAAATGAAAGCAAAGGTAGGCAGCAGAAATGAAACTCCATTTTACTGTTTCTTTCTCTCCTTAAATTAATGGGAAGGTAGCTGTGCCCACTTAAACACATCATGCCGCTAGACTCCTCATTTGTACATGGAACTACATTAAATATGCCTACCACGCTCACACTTTTCTGACAAGACTGTTGTTAATAAACACAGTATCTTAGTGAAATAGGGTGGAGAGTACCTTGAAACAGACTTGTCTTCCTGAAAGGAGGATTAACCTATCCCTGTGTCATTACTGCCAGAGGTTTGTCTTGCATATCTTGAAGATTTCTCATGATGGAAACTCTCAGCCCATTTGGTTAAAGTAACCAAATTCTGAGCTTCAATATGGATAGGGATGTCCAGCTGCAACCAGGCATTTGTCAATATAAGGTTTTTTTCCCTATATTTTGGTATGATTCAACAGATGACCATGCCAAAGTCTCCTCATTCTGTGTCTGTTCTCCCATTTAATTTCATAATAATTCAACTTCCAGTTCTGCAACTGACATTTAAATGCAGATGGAATTGTAGAGGCACCTGTGTTTCTCCTGAGTTATTTACTTCTTGCATCTTTTTAAAAATTCCGTCCCTGCATGCATACATCCATTGTAGTTATGGTCTGAGAATCAGATTATGAAAGCATATCAGCTCTCGAAATATTAATTTTCAGCTCCCCAGTCATATTTTGGAAGGTCTCATCCCATCTATGCCTTACAGAAGTGGCAGGAAACCACTCTGCAGTTTCTCAGAGAAGTGTAGGTTTAGCATAAGAAATGTGATTTTTAGCATACACATAAAGGATTTTTTTTTGAGCCATAAATCAAGAAATTCCTGTAGGGAAAGGGCAGTTAAGTATGCCATAATTATTATTCCTGGCTTTATACATAACTCTACCTGAAGTTCTCTGTGTCAGTGCACCCAACACCAAATTCTTTGGCTTCTCTAAAGATAGTCTCTTTATGTGTTAAGACAGATTTTTAAGGTTGGTTTTCATTGTTTGTGTGTTGTTAAAAATCAGCATCTGAAATAGCTTTGCAGCCTCAGGCTGTGGAGAGGCAGCAGGAAATAGAGATGCAGGAGTTCAGCTTTGTTTTTCTCTTGCATGGCTCTTGGCAGTCTCTCAATATGCTGGGATTCAGTCTCCCCCAAACCGGTGCCTGAAGCCCTCACAGTGTGCTGCTGCAGTAGAGCAGCAGGAATTCAGGGGTTTAACTTTATTAGATTTGATGCCTTGCTGTTTATGAGGCAGCACAGCTTGTGTTGATAATGAAAGACCTCCCCTTCCCCCTACTCCCAATTAGTCAGTCTTGTCTGAGTTATACTCTTTATGAAAAAGTTTTGTGTCAATATTGACAAGATGAGAAAAAGAAAATGAACAGTATCCTCGAACATAATAAATACATTAGGTGATGAGGATGATGCTTCTGACCCTGAGTTTAATATTTGTTTTATATTATGCAAGACTGTGTTCAGGATGTTTATAAGACAGTGCACAAAACACTTAAAAAATCCTCCCAGAACCCCCCCACAACAAGTGACCTCCCCTGCATCTTCCCCTTCCTCCCCCAAGGTAAGCAACCCACCAAACTTTCCTTAGGACTGATAACCAGTTTATTGATTTGACTTTGTGAAAAATCAAATGCCAGAAAAAAGAAAATTCCTAAGGAAGGTTGGTCATGTGATGAAGCAACTGAATCTTGAGAGTCTGAGGTATGAGATCCAGAGTAAAGTGCTTACTCTTTCTGGGTTCTCTATTTACAAAATGAGGATGATATTTCTATTTACCTTTCTTCTGTCTCGCCTAACCTAGATATATTCCAGGCTTTTCAAGTGGTACCTCTTTAAGGAAATGTGTACGCAGAATAAACAGCCAAAGGCAAGATGAGAAAAAGATGAGGAAATTTCCAATCCCAGTCTAACCGGGTAGTTGCTTGGTATCAATCTTATTTAATGGTGATATAAATAGCAATAAAATGGATGCCGAAGTAATCTTTAAGAGTTAACAAGTGCAGACGTAGGCACAGCAATTAAGTATGAAAAGAAGGATCAGTACTAAGTAATAATGATTATAGGTCAAAAGAGCAATGCAAAATCAATACATTGCTTAATAGGGATTCAGTTAACTGATTAGAGAGTAACTCTGGTGTGCTTCTGTTCACCTTGCACAACTGCGGCAGTCACATTGTGAATCATCTGCAGGTGCTGGTTTATTACAGATGCCAGCAAGCAAAGTTTGAGTCGTCAAGTAAGAAGACTGAAAAGCACCTTTTCTAAAACAGAACACACTTTTGCAATCTACTGTCAGTGACACCATTAAGAACCTGATATTTTAAAAACACTCATCTGGTAAATGAGCTGCATCAAGATTTGTTAATCTTTGCATTGATGCAGTGCACTTCATCTTCAAGGTCTTTGGGAAACCATCTGACTTTCTATCTATTCTTTTCTTTCCCTCCTTTTCTTTTTCTAGTTATGAGTCACATATTTCTGGTACCAGAACAAAAAAATCTGATAATAAATAAATAAAATGCAGCATTTAAAGAAGGGAGCCAGCATTTACAGTTCTTGGGGTTTTTTTCTCCATTAATTCTGTAAGATCTTCAGTTGTCTTCACACTTGCAGTCTGCCTGGTCATGAGAACATCATCTGAGTTTATAATTCCAATTTTCTATTTTTAGCACAGCAATGAAGCTGAAATAAAGAGTCAGATCTGATCATTGCATCCAACACAAGCAAAATTGTCTTCAGGTGGGTGTTCCTGTGGGTTTTGTGAGAGGCAGGTAGAATTACTTCCTGAGAGGTAGACATCCATTATGAAACAATGCCTTAGGGGAAGCTTCCACAGAACTTTTTCCGTCGGAAAGATGGACATCAGGGCTCCTTGCTTCACTGTTTCACATCTAGAATCTCATGGACAGTGGAACTATACTGGAGCCACTTCAGTGGTAAATTCCAAAAGCCTTTCAGTGGGCTTTATGATTTGGCTGCCAGTATTTGAAAACAATCAATATGGGCCAACTACTGCTCGAAGACATCTCTAATTAATCAGAATAGGAATCAGCCAAGCATTTATTTCAATTGTTAAGTGAATACTTAGTTGATACAAGGACAATTAGAACACAGGAAGCTTATCTACTCCAGAACACAGAAGCAGTGATCAGTAGAGTAAATGTTAAAAAAAAAAAAAAAAAAAAAAAAAAAAAGACACCCCTCCCAGCTAGTTTTCAGGCAGAGGATAAAGAATTGACATGATAGTGTTGCTTCAAATGCTGAAGTACTTTTTTAAAAGGTCTCTTCCCATAATGTTTTTATGATCTTTAGACAGTAATTACTTTAGCCTGGCTTTCTCTGCTCAGGATCTCATGCCTAACTGATGAATGTTTCAGTAAGAATACATTTCCAAAAGTCTTCTACCTGCACTACAAAGCAGTAGTACACATCCAAAAGAGTAAGTGATGCACTTTTATGTGTATCCAAACAAGCCTGTTTTGCTAACGCCATTAGCTATCTGAAGTAGGATTAGTTCTTAAGGATACAAGAGTTTTTCTCATTATGAATTATTACTGCATCCCTTAGTTTTTTCCAGAAAAATCCATTTAATGTAGCAAGCATCTTTTGAATGACTTGTGGATGTCTCATCTATAGTAGCGGAAGATTAGATTACTTGCCTGTTCACAGCCTTCAAACAACAAAACGTCATATCAATTTCATTAGTGACAAATACAAATTCTCAGTTTTGTAAGATGAGCTTTTTCAATTCCCAATGTTGCCAATAGGAATATATGTCTCAATCTTAGATGGAGAACTTTGTAAGGTTAGTCTCACACATATAAAAAGAAAATAAGTAATGTAACCTGTAAGTAATAAAACAAAGTAAGACATTAACTAATTGCTAGAAGTTGTTTGACTGTCAAGAAAGTTCATGTTAGACATTACTAAATGCTAGTCATATATTAAATATATATTTAAGCAGCTGCTTATAATTAATTTTCATAGTTATTTTAAAATGTCAATTGCATATGTCCTTATATAGCTGTCTTTTAAAATATAACTGACATTTTAAAGATGATAATTTTTTTTATTCTGTACATTGAGAAAACACTAGCAGTGCCTGTGACTATGGAATGTAAATGACTCTAGGAAATTATCAATGTTGATATAAGTTCTTTGACATGTAAATTTTTATACAGGAGACTCTTGAAAGATGCCAAAAATACTGTGACAGTTCTTCAGCATATACAAACAAGCAGCAATCTAACACAGTTGCTAGCTGTGTTTCATGAAATGTACAATTGCCATGCATTGTAAGCATTCAGAGCTTTATAAGGTCATATTTCCACGTGCGTACGTGAGGCTTGTAAAGAAACAGAGGAAAATTGCCTCCCAACAATGACAGCGCATCTGTAAATGAGGAAAGATTTAATCTATAACATCCATCAGTATAATTAAAACTGGAACAAACTTCACTCAGATGTAAATGGAGATTGTTTTCTAATTTTGTGAGAATTTTGAGCAAGTTGGTTTTATTCTATTGATTGAGTATATCGCAGACATCTAATATTTCCTAGTACTAAATATTAATACTAATTAATGCTAACTAGAGCTAAATAGGAATGCTAATTAGAAATACTATTAAATAAAGATATATAGCTGCCCTGGTTGCCGTATATCTGTGTATATATACGTGTATTGTATATAGGTGCCTTTCTTTCATTTTTTAAACCAATAGGAACTCATCTGGATTTGTATCTTCCTTCCTTTGGAGTGAAATGGGACAAGCTTTGCAGAAGGCTCTGTTATCTTTGCTAGTACTAATTGCATTTTGATACAAACATCATTTTCTTGACTCATCTTTATTGGTAGAAAAGATAATTGCCATAGCCCCAAGGAGGTGTGCATTGCCAAACATCTCCTGTTTATTTATGGGCTCCTTAACACATAACAAATAATATGAACCATACTAATAAAGGATTCATTGTTTTGAAAACATAGGAGGGGATTGATGTCAACTCATTTAACTGATCTCATCTAATTCTAAATCAGCCTTCTTAGTCTTTATTTAAATCGGCAGGGGGAGAAATAATGACATAATGATTCATTTCACATGCTTTTGACACCTATTTTAAGATAGAATGTGCCTATTTCTCTCTATCATCTTTCAAATGGATTTAAGGTGCCTATCTTTCATATGGATGATTAACATTAATGTGCCTAATTTAAGGGAGATAAAACCCCTTCATAATATTTAACAGGTCTTCCTTCTCAAAGGTAAATTAGGATCACCTTTCACATATATCTTGGATATCATGTATTTTTAAGGAAAGGAACTAAATGGCATATTTACTGCCTTCTGATTTTGTTTTTATAGGCATTTAAGCATAGGAAAACCATCCTTTTCAGAAAGTAACTAATTCAGATTGCCTAAACTTGCATGAGGAAAAATAATGATTTTTATTTCCCAGTATTTATAGTCAATGATCCAAGCTTTGCTCTGAGTTATAATGGTCTAAATCTAGAGCAACTTCACTGATTCTAATGAATTATTTTTCTATTTCCATAGGATAAATCCTATATAACAGAAAATGGAGTAAAACTCTCTGTCTTATTCCCAGTGAGTTTTTTTTTTTTTTTAAACTAATCTATATTCTATATAAACTAGTCTGTAAGTAACATAGTCCCTTTTATAATCTATGTACTCTATATTGGTACTGACAATAGAATTTGTTATTATCTCATACTTCAGATTGAAACATTAACCATAAAACTGATTTTATACATTAGCATTCCTTCTGGCAAGGTAGACAGAAGGCTAAAATACTTCTCTAACAAAATTCTTATAATTTCACATTTTTCAGGTATTATCCAAGATGGAGAACTATAGTAATTTATTCTGGAAAAATTAAGAGACCTATTACTTGCCATGGGAAGCACGGGCATACTGTTAGTTTGACATAAACCACATAAAGATATTAAATGTGACTCTAATTAGTTTTGTTCACCATTCGAGTCTCTGCAGTTAGATTCCTTTGATGCCATCTTGCTTCTATCTAACATGAGTAATGGGAATGGTTAGTGAATAATATTTCATGCTGCCACATTCCAGTAGAAGTGGTTTCCACTTGTATGCACAGTTCCAGTGGATGCACTTTGATAAAGTGGTAAAAATGAGAAGCTCATAACTATCTCATTTCTCGACACACAAAATCCTGTAGATTGGTGATACATCAGCATGTGCAAAATTACCCTTTGCCAATATAATGAACCTGTTTATTATATCACACTATCCTTACTTAATGACTGTTGTGCAATACATGATGTTTGGTACATACTTACATAATGCTACTCAGCAATAAAGGAACATTGTATAATTCAACACAGACTCCATTAAACAAACCAAAACCAACCTTCCAACTTGTTTATAAAAGAAAAAAGAAATAATTTGCAGCTAAAAGTTCCATTCCATGAAAGAATAAGGTGATCTGGGAAAAATCTATAAGCTTGCTCCTAAACTAGAATCATAGCTTGACCACGGATGTGTAAAGCCTCGTTGACTAAAAGAGCCTCCATGATCAGTCTACTGTTGACGCAGTGAGTTTTGAATGAGGAAGCAAGTAGAATATGCTCATACTGTTTGTCCCTTCTCACAAGGAACTTGTTAACTGTATTTCACATTATCTAGGACTTCATGTATGGTTGCTGAATAGAAAAGGCAACAGGGAATGCTGTAATTAAATTTTGGTATTGCAGACATTGGACATCTGTGTCCACACTGAACAAGGACAACATTGCTTGGATTGGAGGGAGAGGTTTTAGGTGGCTTATGATTACAAATTTGCTCTGTCAGCAAGAAGTGTGAAAAAAGCTCCTATATGTAACCAACAAAATCTCTATGGTAAGCGTAGTTAGAACAAACAAAAATGCTTACCTAGCTTACATGTTGGAAATCAGTGATACTAGTAAAATAATCTTCTTTCCTGACATACACTGCTTTCCCTAGGGGATTTTCCGGGTGTGCTTGTACTAGAATATTAACAAATCCTTTACAGAAGTAAGATGCCACTAAGTAGTTTTCCAGATGATAAGAAAAAACTAATTTCATTATTATATTTTATTACCTTTTATGTTTGGAGCACTAAAATGCACTCAGTGTTTTTCAGAATAAATCCATAACGTCCTATATGCCTCCCATGCAAGTTTAGCAATAAAGTTAGTCCCTGCTAGGAGGTAGAGGGTAGCAATCAAAAACAAAATCGGAAGAAAAGAGGAGCTGCAATGAAGAGTAACAGTGATGGGAACAGTGACTCATAGTTATGCTGATAAGGAAATAGGTTCAGGGTTCTTTTTTTATGGCTTAGAAAAGGCACAAAAATAAATGTGAAAGAAAACAAAGTAATTATTACTAAAGAGACTGTGAGGTAAAGGGAATATCCTAAGTTGTGTATGGGGGCAATATGAAACTTTTATGTTATAACTTTAATGACTTTTTCCTTTTTTTTTTGCTGGCAACCTGGGAAACATAGGGATGACATGGATTCCTCATTAAAGTGAATTGAATTGAGGGAATGCTGATGATTTTGTGTTATCCTGAAAACACCTCTGGAAAAAAAAGTGAAGATATGATGCTAGGATTAATATTAGTTATCTATTTGCTATTTTTATGTATTGTTAGACTTGCAATATGATAATAACTGCTGACGTGAATTTGACAAAAATCAGGTTTAACAAGTCACTTGTATAGCCACCAGGAGCTTGATACTTTAATGTTTTGGTGAATATGGTTAAGAAACGTTTAGAGAATAAATATGCAAGGTAGCAAAAATAAATATGTAAGGTAGCAAAAATAATGTAACGTAGCAAAAATTTGGTTTTTTGGATGCAGGGTGATAAATTTCCTCATACATCTCCCTTTCCTGTC
Organism: Dromaius novaehollandiae; assembly: GCF_036370855.1. Taxonomy (NCBI): domain Eukaryota; kingdom Metazoa; phylum Chordata; class Aves; order Casuariiformes; family Dromaiidae; genus Dromaius; species Dromaius novaehollandiae. The sequence continues at coordinate 48,435,102 of NC_088100.1, read as the reverse complement.
ATGTATTCTTCAAGGAAAATAACACAAAGACATCTTGGATAGAAAATTTCTTTACCTTAAGTAATGATGAAACATTAACCTTGCCTTGTGATTTCTACTGAGGTCAATCTTGGATTTCTTTTAGTAATTTCAGTATGATTTGAAAGAAATTCATGTGGAAAAAGTTATATGGATTAATCAGACCTAGTATAGTCTCAGTCTGATCTGACAGTCAACGTTTGTCTGTTAAGTTTGGAGAAAACATGTAAAACCTATGATAAAATCACTGAGTTCATGGCATAAATATGTGCCTAGTCAGCAGTAAAACTGGTAACCTAGCTAGTAATCATGACAGTATTTATTAAAGGAAAAAAGAAGAAAAAAAAAGGTTATGGCTAAAGAATGAGCCACATTTTGTTAGGTTAGAACAAAATCAAAAATAATGACTGAGTTTCACTGGAGCTGCATAAGAATTCAATGTCCATCTAACTGAACATTAATGGGATTTGATTATCTAATTCCCATAAGTGACTGAAAATTTCAATCATAATTAGCAATTGAGAGAAATAAAAGACAGAAGAAGTGTGCAGAGAAGTCAGAGGATAGAAAGATTGTTTGTTAACCTCTCAGCTAAAGTAAAAGCAAATCTTTCAAAAGCTGAAGCCAGAACCATGAAAAGTATAAGCAACATGTGCACTTAGTAGAAGTATTGGAAGAGAATCAGCAATGCATTTTTTCCCAGTGTTTGTTTGAGAAAGTAGCCAGTGCATGCTAGTAACAGTAGTGTGGAGCTTACTGACACTACAGTGTTTGGAAAGATAGGTCTTAATGATGCATATTCATGCCACACTGAGAAACTTTTGTCTGTATCTTTGAGACAATGATATTATCTTTTCAGCATTCAAAAGATGTACCAGAAAGAAATAGCTACCCACAGAAAGACTAGCACACCACAAGGGGTCAGTCCCTACAGTGTTTTCTTGCTTCTCAAAAGCTACTGGTTCAGCTTTTCATCAGTTCATGTAATCCCGAAGGAAGAGATGTCTGCTTGGAAAAAAAAAGAAAAACATTAAATGCATCAAACTGAAGCACACAAACATAGATAATGGTTAGGTAATGTTGCAATGCATTGGAGAGAGAGTTACCAGCAGGGATGACTGAGCTCCAGTGGATTCTCTGAAGAAAAGCAATGGATTCCCTCAGTGCAGGATTTCTGAAATAGAACATCTTCAGTTTGCTGATGGGCTTCTTTGTCTTCTTACCTCACCTGGGAGGAGGAGGGAGACAATACCCTAAATGTCAGTGTCACTGTCTAGAACCCCTTTTGATATGAATGACAGTCTCTGAAAATTCCACATATTTGTATCAGCTAACATTTCTGAACTGTCAAAAATGTATCCTAATTATATCTTACACTTAAGCGAATATGCTCACTTCATGATATTCCAGAATGTCAGGTTCACCATATGACTTAGCTATGTCTCTTCTCCTCATTCCAATCCTCTAAGCTTTTTCTAGAGAAATTCCACTGTAAAAGGGTTAGCATGTAACAAGAAGCTTCTCTAAAGCTAAATCTACATTTCTTCATTGCAACTTTAAATTTATGAAATAGCTAGGTTTTTTTTACATAACCTATGCTATACATAATCTATAAGCTAAATAAGTAGTGTCTTATAACCCATGTTTATATGAAAGTTCAGAACACATATACTGTGTACTTCACTATAAAGGGCTACTTGAATAGTCGGGTGGAATAAACTTATAAATTTTTTCATGCAGGACATGCCATTATTATTTTGTTAATGTCAAAAATCAGTCTCAGTGAATCTTTATGTCCTTTAAAGATCATGGAGGAACTAAATTTGTATCGTAAGCTAGGACACTAGAGGATCAAATTTTGCATTTAGATGTCCAGATAAATTCAATCACGGCAGATACTTGTATTGAATTGCTTGTGACCTGAGCTTGCTGCCGATTCTGAAGTTAATGCTTTTCAATAGTGGAAAGGCATTTGCAGAGAATATCAAGGGACATGCACTTAACAAAATCTAATATCATAAAATAACAATGAAGTTACAATAGAAATGTTCTGTTCTAGAAAACATAATGAAATATCTTTTGTAGGTTAGCCCAGGTAGAGGAGTACGCTGTCCTAATTCAGATGATTTAATCCTTTCTTACATTGTTTTAAGCTGTTCCACCCAAGTAATGATATATATAAACAATGAAACATGTTTACCTGCCTCTCTGTTGCAGGGTTTGTGCCAGCACAAAGAAATCAATTGGTGAGCTTTTGTAACACAGACAAGATCTAAGCAAATAAGGTAAATGTGTTCAAAGTAACTAAAAGAGAAAACAGAATTTTAATCCAGACATTTAATCACTAAAGGGACACATTCTGCTTTTGGTTAAACCTATCAAAACCAGGACACATATTAGCAGAGGAGACATTTTCACTGTGTGAGTATATCTACATATATTTAAAATATAACCAGATACACACTCTTGGTGTTATCGCATCTAATTCCCTTCATTTGGAAGCCATGTGGTATAAACATGTTAGGTGAAAGCTTTCTGCCAGCACACAGTGATGAGTCCAGCTTCACTGCCAGAGGTGACACCAAGTACATCAGCACAAACATCCTGGCTGTCCTTTCACCTAATGCTGGGAGAGAGACTAGCCCTATAGCCATGGGCTTTGGGGCACCACTAGCCAGTGACAGCAGCTCATAACAGATTGATAACATTGATATTTGAACTCCTTTGCCCTGAACATGTTTCAGTTCCATACGATTATGTGTTCGTCTGACACCAGTTCAACACTTCTTGCTTAGCATTTGGGATGCCAAAAGAGAAAAGATGATAATGGTGTGTCAAAGAGCTCTATCTAGCAGATGTACATCTCCTCAGGTGTGGAAACAGTGGCAGAATATTTATTCCGAGGATACTGATGGGCTAACTCGTTTGTCTTCTAGATATATAAACAAGTTAACGTATTGCTGCCACATTTAATTGTGTCTCTTTTCTGAATGTTGTTTTGGTTTTGTTTCAGTTTAAACAAAAGATTGGTTAATTAATAATGCTTGAAGAAGTGGTTAGTTTCCCCCAGTTTCCAGGTGAGTGTCGGGGGCAGCAAGGGGAGCTGGGAGTGAAGGTGATGGCAGGGCCAGCAGGGCAGTGACCTCACCGCCAAGGGTGCCATCCCATGGTGCCTGAACAAGGCAAGCTCAGGAAAGGGTCAAGTGTGAATGTCCAGGACTAAATGCAGCTTCTAAGCGAAGGGGGCCATGAAACATCCCCACACACACGCACATTTTCTCATACTGCTCTTTCCACACAGCTCTGTGATTCAAGACCTCCACTCAGTGGCACCAAAAGCTGTCCCTGAGCCTAGGTGGCCAAATCCCTAGGGGCAGAGGGAAGAAAAGGTTGCACTCATGACCCTGACAGCAAGAGTCTTAGGTGGTCCATTTGTTAGTTTTGAGAGGAATATATATGTATTTGAACTTGATCCTTGCTGCTACCAACAACTCCTGACCAAAAAAAAAAAAAAAAAAAAAAAAAAAAACCCAACCCCCCCCCCCCCCCAAAAAAAAAAAAACAAACAGAGCAAAAAGAATAATGTATCCTTTTCAGGTCATATAGTCAACAGCTAACAATAGTGCTACATTGAGAAGATAAACTCATAAGGAGAAGTACAATATAGCTATGGCTGTTCTTGTCAGTGAAGAAAGCCTGCAGAAGCATGCAGATGCAGATGAAAACAATTATGAATTGGTCTGACCTGTGAAGACTTGACAGTGAAAAACAAATAGAGATGGTGGGTCTTTGGCCGTAACACTGACCTTTTCAATGAGTATGATGAATGCAATCTGTGTAGTAAGGTATTTATTTATTATGATCTCTTTTGAGACTCGTCTTGTCTTCCATCATCAGTATGTCCTATTCCTTCACATGTCCAGTAAGAAGACATTTGGACTACACCATTCAGCAGCTATAGGCTGTTCAGCTGCAATAATGAATGCCTTAGCTGTGCTTCTGAACTATTCACAGATGAATTTCAGTCTATCCCTAAAATAGCTACATCAGTGTCAGTGTAGCTTGTTCACTGGTAATAAATTCCAGCTGCTTCATATTGATATTTGAACTCCTTTGCCCTGAACATGTTTCAGTTCCATATGATTATGTGTTCATCTGACACCAGTTCAACACTTCTTGCTTAGCATTTGGGATACTCTATGTTATCTACTGATCTTGAGATCAAACAGCATCTTGGGATGACAAGTAGTTCTGGATATTGCAGGCTTAGATTTTATCCATATCGCATAGAATATAACTGTCCAAAAACATTAAAGTATGAGGTCTTTCCAGCTTCACATTTGATCAGAATTAGCCAGAGGCTTTTTTCTTTTATTCCTGATATTAAAAACTATGCAAAGGTCCTTGAACTCTGATGAGCTCTGATGCAGTAAATGTGTAAGTACATGCTTTAGTTTAAGTTCAGTAGTCAACAGTGTCAATAAGTCAACAGAATCTGAGAATTCTTTATTAGAAAAGGAGAAAACAGTTATATCAGTATATCAATTAATGGTTAGCTTAAATTTTGAATACTTCACATAATTTTGGTTCTCCCATCAAAAAAGAAAAAAAGAGGAAAAAAGAGAAAGAGAAAGAGAGAATAAAAAGGAGGTGGTAGAGCCAAAAAAGATAAAGATAGTGGTGGCAGAGGTGATCAAAGGTATGGAATGATTTTTACAGAGAGATTGAATAGAAAATTATCTAACATGGAAAAGAAGTAAGTGAATATGTGATAGATTTTATAAAGCCATATATCTAGCTGATGTACATATCCTCAAGTGTGGAAGCAGTGACAGACTGCTGTAGAAGCCACAAGTATAAGTGAGTTTGGAAAGCAGTTAGAGGAATTCACAAAAGAGAACCTTAAAAAGGACTCTTTAATATGAATGTATAGATATAATCTTTCACTTGGGAAGTTCTTCAGCCACAGATTGTTGGTGGCTGTGAGGGAATACTGGGGGGCAGAGGGGGTATAAGAGTATATTTATTTTTAGTCTTTAGCCTCTTTCAGAGATTAGTTCTGTTGAGCTCAAGAAAACATGACTTCAGTGGGGCTACCTACAAGTTTAAAATGAAGCACATTCATTGGTGCTTGCTGTTTGCTATTTAAAAAAAATACGGATTCAGGAAGCCAAACCAGTTTCTTAGATTGGATATTCATATTATAATAAATGTGAACTGTAGTATTTGTTTATCATATATTACGTTGTAATAATTCCCGCGGGAGGAGTTTAATAGGTCCATAAAAGCAGTTCCTCAGAAGGAAAAAGGACAGATGGAAACAAACGAACAGCTTCATGAACATAATTCACCTTAATGTTTTGGATGTAAAAAGTCAAAATACAGCAAGTGGAAATAACCTATTGATTTGGATGTACAGATGCAGTGCCTGTTGTGGTTTTTGTCTTTGTGAGCTTCTTAAATGCCTGTATTCAAACAGAAGGTTTAATATTCAAGGAACATCCAAAGTGTGCAACAACCTGGTAAGGCCCCTATCCTGCCAGTAGGTCTGTTTCTGACTCAACCTATCTGGCTAAAATGTCTCTGCCCACCACTGCAATGTTATATAGGAACACAGAGCAGGGGCGTGTACAACTTTAAAATTTTAATGCCTAATTTCAATGCCTAAATTGTATCCCAAGTAGTGGTAATTATCAGTGCTGTATAGAAAAGGGAGACCTCCCCCCCCCAAAAAAAAACCAGGAAAAAAAAGTTGTGCGTGAGAAAAGAAAGTAAAATACTGTCCCCTGCTAGGAGAAATTAGTGGAAGCCCTGCTCATAAGGACTGATACGATAATCTCTCATTTCTAACTTGAACACTTGTAATGTTCTTTGCAATCTTCTGGTGGAATATATTGTTAAATGTGCAATATGTTATTGTCTTGGAAGTCTGAAAGCCCAAACAATTCCCCTGTTCATTTCTGAACCACTTTGTTGTTCCATCAATATGCTGTCAATAATATGATGTTCACCTACCTTCAGGAGCATTTCCTAAAAACAAAAGCATGCCCAGGCAGATGGCTGACTCTGGACTACAGCTGACCAATTTTAGTAGAGAGCTGTAGTTCCTAATAAGAACAGGCATTGGTATCTTTCTCATGCAAATTATTACTCCTAACTAGCGTCCCCCAAATCATTACAATCCAATTTTGGATTCCTTGTAACAAAATGGAGTTGCTAGGCAACATGAACGGTCAGACTTTTTCTTGTGAGAGCTGACTTTAAAGAACAATTTGTGTATTCTTTTCTGAAATTCAAACAATTTTTTATTTAAATATGGTTGAAGATGTGTTAAAATAAGGTTTCATATCACCTGAAGAAAGTGAGACACATCACTTAACTTTTGCTATTGAATTCCAATCTTTCTCATTTTGGGACACATTTTCCACTGCAGTTATGCAAGCAGAACCACCAGAGAACATTAATTAGCATGTTGTTAGGATGTAACGGATTTTAATGGCACAACTGGAAGGTTGCCCACATGTCCCTAGAAAATTATAAGCAGAGATTCTCCAGCTAAAAGAGATAACCAGATGGATAAGTATGAAGTTAATGTTATTTCTTCTGGGGCTGGAATGTCAAAGTGAATATTTAATGAAGTTTCTCTTTCTTTTTTCTTTTTATTTTTTTCCTTGAGCATGAACCACGCAGAGTAGAAATAAATCAAGTATCAGTTTAAAACTGGAACTTAAAGAGGACTTAAAGTCATTTAAATGTATATGAGAAAAATAGGATGATGAGCTGAAGCTTCACTTAGAGATAAGAGTAAATAATGGCCTTTACTCATTTTATGCACAGACTGACTTGCATTAGAAATCCGTTTTGAGTCGTAGAATTCGGATGAAAATGCAGCTCTCAGGAAACTGAATCCGGGCTCCCCCAAACAATTCAAAGACAATTTCATGGTGGTCTGCCTATGACTTCATGCCAGTTTCACAATGCAGCAAGCAAATGATGATTTTCCCCAGATTACGTAAATAAAAGTTGTGTCCAAAGACTGGACCCTGAGTGGAACCAAAAGTTTCTCCAAATTCAAAATGATCAGACGAGTAGTTTTGGCAACGGTCTGTCTCTGTCTCAGTTTCATATGTACAGTATTGACAATATTTCAGTAAATAAGGTTAGAAAGTGGTTGTACAGTGACCATGTGGCCTACTGCAAGATGCATTATGTTCAGCAGTGACTCAGGCTTACCACACTGAGGATCAGGACTTATTGGACTGATAGATAAAAGAACACTGGCAAGGACTCCAGGATTAGCATGAACGTCATACTAGTGGGGGTCTTTTGACTTCCGCCTGTCAAGTGAGGCAAGCAGGTGTGGCTTCCCTTTAACACCTCATTGAAAGGATAACAACTCTGACAGTGCAGTACCTTGCCAAAGACCATGCCTCGCGAATTGCTTTATTTGGTTTCACAGAAATCATTTTGTACCTTCAGAAACAAGTCAAAAAAGTTGATCAGCCATATCATATCTACAAAATAAGTGTCCCTAGAGAACATACTCTCTATGATCATTAAAATAAGTGGTTTCAGGAAACATAATAAAATTAAATCAGTAATTATTTGCCCCATGTCCAGGCTGTGAACTGGAAAAGGTCATTGAGATAATTTCTAATTATGTCCCTTAAATAGATTTGAAAAGGCTAAATACTAGCAATGTTTATGTCTCAATCCATCATGGATATGACCTGTGCCTTTATCTCTAACAGAGTTGCAGTAATGGAGCAGTAAATATCTGTGATCACAACCTAATGACTGATTCTGGATTTTTGGTATGTCTGAGATGAAACTACAGAGAGCATACCAGTGTGTTTCATTATTAGTATCTTTGACTGAGTTTGTGACAAAATATTAGGTTTGACCTTACATTTAAGATTGCAATCGCCAGGAATAGAGTTTGATATTTCTGGCCTAAAGGCTCCCACGTCTAGATATCCAGCATAATCTGTCTTCAAGCAAACAATGAGCAAAGGCCATGGAGCAATACTGAAAAACAGGAATACACATTTAGGCAACTACGATGTAGTCTGTGTTACTTCGCTTTAACCTTTAGTAGTTATATGTTTACGATGCATGGCTTGTATTCTTCCCTCGTCAGTAGAGAGAGTCAAGAACTGCTCATTTTTTTAGGCACGTATTTGAACGTGGGTGAACCCTCCTGTGGAACGTCAACCTTACAGTGCAGTATTTCTGCAGATAGACGTTGTTTTATACTGCATTCAGCGTAACAATATACTGTTAGTGTAGAGCTAGCTTTAAATTAGACAACTTCACGAGCAGAAGTCATCTGGCTAAACACCATATGATGTAATTCAGTGACAATCAGGATAAATTAGCCTTTGTAAAGCTTCCTGCATAGACTAGGTGACTTTTGATAGCTGAACTGGCTTACTGAAAGGTAGTTTCATTATCTCTACAGAATACGGTAGCCTTCTGTATAGTCGTAACTTCATAGCCGTATTTATCACCGGACAATGTCTCTTCTCTTTCAGACCAGAAAGACCCTGAACTGAAAATAGTTGGAGGCTATGGGAAAGCATTAGATGTGTGTGCCTCCTTTTTAATCTTGCTAGGCATATCCATACGGTTACCATCACAGACAGGCTACTGGCCTAGATGGACATTTTGTTTCTCTTGTTCCCTTTCACAGTTTATTTTACATAAATATTAACTGTTCAAAATGGGCCTGTGTATGGTGGTACATCATTGTTTTACTGGGACTTTAAATGTTTCCTGTTTCTTTTTGGATTTCAGTTGAAACAAACATGTTGGAACAAGTAAATGTTACTTTAAAATTTTCATACTTTCTCTTCTAAATTTCCGTTTTGAACAATGAAAGTTCAGAGCTGTTGACTTTAGCGATATGTCAAAATAAAAGAGAGGGATGGGATCTGGCTCTTCTGACTGTGAAATAATGGTGATTAATGGTGATTAATGTGCAGAAGCATTGCCCTCTTCATTCAAAATAGCAGTAATTCCATTTCTAGTAAGGAGATGAGAATGGCATTCACAGTAAGGATCCTTGGGATTAGCAGAGTGATTTCCTCTGATCCAAGCACTTTTCCTCTGAGAGATGCAGTTCTATATTAAAGAACAAAACAGAAAAGCTCTTTTGCTGAACTAAAAAAACCATAAACTGAGAGAAAATACATAGTCTGTTTGTGATGGCAATTAAAGGACAGTAGAAGAGATTATAATTAATCAACAACAATTAAAACACAAAGGGGTTCATTTGCCTCATTTTTATACTTGTCGTTTTTGTTATTGGGCTTGTATAACTGACAGTTCATTAATGATTCATTAACAAGAACTAGCATATAAATTATGATGCCTATACAACAAATTTATGATAGCTGTATTCTTACCATGTTAGTTGTAAAAACTGTCCTCTCCTTTTCTCTTTTTATAAAAGTGATGTTTCATTAATGTATTTCTACATATATAAATTTCTGGATTAAGGGCAACTTCTTTATTCTGATTTTAAAGGTTCACTTGGTTCTATTTACAAAGGTGAACTCATATTAGAGTATAACTCATATTGGAGATTTAAAACAGTAAAAATATGATGGGGACAGGTAAGATGAAATGACAGCAGACAGAAAAGACATGTAATAGCAAACAGAAAGTAATGATAAATACCTAGGCTCTTGGTTCAATCTTCATGTTCTATAATTGCTGAAGAAGGAACAGAATTTAAACTTTTACCAGGAACAATAAACCATAAATATCCAGGGGCAGATCTCCATCTGATGCAAATTGTCACAGTGATCTGCCCACTGTTTGCAGATAAGCCCCTGACTGCTGTGCAGAGCAGAAGTCATTACAAGCAGAAGTAATTCAGTGTTGTATAACAGGAGCTTGCCAGAACCTCATGGAGATGTCATTGCTAGGTTTTGATAGAAGTTCTGTCTGTTTCCCTCAATGAAATCTCAATAGGTAGCACTCCAGACCTGTGACAAATGATGGGGAATTTCATTATGTAGGACACGTGGCTCTTTCCTCATGCATTAGTAGGCTGCGGGTGACAGTGAAGTTAGTTTCCTTGTGTAACTCTTACAGGGATAGAAGGCATCAATGTTAGAACATGACGGTCTCTCGTTCTTTGGGGAGAGATGGTGTTATTTCTTATTGTTTGTTTGGATAGACCTTAGCAGAATGCCTAGTTTTGTTTGTAGCAGTCTCTCTGCCCTATCAATGGCATGGATTAACAGAATTCCCAGTCAGACAGAATAGAAAATGGCATGTTTCTTTTTAACTCTTTCAGAATGTATAGGGCATGTGAAAAATGTAAGAAAACTGTGTTTAAGTGCTGCTTCCAAATCTTAGAGCTAAAGTGTTCCTGTGCCAAAACATTATTCAAATGTGATGAATATTGTCTCCAAAGACATTGTAGGTGGTAGGGAGACTGATAGCCCTATTCACAACACTTCAATCTCCCTAGCAAATACAGTTTAAAAATGATGTGACACTGGTTTGACATAAATTGCTGCAGACTATACATTTGTCGTTCCTATTACTGAATAGAAACCAGGCATTATGGGCTGACATGCATCTCATTTGACTATGTCTGAAACACTTAGATTGGAAAATAAATGAAACAGTCAATAAAAGTGATGTGATTAATACAAGCTCTGGCTTGGGCTGACTTTACAAGGGTGCAAGAAATTGCTTGTTGGACATCAAAGTATTTTTATTGTGCAACAGTAAGGGAATTATGGCTATAAATAGCACCTTCAACCTCAGTGAGCCTAACTGCTAGCCAGCATCTTTAAGAAGCATTTGTGTTTACAATGGCATTGACTATGCTCTTGTATCTTCCTGATTTGATGTCCCATAAACAGCAGATGAAGAAGGGGCTCAAGTGAACCAATACTGTAACAGTTCCTGCTGGTGCAAATACCTTCGCCTAGTATTAACTGCTATGGATTTCTGACAGCAATGTAAAATGTACTCCTATGTATGGATTCAAGTATGCCTCAAAGAAAAACAGACGTGGATAAATCCTCTGTCCATACTTACATGAATATCATGAGTACTTTAAATCAGATAACTTGTGGAATGCTTCTTTTCTATGACTGTGTGAACAAATTCATTTGCAAAGTGTGGAGGAATCAAAGAAAAGCATCAAAAGTTAAGTAAATTCTGCAGAATACTGTGGAAGACACATTGTGAAATGTTTCTCATGAATGTCCATGCTAGAAAGCTGATTCTGGCTCTTTTTCATAATCTAATCCTTTGCAGAATAGTTACAAGTGTCCATGGCATTACAAGTCCTCTTCCTACTAAAGGAGAAATCAGTGTCATGGAACCTAAGTATAACTTGTTCTGTTTTCACCTTTTTACTCATTTTGGAATATAGGTGGAAGCAATCATTTTACATATATCAATTCAGCATTCTTGTTAAGCAAACCAGCCTCAAGAATTTAGTTTGATCAGAGCCTAGTTTAGAGATGAGAGCACATTTTCACATAAGAAAAACTTACTACCTCGAATAATAAAACTAGGAGCAGCACAGAACATGACTTTTCCTGACAGAATCACAAATCAGAATCCAAGAATAGGAAAACTCAGCAGGGTAATTGTAGCAGTGACCCAGGATGGTATTCAAGATAACAACTGTAAATATTTACAATTCACCACAGAAGCTGGCTTTGGGCTGTAAATTTACATACACTATTTGCAAAAATGAAGCCGAAAACAGGAATGGTGGCATTCATGTTGCTTACCTTTTGATTAGGTGTCTTTACGTGATTTTTGCACTGAGATCCTCCTTTGTAGCCAGTGGAGAGAAATAAGAACTTCTAGGGCTTAAATATACGGGATGCAAAATCGGTTCATTCTAAAAATGTCTGCAGTTATAATGGATATTTTAGATGAAACAAACTCCCATCTGAATAGATCTTGCATTCTCCTACGTTTATAAGTTAAACATTTATGATTCTCTTTGTTCTTGAAAAATATGGTGGATCACAGGGGAACAGGACATTTACCTAGTGAAATAGAGATGCATGCCTCATTATTATTTCCTACAAAATGTACATTTGCATAGAAGAGAGTGGCTAAAATGATAAACCAATACATTATGATTTTCTTGAATCTAGAATTTCCAGTAGAATTTCTTCTACTGATTTAAGGACCTTTCTGGAACTGAATGTAGTTGTCACGATGAGTTTGTAATAGGATTTAAGTTTGCTGCCAGCTTGCTGCAGTGAATGAACTGCTGGAACCCTTCACAGTCAGACCTAAGATACTGATAATATTGATCAGACTCACCAGCAGCAGCAGCTCAGATAGGGCAGCCTGTTCCATCAATTTGCTTGCTGCTTTGCTTTCCCAGTAACACAGACTATTACATGAGGCAGACTAGGACAGTTCTTATCCCCGACACCAAGGGCTTCTGGGAAAAAACAAGGTAAAGTGCTCTCAGCATCATGGAAAGATGTTGGATGGAAAGAACATGTTTACTAGACACTTTCTAGGTAGAAGAGGATTCAAAAATGGAGCCAGGAGTCAGATTTATCTGCTTGCTCACTCATGTGACCCAGTGAACTTTGATCCAGACTTTTTTCCAGACTGATTCAGCTAACCAGATCAGATGAAATCATGCTGCTATGTTCTTCCTCCATATGCTTACAGATTAAAAAAAACTTGTTACTGTTTGTGCTGGAGAGATACAATACCTGAAAAATAATGACTTAGAGTCAAGACCTTGAACATCACCAATACGGATCTTGGGAACTAGAGCAGACACAAAGCCTGGGTTTGTTTGATCAAATAAGACACATCTGCAGTGCAGGTATTTACATCCAAGGCACATGTCTAGATTCTCTTCCTTGTCAGACAAGGAAGTTTTCTAGGGGACAAAACATCTGATTCCAGAGGAACTCTCTAAATTAGGCCACTGAACCCCAGAAGCGCCTCTTTCTCTCTGTTGTCCGTGAGGGGAATTGGACTCTACCAGCTCATAGGTAAATGTCTATATTGTCAATGGCTGAAGTTAAGAGTGAGGAATCTAACACAGGTGGCCAATGAGGATGTGGGCAGTCCTTACTCCCTCTTTGTCCTGGGCTGCTGCAGACAAAACAAACCATAGTGAAAGTTTGAGGTAGCTCTGTGAAGCTGCCCAGATTAACCCTTCCTCTCTGTGACCACTCCTAGGAATTCACGTATCTAAATATAATAACTCTAAGCAATAGATATCTTTACACTCCTGATTCACCGCTTCCTTCCAGGTAGAAGAAAGCACCAGACTGGGCAATTGTGTTCCCATATGAGAATCCTCTCTAGATCTCTGGAGCTTTTACAGAGGAGCACCTCATGCAACACTAAGTATTACAAAGAAAAGGTAAAGCCATTTGGCCCTGAAACATCGGCTGTTATTTAAAAAGAACCCTGTCAAACAGAGAACACTGTTTTGTGGATTCTTAGTATGCACAGATAAAAGCCCACAGGTTATGCTCTCATGCCTAACAAGCATGTTCTTCAATACTGTACATAGTCAGGTACAGGTACTGTACAAGTCCTAAGATATTTCTTTCTCATTCTTCTCATCCTATATCTTTCTTGTGGCATAAAATATTTTCAGGAGGATGTTTAAACCACAAACAGCCCAGATTTCTTGAAACAAACCTATTTTATGGATCTTTTTTGTTAGAAAATATGCATTATTCATTTTTATTCACAGTGCAGCATGTGTATGTATCTGTGTGTATACACGTTGCATAGTGAAAATACACATACATACACACACATAAAAATAAAATGTACATATGCATTATTCAATCATAACAGAGCAAATATAATTTGAAAAGATGCTCAACTAACGAAAATCAATAATGACTTTCAAGAGGCTATGCTGCTTTACACTAGCTGATGTTCAAAGAGAAGTATCACATCTGTTCATAGCTGAAATGGGTAGGATTTTGTTAAGACCCTGATCTGTGCCTGATTTTATACAAGTGCCCCTTGGTCACCCATGGGTTTCACTGACATTTAAGGTCTAAAGTTTTATTTTATTTCTCTTTGAAGAGCTCCGTCTCTTTTTCTTTTCCTTTTGCCTTATCTTTTTTCTTGGAAGAAAGATGAGGGCAGCTTATGAATGAAAAGGATGACTTTACCAGAGCTCTTGTTTGATGGATGTAGGGTTCTATTTCAACTTGTACAATTGAGCTACAGGGTAGCGAGGGTAGGGATTCTCAAAGGCATAAATGGGAAGTAAGCAGAAACTGCTATCAACTTTCAGTGGGTGCTTAACAGCTTTTGATGATCCCTTCTATTAAATCTAGATATCTGTATATGTTAATAAATCATTTATAAAAAGAATACAAAACAATTGTCTGCAGAAGCAATTTTCAATACTGAGATGTCTTGCTGGAAGGTAGGGTATAAAGCAGCAGTGTTATAACATCTAAGTTGCAAAAAAATAAATACATCTCAGACTGGAAATCCTGCTGTAGCAACTTCTCTGCTAGCTGCTCATCCTTTGCATTTCAAAAACAAATGGAAGTATAAAAATACATTGGGACTAATCAGTATAAGGACTGAGCTGATAGAATGTGGGATGTTTTGGTTGTGGGATGTTTTGATATACACTTCCCAGTAGTGAAGAATTCAAAAAAATAAAGGAAGCCATGCTGGGCTACAGAAGTACATAGCTGTTTTAACACTGCTTTTGGAAAGGCACTGTCATTACCTCCATAAGATCTCTGAATCTCACATGATGAAAAATCCTATATTCAGACATTACATGAATCAGATATACCAAACTTTCCCAGAGGGTGGAGGCTGGGGATTGAGGGAGATCATTTTGCAGAAAAGCAATTAGAAAAATAACAAAAAAGAGCCCTTCCCCACCAATGTACTGTAAGAAATCAGCCAAAAAAGCAAAGGGGAAATTCAGGAAAAAAAAAGCAAACAAAAAACCCCCACGAGTGAATGTAGTATATGATTGATTGCAAGAAAAAATGTAAGTTTACTTTATGGTAACTTGTAAAACAAAAGAAACAAAGGAATTTATATAAAAGCATGTAATCATCTTTGCAATGAATTTTGCATTTAATTTGTTTCCCTCAAGTGTAGCCCTACAACATTCCAGGGGGAAAAATGGAAGCTCATTAGCATTAGCAGGCCATTTATATTCTTCATGCTTTTTAGCTTAGAGCTGCCCAATCTGAGCGATTTTCTTTGTTATGAATATTTATATTATTCCGCATCATGATAGTCACACTTTATCACAATACTTCCTCCTTACATAAGGGTAGGTTATAAGATTCCTTCCCACACATTTTTAATAATCACTTCTCAAACAACTCCTGGTATAAAGCACTTACTTTATGCAGCAGATCAGTTGTAAAGCAATATTCACTGCATACCTGCATTTTTACTAAATATTCTTTATATAGCATCTAGATCATTTAAAAATGTACAGATGTCAACTTGCAGTGCTATGAAACAGTCAAATTCACCACTTTTCTATATTTTGTCTCTTTTTATTCCATGGCTGCAGACATCCATATTAGTAGCTTTTCCCCTTTCTTTGAGCTTGATTTTATTTTAATAGCAGCTTTTCACTCTTTCTTTAAGACTTATTTTCATTTTATTTTATTTTATTTTATTTTTATTTTTTTTTCCCCATCCAATTCTGCTTTGTGGAAAAAGAAATCTGGGAGCTTTTGCTGACATAGATTGTATCAAGAAGCTGTACAGCAGGAGTCGTTGACCTAGTAGGGGTAATCGTGCACAGAAATAGAAGATCCATAGCATGGAGCTGCGCAATGATCAATTGCCTGTCCAAATCTGCTCCGTACTTATTATTTTTATGGAAACATATCATCCCAGTTCCTGTTAGGTATTCTCAGCTTCACTCTGTCTCCACCCCTTGGCGTTCCAACCATTTCTGTGAGATTTAATAAAATACACTGAAAAACAAACACAGGGCCATTTGAAAGACTGGATTTTAGTCAGACTGCAGTTGGAAAATCAAGGCACCATTTTTTGAGAACTAGTATTAGAAAATGCAGATTGCGGGGAGCTTAATGGAAGTGCCCTACTTTCCAGAGTCATTTGTTTTGATGAGAGCCTGAGTGTAAATTCTGTGTGGAACACAGACAGCTATTATGCAGTTAATTATGCACAAAGTAAACATGCACAATTGCAAACAGCAGAATGCCACCTAATAATGGATAACCTGAGATTTATGGTATGCATGCCCAATCTGTAAAGGCTTCTACTCATGAATCTAAAATGCATGGAACATTACCTAAATGATCCAGAATGAAGGATTTAACATATCGCTCTACCCTTATTGCTACTTATTTTCTGTCAGCAGATTTTTCATTTGGCTTTAATTTATTGCACATAAACAGTATGCAAATGATTTGGTCATATTTAAAAACATATGGCCTGTGCTTCTGATTACTGGTTAGGCATTTTGTTACCAATTACTTGTTAAAGTAATCACTTCTTTAATTATACTGGTCAGCAGATAATGACATGCCCTTGAAGCCTAACTGCAGCAAAATAAGTAGTAATGTCCCTAGAAAAACATGGTGCATCCTTTTTGCACATATTCATTAGCTTCCAATTTCTTCTTAGACATCATATTTATATGTTTATTCTTACTTCAGGTTTTCTGTCCCAGTGACTGATCAGTGCTCAGATGCAGTTAGCAGAGTTGTGGCTGCACCAGAACCCACGAATGAGAGTGTTGGCTCATATTAGCCTTCATCTCCATTGTGTCTTCCCTGCAAGGAAAGAAAAGCTTCAAAAATTTGTAACTAATTGCAAAGCATCAAGGAACCTATCTGAACTTCTAGAGCAGTTTGTCAGTAGAAGGCAGCTGTTATTGTCTCTTTGTGCAATTGGATTTTTAGGTTGTCACTCTTTTTTGAGAGGAACACAAGTGAACAAGCCCCCAGAATTTAAGCTGTCTTTTGTACTTATGCTATAACAGTGATCTGTGACACAGGGGACAGAATAATTTGTATGTTTGAGTAGGTCATCACATCAGTGGAAATATTGCTGCCATGGCTATCTGAGCATTTGTTTCCTTCTCAGATTTGGATTAACATTAATTGAATGTAAAGTCTCATTGTAATCAGGTTTTTGTTTCTTTATACTTGTTTCCTTTCTTTATCCTTTTCTTTGTTGACTGCTAGGTCCTGTTAAAATATTCTGCTGACTCAATTGCATTGTACAATACTTTTTGCCTGGGGCATTAGTAAAAGAACACTACAAAAAAAGTGGAAAAATTAATCTGGAATGTGTATTTAGCTGTGTCTACACAGTCATGGTTTTGGTACTCATTATAATTTTCTGAGCCAATGTCTGGGCAGGACTTAGGGGGTAGCATTTGTCAAGGAGTTTTTGTACCCCTGCTAATAAGGGGTATGAACTGCAACAATTCTGCCCTGCACAGTCCTCCAGCAGTATCTCAGCAAGCCTGGCATCCTCAAGTAATCCCACGTGCCTAGAGCCATGCTACAACCAGCATCTCCAAAACATACCTTCTGTTTCATGCAGTACAATACCGATAAACTATAACGTAGGTCTCAGAGCAGTCTAGACACTTTGATTTGAAAAAAAAAAACCCCATAGAAATGGTAAGTAATGACTTAAGGTGACCAAGACCTATGGAAAAATGAACACTAAGTTTTATGTAGTCTGTTTGTAGCTACAACAAACCACTTGCCCAGAGATTGGTCCCTGACCCGGTTTTATTTATCAGTAAAAATGTAGCAAGAATAATCAATTTAAAGGTTACATACAAGTTTGTGTGGTCAACAGCAGAAAATACAAAAATTGGGATTAGATGGAAAGAGACGGAACTGCATCATGCTATGAGATATCCTTGTCTATGGATGGCTGGATAGAGTACTCATTAGATGTAATGACTAATTTGTCCTCAGTCTTTCTGATGTACGTTATCCATTACTCAGGAAGCAAAAAGGATGTTTTCCCTGAAAAACATGGGGATTATCTGAAACTATCTATTCTATGAAACATATTCCCTTTATATATCCTTGTAATTCTACTACAAAAGAGCTACTGTTATTATTAATATTGCCGAGACTGAACTGAGTGGTGTGCTGTACTCTCTCACTCTCTACATATAGATCACATCAGGAAATTCATTGGGAAGAGTGAAGGAAGAACCATAGATATACTGAGGTGGGTGGGTGAAGAAAGGGAGTGAACAAGAACTGTGAGAAAGGACATGTGAAGAAAGGAGTGGCGTGACAGTCTCAAGCCAGGTAGACCCTACAATGAAGATATAATTACAGAGCAACTCATGTAAACCTAGTGGAACTGGCTCTGTGGAGCTCACCGTGGGCTTCAAAACCTATCTGACAACTTTGTAAATACACAAGCAGCTCAGAGACACATTGTTTTTGGCACCCAAGCTATCTAGTTCAAAGCTGGCTTGTATGCCTTTGACTGCAATCCAGACATGTCTGGATATTCAGCAAATAATATCACCGGTGTTTGCACTACTCAGACACTCTTGGCTTTCCAAACAGTACGTTACTATGGCCCCTTCCCCTGCAAGTGGATGAGAAGATAGTGTACAGCCACAGTTTCTTGAGAGCTGTGTAGTTTTTTAGGGGGAAATGTTCTCCTCCTTCAGGATATTACACATAACACTAAAAACTAAGTTATAAATTTAAGAGTAGGGACATAATGTGGGAAATTACAGAGAATGGAAATAAACCAAGCTGGAGAACTAGTGGCCATAGAAAAAAGAAACAAACCCCAAAGTAAGGAATTAGATACCTCTCTCTCCTGGGCCATTCAAGGCTACAGGTTATAAATATGTACTGCATTGCATCATTCCTTTTTACTGCCTTAATGATCCTTCCTTCTCTTCTTGCAGCATTTTTGCTGAAGGCATCCTGCTACCTTCCTTAATGGCTTATTTCCTTACAATATTCAAAAGAGGGATGGAGTGCCACTTTCATTTTTGGGAGGCCATAGCTTTCTTTTTTGCACTTGTTCCTCTGTAAGTAAAGCTAAAAATTCAGTTGCCCTTTACCAGCATTTTTTGCTTGGGTAGTTTGTTAAAGATTTTCCCCCCTTCCATTAACTTTTCTCTGGATCAGTTTGCTTTCATCAGACCTCTTATTGATGTCATTGTAGCCTGCTGTGTGAATCAGGTAAGCCTGGTAAGACACTTTTACAGTGGCAGTCTCAGCCACTGGGCTACAAGGAAAACACAAAACCCTAACAAAAACAACTCAGGGGTTTGCTTGCAAATGAATCAGTCCCAGCTGAATCTAAAGTACAGAAAAGGCAGAGAATTTTACGCTTAAATTGAAAGTGTCCTATCGAAGTCTCTTGCTGAGAGGAAGCCATCTCATGTTGTTAGCTTGATCTTAGTAGTTTTCATCTATCTAATGTACTGCTCCCACAGTATGTTATACTCACTTTGCATAGAGGTAAATGACAGCACACTGCCCAAGGCAATGGGTAGTCAGGCCCTTATTCTTTACCAAAGAGCTATGAAAAGCAGAGCAGTCATTGAGGCTAGGCTTGAATTCACATGGCAGCAGCTATGTTGACAGGAGGAGGCAAGCTGCAGCATGCCTCTGGGGCTGGAGGGACCTCTGACTTCAGTGCAGCTGCAGCAATTACTGCCACACAGCCAACTGGATGCGAGAGTGACTGCTTCCTGCCCAAAACCTAAATGAGCATTATCCCTTAATTAAGAACAGAGGAAGAGGAGATCAGAGGGATTAGTAAGTGTAAGGTCAGTGCTTTGACCAGTTAGCACTGATATTTTTTGCTATGCTCATGAGCATATTACACTGGGACTGGCAAATCTTACCCTGCCTGTAGGGAAGTGGGAGACAGGCACAGAAGAAGAAAGACTCATTTTTCCTTTAGTTGCTAGTTTGAAGCCTGCCTGGACTAGAAATGACAAAGCTGAACCAGATGATGGTCTCTCTGAAATGAATCAGTAGTCCTGAAGTATTTACTTGTTGGCAGGAGTCCATATCATAAAAATTCCTCTTTAGCAATGAAATTCCCTTTGTTATAACAAATCAGGCCCAGGGTTTAGGTAATCTGGGTACGTTACAAGGGGGAACAGCTCTGTGATTATGATGGTTTTGCTCTTCTTCTTGCTTTTCCCCCCTCCATCCCCTGAGGATTTAGCTCTGGTCTGGAATAAGTGGTGGGCTAGGACTATAGGATTGCACCCATGCTATAGAAAAGAGGAGTTAGGGGGTGGTGGGAGACAGGGGAAATAATATATCTTTTAAAAAAGAAAATGCAGCAATTGTACTGAGGTTTTTGAGCTTGCATAGGCTTAGTATTGGGCCAAAACAGGGCCCAGTGGTAAATGGGAATGATAGTTAAACACAAAGTTTCTTCCGTGGTAGCCCATGTAAAAGTGTGCTGTGGGGGAAAGATGATTTCTTCCTCGTGCCTGACATTCCTCCAGTACAGAATTTGGATTTGGATGAACAATATCTTTTATTTGTTTGAAACTTCTGCTAGTTTTACCATCTGGCATGAATTGTATTGCACTGAACATGTTTTTTCTTATCAAATGCTATTATCACTTTGTGTTTATCGTGTACTCTATCACTTTGCAACTGCTCGTGTAAAAATAAGTAAAGCAAGGAAATAAAGCTATTAGTGGTTTGAAAACCCTTTAAAATCTTGTTGCAACCACTCCTACAAACACCTGAGGCCTGAATCCTTGTCTCGAATACAGATAACTTTAATGTTCTTTTTGTTGTCTATATCGTTTCATTTCTGTATAGTGTTATTTCACCAACAGATTGAGTACTTTTTGGTTTTAGCAAGCAGTTTATCCCTTTTATTTTGCTTCCACTTATTTATCTCTAGTTCTAAAGCACTGTTTATTTCATGCGGATTCTTCTGTTCTTTCTCCAGTTTAATTTGATGAGTATATAGTTCTACTTTCATTGCCAGAGTTCTTTGTTATTTTTAAGGGTGTGTTTTTTAATTTTTTTAACCTGGTTTAACTGCTTCATTTTAAGTGCACCTTTATTTTCATTTACCTTTTATTTCAAAATCATATCTCTATTTCTTTCTCTACCTCTCTGTTTCATTTTCATTTATGTTTTTAAATATACTCTGTTTGTAGTGTAGAACTTAAATGCTGACTGCTTTCTTTCTTAGTACTGTTAGCTACCCCTAGTCACAGTTGGTTGATTTATTTTTGGAGGGCTTTTTTTCAGGATCATCTCCCTCACAGTGTATCAGATAAGAATCAGAATGGCATGAAAATAATGAACAGAATAGCTCTCAATCACAGTCCAAAAATGTTAGGGAAGGCTACTTTCAAAAGACATTTTTGCAAACTATTATATCGTTGCAAGCTATTATATAGTTTGAAATCTCTGATAGCTTTAAATTTCAACTCTTGCTTCTGGTTTCACCTTTTGAAGCTTCTTTGGCTTTCATGTAGATGTTATATACCAATAAATACTTAAGTCTGGCTCCTCATGGGGAAAAAAAAAAAACTTATCTTTTGGCAAAACCTATGAACAAGACGACCTGACCTGATCTGATGATCTAACTGCAAATAGTAAACACAGACAACACTTTTTTTTTTATTCACAGGAATAGGTAGTGGAATAGCGCACCTGAATTTATTGTCTCTTAAGTAGTGGAAGATGAAATTATTGTGCCAAGAGTGCTTGTGTTCAAAGCGTTCTGACCCATAATATCAAATGATCCCATCTTGTCCTGATGAATTCCAAAGGGGAAACAGCCTGTTGGATTCTGACCTAGATGTTCAGGGGTACAATGTAATTACGTACTAATTCCTCAGAAGAAAGTTGATGTCAACTACTGGTATTTTCCTACCCTGTCTCAGCATTACCTTGCCTTCTGCTGAGACATTGCAGAATAAAAGTTAACTTAACTAAATTATAATACGGTAAATCCTTTGCCAAATCCAGCTTTCAGTTACTCTGGAGTTATGCTAGCAACAAAGTGACTATGACAAGAATGTAGCCACCCATGGATATAAATGGCAAGTTGCCCATTTCCAGATTAATCCCAGAGGAAGTTATAAAAATGCACCATTCATTTTTGCATCAGAGTACAACAGCAAAATAAAAAAAGCTGGATGCCCCAGACTCTTCTTTAATTTACCAGTGTGAATTGTTATTAGTTCCTGCTGCCTTAAAGGACTTTGAAAGAGTTCTTGGGTCCTGCTGCTTTTTAGTTCGAAATGCACATCTTACAGGGGGAAAAAAACCTCTCCTTGTTGAAATGGAACATCCAGTACACAGTCAGAAAACAGGAGTAACACAGCTCATCCTGTTGAGGTATTGTACTGTGAAGGTGTCTTTCACTAGAGATATAAATATGACACAGCTACAGTCAGGTTTTATTTTAGCTTCCGAACATATCGAACATGGATAAAGTGACAAATCACCAGAGCAGTGATTACACTTGCAATCACAATAGAGCCAAAAGGCGCTGAAAGAATTATCTCAGAGACATTAATGCTTATGCCAAACTGTTCTTAGAGTGAGCATTACCACACCATAAGAGCCCATCAGTTTTAATTTTCATAGCGGGACATGGAGGGTTAGTAAGTAGCAAGATCTGTACACAGATCCCCTGAATACTGGGTAAGACAGTCGCGTTATTGATTAGCCACCATGATGGCACTAAAGCTGAACCTCCGTAATGTCATCATCTCCAATCAGCTCTTGATTAGACATGCTAAAGTACCATCTCCATGGTCAGGTATAGCAGTGGAGAGCTTTGATTGAGAAAATCCCTTTGAAAAGGATCTCTGGAAAAAAATTTCATTTTCTAGGCCAGAATTACCATCTCTGCGCCTTTGACTCTATACTAATAATATAATGGGGGGAAAAAAACGTTACTTACACTGACATAAAAATCCTGTTTCCTCCCTTTCCTCTGGGTCAGGGTTATCAAACTATGAGCTGGGTACTTCACTGCTCTTTTACAGTAAGCAGAACAGACTGATAATAGATAGACATTTTTAATTCTTATGTTATCTGCTGTGTGAGTGTTGGCATACGGAATTATTTAACATCACATTTGAAAATGCTTTTAAAAAGCTAGATAACAACAGATAATTAGTGTCCCTTCCCAGGAAAGTAAATCCCATGCCAACATTCCCTAACTGAAACTAATAATATTATGCCAACTTTGATCTTAACAGATTCTGTTTATGATTAGAGCAGCAAATCCATGATATTCTAGTCTGTGGCTTACTCTGGTGAAAAGCATTCCCTCCCTGCCAACATTTGCTTCAGCAATTTAAATTCTGTTATTAAGCTATTGATAACAATCAAAACATCTGAAAGTGTGTGTGTGTTTTATTTTTTTATTTTATTTTTTTTTAGGGCTGAATTATACCACTCTTAGGTTACACTGAGAGAGAAAGAGAGAGAGTGAGCGCGCACAAGAGCACTGCATGATTAGGTGTCTCAAGTTCTTCACTAGAGAATTCATGCTTTCTTGATGCATGCAAATTCCCTTTGAGGAATTAAAAAGAAAACCAAAACACGTCATGGACAGGAAGAGTTATGATCTCACAGGTGCTCTTGGAAGCTCCATAACTAGATAATATAACCATGGACCTTGAATCCAAGTGTTGTTTCACATCTGCACCTCTTCGTGGTGTAGCATTACATCATTTGGTCAAAACAGCAGCCCAAGGACTGCACCTGGCCTATTCAGTATCTCCATCCAGCCTGTTGCCTCCATCAAGAGGAATGACCTTGCCTGAGCAAAATCCTGCAGAAAATTGCAGCCCCCATAGGTGAAATTGGCAGGTTGGAGGCCTGATACCTCTTGTTGTACATGTGAGCGAGGACAAAATTGCTGCTTTGGTGCCACTATTCCATGGCAGCCCTGTGGGGATTTGGGTGCTGCGGGAGCAGTGGCTGGGCCACCCAGGGGAACATCCACAGTCGGGGAGGGGCCCAGGCCAGCCCCAGGGTCACTTATACCAGGAGCTGTGCGGTCTGCGGAAGAGACTGTACAGTGCCTGCAAAAATGCTCTGGAAGGTGGCTTTGATAAAAAGGAAAGGTTTACAGGCAATGAGAAAGCAGAGGGGCAATTTGCTTAGATCTGTGTAGCAGGAAAACATGTCTTAGTTTGCTCCTACTGATTGTGGGTTGTGATGGGATGAAATCAAACACTGCAATTTATTTTCTGTGTGAAAAGAACAGCTAGAGGAAGCAGCTATTGAAAATATACAAATAAAAAAAATGCAAGTAAAATGTATGCAAGCTGTTCTGGCAAAAGAAAAGAATTAACCTAT
Source organism: Dromaius novaehollandiae (assembly GCF_036370855.1). NCBI lineage: Eukaryota > Metazoa > Chordata > Aves > Casuariiformes > Dromaiidae > Dromaius > Dromaius novaehollandiae. The sequence continues at coordinate 48,410,758 of NC_088100.1, read as the reverse complement.
GGTTAAAATGAATTATTTGATATATTTCCTCTCATGCTTACTTCTACAGATATTTAATCTTTGGATTACCTACAAAACTTTCAAAACAATTCAGCATTATACAAATTAATGTTATCTTTGGACAAGAAATTTGGCAGAGTTTTAGAAACAAAATTATTAACATAGTAGGATTCTTGCTTAATATCAGTGAAGGATAACAACCCATGAAATATCAAACTAATATGGTACAACAGAAGTTTGCCAAAGCATTATAGAATTGAATTGTTTGTATCATACAAAAATACTAGAAAGAATGATTGTAATATTATATAATATAGTATAAGGACACTAGCCTGTATGAAGGGATCTGTGTAAGAATTTCTGGGTGGTAATGTTAAAACCGATGTTGATTTATCACTGTATGGTAGGCTTACTCTAGCATCATAGATGTGTTAAGTAGGCATCTGTTTAAAGATTACTATACACAGATGACAAACGATGAGGCTACTCCCAGCTAGTTGCATTCCATTTATACTGAATCCACACGAATCTACTCTGTTGTTAAGTTGTTTTACCTTGCTTTTTGTCTTTAAAACCTTTTCTTATGGAGATTAATTCATCCGGATTGAAATGGTAGTAAACTGACTCCTTTTGAGTGCACACAGAGGAGGAAATTTCCCAAAGATCCTTGTTTTCAGCAGCACACACTAGACTTGTATCACAGAGAAGTCCAAGATGTTTCCTATAAATTTTCCTCATAGCGTGAGGAATACTTAAACTTCAGATGTTCTTCTAATGTAAACCATGGGTATCTGAGAGATTTTTAGAAGCCTTGTGCCTCACACTGGATCCCTGAATAAGCACCTTAAGGCATATCCTGCCATTATGCCACAACTATGACCTCCTGTATGTTACACAACAGAAAGGGGATGATATAAGTTAGTCAAACTGAGCTTATGGTTTTTCTGGAGAATGAACAAACAAATAAACTTCATATTCTTGAAACTAGTATGTGAAAAAGTTGGACGTTTTCATTTTGTTACTATATTCTCCTAAATTCAGTTTCCATTTCTCTCTTTTCTTTCCCCTTCTCTATCACTCTTTTTTTTTTTCTTTCTCTCCACTACTTTGCAGTTGGGAAAGGCAGTTAGGAAAGAAGACATTCAAGCAGGAACAATTTGGAGACACTTTCCAATTTTGGAGACAGCTTTCCAAGCTAAAACACCGTTAGGGGGGAAAGATAGGTATTAAGTGTGCGTATGCCCTGGAGAATAGGGCAACATAGTTGTGAGGAACAGTTTGTTTTCTTCCTAAACAAAACTACCGACCACTCCTGCTTTGTCTAAGCCATGCTGAGCTTGTAAAACACAAGGCCACAAAAGGTGATCCCAGGCCCCAGAACAATCTATGAAAGGGCTTCATACCATTGGGAGCAAGGAAGATGCTATGGAGAGGACCTCATGACTGAAAGCCCTAAACTCTAAATACAAAGTCTGCAGGTTTTCTTCTAGTTCCTTGGAATTTTTCCGCTCTCTCCTATACACTTGCATGGAAGCACTAAAATAAAAAAAAAATATATATATCCATATGCTTACCTCAAAGTCATTGAGGATGCAGAGATATGTAGATTTGAACTAAACATCTGGAAAGAAACATAAAATTCAAGGACTGTGCAGTCAGGATGACTCTATTTCATCTTCATAATTTCATATTCACTGTGTTCTATAGAGCAGAATGTGATGTGGGAGTGGGATTGTCACTTTGTCAGACAGTCACCAGCTGTGCGGTAGAAAGCACTGAAGCATCTTGCTTTATTTCTTTGCACCACAGAAATACAGGAAAAATATACAATACAGGATTATTTGTATTAACACAAATTGGATAGATCTGTACTATACATTATTAGCTGAAGTAGTAATCATGATATAAAAAGATAACTAAACCAGTTGCATATGGCTAGAAATATGATGTGTGAAATTCATTTTTTAATTCTGCATTTCAAAAACTTAATGATGTGCTTACTAATTTTGGATAGCTGCTGTTTCAGCCTCAGTGCTGCATGCATGGTTTTTGCATGAAATTTCCTTTCTCTGCTCTCCTTTGTGAAAGAATGGATAGATAAAGAGCACAAGATGAAGTTATTCTATGTGAAATTGAAATCCATGATATGGGGATCTCAGTATGTGCCGTTAGGATAACTTTATGTCTTTGTCCTTTAGTATGAAAGCAAGCTGTGTACTTCCCCAGCCCCTGTACCTTAATTCAGCTGACTAGGAATTTCACATAGATTACTTAGCTATGAGTGTATGTTTGAGATTGCAACTTCATTATTAAGACTATTTACCACAGCTTATGAGACACTGTGTTTTAAAGTCCTCATAAATTTTATTGTTCACAAGCACTTGTTTTCAAATGGCCCTGAAAGCACAGCAATCTTTATAGTCAATCTATAGATAAAATGTGAAGTTTAAATCTATTACTTCAAACCACAGTGAAATCAATTTACTTTGCATTTTGGGAAAAGGATGGTTTAAAAAAAATCATTTATTTGTTTGAAGGATTTTGCCCAAATATGCCAGAAAGTTAAAGACGCAAAGTGTTCTGAGTCAAAATTAAATAAAAAAATTTCAGTCTTAAAAGCAGATTTCAGGAAGTAATGTCCTAATTTTTCAGGAATTAATAAAACTTCTGGTCATGATTTCCATTCATAAATATTCAGAGTAGTAAACATCTGTGCTTCAAATTTTACTTATTTATTTTTTCCCCACCGTCATCTTGATGAGCTAAAGCTGTTATGATACTGCTGGTTTAGGCAATCTTTCTCACTGTAGAATAAGGATGTAGCTCTGTGTACATCTCACAGGTACAAGGCAGCACGAAACAGCCTCAGCCACCCCAGGGGTTTGTTCTCCGTGCCCCAGGGCCTTCTGCGCTGTGCCAACAGAGGAGAAGCTCTGGGGACACCACACTGCAACCCTGCAGGGGAAGGAAGGGAAAACAAGCTTCACCTGGATTACTCCCATGGTGTCATTCACCTCATGGCTGTACAAAGGTATGAATAACAAAGAGTGGGTGGGAAGGCAGAGACAAGAAAAGCAGCTGGGGGAAATAGGATGACCCCTGCTCTTGTTGGCTAGCATAATGTGATTGCAGGCAGCATGGCTGAAAGTGAAATTATTATTTCTCTTATGGCCTTGTAAAGGTTTCTTACCTTATGTTAGAATTATTGTTAGTTTACTTCCAAATGGTTTCCAACTGTCTATCAAGTTAGGAATAAAAGAGAATACTTGGGGTCAGTTATCACTTTATGAATTTCCACATTTATTTTAAATATTGCACTTTAGCCCACCTTCCCTAAAAGATAAAAAGTATAGAGCATATTCATCCTTCTCCTTTTTCCTCAGAGAATTACTGACTTTGCTACCTAGAAGTCCTACTTTCTTTTTTAGTGCCATGACTCACTGGTCATACTCAATGACTTTCTGTCTCACTGCCTTCCTTAGACACATCAATAAGGCCTATGACATATTTATGGACAGATTTTCACCAAAACCCTAACAGACACATAACACAACTCTTTGCTGCTGTAAGATCTATTTTATTATCTCAACATGCCCCTAGCATTTTTCTGTGTTTTTCCTTTGTCCACAGAAAAAGTAAGATGGAGATGACCTTCATAAGGAAACTTCAAATTATTCTTGGAGTGAGGATGAAGCTGTTATTCCTAGCTGTGACAGGAGCTGGGTGTGATGGGAAAATCTTCCATATATTCCAAGGAATGCCTATGGTATTCTTAAAGGAAAAGTACGTCTTAGCACTTGGTTGTTCTGACACACTGCTGTGCGTATTATATGCTCGGGGTGAATAGATAACATTCTGTTTTGGAGAACCTGTTTTCTGAGTCATGAATTAGCCATTGTCTTTGGCTTCCGAAGATCCACAGCTCTTCTGGTTGCCTTGTCTTTGACACAGCTGGAAAACAGATAGAGCTCTAGCCATGAGTCTGATCAGCTCTAGGTCTCACCCTTGAGACAGGTGAAGAAACTTCAATCTGTCACTTGAAAGGAGGAAAAAGGGAGTGTAAACATGAATTTCCCCTGATAGCATGAAAAAAAAGTATGTTGGCGTGCTATACAAGTCATGTTTTATGTACTTAAGGGAGGAAAACTTTGACAGTTTGAGAAACTGCAGTAATAAATATGTATACAATTACGTCAGGTACACCAGCTCAAGAGCGTGAAAGAATTAAGTGTAAAAAATGAGCAGAGGCACTCTAGATCTTGGAACAAAGTTGCATTTCTACAATGTAGGCCACTGCTTTATACATGGGCCATTGAAGCTGCCAAATAAATGACAGCATTTGAGTCTACAGCCAGTATGCAAAAGACCCAGTGTTTGAAATTGATTGCCTAGGTGAAAGGAAGCAGAAAGTTTTCTCTTTCTATTATCTTGCATATTGTTTTATATACAGGCTATTCACTGACCTCTCTCCACCCAGGAAGTATTCAAATGGCATTGAGTGTTTTGGCAGGGAATACACTGACTGATGTCTTGCACACACTATCTAGTAAGAGCTGTTTTTGTTATCTGCTAAAACTACAGCATGGAAATATGTGCTGTTAAGACATTTTACTATTTGAAAATACTCCAGGAACTACTTTCATGCCTGTAAATCAAGAATTATAATGTCATCATAATACTGAAGAACTTTATTCCAGTCTCAAATGTGAAAATTCGATGTTCAGCTTGCATGAATACCATAGCAGGCAGTGAGGGACAGGAACCATTTGATAGCTTACCCACTGGATGATGATGATATTTCACCACTGAGCTTTTGTTTTCTGAATTTTTGTTTCATTCACTTTTACACGAAAATGCTCCCCTGTCCATAGTATTTGAAATGGCTGCTTTCATAGTGAAGACAAAAAGGATGTAATTTTCTGATTTTCTTTTAGTTTAAACCTACTTAAAACTGTGAATCAGTTCAAAAATATATATATATGCGTTTCAGCTTTTTTTTTTTCTTTCTTTTTTTTTTTTGCCTATGGAATGCTCCTTGGCTAAATCTGTTTCTGAGAAATGCCGTCATTCATTCTTAAGTAGCTTGCTTAACTCTGAAAGTAGGCAGAGAGAAGTAAGGAGAGAGAAACACATTATGCTGACCTTTCACATTCCAAAATGCTTGGAAGTCCAGTGGCATGCTCCTGACTTGAGACTGTAGGGACATATATTTTCTTTCCTCCTCCATTACATAATCCTTGCTTGGATTTGTGATCAGGTTTCCAAAGAGATTTCCTAACAGAAGTAGAAATGTAAATTCTCAGAATGGAACTGAGCTGCAAAAATAACTTGGTTGCTGCAAGGCCAAATGTTACCATGCTTAACTTTCAGATGCCTGGTATTCAACCGAAATCTACAGCCCAAAGACAGATACCTTCTCCTAAACAGTGCATTGAAGTAGGAGAGCACCATGGAATACCACCCTAAAATGTGCACATGCACAACCCTCCGCATCCTCTTGCATGCTGAATGGGAGCTTCTAGAGGTATATATTGAATTGCCTCTCTCTTCAATACTTAGGTGTCTTACTGAGCACTTCCAGGAAGGTGTGTCTCACTATCCAGGAGTAACAGCATGGCTGTGATTTATTCTCACTGCAGCCATCTTGCAGAACAATACCTTTACTGCTGGACTGCTTAGAGGCCTTTCTGGTTTCATGTCTTTAATTGAACTTGTGCCTCTTTACAAAAACACAAAAGCTGCTGCGGACCAGATGGTGACAGAGGAGAAGTAAGGTAAGGAAGTACTAATGGTTCTCTTCCAGGAGACCTTTCAGGAAATGAGTTGTAGGTGTGCTCCAGAATAGTATATATGTAAAGAAACTTTTCCAGAGGGACTAGAACCCTAGGCTCTCCTTCCTAACTGAATGCGTCCACCTGTCCTGTGATCTTCTGAGTTACATATTCTTTATTTTATAGATGATTTGGCAGGAAAGGGATGGGGAAATTCCCTCCAGAATTTAGGTGCATAATTTCTACGAGTATTTGAAAGTGGTCATCCTGAACCTAAAGTGAGTGCTCTATTCATTAGCTTCCTTTCCCACTCTATACACACACACACACACACACACACACACACACACAAGCACACACTCACACTCTTTCTCTCCATAAAACAAGACAGTTCTTACATCTTTAACATCTTTAACACTTCTTACCAGAGTTTAAAATGAAGCAACTGTCATCCCAAGCCATGAATTGTTCTCTAGGAAAACACACAGGGCTGAACTTGTGGTATATAGATGGAGAAATCATGGTTTATGGTTCTTTGCTGTGCTTATGTGTGAAGCAGGTCTCAAACTGCTCAGCTGGCAGCAGTGGGCACTTCAGCCATTCCCAAAACAGATAATGAGGCACCAGGCAACCAAAGTACTTGGACTTTATGGCTAGGCCTATATTACTAAACTGAGCAGTGCCAGAGAAGAGGGCTGGCATTTGCTCAGCCTTGCTGCTGGAAGAGTCCCTATTCCAGCTCTGGCCTGGGCCATTTGTCACTGTGCCACTAATTCCTGAGCGCTGCTGGGGAGTTTGGTGCGAGCCAGGGAGCATTCCCATAGCTATTTTGTGTGCAGCCACCCTACTCTTGAGGCTAAGGGAATTTCATAACATGAGTACTGCTCGTCTGTGACAGCTGGCCTTGGGGCCAGGGCATGGGCGTGAGCATGTTTTGTTTGCAAGTCTGCTTTACTACTCTGTATTGTCCCGAGCTAGGTGGCAACAAAGCCATAGGGGATTTTTAGATCCCAATTCTAGGTCCCTCTGTTTTACCTGGAACTTACTTCAGATACATTCCTCTTCATTTTTAAATCTAGACTTAATTTTCGATCTGTAACGTGGGGTTATGCCTACCTCAGTTAATCACATTTAAGATTTGTGGCACTTAGATGGTATGGTAGAATGGTACTAATTGGGAAAGGGGTTAAAAGTGCCTTGAATAAACTGTGTAACTCTCTACTGGTTAGACATGGGTGTTAGAGCTTGCTGAATCTAGTAGTCTGACAGAGGCGAGGCTGCTGCAGCTCCATGTCCCCAGGTCCAGCCATTAATGAGGCTGAGCATGTATCTCTCATAAACATGTATATACATTTACACATACACAGTTGGCCACACAAATTAACACAAACAAATTTAGGTGGCACAAATGGCCTAATCCTGGCCACCCTAAATGTCCTCTGTGGCAGTTCAGGATGAAGGTCTTTTAGTGGGAAATATGCTTCAATGTGGCTCCCTGCTGTAGCTGCCTTAGACAGCCTGTTCAGGAGCTGCCCCTGCATCCCCGGTGTCCCCAGCTGCTGGCACCTGGACATATGAGCTCCCAAGGCCACAGCCCCACTCTAGTTGTGAGTACTCAGACCTACACACACACACACACACACACACACACACACACACACACACACAGACGTGCATGCATGTGCGCACACAGACACACGCACCCTGGGTCCCGCCAGTACCTGGCCTCAGACACTGTCTGCCCAGTAATAGGCCCAGGATCTCCCTGGCCTTCCAGCTTCATCACACACCCATGTGCACCCACATGTGTTATGGGTCTTCCAGTGATTGGTTTTAGGCACCCAGATCACCCCAGTAGCAGGTCCCCAGATCTTTGGTCTCCCTTTGCCTCATGCTCTGACACACACCCAGCTGATCCTCAGACCTCATGGTTTCCCCAGGAGAAGGCCTGGACCTGCTGGTCCCTCCAGTAGCCATCTCTTTGACCATCTGGTCTTTCCAGTGTTGCCACCAGACGCAGGTGGCTTCAATGCCTGGCTCCCAAACCTCTATCCTATCCGTTGGCTAATCCAGCTTGATACTTGCTAGCAATGACACACCAACATTCGTACTCATGTAGTATGCACACACACGGGTCTCTCCAGTTCCTGGTGCCCTGGACACATGGACCTCTGTGACCCATCGTCCAACCCCAGGGGCTGGCACTTAGACCTCCATGCACACACAAGGGAGAAGCCCTCACTCAGGAAAACAGTTAGAAATGGAGTTTTGTAAGAAGATGGACCAGGCACAGGGCATGGCCAGACACACATCCTGACCAGCTGCTGTTCACACTTGCCCAGCCCTTTTTATCCCCTTATCCTTCTGCTTTCCCACACTTGTTCCTCCCCAAACCACCACGATCTGTCCCTTTCTCTGCCTTTGGTTCCCCCCCCAAACACCCCCCAATAAGTCTTGCACAGCCCCAGGATGCTCTTCCCCTGCATCCCATAATAAGCCGGCACCCTGGGCAGTGCTGCAGCCTCCAGAGTGCTTGGGGAGCCTCCCCTTGTCTCATGGTGACGGGTCTCGCCCAGCCCCTGGGGCTGGCATCCTCCTGGGCACCTGGGGGTGGCTGGGGCGCCCTGTCTCTGGCTAATTATCCGGGTCCCCCTGCCAGTGTGCCCCTGAGCCCCTCGGGGTCATGGAGGTGAGCCTGCAATCACATCACCTAACACCATAAAAAGAAACATCCTGGTGTTTTGCCATGTAAATTCAGGAGCAGTGGCAGACAATATACCAGCTTCTTAATGGTTAAAGCCTATCAAGACTAATGATCTATGTGTGCCAAAAGCGTGAGGAAAATATGAAAAGTCAATAGTTGATTAAATTGTTGCCATAACAGAGACTGAGAACAACGCAAACAAAATGGAGTGAGAAGAGTGCATCTGTTACTGGTATTCAACACAGGTGAACCACGGGGGAAGGCGTGAAGGGTAACAGATTAGGAAGAAAATCATATTTGAGTTGACAGAGGTAAGAATTATTTTACAGCTTGCTAGTTTGAATTTATTATGCTTCCAAGACTGCTTAAAAGAGTAAATACAAATCATAAAAAGTGAGCAAATCCTTGACATATCATTACATTTTTTTAAATGAAACTTCATTATAAAAATAAAAATCCTGTCTTATACTATGTTTCTGATATGCCTTGTGCTGACACAGTGCCTTTTATTACATGGTATCATTTTATCCATCATATTTAATAGAGAATAATAAGACATGACTGCTATGATATGATATATTTCAGTCCAACTCCTTAGTAACTTCACCCAAAAAAGAAATGTGATTTCCTGGAAACAGAATCTGTGTTAAAAAAATAGCTTTTTGATCAAAAATAATAAAAAAACTCCCAAAACAGTCAGTTGGCATTTTCTGTTAACTTGAAAATGTGTCAGGGCATATTCTTTACTAATGAGCACCAATGCACCTTGTGTGTTTGGAAGGTGAGAGATACAGCGTATAAAAGATATTTGATAATTATAGTCAGCAGAAGGAACTGTAAACCACTGAGTTATTTGAAATCTCACCATTGCATTGTTGCTGTTGTTCATCCATCAAATTTCACTAAGGCAAAATATCTATACAGCAAAATCATTAGGAAATTTTTTTGACATGTAACGAATTTGGAACCTTTCTTGACATATTTTCTTTCAAGAATGCAATAGGAGCATATCAACCACACTGTGTCAAAAAACCCTAACCCATAAAATATTGAAATCAGTGGCAGTACTGAACAGCACTGAGAATCACCTTCATCTTTTTCTTCTTTCTTTGAAAAAGCAGAGGCCAATAAAAACTGCTGCTACATTAACCAAAAAAAAAAAAAAAAAAAAAAGACAAACACTCTTTAGTGTTATATGTCCAATAGGAGTAAAGTAAGTCCTTTAGTTAGAGGAAGAAGCTGTCTAACCCCAGGACTGGGTCTATTAAGACTGTTAAGACTCCTATAGGAGGTAGGCATTTAAGAAAGAAAACAATGTAAGCATGAATTAGAAATAATAACGATAACATGTTGTTCTTCAAGGATTGATTTTTTTTTTTGTAAAATTAGCAGTTCTTTGGGCTAAGATAAATTGAGTCATAACTGAGCCTTTTATATAGGACAAACAATACCATACCATGTCTATTTGAGGCCTCTTGTTTGAGTCCAAATAAGAGACAATCCTAATTATTAAACCTGTAAGGTTTTCTATATGTATAGAATCAGTTGCAAGACTGAGGCCCGAGCACCCTCCCACCCTGTAACAAGCATGTCCCAGAGTAATCCAGCTGTTGAAAGTGTATCAGAAGAATTGGAGAGTTGTATGGTAAAAGAAAAAGAATAAAGTTTGTGAAGGGGAAAATGAGAGGGAATGTTGAACTGCACCGTTAGTCAAAGAAGGGTCCAGTCATGCCAGTAAACTATTACATTTGCATGTAGAGGGACCTTCCACTGGCAGGGCAAGTAAATTCTCACTGTTTACCAAACCTTACACATATAAAATTCTTGATGAAATTAACAAAAATATTTATTTCAATATGAAAACCTAAGAGACGGAGAAAGAAAGATCTGAATATATTGTTCACACAAAGATACCTTTCTATTCACTACATGTTCAATCTTTCGCCCATGCACAGGAAGAAGTAGATTTGCCCTTCAGCTTTTGGATGGTGCCTTGTGGATATTCACAGAGAGTCAGTCCATATCAAATGTAGTTCTTACCTGTTTTTCTTCATGTGGAATCAGCTGTGCTTTAATTTGGATGTAATCTTTGGCTACACACCAAAGGTACTTTTGGTACACCTTTCCGGTACAGGTTCCTGTTATTATTTACAAGATACTGTACCTAGGATAGGTACCTAGCATGAGAAGATCTAAATGCCCCTACATTTTCCTACACCAGAGGACTTTGCAGTAAGAGTTGGAGCGCAGTTTCATTGGAACCTATAGTACAATTGCTCAAAGCCTAATGCTCACTGTCACAGATGATAGCTCCCATGGCGGGCCCAGTAATCTCTTATAAACAACAGCCTTGTGCTCACAGTAAAAATGAATTTCAGCTCTTGGAAGAAACACATTTCAGGAAAGGCAAAAGATGTGAATTTCAATATTGGCGAATGAATTTGTATTTAGAAGCCTACTCCACATCCCACTAAAAAATCTATTGGGAATAGGAAAATTTCTATATACAAAAGAAAAATATGTTGAAGAAATATTAGGAAGAGAGAGAGAGGTGTGGTCAAAAGGCATACATCAAAAACAAATCACATCTTGTGGAATATAGAATTAAAAAGTTAACAAACCCAAGGAGCTGTGAATAGGTGAGTGATAATGCACGCTCTTTGGTTATTTGCACTGATACAAAAAAAATACAAATTTTAAATCAGAAGAAGCCTGTTACGTTAAGAGGAAGACGCTACTGTGTCAGATCTATTATTGATCCGTGATTTTCATGTCTGAATCAATGGGACTTATAAGACCTTTATAGCTGCCTATTGGTTTTCTTTCTTGTCTTGTAACTCCTGATTTATAGGACCTGGCAAAAAAAAAAAAAAAAAAAAAAAAAAAAAAAAAAAAAGGTGGGATGAATTACTGAGTGCTTTATCATGACATCATGTAATAACTTTATTATTTACTGCACTTCATTATGTAATAAATGTTGTTTTACTAGAAGTCCTTTAAAGTCCTCTTGTAAAATCCAAGAATCTGTTTTTGTCCTAGGGATTTCTGCTAGTACATACTACATGGAGAGTATATGGGTCTCTCCCCTAGTTTCCCCTGCTTGCAGAATGAGGCAGAATCCTTCACGTTCTGTAGGAAACCAGGATCCTTTTAGTCCTTTGCACTTTGTTGAAGACTGTGAAGGTCCAGAAATGTGGATTTCCACATGTTTAGAACTGTAGAATAATTGAGGTTGAAAGAAACTTGTGGACTAATAGAAATCCCAGTCAAATCAGGAGTAATTTCAATGTTAGACAAACATTTCTAGCAGAGTTGCCCCCCCTTTATCATGCTGAAGGTGTAAAATAAGAATGAAAATTTATTCTCTCTGTTTTGCCTGACTTCTCTTTTGAGTTCCCTGTAGAGTCAGGATATACCGACAAAGGGTTTGTGCTGTTACAGTCAACAGCTTGGGAAAATGGGGAAGAGGAGGGAGAGGGTTAAACTGATACTAGGTAATGCTGTTTAGAGTTACTCTTCTTTCAGAATCAGTGGGTATCTGCCTGTGAAAACATTTGCAGTCAGGTGCAACCAGATAAAAATCAGCCACAAGGGGAATTTATCATTTATTTCAGCCTGGTTGAATGACAGTTTCTTAGTATTGCAGTTACTTTTTTTATAATGCATCTCTTCACTGTGAGAAGTAGATATTCTCCCTCTGGTATAAAACTGATAGGCAATAAATCTATTTAATAGCTCGTAGTTTTGTGGGATTCTAGCTGAGAATTTTGCCAATACAAATGATACTCCAGATCACATTCTATGTTTGCTCACACTCACTCAAACATCAAATTTCAGTGGCAACCATCTTCCTTTATACACATCGTTGGACAAGAGCAGAAACAGAAAACACAGTTCAGTGCAAATATAGTGCATCTTTTGCACAGCATTATCTCCTTACTTATCCAGTATTTTGTCTTTCTCCTCTCACTACCAACAACTGATACTATCCACTAGGGTAAGAAATTTCTTTCAAGCATTATTTTAACTTCAGCTTTGTGGTGTCTGCATTTACAAATGAGGTATGAGAAAACACATACTGGGACTTACTTTTTTTCCTTTTTTTCTGGAAAGTATTTTTCCTCTGATATAAAACTGTTTTTCACTCTTTTTTGCAAGTGCACTAGAGATCTCTAATACTGTACGTCTACAAATTAAAGGGTTGTTTTGTAAAAGGCAGCTTGGAGGTACAGGCTGGAAGCCTCTCCAGTAAGAACAAGAAAAGACTTGTCCTTCTTACTAGAAGGTCATACTAGAAGGTTAGGGATATATTCAAATTTACAGCATTTATTTAAATATAGCTTTATTTCCATTTACAATTAGTACTAGGGAAGCAAGGACCTGCCTGCACTATCGGTGTCTTTGACATGAACAAAACATGAATACGAACACTTGTATCCCCATTATTCTTAAACCAGAAAGTAGCAGTACAAAAGCAGGCTAGCAATAGATTGTGCAGCTGTGAACTAGCATTTTGGAGATTTGAATTCTGTTTTCTGCTCAGCCACTAATGTCATTTGTGACTGTGAGTAAGTCACTTAGCTTAGATCTCTGCTTTCACTTGGATTTAAACCTCATCTGGGAAGGGTATTTTGCGGTCATCTCCTTTTGTGTGACTGCTCAATAGTGAGACTGCTTGTCCCTGAATAGGAGAACTGTGTTTGCCGTGTATCTCGGTTTGAAGTCTCTGCAACTTCGGGAGAAGCTGGAGAGAGTGGTCCCCCTCTCCAGGGGAAAGTGGGGAGTCTGTAACTGTGGAAACCGGGCCATTGTGCAGTAAACTCAGCTGGGACCCTTCACCCTACTTGTGCATTTTAGGAGGGGTCCCTTGATTTGTTCTGAGGTGAATAGATTAAGCAAGTACCTGTAGGGAAGTGTTTCTGTCTCTGAGTCCTGATACAGTGTCTGCATATCTCTGAAGACAGAGTTGGAAGGGAAGGCCTCGGTTGTGAGGGGCTCAGACTGTGCTCAGAATCACATGTGGGCTGGATGGAAGGTATGGAATATAGGGAAACATCTTGAAGGATGATTTCAGGATTGATCCTGGCCAATGTGGATTTCCACATGTTTAGAACTGTAGAATAATTGAGGTTGAAAGAAACTTGTGGACTAGTAGAAATCCCAGTCAAATCAGGAGTAATTTCAATATTAGACAAACTTTCCCAGAGGCTTGTCCAGTTGAGTTTTGAACATCTTTCAGAACACTCTCTCTGAGACTGACCTGTTTCTGTAAGTTTATATCCCCTTCCAAATGGAACCAACTCCAGATGACTTTTCCATATTCTTCACTTTTCTTTTTAACAGAATCATAGCTAAGCAGCTGAATATTGTAATATATTGCTGGAAGCATCAGGTGTGGTTTACTTAATGTCTATTTACATCATTTTTTTCTGAGATATCTAATGAATTTTCTTATATTAATTTTATTATGGTGATACTGAGTTTTGCACTCAGCATCACCTTGTAGCTGAAGAAAGGGTCTGTGCCTTATTTTAAAGACTAAAAGAAGAGAATAAATTCATATCAAAAGTCAGAATTTGGCAATTATAATATTTTGAAGACTTCAGTTCCCAAACCATAAAGCTCTTCTACTTTTTTTGTTAAAGAACAGCAATTGATTTGACTGGCACGTTGGTATATTAAAATAAATTGACTCCATATTCTTGTAAGCAGGCAGATCTTAAAGGCTTTAAAACTCTGGCAGGCCAGTGCAGCAATTTTCAATTTCTGATCCCTCTATGATCTGATTTATTGACTATTTAAAGATACTTATTATTTATGTGTGAATCTCAGAAGTTTTGTTAAGTGAAGAAAAGTAAAAATTCTTAGTTCAAGCCCAAGTTTACACTGTGTCATGTTTCATCTTGTTTTCCTGAAATTCACCTTAAAAACTATGGGATTGCTGTGTTATTTCTTGTTTTGTTTTGTTTTGTTTTTTTAAAGGAAAGATCAGTATGATTGGACAGGTGATATCAGCTCTGGCAAAAAAGTCATAATCTCAGGTCAAGAACAACACCTGATGAAGACAAAAGCAAAGCCCATGATTTAGGAACAATTCTACCTCTTCTATATGTGACAGTTTCAGGTATTTCTTCACTTGTGTTTTTAATACATCTAAAAGCTACAAGGAACAACCCCAGTCATCTTTGCTGAATTCTTGCATAACCCAAACTGCACAATTCCACCCAAGGATTCTTGCACATAACATAGCAACTTGTGATTGAATTACTAGAGCATGCTAAATTGCTGAAAGTCCTTACATGGAAACAAGATTTTTGTTCTTTTGAAGTTCACTCTCTGTAACTACCAGCAGTTAGATCTGTAGTATCATAACAGTCTGTAGCAGCAGTTAGCTGTGATCTTGCCATAAGATGATTATGAGTGTGGGTGGACTGTAGGAAAGCAAACAAGCATTGATTTAAGACTCGGACAGTCATGATTGAACCTGAAATTTTAAAAACTTCATTTTGCTTCCGAAGATACTTTGACCAAAAGAATGCATTTTTATATTTTCAAATAAAAACAGCTTATGTGATCAGATAAAGCTCTTGGTATCTTTTTTTGGAGGGGTGGGAGGAAAAGAGTCACCTGTGAGAAAGCTCTGCATGCCTAGAGAGCTCAAAGGACGCTGTAAGATTCTGATTTTTTTTCAGATGAATGCCATGGCTTGGGTGAGTGCCCTAAAGACTACTGTCTGCAGGGAGGACAGACTGTCTCTGCAGAGCACCCCATTAGATGTTCTTGCAGTGTAAAGGGTAAGAGGAATATTTTCCACAAAATATATATGTTTACTCTGTCTTTTTTATTTTTTTCTCCCTAATATAGGCCCATTTTTTGTAATTGCTTCTGGAGTAAAATGCTGCCTAAATGGAGGAAAAAAAAAAATAGGGCTATTATCTTTCATTGGTACTGCCCGCTTTTGCTCAACTCTTTCCACTACAAAAGTGTAACAGTAGCAGGGCCATTTTATAACTGATCTGCAGGAATCATCTCTGTCCAGTTATTAGAGAGCATCCCTGCCAAAAACCTAAGATATAAACCTAAAATAAGAATTGGACTAATCCAGTGCCACTGTAATCCACAAAAAGGTTCATATTGACATTGGCAAGCAGTGTAACAGACTAGAAATCTGATGTTGAACTTAAAGCTAAACTAGCCAAACAGACTAATCAGCTCAGTTTGAGACCAGGCTCTATGTACCCAACCCTGTAAAATGGTGAAATCTGGTAATGTGCTGTATTTCTAAGATGCACTGAAAAAGAAGAGTGGGTCTTCAGCAAAACAACATGGACGACAGCAATGGCATTTCTGCAGAACATTATCATTGATATACTCTATATAGAGCTGAGACTCTTCTGGCTTTTCTTTGACTGCTTAAGCATGTGCTTATTTCTGTTGAGGTCTAAACTAAACAGATATTCAAGCGCTTTGCTGCATTTAAGTTGACCATTATAATTTATTTAGTGGAGGAAATTAATTAATTATTTCCCAGTGGTTTCATTAGGCCTCTAAGGTTATTCTGTGAATTATTTTGTTTAAGTGGGTTTGTTTACATACAAATGTATTCTAAAACACTTTGGAATTGTAGGCATGCTATTTGAATGTATACTGACAGTGCACTTTCAGACACATAAACCAATATATGGAAGGGATGTGACAAATAGCAACTACGTATGTATGTGATTTATTAAAAGCATTGATTAAATCTCTCAGGAAGCTATTCCAAGTATTCTGTTCTTTAGGATTCAAAGTGGTGCTCATTCCACCAAACTGAAGGCACTAACTTTTAAGTCAGTGATCTAGATATCTTTTAGTGTCAATGAAGTGACAAAGACATACTGGTCTAACGCTGACTAGGGAGCTAGATTAGGCCCCTAACTTTTAGATGGCCGGAATTAGGTAAGACAGACCTTACCCCTGCAGTGTAGGTAGCTATTAAAATACTACCCATTTGTGCCTAATGCACTCCTCAGTAGTTGTAAAGTTCAGTAGGGATAACATTTCACAGGCTTTCCATTGTTCATAATTTCATATATTGGTCTGTAAAACAGATATGACACTACTTGGGACAAGATGCTTTTTTACTAATATATGGGACATGCAATTGTGGCTTTGAATATGACTTTCTTACAGGTATGATATCCACTCACTCTGTAACTGATGTCACCTACTGCTCATAGCAGTTTTCTTGACATCAACTCCCAGTTTCACAGAAGTTTAGAAATGATATTTCTATTTAAAGCACTGTAGCTGGAGAATAACACTGATGGATGCTGAATAGAAGATGAAAAATACTGAATCTGGTTTTAACTGGAAATGAGCCAATTATTCTGGATTGGGACCTGCTCATTTCAGTACTTTTAATGGCTTTAAAAAGAATTCTACAGAGAATAAGTGTTATTTTTTTTCTCCATGCTTACTTTGTACTTTGAGATCTCAGTCTGTTCACTTTGCCAATAAAATCTATAGAAATATATAGGCTGATAATAAAATATACAAGGTACAGCATGTTGAAAGATGTTAAGAAACTGCAGTTGTCTTTCTATTATTGCTGTATTTTTATTCTTTCACCTGACGTGTCATTCTACAGCAGATTTTACTGCATTCTACAGCAGATTTTACAGAGCATGAGGTGAATTGATATAATTAGCTTGGTTTCCTGCCATCTTTCCCATAGGTCAAGCCAATTAAAGGATAACTGAGGGAGTCAGTACTCCAAACTGTAGCATATGGCACCATGGCATACAACTCATAGGAGATGGAAAACAAATTCACTGAGATTTTAGGTTTGAAATTAAATTCAATCTAAAACATGTTTGACTCCGAACCTCCTTGCAATTTTCCTTCTTTCTGTTAGTTTCCTATATTTGTCATGAATCAGAGCATTATTCTATTCTCAGGTCATACAACAGCCTCTTTTTTGCCTTTGAATGAGCACCCTGCTGCAGCAATTTCACTATTCAATGTTTTTCATGGGAAGAATCATGGGTAGAAGCATGAATTCATCAAGAATTCAAGGAGGGAATCAACTGAAAGCCAGAATTTCCAATCCTTGGTATATTCAAGAACTCTAAAATCAGTTCTACCGCAGAAAGCAACCCCCACCCCACAGGCCCAGCAAATCAAACAAAATGTGTAGTATTCAATTTTTTTTGCTGTTGGGGACATTGTAAAATTAGCAATAAATCAAACTATTTATTTTTGTTTCAAGATAAATCTAGTTTCACAGGTCAGTTCCCTATTCAGTCTGAGTCTGAATACTTTAGATGAGGAACCTCATTTTCCTTGGAGCTCACCCGTCCCAGGGTAGTCTGATAAAAATTGGTTTGCTGGGAAGTTTCTAACAACACTTTATCTCAAGGATGCATATGTAGGAATTTTTCCAGTGCTGGAACACTCTCCTCCATGCCTATAAGCTGTTAGAAGGTTCCTTGGTGTGACCTTGGTGTGTGCCAGTGAGGACTTTGCAGACAATCCCTTGGCAAGACTCAAGAGTCAGAATGACCTAGGGCAGATTCTTGCTAGGCAATTTGTATACAGTCATCTTGTTGTGGAGGCAGAGAACTTACTAGTGAGACACAGGCTATTTCATGTCATTTGGCCCAATGAATGTTCTCTGGCAGCTTTAATTTATTAAGATGTTGGTAAAGATGGACATAGGATGCACTATGAACATGTAATGTCATTAAATACAAAGGGCAAAAAGAACGGACGACTTTGCATGAATTCCAAATATGAACACAGTATTTGTAAAAATGCCTAGTTTTCCCATTCTATTTAGATTATAGCTCTTCAAGCAAGGCCTCTTTTTCTATGAATATAACTTAGTGCATCCCTCATCTCAACTAGGGCCTTGAGTGTTTCTGTTGTATTACAAATAGTAGTGAAGAAAACCAGGCTCTTATCCAGGTACTGAATATCTCAGTGTTTAGGAGAGGTAAAGTGTTCCCTAGCTATTTTTTAGGTATTCTTTTAAATATAGGATTTTTATATTTCTTATGATTTTTTACACAGTATAGCTCACATGTGGTGACATTGTTGTTCTGGTAACTCCTTCAAATCTAGATGTACCTTAACTGTGGTTATACAGATGGTGGATCTGATTTTGCATTGTTATGACATTACACAACAGCATAAATCACATTTCCACAGATAATGATTTCAATGGAGGAGCAACGGTATGCAATCAGTATAGCTGCTTTGTAAATAAAAACTTACACTTTCTGAGAACTGGCAAACAAGATTAAAATCCAGAATAAAGCTGTTTTTCCTGCTTTTCAAAAAATGATGAATAAATGAATGCCCCTATATGTTATTCACTATGATCCTTGAATGTACGTTGGGATACTCTCAGGTGAGTATGAGAGAGAAAAACAAGGCTGCTTAATTCTTAATCTCGTCTATGGGCTAGTCCTTGTAAAATAATAATTATCAAATTAGATTCTCTGAAAGAATGAACTCGTCAAACTCACATACTTTATCTGATGTGGCAACCGATGTCAGTATAATAATGCCACGCCAGCACTGCTTAAGCTAAGAGTTTGTCAGTTGCCCCATGATAAACTCTAGCATTTGAGGGATTTTTTTCATCCCAGTTCATCAAATCACAGAGGTCTGACATTCAATATGCAGTCCTCAGGGTTTCAAATGTTCTCTTGCTCTTGATTTATGCTAACAATAGAATACTTAAAAGAATAAAGACTTAGTATCATTGCAGTAGGCTAAGTGACTCTGATTAAATAGATTCCAGAAATTTGCTGTGGACAGCTGGACTGAAGTAGATAGTTTGGATGAGAAAAATTGAAAGTGAAGCAAAGCTTGAACTTTGAACTATGAACTGGTGCAGGAAAGCAGGGGAAAGAGGGGAGCATCTTATTTCCTGTATATCTTTCCTCTGAAGGTGAAGTGGATCTTCAGTGTGTGCTTGGTATTTGGAGAGCAGGCTCAGGGATTCATCTCATTTAACTTTAGAGGTCTTCCACGCAGGGGGGTACAGGGGTGCTCATCACCTCAGGTTCAGGTACTGGCCTTTCCAAGGCATGATTCTTCTGAGCTTTCTCAGCAGGTAAGGTGAATCACACCTTCTAGTACTAACCTATTTTCATTGAGAACATAGAGTGTAGACAGTAAACAAAAATGTATATATCTGTGTTACATATGCCTATGATTGTACAGCTGAATCCCACTCCCTGCTCTGGAGGTCTGGACAGAGAGTGGTCAGGAAAGGAAAAGGATAAATGTTAGCAGGGAAAGTGGAGAGCTTTCCTGCAGCTTTGAGATTTCTTCCCCCTAATGGTGGGACAAGTGGTAATTCACAGAAATGGACGTGGAAGTCTCTTTATTGGCACAATCTCACAACAGATTAGATTAAAGATTAGATGGAAAGTGGTCAAGTGCTTCACAAGGAAAATGTCTTTTTTTCTGCATATATTTTTACATCCTGTCCTAAATGTACTAATTTTTTCCATTCTCTTTCTCTCTCTCTCATTCTCTCATTGTAAACTGTAGTAATCATAAGATTTTGTGCAGGAAATTGCATTAGTCACTTTCTTCTCCATTTAGAAATATTTTTCTATGCTAAAAATTCATTTTATTTAACTTATGGCAATATTGCTTCCCCATACATAAGCATTCTGGGAACACTGTTCTGAGAAATATTTGATCAGATTTATCATCCTAGCATTTTAGATATCCTGATATCTATAAAGATTGCCGTGAATCCTGCTAGATATTCTTAAGTGGGGAAAAACATACATACTTAACAAATGAGCATGGACAACTTTTATATTTAAAATAAAGGCACTCTCTATCACATGCTAGGTGAGTTCAGACTTAATATCTTCTGCTGCCTTGTCTTGCTTTATATCAGCCAGGAAACAATCCATCTGTTGCCACATGATGCAACTAAATTAGAAAGCGTAGGGTCTGTGAAGCAAATGTTTTCCAAGCAAAATGTCTATTGTCCCCCAAAAAAGGAGAGAAAAGAAATGACAGCTTGATTGTCACCCTTCCAACCCCTCCTTCCCTCCCCCTAAAATTGCTCAATGTTAATATGAAATTATACAAAAAAAATCCAGTTCTCTGGAAAGGACAGTGATATTTTCCTTTAAAATAAACAGCGGGACCTAATTTCTTTTCCCCGTTAGCACTTAAAATTACCGCAAATGATTGCACAGAGCACACTAGAGGGCACTAGCGAGCTATAAATATTTTCTAGTTTACCACTGGCATTTCCATTACAGTGTCTCTCAGGAGCTTTAGACTGCTGTTGTCCCCTAACTATGGGCCGTTTTTGCAGTACCAAATCTTTTGAAAGATGGGGCCAAACGTAATGATGTGCTTTTCCCACTGTTCTAACGATTTGGTATATTTATAACGAATAGATAAAAACAGTGACTTTCATGTCACGTCAGAAAATGACTCACTGGGCAGTCGGTCAGGCTTTGCTACAGGGCTAAAACACCTCCATTCTGCACTCAGTCTGCTCTTCTGAAAAATAGCTCTCCATAGTGTTGGTAATACCAAACAAGAGTGGGCAAGCATGTGGGTATATGTATTTCCCTTTGGGATTTTGTTTAAAGCCAGTTTAAACCCTCCTCTTCAGAGAATAAGGTCTAGTACATGAAAATGTTATACCTTGTTTCTGAATATATGAATGAAATAAAAGTGGCAGAAAAGGTGAAAGGAAGTGATACAGCAAATATTTCAGGAAAATGTAAGAGGGCACAGTTTATGTTTCTTGCTTAAAACTGTGACTTAGTTTCCTAAATAAAGGAACTTTGCCTTAGAATCATTTGTGAGAAAGCTAAGCAGCACTTCCTATCTTTTTTTAATTGTTCTGTGGCTTGAACTGAATGACATTTCCAAAAATAGGAAATTGACCTACCCCAGCTTTCTAAAAGTATTGTGCTACTGTCAGGAGACTGCAAGTAGGAACAACCTCTCTACTCCTTTGACCTCTGCCTCTTGTTGTCTTATGGATTTTTCTCTGCTTAGGCTGGCTGCTGGAATTAAGCCTTTCTGACAGACTCAGGAGGGAGGCACAAATTTTTCCTATCAGCTGCCTGTTCTGTTTGGATGGGTGCAGGGATCTAGTAAACAAATCATTATGACCTTATATATGTGCAGTACATTTTTAACTGCCATTGAGATGTGACCTCACTGAGTGGGCAGTATGTAGGCAATATTTAAGAAATGTTTGAGATGTGCTTTTATCCAAATCTTTCTTTTGGCATTGATGAATGTTTTTTACAAATCAGCAACGTGCAGTAATGCATTTCAAAGGTGCTTGGAGCTTGTAATCTTTGCTCATCTTAACTCTTCATCTTCATGGAAAGGGATTTACTAAATGCTCTCATTTCAACATGCAAAGTTATTTGCTGTCTCCTGTGTTTCTACAGCATCCAGCCCATGACTTGGGTGGCTACAGTGATACAAACAATGATGGTAACAGATGCTATAAACCATCACGGAGTAACTCTGCCTTCAGTTTCATCCTTGGGCACTTCTGTGGAAATAAGAGAGTTTTCAAAATATTCTCCAAACAGCACTAAAGCCTTGTCCCCATACACCAGACCAGGATATCTGATCTGGTGCTTGCTACTTTGACTATTTCTGAACTTCCTTTCCTCCAAATGCCTGCCTGATCTTCCTTGTTTTTGGGTCTATACATGAGACCACCACTGCCAGTGACAAGCTCTCAGGTTGTGAGCCTCTGACAAGATGAGGGCCAAAGTTGGCACTGTCTCTTTTGCCTTTATTTTCTGCGATGGAGGACAAGAGTTCTAAACCTATTGCATAATTGACTTTTATATTTAATAGACTGCCTTCCATTACATCAGCCTGCCCCTCAGGCCCTGCTGAAGTCCTGATTGATTTCTAATAGCTTTTAAAGTTAATACTATAGCCTGCTGCTATTTCTCAGTGCATTTGATTGGTGTTTTTCTGTATTGGCTTCCTACCATATACTCAACTGGAATACGCTGAGCATTTCTGATTGGGGAATACTGTGGGGAGGGAGAGAAACATCCAAGATTGTTTTTCGCTGCTTTTAGTTGGAAATACTATCAGAAAGCATTCCAACAAAGCTGCCTAGTGTAAGTCAGCAGTCTAGGACTAGGGACTAAGCCCTAGGATCTCATTAGCAGACTCAGAAGATACAGCAGTTATGACCTTGGCCAGCAAAGTCTGATTTTACTGTTGCCATATTTCTTTAATTTATGAAATCTTTGAAAACTGCCTGGAATACATAAACTTCAAATAAGGCTGCACCTGCGACTGAAAAAATATTCCATCTGTCCCTGAAATGTCTGTCCACCAGGCCACTTAACTAAGGCAAGGATAAGGTATGCACCATTACCTCAGTTCATATGGTGGCACTTACGCTCTGCTCTTGTGCCTCCACCTCCCACCCTGAAGAAAATATTAACATCACCCATCATGCCTGGGAGCTTAAAACCAGCGTGAGGCTGATGTGTATATCCAATACGAGAGCAGCTTTCTGAGTGCTGAGTGTCCAGCAACAAGACAAGAGCAGATCAAGTGACCAAAGCCAGACTGGGCCTGGACACTGCTGGCTGGTGATTTGCTCCCCCCATGCCCTGACACGGCTCCAAAATGGTTTGTGGGCTTTGGGCCCATAAACCATCTCTTCTTATGGACCAGGGCATTCTCCGCATTAGCGGGAGTGAGGGGCAGATGTCTGCGAAGCAGCTGGCAAAACTGTTCCTGGGCAGACTGTGAATCTGCTGCACGGGGATAGTGTTCGTGCACGCTCCAGCTCAGGTCGCCCAGCTGCAGCCTCCCATCCATACCAGCTCCCTCCTGGCCGCTGTTCCAGGTCCAGCTGTGCTGCTGGTGCTGAGTGATTCCTGTCCCTCCTTGCTCCCTGGCTGGGTCTTCTCACACACAGCTGGAGAAGGACACCAAGTGAGGTGGGGGTCAGCCATGTCCCCCTTCGGCAAGTTGAACAGCCCCACAGCATTATTCCCAAGCTACTGCAATTACTGGTTGTCCTCTTCCTGATCAGAAAATAAAATAGCTCTCCTCAATCTTGGCTTCATCCCACAATTCCCACATGCATCTTCTCCTGACAGTTTGTTTTTCTTCTGCTGATGGCACAGTGTCCAGTGAAATTTGTCTCCTCTCAGTACCTAGGAAAACTATATCTATATCTATAAAGAGACATCTCGAAGAAATATCTATAAAGAGATGCAGCAGGCTCTTCCAGAGAGAAGGAGCAAAAGTTTCTGAGAAACAGCTCAATCTCATCTGTAGCTGTGAAAATCAAATATCCAGTGAGTTACCCATCTGCACAGGGTTGGATTCACTCTGGAGTTGATAAGTGACGATATTGTCAGTTAGCATAGTTTCAAGCAGACTGTTCATTAAGTTTTTGGCTGCCTTTTCTATGCATTCCTGGGCCCATGTTTACATATCCTTATAAAAGGTTGTGCCATAGTTTTATGCAGCCATATGCAAAATACCACTGCATGATCTTGGGCCAGCTGACAGGTGTCATATTTATAACAACACAACATTTTTACTGGGGATCAGCTAGCACAGTAAGGCAATCCTCCAAGCATCACAATTTGTAATTTCTTTAAAACAAGCAATAAAATACATGGGCTTATATGTAAACATTTAGTACACAATAGTGCAGACGGTTTGACTGTGTTACATACTGAATCGCCCTGGGATTATGATAGCGAACAAACAGAAAAACTCAAAATGCCTCATTTCAATGCAACCTTATGCATGAGATTTCAAGCCCTCTAAAGTCAGAAAGCATGATTTTGAATCTCCTGTGTTGTAAATAGATCACTCTCCTTGCAAAAGCAAGGAGTAAAAGGAGTCAGATGGAAGCAGCAGATTACATAGATCCTGAGCTATTTTTCTCTTTAAGCAGCTGTTTAATTTTGCTGGTAGCATGCTCCTCTGAAACAGAACACCAATCCAAACTAATGTACGATAGAGAGAAACTAAAATGCTTCATACAAGCTGCTTGTTAAGGACTTGAGCATAAGCAGAACAGCGCTTCTAAGCTCATAAATTTACTCTCAGCAGTGTGGTCTTCCTTACGATGAGAAATTAGCCTTTAAAAATCATATGATCAAAAGCATGTCACTGGAACCTGGGGAAAAGTCAAACAGCTCTGAGTGGGAATCCTACCATGCTCCTAAATATATGGGATAATTTTCTCTGTGACTGTGCTGTAACATGGGTTGTTTGAAAGGATTATCCATTTCTGATGGGTGTGAATGGCTGTAGGTGTGTGCATTGTGTGTGATAGGAGACTTGAGTGTCACAAACTGTGCATGGATTAAACTTCGGAAGCATTCAATTTAATGCTTTTATTTCTTGGAGATTGTGTACTTAATCTTTGTAACAGTGGCCAGCTGCAGTTATGCAGAGAGAAATGCTTCATAGGCACAAGAGAAAAATAAAACAATGCAAGTGCTCTCCCACCTTCCCTCCCTTCTTTTCAGAAGACAAGTTTGTGTCTTGGAAGGGTTTGAAAGCCAAGCTTTAAGGGCACAGATGTGCAATAACTTTTGTGGAATGTGTATATGATCTTCCTATGTATCACTGAGCATGAAAGGGATGTTTTGCTCTTTCATCCATGCATCACTTGTCACCACTGAAATACAAATTGCGAACATTTTCAAAGGCAAATGTGTGCCCAGAACGATTTCCCATCCTTCAGAGTTCAGATTTTAGGGTGCTTATTGTAAACTGACCCATGCCCTTTCTTTCAATTGACAAGATTTTTCTTTTTTCAGAAAATGTAGTCTGTATGCATCATCATGCAGCATGTAAGTAGCTCAGTAGACAAAGGTTTATATAAAAATCTGAACAGCTTAAAACTCCTTATCTGAGTATATGTCTGTTTGTAAGAAGAATAGATTAACTTGACACAGTGTATGTTTATGAGCTGGATAAAACGCTTTAGGTTACAGAATAGGATGCAAAAAGAGTCTTAAACATAATAGCGCCCAATAAATTTCATAAACTGATATTGCAAAAGGTTTTTTATTGTTATTGTCATATATCATATGTAATCTTATCTATATGTGTGTGTGTGTATGGATGTGTGCATATGTGTGCGTGCGTGTGTGCGCATGTGCAAGTATTTTAAATATCCAGCCCTGTTACTCAATATCACGGCTCAGACTCTGCTGAATAGATTTTACCCACTGGATTCCTGGTTGCTGTGGGGCTAGTTACTGTTCATGGGCTGATGCTGGTCTAAGTCTTGCCATGCATTAGAGTAGTTTAGGGAGTATTAGGAAGCAAGTATATAGTTTGGGGGTGTATAAGGAGGTAAGTATATGTTTCAGCTGAGGACTGTTTAATATGGTGTGATCTGTCTCTGTCTACTGTCTTTTGACTGGGGACTAAGCGATCATCTGTGAAGGCTGGAATCAATGAGGAATTCTTATGTGGAAGAGATACAGCCATTTCAGAGGGGCACAGTCTCCAGTTCAGTGGATATCCCTCCGTATTTCTGTATCTTCCAAACATACATCTGCTCAAGCACTATAAATGTAGCAAAGTCATTATCCTGTTGATATGCCAAGATTAGGGGTACATTAATATCCCCTCTTTGCTACCAGTAGGACCACTGTATTATTTCTGTAAAATTCTTTATTCTCGTCCTGAATTTCTGTACTAATGGAACTGAACAGATGGCGATGTTTGGGTACAATATTTCAAATTGCCTCTATTTCTTAAGAACACAGTCCTGTCATTGCTTCCCATGAAACGTCTTGTTTTGGTTTATTGATTCCAGAACTTATAACTGTGGTGTGTGGGTATGTGAATATTTAACCAGATTACTGTCAAATGGTCCATAGAGAGAAAGAGCCCCTTTCCAGTTCTTGAGCTGCTGTGCTTCTTCTCTGAGGACAGACAGTAATGATAGCAAATAACCTTAATCCCTCCTTATCAAACCTGCAGGAGTGGTTGCCTGCAGAGGACAGGAAACACGCCACGTTGCAAGGGGGCTGCAGTGCACTTCTGTGGCATGCCTGTTTTCAGGGGACCCTATTACATGGGACACACTGTTTCTAGAGCACTTCAGCACAGCACACAGTGTGACATACATATGAATATATGCATGCACAGGAACTGTCCTGTTGCCTGCTGGCTTGAGATACTTCCTTTGTTAAAGCACTGTTGAGACTGAGTCCATTTATAGTTGAGGTCATGGTGTTTCACAGTTGGGAATTCCAGTAATTTTGGTGGCTAATGGTTTAAGGAGCAAGAGAAAATAATCAGGCCTGACTAACCACACCAGGTCTGTGTAAGCATACAAAGGCATGTTGGTATAGTGTCAGAAAAACTAGAATGTTTATGTGAGAGTGAATAACCCCTGAACTGACAGAGTTCTCCCAAAATCCAAATGAAGAAGGAATTTTCTGAAAATGTTCACTTATCATGTTTGAAATTAGAGAGTAAGCACCACTCTTACCAGTGTAATTACTAAGCCTTAGGAGCATTACCAGGTTAATAATATTTTTAAAAGTTCTAAAAATAAGAAGAATTTGTAAAGACACTCAGAACAAACATATTTACATGAGGATCATTGTTATATGGTGTGATTAGTGAAAACGGAAAGAGATGATACATATTCAGAAAAAAGGGCAGAAAGTCATACTAGGAACAGAGCGGACTTTCATGAGCAGAGGTGTATGTGAGTGTTTATTGGCATGGTAAGCCAGAAGAGGAAATGGAGGGCTGCCAGGGAGATACAGCAGTACTCAGCAAAAGAAGTGGGACTGCTGCTTGGCCACAGAGCCTCTACTTCCGATGTGATGGGACTTTCTGAAGGTCCATGAATCCATGGCCCTGGGAAAATAGGTAATGGCAGCAACTGAATTCCAAGTACTTGCAACACCGGTCCTGACACAGACCTGTAATCGTTGGACTGTCTGGATCAAAATGGAAAAGTAGTAACTGAGTGGGAAAGATGGAAGGTAGTAACTGTGGGTGGGAAGGAAGGTCCTCTGAGTCCAGATGTCAGTGTAATTGTCTTCTTGCCCTTGCCTAAAGCTACTCTGAGAAGGAAAAAGGCTGAACGTGAACAATATTAGACAGACTGTTTGAACTGTTCTCATCTCGACTGTTACCAATGTCTCTTTTATTAAATATTCACATCTGTACATGCATATCTCCAGATCCCCCAGGTGAGTGTTCTGTGAGCCAGCAGTGCTACTTAGATTAAAGAAAAGTCATGAGGGAAAAACTGCATAGCTCAATGTTTTTGTTCTTATTTTCTTTTATTTTCTTTAAATATTTTGGAGGGCAGTAGAATTTCACTTATAGTACTTCTAACTTTAATAGCCTCTCTGTGGAGTCTATATATCTGATATCTGTACAGCTCACCATAAAAAACCTTTGAAGCTCTTGCGTCTTCAGTAGTAAACTGGTATATGGTCCTGTAGTGCTGAAATTGTATCAGAAGAATGACTGGAAGAGTTAAATATTTCCTGAAAGAGTTGTCATACTTGCATGTAAGGAAGGTTTCACTGAGCTATATATTCTAGCACTGATGATATTGCCAAGTGAAAAAGGGGTCAGTATAATTAGGCCTTTTCTTTGTATGGTCCATGTGGAAAGTATATGTGATACTTATGTTCTGTAACACAGAGGGCTTCCTGCATGTCGACAGAACATGAAGAAATGCGTACTTAGGGTGTCATGAACAGTTTGTCTATTGAAATATAATTTTTTTTTGATTTGCACGCCATTTTTGCAGTTGAGTAATGTGTTGACAAAAATATTAGAACTGTGTGTGAGCGTAAATATATATTTTACGCTGGCTCAGCAGTTGCAAATGAAACTGTAGTTTTAGCTCTTTAATGAACATTGCTAGGCGTAACATAAAGATCTTTCCTTCACTTTCATGATAGGCTTTACTTTTCTCTCAATGTATTCACCCTTTAGAAACATTTATGTATTTTTAGGAGTCGACCAGAAAAAATGTTTTAATAAACAGCTTCTGACTCAGTAACTAATGGTTTTGACTTCAGTTCCTTTGTGGCTTAAAAAAAGTGTTTATTTAGAAAATGCCTTCAGCAAGGATATATTTTGGGATTTATTATATGTCACAGATTAAATTATTTCTTGTTTATTCCTTTCACTTAAAATGCATAATTAATATTTCACAGTATGTTTAGATTAGTAGTTACATTTCATTCTTTACTTAATTTTAAAAGTCATTTAAAGTGATCTTAGTGAGACTTAGCTTTAGTACTCTCAGAGCACAACCTATAAATCAGGTTAAATGTTTGAGTCAGGGAGCTCTAATGCTGCTTATAAATACAGAACACTGGCAAAAATTACACTTTATCTAGGGCTACAGTAGCTTGTCACCCACCAATAATTAATGACACAAGTTTCACAGTCTTAAAAAAACACAAATCAGGAATTTAAAGCCATCTCCATGTTAATTAAGGGGCTTTAAGAGCTGCAAGGTCTTTTTTTTTTTTTAAGTATTATTGGTCTTCACTGTATTTTTCTAATCATCAGAAATGGTTGTGGAAGAATGCTCACATACAGGTAAGTTACATTTATGTATCTAAAAGACTGAGATACACACTTGGAAAAGTCATCAAAAGTACAGAGTTAAAATGGGATAGCAATTTTTAGGAACATAGGATAATTCAGATTGGAAGAGACTTCAGGAGATCATCTAGTCCGACCTTCTGCTCAAAGTATGGTTAAGTTCAGATCAGGCTGCTCAGGATTTTATCTAGTCAGGTCTTGAACTTGAGTTAATATTTCCCAGAACAAATTAATGTGCAATTTGCATGTACAAAGATATAGACCTAAGGTCTTTCATTAGTAAGCTAAGGCCCAATGAGATATTCTTCCTCTTACGCCATCTTTCTTTCTCTCCTATTTCTGGCTGCTTTTCCCTTCCTCTTTCTGATCTCTTTCTCACTTCACTTTCTTCTCCTGTACTTCAGTCTGTTTCTTGATGGAAAACTCTAAAACGCATAGTAAAAACATCAGTGAAGTGCTCCTTCCAAGATGCTGTTGGTCTAATCATAGACACACAGAAAAGTGACTGGAAGGCTCATCATGAAGTCATTTAGTCCATCATGCTACTTCCAGAGCCTACAAGATCTGAACCCTCCTGACTGGCATCTGTCAAACCTCTGAGAATAGAGGTTCCAAACCCAACCAGATGACAACCTGTTGCAGGGCTTGATGAACCTCACCAATAGGAAGTTTTAATTTATGTTCAGCATAAATCCATCTTTAAGTAACTTAAGCTCATTCTTTACTATCCTAACTGCAGCAGACATTGAAGACCTCACTTTTTGCTTAGATCAAGCTTTTCAGACTGTTACCATGCTTCAGTGATTTCTTCTCTCAACTAAATTAACACTAGTTAATGCTTTCAACGCATCCTCACAGACCATATTTTTAGATTTCTGATCATTTTCATTGTTTGCCAGAGCACATTCTGTTCTTGGTTGATTTCAGTTTTGAATTTTGATGTCTACAACTGGACATAGCATTCAGCTTAAGTCTTAGTAATGCACTTGGTACAGCAGAAGAATTAAGCCCATGTTTTCTAAATCGTCTTCTATTTCTGTCTTTGGCATTTGCCTTTTTCACTACAGCATGACACTGTTGATTCATGCTCAGCATGTGATCTATTATAAGGCCCAGACTGTTTTCTGAAGAACTGCTATTGCTTCTTTCAGTCATTCTCAAAACGGCATTTGTGTGGTTGGTTATTTCTTTCTAACAGTAAAATCTGGTACTTGTCTTTATTGCATATCTTACATTTTTAGACCACTTCTCCAATTTGTAAATATCATTTTTAATTCTAATTCTATCCTCTAATGTGCTTGCTGACTGAAGCAACTCTTTGTAGCTTGAAGTCCTCTTCCAAGTTAATAAACATACCGTCTATTCTACCACTGAGGTCATTAACAAAAACATTAATGGAAAGCATCTTATTCCCTTCATATTCAAGTTTAAACAAAAATGAGCAAAAAAAAAAAAAAAAAAATCCATCCCACCAAAACCTTCTCTTATTCAAAATGGATACTGAGATGACAAAGCATGTGCTCTTGCGTATATGCTGTAGACCTGAGTCATCTGATATCCTTGACTACAGTTCTACTAGTAAATTAAACTGTTTAGAACCAGGTCTTGACTGCTGTGTAATCTGCATCCATAATATGTAACTGTTGCTTTTTTATCCATGCCAATTAGTAGCACCAAAGATGATACGCAAATACATTTCAGGAATTAGCATGAGCCATTGGGACCATTCCCAATAGGCACCTTGGGATAACCAATGGGCAGTATTTAACCACCTGTTTTGGTGGGGAAAAGCTTCTCTGTGTGTACGCTAGCCATGCCATACCACTTGTCCGGGTGTTTACCACCAGAACCCTGGTTTCGTTCTAGCCTTTATGACTTCTAGGTATTTTCAGAAAGGAAGAGCTTGTTTCTAGACATGGCTAGAAGTAGGTGATTGGAAGGGACTAAGACACTGAAAGGTTTGTTTCCTGTCATGATGGAATAATAAGGAAATGCAAATGCTGTGAGGGCCTAATCTAACATGAAACTGTCAATGTCCTTTTTGTGTAAATGGTCATAGAAGTTTCCATTCACTTCAGATCAGTTGCACAATTAACTGAAAACTATACATTCAAAGCCATAACGGTTAAGACATTTTTACACCCCGAAACAAGACTATCATCCTGGAAATGTCACATGTGACATTGCCTCCTGTGTGACTTTGGAAAGAATTTCACGTTTGCTGTATGTCATGGGCAGTCTTTAAAAAGTATAATCACAGTGCCTGAGTGGTGCCTGGCTTTTAAAGGAAGAGAACCTATGCACTATTGACTTCAGTGACACTGCACGTGTAATCACTTCCTACTGGCTGAGCATCCTAAAGCCTTTATTCTTGAATACAACACATTTTTCATGTTATCTTTTCTTCACTACTTAGGTAAATTAATCAAGAATTGTCATTGGTTCAATTTAACATTTGTAAGGAACCACCAGTATGTTACAAGAAAGCGTTTTCTATGATGATAATACCCTTATACCCGGAACAAATAGGCATGGCAAGTATTTATCAGTTGATATTATCGGTGTATTTGTATTAGCGTAGCTGTATTTCTGTTTCTCTGTTTTCTAGTAAATTGCAAATTAATATTTGAATATCATTGCTTAAGGCAGTGCCTGAGTCTCAGATGTGGATTTCGGTAATTTGAGAGATTTGGTAATCTTTGGCTTGAAAATATTGCTCCAAAATGTTGAAAACACAGTTAAATTCTCATTCTTTCCACAGCATTGTAATGATTTCATTTGGTCTTGTGAAGGCAGCACACTGCCTGTTGCAGAATCTGCAAAGAGCACAGATAGCTCTGCAGGACCCTGACCAAAATTGTGCTCTACTTATTAGCTCAAAAGGCATGAAAAGAATGTGCTTTTGGGGAAGGCAAACTTTTTTGCTTCTAACCCAATCAATTGTACCATAGGACTTATAAAATAAGAAAAACCTTAATTCTCAACATTTTTAAAAGATAGGATTAGTATCCTGTTGGTTTCTCATATACCAAAGCTTTTACCTTTTTGGTACAGATTTTGAAGCCTTGCTATCCCTTTGACAAATATGTAGTGCTAATATAAGAGACCAGGGGCTAAATGACTTAAAATAAACTTAAAAGTTTAACTTTGATCACATTTGGGTCTTAATGGCTGCATCTATGTTGCTAAAGGCATTGGCCCTAGAGAAGCTCCAAGTCCATATGGTATCCAGTGGTTTGTGTCCACACTGCTTAGTATGCACATGCACTCCATGGAGCAGATTACCTGCACTCATATCAGGTAGAGTACTTGCACTGCAGGGCCTTGTGTCTCCTCTGGGCCCCATGTCAAGTCTCCCATATCCTAAAGATATGGTTATTTTTATGTGTTATTTTTCATCTCTAAATGACTGAAATAGTGTAAGGGCTGTACTGCTCACAATGGTAGTATTTTATGGAATGAAACTGACTATATGTGAAGTATACATCAGAGTCTGTCATAATACCACAGGGAATATTTGAGAATATAAGACCTTCTGGGATAGAGCTGGAAGGAAGACTGTGTAGAGACAGTATAGGGCAGAGGCCAACAGTCTGCCTTTTGGGAGGAGTCTGCGGCATGAACTATCCTTTCAGCCATATTTTGTCTTGAAGAGATGTAATTGGAGCGCTCAAAAACAGAATTACGTAGTGAACTAACAGTTCTTCAATGTGGGCAATCTAAGGTCAAGGTCAGTAGAGTCATGACACGCTCACACGCTTTTTTAGCATAGTAGACACACCCAATAAAGCCTCACTCCCGAAGGTACTCAGGAAATAATGGTATACTCTAGATTTATTTGGGCCTCAATCTTGTTGAAATTTGTCCTTGCCTTTTTTGTTAATTAAAAAAAACAACAACAACAACAAAAATTCCATCAGGATTGAGCCTGCTGTGTTTCCAGAGAAATTTCTGTGTGTCCCCAGAAATTCCCTGCAGTTCTCAGTAATAATGTCCAGTCTTAGCTTAATAGCCTGCACTGCAGATATTAAGGTCCTCTGCAGGAAGATGAACCTCTTGAATTCAAGGACAGGAAACTAAACTAATTTCCTTGTCTTGAGTGGATGATAAAATACTGCAATTTTGACTGCAAGGGATACATGTGTTGACTTTGCCTGTTGTAGTGTTCTTTTAAAAGAGGTGTGCAGAGACATACAAACACCCTGTGCTCTAAGCAACAGAACACAAGCTAGCACAGAACATAGCTCAGATCTGTTTGGAAAAGCCCCTGTAAATTTACCCTCAGGGAGCTTCCTCTCTGAATGCTCTTTATGGATCCCTTTCTGAGGTATGTCTGTCTGTCATATTGTGGATACAATATAAATACCCAGTCTGAGATTGAAACCGCATCTCAGTGTGCTTGCTCAGCTCTTAAGAAGGCAATCCTTTTTCCTCCTATGTCTTGGTCAGTATGATTAGTGGTAGGACAGAGTTTCCTGCTGACAGACCATAGGAACAACCTCTTTTTCTTTGCCTTTTTCTTATGTGGACCATGCAAGGAACTGCTTCTCTCCACTACTCCCTGTTTGCCAAGATCCTTTAAAAGGATCCTTTCTGAGCCTTAAAAGTGGTGAGAACATACAGTTGGACTTGCTGTTTACTGTACTACTGCTACAGAGACAGAGAATGGGGTAGCAAGATGGTTTCTGAAAGCCTGGGTTATGCTTTATTATTGATGGGATATGGAGGTAGAAATACAAGGCTTATATGAATTATCTGAGCATGAGTTGTGAAGTTTCTTTCTGCTTTCCTCTCACATACTTAACTACACCGTTTCTCCATTGCCTTCTGTTGGTCTAACCAGAAATCTACTGCCTTTCTCACACTCTCTATTCAAATCATCTCAGCCACCTGCATCCTTCCATCAGGTAGAAAAGGCATTTCTTCAAGCAAATTCATCAAATAGAATGTGTCTCATTGTTACTGGAGAATCTGGACACCGTGATTATAGGGTCTACTTTCCTTTAATATCAAGTTGTTTCTTCCTATTAAATGTTACTGCACAGAGAAGATTTGGGAAGCTATTATTATCTGGTAGGGAGTACAGACTCAGTCATAGTCTTTCATTAACTAGCTAATAAATGCACTTTGTCAACCTAATTCGTTTTTCCTGCAATTAGGATCACAGTGATCAAAATCAGCTATTTCAGTGTTTGCTCAGTAAAGATGGAATTCAACCCACTGGAGAAAGCCTGCCTAAAGACTTGTGTGACACTGAGACTTTGTGACCAAACTTTCATGAGTGTTTAGCAACCAGAAGTGCCTCTGAAGCACTGTAAGGACAACAGCAGAAAAATTAGTCATTTCTTGCAGATGGAAGATAAAGTTCATAATAGGAGCAAGAGGCTTAAAGCAGTTAAGATCATAGGCTAGAAACCAAGCTGGTGTATAGTATTTTTGATAGAAACTCCTTACTGGTATGAATTTCACTTTCAATCATTAAGAAAACAGGTTTCACTGCTCTTAAAATCTCTGATAATTGTGACAAGAAATAAAAATCCTTTTATTTCCTAAATCATTCAGGTTAATACTCCACTCTGAGCAAATAATTTATATTTTCAAGGTACCACCTTTTAATCTGACTTTGATGGATTAATTAAGTCCAAGGCATTTGTTTGCCAAAGTGAGTTTTACCTTTATAAGTGTAAGAAACCCCTATTAACTATGTACCCTTGAGACCAATATTGCACCCTAGACTGATTTCTATATAGCAGTTCTTTAAAAAATTGCAAATGCTATTTGCAGATTCTATCTTACATACAGATTCTGATAATGACCCCTTTCGTGATTTTTAAACCATCCCCTGTTTTACCAATCTTATACTCAGAAACAAACCCACACATATCAACAAATGTGAAATGGAACTAGACTGTTCCAGAGCAACAAATGCCAACTCTCTCCATAACTACCACAACTGATATTCCTTGAAACGAAACCTTCAAAATCTATGGGGCCTATGAGTGTTCAGCCCAAACTGTCATATTTTATATCCAATGGACCAAATGCCCTTATTAACACTGCATGCATGCAATTAAATGAGTACTTTGTGCTAGAATGAACTAGCTCTGCTAGAATGAACTAGCTCATGCAGTTTGTAAAGGACAGAAACAGCCACTTGACAGTAGGAGAACATTTTTCACTCTGACTGCTCAGTCCTGATCCTCAAAGGAATCCTACAGTGTACCTTCAAAAGATGAACCTGAAAACTAAAATTCATAACTCTACTTGATATTAAAAATAAAGGGCTCAATAAAGACATTGGTTTAATGGCCCATACAATTTTCCAGCTAACCCATTCCTCTTATACAGATGCTAAAACAGATGCCATTTCTTTCTCTGCTCCACACAACCTAAGAGCTTCTCACCTTTCTGTTTTTGCTTAGTGGATGCTAACTAACATTTTCTCTCAAGTCATCTAATTGATTAACATAACTGCATTTTACTAAGAGAAATTGTGTCTATCTTCTAGCTAGTTCTCCCTGTTTTTTGTCACTTTTTATCAGGCCTGATGAATATTGAGGCACTCTTGAGTCCAGAAGCTTGCCTTTTCTTTTTCCCTCTGTGTTCGTTATTCTAATACAAGATATTTATTCTTCCCACAAATACTTTCATGATCAAGAATAAGTGAACAATCTAGTTCCATTAATGAAATGAGCAAGTACCAGCCAAAAATAACTAAATGGGACTATTACCACAGGGCTCATATTGAATGTTTGGATACAGCTGCCCTGCAAAACTCCCTCATTCTTGAAATTTAGATTATTTGCCTGTGATTTCTTGCTTACCTGACCTAATCAGATTGCCTAGTGGCAAACACTGTCTACTGAAGCAGTGAGTTAAACAGTTGAAACCTTCACTATCTGATAGTATTGTATCCTCAGTAGAGGTTTCTAGTTTTACTGGCCTGGAGGGTGAGTGTCAGCACTTGAAAAACAGTTCAGTATGATCTCTGGAGGCAACAAGTTAATGACCAAAGATCTTAATGGTCTGCAACAATTGATGTGTGTAAATTTGAGCTGTATGAGGCTTATTTGAAAGAAACTGATGAAAATGTGCTATGTGGAGGTAGCTGTTCCAGAGATAGCATCCATTAGGCATGGCACTACATTTGAACTCGAAGAGGAAGCGAGGCTGTAAAATAATACACAATGTTCCTCAGAAGGCAGCCAAGAATAAGCAATATTTATAGACTGATTAGGTAGCTATAGATAACATGAATTTGAAATGGGGTTTTCAAAATGGTTGCTGGAGGTGAGTTTTTCCCAGCTGAAATTCCAGATGAACAATGCTAATTGTTTTTGTGAATTTCAGCTACAGCTTCCTTGTTGCTAATAAGGTACTGAAACATAGTGATGGAGTTATGATTTATAATGCCTACAAATGTTAACTGAAATGGGCTTTATTACATTATTGTCAATAGAATAAAAGGGCAGAGAAGGTTAAAGTTGTTAGCATGTCTCCCTTACAGCACATTAAGCAACTAACCCATGTTGTGGTAGTTAGTCTAACTCAGTCCAGCTTGCTCTATGTAGTCCCTCAGCAAATTATGTCCCATATTTAAATCTTCTGTTCTGGACAAAAAGAGAAAAGAATGGCTTTCCTTTCAACAGCATCCCTAATTGTCTTTGGTTTAGCTGTACAGGTTCTTCATATGGCAATACTGTGTTTCAGTGAAACCTGTTCCACCAGTCTTTTAGATGTTACTGTAGATGTAGCCTTTTTTTCTTTTCTGTGAAGGACAAGAAGTTGCAATGGACTGCGTGTGTTACTGTTGGTGTTCTTGCTGCAGTCTATTTACTTAAAGGTATCAGTATGAATGTATTTAAAAAAGGAGAGAAAAAAAAATAAAGGTGGAAAATTATGCTTCTGCCTTCCTGGTGCTGAATGATATTTGCTGCCTTCCTGCTACAGATTCACCATCTCACATTCTATTCTTCACTATGCTGGCAAGATCATACCCAGTGTGAGCCTGTTAAAAACATTGTTTTCAGCTGTGTATCTGATCACAATCTCACAGCAGTGCTGCAGAATATACATCTTTGGCTGGCTAAACTAGATAATTGTTGAAAAAGAAGAAATAACAAAATGGAGGAGAGGGGAGGGGAGCATGACAGAAAGAACTGAATTTGCACATTGCACTTAGCTGACATCTGTAGAGGCAAAGTTATCTCGATCATTCTCTTTGTCTCTTCCGCTTTTCTTTTTCTTAGTTCATCTCTAAGAGCATTCAGAGAAATAACAGTTGTAGTTGCCAAGATAACAAAGATTCTTTAACTCCAGTTGTCCTCTGGTTTAACTGTAAACAAAGGTCTCCAGCAAGGTGTTTTAAGTGAATTTTCCCATTCTCTGTTTATTTTGCTCTATTTTGCTAGATTTAATTTTCAATACAACTAAGGGGTTGAGTTGATCTTTGTTGCCCTTTATCTTGTTTCCTAGATGTGATTGAAACACAGGCATTAGGAAGAATAAGGAAACCTTCTTTTTTGAACTTGTCTGGTGTTTCTGTCTATAATTGCTACTATCTTTGATAAACAATTTCCATGGCAGCATAGAATGGCCAATTTAGACAGCATATTTGTACATAAACATTTTTGAGCATGAGCTTAAGAGCAGGTGACCCCAGTTAACTTTCATCCCTTCTTTTTCCCCAGATGAAACCATTTGCAAATTCAAGTACCTTCCCTGGTAACATGGTAGAGTTGATAGTATAGAATAGAATAAAGACAGTCTTTTGGAAAGAGCTGGTCAGCATGGCTTCCAGAAATGGAAATCTTGCCACACTGATCTGCTGGACTTCTGCAAGGGTGTCTTTAAGCATGTGGAGAAAGGAGATGCAGTAGGAATAATACATTTAGTTTTTCGTGAAAATCAGGAAGCAAGTGGATAAAGAGAATGAATAATTACTATTCACCAAATTCCTTAATACTAGATCAGTTGGGGGTCAAGGTCACTTGTTTAAACAATAGGAGATCAGTTTAGGTTAGATGAAAAGAAGTGCTTTTTAGGCAGTAGATAGTGAACTTCTGCGATTTGTTGTCTTAGAAGTTTGTGGACATTGTACAAGCAGGTATCTGTTCAAAAAGGGATATTATGAATTCATAGACAATGGGTAAGCAAACAAAAGCTAAAGGGAGGTGTACCTTCCAACATCCCTACCACCAACCCTGCTGGAAGTACAAGGATTAAAGAAAGTGCCCAAACTTCATATAGTCCCTAAGTAGCATCTCCCATTGCCACCACTGAAGACAGAATATGGGGTTAGACAGTCTATTGGTTTGACCTGCTAGGGCATCTTTTATGTTCTTAATATTCAGCCATGACCAAAATAGCTGGAGAGTTACTCTCCGAAACAGAATGGGATATTCCTAGCCAGACTAACTCTGAGAAGGTGCTACTTAATACATTTAGGTTTTTCAGCTGACAGGAGCAAGCATTAGAATTGTGGCTGTTCTGCTGCCTACAGTGGCCTCTTGCCTTAGATAAAAACGTATGGTGGAACAAGCCTTGCTTATTTGTGCTATTTTTCCAAATTGTATGTAGTCTTGGGCTTGTTTTTTCCCCCTTCTCTATAAATATAAATATTATTGTAAATACAATATTATTGTAAAAAGAATTTGCAAGTCTAGGCAAGTCTGCTTGGCACTAAGTGTTCAGTCATGCTTGCTTTGATAGCTCTAGTCATGACTCATGAGTTATCATGTATTCAGCTACAATTCATGCAACAAGGAAATACACTGAAAGGAAGCAGTAATAAACTACGTGGGGTTTGGTTCACAAGAGACTGAAGAGGATAGCCTGGGGTCATTCCTGTAGCATTCCCCAAAGAGTTGATAGAGGACTCCCACATGCTGGGGGCAGTCTCAGGCAGCTTTGGGAGAAATTCCAGCTTGGAGGAGCAAAAGAAAAGAAACAGCAGAAGCATGGGCCTTCTAAGTTCTGGAGAAGTTTTTTTCCCAGTTCTTGCTTTCTGTTTGCTCCAACTCTCCAATGTCTGCTCCTCCAACCCCCTCCTCCTTTGTGAACCCTGGATTTTTTCCCTAATATTAATAATCAAGGAGCTAACTTCATAGTTGTCGGTTTCAGTGCTCGTGTACTGTACCTCTTCCACGTCTCTGGTATGTCTTTTTTAGATTAGCAACTCTTTGAAGTTGTCTGCTGCTCTCTCTGTATGGTGTTCAGTATGGTATGCCCTCATTGTTGTCTGACCTATGGCTAACAAGCACAGTGGAGTATTAAAAATGCACATGAGGATTCCAAAATATTCCCTAAAAACCATATACTCTGAAAGATCACAACAGTTTGGTCATTGGGTATCAGATATATAATCCAAATTCTTGAGTTACGCAAATGCACCTGTACGTGTGTTCTCAAGGAAGATATGATGGGCCTTCCTGTCTTCTTGAGACAAGAATTTCATGTATTGTGCTGGAATTACTTCTATTTCGCATGTTACTAGTATTGTAGCAATGTATAGATGGGAAGCTCAAAGGTAACATATTCAGAGATGGAAATACATTTTAACGGATGCAGAGTCTTCCATGTGTTCTTCATTATGTATGGATGAGAGGAGGACAACGTAATACAAATTACAGTTTAGTACTGTTCTTGCAGAGAATCTCGCTTGTGCCCTCCGCTTGGTCCATTGCTTTTCCTGCTGGAGCTCCTTAGACCTTTTAAACACGGATACACAGAGAGAAAACAAACTTCAAGGTTTACTTGAGTAGAGTTTTCCAAACTTGAAACATATTTTTGCTTTTTTAGTGCTGTATAATGTAGCCTATAGTGTGAGTAGTTGGACAGATTTGTGCCTTCTCAGGTTTGGTAAGTTTAATAATTTTTTAAATACTTTAAATAATATATCCCACTGACTTGGAATGGACTTGGTAAATCATCATATCAATGGATAATTCTCTTCAGATTTATTTTCATCCAAAAAGAGGATGGTGCTGTGAATTTTCTGTATGATACTTGACATTTCCCTTTTTTCTTTAATAAAACCAAAGTATTAATAGAAATATACTTGAATCTGTTTCAGAGTGTCAGTTGCATGAATGCACACTTTTCTCTAAGTGACAATAAACCAAGATACTTCTATACAAAACCATGTTTTGGTTAAGGAATGTAATCTTTTTATGATGACTGTACTTAGATTTCCAGAAAGATATTATTCAAAGTAATTTTAAAGTAGCACATTTATAGTTGCTTGATATAAAATCACATAATCTAAATAACATGAAATTAATCAAGAAAATATGTCCTTAAAATCTATAAAACCAGTGGAATCCCATAACATTTATCTCAGCTATAAGAAGATTATGAAAGTGAAGTGTGAAAAGATAAATCCATCATTTCACAAAAATGAGAAAGTTAAGGATGTGCATAGCTAATGATCTGTTAATTTCAGAATACACCAAAAGTAAAGAAAAATCCCAATCACCTAGTTTCCCTATGCACTTGTCTATTTTACCTCCCCCCAAAAACTAGACAAAGTAGACCAACTTTTTGCTAGTACAATTGCACTAAATTCGACAGTGTAACAGTAAGAATGAATCTGGCCATATATTAATAGACTCACCTTGCATATCTTTGAGGAGAAAAAAACCCAGCTTCGTGCTATATTAAAAGTACAATGCATTCTCTTCCAATATTCAACCATGAAAATGTATCTTGTGAACTTCTCTAAGTATTTTTCTCCCTGTCTTCATAACTGTTTGCCATTGAAACTTTTGTAATGGAAAAAAACCCCAAACTTTCCAATACTTTATTGCATCAGAATATGTTCCAAAATATTTTTTAAAATAGTTTTGGAGTACTATATCAAGAACAGTTTAATGTCTACTTTCCTCTGTTTATATATGGACCATCATCTAGGTAAGTTCTCTTAGGCCATAGCCCAATCTCCCCAAAAGAATTGTAGAAACTTCCATTTTTGAAGCCAGAATAGATATATTTCCAGATAGAGTGGTATTATAAAGAAACTTTATGAGGAAAGTGCCTTTATTTTTTTAAAAAAAGAATAGAAATGACATATTTGATGAGTTTTTTTTTTTTTTTCTGGGACAGGACAAAAAAATAGATAATCTTTATTCTTGTGAGGAAAAATATTTATTTACTATATTTATTGTAGAACTGAAATTCTATAAGAATAATCTCCAGAAATGTTTTTCGAGGCTTATGGGCAAAATATATTTTGTCAAGAGACTGGCTGCCTTTTCTGTGGCAGCCTACTTAGGCTTTCATTGAACCATGAAGACAAAAATGCTATCTCAAAACCAGACAGGTGTCTGTCAGAAACTTAGTTTCCATCAAAATGCATTGTTTCCAACTGTCATTCCCAAAACCAAATTGTGGCAGACCTGGTGTGAGAGAAATAAGGAAATATAATTGCCCTTTACTGTCTTT
Organism: Dromaius novaehollandiae; assembly: GCF_036370855.1. Taxonomy (NCBI): domain Eukaryota; kingdom Metazoa; phylum Chordata; class Aves; order Casuariiformes; family Dromaiidae; genus Dromaius; species Dromaius novaehollandiae. Next base: position 48,369,235 of record NC_088100.1, on the reverse strand, counting down.
GACTCTTGTCTAGCCAGAAGGGCTAGCCAGAATTTGTCCTACCTGTCCATCTATTGCTAAGGCAACAGATGAACACCTGACTACCTAAACTCCTTCTGTGGTGGTGGTGGACAGTCATCTTCTAGGGGCTGTAGTAGCTAGTACGCTGAGTCTTTTTTCTAGAAATACCTGTTTCTTTCAGATGAATTACAGAGGGACCCAAGGTTTATCTGGCTTCAAAAGCAGGGTGAGATGTAGCATGACTCTTTCTCCCCACATCTCCAGTAGTACTTTCAAGGGAGCACCACTTCCCCTCCATGTTTCCTTTCAGCATCCCTGTTGATTTGTAGTGTAAAGGAGGGAGATGCCTGCCTCCATACAGAGCCAAAAAATGCTGTGGCCCTGCTGACAGTACTGTCCTTCATGAAAATTACTTTGTGTTCCAGGATATGAACCCAATAAGTCCTTTGCTGACCTTGGTTGAATCAGGGGGCTATCCTAACTGTGGCCTGGCCTTTCAGTCATCCAGCAGTGACTCTCCATGAAGCAAGACTAGATCATGGGCATATGACTGGTGTTGGGGAGAGTTATAATTCTGAAGTATTATGTCAGTTAGTGCAAGGTACACCAACCTACTCAGTAGTGCCTGGAGAGTGATTTAGCTCGCTGGATCAAAGATGCAAAGGGCAGGATTCTTTTGCCTAATAAGAGCTGACTGGTGACAGTGGAAATAGACATCTTGCAGTACCCTGGTTGTTGCTGGTCCAGAAAGGACTGGGTCTCCCTTAGGTCCTGTGTCTTATATGCCAATTCCTGTCGCGATCCCCAAATTAGGGTCTTGGATATCACAAGGCATCTCAGATGCCATGACATGGCATTGCTTATATTTAAGTAATACAGTTCTGCCCCAAGGGACTGGTCAGCTGAATCACTCCCCACTGACTATATTGCCTAGATCATGCTGAACTACAATGGGAGCTTAGGTACCTTTCCACCTGTATGCACCTGTATCTCTAGCTGAATAACTCTTCCAAACCTTTTTATTGGATCAAAACTAAAATAATTAAGTATAAGCCACTGTCTTGAAACAGTGAGGTTGCACCCAAAGTTAGGAATTGCAGGCTTGAAAACAGAAGAAGCAATCAGCTTTCAAAGAAGTTTCACGGAAATATTTGAAATATCAGTCTGTTTGCTTGTACATTTTCCAGAATCAGGATGGGACTTTGAATGAACTGAGATTTGCAGATTCCTAGGAACTGTGAGAATAAGAAAACTTAATGATCTGATAAAAGTTTACACTATAACTATTTAAAACTTCTCTGCTGTTAGTCATCACTAGTCCTTTAAGCTGTTTTGCATAGAAGGAGCCCTCTTTAAATTAACAAGAATCCATATAAATAATGGGATCTGCCTTCATGGAAGAGTTCACAAAACTGGGGTCACTGATGCTTATGAAACTTTACTGGAACACTGCTATTAACTAAATCAATATTCACTCTTCATTAATACCACGTGCACCAATACAGCAATTGCTTGCCTGTGGGAGTATTGATTTGAACTGAATCTACCTCTCATCTTTCCTACTTTTTCCTATGATAGGAATAATTGCATCTCTTCCTGAGTCCATTGCTTTGTCATTAGAAAAGCACAAATATAGTGAAAGAGAAACAGTGGGTACAAGACATATGGTGTCTGCTTATTCCATTTAGTAAGTAGTCCCCGGTAATATTGCTGGTACCAGCATGTTTCTCAGTCCCTCTCAAAATCATCACTGAAAACACTGAATCAACACTGAAATCAACACTGAAAACACATCAATTCAAAGTTAAAATATTAGCTCTTAGAGCATTTTATATTGTTGTTGGTAAGACAATCTTTCCTCATTTGCTGTAAGCAGCTGTTACTGAGGAGAATGGGAGTTATATGTGTTGTGTTAAAGTATAGGTTTGTGCTTGCTCCCCTGTTTACCATTGCCCTTGCTCAATGCACTGAGTTAATCCAAAACAGACTCTGTGTGTGTGTATTTGAGAGAGAGAGAGAGAGAGAGAGAGAGAGGAAGAACAGAGGGAGAAGGGATGAACAGGGAGCAATGGTGGTGTTGTCAAAGAAGTATCAAGGGTTTTATGGCAACAATAGAAAAACTCTTGCCTGGAGATATAACTCTTACATGGTCTCAATACTCTAGCAGGATTTATTCCTCCAAAGGTAGACCAACAGTTAGAAGTTCTGTAAATATCTTTTTTAAGATATATATATATCTCATACATATGTATATAGGATATATATGCTAACAAATGCTAGCTGTTCAAGGATGGTTAAGGGAGAATGGATTCTGAGGTCTCCAGGAGGTCTCCATTAGAGGGAGAGATCCACTTATAGAAGGCTACAGAGCACAGCCTGTCTCTTCCAGCCAGAAATAGGCTCAACTGAGTTGGATGTAACTGCCAAAAACCGTCAAAGAGTAAGGTGTAAGTAGGGGAAATGTGTATATCAGGCCTCTACTGCAGATTCCTTTAGCTCTTCATGATATATTTTATTCAACAAGCCTGTTTGGAAAGGGCAGGTTTGGACATGTTCTGATGGAGAAAGCAGATTTATAGATGTGCCAGAGAGGCTGGACCACACAGACCCACTTGGAAGAAAGTGAAGAAAGCCAGCAAGATCCATTATTGAGGGGTACATTCAGGCTAGACATAGAGAGCCTGAAGTGCAGCTTGGTCTGAGACAGGCATATAAGCAGTTTATAAGCAAAATATTGTGAAAAATGGGACAGCCAGCGATGTGAATACTTGTCTTTTGCTTGATGCCTTTACTGTTGCCTTATTTATTCTTTAGTGGATGGTTTTAGACTGTTTACTTCTTAACTGTCCTAGGAATATGCTGCCTTCCTCTCTCTTTCTGTCTGAACAACGTGGTTGATGTGGCCTGGGATACAAGCTTATAGTCACTTTAATGAAAGAGGATAAGAAGGATGACCTTAATGTGCAACAATAGAAAGTGATGAAATCCCTTTTATTTTCAAGGCTGCATATATTGCTGAAGAATGCAGACTTTATGGAGTCTCTTGCTTTATATCTTTGTGCCTTAAATATTGAAAATATATTGGAAACATATAATCCTATTACTTCTAAGCTCGAGTTTTAGCATGCTTTTGTTTTCTCTAAAGGGAGTTTGAGTCCTTCTGTGCTTTTTTAGCATGGTTGATATAATCTTTCCTATCGGTAAAGAAATGTTTTAAAGGAGGACAAAACATTTTACAGTTTAAGTGGTTTCATACTGAAGGATAAATGAATCTAGGAGCTGTGTGTCTATGGGAGGAATATTCTGTTTTTTCCTTCCATTAAAAATATTTATCATAACAGTTTTGTTATCACTGCAAACATGCTGAAGATTCTTTTAGAAATTCCAAACTTCTAAACTTCTTTACCTAAGTAACACAAAGTCTATTTAGAAAAAAGATAGGTCACTTTATCATGTTTTTGGTAAAACTGGAAATGAAATATAAAAAGAGTCATTTATTAACTGAAGAAAATAAGGTGGACTTTCCCTTTGACTAAGAAACAACACTTGGAGAAATAAATTAACATTTTCTGTCAAGTGCAGATGTTTGATATTGCCAAGGGTAGATTGTCCTCTTTACACTAGAGTCTGGATCACTTTGAAGGGAAGGTCTGATCTTAGAGGTAAATACCTTCTGCATAGTGGTGCACAGAGATCAGTTATATAGCTCCCATCAGCCTTATTAAAAATATTATGGTTAAATTCACAAAAGCTACTTGGAAAACTTGCTCAGCAAAACTGAATTATTTTGGGTTGTCTAATAATGAGAAGAACTGCCCACAAAGGAATTCTGCAACCATAATAATTGGAACACTAATTTACTTCTCTCCTTGAACCGATAAATTGTTTCCTATTTGCACGTGCTATCAGTTACTATATGTGCTCATTCTTTCACTGATTTTTTTCTCTGAATTATTAAGCATTTATTTTCCAGCATTAACATTCAAATCCCCAATCACAACATTAAACTGATTTAAAGAACTTTTTCTACTTCTATTTGTTTCTTTTTAAAGTTCCCTGTTGAAAACCAAAACAAACACTTAGCGTGGTCCCAGAAACAGGTTAATGGTGAAAAGCCATTTGTTTCTACAAAGTACTGAGTTTCTGAGCTTCCTGTTGATGTTCCTTTGTGGAGTTTTTCACTTATACTTTGCTAAGCAACTGCAAAATAGAAAGAAAAAATATGTCCACCCACTGTTGGAAGAGTGGAGAACATCCAACACCTTCAGGAAGATGCTCATCACTTAAATACCTCCAGCACATAAACTCAATATTTTTCCTTAGATACCTGGATATCTCCATTTGTTTAGAACTCATCAGAGGCAGAAGTTATTCTGCACTGGAAAACTCTTCCAAAACTGTTATATTTTCAGTCACAATAATACCAGGAAAATTATTTTCCTTTGCAAGTCATACATATCAAATCTTTCATTTTATAGTTTATCAAATCTTTAATCAGTTGAAGAGTTTGTATTCATCCTTTTTTTGTGTTCACAGATTTAAAATGATATGGTTTCCTTCTTTGTTTATTCCTTGAATAATATAAAATTCTAACACTTAATTTACTATATATTTTAGTGAATATATAGCAAAGTATTTTATTGTCTGCTTGTCAGAAGCAGACAGCTGATATCAACACAGCTAACAGCTGCTTGAAAACAGTTTACTTTCAACAGAGTTATGTTATCGTATGAATTCATTTAGTTTGAAAGAGCTTGAAGCTTCTAAATGCCAAAAATGTCCTCCTGAAAAGAGTGGTCTAATGTCCTCCATATTCTGCTAGCAGGTAATCAGATTTTATCATTTGCTCTTTGAGGAACGTGATTTCTTAGTACTATCCCCCCCAAAGTTGCTATGTTTGAAGGAACTCCAGGCACAAGTAGATCTTTATTTTAATGACAGAGAAATTTTTCCAATGTTGTCAGACACGTACTTTCTGGTGAATCAATGGGAGATCTCCAAGTATCTTTGAAAATCTCAGTCCAGGTTAGCCTTGATATATTACCAAACCGTGAGTTTGCAAAACAACTATAATTATATTAACCTGAAATACTTGCCTTATTTTGATTTTCAAGCAAAATCTAAATGCAAAATTGTTTCTGAGATTTATAGCAAAACATTTTACAGTTTTTCTGTCAATACTATTTTTTAGGGCATGTATGCTTGTTCAGGGAAGCAAATAACAATTGGATAAAACCCGGAACTTGCTGTCTTAACTATGATCTACTTATAAAAGAAAAAAAAAATCTTCTGTTACAGTTGTGTGTGCTGGCCTATTTTCATCATAAAGGGTAAATTAGTGGATTTAGCAGACCTTAATTGAAAATGTATTCTATAGCAAAAATGAAAGAATCTGGAAACTAACGAGCAACCTTGTTTGGAAATGAAAGGATTTTACTTAAGCAGAACTGGAATAATTACATTTTCTATTTTTTTTTTTTTAAATCAGGTCAGCATGCTGTTTCAACCACTAATGAATGACACTTCAATTTAAAAAAATGTAATGGAATGAATTCTCCTAAGCCATGATTATGAGAACAGTACTGTGAATGATAAACTGAACCTACATTTTGATAATTCTAGGTTCCACATTAACAAATACTTCCAATGTTTCTTGCTCATAAACTTTTTCCAAAATACTAATGTAGAGTTCAATATGGCTTAAATTCTTATTATAGCCTATCTGAAAAGACACTTCAACAACAAATAATAAACCTATAGCTTTCGATGATGAAAATGGAACACAGAATGTTGGCAGAGAAACAAGTACGTAATCCTTAAAATTTTGCTTTCTCTTTGCAAAAATATGCTTGATTTGGACTTTTAAGCTAACAGGTGGGTTTTAATTTCTATCTTCTTAAAACAGATTTGTATATACTTTAAAGCATACAATTTTGACATTATTTTTGTTATTACTAAGCTTTAAGCTTAGTAATTTTGGTTCTTCTTTCACACAATAAAGAAAATGACTTTAAAATTCTCAGAAGTGTTGACAGCTACTGAAACCTTGGAGATTTTTTAAAGACAAAGGAATGGAATAGTGAAGATCTGACTGAGTAATCTGAGTGTATGAAGAAGCAATCTATGGCACTCACTGTACAGAGCTTTAGCTTTGAGTTTTAAAAAACAAGATGGTGTGCCTTGGATTTTTTTTACGTTTTGAATGAGCTTTGGAGAAACTGGAACAGAATGCTTTTAACAAAACAAATTTCAGAACCATTGCATCCTTTAGTCTTTAACTCCATACACTGTATGCATGATACACAAGTAGAATAATGAAAAGAAGAAAATTTGCCTGTCAATTCAGCCCCTTATGACCTGGAAAGTTCTGTCAAAATTTGATCACAGTTGAGGTCATAGGACAACAAACACATTTCCTCTTGACCTTTGCAGAGACAACCACTGTTCCAGTTTGTAATTTAGACAGAAATTCTTTTAGGAAAGGTCATTTTGCAGTCCCATAGTCCTCCTGTAGAACTCCATGTCATGTCTGGTTCTTTAAAGCCTGGATACCCTCACTTTCTTAGTAAAAGAGTAGAGCTAGAACTTCTCTTTTTCCTATGTCCAGATTTTATCAAAACAGAAGTTGAGGATTTTTGCCATTTCCATGCAATTTTCACATGTCAAACAATGTTTGGAATAGTAGCTGGGTATTTGGAAATTCCAAACAAAGGATTCCTATTCATACACAGGTAAGACTGTAATGTGACGATGCAGTTCATGCTACAGTGCCTAAATGAATTCTACTATTGGCATTGAAATGCAAAGTGTTCAAGATGTCACTAAGGTATCTTCTAACTAGTCTAATACACTAAATGAGTTTATCATCTATTCCTCTTGTGGTGTCCCACTGCAACTGCGAAAGACTGGGTGATGGATGGATTAAAGGTCGCTTTGAACAATCTATTTTGCCTTTCTCCAGTCTTTTAGACAGCTGAAGATTAGCCTATTTCTCATTACAACATGTAATGTAATACAGTCAAAGCTGTATTATATAGCGCTAGTCTTAAGGAGATGTTTCATGGTCAGGAGAGAGCTATTATCACGTCAGTTTCTGCATCTGGTACACCAGGTACAGCATTTGAGATTTCCTCCTGACAGGTGCCTAACCCCAGTAATCCGCATTTGCCAAATTTCAGATTCAACTGCTAGTTGGAATTAGTTTTCCCAAAATGCAAACCAGGGATATGTTGTGGCTTGAGCACTGCCCTGTTATTCCATATACTTGTCATTAGCATGTCCCTTGATACCAGTACCAACTAGAGCTTTCTCCAGCAGCACCTGGCTAGGTGATCTTGTGGGCCAGTGGCCTTTGTGTTCACAGATACCTTGTTTTGGGGAATAAGTTCAGCTGTATGAATGCATGCTGAATGCACCATTTGCCCTCAAAGCCAGAGAAAAGTAATTTCATTTCCTGGAATAGAGATAGCTGGAAGGTTTGACATAAATCAGGTGATTTACACTTCAGAAATATTATCATTTTTATAGAATATTTTCCCTGAAAGAAAAATATTGCCAAGAATCCAGCTTGTGAAACAGTGCTACACTTGCATGAGGTATTATTAAAAAATCATAGAAACCAGGCTGAAAAGGAGCTTCAAGAGGTTTATCTGCTTTAGGCAGGATCAGCTGTATCATACCTTCCAGATGACTATCTAACCTATTGATAAAGCTTTCTAATGACTCTACAACCTCTCCTGGCAAGGCATTCTAGTATTTTTTGACCCTAATTCTTATAAATTTTCTCCTACTATCTAAAGTGAATCTCCTTGCTGCAATTTACTTTCATTATCTATCTATTATAGTCACATCTTTCTTCTGTCTTTCCTTCTCTGAATTGAAGAACACTCTCTCTTTCACCCATTTATAAAAGGTAAAATTTTCAAGATCATTCTTGTTGCTATTCATTGGAGTCTCTCCAGCTGCTTTGCATACTCCCCTTTACATGCTGTGCAAACTGTCCAATTTTCTAACTCAGGAATTACAGGCGTTGAAGACAGTACTGTCAGGTCTTACAGATGATGTTGCAATAGTATGATATTGTTTGCTCGTGATCAGGTTGTTGTTTACTGTGACCCTAGATAAGTCTTTGTGGTATTGCAGTCTAGTCATTTGTTCTCCATCTTGCATTTGTGCAGCTGGTTTACTTTTGTCTGGTGGCGAGTTCATTAGCCATCTAAAAATCTAAGTCCTCAGCTGCTTTTATTGTCAACTGCAAAGCTAATGTTACTGTTCCCCAATAGTGGTAATGTGTTAAGGGGGTGGGACCCAGCAATCTACCCTAGCACAGTCAGAAAACCAGTATCTCTCTATCCATTTTTTTTTAATTTAAATTAAGTGGGAAAAGCTCCTTTTTTTCCTGTGCTTCACTTCATAACGGTACCATTTCAGAGAAGAATTCTGTGAATAATTTATTATGGGATACCATACAAGATTTAAAAGCTGTCATTATTATCCCACTCCTGGAGAAATTACAAGTAAATATTCATATTATGTGTACATACCATATCTTGAGTATTCTGCCCATCACTGCTGTTGTGGTGGTAGTTTTCAGATAGATTTAAGAACTCAGAATGCAGATACAAGCTGCTGATTCTCAACTCAATGAATAAGGTGAAGTTTTAACATCTCTACGGCTTTAATAACATTGACTTATCTGAATACTGCTACATGTTTGGATTGCTGCTGACCGCATATCAGGAATATTTATTGCTCATAGCATTTTTATTGACAAGGGAAAACATATGGAGTGTTTTGGCTTTTTTTAAATGAATATAACATAATCTGTAACAATTTTAATCATATATCTCTATTTCTAGTTTGTTTGCACCTCAGTGTTCAAGTACCCAGTAAAAGCACTGTGACTACTGAATTCAAACAGAATTATATGCTCTTGCTCACATTGCTTTGAAATTCAACCTCCATGCCTAAGGGCACATAATATTTAGCAAATTGTTGCAGTCTGTTGTTTCAAGCATTTATAATTACTATGTAAAGAGATTACCTTGCATCTTTTTACATAGTCTTTGTATTCCTACCACTATGAGTGAGAAATGAACCCCATTTGACATTTGAGGACATGTTACACAGGCTAAGGTGTAGGTCCCACTTACTGTTCACAAGGCCATGGAAGTGGTTTATAAACTGGGCTATGGATCTGTGCCATTTTTATAAATGCTGCTTGAAATGTTTGATCATAATGGTGTATGATAATTCACAAAAATCTTTGAAGTGCTACAGCAGTCCAGAAAGCTTGAGAGCAGCAGAGTATCTTAAGAAGCTGTATGTAGTTGCTGGTCATAGCTTTTTTGGGGGAAAGCAAAGTGATATACAGGTATATAGGATAACTGGCTAGTATGGTGAGGGCTTTATCAGTAGGCATATGACGTAGTCCATATATACATACTTTGAAAATGTGTACATACAGATGTGTTTGCAGTAGTTGATCCAAAATGTAAACAGATAGTAGAATACTTTCAAACTCTGTTCATAATAATAAATAGATACTCTTTAAGTAAGCTGCCAAAATAACATATTCACAGCTACCGGAATCTACAGTTTTGTAGTTCTTTGACAACCAGTGGGTAAAACGACATCTCGATCTGGAATTCTTTTTGATGATACTGTACTGTATCAATGAGCATTAACTGACTCTGGACTCAGATCTTTTTCATTTGGGGGTACAGGCAATGTATCTCAAGTATCAACTCCCTGCTCACAGATGTAAAATTTCACTAAGGAAATCTGTATGTATTTTCCACTATCCCATATATAGAGGACAAACAGCTAAGAGGAATCACAGTTACACTATCCTCTAAATTCTACATTAATGAAATAAAAATGGAATTATATACCTCTCCTGAAATATTGTTCCATACTTGGAAAATTTCCTTTGCATTAGTTATATTTGTTGCTGCTTTTATTGAAGAATTTCTTTGCAGTCATAACCACTACAGACTTTGTTTTGTATTGATATTCACTAATTTCATATGTATACTGACACTGATAGCACTTCTGATTGAATCATTATGCTTACTGGTATGTCTTGGCAATCATGGAAGGAGGAAAACTGCTGTATTGACTCATGATGTGACTAAGTCACATGTTATGGGTTCTTGGCCCCTGCTGTAATGAGCTAATACTACAAAATGGGTAATTCCCCAATGAAAAGTTCTTTACTCAAAAAACGAGGAATATTTAAGGTTATGAACATGACAGGAGATGAGCAGGGCTAGATTAATGTCCCTTAGCTACTGGGACTATCGGACTTATTAAATGCAGTTGAACTTACTGAATTGAACCCTTGCGTATGGATCTTGGTATATTTAAGAATTAAATTCACCTGATCATTGCAAATTTTCTTAAAATGTTTACTATCCTCAGAGAGAAAAATAGTCAACATCTGGGGCTTATTAGGCAAGGAAGCATTCCTCTTCCACAACACAAGGAAATGAGCATGATCTATTCGGCATCACTGAAACCCTCTGCCCTCTTTTGCACTGTAAGATTCCTGTCACCATAGGCTGCGGAAAGGGGGCCTCATTAAGGTGCACTATCAGGTTCACGGAGGTTGTGTCACTTCCATCAGAGACAGTATAGACTTTTTTTAATGGATAGAAAGTCACATCCACCTTCTGAAACTGCAGTTTTTCCCTGTAGGACTTTTCTGAAGGGAACCTGTCTCTTAACCTGGCTTACACTGTCAGTAGTAATGCGCAAGAGAATGACTTCAGGTCTTGCTTAAGGGAAAAAAAAAAAAAAAAGAAGCAGAGAGAGGGAATTAATCCTGCAATTAAGAGTTACTCTCTGCAGTACTCTAAAGGAAGGTGTTTGAGGTATTATGGAAAACAAGAAAACTTTTCCTTCAGTGCTTTAAGTGTTACATATAAATAGGTTCTACTCCAGAGATGAGGAGAGGCTTGATGAAAAGAAATCAAAAGGGGAAATTATACGCAAGTAATCCACCCATCTACCTTGGTTTACATTTTCATCTCCTGTCCTGACAAAGATAATGGTAAAACTCTTAGGATGCTTTATTAAGTTCATATGCTTAAACATTTTGTTAAATTAATATTGATAGTTGTGTTAAGTCAGTATCCAGAGACTTCAGTCAAGGTTTGATCTTATTTATGTTAATGACATAACAATGAATTTAAGTAAAATGGGCCCTGCCTCTCCAGAATCTTGGTACAATGCTTAATTCCTGTCATTTCGAGGACCACTGATAATTGCATTTACATAATTAATGAAGCTTACTTTTAATAGCACTTGCACTGAACATAGAATGTCAAAGACTGAATGACTGTACACCAAATGACGTAAGAAAATTAATGTATTTCTGAATAGTTATTCTAATGGGGAAAAATTGTGTATAGCATAACAATGTCCTCCCATTACATTCTAGTCAAAATATATGTGAATTGACATATGCCATTGCTAGCTGAAGTATACTTCATAAGGAAGTGCTTGACATCTGCATCTTGGAAACGCATTATTTGAATGCGATTAGGTTTGTTTGCTTCTTAATTTGTGAACAGGAGCTGAACAATCACAGTTTAGAAAACAATTTGAAAAGTTGCTTTCTTGCTTCATGTTGTTTAATAAGAATAGTTGGGTGTTACACCAGCTGTTCACTGCATTCTTTAATTTAACTGTATCAAATCCAGTCAGAATGGGGGCATTACAAAATGGCTTTAATTTCCATATCATGTGTACGACCAACTAGATTAATGGATAATTTACAACTCCCATCTATTCAACTAGTGAACTCAGTTGCATAAACACTATGGTAATTTTTCATCTGAAGTATTTTTAAAATGTTTTGCATGGGATACTGTATCATAATTCTTTTTGTTGTTCTATAAACTGTTTATATCGATACAATTTGATATTCTAATTCAGACTTGAAATTATGAACTACAACATGCAACTTTCTAAAAAACTTACATGTTTCTGGATCTAACTTAAGTTTTTGCAAAAGAGGAAGTGGTAACAAAAATCAAAGAAGTCATTTATGCTTCAGGTGTGGATTCCCTTAAGGAAAACTTTTGTTGTTGTTAAGTCACTTAACTTTTGACTTTTACAAAGCAGATGTTTGCATTTGATCTAGTTCCCTTTAATAGTCAGAGAGAAACAAGCACTTTTAAGATGCTAAACTGACTGTGCTCTTCAGAAGTGCTGCCACTGATTATATGTGCCCCATAAGAAAAAATAACTCCACTCTGGGTGGCTGTCAAAGGCAAAACAGTCTTGACTTGGGGAATTTTGCTTAATTTATTGCCAATTCACACAAACTTGTTTTCTGATTTGGGTATTGAGGAAAAAAACCACATAAAACTGTAAAAAAGAAAACAAACTCTTGGGGGTAACACCTTTCCTCCCCTTCCCGATGCTAAATTGATGCTCATGCTAATCCAAACACCTCTCCTCCGCCCTTCCTAGTCTCAGCTTCCCTTGTTTTTGCCACAGGTTATACTCGGTCCATCCCAGTTCCTTCAGTGAGGTGACAAGTGGTTCAGGAAGTTGGGATCAGCGTGTAATGATTTCTTTCTGCTGCTTCTTGCTTCGTTTTCCTCTGCTCCAGAGTGGGTTCCTTAATGAGCCACAGCCCCTTTTGGGGGTATCTCTGCACTAGTCCCTGGCACAGAACACTTCTTTCCAAGTGTGTTTCTCCAGCCATGTGATGTGATCTGTGCCAATGGTGAAATTAGAGAAATGTGGGACATTTACAGCCCCAGAAAGATGCTGCTGTAGTGACTCTGATGGTGCTGGGAAACTGGAGGTGCTGGGATACGGCTCATGGCTCGAAAGAGCATTCCTTTGGGGAGTTTGGTGCCTATGCTACTTGTAAACACTGCCCTGTGCAACAGAGAACAGCTTTGGGATCTGTCGTGAAGCAATGGCCCAGTCCTGCTAATCCCGCAAATGAGATACCCCTGTGGAGGGACTACGCAGGAGGCAATTATTTGCTTGGACCACTGGAGTGTGTTTACAGGCAAGGGGGAAGGGACCCCGAAAATGTAGCGATCATTAACACTGTGGACCAAAGGTGCTGACAGCTGGGCACAGTTAGAAACACCCCTCTGGTATCACCTGATAAGTTGGTGGGATGTCCTGTTGATCAAGGAGTGATTTATATATATTTTACTGGGAGGAGCATGCTGGAAAGCAGGTTTGAGATTAGCAGCATGACCAAGGATGATTCAGAGTCCAGCAATATGGTAGATCTTGGAAAAAAGTGCCAAGGAGGACTGAAAATTTTCCATGCTCTTGCCTTACATGCCAGGATTTGCGCATGTTCCTGAAGGAAAAGGAAGAGGATACAATGCAGACAGGCAGAAAGCTTTTCAGAGATCTAGAGTTGCAAGTTAAGGAATTGCCAGCACAGGAGAAAGGCCAGAGCTCAGTTAATGTTGTTAAGGGATACGGAAAAAATCACAGATCACAGTCTTTGGAGCAGACTCTCCTGTTACGTAGTGTGTCCTTGGTGGAGAAGGAGGGAGGATCTATGTGTCAGCGTTATCCCAAGCAAAACTAGTAATACGTTTATTGGGGTGTCCCCCCTTGAGATCTGCTGCATAAGGCAAGCTGTCTGCGTTGCCTGGTGAGAAGTGCTTAGTAGCGGGGCCGTACCCGTTTAACCCTCTGGATGTCACACAGCCATGGCCTGGCCTCAGAAAATTGCAGCTTCCTTCACAGGAAATGATTGTTTCCTACCCTTATACATCAGCAGTGCATTCACTGCTTTTGCAATGTGACCTTATATTTGCTATACCCTGTCCTGAGGAAACCCCAGTATGTGATTTTCTAAATTGTCACAGAGGCTTGTGGGGAGAATTTAACTGTGGTTTGTAAAAATGTGGAAATTAGCAAAGAGTAAAGTTTTCTTTTAAGCATTTTCCATTCACGCTGATCAAAGTCAAGTGAAGTAAAAGCTTGCCTCTCCTATGCTACTGATGTTCAATATTTATTTCATTTCCCAGGCAGGGGCTTTCCATGAAGAAAGCTGCCTGGTGAAAACATAAGCGTGGCACCTGGTCAAGAAATTAAATGAATGTGTGTAGTCATCTAGATCTGTCTGTCAGGCTCTTTTACTTACTTCTGACTTCTATCAGCAACCTGCAGCCCTTAAAATGGAATTTTAATTTGCAAAGAAAGTTCTTTTAATGGATTGCTCATCCTGGAAAGAACTGCACTCAAAACATTATATCCAATATTAAATTGTAATAACTTTCAACTGTATGTAGGATATCTTTTTATCATACATAAAAATCCTTTTAAAAGTTTTTATTGCCTGTGGCTGAATGCTCTTCTATCATGTTTTCTGGCAGGATAGAAAAAAACACTGGTAGCTAAATTTTTTGGACAGTGGACCTAAATTCTTCATTATAAGAGGAAGTTGTTTATTTATTTACATTTGCAAATCTACTCCAGTGCATTGCAGATCTTCCAGAAAGAAAGTTTAACAACTCAGAAACAGCTGAGCATCTAAGTGAGAACTTGAAATGTATATGAAATATTCTCCATGTATATTTTGCTGCCGTACAAGTTCATTGCTACTGTAAAGGTAGAGGCGCTGTTCATAGGGAAAGGCAACTGTGAGAACCTGTCTGAAGGTTTTCACCCAAAGACAGGTTCTTCAAGGATGTTAAGAAAAAGTGTATGTTGAAGGCAGCCAAGGCAGACACATAGTAGCCAGGACTTATGCAGCTTGTGCTTGCTTTGATCATAGACGTTTGGCAGTGCTACCAGGTACTATCTCATACAGAATCATTGCAAAGCGCAGCAAAGTCTGGGATCAAACTATCAGTGAGTCTTTTTTCATCTGATTTAGGTGATCTAAAATTGAGTAATCTAAATCTAAGCTAGTCAGCCAAGTTTCCTTTACAATCAAAAAGAATATGTGCCTTCACAAGATAGTTTTTCCTACTTGTTTTGTACCCTGTCTTTGGATGACATGAAGGTTCTTTGACATCTATTTCTTCTTGTTTATTCTAGGATTACTGCAAGATAATGAGAGATCTGTAAAACTTGGCCACAGCTAAGTTAACTGAAATAAAGTTAACTTCAAATGATGACTGGAGAATTGAAATCACTTCAGTTTGAGAGTGACTATCCCATTTAGAAATGGGATTTTTGCAGGAGAGGAAAGATGTGGAGTCCGTGAGAGTGAGGTGAGAATGGAAGGATTAAAGGATGTGTTTGCTAAAATTTGGCTAGAAACTCTGACTTGATAAGAACTTTATTAACAAAACCAGACATTACATATTAACACCAGACATCTGGCTTCTATTTCTGCTGTAAGTTCAGCAGAAGAGGAAAGTAAGTCCTATTGCAACACAGCATGGGACTAACATCAAGAGTATGGGGTATAAGAGTGTTACCCACCTCTAGGTGTTTTGAGCAGCTCTCCTTTTGACATGTGTGATTTGAAAGAGGTTTTGCAGGCAAGATATGGAAAGAGTGCTTCATGTATTTAGCTGCATTTAGAGAATGAACTCAGCGCTGCCAAGCCTCAGGTAGTTGTCTGATTGTAACTATTGAAATTTATGTGATTTTTTTTACTTGTAGAAACACAGTTGCTTAGGGAATCTTTGTGCCTCCCTGGTTTAGCGGTTGTTGAGTTTGAGCTCTGGAGATAGAGAGTTCACATTTAGTTATCTTAATTTAGACTTAGGAAATTGTGGGTTTATGTTTCTTTGTGACTGTGGCCAATGCTACTGACTAATATTACTGCCTAGATTTAGCTCCATGAAAAGGAAAACAAAAAATGCCAACAATTTGTGAAATGGTTGTCAAAGTTGCTTGCCTTGCCGTGCCATTTCCTGAAGTGTAGTTTCAGAAAAAATAATTATGCTTACTGCTATGACAAGATATGTGGATTCTTTGGATGCTTTTTAGGTGCATCTGCAAAAAAGAAGAAAATGATGTATTTTTTTTAAATTGCTTTAGTCCCGATTTATAAAGCTTAAGTATAGCTAAATTTCAAACTAGATTCTTATCCGTGTTTCAGACCTTTAAATGAATTACACTTCAAATAAAAGTGAAGAATGAGCATAATGGTTATAAATGGGAAATCAAAATATGCAAATAATGTTTGGTATGAAATAACAGATTATAGTGACATGTTATATTTAACAGTCACATAATTTATAATAATAGTGTAGATTAATGAAAAGGAAAATGGCTGGATTTATTTTTCTTCCTTTGCAATGTTACTATTCACATTGCATTTCCAATCTTTCTTTGCTGCTGTTAATAAGATACAGGAAGGTAGGATAGGCTTTATGAAAGCTGAGGATAATAGAAATAAACAATATTTCACAAACACATTAATTTAAAATAAAGTGCCTTTTAGGGACTTCCATTGGGCATTGTTAAGGGGTAAGGAGAGAGTTCAGCAATAATTCCTAAAAATGCCAGGGTGTGTAGCCACGGCGCTACTTCTCAGGAAAGATTTTTTTCCCCCTGCTTTCATTTTTAGCCAGCTTCACTGACTCATATTTAGGTGGAGTGAATGGGTCAAAATGGTGTTTAGTGGTATAAGTTTCATGTAATTTCTGTATCTGTTTGCGTGAGGGATTGCAGTGTTGCTCAGTTCTTCCATGGTAATGATAGAGAGAATGTTTTGTGGTCCTCTCCCAGAGTGACTCAGGAACAGAAAAGTCTGCCCTTTGATTGCATGGGTCTGAGTATTTTAAATCAGACATTAAAAGATTTATACTGTCACATATTAGGCTGTGAATATTTTCCCCTGCTTATTATTACAGATAATAGTTTTTGAGGTACAAAGGGAATAGGGAGATTTGTGATCGGATAAGAAAATCTCTCCCCTTTAAGCCACACTGAAACAGTGCCACTGTCCCATTTGGGTTGTGAGTGAAGACAGCCAAAGCAGTTCCTGCTACCCACTTTGCTGCTTAGTTGCTGTTACAACTGCATTGTGAACATATAGTGAATAAGATCATTGGACCAAATCAGGAAGAAAAAAAGAACTTTTATTACCTTTAGTTTTCTCTCTTTTTTTCCTTTGTTTTTGTTTGCAAAAATGCAGGAGAAGGAACAAAGACACTTTAAAGAAAAATAAGTGTAATCTCATTCAGCTGGATTGATTATACTAGATGTTACATCCTGTCGTATTTTTCTTTGTTGTATTTCTATTTAAAGATTTAAGAATTAATAAGTGGAGTTGCAGAAATTATTCCCTTCTCATTCAGTGTTAGAACAACAACAAAAAAATCCTTTTGTATCAGCAAGAATATCAAACATAAATTTTGTTTTCATGTTGCAGCATGATAGTATATTGTAATTTAAAGACCATATTAACAATCAGATGTATATTTATCCCATTAGAGTTTATAATACATGATTGTGTTACTTTCAAATATGATAAAAATGTACTGAAATTTTCAGTTTGGTAAGAAAATCCTTTGTTCCAGCTATTTTAAATTATTTTTATTAATGTAGGCTGGAATTTTCATAGGAAACTCAGGAATCTCCTAACTGGACAACACTTAAAAAGTTTATATGCTGATGCTGATGGAAATGCTTTGGTTGGTACCATTTGTTTATAATATTTATCATATTTTAACTTTTAATGTTTTAAAACTTTTAAACTATATTCAAAATAACACAAGAAATACTGATTCAAACTAGTGTTGTGAAAATTTATTTTTCAACTCTCTTGTAACAAAATGTTTAATTTTATTTTTAGCAAAATGTTTTTCAAACAGACATTATTCTCAAAATACTCATGTTGATGAAATTCCATTCTTTTTTAATAGCAAAATATTCCATCTTCAATACCTGTTATCAACCGTAGCATCAGCAGGAATGTAGCAGACCTAGACGAAACTGCTGTGTAAAAATATATGGACTGTTCCTGTGATGTTTGTGAAAAAAGTGTTGGAGACAGAAATGAAATTCTAATGTGAGAAAAGTCTAAAGATACATTTGGGCCTTTCATTCTTCCTTGTTCTGAGTAAATAGAATCCCTTTTCACGTCTTAAAATTGAGAAAGCATGTTTTCATAAAACACAGAAATTGTGGAGAAGTAGCATACTCAGAGATGAACAACAGCAAAGTATATACAATGTTTTAAATTTACATTTACCTTTGCACATATGAGATATTTTTATAAGAGACAGCCCATTTATAACCATTAAATTCCTCATCCTGACTGCTGACACAACAGGGACAATGTGATTTTTACATACTTCTACTTCCTCCGGTTTAATGAAGAGGAATTGCAAGATGGCTGTATCCCTGAAGTAATCCTTCAGCAAGAGTAAGGCTAAAATAGCCAGAAATCCTAATGAGGAAAAATGAAAGGGCATCACCACTTAATTCATCTCATTATTGGCGCTTAAAATGGAGATAAATGAGAGATATATAAAAAAGAGAGATACAGACATGCATTTCATTTCTGGATTGTTATCCTGTTTAGGAAGGAAATACGTCTGAGTCAGGCTGTGATTCTGACTCCTGGAAGGCCATTACCAGTTGGCAGAGATACTGACACAGCAGTCAGGCTCAAGGCAGGCGCTACTACAGACAGATGCAGCCAGGAATGCGTTTGCTTTAATTGTACCCCCTCCTGATCTCTTAAAATAATTTCAGATATTATACTAAAAATTAAAGTTCGGCTACAGGATCTGCTGTTCCAAGTTGTTTGCTGAGGGCCTTTCCTTGAACAGCAGCAACTTGCCTGGGAATCAGTGGGGCGCTGCACGCACAGCTCAAATCTCTGAGCCCAAAATAGGCAGTATTAGCCGCTCACCCCCTACTCTGTTTTACTAAAAGAACCTTCATAGCACTGCTCAGGAGACAGGTAGAATACATGACAGAATACGTGAAAGGAGAATGACTTATCTCTAACTTTAAGCCAGCCAGAACAGATATATTCACTCACAAATTTTACACTAAAATAACGTATTCTCTGTTACCTTGAGCGTGTAAATGGGGGAGGTTTTCAGCAGGGGATGCAAAGGCAGTGACTCTTGTGTTTATGGAGCGTTTGCACTTCTAGCCTATGAAATGATGTCGAACACCCTCCTTCCTTACCAGTGTTTCCCTACCACCTCATATACTAGCCATGTCCCCCAGCTTGTGGTAGAAGGCATGAGGCCTCATTTCTGACCTGAAGGATGCACTAGTACTTTGACAGCTGTCAGCCCTTGTTAGTTAGATTACTTTCAGCAGCATATCTCAAAATGTTGTGCTAAAAAAGAGCATACCAAAGCTTGTTTTGCTGTTATTTAGACATACACTTGGCCCATGTTTTGGAACAATTAAATCTTTTAAAACTTTTATTTTTTTTGAAATCTTTCAAACTGATTCACCACAGTCCGATTTGGGTTCTGTGCCACTTTTATTCAACCAATGTTAATAGTGCCTTAATCAGGTCAGGGATTCCTATAGCCTGTGGTGTTACTGTTTGCTTGTTAGATTAAAATTGTCTAATACGTAAATTGCCTAATCCAAAACATGATCTTTTAAAAAATGGTTAATTTCTGAAGCCAATTTTGATAACCATGCTTGTAAAGTATTTGACAAGCTTTTTTTTTACTGTCATATAGCAACTTTTCTGTCATCATGCACAAATACTGCTTTTCACGCATGTGTGTTTGTTTTCATGTAAGACTCATTTCTGTGACTTAAAATTGTGGGCAAAAGGTCCTCAGTGTTTCATATTAGCAACTATGTATTTCAACTGTATGAACCATACATTCAACTGTATGAATCATACTTGCTGATTTAAAGGAGGGCTGAGAAACTCCTGCTCCTATTTTCATTTAGTCTACTTACATTGGGATTTGTGTATGCTCAGCATCTTTCAAAGTCAAATCAGTGATAGAGTTAAAACATCTGCAGAGAGCTTGTTTCAAAACTTGTTGCAGTATCTAACTTGTAGACTCCCTGCTGTTTGATAGAAACTGTTTCCTAGAGTCAGATGCATGGATTCCCATGAGGTTATTAGTGGAGGTCATTACCTAAGAATGCGGATTTACAGAAGGTAACAACCTCAGCAGGGAGATATGGTTGATATACAGTGCTGTATGCAAGCGTAGATGATCACTTTGCAAGCTGGGTTCATGCCCAATCAGCCTGGTGCATAGAGAGTGAGCTAACCTGTGTTTCTACTCCTCTGTATAGTCAGAATATCCCAGTATGAAATACCTCAGAATAAGACTGAAGTCGTACCCTCCAAAATATTTCTTCTTGATTAGCTTTCTCATTTATGTATGTATGTTCTCCATAAGTTGGGTCAACTTTTCTCAAGAAGAAGCAGCAAGAAAGCCTCATGTTTAAATTCCCAGTGCCTAAAACTAAGGCATTTACCAAAGATGCTGGAAGTATATTTTCAAAACCCTGACCTGCCTGAACTTGCAGGAAAGATGTAGCCCCATTTTTTCCCACATGTCTGAACCATTAGACTAGTGGGATCTCACATTGCATTTTTCTCCAGTTGAACTTATATCCTATCTGCGTAATTAAATATTAATCAGGTCAAAAGAAAGTCAAAAGAAAACTTCAGATACACTCTGCCTGGAATCTGTAATATCCAGATACTTAAGGATCTCTCATAAAATTAATCGCAATAAGGTGCAAGTCCTTGGTCCAAATGGCTGTATTCATACTAAGAAATTAAATGTGCTCATGACTGTTCTCTGTGTCTGAGGCTAGTTTTCACCTGTTAGGATTAGTGCATGGCCTGTGCTGACTTATGGGAAAATTTTGCTAAGGGCCATTCTAAAACTGCAAGTATAGACAGACAAGTTTCAGTGCCCAGGGAAATGGTCCCTGGAACTCATTTACAAGTACAGATGCAGCTAGATTGTCTTCTGACTGGTGGGATACCAGTGCTCAGTCGGTCCAGAAGAGTCCTTTCTGCAGCAAAATGTTGTGCTGACTGGGAGTGAGTCTGAATCGGTAGAGCAGATAAGGCAAATAAACCAAGAGCCTACTTGTGGTGGAGTCAGGGCTTTGGATATCTCTGCCAGGAGAAATGCAAACATTTACAGGACTAAAGAGAAGCCAAGCTGATGTCAGTAATAGCAAGAAAGTGGAAGGAGATTCCTAAAGATACTTTTAGATCTTGTTCTGGTTTTCAAGATGTGCATGGCCAAATTAGCAACTTGGATACATGTAATTTATGTATATTTTACTTCTCTGTTTCCTGATTTACTCAGAGTGAGAGGCCTTTTGAGTACCTTATGAGTTGTTGCTTTAAAAAGGAAATAAAGCTCTGACTGCTTCACTGCCAGCATGGAGATTGTAGGAAGGATTGAGTTGAAGCAGTGCTTATTGGTTGCAAACTGGCCACTGTTGTATAAATGATGTTTCCAGTTATTAAAATATGAAAACAAGTACATAATTGTGTTCATAATCCTGTTTTAATGATATAATTATTAAACACATGGTACTTCATAAATATTAAACTCTGCTGTTATCTAGAAAAGTTTTGCAAGTTTTAATTTAAAGGCAGAATTTGGGTGCCATTTGTCCATTACTACAGATTTCCTGCTTGTTCTTTATCTGTTTCTGAATGTCAATGAATGGGGGTTCCAATTATGCATTAATATTCAGGAGGTGAAAATCTACTTGTTATCTCTTTGATTAATCCAGCCTATTGTACCTTATAGCATCAATCACAAAACATTCTACAAGGTAATGAATTACTATGTAGCTGCGGGAAACCATAAGGGATATTAAACTAAACTTAATCTTTCTAACTAACGATATTCTAAAATGAATGCAGAAGATAGATAGAATTTTGCAATAAGTGGCAGAGTGGAAGGCTTGCATTGGAGTTTCTGATAGATATTCGTGTTGCACCCTTTCTCTGTGAAAGACATAACCACTAAAAGAAGAAAAGAATATGTTTTTTCTTTTCCTGCAAACAAATACCAGGCTTTGGTGAAACAGTTTTTATAAAAGCTAATATTTGGAAGTTTCACTGAAAAGCCTTAAACGTTTAGTTTTTGACTTCTTAAGCATGTTAACAAAAGTTTTATTTCAATAACTCATTTTTAGGTAAACAAAAGACTTAACTAATGGTAGGATAGGTTCACCTAGGGCCTTGCTCATCTCTTTATGTGAAAGCCTTCCCTATGCAGCACCCCTTTGGAAGCTTTTCTCTTGCCCTTTGGTAGTAGCAGTAGTGCAGGAGTGAGCTTCCAGAGACCAACTGCAAGTTTCACCTCATAAAGGTGACTAGAGCTTGTTAATATTTGAAGAAGGCTATAGAAATTCTAGGCACAGGAATAGACCCAAGAAAATCCCTTAAAATGAATTGTCCTTTCCAGTCAATGTTTAAGCAGATATGATTTGTATGGATAGTCAGGTTCTTTACCATCCATTGTCTGAATTATGCCTTCTTCTTCCATAAACATACAAACATACATAGCGGAAAATGGAACATGGAAAATTTGTTTTGTGAACACATCTGTTCGTTTTCAATGTATCTGCTTAAGAGTTTTTCTCTGTATAAAAAAGTACATGACTTTCAGTAAATGTAGAGTAGAGTAACAAAGAAAGTATAGTACGCTGGGGCATAATGGCTTTCCACAGACTTACCAGAAGCTAATTATTAGATTTCCATTTCACTTTGGTTTAAAATCATACCTCTTTCATGACAAGTATTGAATAAAAAACCCCAAACTCCAAGTCTAAATCTAATTTTACCTTGAGTTTTGAAAAGCTTATTTTTGTGTAGGTGCAGAGTTTAACAGAAATCTTGGACTACTGTGAATTTTGCTTGAATGAAGGCTACCCTGCTATGTTTGCTGAAGGAGGATTAGAGAAAAGTGACATTAATAAATTATGAAGCAGCTAAAATAAAACTGTAGGCTGTCAGAACAACAGAGTAGAGAACAAAATCAGCAAGACAAAACCTACACATTTTACATCTGTACAGCTCAGAATACGAAATAAGTATGCAGCACTCAGGATGCACAGCTATGAAAGTGAAGATTGCTCATTAGCTGTGATCACTGTCAATGCATTGTCTAACATTTTGGGCAGAAGCAGAAATCTGAGTGCTCTTAGCCCTCACTGAATTCAAAGTGTGCTGAAAACAGAATTTTTGCAAGGCTCATCTCAGCGGATTGGTGCTAGCATAGGCAAGCCTACTGGTGTGCCCACAATATCCCTACACATTTAAGTTTTTAAAGTAACAGATGGAAAAGGAAGCTAGATACCTATACATGGAGATATCACAGGGAACAAAACAGAAGCTACTCCATGCTTTCATATGGTACAGATGCTCTGCATTACTTCACAGGTTAGATTTATGTTATGTGGTAAAGAGGAAACAGTGGAGAGGTATTATGTGGCATGAAGCCATAGACTTTTGTGTTAACCTTTTCTCTGCTTCTGTCAGAAAAGAAGCTAAGAGAACAAGGGTATATGCTAGAGAAGAGGGCTTCTACCAAAGAGAGGTTAATGGGATAAACAGTTTTTTGGTGTAACCCAGAATGACAGACTTTATATTATTTATGTTCTTATGTACTCAGGTCTGTTTGCCTTGTTGCTTTCTTTGGGCCATTAACTACTGTTTAAAGCAGAATAGCATGCCTAAAAGAGCACTTCAGCTGAACCTGCCCTCTGGACCAGCTGAATTATGAAGATGAGCTTGATGCATAGAATTACTTTCCTCCTTTCAGTTCCCCTGCATGTGGCTTTTGAACAGAAGTGGATATGTTTTAGAGATGCAGAATAATGAGTGGAACAAAGGAGGTCAGCTTGGAGGCTTCATTTAATGTTCTGGATATGCTTAGCTGTTAGTGAATTTGTAAAATCACTTTAGATAGGGATGTTTTTTCTACTAGACAATGATGCAGGGCCCAGCTCTGTGAAATCTCTGCTTGGTATAACTGTAAAACTATAGTAAAATAAGCAAATAAGTAATGCAGCATTCGAATAAATAATCAAATCCAAGGGAGAGAAGATTTTTTTAGTGTTAATGCATAATTAACGTGCAAATCTCCTTGGCTTGGGTTATCATTGAAAACAGAGGTCTACCACGGTGAGGCTGAAGTCGTAGGCAGGGCAGAAGTTATGGAGCAGAACCAACATGATATATTGCAAAGAGATACTGGGTGCTGGTCTGATTTAGGAAAGTAAAACAATTATGGCTTTTCTACTGAGTTTTTGAAGCCTCCTCTGAGAATCTCATGTGTATGTGTATGTCCTCGGTTATGATTTGTTTTGTTGCAAAAATTGAAAACAAGATGAACCTACAAAGGATGCATTTCAAAAGACCCTATTTGTTTGTTTGTTCTCCTGGAAGGGTTATCAACCCTTATTTTTTTTCCCCCCTTTTCCCTACTTGAAATTTCGAGCAGTTCAGCAATTCTCTGAACAGTAAATGAAGTAAATTGAGGGAATAATGGACATAAAATTGTCCTACCTTAACAATGCCAATAAAATGCTAAAATCCCCTAGCATTTTAACCAGATCTACCTACAAGTCACTGTTCTCACAAGCTTTTCCAGTGCAGGACACTTTTGTATTTCATTAGCTTTGTCCATGTTAGGATTTATGCTAATTTAAGCTGCAGTCATTGTAGAAATAAAAATGGCTTACAGAGATCCAGTAACTATGTTTAAAAAACAGTTGGTATGGGTCTGTAGCAGGAGAGAAGGTGTTTGTTCTGCTTTAATGTACAGTACCTTTTCTAAAGATTTAATCAGTAACAGTTTATAATTTGTGGCTGCTGATGCAAGGTCAAGATTGTAACTAGAACAGCTTAGACAAAAATTGAGTCAGACCATTTTCCACAGAATGACACACTTCTGTCAAGATCAAAACACTTCATAAAATTGATTTTGATTTTGTCAATATGTCCTTTTGGGCATAAGGGGGATGAGGGGAAGAAGAGAGTCCTGAAAAGGTTGACATATGCCATTTTGATACTTTATAAATTAAATGCTTTAATAGTTCCTTTTGAAATTGCCTATTGTTTCTTTTTTTTCTTTGGCATTATCTATGGTCATATACAGTATAGACAAAATGGAGAAAAAACATTTAGATGTCAAACTATTTTTTGTAGATATTCATTTTGTGGAGAGTGAGGTCATTTCTTTAAAGAAAACAGGATTTCAAAATCTGGAAATCCACCGTTAATTGATTTTCTGCATCTTCACTTAGTTCTAACCTGTAACTACAGTTGTATATATAATATTAAAGTATATTTTAATGATAGCAATTGTATTTGTACATATGTTTATTTTTAAGATTATATCTCTAATAAAACAGGAGTGAAAATTGTCATTGGTCAATACTGCAGAGAGAAAGACTCTGACATGGATCACATTCTATATCTAACTTTCAGATGAAATTAAGCTAGAAAATGTATGCCACGAGTACATTTTATGCACTACAATTACTGCATTCAGTCTTTGGGCCTAGAGTAGAGAGAGACAAAAGTACTCTCTCCTGAAGTTCGTATATTGTGGATGTTGACTACTCAGCACGAACTGTGTTGCTCCACACATCTGCAGCTACTCCTGTTTACTACTAGGCTACTTTTTAGGATAAATGCACCCATAGATGACATGACATCAAATTCATTTCATAAATCAGAATGTCATCTTAGAAATACTATAGCTGGGATTTTATTTTTCCTGAACAATTTCTGCTACTCTTCCAGTACATTTCTGCCCTGAAAGTTTTCTTCCCTCAATTTCTAGACTGAATGAACTCATAATCAGTTGATATACATTTCTTGATGTACTAATACTATTCTTTAGCTTAGACAGGTCTTTATTTTCCCTGAGATATCCTTAACATACTGATGAAGAGCAATCATGTCCTCTTTCAGTCATCTTTTTGTTAGACTAAACTAGCCAAGCTGTTTTATGCATCTGTATGTATTCTTATTTAAATAGAAGCAAAGATTGGTAGGATCTGAACAATTGCTGCATTTTTAAACATTACATTAAATTAACCATTATATCTTCCATTATAACTGTAATCATGACAACACAGAGGTGGAAGGTGTCTTTCCTTTTCTTGTTGCTATGGTTATAGGTTTAACTACCACTTTAAATTACTGCAATGCTTCATTAAATTGTTCAATTTTCATTAGATTTTATTAAAAATTTCAGAATAATTGGTGTTTAAAAGCAGAATGAAAAATCATTTTCTATTTTAAAGTGTAAATCTTTGTAAAATATCTATGTCTTAAAACAGTTAGGAAGTTAAGATCTATGATTTATCTTAAAACTGGCATAATCTAGAGAGCAAGGATGGACAACTCTAATGTTATGTGTATATTCAGATCTAGTACTAAGAAACTAGAAGAAAAGACTCCTTGAACTCGATTCTATTTTATGACAATAGTTTTCAGAATTTACCTTCTCTGTCCCTTAAAATATTTAAGATTTCTGAGAAATATTAAGAACAAAAATTCAAACTGTTCTTAAAAAACAGGGATTGGAAAAAGCAATCTTATTAGGAGAAAAAAAAGACCTCTTGTTCTTCTGACACCCTTTTGAATTCCTACAAGTGTTTTGTTGTGCTTTTTTTTTTTTAAGTGCTGTGAATGCTATTGCCTAAATGCTATTTGTGATCTCCTTTTAAAGAAATCCTGAAGCCATTTCACTCTCCCATGTGCTGAAATATCTTTGGATTTTATGAACAGGGTTTAGAGGCTCTCAGTCTCACAGTATGAACTGATTATTTACATGTCTTATTCTGAGATTCAGATTAGTAGTGGACAGATTGAGTTTAAAAAATTTCTTCTTTCACCTCAAGGAGTGCAAGGCCCAGATACTCTGGACGTGTCTCTGGTAAAACGCCTTAGAAATATGCAGCTTTCCTCCTGTGGATGTCCAGAACTGCCTCATTCTTGACAGAACTAAGTGGTTTAGCACTCATCTCATGCTAATCCTGACTGGATTTTCACATTCTCCACTTTGATCTCCTGCAGAGCACACATAGCCCACAGTTACTGCTGAGAGCTCCTCAAAAGACACAAATGTTATTTTTCCTTCAGCTCAGTGTTCAGGGTACTGACTTGAGTGGGGAAAATTAGATCTAGTTCCACTTCCAAAGGCAATTACATATCATTCTGATGACTGCCTAATACAAACAAAATAAGTAGACTTTGGAGCTGGACCGGAATGTACGTCTCTTAATTCCTAGGCAAATGCCCAAGTCACTGAACCATATATGTTTTTTCTTGCTTGCTCAACTTCAGATTCAGGGAATCCTGAATTCATTGCCATGCAGTTATACTTCATTTGGTAAAGCTACCATTCCTACTTCAGAATAGCCTATAACTTTAGGAAGGAGGCTAAAGTAGTATTCTATAAAACAGACAGTTTCACATACTTCACTCTCTATTACCTGAACCCAGAAGGCGAATTACAGTAACACCAAAATAAGTTTTTACAGTACTCCAGAATTTTATAGGGCTTCTGTTGTGGCATTGGAATGCTTTGAATTGGCAGTATTACTAATGTTGGTAACAATATGGCAATGACAGGAATGACAAGGTATATTTGATTTTAAACAGCTATGACAATGATGTGCATTCATGCATCAAATGTATATTTCAGAAAGACAGAACAGGGGAGCAAAGCCGATTTATTGGGACATCTCAGTGCATGACTTTTGGCATCCTGAGAGAGTTTTGTGGTTCCCAACCATGTAAGAATCTGAAGAGGAAAAGGCTGTTTTAAAGCTTTTCCTTGAGTTTGCAACCAGGGGTGGTTACAGCCTCTCTTTAAATTGGGAAACTGCAAGTGTTTCACAGGAAACACATAGGGAAGTCTTAGCCATTATGATTAGCAGTAAAAGGCGTCTCAGCATCTCCTTGTTCAATTTTCTTGCATGTCTATCTGCTTTTAACAAGTAGCTCATAATAGCAAACCACACCTTGATCTGCGATGCCTGTATTTGTTACGCTATTCTGTGCAGCAGATGAATATAGTCTACAAATCTTTACTCCAGAGTACATCTTGAGTAGTTTACTTAATGTGCCTTGCTTCTAATATGCACTCTTATGTTTGCTTGTAGCCTTTTACTTTCATCTTTAAAAATGATCACAGTCTAAATCAGGAGAGCTGAGAACCACATGATTATTCTCTTTCAAATGCAGAGCCACCAGAGCCCTCTCCTGCAGAGGGCTGATAAGTGCTTTAAATTTTTCAAATATGGTAGAAATTGTGTCCTTTCCCCTTTAGCCTTGATTAGGGTTGCGATTTAACACATGCTGCCTCTGTATTTTCTGTGATTAGTTTGTCCTTGGGCAAGAGCATTCAGTATGTGCTAGGCAGGTCAGTGATCAGTCTTCCAAAGTGAAAAGAACAAAACCAAGAAATATTCATAATTCATTGTGATCAGACATTTAAGAGTACTCTAGAAATATATGCTGCTTGTGTGCATTTATTCTATGCAGTTATAATTATTATTTTTCAGTTTGCTCTTTATGTTAATCAATACCATATGCTTTGGTTATTTTAATGCATTACTATTTCCTTGTCTTTGTATACTCAAGCCAACTTTTCAACATATTTGCGTGTAGAAATATTTCGTTCTTTCAAGTAACATTCTCAGGGCTAAGGCTAATATTCTCTATTTAAAAATAAATAAATCAAACTAAGACATGATGTTGAACTTAATAAGAACTGCTGAATATTAAACACATATGACACTTCCTTGCAAGATTTTAATTGTATTTTCTGCAGTGCAGTGAAATAAATATATATTAGTGTGTGGCTGTATAAATATTTACAGTGCGCCATCCTCAATGGTCACTTATTTTTTTCTAACTTTTTTTAATCCCTAACTGGAGTATAAAGATATAAAAACAATAGTATTAACCTGCAGGCTCATATGCGTGTGTGAACATTGAGGAGTGAAATTTACTTTTCTGCAGGGAGCCAGTGTCATCTTATGCCACATGAGTTGTGCTTAAACTCAGCATCAGGAAGCTTAACGTTTCACAGAATCACAGAATAGTTGCAGTTGGAAGGGACCCCTGTAATCATCTCGTCCAACCCCCCGCTCAGAGCAGAGTCAGCTACAGCAGGGTGCTCAGGGCCATGTCCAGTTGGGTTTTGAATATCTCCATGGATAGAGACTCCACAACCTCTCTGGGCAACCCTTTCCAAAGTTTGACCACCCTCACAATAAATCTCACAATAAATAAGGTTTTTCTTATGTTAAAATGGAATTTTCTGTATTTCACTTTGTGCTCATTGACTCATGTCCTATCACTGGGTACCACTAAGAAGGATCTAGCTCCATCTTCTTTACACTCTTCCATCATATATTTATAAACTTTGATAAGATCCCCCTGAGCTTTCTCTTCTCAAGGCTGAACAGTCCCAGCTCTCTCCTCATATGAGAGATTCTCCATTCCCTTAACCATCTTTGTGGCCCTTTGCTGGACTTGCTCCAGTAAATCCCTGTCTTTCGTATACTGGGGAACCTGGACCCAGCACCCCAGATGTGGCCTCACCAGGGCTGAGTAGAGGGGGAGGATCATCTCCCTCAACCTGCTGGAAATTCTCTTCCTGGCACAGCCCAGGAGGCTATTGGCCTTCTCAGGTACAGGGTGCATTTGTTGCTCATGCTTAACTTGTGCATCAGGACAAAGCTGCTTTCCAGCTGGTCAGCCCCCAGCCTGTACTGGTGCTTGGGGTTATTCCACCCCAGGTGCAGGATTTGGCACTCCACTTTGTGGAACTTCATGAGGTTCCTATCAGCCTGTTTCTCCCACCTATTGAGATCCTTCTGAATGGCAGCACAGATGTCTGGTCTGTCAATCACTCCTCCCAATTCTATATCATCTGCAAGTTGCTGAGGGTGCACTTGGTATCATCATCAAGGTCATTAGTTAAGAGGTTAAACAGTATTGACCCCAGTATCAGCCCTTAGAGCACAGCACTGGTGACTGGCCTCCAGCTGGATGTCATGGTGCTGATCACAACCCTTTTAGCCCAGCAGTTCAGCCAGTTTTGAGTTCACCTCACTGTCCACTTATCTAGCCCATAGTTCATCAGCTTGTCTATGAGGATGTTATGAGAGATGCTGTTGAAAGCTTTGCTAGAGTCAAGGTTAACAGCATCCACTGCTCTCCTCTCATCCACCAGGATAACTGTTTTATTGTAGGAGGCTATCAGGGTGATCAAGCAAAAATTCCTCTTTGTAAATCTGTGCTGACTACTCCCAATCACCTTCTTAATCTTCATATGTTTGGAAGTGTTTCCTCCTGTTTCCAGGAGGATTTGCTCCGTCACCTTCCCAGGGATTGAGATGAAGCTGCCAGGCCTGTAGTTCTACAGATCCTGCTTCTTGTCCTTCTTGAAGATGGGAGTGGTGTTTGCCCCTTTCCAGTCCTCAGGAACCTCTCCTGATTTTTATGACTTTTCATAGATTATCGAGACTTGGCTCCCAATGACAGCTAGCTCCCTCAACACTCATGGGTGAATCCCATCAGGTCCCATGAACTCGTGTACGTCCAGTTTGTTTCAGTGTTCCCTAACTTGATCCTCCTCCACCAAAGCTCAGTCTCTCTTGCTCCAGACATTCCCACTGGTCTCAGAGACCTGGAATTCTTAAAGGCAAATCTTACTTGTAAAGACTGCGGCAAAGAAGTCACTGAGTTCATCAGCCTCTTCCATGTCCTTGGCCACTCAGGTACCCTGCCCCATTCTTCAGCAGGCCCACATTTTTCCTGGTCTTCCTTTGCTGATGATATACTTATAGAAGCCCTTCTTGTTGCCCTTCATTTCCCTGGCCAGATTCAGTCCAGGTGGGCTTTGACTTTCCTAACTCCATCCCTGCATCTTCAGATAGTGTCTTTATATTCCTCCTGCGTCACGTGTGCCTGCTTCCACCTCTTGCACACTTTCTTTTAATGACTGAGTTTTGTTAGGAGCTCCTTGTTCATCCATGCAGGCCTCCTACCATGCTGATTGCCTGCTTGTCAGGATGGACCATTCTTGAGCTAGGAGGAGGTGATCCTTGAAAATCAACCAACTGTCCTAGACCCCTCTTCTCTCCAGGATCCTGTCCCATGGGATTTTTCCAAGCAGATCCCTGAAGAGACCAAAGTCAGCTCTCCTGAAGTCCAGGTTTGTGGTCCTGATATTTGTCTTGATCCTGAACTCTACCATGTCATGGTCATTGCGGCCAAGGCTATCCCTGAACTTCACATCCCCAACCAATTCTTCTTTGTTTGTAAGTATGAGGTCTGGCAGAGCACCTCTCCTCATGAGCTCCTCAATCACCTGTGCCATCGATGCACTCCAGGGACCTCCTGGATTGCTTGGGCCCTGCTGTGTTGTCCCTCCAGCAAGTACGGGGCTGTTAAAGTCCACCAGGAGGACCAGGTACTGTGAATTTCAGGTTTCTTCTAGTTATCTGAAGAAGGTATCATCTACATCTTGCTGACCAGGGGGTCTGTCGCAGACACCCACTACAGTGTCTCCTATGTTAGTTTGCCCACTAATCCTGACCCATAAGCTGGCTCATGACTCATTTCTAGGCAGAGCTCTGTGCATACCTGCTGCTGTCTCATATACTGGGCAACTCCACCCTCCTTGCTGATCCGGCCTGTCCTTCCTAAAGAGACTGTATCCATCCACTGCAGCACTCCAGTTGTGTGAGCTCTCCCACCATGTCTCTGTGATCACAATGAGATCCGCGCGACTAGCCCTGCAACTGCATACATGTCTCTAATTCCCTATGTTAGTTCCCCATGCTTCATGTGTTTGTGTATATGCACTTCATAAAGGCATCCAGTTGTGCTGATTTCCTAGACAAGGTATAAGAGCTTCTCTCACCATGCTGTCCTCTTGCAACATCCTTGATGGTGTGCATATGCTCAAGGTGTACTCAGGCCTTCAAGCCCTGGTTGGTTCATTACCAGGTCTGTCCTGTCCTTATCCCTCTGCATCCTTTGCTTCCCAACCCAGGCCACCATTTTCTCACTTGTTTGGGGGCTATCATGTCCCTCCCCTGGTGTTCCTAGTTTAAAAAATTTCATGGAACTCATGTTGGCCGTCCTCACAGGAATGAATTTAATACTCGTGAGAGATAAATGTCATAGTCTAAGACTCTTCCTGGATTACTGTTTTCCTCTGGAGTATCAGTCTGAAGATTAGTGTGACTGTGCCTTGAATTTAACAATCAGTGTTCTTTTATTTCAACATGAAGCATTGGACAAGAATGCACTTTTACTCTAAGTAGAAATCTGAAGACAATGGCATTTTTTTCTATTCAAAAAGTATTGCTCATAATCAAATCTATTTAGCAAGATGGAAATTTTCTTATGTAAAATACATTCCTTTTAGATGATGAAAAAGTGTCCATCTTTAAATAAAGACAATAATAAAATTGGAACTTGCTTCAGTCCTTGTTTTTCTGATCTGTGGAGTGATGAGCTCTATCATCCAGTATAGAGGATGATCTTCTGATTTCGTTAGAACAGATCTCCTCACAATTATAAAGAATAATCCACAGTATTTCTGGGAGTACTCCTCATAAAGACTATGGTTTTACCTGAAGCTCAAAGTGCTCCCTATTATCCTGGCCTCCAGCTTGGGTTTCTGACCTGGGTTTTGACCATTCAGCTTTCCAATAGTCAGCTAACAGAGACTCCTCTTCATTCCTGAAGCAATTTTTCTTCTATGGAACACCTTACAGTTGGTTCTCTCCCCTGTAGTGAATTTCAGTTTGTTCTTCAGCATACATCATGAACTAAAACGTACTGATTTTCTTCTATCTTGGTGCCCAGTCTTGACCATTAAAATTAAAATCAGTGAAGGTGAATAATATAGCCATTGAAACAGGAATTCAACTTGATAAAACCTTTATGGTGGTATCACATCAAATCATAATACATTTTTAGGTGCCTTCACCTTTATGTGAGTATGTGTTTCTTCCCAAGATTACTTTTATAGCTAATAACTGTATGCCTGTCATTTGCATACTTCAGGTTTACTCTGGCTTCCTGAAGGGGAGTGTAGAAATACTGACGAATTTACATTTTGCTCATGCAGTTTTTGAACATATATGTCTTTTGTTAAATTATTTCTTCAGTGCAATAGCTGCATTATTCAGTTCTGTATTACTGCATTTAAAATCACAGGGAAGACTCCTATTTTATGCAGAGGAATCATGAGTACGCCAAATACATTGTTTATGTGTCAGTAAACACAGCATATCTTATGTGAGCTTGTCATTTTTGAACAATTCTTTTTCTATTTAAAATACGAAGTCTAGCTTATAAATGTTTCTACACTGGGGGAAACTCTCAATAATAAATATAATAATAGAATTTATAAGAATAGAATTACTTAAAGTTGCTGTGTAGGAAAATCACTTTGGTATGTATTAACAATAGACTTATCTTGCAGTTACCATAATTTTTCCCCAGTTTCTTATTATTTGCAAAACAATAAATATTTGGGCAGAAGTTAATTGTTCATGTTCAAACATTTGACACATTCTTTATTACTTTTAGAGCTTGTGAGCCTTTCACCCAGCCATAGTTACAATTAAGACTGATGAAATCATTAGGTGTGTTGTAAACATTCAGTTTATCCAAATAGAGTTTGGCAACATCTTAAAGGTCTTCTGTCAGGTTCATTCAATGTTTAATTATTTGTTGTTGATACTGAATTCCAGTATGATTGTTGTCATTTGTCACTGCACTCTATTGCAGATATAGCAACTGATTTTTCTTTGTATGGCTGGTGGTTTCAACAAGGGTCCATTTGAGAAAACAGGAGGGATAATAACATATCCTGAAACTCTGCAATTTTCTGGTGGAAATAAAATGACTCTTCTCTTATGATTCCTGAGGCAAAACAATGAATGCTATAACTGATAAGCAAATAGTGTACTTTCCTAAAATCAAATTTAGCTTGCTTTTCTTGATAATTATTATGACTTCTAACCAAACAAACCAAGTCATATTTTCCAGGATTAGAATTTTCACTTCATGGTACTGAAGTATTTTTAAAAGAAAGTTCATAAGACACAAGATCAGTTGTTTCAGTTAAAGAGAGTGTAAAAGTGACGTCTGCAAAAATAACTTCAGTAGTTTGGGTTCTGTGGTTCGACTGCAGAGTCTTATTACATTTTGTATTTTAACAACCTGTCGGAGCTAGTAGATAATGTGTGATACCTTCTTTGATTAGCTCATTAGGATTGAAGCCATGGAAAAATGATACTGCAAGACTGTAATTGTGCTGCTAATTTATAAGCCATCTATATCCTTACCTTGACTTTTATCTGTGAAATATTCCCTGCGACTTCTCTAGGGGTAAAGTCTAGTCATCTTGACTATATTTAATTGCAAGCAGAGTATACCTTATGATCTTTTGGGACTGTATCAGCAGTGGGGATCACAGCAGCACTTGTAATTAAAACATTTTTAACAAGATTTTTAGTGAAGGGAGAACCCTCATTTTCATCTGTTTTATCCATTTCTCTTATAATAACCAGAAGTAAAACAGATACAAATACAGCATGAAAGTTTGTAAGTATGGTGCATTTTAAGTAGGAAAAAAGTCTTTGTAGAGGCTGATATATATGCTTTGCCTTTCACATATATGCCTTTCCTCTCACAAACATGACTGATTTAGTTATGCATGCCATCTGTACCATATACTCTACAACTTACCCTGTATTAACTGAAAGGAGAAAGAGGCACAAAAAGCTGGGGATTTGAGATCCCTATTTTCAATGTGTGCCTAGTATCAGCCTTTGTGTCTCTGATCCTTTTCTTTCCCTACAGACAAAGAATATAAAGTATGGATCTCTGTTCTGTAGTTTATTCTTTGTTCCATTTCCATTTTTCCCTCTAAATTGAAAATACTTTTTGATGAAAGGCCCTTTCCCACAAATATGGCTTCTTCATTTTCAGGATAGAAACATGTATGAAGCCATTCATTTTGAAAGTTAATAGAAAACAATTAAGCTGCTTTCTGGGTCAATTTCTGAACTGTTTAGCTTTCCACTCAAACGTACTTGCAGTTCCTTTCTGCTGATGCTTCAAATGCCTGAATCCCTGAGTATCTTTTCTTCAGAACTCTAAAACTGTAACACACCAGTGAAGCTTACCTTGATAATACTCATTTACTTGGTCATACAGGTGTTGTGAGGCTTAAAATAATTAATACTTACAAACACTTCAAAATCTTTAGTTTAAATGACAAAGTGGCAGCTCTTAAAATCTGGGACTTGTCTTGAATTCTTAGAGAATAGTATATAACACCTAAAGCATTGCCTAGGTACTATTTGAGACTACTTCAGAAAACAAGGTATTTTTACCTGGATATGGAAATCCTACTAAATGCAAAATAGTAACGACAGCCAGTCTGGCTGAATGCAGGCTGTCAGAGTTTTGTACATGAAGGACTGTGAAACACGTACTCAGTACAACAGCAGTGAGAATTAAATGGGCTACTTTTGTTCCCTCAGAATGACTCATGACCTCATCTGAAACACATTTTCATCCATGATCTGGACTTACTTTTTGCTGGGAGAGCTCAGTGTGAAAAGATTATATCACTGTGTGGCATGGTAGGCCTTTCATACAAGTTAAAGCTGCTGTGACTTGCAATAAGAAGCAGCGTATAGTAGTTGGGTATATTAGTGTGTTATTGCACTGCTTCTACTACAATAAGAAGCAGCGTATAGTAGTTGGGTATATTAGTGTGTTATTGCACTGCTTCTACTATACTCCAAGTGGCAGGAAGACACTTGGTAATAAAGAATTGCATCTTCTCCTTTCTCTCCCCTCTCCAACCCCAGTCCCCTAAACTGTTATTCTTCTAGCTATTTGGGCACTCTTTCTAGCTACTGCCAGGGATCTGCAGTTTCGCTTGGCTATGTGTCAGTAGCAGCTGGCAGCACTTGAGCTTTTTTGTCCTCATTTTGATGACATCCTTCTTTCCATACTCTACTGCAATGCTGATGATACTCTTTGCAAGGGGTAAGTTGGTTATCTTAGTACTGTGCATTGTAAGCATCAGTGTAGACATCAGTCTACACCTACATCAGACCGATGTGTGTGTTTGAACCTGTTAACTACCCATACAGTCAATGCAGAGAATAGGCGTGGTTAGAATTCAAATAATGAATATATTATCAGGCAATGATGAGATGAACCACTCTTTAAAAGTTCTAGGAGGAATCTAGAAGTGTAGACAATTAACTCTACCTATGGTATCAATATTTAGTCATATGACTCCTACCCTTAATGATTAAAATTATCATGTGGTTCTCTGGTGTGCTGCCTGTTACCTAAGGAATTCAGCCATGTCTAACAAACATGTATCTTCCTCAGTTTCTCCATTTGTAAATTATCATTGTTAAAATTGCCATTTTGTGTAAACATTTTAAATCCTCCATTTGAATTAAATCCATTTGAAACTCAAAGCATCAGATAAGAAAACACTGGCTGATGGCAGGGAGTCGGAGGATCTAGTGTATTCATGTTTGTGCTGAAAGACCAGTGTCCTCATGGTGAATCTAGGCTCTTTTCTCAATGTTATCCTCTCCAAGACTGCATTACTTGAAGAGAAAAAAAGAAGTAATTTGATTTTAGGAATTTGCTGATATTTTTCCAAATGTGTAACAGCCTTTAGCTGCTATTGTTTCTTTTGCCAGCTAGAATTTTCCATAACTCAATTCACAGCAAGGCTTGCTGGCACACTCATAGTCTGGTTTGACTCATTTGCCTCTATCTGGAATAAGCTACATCCATCCAATACACTTTAAGCTTTGGCATGTCTCAAAGAGCTATTGTAGGTCTTCAGTATTTTTAATACTTATATTCCACCCTCAGGATGGATTTCTCATCAGTGTGCCATCGTTTTCCTGGGTAGGTAAATGACAGCCAAGTCTATTTTACACTTCCTTTCAATCATCACACTGTAATCTCTTATCCTAGGTAATGACCTCTATCATATATAATTTTGGGTGCCACATATCTTTATGAAGTTAAAATGCTTTGTCATCTCTGGGTTAGCTATAGTATATTAGCATCTGCAGTGTCTTCCAATGAGTGCTGTCCATATTTTTCTAGCAAATGAAGGTGAATTTTTTTTATATGCTACTAGTATGCCCTGTAGTCTTCTTGCAGGCACCCTGTGAAATCTTGTATTGATTTTAAGGTGCTTAATAAATTACAAAGCCTGATATCTCTTAGCATTTCTTTCTGACCTTTTATTGTCCTGTATTTCCAGCCATTTAGGCAGAGCTGTAGCTGATGACTATATGTCACATTGTCAGTCCTTTGGAAAAGTTCTCTTTACATTAGTTGGGTGGCAAAAGCTGCAGCTTTGAAGGGATTTATGTTTCACTGCAGTTCAATGATATTTTGAGTGACAATAGCAGTCAAAAGCATTCAGGCATATTAGTTCCCATTTGATGACTTCTCTTTTTTTCTAGCTCCAGGTATGCTGTTTCTCAGAGCTACCATGGATGTCTCAGTATCCTGCAGAGTAGACCTCAGAAACAGAACTTGTCTCACCTAATGGTAGATCGGCACATATAATTTTAATTTTCTGTCTATCCTAATGCAATATGAAATTCTTTCACACTAGTGATAGTGCTTGTTGCTTGTAGATATTGTTTCTTGATGACATTTTAAAAGCCAGAGCTTTAGAAATGAAAACAGCTGCTGTAATATTGTACCTAGTTAATCAATTCAGGGCTTAATATGCTTGTATTAAGGCATTCTATTTAAAATGACTATAGTTTTCCTTCTTGCTGCATTGCACAGAAAATTCATGACAGCTAATGAATAGTCAAACATCTGGGTAAGTGACTGAGAACATAGGACAGGATGCACAGACAGTCCAGGGGGTGTTCTAAACACTGTGCTAGGCAGGCACATTCATACAAGCTTTTCCTCTCCATCCTTGTGAAGCTTGAGTTCTCTGCACAGTGCATTACCTTTGCAATGCAGGTAGGATGAGCATGCAGGTACATACACATATAAGTTCTCACTATAACCTGAAAAGTGACTAGGGCACTTGAGGGAGCCCAGAGGAACTTCAAACCCTTTGTATCTCTTCAGGATAAGGAGGTACACAATTTCAGCAAGTCTCCATAGCTTAAATATTGTTTTAAAAAGCACAAGGGACATTGCAATTTAAAAGAAAGCACAATATCTGTGTGGAATCAGAACCTGTAGTCCTGAGACAGCCACATTAAAGCCCTCACCATCCATTACACCTCCAAGGGCGTTGGTAGATGGGACTCCAACACTAGAAAGCCTGAGACACTTCTGGGTTTGCACAGGAACAGAGATTTAGGTACCTGGTAACATTTAACTTAATTTAAAAATATATATATTTTCAGGACTAGGCAGATTTGACCAAGCATTCTTGGAGTTACAAAGTTGTATGCAGGTGCATTTGTTCTGCCCAGACCCCTCTTTCAGCTCTATTTCTTAAGGAGAATTTTGCTTTCTGTAATGCAGGAGAGATCTCCTATACGATAGATTATGATTTTCTTTCCCATTTTTTTTGATTATGATAGAAAACATTGGAATGAGGAAAGAAAATTTCTCTTCCACAGATGTTTTCTGCTAGCTATTTCTCAGTCTGAAATGTGTCATTTATGAATCAGAGAAAATTACTTCTGTTTGTCACCTCAAGTGTTCCATCCAGCTATCCATATATTTCACTGGTTGCCATCACTCTAAAATAAAATAGCTCTATTAATATACTTTTTCTTTTACAATACCTCTGTGAAGTCAGATAGTGTCAAAACATGGTCACCACATGGAAATCTGAGACAAGGAAAGAATGAAAGAAAAGTTTCTCTAAGAAGTTGGAAAACTTTTTCATTTTCAGAAGGAAAGTAGGTAACAGAGATTTGTGTTTCATTGCAAGTCAATGTATTTAGAATTTTAAGCCACCTTTGAAAGTCTTACTTCTAGTGACCTGAGAAGGAGATTCACAGGAAGCATATGGCAGCAGAGAGAACTGAAACCAGTCCTACTTCCTTTAGGTGGTTTTAACTTAAATGAGAATTTTTGGATGAATGTGTAATGTTGACAAAGTTAATGACTTTATCTCTTTGTTTCCCTGTTATATACAGAACATATACACTTGCTGGCATAAACTACCTTCCACTTCTACGTAGAAGTGAAAGGTAGTAAGTTACACATTTTTTCCTACTGTCCTTTAATTTTATATTTTACATTCAAATTCTGGTGGTGTTTCATACTAATGTTTTATGGTCCGTAATTTACCTGTATAGAGTTGTGCTTCTTTTAGATTAATTTGTCTATGATTGTTTCGCCCTCTACTCCTTTTTTAAGTGGCCATTACTTTTGTCTTGTTTGCCTTTCTTTTTCTTAAGTAAAATCCAGTCCATGCTGTGCAGGTCAACAGTTTTACTGAAAGATAGAAACTGCTGATTATCTTTCCCACATTAATCTCAGTCACATTACAGATTACACTGTTACCTGCTTGATTGCTCTTGTCCATCCTGCACTTCTCCCAGGAAACACAAGCAACCGTGGGGCCTCAACTTCTCGTTAAAATCTTAAGTGACAATGGAAGATCTCTAGATCTTAAGTTCATTTTTCTTTTTAGAAACAGTGTCAGAATCTTTGTATGAATGACATGTGGGCAAACTTCCTATTACTCAGGGTTAATTGGCGCTGGAAAAGCAATCTCTGATTTCCTTTTAAAGCTATTGATAGCAATCTTCACTCATTTACTAACAAAATTTCTACCTTCTGTCTCACAGGAGAGCAGTGACCAATCAACACCTGTGTTATTTAGATTGGTTAATTAAAAGAGTGATTTCTCACTGAAAGCCTTCAAAACCCTTTTGCTTACTCTTGTTGCCTTTGTTGCTTTATTATGCAAATATAAATCCATCTTCCATAACTACATTTGTCCGTCACCCAAAGCTCACAGTGTCCTTGGTAGCCTTGACTTCTACAATAAATGCTCTGCAGAAAGCACGAGAAGTTGGACTTTATATAGTAAATTCACACTGTTAATTGGTGTCCTCACTGAAATTTGATTGTTTTTACTTGCAAAATAAAGCTTCAGTAGTATGGACAATTCAGAACTGCATTAATTCTCACCCCACTATTGCAGTCCTAATATTTGTAAAGCAAGTTGTCTACTGACACAATTTAGGCATTCTCTTCTGTGAGGGATAGTATGTTAATAGTATGTTAAAACCTGTCTTCCAGGAGAAAATGTGAATGCATTCATTCAGAGCCTCTCCAGATTTCCAATTGTACATCTGATTTAAGGTTCAGGTAGCACACATAGGGTCATGGAGTCTACAAAATATTTTGGAGATTAGCTAAATGAAGAAATAGGAACAGGTATATAGTATGGGTTCCTTTTGTTAGGAAATCTTTTCCTTCTGTCTGAGTCACAGCATTCCTCACTACTGCTACATGGGCAGGCAGGAGAAGGTGTGGCCTTAGAAGCTGAACATCTGCAATTTCCACACACCGTTCCAGGGAGCAGAATCTGGGCAGATTCCAAATAACATGTATTAGACTAGAGAAAGAGAACTATGGATGCGCCCTCATTTTTTCTCCAACACGGTATGTCGCCGGCTACTCCCAGTTGCACCATTG
This sequence comes from Dromaius novaehollandiae, assembly GCF_036370855.1. NCBI lineage: Eukaryota > Metazoa > Chordata > Aves > Casuariiformes > Dromaiidae > Dromaius > Dromaius novaehollandiae. The sequence continues at coordinate 48,328,602 of NC_088100.1, read as the reverse complement.
GCTTCTTCAGTGTGAGCCCATCAGCTGTGTGCAGGCTGAGTTTATGCTATGCAGGGCGGCATAGCAGGACATTGCACAGGGACTTCTGTAATGCAGGGCGCTATATGCAGTATTTCCTTTCTCCCCTTTTTCCATTCCTCTTTTCTTTTCCTATCAGGACACTTCACCATACAAATGGCAGAAAAGATCCTGGAGGCAGTAACTTGCTGGACTGGGAAATAGTCCATTTTCCTCCCTCAGACTGCCACATTATCATTTTCTTGATGTTTCAGTACTTTTGTTCACACTATCCATCATGGAAAAGGAGAAGAATGAGGAGTTCTTATCAGTCTTAGACAAATGTGATAGAGTTGAAAGAAATATTTGCAAGTGATGCAGTCTTTGCTTTGTACCAGTAGAATTTGAGAATTTCTGCATTGTATTATCTGATTTCCAATATGGACTCTTCCAGGCATTGCTTGCGGGTACAAGACAACCACCTTCCCATTGCGTCCCTGTTACCTGTTATTAATTAACACAGTAACTGTCATCAAAAGGCCAGTAGGCATTGATCTATTGATCTCCCAAAGTGATTAGCGACATGAAATTTGCTAATAGGATTTGTCTAGAACGTCACTGAAAAACAGAAAGGCCAGCTCCAGATGTGTAACAATTTAATGTGGAAGGTCTGTCACATCCAAAGTGTGACTACTTAGTTCTCAAGGTGAATAATACTGACATTGCTACTTTACAAGAATATTGCTTATAGCTATTCTTTCACTGAAAGAAGATTGTCCTTCATTACCTTAGCACAAGCCAGCAATGCTAAATTCTTCCATATGAAAAATTTAATGAAAATACTTAGATGAACTACCCTCAGTGGGGTTATGAAAACTTGTTAATTTTGTTACTAAAATGTTTAAAGAGCCACTGTGATTAGGTAAACTGCATTTCAATAAAATAAAGAGATCCTGTTAAAACATCTGCTCCATTATTAGTATTTCTATTTCTCATTCAAGTGGAAATATGAAAAAGACAGCATATATATTTGTTTCCATGTTTGTGTGTGTGTGAAAGAGAGAGAAAGAGAGAGAAGAAGTATTTGATTTGAGGGAGAATTTACTAGAAATATAACAGCAAAGTTTGTATTTTGCACAGATTCATTTCATAGGACATTTTCTATGATGAATGAAGCTGAAGGAAATGTAACTGTCTTGTATAGCTTTTCCACTTATTTCATGTAATAGCATGTAGCTTGTGATTGACTCTGTCAGTAAGGTTGTAAAATGGAGTGTGAAAAAGAAATAATCATTTGCCAACATTTCATATGCCATCAAGAAATGCCTACTTAAAAACTGTGATACTTAGACAACTGTAATTTTTAATTGAAATTGTTGATATGGTTCTCCACCAAACAAAGTATTGAAACTATGCAATTTACATAACAATAGTCTTATTTGCATATTTATTAGTTTCATTTAATTTTCTGCAAACAAAATGTTCTAATCTGGTTTCAGGATAATCTCTAACCTTCTATTGCTCTTCAGTTAGACAGCACACACACATACACATGCACACATGCACACATGCACGCACACACACAAACACTGGCCTTTGCCTAGATTTCACAGAAAGTGATTTTTTTCTCAAAACAATTTTTTTGCATATGAATCCCAGAAAAGGAAATAGTGACTTTTTTCCATTTTTTTGTTTGTTTGTTCCATATTGTTTAATCTTTTTTGGTTTTTTGGATTTCTTTTTTTTTGATTTTTGGAGTCTTTTTGAGAGTCTCTATTTTGCCTTTGTGGGGACAGAGTTATAATTAAATTGCTAAAATTAGCAACTACCTTCATAAAAAAATAGAAAAGTATTGTTTTTTTCTATACAGGTTTTTAATAATGTAGAGATATACTAGAAAATTAACATTCTTGGGAGAATGTCCCCTCAACCTAAGAATTCTTTGCAAAAAGTTAAAATGTCACTGCAGGTAATACTAATCTAAATACTAGGATGGAATCAAGAAGTGAAGATCATTCTCTTATTCACATTTCTGTGTGTTAAATCTCTAGTACTGTAGCCATCAGGTAGGGGAAGAGATATACTGTAGCAGGCCATAACTATGATACACTAAGGAAGCACAGACAGAGATTCTCCTACTAAGAGAAAGAGAGTGCAAAAGGTCTGAATGACTGTTTCCATGGAACAATACACTAGAACGGTAACTCAAAATGGGAACTATTTCAGTTTTGGAACATATCTATGTAAAAATAAAAGATCCAGAGTGGGAAGACTAATTTTTTTCAAACTAGAAAATCATCAGAAAAGTTCTTTTTAATCATAAGCAGTTTTGTTAACTGTACTACTTTTACTATGGACACCCAAAGTGTATGGATTTTGAAAGTAGACTCTTCATCTGCCTTTACAGTAGACTTATGGTCTTGTGGTTAGGTCTGGGACACTGAGCGATCTGAGCTCAATATATGTTTTTCATGTATGAGAGTGGCTAATTGATCCAATGCTAAATTCACAAAAAGGCATAGAAGTGACAATGCTGAGTGCCGTAGCATTGAATTTTAGCTTGAAATCCAACCCCCCAAATTAATTGCTTAGGGTAATGGCATGTTGCTTGGGAGGCTAAGCTAGCTCTTAGCTGATTATAACATTTGGTATGCCATGTGCATACCCTGCTCAGGTACTGAAAGGAAGATAACCATTTTAGTATGGCTCTGCAACTGAACTAATAAGCCCTGTCTCTCAGCTAGGTTTGTTATCTTGAGCACAGTGCCTTGCTAATGCAGCAACACCACTTTCTGTTCTGTATTCACCTCTGCACTGCCAAGCTGTGTTGTGGCATGAGGGTACCTTAGCCTTCTTTTTACAGGGTGAAAAGGTAGGAGGACTTCAACTTTGAATGGGATCAGTGTGTTATGGGAGGAGCCCCATCATCACCACCACTGACATGGACCTGAAGTCTTGAACCATGCCAGTCTCTGCTGACAGGCCTGTCTGCCCCCCCCCCCCCCCCCCCCAAGAAGGTACTCCAGATTGCTTTCTGACTGCCTCACACTGCTGTAAAAGAGCTGGGAAGGTGCCTCTATCATTTTGCTTCTGAAAGTGCTTCTGCATAGTCCTTTCTAGGTGTATGTGAGGAGGTCCAATTAGCTCATGCTCAATGCCATGATAACTGTAGCTGTGAAGCCTTTAGAAAGAAGCTGGTTTACATCTTGGAGGAAGGGTGGACTAGGGTCAGCATTTGAAAGGCTTTTATTGTTAATTGGAGTAGGCCCCCATTCCCATTTGTACAATAGTTCTGGTCTCACAAAAAAGCTGTGAGGATAAAGGCATCTTCCTAGAGCATCTGAGCTAATCAAATGTAAAGAACAGAACTATATGTCAAAGTTCAATTGTCCCACGTCCCACTGAAGGATCCCTCAGTCACTTTGAGGTGAAACATGCATATCTGCCACAGAAACAATCCTGCTGGGGGAGAACTGGCCCATTAGAGGACATATAGAGCTTTGGAAATGGAAAGAAAGGAGGATTTTTCATTGTCTGGATGAGTTTATCGTCTTGGGAGAGTTAGGTACCAATCAAGGGGAGCTGAAAAATATATATTAAAAAAAAATTAAGGAGGAAATGCTATTTTAAACCCTTAAGGAACAAGGTATAAAATAATATATTTCATTGGAAACATGTAAATGTATTCTGAATATTTCGGTAGCGAAAAAAAGCTTTTTTGAAAAGAAAATTCTTCCATAAATTCATCATAAGAACTCAGTAACTAAATTAATGTCATGACAAGGGCTTCACATGTCAGGATTTCTTGCACAGAAATTATTTTAGCCTCAACCTAGAAATCAGATGTTATGATGGGAGACAGTGCAAGCTCAGTGATTAAAAGAGGATTCAAATAAAACTGTTTCTGAACCCTAGTGCAAATTTTCTAATGAAATAACAAAGCTATCTTCCCTTTAGAAAGCATTTCTGACAAAGTTCCATATCTGAGGCTAATGACATGTCTACCTTTTTTGAGTCTTGGAATAAATGAAAAGTTGGCTAAGGACATGATGTATGAAGAAAGGAAACAACAAATAAAGCAATTATAAATACCTACTACCATGTTGGTAAAAGGAAGCCTCCGTACGTAAGTATATCCTGTCTGTGCTAAGCTCCACTGTAGTAAGTGGAAGTGTTGCCTCCAATTTCAGTGGACTTAGTAGCAGACACTAAAAAAGCAAGAGAAATTTTACTTTCAGAGTAATTATAAGATGGTGATAGATACATGAAGTAGGATGTTCAGGTATATCAAAGAACCGTTGTAGTAACTTTAATCTGTTTAGATAGCTAATAGCATGAGTTCCTACTTACATTTTTTTGGAATAACTTGATTTTGAAATTGTAGAGAAAAACACTTTCTAAACTTCATGAAAATTAATCACATACTCATTATAATCTGCCTGTATGGAAGTGCCTTAATTCCTGTCAGGAAGCAATGTGATAAAACAAGCTTTTAATCATCCTTATGAGCACTGGTTCCTACCAGCTCATAAAACTGTTATTGGTACCAGTGACTACAACTACCACTCCTTGCTTGAAGACACTCATGAAAGGGAGGGCAGCCTTATGATACATCACCATATACTTTTTCCCACATGGTGCTTACTGGATGGAAAAAATAAACAATTAATATCTTTAGAAAGCACTTGTCTGTTGATCTGTAGAGGAGTTTCACAGAGAAAAGTGTTTTTAACAGTACTTGCAGCAAGCGTTATAAATACCTGCAAGAAGTACTTTTTGTAAATACGCGAAGGAAGAGTGTGCAAAAGATTTCCCTAGGCATTTTGAGACAGTTTCTCCAAAGAATGTGAGAAATATAGATTTTATCTTAGTTATTCATAGTGTGAAAGGGTGGGGAAAATGAGAAAGAAGGGAAAAAAGTCATCGTGAGTGGCCTCTCAAAGATCTGTCCACACGCTGTAAATACTGTTCTGCTCTTTCCTCATACACTGTAGCATTGCTAGATGGGATTAATCCTAAAACACTGCTTGGGGAAAAATGTGGCATTTAGTCAGTTTTGTCCTTTCCTCCATTCTTACCTAGTCCGTATAGGTCTGCTCAATGTCAAATCCTGCTGACTCGGGTAGGTACTTATCTGTGAATAGCCAAATCACTGAAATCATTTTTTTCTCCTTTGCCTATCAGAAACAGCTGGATGGTGGAAATGTGTTGCCTGAAACATTTTTTTCATTGAATTTTTGTGTAACATGCTCTAAAATCCTGCCAAAGAACCATGCCCACTTGTGGCTCAGTTTCCCCACTTTCATTGTTTTTTCTACTATGTTGGTTGTCCTATTTATGTTATTGCCTCTGCCTACAAACATTAGTTCATGTACTCCTAGATCATCATGATTTCCACAACACTACTACCATTCTTTGGCTATATATATTTAGTGGCTTTAAACAAAACACCAGTCTCTTTTCTTCCTGTTTCTCCTCCAAAAGGAGTGGAAAAAAACATAATGAAAACTTGGTGATGCATTTGCTACCTTGGATAGAATGAGGTTTGTCTGATATGTTAATGTCCGCTGTATTTCCAAGGTTATTTTCAAATCTAGCCCATTCTTGCTCACTCTAAGAACATCCTAAGTGTCAGTCTTCCCTTACAGATCCAGGTTCTGCCAATCTGTCAGATTTACTTTATCTGTAGGTTGTCTGTTATGTTGACCTACAAAATAACATGTATACAATACAATTGTATACACAGTAATGCAGTAACACATTTTAAGAATATACTGGGTGCACAATAAAATAATATTTTTCAACTAGTATTGAAAACAGAAAATACCAAAGTTTTTATTTTGTTTTTGTTGAAGATGTGATTTGTGCATGTAAGCCACATTCTGTCTTAAATCTGTTGACCTAAAGTGAGCTTTTATTATTATTATGAGAGAAATGTATATGGGAATTGTAATCAGGCAGAGTAAAATTGCAGCACTGAGAAGTGATAGCCTGAGCATTCCTCCAGCTCCTGTCTAACCCCGCAACCAGTGGGGCCGCACAGTTTCTTGGGGCTCAGTCACAGGCATTTCTGTTTGCTGGAGGCTTCAAATTACTGTAAGAATACCAGACTTTTTTTGGCTGGCTTGCAGACATAACTGGACTGAGCGCTGCAACAGCATTGAAGATCTCACTACAGAACACTACAAGAGTCAGGATAAACAAGAAAAACAGTCTCCATTTTAGTAAAATTAGAAAAAAATGCACACAAAATATAAGCACACACACAAATGTTTCACCTGTCTGCATTCCTAATGCAGGAACTAAAGAAGTCCCTTACTTAGAAAAAGCAGTGTAACTGTAAATACGTGGTGTTTAGTTAATTGTTGATGCCTTGTGAGGTGTTGTAGTTTTCCAAATCAATATCCAATTATATATTTTTACTCACACTAATAACAAGTTCAAGGGAGCTGGAAGATTTTTCAGTAGAAAGTGAAGTGGGAGAGTAAGTATAAAATATTGTTTGCCAGTAGGTAGCTTACTTTCAATCCCATCTGGAGAGAGCAGTGAAATAATGCAATTCCAAATACCCTTTTGCTGAGTTTTCTGTTTCTTTTTGCTGTCTATCCTGAGCTGGATGGCTGGTAATGCACATTCAGGTGTTGCTTTCTATACATGCATCATTAAAAAGAGGATGGTCAGTGATTAAAAATGTTTGAAGCAGACAGTAGACTAGAGGTGAAAAGTAATTGGAATAGGGTATTGATTTATGCAGCCTTATATATCACAATGGAAAATAGCATTTGTTTTTGGTCACCCATAGACAGAAGCTTTTAATGTATTTCCTCTCTCCCTATTTTTCTTACTGTTGTTGTATCTCAGAAGTTTTATGTGTTTGTAAAAAAAAGCATGTTCTCCATTTATTTGATGTGAGTATTCACGAGGCAAGGAATGTGTTAATATAATTGTTCTCTTGTTCTAGATAAAGGATGTATTTGCAACTATTTATTATGTGTAAGGAACATAATAACAGTCATTTTAGCTTGTTGCTCATGACAATTCTGTGAAAAAAATAATGAAGTGTATTGAGATTTTATTAGAAAATATCCTGCAGAATGGTGTGGTTATACTTTAGGGTTTTATTTCTGAGTTCTCCAATTGATATACTTTTTGTTTTGCATACATTCCTTATCAAATCCTATAAAATCTGGATTGCACAGATAAAGCTGCAGCTACTCCCGGAAAGAAAAAAGATAGATTAAAAAGAATGAGAAACATCGGGTCAAGAAAATCTAGACAAGTGATTTAGAAATCAAGCCTGTATTTAGCTGTATCTCTTTTGACACATTTACTATTATAACCCCCTAAATGCCATAAAACAAATGTCTGTTAAAGAATGTCCATGATTTCTATACAGTCTGAGAACCTCAAGCTTTGACAAAGGGATTATAAATTACTTTGCTTTAGTTTCACTTGATATTCATATGCATAATTTCTTGATTTCATATGCATAGTTTTATCACTTAACTGTTTTCAGTGATTATCTTTCATACAACCCATAGGTTTAAGGTGTAATCTTGCATTCAGCAAATAATGTCAGGTTAGTTTTTACTGCACACCAGTGAAGATGCATATGTTTGTAGTTAAGGTAGATGGAAATCTCACAAGGGCAAAACAGAAGCCTTTTTGGGAAAACAAGAACAATAGTATATAAATATTATAAAAACTGGCAAAAAGACAAATTGATTTTGATTTCCATTAAGAAAACAAAATGACTGGTCATTAATTTGGTAGAGAGAGACACTGATTACTTAAATTCTTTCTGTTTCCTGTGTAATCACGTAAGCATTGTGACAATGACAATGAAATCTGCAGACAATGGCTAAAGAAATTTGCTTCTAGAAAGATAATGAGCTTATCTGTAGACACTGTGCAGACGACAGTAAGGTCTGCTTCAGCAGAGTTGCATGCAATGATCCTGAAGTTAGCAAAAATACAGCACTTTTAAAGAACAGTATTCAGGCTAAACTAATTAGTAAGCTAACCAGGGCCAAGATGTGCCTGAGCACCTTGTTGCCTAAACCATTAAATCAACAGTCTGGTCTCTTGCCATGCCAGTACACAGGGATTAGCGTGGACCAAGGATCATTTCCGATGAGCAAAGTGAATTGGGCTCCACTGTTTTGGAGCTAAGGAAGTTTAACTTTATGGGGGCAGGCTGTGCTGTACCAGCTGTCCCCCATGACAGAGAATGGTCCCTGGCTGATTTTATTTACTAACGTAGATGTAACTTTAAAGTCCAGTCACAACTAACTATTGTGAAATCATGTCATTTGGCAGAATTTGAGAGAAAAAAAAATCTTTCATTTGGCAAAGGTAATAAATAAATCCCAAATGGATGAACCACCAAAGAGCCCACCATAATTTTGGATCGTGAGTATCTGCAGAGCACTGTATATAAATAAGCTGTACGGGCAAATTTCAAAAGTGTGAGGTCATGTAGAACAAGAAATGCGTGCCAAAAAAATGCTGGGCTGATTAGCTGTGGTAGCAAACTTTTTAAGAGCTACTTGATCATCAACAGGATCCTTCAATATAGGCACCTCAGGAAATGATATCACAAAGGTATTAATCTTTCTAGCCCTTTAAAATTTAGAAATAACAAGACTATGTCTGCTTTGTGCTTTTCTGCACTGGATTTTGCATGAAGGCATGAGCTTATTCTGTCAGTCCCTGAAGTTTTCACTGAGACACCTGAATGCAAATCACCTTGAAGCCCTAAACTTTTGTATCTGCATGAAGCGTAAGGCTGAGCCTAAGCTAATACACACTGTTTCTCAGAAGGGCTTTAGCTTAGGATCAGTATATCAGGCTAGCCATTGCTATGTAGCTTCCAGCTTATAGCTGGCTCAAATCCAACCCCACTGGTTTGCAGGCAGTTCTCGCTTGCATCTGTTTGCAAAATATAGCCTGCTGACGTACCCATATAATAGCATTTACAATAGCAGTTGAAAGCAAAGCTCTGAATAGTTAAGGACATCATCCGTCTTATGATGTCTACATATAAGCACATTATTCTTACCAAATATAAAGAAGTACAAACTTCACTGCAACAGTATAAATGAAATGGATTTTTAATGTTTGAAAAAGGTCTTTTAATGCAAGCTGGAATCTGTAGCTATTCATTCCCAGCTTTTTATAGTGCCTGAGTTTATGAAACTGTTGATTTTTCCCTAAGGAAAATTTTGGGGATGTGATCTATACTCCATCACTTTCAACTGTCATTCTTTCTGGAAGATTTTGCTTCTGGTATGATTTTTTCTGGTGTTTGAGTCTGTAACAATGAATCCTACTGCTAAATACAACAATCTTGTAATTTCTAGTTTAAACTGAAAGTAGCAAATATCAGATATCTCAGTCAGGCCTAGCTCGAAACATGATGATAGTTTGAGTGTGTGCCTGAATGTGAAAAACCTTTAAAATTGCTTTTTTTTGTCTATGGGGTTAAAAAATGAGTCGGTTTTCTTTGTCTTGCCTTGACTTGACTTACCTTGACTTTCGGGGAGAGCTGGAAAATAAATCAGTATGCTAAAGACTTTTTTTAATTGCAAGGACTAAACACTTTCTGTTTGTTGGTATAAATAAATAATTTTTAAGAGTCATGAATAAAACAGAAAAAATCAAAATAATTAATTACAAAACTTCCTATTTTCAAGAAACCCTGCTTTTTGACATTCCTATTCAAATATTTCTTATTAAAATACTGGAATAGTTTGGGTAAAAAAAAAAAAAAAAACCTAACTACTGGTACTTATTTGAGCTGCAGAGAATCTAACATCATCAGCAATGCAGACACATTAGTTATTTAAAGTTGCTTTTATACTTAATCTTAGTGAAAGATATCTCTGTCTTAATATTACCTAAGTGGTTCAATAGTTCTAGGCACTAGGCTGTCTGTTCCTGTGGTTTCATATTCCAAATCACTACTGTGTCTTACAATTTTTAATTCCTTTTCTTTTAGGAATTCTTCGACTACATGGCATAGCTTAAAATGTGTGTTTTATTTTTGCAGAATCCTTCCTATCAGGGCTAGGCACACAACTCCATACTCTATTCATCTCCCTTTTATATACTTTCTGCAGATTCCTATGCTGTAATTCAAAAAAAAAAAAAAAAAAACACAAAAAAACAAAAAAAAAACAAAAAAAACAAAAAACCCCACCACTGCCTGCATGCTCTTTTTGCTTCTGAGTATTCACCCTATGCATGCTTATGCTGTTACTAGGCTTTTTAGAAACTGTTCCAATTTAGTGAAGTAAAGCAATAGAAAATGTATTTCAAATGTTGTTACCACTGTTAAAAGATTTTAGGTGTTTTTAAAAAACCTGTTAGATTTGGAGCTTCTACAGCAAGCAAACAAACAAGTAAGAACAGCAACTGTGGCCTTTTAGTTCAACAATGTTGCACACTGGCCACTGGGAGTTTCAGATTATTGAACAACATTATGGAATAGATATGTCTCTTTCCTTTAACAGAGCTGTAGAAGTATATTGTCTCTCATTACAATTCCATTGCCGCTTTTCCTCAGTCGAACATCGGAGCTTTTCAGGCTTTTGGACTGGATTGTTTGTGTTGTTAGATGGAGCTCGAAAACCTTGGCTCCTGTTTGTTTGACAGACTATCACTTACAGTGCAATGAAAACAGGTGTCTTTCTGTCAGCATAATCTGCTCACAATTCTACACTTTCATTACGTTCTGCTACATGCTGATTGTCACCATGGTATTGCCTTAACCAAGGAATGAACTGTAGGGAAGAAAGGAAAAAAAAAATCCTTGTCGTCTCCTCACTGAGACGACACTATATTACCCACTATGCTGTAAATCACCCAGTGCCTGATGACATTAAATCAGGGACAGCAATCAGTGAAGAGTATGCCAGAGCTCTTAGGGTACACATCTGTTGGCTTTGTCTGCTTAGCTTAGACTTGACGTCCCATTCACAATTGCAGTGTAGCACGTAGTAGTATTTTTTTCCCCCCACTCAGGTGTAAATATTCAGTTACTGCATATTTAACACTGTGATTAACACTATGATGACTCATGCCACATTTTTTATTTGTCTCTTTCACCCTGAGGAATCCCCAAATGCTTTCTACCTCTCTGATTACAAAAAGACTACGCAGAGGTCTTAGTCCAGTGGGGAGCGGTGGGGAGGAATTCCTGCCTTAACAGCACAGCACAACACAGCACATCTCATTGTTATTAATAATAATTATTCCTGGCACTTGCTGTAAGTTCTGCTCTTTTTATGAGGCTCTCAGAAAGCAATTTATAATCAGGTATTGGAAGCCTTCACATGCAGCAGTTTCACAATACAGATAAGCTTGTATCTCATATCTGTAGTAAAGGGAAAATGGAGGCACACTCATTGACTGAGTTGCTCAAGTCAACAGTACAGTTATAATTGGAGAACAGAGGAGTTTTGAAAGAGTTCACATATTCTCACCTCATCCTCCTATTTTAGCTGTTATGGCATATTTCTGAAATAACTGTCAAGATAAGATCTGAAAGACTCTAAGGAAGAAAATTCAATTCCACCCTATTTGGAAAATTAGGATTTTCTAAAATGGAAAAGCTCCCCTTTGGTTCTGAGACAGGAACTCTAACAAAGAGCAGAAGCACAGTACAAAATTTCCAGGAGTTCTGGAAAGATAGTTAATTTTCAGGCTTACAGTGGACAACTACTATCCTAACGGCCTGTAGAGGGACAACATCAGTTTAGAAACAGTTAGAAGTTTACTTGCCTAAGATGTGGACTTGGGAGCAGTTAGCTGACTCTCTTCTTTCTGGGAAGAGGAGATGGAAGCTAGTCAGACCATTTGCCCAGGGCATGGAAATCCTGGGTTTTACCTTCTCTGTAGCCTGCAGGGATTCATACCTGCCCCTCCCATTTCAGGTCCTTAACCCTTAGACTACAGACTACAGACTTTTTTTGATGTCCTGGGATGGAAATTGCGGTGGAGAGAAACATTTCATTCCCTGCCTTCATTCTGTCAGACCACCATAAAGCCAAAAGCCTACCTGATTCTTGGGACTAATGAGACAGAGATCATAGTGAGCCTGTTTTTATAGTCTAAGTGAATGAGGAAAAGGAAGTGATATTTCCCCTGCTACTTCATGTTATGTGTGCTTTCCTCTCCAGTTACTTTCTTTCCTTCAGACAATAACTCTCTCTCTTTCCAGTTCTTGCAATCTCGTAATTCTTAAATTCTTGTCTTCATAGTGACCAAGCTGCAACTAGCAAGATAGAGAGAAAAGACTGCTTCCTTATGTTCTGTAGCAAATCTTAGCACCTAGTTGACTACGATAGGGTTTGTAGGATATGCAAAATCATGGATGCTGGTTCTTTCATTCGTTTCAATTTGCATGTTAGGCATCTAAGTACTATTTTCTCTCTTGCTCTACGATCCTCTGGTTGACTGTCACCACGTTTGGATATCAAAATTTGTCTCTGCCAAATGAATGCTTATGAGAATTTTTCCGTATGTTATAAATCATCCACATTCATTTGTCTCTCCCTCTAGGTGAATACTTAAACTGTGCCTCCTACTTCTTTTCTCCCTCCCAACTTTTTTTGATTACCTTTGCTGATCATGTCGTTTCAAACGCAGCAAACATTCGCTGTAAGAACTGGATTTAGCAAACAGAAACAGATGCATCCAGCAATCTTCTAGCTGGATTCTATCCAGCTATCTTCTTTTCTGCCATACATCATAATCATTCTAAAGAAGATATTAATCTCACAAGACTTTAGTTATGAAATTGCTTTAGTTGCTTTTGTAGATAGCAGACTTTTTTTCACTCCACTGCAGAATCTTTGCACAGCCCCATTCATTAATTCATCAATACTGAAGATAAAAAATCCTGAAAGATCATCCATTTAATTAACACGGTTGTATAATTAAAGAATCTGCCTTTTTTTCTCTCCTCTGAAAGTTTTGTATTTTTAAAGCAAATATTGTGAATGTTTTAATGTAGCCTGTTTTTAATATTTATCCTAATTTTGGAAACTAGCAATCTTTCCATACAGTTTAAATGTCATATTTTATTATAAGTATTAGGCACAAAAAGCCTATTACTCTGACAACAGTAATGATATTCTTAATTTCTTTAATATCCTTCCTGTTTTGGAGACTGGGATCATATATAGAATGTGAGCCTTTCTGAAATAGGCATAAACAGCTTGCTAAAGAGGTCATCATGCTGCTATATTGTTCATGGCTTTGTAATTTAATTATGCAATATATGTATATGTAAAAGTATTCCATTGCAAGGCAATTCGGCTACAGCACATCTCTCATAAAGGGGCACTTTTAAATGTTTACAAATTTAAAATAGAAAATTTGTACAAATAAACCCTAGAGACAGCATTTATGTATACATGTGTTTCTGTGTAACTGACCATAAGTTAAAAAAAGTAAAATCTTTGCCTTTTGTCCTCTTCCTGTTAACCAAAAATAAAATCACCACAAACTACACTTGAACTATAAGTATTTGGAATTGTCTGTGTGACCAAAGAATCTCATATGGGAACGAAGGCTGAATGTAATAATTATCAATGTATTCAGCAAGCTGTGCTGGGGACCTGAGAGATATTTAGTAAGATTGTATTTTGTGCAGCTTGCCATGAAAAGACACTTTAGTCACCTCTTTTTGTGAAAGATGATATCGACTACCAACAAACTCCATAACATCAAAATCATTCACTTCAGTACATGATTCTAGGAAATGTGAGAGAAATGAGAGTTTGAAAAATAAATTTGGGGTTGAGTAGTAGAGCCTTATAGTACCTTACCTGTTAAACTGGATTCTATCAAGCACAAACAGGCAACTGTATTTTACACAACAAAGGGACTTGAGGCATCATGTGGGAATAAGGTAACCTTTTTTTGTTTAAACAGACTAATAATTCATTCCTCATATTTCATGAATATGTTAACAAAATTTTAACAACTGCCCAAATCCTTTTTATAAGGATGCGTTTAAATCAGCTGTCATCCTCTTAGTGAAAGGTCACAGGTCATCCCCAGGGTACTGCCTGCCCTTATAAATACATTAGTGGCTATAAGTTATGCAGCTACCCTGATATCCTGCCATGAATTTGCTTGTGAATGTTTAGTAGGTATAGTACAGCCCTATTGTGAAAAGAGAAAAGTGAGGGACAACATGAAGATAAATCAGAGGTAAATCAGACTTCCTTGAAACACCTAGATACATTTCTCAGTTATGAAGAAGTTCCTTTAATTGCCTAGTAGGACATTCTTCAAATCTGCTGGATAGGGCAATGCAAACCAGAGCGCAGTCAGTGGTGATTACTATCACATTGCATTGCAAATACAATGGATTTTCATGAACATAAAACTATGTGGCTTTGATCCTCATCTAAATCACTGCTTCTGTAAGATAAAACATGGAACACAGACTTGGGTGATGCTGTGCCCACCCTGCCTCTGGTACCTGAGAAGAAATGCAGCCTGGCTGCTCAAGGACTGGCAGGAGAGGACTTTAAGCATCTGGTCAAAATTTTTTTCTTTGAAACTACTGATAAACAGTTAGATTTGATGTATAGGAAAGGCTCCAAAAGGCATGCGGCTAGATGCTGTTGTGGCGGACAGATGAATGAATTTTTTGCCTTAAATATTTCTTGGTGCATGGGGTGCAGGCAGGCCATAACCCCGAACAAGCCATCTGTCCCTGGCGGAAACAGGACTGGGCGGCTGCGACCCCCCGAGATGGTCTCCCTGCGACCACCCAGGACACACCGAGCCTGCTCTGAATGAGACCACAATTGGGCAGAGACTTTGGGACCTGGACTGTAAATTATTGTCCGTTTTTAGCACAACTTCTATAAAACCTGCTTGGCATGAGTGGCTAAATTTGCTGAAGCCTTAGGCCGCACTCCCAAATTCAGTGAGAAAGGGCCCCAGAGCTGGTGCAGGCAGGAATGATAAGGGAGTTACCAGCAATTTGCATTCCTGTGCACTGCTGAAACAGTGCTAATTGCTGGAGTTACCACCTCTTTGTCAGGACCTTGAGAGATAATGGCTGGACCCAAGAATGGAGACACACCTGTCAGCAGAAACGGCAACAGTAAATGGCCTACCTAGGGACAGTGATGAGACCCAATAAGGAGCAGGAGACCCCAGACACAAATATTACTATTGGTCTGAACTACCACGTGAGGGGTGGGAAAAATTAATTTGAAAAAGCTATAATTGCCGAGGAATTTTCTTTGTTTGGCCTCTCTCTCTCTCTCTCTCTCTCTCTCTCTCTCTCTCGGCCCTTGCCCCTGGTCCCTCGTCGGAGGCACCCAGCTTGAGCTGTGATTTGAACAGAGTCAGCGGAACATCATCGGCCTTGGAGTGGTGGTAGCTAGCTTCTTCTCTCCTTTTCCAACTTTCTCTATCTTTTCCCCTTGCCCTTGTTCCCCTCTTCCCTTCGCCTCCCCTTCGCCTCCCCCCCACCTTTTCTCCCCACTTTGTGGAAAATAAAGTTAAAAGGTTGTACGATATTTGACCGGTTTTAGTGTCTTAATCTTGTCCTTGGGATCGTAACGAAACCCTCCCGATATTGGATCGGGACAGCTGTTCAACTCTTTTCCTAAAGCTTTTTTATTGAGACTAGAATGGTTGACATCTATGACTGTACTTTTTTTCTACAACTGAGGGCAAGCAGAACAAAAAAATCCCTGTTAATAGCAATGGGTTTTGTTCCTTATTTAATATCCATTTTCTTTTTCTGTCAAAAAAAAAGACTTTTAAAAATTAGTATAAATGTGAATTAAAAACTTGATCAGAAACCGATCTATTTAAAAAGTCAACATTAGGGTACATTGGAGTTCTATGCAAGCTACAGCATTATGAATTAGTAAGCATCTCCTGTGTATGATGCTGGTTTGTCTAAACACATCTTTAAGAAGAGTTAACTCGTTCTACATCTGAGTTTGAGCAGCATATTGACAGCTTTCTGAAATGTTGTCTAACATGGACTCTACACATAGTTTATTGTGTATGCAGCTGACTGAAACATTTGTTGTTGCACATTTATTGTATTGTATTTCTTCAGACTATAATGATGATTCATATGTTTGCTTTCTGTTTTTCCACAGATCTATCTGATGAAGAGACAATCAACTATTCAGCAGTGGAAGTGTTTCTGTCACGCATATCTTAAACTAGATGACCAGGCAATTTGATCTACTGGTGACTTCACTGGCCATATGCAACTTTCAGTAGGAGTCCAGTGCAGAAACTTTGGTCCTTGGCCAAAGAAGCCTTGGGCAATATTGATGCTGTGGAACTAGACAAAGCAAGAATGTTGATTCAAGCACTGGCATGTGAGTGTCCTAACTGCTAACTAATGGTGTAGTTTTGTCCTGTGCCAGCCACCTGCTTCCCAGAATGCTTGAACGAAATTTTGGAGATAATAAGAATTAGCAATTGTTTTGAGTATAGCTGCATGCAAGTGTGCAGGGCCACTGGTACTCAGGGCCAGAGAATGGATTGTTGCCCATTTGATTTATGAATATAGAAGTTGCCTTGGGAGGTGGATCCCCATAGCTCCTAAATGAAGATCCATCATGAGCCAGAGAGTTCCTTGGAGTTCCTTGGCTTATATATCTAAAAAGAGAGTGGGTCAGGCCTTTGGAGCCTGAATTTTGGTCACTGTGGAAGTCTTTGATATTGAAATGACAGGTAAGCAGACGCACAGTCAGGCTGGCCCACTAGAAGGAATAAAATTATTATCCAGCTGGTCTTCAGTGGAGATGTAAAAACCCTCATTGAGTTGTGTTTTGTAGTTTCATTACAAAGCCCCCCAACCTTCACTGTTGTGTTTTCTGTTTTCATCTGTTTTCCAAGCTTACATGTAATACACCTCTGGCATACAACTTCCTCAATGCCTGTATTCCTCTTGTAGTCCTAAACAGCCTATCCATTTGCAAATATCTTTATGTCTTTATAGTAAACCTATTTGGGCTAATGAAGTTGTATATTACGTCTAAGCTTACTCAAGTTTTTCTAGCACATTTGCTACTTTAGTTCCCCCATTCAGCAGTCTTGGCCCAGCACAGCCAGTTTCCTGTGAAGGAAGAACATTCAGATTCCAGGCTAACAGTTGTTAGATTGTGTAGGCAGTACCAGACATGTCCTAGAAGTGAATGGATCCGCAAATGAGAGAAACTGAGAGATGAGAAGAGAAAATGTCCTTATGAAAGAAAAATTTGCTTGATAGACTATCCTAGGCATATAAATTCTCATCTCTTGTGGGGTTATGACCTACAAAATGCTGCTAGCTCACAGAACCTCTTGTGAGAGGAGTTGGTTAGAAGAGAGGTAAAACTGTCTTAGGTAAAAGCAAGCGTATCGTTCTTTGGCAGAAGACATAAGAAGACATAACTTCGCTGTAGAGAAGGGAGAGGGAATGATTTAATTGCACAGAGCGATTTGTACATTGTGAAAGAAGAAAGATTCAAGGGGTAGGAGAAGGGGAGAAGGAAGACAGAATATTTATCATAAGAAATGGAAAAGACTCTTGAGGAAATTATAAATAAACAATATTTATGCATATTTATTTGTGAAGGCCCATGTGCTCACTCACGTAGTTATCACAGTGTGCTGCAACATGCGCACATAGAACATGCGTACATAGAACATACTTATATGTATACTGTCTCATAGATTTCCCTTTTTTATGAGAGATGGGCTTACTGTCTGTGTTAGTAGCATAGCGAGCAGGTGAGCCAAGACTCTGTTCTGCTTGGCCCCGTTTAGATGAAGGTGCTCCCTGATCTTGTTCATGGCCTGAAAGTCACAATACACCACACAGTTCTGGATAGAAATATCTTAGAGAGCCCTTGGAGTTTGTTATTTTGAGGTTAAGCCTTTAAACTCATGTTATACAGGAACTCTGCAAGAGCTTATAACCAAACTGAGGAGCCAGTGATGGTTAGTATTGTCCAGGTAGGAATGTATGAACCTTGTGTGTGACAGAGATTACAATACAGATTGGTATGTATCACAGAATCACAGAATGGTCGAGGTTGGAAGGGATCTCTGGACATCATCTAGTTCAACACCCATGCTCAAGTAGGGTCACCTAGAGCACATTGCCCAGGGCACTCTCCAGATGGATTTTTAATATTTCCAAGGATGGAAACTCTCTGGGCAACCTGTATGTACTTGTCAATGATATTCCAATGATAGTCCAATAGCAGACTGGCCCAAGATTGAAACATCCATCTGTTGTAGCCTATCTTACTGTCCATGAAGTGTTCCACTAATCTAAGAGCCTGCATTATGGCATAATAGCAGTTTTTCCTGTTCACATAATCATAGACTTCTGGGAGAGATGTTATATAGATTTCTGTATTGCCTTTTAGCTGCACACAGAGTTCTGTTTAGATGACCTGTAGACTCTCTCAGATAATGCCTCTCAGGCCTTCTATTTATACAAAGAGTGTATGATTATTCACTTTTCACATTAGTAGTATCACATTAGTTCCAACACTGAAGTCTCTAGTCTGTAAATGACAGTTCACTTACAGGGAGGATGGTTTGGCTCCAGCAGCCATGCCTATCTCATAAATAGTAGAAAGAAAAGCTTTTGTGCTATTGCTGAAGAATTGGGACAGTTCCTGGTACAGAGCACTGGACATTATCTTCCTTATCTGAAATTCCTATAGGTTTGTATATTTGTGTGAGAGAAAACTGAAGAATATGAGCATTCTTTTCTAAAAAAGCAGTAGGTAGTCAAGTTATGTGAGACAGAGCTCAGGCCTACACCATGGCTGTACCTGGCTCACACTGTGTTGATGAACTTCAACCCTAACTCATGCACAGATACTTAGAGCAATACAGAAATAACACGGCAGTGTAAATTGGTTTGAGGTTTAGCTTTGTGCAATTGTGTGGTATGTCTATTGTTCAAATAGATTTACTATATATTTTGAGTGTGTGATTAACATATAATAAGTAATTACTCTGTGTAGAATGAACTATCTATGACCCTAGAACAAAATCGTAGCATACAGGAATACAGGGAAGGGATGGTGGTAGCGGCCTTGAAAGTCTGAGCATAGTCTGATACCCAAGGCCTGAATTCTGTAAACAACTCACCAGTGGTCAGTTACTGGTTCTTAAAGGAATGCAACCTTGGGAGCTGTGTAAAACTAGTTTATGAAATATCAAAGAGAGCAAAGCAGGAAAGTGTGATTTGTATTGCTGAGTCAGGATTACTAGAAATAAAAGAAATGATCTGGCCAGCCCAAGAGAAGATTCTTGCAGCCTGGGGTATAAAGCCCCAAAGTCTTTTAATTCAAGGCAGTGTGGTCACTCACTGCTGAAACCAGTTGTTAAGCTTGTGTATTGCAAGTGCTGCTGCTGCTACTACCTGTATCTATGCTATGTTGCTTTTCCTACTTTAAGTAAACTATTAGTAAGGAGTACAAGTATACAATTAATTCTTAATATGTGGTTGCAATTTGTGTGTGTGCATCAAGATATATATGTATCTATGTGTGTGTATGTGTGTGTTTATGGGTATATGTATTTTTTTGAACTATGTGTGGGTAAATCAATAAACTGTAGATGTTTAAAATTGAAAGGAACTGACTAAATCGGGATTTCTTTTCTCTCTTCTCCCTCCCTTTTTGCCTAACTGCTGTTTTGGCAGCAATTATCAGTGAATACATAAAACATGCAGGAAAAAAGGAAAAAAAAAAAAAAAACACATAGCTGCTAAATGGAATTCCCCTAAGATCTTTGTCTGAGAGAAGACTTGGCAGAAGTGAAAGATGATGCTTCTTTTGTGCTTCTGGAAAAAAATGCTTTCTTTTATATTGCTTTCCAAGCCTTCCAGTTTTAGTTCGGTCTACGGAAATAGTTCTAATTGGTAAATATTCCTGTTGAAGCTACAATAAATGCCTAAAAAAATGACTAACGCAGCAGCACCATTCTGTATTCCTTGATGTATTTCTTAGACACTCCTACAGAGATTAAAATAGAATACAGCCTCTACCACCAAACCAATAAGTTGTGAAAATAACTTTCCTCCTTTTCCAGAACCAGAAGCAATTATCCACGGCTCAAAGCGTTTCCGAAAGCATAATGAGGGTATGATATTTACTGCTCAAATTGGACTAATCTGAATGACCATCAGTACCCCAAGCAAAAGAGGCTTTATTACAGCTGCAGTTATTATACTACTGCAGTCACAAGGTTACTTAGAAAGCAGAAGTCAATCTATCAACATATTAGAGACTGAAATGCCAAATCAAGAAACTGAAAGCCTTAACATACCACTTAGAAACAGTGAGATGAGGAAGAGACCTATATAAAAACTTAGAGGATATAGGATCTCTTTGGCGTAATTCTTCTCCATATCCTGAATCAGTCATTCATTTGCATGATGTATTGGCAGTTCCCCTGCTTTTTCATCTTTCCAGAAGTTTCCTTCAGCTTGCCACTTCCAAGAGGTACTTCTTGCATTGTAGGTCCTCATTTAAATGAACTCACAGAAAAGAACATATTTCATTATTATGGTTGTATTTTTAGGGTTTTGGCTAACAAGAAAAGTTGAAGAGCTTGAAGGTTAGCATAAGTGTTGCTCCTGCATTACAGGCTCTGGAGGCATTAGTAACAAGGGAAAAGAACAGGTAATTTTCATGACTGGAGAAGTTAATCAGATTTTTCACTCTCAGAAGCCACAGAGTGTGCCTTCCAACTAAAAGCAAGCCTCAAGCTTGCTTTATAACTTGGCCATCAGAAATGGTCAAGCCTTCTGTATGCTACAGTAATCATCTGGAGATTAGAAGTAAGGTGGACCAAGACCATAAAAGAAATAGATTTTCTGCTTAAACCTGATAGATGGAATGAAGGAGAACCTGGAATGGGACTTTGGGTCAAAGTAGTGCAATAGCTGAATTACCAAGGTCAGTAACAAAAAGGCTGTATGAAAAGGCAAGGCACACAGAAAAGGATAATTTGTTCTTATTCATACAGAAGAAACTGTAAGTCTTTGGAGTTGCATAATGAGCACTAAGTGGAAGTCCAGTAGTGAAAGGAAATGGCTGTTGTGAAATGGTCTTTTCATTGCCTAGACTGGAATTGACTACTTCTTTCGCATTCCAGTACCTATGGAAGCTGAGGAAGCCATAGTTCTCACATAACAGAATGAAAACTCTTGGTTAGAAAGAACTATTTTGCCTCTAACCCAAAGAAAACATACAAAATTGAAAGAAAAGTTCTGCATCAGGATGCCACAGGACAAAACTGAGCACATGACCTAGCAGAGGAGGGAATTTCTTTGTCTGGATTCTTCTTATACCGGCAGATAGCTGCTTTCACCAGAGGACCAAAGCATCAGCTGAGTAAGACAATTGGAAACCTGATGCAGGCGCTCAGTACTGCTGATGGTTTACCTCCCACTGACAGATGATTCAGATATATTAAATTCTATCTAAGTAGTGCACTTTTAAAGTACTGCAACAAAAATAAAAGTATGAAAAACTTCTCTTGCTTCATTAATGTTATATTTGGGCAGAATAATTCCAATGTGAGCATATTTAAACAGGTCTGAAACATTCTAAAATAATATTAATCCTACCTCCAATAGTTGTTTAAAAGCAGGGTTTTAGTTACCCAATGACAGGAGAACATAGAAATCTTTGTCCTCATAGAATAAAAAGTATCCTTTAATTTTTGTTTTATTTGTGAAAAATTCAAAGAATTTTGTAGCCCTATAGGTCACAGAAAGCTTTCTGTTTAAAAAGGTTCAGTTCAATGTTCATTTTCATTTAGCTGTTCTATAATGAAGTTTCTAACTAGAATATTTACAGTTGGTGCATAGATAAATCATAAACAGGAATTCTAATTCTTTGCTAGTTATTCATATGAGTTCCATTACAGCCACACTGCAGGCAGTGATGCACTTCAAGGATTGTGCTGATGCTAATGTTATAAACCAGAAGAACAAAGTTTAAATGGTTTGTAAATGTCAGCAGAATCCTGATAGTAAATTATGACCTTGCTATTGACTCCTGAGTACCTTTAGCTACATTTTATGCATTTCACATAATGAAAGTGTAATACTCTTCAGATGACATAAACAAAAGGGTAGTGCAGCTGACCAAATTCATGAACTGAAAAAGAACACCAGATATTTATCAGGAGTTCTGTGAAGTTATTTATAGAAGTTAAAGTCATCTTTAGGAAAGCAATAATATGTAGAAAGTAACGTTGCAAGAAATACTAGTGTCTCTATGCTTAGGGGAATTAGATTTTTTTTTGTTGTTGTTGAAGTTCAATATACAGAGCTCTCAGATTCAGCACATTATCTTTATTCTTAAGCATAAAATTGGAATTCTTGGCTTGCTTGTAATTTATATATTGGAGCTTTGTGTCTCTGAGGGGATACATTAATGTCCACTGCAGAGTCTGTCAGTAGCACATTCCATGGCTGAGACAGGTGCCAAGGCAAACTGAATCCAATAATACAGAGTTGATTATGGATAACAGAACCACAAGTTTGTGCCTGACATATAAGTGACCTTGTAATCCACTCCTTAGAATTCTTGCTCGCACTCCTCCCTCCTGTCACTCTGTTTTATTGTGTTTTAAAATTAGATTAGAAGGACTTTGGGGCAGAGACCATGCTGTCTCGTACATTCCAAAGAAGAGCTTATTTTTCAGTTCTGCACTGAAAATGTTTCTGTCATACTGATAATTTTTTAAGTTCCTGTTTTGAAATGCTAAATGTTTGTAACTTCCTCATTCATATTCCTTTCATATAATCCTAAGTGGAATTAAAGGAAGGAAGTTATATGTTGCTCCTTTCATTGCAGCGACTAAAATGTACTCCACCAGCATCTTTCTTCTCTCAGAATTACCCAATAAACCATTCCTTACCCTTGCCTTTCAGACCATTTTACTTATGGTTGAAAATGTGGATGCAGTCCCAGCAATTTTAATGATATTTTCTCTGCACCTAACCAATCCTGAATTTTATTTGCTTCTTAGTAGTAAAGACACTGTTGTACAAGTCAGCTCAGTAAGGCAATTGTTGGATTATATCCTGTTTAGGATAAACATCTGCCTATACTGCTGTTCTTTTGTTCAGAACATGAAGGTAGTTATACCATTCCTCTTAAAAACTTAGTCTTTTGGGAGAGGAAATTAATCCTTTTCTTAAAGGCAGGAAGAAGAAAAAGCATGGAGGACAGCTACAAAGTGAAGGAAATTTGTTTGTACATTGGACCAATTAAGTCTGTACACAGTCGGGATACTCAGCTTCAGAATAGCATTGCAATTTTGGAATGCCTCTCTGACAAATGTCAATACCCTAGAACAGGAATTCTTCCGCTTTAAGAACTGAAGAATTATCACCTACCTTTAGTGTCCTTATCAGAAATAGCTACAGGCTTCTACTGCTAAAAACGGCTTCTGATGAGTATGCAGCATTGTATTGCAGATATATTGGGTGATATTGTCTGTGATTTTTAGAGGACATATTATATTAGAAATCAATACCTCCTTCTAATATCAGGGAGATCCAAGAGATGCCTGAAATTTGTGAAGTTTGCTGCATCAGAAACCATCTAAGAAAAAATAATAAATCAGAGTTTATTATTGGCAGAGTTATTCAGAAAGGTCAGAGAACTGAAGTGTCAAGAATCTGACGGAAGTGGTCAATAAAACAGGTGGTTCCCATTTGACCACGCAAAGGAGCCAAAGGCCTTGAAATATTCACAGGAAACTTCATTTTTTTTTTTTTTTAAATGCCTCACAACTACTTTTTGGGCACTAATTAGCTATTGGCTTTTATCACCAAGGGCCAGCAAAGGTGCTGCTGTGCTTTGGCCACAAAAATCTTGCCTGTTAATGAATCAAGGTAGAGACAGACAATTAGTGAACTCTTCTCATGGGGCCTTCTGAACTCTGAGTTCAGGCATCATGTAGGTGAGTAAAAATCTCATATAGTCTGGTTAGACAGGTATGGTGTTAGTCTTCTGCATGTGCTCAGTAAATCTAATGCATCAGACTCACTGTTCATACAGAGCTGCACTGCTCAGGTTACTCACAGCAGATGACAGCTCTTTCAAGTTGGGAGTCCACGGCCAAGGTTCAGGCCCTCACTTCATATACGTCTTATAACAGTTCCTTGTCTTCTGGCCATGATTGCCTAATTCTCAAGGCCATTATCCCGTCAATATTTTAGTTCCTCTTGAAGACCCACTTTTACAGAGCTGTTTATCAGAGACCAATCACTAAATATAAAGGTGCACAAACATTATGTCATATAGTGTAACTTCTCCAAATGTTTTGATATGGTTTGTATGCTCTCATATCAAAGCTAATGCTTCTCGTACTCATTTTAGGTTATTTCAGCAGCACTAAATAAATTCTTATTGACAGTGGAAATCATTCATATTCAAATAGCTGCAGGGAAAAGTGAATTGCCAGTATTCATGCTCTCTGGTATTAAATACCCCACAAACACTAGAATGTTTTCACAGACCAACCGTTATGTTGCATATATTTCCAGGGTTTTACATATAAACACAGTTACCCAGACAGCTACTCTGGAGCACTCATACTGATTTGCAGTGGTCTACTTAGAGGCAGATAGTATGACTGCTCAAGATGCTGCACACAGTCTGCTGCAAGGAGAGAGAATTATCTTCTGATAGACCACCGCTGAGTGGGAGAAAACATAAAACAGTTATAGAATCATAAAATAATTTAGATCTGTTTCGCAGTAAGATACTATTATACCAATATGTATACTACTTTCTGTACTAAGACAAGAGTGTTCATATGACCAAAGGCTTTGTTGATTTGAATATAAAGCAAATTTTACATCAAAACTTTTAATCTTATGCCTAAAATAGTGCTTGTACATGTTGGCTTCTGTCCATGTTCTAACAGGCATGTATTTGCTGACTGAAGAAAAAAAACTTCCGATATTTCCTAGCACATTTAGAAACTGCACCATGTCCAAAAGAAATAATAATAATAATAAAAAAACCAAGCACCTGGCACTTGGTAGTTAGAGCAACCCTAGGTACATTTTGTACTGATATTTCTACCTACAATGGAAAAAGAATGTGCCCTGGCTAATGTAGTGCATCCACTGTCAGGCCTACTGCTCAAAAGTCAACTGGAGGAAAATCCTTATTTTATTTATTTTATTTTATTTGAGATGAAAAGAAACTATGAACCAGCAGTATGCCCTTGAGAAGAAGAGGGAATCTTGTGAAGAGGTAATGCCTCTGGAATAGCATACTGAGTGCTAGTAATTCTGAGCTACACTGAGACATTTCTCCATGCTGGTAAGAAAGGAGATTAAAACCTTGTGTGTACTTTACAGTTAACTAGGGGCAAGTTCTCCTGCAGGGAAAATGCACATGTAGGCGAGAGTAAGATTCTTCATCAGTCACAGCAGATATGAGCAGAAAAGTGAATCTATGAGATGTGAGCTGCTGGACTGAAACACTAGAAAGGTAAACGTTCCTGCGTGTTATCAAGGACAAGAGGAATTTTTTAAGGTTGTGTAATTGCTGCATCAGGTTTAACGGTCTCTAATGCATAGCTATATGTAGTAGCTGCAACAGTGAAGAGGAACCTGATTGCTGGTTTTCAGATGTAAGGGTATAGAGTGTGTTGTTCAGTAATTGCAGAGTTCTGAAGTGGTCTGTTGCATTCAATATTAGCATTTTAACTATAGGCACCATAGGCCTCTGCCTAATATAGCTACTTACTCATGCCAAACTTCGAAGTTGTGAATTACTCATGTCTTCTTTTCACAGCCAGATGATAGTGGCAATTAGCGAACATTGTCAACACTGCACAGAATATCAAATGCTGATTGTCAATCTATTGACTTAAGACTTCAGCACCATGGTGATGGTGAGAACACAAATCCTTTCTCCTTTTTTTGTGCTATGCACTAGGACTCAGTGGTACCAATTTACTGACATTGTTTTCCATCCTATCCATCAAACTGGAGATAGTAGAAAATAATGATTACAAGGTCTGAACTAATTTTTGGTACTACACTTACATCCCCAGCTGTGAACCATTGCTGCACACCTCTGTATCCAGTTTAAAACGGAGCTGATATTTGTGGCCAACTGTTCAGCAGCACCAAAGCTAGGTAAGAAAGATGTTTTTTGATCACAAAACCCTCAGCATTTAAAGTGAACCTCTGCACAATGAATTTAAGCTTGCTGACGATATGCTTATTTACTTCTGTTCTGGAGACTTCTTAAAAATAACCCATGGATCACCTTCCCTGTGAATTTGCAGGCCACAGGTTGAAAATCACTGGCCTACAAATAACTTCCCTTGCCTTCCCTTGCCTTCCTTGCTTTTCTTTGCCTTGCCTTGCCTTGGCTTCTCTTCCCTTCCTTCCTTGTTCCATCGGTATTGTCCAGCCAAGTTAATCAGATCAGTACATAATTCTTTCGGTCACTATGGGTTCTTTTGCACTGAATTTGTTTATATTTTTGGCATTCATGACAATGTCAGTTTCAATATTCTTTTGAGGTTATTGTAAAATCTTCTGCTTCTTTTTTAGAATTTCCTTCCCCCCCCCTCCCCCCCCCCCCAGAAAAATATAGGAAATTCTGCTTGGGTGCCTTTTGGTAAAATCCTGCCTTGTAATGAAAGCTCCACTTTAAATTGATGATGGTGAATATAAAAATGATACCCTAGCTAACTTATGTTAATAATCTTCATTCCTTTCCCATTCTCAGCAATAGTTCTGTCATTCATGGTCCACTTAACATCTGAGCCAATGCCATTAAAAAGGAATCCAATTGCAATGTACAGAATTTAAGACTTTACTGCATGGCATTTTTGTCAAAAGTGACCACTATTTCTCATGCATGTAATCAATTTTCAAATCAAATATTTGTGTCTGAAAAATAGTCTCCATATTAGGGAAGAGTAAGAGCGAAAGCCGGTAGTCCTTTAAACAAAAGAGTTTTTATAGTCAGTTTCAGTTACTGTTTATCTCCTTTTTCTTCCCACAGGCTAAGTATGAAAATTCTCTTTTAGAGCAGAATGCAAGAGAACTAGTGATAACCTCCTTATAGACATCTGTAGACATTTGTGTATGTGTGTTTATTGCCTTAGTATTTGATGTTTTGGAGGAAATAATTGTCTTTTGTTTTCAAGTCATACAGATTCCTCTTTTAAGAGACAATCTATAAGGGCAAACCGATAAAATGTAAAGCACTGTCCAAAGGTCAGAAACAGATAAGTTGTGAGGCTTAGAGATATACTGTGGGAATTGGAATAAGAATGGTATGAAAAATGTGGTGGAATAAGAGCCTATACTATGCTAGAACAAGATTATGAAAAACAAAGATGAAGATGAACAGTCAACACATTAAAATAATTTGTTGTCTTGGTGTTATGAGAGCCATGTTACTTCACAAGAACTAGAGAACACAGAATAAAATTGCAGGAAGGCTAGAAAGAAACAGCTTTGAGCCCTCTGAAGGAAAAATGTTCATGATGTGGTCTTGGAGTTTAGATGTTGAGATTCAAGGAAAGGACAACCTTTGTGATTTTATAAATAAATTGATCCTACTGAGGTCAGTTACAGTTCTCCAGCTGATGTCCAGTTAGTAGAAATCAAGACAGAAGCTGTGAACAAAGTCATGCCATTCATATCTAGCACAGAAGAGACTGGACGTTTTAATTCCACTAAATTCTATTAGAAAATTCTGCTGAATTTCACTATTTTTTCTTTGGTTACTTTTATATGAATACCTTCTTCTGATATTAAATTTCCATTAAATGGATATGAAATATTCTCTCAGATATTGACTGAATTTTGTTTGCCATAAAGTGAAGATATGATGCAGAAATTGCTATATTTTCAGATGGAGAAGTTTTTCTGGATAAAGAGTTTTGAAGAGCTGTGTACTATCTTCAGGCTGTGCTTGTTAGTTAAACCTCCACTGGAATAAAAACTTTTGACTGTGATTTTCTTTTTTTCAGAGTTGGATCTGAGCCTTTCTAAAAATTGCTGAAAGTCTTTCTTTTCAAACATGCACACACCAAATGTTTTTCTTTTGTAGGGAGCAGTCAGCTGCCAGGAAGAGAGACTTAGGTTATTAATGGATTAAGTTTGTCTGTTAATAACTTCTAAGTAATGTAGCTTAATATCTGCAAAAGAAAACACCTTTTCTTTAATATGGTAAAGAATTATGGAAACTATATAAAAACTGCATTTGCAACCTAAGTTTCAAAATACTACTTTTGGCATTGATCTTATATTCATATTGAACCTTTCTTTTAAGAGTTGGGCAAACTGCCTTACTGAGCAGTGGACCTTCTGGAAGCCACCATTTCTTCTAAAAAAGGTCTAGTCTGGACTGGACTGTTTACAGTTTAGAAAGACTTAGCTTGCTCCAAGGCTGTCCTGACTGCTGTGCAGGGGAGCAGAATAAGAATCTAAATGGAGCAAACCAAAAAACCCAAGGTGGATGCCAAAAAGAAGTGCTTTGAGGTGATCATCCTTGAAGACTCTGTTATCCTGCCACTTCAGACTAGCAAGTGTTCTTAGATCTGGGATGTCCTTATTCAGTAACAAAAGTTTCCCACTCTCTTTTTATTCTCACTTATATAATCAGTTCAAGATTAAAGACTGGAAATACTCAGCTTGTGGCAAAAGGTACCGTTGCTAAACTTGTGTAAAGAGGTCTGTTTAGGAGCTTCCGTTAAATAAATGAAGCTGCTTCTTGCTTGCTTGATTCATTGAAAATTAAAAAAGAAAAATACTTAGAACAGCATAGCTTAATGCCAGCTATACTTTCTGTGTGTATGTCTCGTTCAAGCCCCTTGATCCCAGATTCTGTAGGAAGTAAATGTAGCAACCAAAATCCTATGGAAAGTCAGGAGAAACTGAACATCTCCTGGGGTACTTTTGAATCATTTGCATCACACTTTAATTCTTCTAAATTGATGCATCTGTAAGTGTATGGATAACTTAATCTGTTTGGTTTGTTCAATCCTTTTTCCTTACCCTCCTCTTTTGGATGAAAGCTGTTCCCCTACAGAGTACCAGATGAATATCTTAATGTGTTGTGAAAAATCCTGGTGAGAGAGTCTCCATTTGGCATATGTTGTTTGGCAAAGTCACTTTCTGGCATTTTTCCATCTGAATTATGAGGAAAATTAGACCAACTATGTGGTACAGATCTCAGCAGGGTAGTGCCCTAAGCAATATTAGAACAAGCAGCATGTACTAGGGTTTTCTTGAACTTTAGTGTTGGGAGGAGCAGGAAAACTTTAATATTTGAATCATATTTATCACCAGAAGTCTTAACCTGAAGTTTTCTACCGAGTTTTCAAAATATATTAATGGTAACTTGGACAGTTTGTCTGAAGAAGTGAATATATTCTGAAAAGCTGAACAGGTAGAACCTATCTCCAGTAGTTAAAAGTCTAGCTGCAAATTCAAATTACCACAGTTCCCAAGTGCTCTGTTGTGGTGTTTGTAATTTGTCATTCTATAGAGAGAAGCAGATTAGATTTACATTTACAAAAGCAACTCTCTATGTTCAAACAAATAAGTTATTCAGCACCATATCTCAAACTGAGAGACTTAAGAAACTGATTTTGAAGTTTTGGACACATTTCACTTTCACTTTTAGAGTCACCAGTGCAGTGCGTTGTTCATTATTTCTAGCTGATGACTTCTTTTTTGGGGAAGGGGGTAAATATCATGGAATGAATATGAATTATGGAAGTGTAGAAATAGGTAGATTGTTAAAAGTATTTAAGATGGAATGGAACTATGAATATAAATTTCAGAAGTCTGAGAATTAAAAAAAGAGAACTATGTGGGAATGAGGCAGTTAAAAGTAAAATTAATGGAAAAAGCAGGCAAAAGTAAAAATATCTAGAAAATGTAAGTTGGTTGTTATGGATCATCTTGATTGTGACTTTTATGTTTCTTACATTCAGGGGAGATAACCTGTCATATTTTGTGGTGACATTTTCTTGATTTTTAGAGTACCTAGCATGCTTTTGGTTGCCAAACAAATTCTACATTGGTAAGATTCTATGATACTGTGCTGCAGCTCTAGAACTAGTGACCCACCAAACCATTTTGATATTTCTATCTTTTTGGATAATGACTATGTCTTCAAACTATCTTTAGTATGTTATTGACTTTTTAAACCCTGTTTACAGAAGAGAATTCTTTATAAATTATACTGGATCTTTTAACTGACATCATTAATAAGTAATCTATCATGTCAGAATACCCAATAACATATAACTTAGATCCATAATTTGTTTAGCTATTTTTGGAAGGTTTGTTTGGGGGAGTTTTGTCAAAAAAATAGAATGGTGGAACTTTTTCTCCAACTATGTAATTTACTTAATGTCCCTCACTGTGACAGATTAGAATTAAAGTGTCAGTTCCTACCTGACATAGGCTAGAATTAATTTTGAGAACATTATAAGAAATTTAAGCCCATTTACTTCAAACTTGAGTGAATGTAGAAGATAAACTGGACTCATGTTAACTCTTAGAAGTAGCATGTAGAAATATAGCTATGAATGAGATTAACAACAACAAAAGGTCTTTGCAGCAGGGAATGATAATTTTATGGTAAGAGATTGGGGTGGGCTGGGAAATAAGCATTGTGTGCAGAGGATCCATAAAATAACTTTATTGATTATTTATGCATGGCCGTGGAAGTTAGGGAACAAAACAGAACAGAATAGATTAGAATGGAACAGAACAGAAGACAAGGCAATAAAGGAGAATAGAAGGGTGCAGGTCTAGAGCCACCACAGTGAAAGCCAAATAAGAACCACAGGTTGAATGGATCTGGGACATAAACAGCAGGAACTTCATTCATCCAGAACTGCAAATTACTCCATGGCTGTTAGCACAAGACCTAACAAATTAAAAATGATGGATGAGGGTGACACAGTGCAGCTCTCGGTGTAAATAAATTTTGGCCTTCTGTCATGGCTTCTACCGAAAGAGTCAAGGAAAAAAAAAAGATATCTGCTTCCTTTTTTCTAATGCAGCAACATAAAAGAGAAAAAGAAGCCTGCGTTTGCAAGCCCACTTCTGTAACTTTAAATCTCTCTATAATACTGCAGTCTTTAATACAAAGTCCAAAATAAGAATGAAAATGATTAAGTAGTTAGTGTTCTGGAGCCAGAACTTAGGGTACTTTACAGAATTCTCTCACTTTTATCTTGCACTCACCTTGTCATTACTTATGCTCAAGCTTCAAGGTTTCTGAACAAGATGATTTTTCTGTCCCATTTTCGTACAGTCGCTAAAGCAGCAGGATGCTTGCCTGTGATTGGGATGTACAGTGTTACTGCGATACTTCTGAATCAGTACCACTAATGCTAGCTAGTGTTTGCCTTGTTTAAGATTAGGTATGGCATACAGAGACTTTTTTATGATCTGTTCCAAGAATCTGATATCCTGTTTTCAGTTCTGCTGCTTCTATCCACATGCACTTCCCTTTTTATTTAGACTGTTCTTTCATATTCCTGACTTCCAGAACAGTGGCAACAGAAGGTGTGAAACAAAGACATACTGGAGTCTATTTGAAAGGCACGGACTGAAGTGTCTTTTGCAAGTCTTTTTAAAGCAGAGGCTATAGTGCAAATAATGAATGACAAGTGTGTGATGAGAAATGTCTAATTACCAAAAATCAGGACCAGATTTACAGGCGGTGAATCGTAGCCTGCATATCTTCAGTAGGGTTTCATCAGCTGAAATTAAAGTTATTTCATATTCAGACATTTTCCAACTGAGGAAACTAGTGTGTAGTAAAGGCTCATGGTTCTCTGAACTTTCACATGGTGGGCTGTGTCCCTCTTCTTGTCTATTGCAGGTAAGAGAGGATAGCAAAGCATACTGAGATGGGTGCAGCAGTGACACACGAGTAAGATTCTTTGCATTCTTATTCATTCTCCTCAAAAAAACAAACTCCACAAACCAGAATGATCAGCCCCCAGCATCCCTAATAATTAAAACAATGTAATTATTGTTTAAGAGCTGATGGTTGCAATTGTGTATCATTTCCCTGGCAGATCTTCTCATCAGCCATAAATGCTAACACAGAGGTAGGTAAGTAGAAACTCATTTAGATTAGGTACTTGCTCTGTATGCCCTATGAGCACAAGCGATTTCCAGTGTCCTCGGGTCCTACAGATAACATCTGTTTTTGCAATTCACTTGAAAATTCGTTAGTAAAACTATTCCCTCTGAAAATTCATGGACTCTCACCAGTCTTTTTATTCCTGTGGGCTCTAGACTTCATCTCATCTACTGTATCTGATTTTAAGATATATTGAGATGTCCTTGATTTTTCATTTCCCACTTGGTAAATTTCTATGCAAAAAACTTCATTTTGAAAAGCAATCACTTGCAACAGATGTCCAACAAACAACAGCAGCCATTTTTGTTTTAAGGCAAATATATTTATCTCTATGTATAGCTCATCCAGGTAAACCATGAAGTTATATCTATGTTGGTATAGCAATTACAATTAACCTTTCCATAGATTATGACATTAACAGTGAGCCACAATGGTCACATAGTATAACACATGATAATTCATTTAGAGAATGATAGAATAATAAACTGTAGCGCGTAAAAGTGCTATATTCTTCATAGATTATACAGACAGAACCTTGTCTTAATAACTTAAAAATTTAAATACTACTCTGGATGTTCTATCTGTTAGAGTAGTCATTTCATTTATTAGTTAGGTATTGAATAATAATAATAAAAAAGTTTAGGTTAATCTGCAATGAAAATGCTTTAGCATTTTTCATGAATCAGAATAAGCCAGGGTATTCTGTGCATTCTAAGAACAGAGCTGTTGTCTAAATCAGGAATAAAGAAGTAGGAAGAGGATGATGGAAATGATGGCTTAGTGGTCCCTCTGTAATTTTGATAAATGATGCTTCTAAATAAACTTAAGCCCCCAAATATATATTCCTTCCATTTTGGAAATACTGAAAGAATATAATTAAATGTTTACAAAATGTTTTTTTCCTAAGTTTCATTGCTTAAAATGATCTTGTATTAGCTTTCTAAATTCCCACCTTTTCCCACAGTCATGTTTATTATTTGTGGAAGTCCATGAATGCTGTCCAGAATCTTTCCAGGTGTGTGTGTGGGTCAGCCTGCAGAAATGGGACCAGACTGGTGGCTCTGTCAGATAAATCTTCAGAGAAGATTTCAAAGAGAAAGGGCCTTTAGTTACAGTCCTCATTTCTCTGATGGAGAGAAAACAGTGTTCAGTAAAGATCTCTTTTTTGAGCTAGATGGCCATGTATAATATTTTCTTTGCCAACATTAATTAGCTGGAAGTGTTAAGTATTCTCTTGAGTTAAATATTTTTTCCAAGTACATGAATACTCCAGTTCTGTTGAAGAGTTTTAAAAGTATGGAGAGGCTCTCTGAGTCACAGGTATTAATAATTAACAAATTTTTTAATACTGAGAATTGTAGAAGAAAAGATGTTTTATACAAGTATTTTAAGAATCCGAATGGGATGAACTGGGTAACTTTCTATCTTATAACCTGATTTTGGAGACCAGGGAAATACTAAATTTTAAAGTTTTGTAAGTAAGGAATTTCAGGCAATATTAGCATAATTAATGTCTTGTCAATGTGGTGTTATAGAAAAGAGTTGTTACAGAATTATTGTTATTGATAGTCTTCTCCTAGGATGGCTTCCCACCATTTGAACAGGAGCTTCTCAAAACATGGGTAACTATTTGTACTCTCCTGCATGGACATATTTGTAATATTAAATGCAAAGGTATAACAGAATCATAACTGGAATCTGAAGCTACCGGTTTAGAACATAAATAAGCTACTTTTTAAAAGTAATTTTAATGATTCACTTTGGAATATTCTATGCTTTAGAGGCATTAAATCAAGAGGGGATGTCTTTCTAAATTATGCCATATGCATTAGAACCAGTCACAAAATTAAATAAAATTACCAGTGGTTTCATTCTGTTATTTCCTACTGGTTCAAATTTTTATTTAATGGCACAGTCACAAAGTGTTATTTGACTTTTATTAAATAAAATTTAAATGAACTTTCCAATTATATTTTAATCTGTTATGAAGTATACTCCTCAATTAAGGGGAATTTTTTACTTTTTAAAAGCCCCTTTTCACCACTGTTTCTCTGGCATTCACATAGCTCAACTTAGATCTCAGCACTGGAAAAGACTCATATATATAACATTATCTAATTATCTACCATTTGAAATTTAGTTTGGTTTTTTTCCACGATCTTAAATTTGTCTAAACTTGAAAGTGTAGATCCCCAGTCATCAGCCATGAGCTGTGTTCTTTCCCACTTTTTTCCTCCTTTTTTTACAAAAAAATGATAATTAACTGAAGATGTGCTTTCAGGGTAACTTTCTGCAGAGACTTACCATTCTATTTTTCAGCATCAGGAAAAGTACACAACAGTTCACTGGCCCAGAAAAGA
The DNA here is from genome assembly GCF_036370855.1 of Dromaius novaehollandiae. Classification (NCBI taxonomy): domain Eukaryota; kingdom Metazoa; phylum Chordata; class Aves; order Casuariiformes; family Dromaiidae; genus Dromaius; species Dromaius novaehollandiae. The sequence continues at coordinate 48,294,053 of NC_088100.1, read as the reverse complement.
CTATCCACTTCCTTCTAATCATTGTGTACAATCTATTTCAGTCAAGAATATGTTCAGTGAGATACAATATATAGGATTTTATTTGGTTCATATACAAGCAAGTCAGCTTCTTGCACATGACTTTTCTTTTAAAGTATTGTCTTGCTGACTGTGAGCAAAAGCTGCAGATGAAAAAAGTCAGTCTTCTCTCTTTCTGTCCTATTGTAAAAACAGGGATTGAATGGATAGTAATGTTTGCCTCTTTGTTGATGGCATCTTTGAACCATGTAAGTATGTGGGTTTTAATGATGAAGTAAACACTGATACAAAGACAGAAAATATGGGGGTTGCATACTGAGAGAAGAAAGGACATCTGCCGATGACAAGCCATTAAAACATTACCCAGCCTTGGAATCATTTAAATATCACAGGAATAAGTATTTACTTGGTTGTTTAAGCTTTGAGAATATGTGTAGCTTTGATTGTTTCCAATGGATAATATAATAAATATATAAAAGCATTGCTAATTAAAATATGTTATGAGGATGAGGAAGCTGTTTGTGGGAGAAAATTGGAAGCAGATACCTCTGGAAAGAAGTGAGGCAAGAAAAACCAGATGTGCATCTAAGGTGTACTACTAAGTAAAATATCTGATGGTGGCTCTTCATGTCTCTCTTCATGTATCTCAAGATTATATCTTGGAAGATGAAGGTTGAAAATTGTAACTGGAAACAAGAGAACTTTTTTAACATGCTGGCGTTAAATAGAGAATCTATTTAAAAATTACAATTTGCATTTCAGTAGAAATTTCTAATTGCTACTGATTCACTTCATTTTATATTCATTCTGAAGGTGCCTTGCTTGACACCGTATGGAGCTGAAAACTGGAGCCAGGAAAAACTCTTGATAGCCAGTTCTATGGCAAACTGGCCAAGACTCAGTCAGCCATCCTACAGCCAAGCAAGGCAGCTGGGCCATGTGGATGCTGGGCAGCAGACAGCTGCCCAGTCTGACTGCTTGGTTGCTCTTGGAAATTCTTACTGTTGGGAGCTTTCTTTCCATTGAAACTATCTTTGTATGATGAGAAGCTTTTCTGTTGAAAATATTTGATTGATGTAGTAGCTAGCCCCTGAAAGAGCTTCCTATTGTCACAGTAAGACTGGCTGACTTTCTCAAATTCACATCTGCTGAAACCAGGCTGCTCGAATGGCAGGAAAATTCAATTCAGCCCTTCTCTGTTACCAGCTACACTTTTAATCAGAACTCTTAGTTCAGATTTGCTAATTTTAATCTTTCAGACTATGGCTTTCCTGAAGCTCAGTTCTGACTTGGTTAAAATCTATCATCCTCCTCTGCTTGTTGGACCTTCTTCTGTTACATCCATGTTCATTGCCTGCCTGCCGAAAATTATCGGCAGATGTCTCTGTTCCTCCCTACCAATTCTTCCTTTTTCCTGGAACCTAGTTGTCATTAGTTTAGCAGCACAACCCTGTATAAAAGCCATTCATGTGAGGTTTAAAGGGTCCATTCTTGAGGAAAGCAAGTGGAGAAAAAGTACAGAAACTTCTTCTGAGAAGAGAGGATGGGCAAGGGACTGGATATAAACATTGGGGAAAAAATTTATAGCAAAGAATAGCTCCTATGAGGAACTATGAACAAAAGATTAAAAAGCTGTGAAGTCACTGAGTCCTGCAAGTCAGTTTCCTTGAGGCAAATCCCAGGCCAAAAACAGCTAGGAAGAGAAATCAAAGTTGCAAGCCTGGAGAAGGTTGGATTTGGTGGGTCTCTTCTTTCTAGGGTTTTCAGTGCTTGTGGTTGAAGAATGAGTTCAGGAAGGACTAAGATATTTTGAATGGACTATATGTTTTCTGATAATCAAAGTGGAAATTATCCAGGATTTTGAGAATTTGCTGATAAGTTAAAGTTAAGTCACTAAAAAATTCCAAAACGCGGGTGCCTAACACAGGCAGCTTCCTGAAGAACATTAGTGTATGCTCCAAAGCTAGCAACCCCTGCAATTTTCCCCTTCTTTTCCTCCCTCCAACAGTTAAAACACTGTCTTTGTTGAAGTTTCTTGGACTTTCTTTATTTCACTGTAAATATATAGCATTATCCCATAGTAACAACAAATAGCTTTTCAGAAGATCACCACTTCCCTTGTATTTTAGTCACTCACGAGAGCTATTTTATCTTCTTTCTTTATCTGCCAAGACTATTTGCACTGCTGTGTGCTAGATAAGGAGAGATTTGCAGCTTTCATATTCTATATTGTACGAGCTGGGGCAGGCTCTCACTTATTTTTCCACATATTTAATAATAAATCAAATTCAGGCAACTCTTCCTGATTAAAGTAACAGACTCATGTACAACTACAAGTTGTCGATGAGGGAGATTAATTGTTATCAAGATAAAAAAATGTTTATCAAGGTAAAAAGTGTTTAAATAACAATTTATCTCTTTGCTGACTGTATTAATGGAATTCTCCCCTCGAATGTTTTCCATGCAAAATACAGTTGTTCATTATATATCTATGATGCAGAGAAATTTTTCCAAGATAAATTCCTCCTGTTTTACTTGTTTTGCTGTCTAATGTGATAGACAAGCATTATTTCATTTCTCTTTTGTTTGCTGAATGTGTCAAGGGCAGGCATTTAGGCAAGTTCATACATCAAAACAAACAGGCTGTATTCAAGCTTTTCCTAGTTTGAGCCTGGTACACCTGAGGAGGAGGAGTGTGAACAGTACTTTGACCAGCTTACAGCAGCCTGAATAATTTTTTATGCCCAGATTGCTGTAGTTCGAATAGTGCAGGATACAAGGAGACTCCTTTATAAGTGCAAAAGTTGAAGTAATGACCATCTGCCTTTCCCTACAACAGTTTTCCTTACTCATGAAAGAGGAAAAGAAATCGGAGGTGAAACCACCTGACTGCATGATTACATCTGACAGCCTTAGATGTGACCTTGGACTGGTTATTAGCAGACCCTGTGAAGAAGCAGCAATGCCAATGGTCTCTGGCTCAAAGTTCTTTAAATATAAAATGAGAAGAGTGAAAACTGGTTGCCTAAACATAGGCCTAATTTTAGATGTCAGTTTAGGTTGTCTGTTTCCGGGTACTGATGGAAGGAATAAGAGCTTCTCACAAGTCCTGTGTTATATCTTCCTGCTCCAAGTGGGTTTGAATACCCTAAAACATCTCAAATGATGCTAAACATATATTTATGCACCTAAATCCTGTGCGAATGCTGTGCTTAGAAACAAGCAGGAAAGAATGAGAATGCATGAAAAGAGCATTACACAATATTTATGAGAATGGTAGGAACTGACGACAGATATGAAGAATGATCTTTGCGGCAATAGTCTTAATGGACATACAATGATCATATAGATTCAGCTTGGGCAATGGGATGTAATGCTCATCAGAATATGAGATGAAAAGAGCCTGTGTGAAAATATTAGTTTTTGGAATACATAAAGGAAAATCTTACAAATGATATGCAGGCACAGAATCCTGGAGAGACATCAGAGAAAAGGAAAATGCTGACAAGATGTGGTGTGATGAAGCAGTGACGAGGTGGCATTCACAGTGATCAAGTTGGGAGGCTTTAGGAAGAAAAATAAAAAGCTTTGAACTGATGGCAGAACAGCCGTGATGAGATGTCAGGCAGTTAGACAGAAAGAGACAGATCTGAAGGAGAGAGATAATTCACAGAATCATCAGAGTGACTTTATCATAAAGATGATAGACGAGTTTGTGCATATGTCTGAGGTTACTAAAGATAATGTAGAAAGAAAAAAAAAAAGAACACAAGGGCTTGCAACAGACCTGTAGAAACACTGAAAAAAGAATGAAAATCACCTAGAGGGGAAGCTAACAGATCCTTTAGAGTTGGAGGCAAGAAGAATATGGAATTACAGAAGACAGGAGAGGACTAGATTCCAAGAAAACAGTTGTCTCAAAAATGAAACAAGACAGGTGAAGAAGATTGAGGATAGAGTTTTATTTCTAACATTTGAATAAAATTAGGTTATTGATAAAAGTACTTGCAGAGAGTGCAAATGACAGAAAATTGAACTTGGATTGAAAATGGAAAGCAAAAATCATCTTTAGATATGTTTAGCCATTTAGCTAAGTCTAAACTAATTCTTGAGACGTCTTTAGAAATTGGTAGAAAGCAGATCTAACTTTAGAAGACAAATTGACCCCATTATCTTGCATAAATCCCCTCCACATTGACAACATAGATGACCAGCTAAGGTTTAGATAACTATCAGCTATGTCTCCTATATACAGTATGTAGGAGAAGTTCAAATGTGAGAAGCTCCAGACAAGGGAATAGTGCTTTCATTGCATTTTCATAAAAAAGAAAGATGAATGTGCATAGTGCAGAAGCTGTAAACACAGAATCAGCTGTCCTTGAGAAAGTCCATGCCATAAAAAAATTTGTTTCTTTTTGAATAAGTTTTTGTTGGGCCTGGAGGGCAACTTTGTATCTGGTATTTGCTACAGTGACAGCGAAAAGCAGCTGAAAATTTGACTTAGAGATACAATTCATATCTGATGAAACTCAGGTTCCTCTGGAAAGCTGGAACAAATTTGTCGTAATGTTTATATTCTCACTGAAAAAAAAATTACATTTTATCAATCTTGCAATAGTCTTCCATATAGCTGTGAGTTTAGACTGGTATGAATTTACTAGAAGGAAAAAAAAAGAACTTTTATTTGGTAGTAGACAAATAGTGACAAAAAGGCTTGAAGTGTGTTCAATATCAGCTTTAGTTTTTGATAGGGAAGAGCAGCAATAAAGGACTTTGCAGATCATCCAGTGATATTTATCCTATCAAAATCCTATATATTTTTGACCAATTTAATGTTCCATGCAACTGGTGATGGTCAGAATCACTGACACTATGTATATAATAAAAACTCTTTCACAATGTATGTAGAGTAATATTCTCTGTTTTGAGCACTTTTTACATCTTTTGGTTTGTTTCTTTGTACACTGCTCTTGCGTGAGCCAATAGTTTTGTGTAATTTATAAATTAGTTCCTCCAAATTTCTGCAAGCATCCTCTCAAGTATAGCTTGCATTTAATTTATAGCAACTTCCTACTCCTTATCTGGAAGCAGTGCATTCAGCATTCTGTTTAATAGACTCATTTAACTCACAACTCTCCCCTTCTCCTTATTGCTTTTTTTTTTACAGTGAGGAAGCCATCCTTGACAAAATAAAGAGAAGTAAAGAACAGATTGCACTTGCAAAGAATGAATAGCACTCCCTCAATGATTCGTTTGATCATTCACTTAATAAAACCAATAAGGCTAAGTATTGTCCTAAGTCTAGAGGTGACCTTTCAAATGCTTTAAATAATGAAAGAAAAATGATTTATGGTGATGCATCCCATGCTATTACATTTCAACATGTATAAATGATGTGTTGAAATTCTATAATGCACCAATTTGCCCATGCTATCTGTAGGTATGGCACCGCTTCTCTGTAGGGGACTGCATTTATACACTTTTTTAATATAAGGATTATTAGAAATCAGACTAGTTAAAAATAACATGTATAAATACCATATTTTACATTTGATTTGAAGTTATTATTTCAGTTATGTATTTCACTGTGATGGAGTTTCAATAATTACATTAAAAGGCCAGAGCTTAAATTGCCTCTCTCACAGATATTTACATACAGCGTAAACATAATTAGTTTTTATAGAACCATAATACAAGAGTTTGGTTCTGAGTGCTTTTTGCTTCATCTTTTTCTAAAGTCAGGTAACATTCCCTTCCTTTCTTCCCTCCTTCCTTCCATTCCTCCTTCCCTCCTTCCCTCATTTTCTGAAACAAGAAATACAAGATCTGCTGCAGAACAGTGTGAAAACAGAAGACAACATGCTACCGATGTCCAAATTCAGGTAAGATCCTTTAATATCTAAATATAGTGAATAGAGACATGACCCCATATTCAGCCTGTCCATTGTAGGTGATTAATTTAGGGTTTATAACACTTAGGTGTGAGGTGGCTGGCCTGAAATTTGCCAAAAACACTCCATATAGAATGGAGAAACACTGCAGCTTATGCCTTTCAAATGTGATTGGCAGAGATGATATTCAGAATCTCTGATGGACTATGGTAGGATGCATAAATATTGTCTCATTTATGATAAATAAATTGAAGAAAAAGAAAAATTACCTCTCCCATCCAAAAATGAAACAAGAGCAAAACATGACAATTCCAGGGTTTATTTTGAATTTTAGTAGACTAAGCTACTATCACACTTCTTTAACCAAATGATTGAAGCACTCAGCTAATTAAAAACCTTCATCACATTCAAAGAAAAAAAAGACATAGGAATTTTCCGCCATATAGAACCTAGAACCTAGAAACATATCACCATGCTTGTCAGGAAATGATGCTTATTTTCACAGAATTGTTTATATTATTTTAATTTTTTTTTTACAGATTTTTTTATTGTTCCAGGTGTAAATCAAGAATGTGAAGGCATACAATTTTATTTGGTTTCCTTTGTCTGAATTACAGTTTAATTTATACCGAGCTTGAAATACTCAGATTTTGTGTAGGTTTAGGAAGGAAGCTGTAGCTGGCTGTTGAGGTATCTGAATTATTTCACATTTTGGCTGAGATGATAACCATGTCTTTAATGGCACAAGTGGGTTGGTGCAGGTGCTTACATCTTCTCCAAATGGTCCATGCTAATTCAGGAACGTGTACAATGTTCCCCTCATTTATGTTTTGCTGTACAAGTTGGTAAGTTCATAAGTGCATCTATCTGGGTCAACTGATAGTATTTACTAATTAATTTTCAGGGAAATATCAGTTTGTCTGTGTTATGAGCTATCTTTACGTTATTTTGTGTAACTTCATTTCTCTGCATGATTTCCATATAAAATGTTTCATTCATTGATTCAGTGATATAAAATAAAATCTGGTGATTTTTGTTTGGAAGAATTTCCTAGCCAGACTTCCATAATTTCAAAGCCTGATTTTCATTTCCATGCTTAAATTGGTCTATTGTAACTTAACTTCTATTTCAGTACAACTGGTGGAACTGATATATATTATACACCTCTTAGAATCTCACTGATACTACATGCTTTGTGACTCTTTTTGCTAATATATATCTGTGCTATCCTTGCCGTGTTGCAGCAGCTTAATTTCATGCCACATGTCAAATTCGTTCATCGAGAGTGAAACTCATGCAATTATCTCTGTTCTTCTGACTCTCCCAGCTAAAGACGTATCTCAAATGTTTCCCTCCACTACTCCTGTTTGTTGCCTTTACCATTTGTTTTAGGAAAGCATCACCAACACAGTCTAGGAACCTCATCAATTGTGTGTATAATTCCACGCTGATCTTCCAGCAGATGCTGCAACTTCCAGGAGGACCTATGAGCAGAAAAGACTTCTGCTAGTAATCTGGGGAAACCTCATCCACTACGTCCTTTTGGCCAAGTGGTATGTAACAGCTCTCCCACAACATCCATGGTCATTCTCCTCTGATCTTGATCCAGAGAACCCCAATAGGCATTTCTCTGATATTATACAGGCACTCTGGACAATCAAAGAGCTCCTTAACATAGGAGTCTTCCTCCCCCCAGCCCCTGCCTGTGGTTCCTATTGCAGTCTGTAATAAAACATGACTTGTTCCAATCATTCATGCTATCCTACCTAGTCACTGTGATTCCTGTCATGTCATAGCCCTGTGACTTGTTCAAATTTTCTTGTTTATTGCTTCAGTCATGCACATTAGTATACAGCCACTTGAAGAAAGCCTCTGGATACCCTGTCTTCTGACTGAGAACATGAAAACCCCCAGTGGTTTTTTGCTCTGCGTACTTCTTCAATTTGCACTCCTTCCTTCCTTCCTTCCTTCCCTTTGTGCTTTGATCTCCATCTATGAAGGAACTTTTTTTAAAGCCTCCTTTCACCATGTTAGCAAGCCTGATCAAAAAGATGTTCTTCCTTTTTTTAGTCAGATGTGTCACACCTCATCCCAAGAATCCTTCATAGTCAAAGGAAACACCATGATGAAAGGAACTGTTACTGAGCCTACCATCTGAGCAGCTAAATATTGGTCTATCAAAAGTGTGTGTTGAGTGTTTCCTTTCCCAGCCGGAAGGATTAAGGAGAGCCTCACCTTTACCCTTGTTTCTAGACCTTTATGGTTGCCTTTGATATGCTCAAGGGTTCCCCTTGGCATTGGTGTCCATATTGATAAGTTGCAGGAGGTAATAGTTAGAAGTTCAGATGAGCTTTGGGAGTCTCTCTGCAACATCCCATAACTGGCTTCTGAGAGAACAGCAAAGCTGTCAGCAGAGTGGTGCTTTTGTCCCATATAGGCAGGAGTTGCCAACCATTAACACTTATTACTCCCTCTTGATAGTAGTTCTTAGTATGAAAATGTGAGATGTCTAGCTCAGTATCTCTCCCTGAAAACTTGTTCCTCCGCCTCTATTTCCAAGTCCTGGACCTATTCATAAGGTGAGGAGCTACAGGTGAAGATGGAGTTTTCCTCCTGCTGCCAGAAGTCACAAGCTTCTACTTTCTCATCACTCCTGGGAGTCCGTGTTGCCTTGCTATTCCTGTGTTACCATGGCCATCTCAGTTCTCTTGCCTTCAGGGAAGTTTAAGCTCTTGCTGCTGCAGAGTGCCTGCAGTGAGTCCATTTCTGTCTCGATCATTTCCCCCTGATGCAGAGAAGCTTGGTTGATGCTTCTTGCAGCTCCTGACACCAGGGTGACCTTCTCAGAGCACACACGCCCTCAGAGGTGTGGCTGTCCTCACCTCTCCTAGCCCCAACACCATGGAGAAACACCAATCTGCCTGACTCCTGCATGGCGGCATCCACCCTTGTGAGCTATGTTGGGTAGAGGCAGCTGCAGTACTGGATGGAATAGGACAGGTGCATCCAACAAATGTGCCCATTCATGTGGACTTCATGACTGTGGGGATTTGTTAGTTGGCAGATATTTGTTTCTGAGTAAGCAGGAGGACCCAGAGAACTACAGCTAGTTGGCCCCCATGCAGTCACTGGAGAGCTCATGAACCACATCTTCTCAGAATCCAGTTCCAATTACATGCTTGACCAACATGATTGCTTTTCTGGGATGAAATTGCTGGCTACATGGGTGAGGGGAGCATGGTGGGTGTAATGTACCTTGACCTTAGTAAGACCTTTGATGCTGTCTCCTGCAGCGTCCATTTTGGAGGCTAAGGAAATATGGGCTGGAAGAATGGACTCATGGGTAGAGCGAAAATTGCCTGGACTGCCAAGCTTGAAGGAGAGCCATCCACTTGGTGGATGGTGATGAGTGGAATACTCCAGAGGATACCAGGGCTCATATATTTCAACATCTTCGTCAGCAACCTAGATGATGACCCATAGTGCATGTTTAACACATTTGCAGATGATGTTAAGTCAGGGAGAGTGACTGATACAATGAATAGCATAGCTTCAGAGAGACCATGAGAAAGTTGAGGATTAGGTCAACAGAAACCTTATGAAGTTACAGAGAAGGCTCTTCCTGAACATTATCAGCTAGACAAAGCCATGGCTGACCTGATCCGGTGCTGATGATAATCCCACTGCAGCAGAAGATCGAACTAGAAGACCAGTACTTCTACAAAATTGAAGGATCTTGACTATTTGCTGCCATGGCAAACTACTCTCATGACAGGCATTCTTGGCATGGACCTTTGAACAGGCTGCTTACGTTAACTGCTTGTTTGAGAAATTTAGATGTAGTCCCTGTGTTATGAAAGTGTCCTGAAAAAATTCATTTATTTTTTGATTCATATTTAATTAATAGACTGCTTTGCTTTTTCATCATATTTTCAAACAGCCTCATGTGCCGCAGTTCAATGAGTGGGCACTGTTAAACAAAAGAACTTCATATCCAGCTGTATGAGTTAATTAATAATCTTTGATGAATGGGGGTCCACTAATGCCTAACTAAATTTTCACTTGCTTCTCCATTAATAATAGCATATTCAGTAAAGCTTGTAATAATTATAAGTGTTTGAGAACACTAGAGTTTGAAAATAGACAGGTCTATTCTTCTTAGGTAGTTCCAGTAATTTTTCAGCTGTTGTAGTTTTTGCAGATGAATTGTAGTTTACTGTAAAGCATGCATGATGTGTTGACATGCAAAGGAAAATACACTGCATAATAGGATGCAAGAATATTTGATAGATTTTTTATTATAATGCTAGTAAATCAAGAAAAAATGTCATGCATATAACAAGCTTGAATCTCATGTTAACTGCATCTCTACCTGAAAATAAGCCCTTAGAGATCTTGCATCCTCATATAACCTGAGCCTTTGAAACAAAATCAGAGACAGGAGAATGCAGATTATAAGTACTTTTGAGGTAAAAAAAGCTAAGAATGGGGAAATTAAGCCGGACAGGTTATAAGGAGACTGATGAAAGAGTAAATTTCCTTTGATTTATCTATTCACTCATAAACTACATGGCTGCTGAATCACAGTCCTCTGGGTTTTGTTTGTTTGTTTGTTTGTTTGTTTGTTTTTTGAACAGTCAACCTGAGGGTTAAAGATACAGTATATATCACTAGAGGAATTTTGTATACAATAGCATAGTTGGGTTTCATTGGAGGAATTTTTACAAATCTTGTTGCTATAAAAGCTTCCATAATTCATTTGGGGGAAAGAACACCCTTATTATTTCCCTATAGTCATGCATTTTGTGTGGCTCACAAAATTCCAAATTTGCTGTGAAATAAATTGTGAAACATGGGCACCTTTCTTCTCTTGCTTTTATTTCTATAGAGAAAAATCTGAAGTCTCTGCATGTGTTTATTAGCTGAATAGACCTGGTGATACCTTATGGTCTTGGAATTTATGACTCTAACTTGTTTGTCTGTCCGCTTCTTTAATGAATAGAGGGGGTGGCAAGACGGCCTGGGATGCCTTCAGCAGGCTCACAACAGTTGCAACTCTGTAGTAAGACAATGGTTAAAATTACAAAGGCTTTTGGTCATTTGCTTCTAAGGATCAGGAAAGACTTTGTTCCTTATGTAAAATTATTTAAATGCATCAATTGCTTCTTTTGTTGGTATTTTCTTTCTGTAGTTATTGTTTTAATCCTCCTGCCTTTTTTGTTTCAGAACCTGATTAGAGCTGGGGCGGATGGATCAATGCACTAACTGATGCATGGTGTCCTCCATCTTTGGTGCCTGGTTGTGTACTCAGAAACAAAATAATCATTATATGTGGGATCAGGAAAGCATTACCTCCCACTTTAGCATGGCATGGGACCTAAACACATTTTGTCTCCTCTACCACATGGGGTATGGGTTGCCTGCTAGGATCATCTAGGCATAGCTCAATTCATCAATTACCTGCTAACATAACTAATACTGTATTTTAAGCAGCAATCTGCACTGAAAGTCCTCACATAAAACAGCTCGAAGAATTTATTTCTACCTTATCAATTAACAATTAACTTACATATCACATAACTTTTGTATTCTTATACACACATAACTTTTGTATTTTTATCCTCTCTCATATGACAGTGCATGGAAGTCCACAAATAAATCAAAGCTTCAATATCTTGAAGTAAGAGTACTACATTTTAATTATTTTTAAAAAGCTTATTTATAGGTATGATGATGTTCTTTTCCAACTTCCTGTATGCTTCTTTATTTCTCTATTATTAGGTTAATGGTATTATGCCTACTATTATTCTACTTGATTTTGATTTGTATTCCTTGGAAGATAGGAGCTGTTAAATGGATGTAAATAAAAATAAATATATAAATAAAAAAGCCTACTTCAGCATCTGTTTGTCAATTACATAAGATTCTGTTTACACAGCTCTGCCAGTACTATCATTTGTTGTAAATGCAGGAGAAGACCATCCATATAAACATTCCAGTATACATGATTGGATCACTGTAGATTTAAATAATCTTTGGCAATTGAGATGATACAGTGTAAACATGGATTCCAGAAGGGCTTCCTTCTTCTTAAAGACACAAAAAACCAGGCATGAACATTTTTTTAACCCTGTGAATCTGCTCAGTTTTATCTGTAAAGGAAGAAATGCATTTATGATAAACATACACTTCTGATAATGCTGTACAACTGTGTTGTACAACTCACAATGTTCATCAGCACTGTGAGTGACAAAATGTATTACTGTCTTTTCTTCAAGACGGTGATACATGCATTGCTGTTCTCTGATGTGTTCTTTCCATTTTCTATATAAAAAGATGCTACAAAACTGCACAGAAGTGCAATGTGCTTCAGAATGGGACTAAGACAAATTCCATTCCAGCTCTATCATTGGCTTCATAAGCAATGTTTAAGTAGCTTCCTTTCTCTACACATCAATTTATTTCTCTATATGAGCTAAATCATGATACTTCTTTTGTTTATAATGTGCTTTGAGATCTCTGGAAAACAAATACTTGAGCATGTGCAGAAACAGAGACCAGTAAACACAGCTTTGCCACTTACCCCATTCCAGGATGTGCTCTTCCAACAAAGCAAGATCAATTGCATCCCTTCAGGTAGTGATCAATATATTATTGAATAGTAGTAGTATATTCCATTCTTTCTTTTGTTTTCTCTAGTGCATCCATCACTATTGTTTTTTCCTTGGATTGCAAGTACTATAGAAAAATCATTTTTATGGTATACAAAACTGTGACCATACCATTGTTATGGTATACACAAAGGTATGCACAAGTTAAGACAATTTTAGATGTCAGACCTATCAGTGAAGGTTGATTTATGTTACCTAGCCCTAGATGTCTACAGCAATGATATCTACATTTGAGCTAGTTTTCTAAAAGTCCTTTACCATCAGTGGGAGAAATAAACACTTTAAAGGCATGAATCATTTGACCTGCTTTAGATATCTCATTAGGATGAGAAGAATTGTGCCCTAGAAATGCCCATTCTTTCCACTGATTGTGAAGGGAGTCTAGCTTACAAGCCCTAATGTCTGCATTGAATCAGATGAATCCCCCTCTGTGTCTCTTGCATCTGATCGGATGTTCCTGGACATTTGCATAAAAGTGAAAAGAAAAATCAGAACAGAAAAGGCCATTAAAGTTTAGCTTCCCATGCACCTGTGGCTAAGGAGTTCCTCCATTGCTTACTGATTCTGACTGTTTTAAGGGACGTTAAAGCTGAAGACACCATCAGAAGTTCATATGAAAAGCATGGTGGTACAGCTGTAGCCTGCCTATCTACAGAGCCCCCGTGAGTCTGTTGCCTGTATAATCCGTAGTTTTTGATAGTTAACAGTTAATCTCTTGATTCAGTTCAAAGAATTGGTTTTGATATAGACAAATCCTAAATGGTATAAACCCAGTTACTTCAGAGATTAGCTGTTGGATGTTTGCAGCTGCTCTGTTCTTGTCATGTTTCCACTGAGATGGCTGGCAGACCCCAAGTTTAACGACCAAATAGAAACAAATGGAAGGGGTTGTTTCCACTGACTACCACAAAAGGAATATAAAGGATTTATTCTGCAAGTTTAACAAGAGCATTTGCCCTCTTTCATTTTTTATCATTAAAATGCAAAATCATAAAATTCAGAACCTCTTTTCTGTACACACAGCATGTTAAAATCCAGCAGAAAATCTCCTTTAATATGTATACACAGAAGCATTCTTTGGAGACTTATGGGTTGCTATCTGTTGTCTTCATGCAAAGCAAGGATACATGACTGGACAAAATGATGTTGCATTTTTGATAGATGCACATGTAAGATGACAGAAAAGAATATCCGGGAGAGGAAACAAAGGGATATTTCTCCATCTAATGTTAGTCAGAAAAAAAATTAGAGGAAATACTGTTGGCATATCAATGTCATTTTGACTATGATAAAACCCCTAACAACTTAATTGTATTGTCCATTTAATGCAGATGGCAGATATATATTTTTATATGTATTTATGTATGTAGAAATCCATATGTACAATGCCGTAATCCATTTCCTGTCACATGGATCATATTCTGTGCTAAGCAGAGATTAACCTCTCTGCTTTCTTCCTTGATCTGTATAAATCAAGCTTATATCCTTTACCTCTTCTATTTTCTTCCTAAAGGATTAGATTTTCTTATTATTAAGCCTGAAACTCAAGTTCTACCAGCTTTGCTTGTACATCATAACATGCATAGATGTCTATATTTTTGTTAGTGTATTTATGAACTGTTCATTTTGATGCTCATTTCATTGATTAATCATTTAGTGATTTAAATAAACTAACACTTCTTGTCTGTAAGCGCATATTTTCTGAGAGCCTCCCAGAAAAAGAAAGGCACTTTCAGAAAACCATTGCTTGTGTTTTCAAAACTAATCTGAAATACAGGAAGCTTTCAACACAGTGATTAGAAAAAAGACTAACTATGTAAGGAAAAAAAATTATTGAAATTGATTACTCCATGCAGAGCATCCATTAGAAAAGCAAATGTGAGAGAATCCTAAGCTGAAGATTATTCTGTTATCATATCATGCACTCGGGAGTCCTCTGGCAGAAAACTTTGTGAACAATTACTCACTGATCTATAGAAAGGATATTAATGTCTTTCAGAAGATGCAGCAAAGGTGTTATTGAGTCTCAAGAGTCTACATTTCAATGAAAAATTAAGGAGCTTCCAATTATCCCCGTCTGAATGGAGAAGATTTTTAGGTAACAAAATGAAAAACTCCAAAACCATGAGTTGAGATGATAACATTAATAGAAAAGGTTTTCTTAGTTCTGTGAAGCTAACCCCCCCCATAAAACTAGAGGATATAATCTAGAAGATAGGAAATTTGAAGTAAATGGGTGGTTCTGGAAGAAGTAGCTCATACAGAAGATAGTAAATGTATTTAAGATAATAGAGGATAACAGTTGAAGCTGAGTATCTGCTAAGAGGATGAAACTGAGTGTACTGATGTTTTCTTTATTGTGTCCACATATTAACATTCTGTGCTCCAAAGCAAAAGGAAATCTTTTTTTAAAAAAAAAAGATAACACAACAAGAACAAAAAGGAAGAATATCTACAGTATTCCTCAGTATTTTTTTTCACAAATGTGTTTATACTGTACCTTTGTAAGGCTTTCCCATACCCACACAAGTCATTTTCAGTCTGCATCCTCCTCCCCTTATCGGTAAGGCTTCCACACAGAAACAAGTGAAATTTGACCTTTTGTCCCATGTATTTTGTATTTTTGTCCCTTTTGTCTCAGAACCCATGGCACATGGGAATTCATTCCTAATCAAAGCAGAAAACATGTCTCTGTCTTAAAAACAAAACAAAACAACAATGACAAACAACCTCTATTTGCATTTTACTTATTAAAAAAATGAGGATTGTATTAGCAAAGACTAATCTCATCATTAACATTTTCATAAAAAACACAAAAAGGAACAAAAATCAAGAGCTGTTTTGCATAAAAAGCTTTCAACACTGACCTTTAGAGAACTGAGCTTGCTATGTTGAGCAATTTCTTTTAATATAGCGAAGTTTATTCTTTGGATGAGCTGCTGTTACAGGTCCAGATACTACAAATCTCTTCTAAAGTGCAGGGCGCTTCACTCTGTGAACATGGCAGATAGGTCTAAATTGTCTCAACAGGCAGCTTTTTAATAAGATGAACACTGGTAATTTCTAATTGTGCTTAATGATGCTGGCTATAGCATGAATTCAGAAGTCTAGTTGGGAAAGAACTCTTTCTTTAGTTTTTTGAGCAATACCACTGGGAGTGCCAAACAAAGTTTGGAGGAACTTTTTTCAACAGTGCAAGTGAATTATTCAGGAAGCCATTTGATTGTCTCAGGAATCTTTGGGATATAACTATTTCATAAGACTAGGATGTGGATATATCCAAGAAACTCTCTGTTTTGCTTTTTTATGATCTTGTATATTTTTGTTCATAATAATTCACAGGAGTGGCCTGAGTCTACATCATTAGTATCTTCAAAATAAACTGTAGCTTGCAATCAGGCATTTTGTGCAATTAATCGGGACCCTCAGAGGAAGGAAAGGATGAGTTTGATTAAGATTGTGGATTGAAATTTAAACATTTCAGCTTCATTTCCTCCCTGTGTCACATCTGGTACTTCTCCCATAAATTTGTGCAAGTTTTTCTTGAGCATATAATCTAATTTCTAGTGCTCAGTCTCCTGTTTGTTCTTTAAAAGGACTGATACTATTTCATGCATGTAGATTGAAATTCTTTGGGGCAATAATTTCTTCTTTCTGTCTACATATATTGAGAATAAAATACAATGTGTTTTTTAATAGAAAAAATAGCCATCATTCACACAATGTCAAGTAAAACCTGGTATCAGTTGTATTCCACACTTGCACTTGTATCATTGTCCAAATCAGCAATCTGTGGGGGTGCATAATTTATTTGCATTTTTTCTCACTGAACTCAAATCTGCACTTGATTTCAACCACAGCTAGAGTGTGTTTATTACAATTGTCTGTTCCCATATAGAAGTTGATATCCCATGAGAAAAATTGTAGTGGAATAGAAAAAAATCATAATTCTGCCAATTTAATAAGCCTTAAAGCATTGCTAAGCTATGTAGGTAATGAGGGGAGTTGTCAATATGCTTCTTTCCAGGTCCAAGAATGGGGTAAGACACCTCCACACTCAGCTTGTTACCAGAGCTAGGAAGGGATGCTCTGGGAGCGAGTGTAACTAGAGAAATATAAGCTATTAGATTTAGCATTTGAGGAAAGGCAATTTAATTTTGGAACTGTCTCTCTGCTGGATCTAACTCTTGCCGTAGTGGAGCCAAGCTGAAGGAAAGAGATTTAATACTGAAGTGGGGTGTACCCACTAAAATGAGCTTTTTTTGTTTGCACTAACTCTGTGGTACAGGGAATGTGGCAGCCACTTCCCTAATAGCACAGTTTACTCTTGGCAGATATTAAGCTAGCTGTGACTTCTGCCAGAGCTTGTGCTTTTGGAATTCAATTTAGCCCCCATCATGAATGTGAGCAGGTGATTTGGCTGACTCTTCCTGCAGAGACTAACTAGTTGCATTATAGTGCCTGGATACTTCCAATGGGATCAATCAGGATATGTTAATTGTGCCAAGATAATTTTAAAGTGGTGTAATGGGAAATTTGTTAACTTGGGAGAAATGCTGTATTTTTATCAGTAAGGGGTATCATTATTATTATTCTTTTGAACAGGTGGTCTAACAGCATGGAAGGAACCATGCCGCTGACAACAAGAGAAAAGAGAAGGATGCAGAGAAATGAACCAGCAGGAAGTTCAGAGTTTGTTTGGCTAATTCAAAAACTTATTAGTAGATGGCTCATCTGCACCAAGAAATACAGTATTCTCAAAATGAAGGGACTGAAGCAAGGCTTTATATTGCTTTCTCAATTGCTTTTTTTCTTCAGCTGCAGAAAACTTTAATAGAGGGGAATACCCTGGCCAGCCATCTTTGAGACAGAATTAAAGGTAGCAATATCTGTTAATTTGGAAGAAAAAAGTTAGTGGAGATAGCCTGGAACTGCAGTTGTAGCTCTTGTCAAAAGTCTGATCCAGTTTTCCTAAAGTAGAGTACACACAAAAAAAACGAAGAACACAGTATCAAAGATAATTTGGTCATCTGTTTCTGGTGCTGACTCTTATGCATAACTGCCTGTCAAGAGAAAGGCAGTTACTACAAGGTTTGGACCAGCATCAGTGGGAGAAGTTTCTTCTGGCCAGACACTCTCAGGAGCACTGAAAAAGATTTCTTCCTGGTCAGAGAAGACTGGCACCCTCTTTGTGCTATTTATTTTATTACATGAACAGCACACTCAGCTGTCAGTATTCATATTTCTTTTACTCATTTCCATTTTTCTTTGGCAAAAGTTTACAGAGGGTCTTTACATAAAGAGAAGTATTCCTAAACTGCTTGCAGCACAAAACAAGTTGTAAGGAAAATTCCAGCATTAGCAAGACTCAAAATTCAGTTGTTTACCACAGTTAAAAACGTATTGAATGAAATATATATATGTATATATATATATATATTTTCTTTGCAAAAACTCTACAACTAACATGGCAGAAGTACTAATAGCAGTAAGGCCACTATTAGGCATATGCTTTTTGAGAGAAACGCAGCTCAGGCTAGTTTTGCTTCCTTTGAATAGGTTCGATGCAAGATTGGCTGTCTCAAAACATTTCAGATACCACCCTTGTTCAAGGCTATTTGAATCTGGCAACTGCCTTTGCTAGCTGAACGCAAGATGAGATTCAGGGAGAATGGGACATTGCTGAAGGGAAGCTCTGCCAGTAAGTGCAAACTGCTTATGGTTAGCAGTGGAGGACAGTGTATGAGAAAAGGAGTTTGGGGAGGACAGGATCAAAAGCAAGGACAAAAGAAGACCTTGCAAACTCAGACCCTCCTTCTTACATGTCATTCAGAGTAGGCTCTTCTCTATTTGCTGCCTCATAGATACAATTTCTGCACCAAGTTCTGGGAGTGTTTCTGACTGTGAAGCCTGATCAGAGGTTCCAACTGCTTCTGCTCGACCTTGAATTAATTACTTCTGCCCTGAATTGGGACAAAGGTTTTTCTTATTAGCCAGCTCTTTTTCTAGCATTCTGACTATTTTAAATCCAGCACTGAAATAATCATCTTTCTCCATGTGTGCCATATGATATTTGTTCTGGTATCACAAATTCCTCTTTGGTAGCAATATAGCTAAAGGTTAGACAAGACAACACAGAGTGTTATGATGCCAAGTACTTCCAGAAGCTCTGTTACAGGAAGGTTGCGTATGTGGAGGGTGGGAGCTGGGGAGGGATTGTTTTATCTTTTTATCTCATTTGGGGAGACTAAGAGTTTTGAGAAATAAACAGATCTGTAGAAAAGAAATGGATTTCTGCTGCTGTTCATGCTCTGGTTTTGGGCCATGGTTGTGGAGTTGAGCTGCTGCTGTGTGGCATATCTTTATGTTTGTTCAGGCACTGAACAAGAAGGAAAGTGAGAAAGCATGTGACCTGATAACAGACAATTGACTATACTGTTCATATAATAAAAAACATAGCATGAACTTCAGAATAAATTCCATAAAATAAATTCAGAGATAAATTAAATGACAGAAAAAAATGCTATGATTACTTTACAATCTATTTTATTCATTTTCAGCACTATCAAAATAAATGTTAACTGTGCAGTAAATATTATCAACATAAATCATAACTTCACAAAATGCTTAAACCCATGCTAGAACACAAGTAGTTCCAGTGACTCCCTGTTAATGCTGGATAATAGCTACCATTTTAAAAGTAGATTAATTATGTTTTTATTTTACATATAACTTGTTTAAGTTGGCTATTTCACATATTTTTTGTTACTTGTGAGGATGCAGCATGATATGATGCAAAATGTGACAGCATGCAGTGACTTACAATAATAAGAAGTAAGTTTTTCCTCACATAGGCTATCTGCCTTTAGAGCAGCAAGTGCGCAACCAAGAAAGACAGATGTGTTAGGCTGGGGCAGAGTGAATGGCAAATAATGCCTGCAGTATGAATGCAGTATAGATGGCTGAGACAGTCATTCGTTGGAGATAGGGAGGCACATTTTTAATAGAGGATTTTTATTTATCATGTTTATCCAACTTTTAGAATATTTATCTTACTAAGAGGTTGCTACAGCTGACTCATAAGTCTCATTTATTAAAGTGTACAGTGAAATGGCTATCAACAAGATCATAGAAATGTCCTATAAAGAATCATTTAATAATAAAAAATGATTAGAAGAGATTGTTATGACAACAGTAAAAACATGCAAAGATTTAATGGCATCATACACAAAGTGAAACCAGATCAAAATTTATGAATATATCAATGTTCTCATCTGTGCTGCTGAGTTATTTTTATTTATTGGTGTTAATATATGTCTAGGAAGTTTACTGTAAGAGCAATATATTCCTCACTCTGTTGAGATCTATGAAAACTATTCCCTCCATATCACTTTTCCAATTTATTGTTCAGAACTGCCATCTCAAAGATAAGGTAGATTCAGGTCTACACCACGATGAGGGCTCAGTTTGCTTTAGTGGAAATGATTTGATATCTACTGAGATATATTCTGGGCACTTAGGACTAGCTGGGCTAATGATCTCCAAGGGGTCCAGCCCCTTCAAACAGTAACTCCCAGCAGTGGCCTCACTCAGATGAGCGATGTAATTCCTCCTGACTTCAACAGTACGTCGCAGAGTCTTACAGCCTAAGAAGGAACACTCGTCTTTTATTGACGACAATATTATTTTCTTAAACAGCATGCCAGAATCTTAAGAAGGTCCTGTTTGAACCAATTTATACCAGGATATACTATTTTTTGGGGTGAAGGATGAGTTGTAAGCCAAAAGTATGAGTGGCTGGCCAACTAAACATTTAAATTTTCAATAACATGGAAAAGTTTAGCTGAGGCAATAATTCTATCTTGCTGACAGTGCATAAAATTGTACTAAGAGGTGTAGGTATAACTTTCTTATGTCAAATTGCTGATATTCCACAAATTTTTTATGATCATAGATGATCATGATCATAAAACCTTTATGATAATAAGGGTTTTCTTTGTTTATCACAAATCTGTTTGCGGCAATGATGAAAATATTCTGTTTTTTCCCCTTGGTGGGTATCAGTCTGATGAAAAGTGAAATGGTACATAGCAACAGAAAAGCCCTAACTAGATGTGGACAGTAGAGAATGACCTTATCAAATATGTGGAAATTGAACTTATCAGACATGTTAAGCATTCTTGCCATTATGTTGAGAGGCTGTTCTCCATAAGCTTTTGTAGTCATTTAGCATTTCATTTTGCCATGGTATACAAGTGAAATCATTATTTAAATTCTCAAGCATCAATTATACTTTACATTAGTGAGAAATTTAATCAGTTCTAATTTTCAACAGATGTGCAAGTAGCAAAACAGTTTCCCTGTAATTTCAGAAATAAGAATATACCTTCAGAGTTTTAGGGCATCTGTTTTCTACACTTCATGCGTCTAGCTCCAAAAGATTTCTTCAAAATCTATGCATAGAAAAGCAGGGCAAATGAGCAGAAAACTTCTGGGAGACTATTGTTTGTTTTGTTTTTTGTATAAAAGTCTTCTATGTGGTATAAAATGGATTCTAACTACTTTCATTCCTTTTTTTGCAGAGTAAAAAACAGACAGGGAGAAGTTAAGTGAGTGTCTAAGGGCATTGGAAAATTCATTAGAAAAATATGAATTTTGGACAACTGACCTACAAGCTTTTATTTTCTGGTCTTTTGATCATGTTTCTACTCCTATTTCCCTACCTATATTCAATGCAATATTCATGGCAGTCAGAAAGATTTTCAAAAAATATAAGGATATATTTTTTTTAGACAGTCAGAGCTCAGTGAAGTACATATTTCTATATTTATCAGGTGTACTAGAGGCACCATTTAGTACCATAGCGGCATACCAGCATTTTCTAAAATGTGAGACCGGATGGTGGATTTTGTCTTTTTTTCTTTTTTGGTATTCCAAAACCTATCTTCTGAGCATTTTCTTTGGGAAGTGGGAGAAAATGAAGTTTTGGGTTTTTTTTGTTAACTGCAACCCTCCTCTCCCCACACCCCTACATGTGAACAGGCATTTGTATTCCTAATTTCAGGCTGGCAGGGGCTATGCTTGCTTTTCCGCTGACAAAAAGCCATCTTGCAGGGTCATCCCTTGTCACTTTTCTGGTAGTTCAGCTAACTAGCCATAAAGAAATACTCCGAAGAGAGGGTGGGGAGAGAGCTGTTCTTCAGTGAAGGGGAATTTATCTGTGTGCAGCTTATGAAAGAATGGTTATGAGAGAGAAGGGAAAAGAGGATGGGAAACAACGATTTGTCCAACTGACAATTAATGCACCTGATTCCTGTCTGATTCTTGTTCATTTTCTATGTTTGTGGTCCTCCTTGCTTTGAAGGGGAGCATTAGGTAGTGTGTCACACTTTTAATCAGAACCTGTATTTGTGTCCTTAAAACTCCTCAAATTACTGGACTGGGCAAGTGTGTAAAAAAGGCCTGGACACATGTTTAATACAGTGTGTGTGAGGGAAATCCTTTGGTACTGAAGTGTGCTAAATATATAGTCTTCATGTTTCCTCCTGGTGGGATTTTGTTTCACCAAAAGGAGAGGGGATTTCTGCGAGGAGGCAGATGCATACTGCTTTCCTGTGTATTCAGTTTCTTTTGCCTCTTTGATCTGTTACCGTGCTGGCAACACTCATGAGCCATGCCGGGAAGCATGGCTCATGAGTTGGAGCTCCTCTGCTCCAACACTGTCGAGAGTTGGACTCGCAAAGCTATAGCACTGGACAAGCCGTGTTACTGCCTAATGTTTCAGTCACGCAAGGAATAAAATAAAAGGTAGAGAAACTGAGTTTTCTCTGGTACATAAATGACAGGTTCTAAGCCTTTCTTCGGCTCTCTGTGGTGACATTATAAGCTTGAACTTCAGCCAGCTGAAAGATATGTTTTCCTGAAAATGACAAGGAATGAATGCCAATTAACATGACAAAATGACATCGGAAATGTTTTTTTGCTGTACTGTGCACATTTTGTTTCTTCTTTCCCTCCAAGAACAAGACTTCTTGCAACCACAAGGCAATTTTATCTTTGTCTTCAGAATGTCCTGATCAATATCTCTTTGTTGGTATGTAGGTAGCAATCAGTACCATCCCTAATACAGAAAAGTAAAAAAAAAAAAAAAAAAAAAAAACACAATGGCAAATTTTCTACAGTGTAAAGGTAAAAGGTATTGATTGAAGATATTTGGATTTTTGCCCCAAATAGTGGTTACGAAGTATCAAATTACCATTTTTCTTGTATTCTCTGCTCTGCTACACCTGCCTGCATACATCCAAATATCTGTAAGTAGGAGAAGTAATGGAGCAGAAAGGCTTTCCAGACAGAACAGTAAAAAGAGTGAGAAAGGTCAAACGCTCCTGTAAAAGGGCATTTCTCATTTACATTATTCAGCAACTAATTTGTAAGCTTCCTTGCTCTTTTTTTTTCTTCTTTTTTTTGTAAGGAGAACTAATAACTGAAAAGAACAATTGGTAAAATATTTCATTGCAGAATAGAAGCACTGAATCCATCAAAATCTATATCTTTATCATGTCAATTATAAGCCTCAGAGATATTTTCATATTATTAGCTTTTTAAATGGGAATACTGGGGGATGTGTGTTGGAACGGAACAGTATTGGGAGCTTCAAATCTACTATGTCCATGGACTTGTTTGGAAAAGGGAACTCCAGGTTCACAGATGTCTTCTTTACAAGTCCGGCTGCATTTATGCAATAACAATTACTACGAAGATTATATAGGAAGAGCTATTTGTCAACCAAGTCAAGTGATTGCAAGTCCTACAGGACTCCACTGATGTAGACTTCTGGTGAAACACTAACAGTGTCCAAAGAAAGGATTCAATCCATAAAGTTTCTACTGGGCTACATGTACTTTGTTATGTAGTGTAGCACAATTAGCTGGAGAGCAAAGCAAAGTCAGACATACTACGGCATGTTACACCCACGAAGACTCCCCAATTGTAAAAGAGTTTTCAGCTGACTAGATTTGTTAACATGTGCCTTCCTACCTTTACCTTCTCTCATTCTATATTTCAGACTCAAAAAAACAAAACAAAAAACCCAAACCCTCCCAGTTATCCTGTAGATGTTTGGACATTATGAAAATTACAGATGGAAGAAAAAGAATCATAGGAAGTGTGTTTCTGAGGGTAAACTCTTCCAAAACAATGATATGTATGATATATCATACAAATGATATAATGAATCTGTGAAACTCTACAGACATCTAAAATTTAACATTAAATTCTTAAATATTGCTAAAAAATGTGTGAAAAGGAATTTGGAGTAAATTTTGTGTAAATGTATTTAATTTCTATTGCTTTTATCATTATTTTATTCCACAGAATAGAATAGAATTTCCATAAGACTAACGTCATCACTGTTACTAACACCATAAAGGGGATGAAATTCTCGTTGAGACCGAGGAGAAAGAAAAACTTCCGTGAAACATCTTTTTCATCTGCAAGCAGAAATTTGTGGTATAAAACTTTATAACAGTGCTCATATATGTTTTAATAACTTATGTATATGAGTGTGCCTGCAAAGCTTTCTTTTTCCAGCAATTTTCCAAGATGAGACAAAAAAATAGATTTGGGTTGCCTGGGTTGCCTAAAACACTTAAATCAATCAATCTATCCAGTTTTTCAGTGCATGGTTGATTTAACGGAGATGACATTTGTAAATGGCACCAATCAGAAACTACTTCAGAGCCCAGGAAATATATCATTTTCACTATGTCAGCAAAATTGGTGTATTTTTCTGATCCTATGCAACAACGCATAGTTAGTATATTGTATGCATATAGTATAATTCATCAGGGCTGAATCCTGTAGGCTTTCATAAAGGGAAATTCTGTGCAGGCACATTCTCCACCTCATTTATATCTCTTCCACCATTAGACATCTTTGAGAATCTAGTCCATAGAATTTATAATATCCTTACTATATGCATTTATAACTGTTGTATTTCATTCACTTGATGATAATTACCTGTTTTTCTATCCAAAGTTCAGTATATAAAAGTATTCTAATCTATCCACATTCAAACCAAAGAAAAATTTCTATAATGGTTGTAGTTTTTATATCATTCCAAGGGACTTTTATAAGGATGATTTTAAATATAACAGAATCCAAGAAACATTTTGAAGTTTTAAGACATGATAGGCATCCAAAGATGCTGAAAAGTTTTGCTTTGGATACTCCCATCTCTGCAGCCTCTTGTGCATGTAATTTTGTCGTTATATTCTGTCCTGCAATTCTGTTTTGCTTCTACTAAAATCACAAACAGAAACAAAGAAGACTGGGTGTTTTCTTACCTTCTTTCATAAATAGTCAGAAACACAGCTCTGGTTTTAACTTGTTCTGTTCTTTATCCTTGCAGTTTATAACATTTACATGTTCATATGTTGGCTATTTGTATTTTTCCTTGTTTCTTTTCAAGATTGGATATTATTTGTCTTCCAAAAAGTTATCATTATAAAAAAGCACTAAATAAATGAATATTGAATGATAAGCTGTAGAAAATTTAGTGACATAGGTTTAATTTTACTTTATTTAAATTTAATTATTCTGTTAAATTCTATAGCTTGTTTTTCAGTCATTTTGTAGACTCCAAAATCCATAGTATCCCACTGGTTCCATAGCACATTTCTCTAAAGGTACATTCAATAACTTTGGCTGTGAACAGTCTTACCTCTACTCTGTATGGTGGTTCTCTCTGAATTTACTGGGCTTTGGATCAGACACTTGGCTTGCAAAAATTCAGTTCTGATGCAAGAAACTATTCATACGCAGCAAACCATAATAAAGTCAGTAGGAATCAAATGCAAGGGTATAGGTAAATATGTGCTTGAGTGCTTTCCTGAATTGGCAATTTAAAGCTTGCCTCATTTTTCAACTGTTAGGGCCATTTCTTGGATCAATAGTTGAATGGAAATACCATGTCACAGCCAGAACCACTGATTCCAGGAAAAAGTAGAAATCACATGAACAAAGTCTTGTGGGTCAGTCTTAACCTTAGGTAAAAGAAAGACCTTTTCAGAATCATCAATCTCATATTTGTTAAAATCACAAAAACCACAATAAAAAGATGATGCACTAATGGCCTTTAATGCATCCTGCTGTGCAAAAAATTCAAAGCATATGCAGTGATTTGCCATTTTGAATTTTCACCTTTTTATTAATATGTATTTTAAAAATTAGAGGTGTTAGCTTTTGCAAGCAGTTTTTCAGTCTCGCATTTGTGAACGATTTCATGCATGCAGTAAAAAAAAGATAGCATGCAGGTGATGGCTGAATAACTAGATGTTGATCATCAAATTATTATAATGGAATCTATTTTAAAAAGTCATTTTAATGTATTCTTGTGTGCTGTTTACTCATGTTGTCTCTCCTATTCTCAGATATGGCATGTATTTATAATCATATTTTGTCAGTTGATTCAAGGTTAAAGGCAATGGTGATTACTATAGAACACTCGATTTTGCAAATACCATGCGCATTATGTATATTGCTCTCTTTGAATATCTTTCTAAAGTAATTGGTGGTAAGTAGTGATGAGCATTACTATTTGCCACAAATCCATAAGCTTCTGTCTCCTTTGAAATAGTCTATAGCCCAACTGCCACAATTTTGAGATGAAATATCAGATGTTCTGAAAAATCTATCGAAAGAATCATTATTCCACTGAAGCTCCTTTGTTGGTGTCTTTGAGTGAATTTTCAATGCAAAGTATGGAGAATTATATATGCAAATCCAACTACTATTTGTAGGAATTTTACATGGAATTTTCTATTTATCATCAAAAATTTTCCATTTCTCTCTCCTGTGTTTCCTGAATATCAAAATATGTGGAGGGAATCAAATCACATCTAAAATGAACATGAGAGAAAGTCTTAAGAGTATGACTTATTCAAACATTATTGTCACTTAGTCATCATACCTAAAGGAAATATGCAATTTTGATATTCAGAAATCTGAAAGTATTTTTTCTCTTTAATAACTAGGTTTTTCTACAGCGAGAGGGAGTGTAATACTTTTATAAGGTGACAGCAAATAGGATTTTATAATACATACTAGGACAACTCCTTTTTTGTTACACTTGATGTTATGCCCTTCTGTGCAGCATTGCCTATTTCCTTTATAATCCATCACCCACACTTTTTCTATAGCCTTTTGAAGTAAAACACAGAACATTAGCCAAAGAAATTACATTATATAAAAAGATACTATCAGATGAAAGACCCCCGTTTTTAATTTACTTTGTGTTGACACAGATTTCTATCTGCTATCACTTTTCCTTATCAGGATGATGAAATAGAATTTGTGTGGTGGATATATAGAAAATTCACTGAATGGCTATCTGTCATAGTCAGAAAAGGTGCTATCTGTCATCAGTGGAGACTTTATTTACTTTTAAAAGTATTTGCCTGTACACAGAATATCAGCCATAGTGTCCTTGTCCTTTGCTGTGAAAAGTGTAGTTATTAGACATGGGGGGAGCAAGTACTAAATTACATAACCTGTCTGTCTGCCTGCAGGTATTCTCTCAAATACCCATTCCTTATACTGAACTAAACCTGAGATAGTGGAAACAGTCCCAGGGAATATAAAGGAGTATTCAGCAAGGTAATAAAATATTTGTCTAATTTTGAACATGGTTGCAACATTTTTCAGCATGCACCCTTTCCAAAATAATTAGGGGGACCATTCACATGAAAAGCTCAATACATTGTTTTAATAAAACTTCATCCATTGTTTTAATTATTTTATGTTAGTGTACTAAATACTTCTATTATGATATATATGTATATCTTCACACAACAACCATAAGCATGCATTTTGCTACATTTAAATTAAAGACTTTAAATTAATATTAAAAACCACTTCATCAGTAGTTTTTTCTTCCCATCAGTTTTAGTTGTTAAGAAGGCATAGACTAAAGTGAGAGATTTGGGAATGACTCAATAAATTTCTACTCACTGATTTATGACTCTGTTCCCTTTGAAAGAAGAAAATGAAAGAGTAGATGTAATATGTATTACTTTAGAAAATATTCTTAGTATAGTGAGACACTAGAATCCCTTAAAATTAAAGAAAAGGTCTAGTTAAAACCCCTTGATGTTTCTTCTATATTCAAACTGTGTAGGTATTTATTAAGATTTGGGTTGGAAGCTTTCTCGACTTTCTGTGGAGAAATACTTTTTAAAGAAGAATTTATTGGGCCTGCTTTGAGAAGCTGCTTTGAGTCTAATGTGCAAAGCAGTGTTTCTATTTATTTGTTTCCTAGGGCACATTTAGAATCTATTCAGAGCCCCAAAACATCTCCATTGAGCTACAAATGGCATCAAATGAAGACGTGATCATTTATGAATAACTTACACAAAGGGCATTTTAAAAAAGTTCTGTTGGCCTTTGCCCTTGCCCTCCCCCCCACCCCCGCAGAGGTGGCACATGAAGAAACCTATTCCAAATTATAAGACTTTCATTCTGGGTGTTTTCTGGCTATATTTCCTTTATCTTCATAGTCTATTAGACAAGTGTTTTCTTCAAATGCTACAGTCCAAAATTAGAGGGGTTTAAGGCTCTTTTCTTCTTAGAGGAGTCTACTGTCCAAGAGAAAATTATAGTTATCATTAAAAAAAAGTATTAAAGTCTTGTCTTCAATCCAAGATCTGCAGTGACTGGTTATTTTAAATATTAAAACAGGCTGAATATGAGCAAGAAGTAAGCATATCAAGAGCCTCAGCAACTGAAGATTACAGCCATAATATCTTACCTTTTATAAAGTCTGGTAATGAGGAATAACAATGTTGTTTTAGTGAGAACAGTTATATGGAAGAAGTAAACCTTGATGAAGAAATCATTGTGTTGAGAATTAGAACAGAAGGGAAAAACTAATGAAATGAAGGAGGAAAAACAAACTCCATCCCTCAAATACCCAAATAAAAGTAACAGTACAAACAAAAACTCTATTTCCAAAAAGTGTCCAGGAATTTTAACTCAGCTACTGTAGTAAATTATCATGCCCAACAGGAGATTAACTGTGTATGGATGATAAATATAAACCTGTTTTACACACATTTTTGCACCTCTTCGTGACTGTGCTACGCATTAACCACTATGCAGCTGGGAGCATAAACTGTCCTCGCTGAAGCAGAGTTAACAGATGACATGTACAGGTAGTCTTTCGGCACACTGTTCCCTGCCACTAAAGTGATCATTACATTAATTATAGCAGTGGTAATTCTGATAGCAGCAGGTGCAGATCTTCATGGGAACTACTGGCTACCTCTTTTATCAGGACTGGGGACAATTCCCCAATACCCTTTGTTAAATAAAACAGTACCAATGACACCAGCTTCTAAGAGGGAGAACTGCTGTATATAAATTAAGACCCATTGCCCTTGACAAGGGCAAATCTAGAGGATGGATTACAGATATCCCGAGTACAGTCATGACCTTAGGCAGAGAAATGGTGTTCTGCCATTGACTTCATTATACAAAGGCAAGGGCCAGGATTTCATCATGTGTGTGCACTGCAGGGAAAGCATGCAAACCTCTTTGTGAAATATAGTTATATGAGAGTCTGAAGAGTCACAGATACATAACATAATGTACGGTAAAGTCCACTACATCCTAGATTCTATCACACAATGAGGGAAGGGTTATTCTTTACAGGTATGTCCCTCACGGTGTGCCTGTTTGCTTTTTGAGATTTATCAGTGTTTCC
This sequence comes from Dromaius novaehollandiae, assembly GCF_036370855.1. Lineage (NCBI taxonomy): Eukaryota > Metazoa > Chordata > Aves > Casuariiformes > Dromaiidae > Dromaius > Dromaius novaehollandiae. Next base: position 48,264,714 of record NC_088100.1, on the reverse strand, counting down.
CTCCTTGTCCCAGAATGTAGCTGAGCAAGTGGAACCACAGGAATAGCAAGGGAAAATGGTGCACTGAAATTAAAAAAATCTACCATCCCGCTTAGCGGATGAAAGGGAATAAAATTAGAAGTAACATCACTGTCAAATAATTGCAGTCATCATCCAACTTGTGATTACTAACTCTTTTCTTTATCCCAGGGAGAGAGAGAATTAATTACAAAATAAAATTCAGAAAAAGGGTACCACAGTGTACCCTTTAGGAGGGAACCTATTGCTCTAAGATTATTTCTTTTAGAATAGATTTTAAAACAAGAGAATTTCAAATTAAATGTCAAGTGATGCTGTGATTCCTACTGCCAATCAAAAATTAAAGAAGCTATGAAACTGTAGGGGCAGATTCTTAAAAAGATTATGAACTATAACATCAAGGGGTGCCTGAAAAATTTAGGAGAGTGATCTTGGGATTTTTCTAATGCATGAATAATAACAGTGGTGGTACTCATGGAAAAATGGACTCATCTGAGCTATAGGTTTTTTCTGGCTGAGGTTCATCTGGCTGTTGGCAGATGTATCTGAGCTAGTGCCCCAAAGATCCCTCCCTAGTCCATGGAGAAAGACTGTCACCTCTAAACTAAGTTCAGCTTATCACAAAGTGGGTGACTATTATAGATCAGAAGAACCCAGCTTTTTCACTGAATACAAAATCTTAAAATGACTAGCTCAGCTATAGATGTCCACAGTGCAAACATCTAAAATTAGATGAAATGACTCTTTGCCTTACAGTTTTGATATTCTGTGTTCAACTTCTGCCATCTCTGTGTCCCTCCTTTCTTGCAGAAGTTGGTCATTTGGTACTATGCTGCCAAACACTGATGTTTTGTTTTCAATTCTCAAACCTTTTGTCCAGAAAGGAAGGTCTTGCACTGACTTATCTGCACGAAGGAAGTGGAGGAAAAATGAGAAAAGGTAGCCTGATTTCCCTGAGTCTCCTTGGCTTTGATGTCTATTGGAATAGAGCTCAAGGAAGTTTTTTTTAGGTGGGCCAAGTTTGCACTGCATATTGTTCTAATAGGTCACCCCTATAGATAGCACAGTTCAATGACCGTGAATGTTTCTGAACATAACTGAATTTACTAGTACTGTGAATCACTAGTATAGCCTTAATGTCACAAAGACCTCCTACAGCATATCCTTTAGGAAGATGAGAAATGGTCTTCCCATTCTGTAGTGGAACCATGATTTGTCTTTTGATCACATAGACTTTAAAAATCACCTGGAAGTCATGGTAAAGCCAGGGATTAACAAGGATGCATTTGGCCTGTTAGTTAAGGTCTCCCTACTAACACAGCTACAGAAGAACTGAGACTGATCAGTCTCATAACTGGCAGGTCTCATGATTTTCGAGCAGGAGAGGAACAATGCTGGTTGTTCATTACTGTTATTTTTTCTGGCAGGAAGTTTTTTGGTTTTTTTTTTTTTTTTTTTTTTTTTTTTTAAGACAGAACTTGACCTCCTAGTATAACTTAATTTACCAACTCTAACACTATGAAAAAATAAGCATGACCTTTATAAGAATATAAGATGTTGTGGTGCTTTTATCTCTATCTCAAGTGACTTTGTCAGTCAATCAGCATGTAAAGTGATTGGGTTCAATTCTCTCCTCTTCTCTCCCTCAATTGCTATCTGAATACTTTTCTCACTGTCAAGAGAAAGGTACCCATCACCGACCTGGAGGTCTTTCTAGAGTGAAGAAGTGTATGGGAAGTTTGTGTGGGAGACTTGCTGTCTTTCTGATTAAAGACATCCCAGTTTTCATTAAATTATTTAATATCACTTGGCATAAAAGGCAAAAAACTTGCCTCTGTGGCCTACTAGATAGGGTACCCACCTGGAATAGCACAGACCAGTTTCTTCTTCAATGAAATTTATGGAAAAAAAGTAAGATGCACTAGAAAGTCATAACCAAAATAAAAGGATTGCTGGTGGATGCTCCTGTATTGTCTTAGAGGGCAATCTTCATGATTTTCATAACAAATTGACCACCAGATGAATATAAAAAATTGGAGAATATTCATGACCAGGAAAAAAATTAGGCATGAATCAAAACTTAATTTTATAAAGGGTTTGTCTGTCCCGATCCAATATCGGGAGGGTTTCGTTACGATCCCAAGGACGAGATTAAGACGCTAAAACCGGTCAAATATCGTACAACCTTTTAACTTTATTTTCCACGGAGTGGGGAATAAAGGTGGGGAAAGGCAAAGGGGAGGAGAGAGAGAGAGAAAGAGAGAGAGAGAAAAGGGGGGGAGAGAAAGAGATATCACCACCCGTAGATCCAGCGGCGTCCCGTTGGTCCTCTTCACCCTGGGTGTAAATTTTAGCGATGCGCGTGCAGTAATTACAACTCGAGCAGGGTCTGACCCTAGGTTCCTGCTGAAAAGTTTGGAGCCAAATCAAGGCAAATTAAATAAATAAATTGTAATGACACGCGTGCAGTAGTTACAGCTCGAGTTGGGTGCCTCCGAAGAGGGACCCTGAACAAAGAAATCCCTGGGCAATTATAGCTTTTTTCAAATTAAGTTTCCCTCCCCTCATGCGGCAGTTCAGACCAATAGTAATCTTTGGGTCTGGGGTCTCCTGCTCCCTTATTGGGTCTCATCATTGTTATCTTTACTCTGCCCTTCTTTCTCAGGGCCTGGACAAACAGGTGTTGTTCCAGCAATTAACACTTACAGTGTTATCTTCCAAGGTCCTGATGAAGAGGATACAATCCAGACCCCCCCTAATTAACACTGTTTCAGCAGTGAGGGGAGGCTTTGTTTCTCAGGGTCCTGGCGCCCAAGCAGGCCTTATTTCAAAGCCTTGACATCCTCCCTCCCGGAGTGTGACGCATAGGAATGCAAACTGCTGGTAACTCCCTTATCTTTCCAGTCTGCACCAGCTCTGGGGCCCTTTCTCACTGAACTAGGGAGTGCGGCCTAAGGCTTCAGCAAATTTAGCTACTCATGCTAAGCAACTTTTATAAAAGTTGTGCTAAGCGGCAGTAATTTGCAGTCCAGGTCCCAAAGTCTCTGCCCGATCGTGGTCTGGTTCAGCGCAGGCTCGGTGTGTCCCGAATGGTCGCAGGGAGACCATTTCAGGGGTCGCAGCAGCTCAGTCCTGTTTCCGCTGGGAACAGATGGCTTGTTCGGGGTTATGGTTCGCTTGCATCTTATGTACCAAGAAATGTTCAAGGCAAAAGTTCACTCATCTGTCCGCCACATTGTCTTGGTTGTATTTTAGTCATAACTGACATGTATTAGACCCAGTTCACTTTGATATGCAAGGGATAACTCTGGCATAAAACTGAAGTAAAAGTAGATAATCATGCCCCTTGATTCCTCTAATCCTAATGTGTTAACTCAGTCCCCTGGTGTCTTTTGAACTTTGCATTTTCATCATTTCCTAATGGTACACTGAATTTCATCTCACAACAAAAAGACGTGTCTGAAAATTAAATTACACTCATATGTCACTGAAGTAAAGCTTTATTAAGCAGGGAAATAGAATAATAGTCTATAACCTTTAAGTGTTCTAGCTGATTCTACAACAACATTTTCTACGGCTGTTAGGACTAATGTCTCTCTTCTATCTCAGAACATTTTTATAGTATTGATTTTATTATTATTATTTTATGCTCAATAAACTTCTAGTATTTTTTTAACAATTACATGTGATTTGCTTGAACAATAGATAGTCTCCTAGGAAAAGGAGGCTTTAAACAACTCTGAATGTGCTGCATATCAGTGAGATATAGAGAGTGTATTATGCAGCTATTTCATTTCATTGTGCACTAGGCAGAGACAAGAGCATTTTGTTTGATTAATACCATGCAAGATCTGCTATCAAAATATTAATATCTTTTAAATAGGCTTATCCACTTATTAAGTGAGATATCATAAACTTTCTCTATTGCCAACATTGCGATATTTATCAGTTTCTCTGGTAATGGTAGCTATAATTCTATGACCTAAAAAAATAAAACACATGTAGGATAAGTTTGCACCGTCTACATCCACAGAGCTTTTTTTCTTGCATTTATTCTTTTAGGTGTTTAGGAAGACTAAAATTGCAAAATGAAACAAAATCCAGCAGTAACCACAAATGGACAGTCTAGAAACTGCCCCTTGGAACGGAACATAACAAGAATAAAAGGGCACCCTTCTCAACTCTCTACAAAATGCTCTGAATGTAATACTGTGCATTAGGAACAGAACCTAATAATAAAAACATAGTAATCCCTAAATTTACAATGCACACATCTCCATAATTCCCATGATAATCTTATTGCTTCATATAATATATGCACTCAGAAGCTGGGATTTGATACAATATAATTAAAATTCAAGGCAGAGGCGGTTATGATTCTTCAGAACACATGCATCAGGTGACTAAATACCAGGGAAAGAGGAGGCTACTTCAGTTAAAGGACAATCTTGTCACAACAATAAAGAGGTATATAACTGGTCATCACATTTTGGCTGGAAATTCAAAAGGCTGTGTGGACTTCAGTAATCTGTAGTTGCTATTTAGATCCAAGAAATAATGTGAGAAGATGGCCTGAGACAGCCTTGGAACACAGGGACTGTTCCCATGCATTTGGGGCACTATTTAACTCCCAGATTTTCACCCACAACACTGGATTTTCCATTCCTGGGCCTACAACAGGAGAACCAGAGTCTGGCGATCCACATCTTGTAACTGGTTTTGTAATGGTCAGCTGCTTGCTCATACTCGGAGGTACTGATGGTTGATGGAGAACACCTAGAAATTCCTGGGATTCTGCAAGCGAGCGTCCCTGCGCATAAGGATGTCTTGTGTTTTCTAGGCATGCTCAGACAGTCCCACACTGACAGTGTCTGACGAACAAAAGGCAGAGCGTTTTCATTTAAAATAGCAATCCACAGGGATTATGCATTGATTCCAAGAGACTGGGTTCTGTTCCTTGTATAGCCTATCAGGATTCAAAATTACAGTCTCTTTCCCATTTCCAAGGAGAAATTTCTAGAGGTCTTTGCTGCAAACAAAATGCTACAGATTTGGACTTTGCTGCCATGCTGACATTAATAAGACCCTACCAATGATACCTTGATTTTGGAAAATGGTCAATAGCAAATGCATATGGAAATGTAAAAACTTGATGACCATGTTGTGATACTTCCCCAAAACATTCTCCCAGTCTCCAAGTACTTGAGTCATGAAACCTAAGACAATTTCTACAGGTTTCAAAGGATTTATCTTCCATTAATTTGTCCCTTTGAACCTGGATAATATAGTATCTGCAAAGCTCAGTGATTATAGGCTGGGCAAAGGAGTATCTTCTTTTGGTTATCTGAATCTGCTGCTTGCCAGTTTCATTTAATGCCCCTCTATTTTTGTATTGTAAAAGACAGTGAACAATCAATCACTATTCACCTTCTTCATGCCACTCATGACTCTGTAGACTTTTATCATATCCCCCCTCAGTCATCATTTTTGGGGCTGATGAGCCCTAGTCTCTGTAAGTCAGAATTCTTACGGAAGTTATCCCCTGTTGCTCTTTCCATGTTCTTTTCCAGTACTACTGTGGTATTCAGGACAGGGCTTTACTGCAGATTTATACTGTGGTGTATGGAAGCTTTGCGGTTTTGTCTCTGTTCTGTTCCTAATAATTCTTAAGATTCTCTTCACTTTTCTGACCACGACTCAGCACAGTGATGACATTTTTATAAAACTATATTTATAATCCCAAGATTATATCCTCCCTGTTCTTAAGAGCTAATAATCAGCTCAGAGTGCATTATTGTATAGGTAAAATCAGAACTGTATTTTCCCATGTATTTAATTTCATGTTTACCTCTACTGAATTTTATTTGGCCTTTTGTTGCCCAGTCATCATCAAAAGATACTTTTTCAGAATTTCCTGGTCCTCACATTTACTGATCTGAATAACTGCTAACCTCCAGATTACTCCAAATTATCTTACCTCTCTATTCAACCCCTTTTAAGACCACTTGTCGATGTGTTGGAGAAACTGATCTTGATGCAGAGCCTCCCAGTTTGGAAGTGGAACAATTCTGTTTCCTATCGTTTAACTTTGAATTCTATTCATTTACTTTTTTTCCATGATACTTTAACATAATACTTATGTGCTTTGCTACAGAGCCTCATCTGTGGAACAGTAATTAAAGTACTGGATAACTCATTTTCTGGGGCATATCTTGCTCAGCCACAGATGTAAGTTCTCTCACTGGTCCTAGGAATCTCACAGTCATTACTGCAGGTGCTTTAATTTGAAAGCATACATTCCCTCCTACTGCTTAATTTGTTCCATAAACTAACACAGATCTCAATCCTATCTCCAAGAGAAGTTTTCAGCCTAGGAAAACCGGTGTCCATTTGGTGTCAATTTCATAGCTGCAATCAGACCCACAACCCAGAAAAGATGGTAGATTTTCTTTTTTGGATTTTTTCATTGTTCCTAGCAGCTACAAACTAACGTTGGTGAACCTCATTCCTGGGATCCCCCTGTGCAGACAATGCATGTACGCCACCCAAGTTTATGAGGTCCACCAGACACTGAGGTGCTTAAAGCTGTGCTCAGTAACACCTCAGTTCTTTTCTGAACCTGACCTTCAGAGATAACACAAATAAAAGCTGTCATCTTTTGTTCATCAGTGGTTTGCTCATAACCTTTGGCAAATCCATGACAGCCCTTATCCCATAAAAGATCTGCTGTCATTCAAATTCTGTTTTCTTCATTTCTAAACCAATTTAATGGCTCACCAAATATAACAACTTAAGTAAGCCAAAACTCAAACAGAGAAAATTTAAGAAAGTTGGAAACGTGAATCATATTTGGTTCTCAGAAAAAATAACTTTTTGTGATTTTTTTTTCTTACAAGCCATGTTCAAATAACTGTTGGTCACTCTTGAGGCTAATGACAGCATTAACTTGAGCCAGTGAAAATTTATGATATCACTGTATATCTTTTCTAGGCAGCCGAATAGGCAAACCTTCCCTTTCAGAAATACTTTGAGCATTAAACAGTAATGCTTAAAGATGAATGAAACTATAAGGAAAATATACGTGGTCATCCTAGAAAAACACAACAGTTGTCTAACTAATGAATAAAGCATTCTCCAATAGAATAATGTAATTTTGGTGTTCGCTACTTACCTTTGTTTTCTCCCTACTGGATTATGCCGTTCAACACATCCTTTCTCCTTTTGTCAAGTGCCACTCTCAGCATTTATTACTGTTTAACGTGATAAAATAGTACCTTGGGCAAGCCTCCTTCCAGTCCCTCTGGAAGAATTGCCTGACTGGAAAATGTCTCAGTCTTGTTCATTACACTCCTTATCTCTTCTCCATGACTTCAGCAAAAAACCTACTTTTGTATTATTCCCTTTCAATCCTTTCATTAACAGCTCTTATGAAGAAATAAAACTCATTCCCCTCTATCCTCAGTTGTAGAGAGTGTTATGGCAGGGTAGAGCTCTATGAGCTCTGAACTAGCATGTTTTATGGTGAGATTTCGTATGACTGGGGAAGGGATTCTGATCAAAGACCTGATATAGAAAACACTCTTTGTGCTTCACTTGTTCGTCATTTTATGAGAGGAAAAAAAACCTTTTATTCTGCATTGTGGTCTAACAATGTCACTTGGAATTTGGTTCCTCCCTCCTCTGATAATGAGGGGTTGAGTGCGGATCAAAATCTGAAATGGCATCTGGAAACCTATTGCCGTAAAGTAAAAAGACAGCGGTCATTTACATTACTTACCCTTTATCCTTTACCCCTGTCTAATTACTCATTTACTGCATATTCTTATTATACAGAAACCTGGGATGCTTAAAATAACTCCTTCCAGTTGTTCTGTCTGTTCAAGTGGTCTTAGGCATTATTAATGGAGAGGATGCAAATAGCAAAGCCTTAATGTGATACATTTTCATCAAAGTGCCATGAAAAAAAGCTATTTTTTTTCAAGTGATAGCACATTGTTATTTTCACTGCATTTAAATGCACAGTCATTTCACAACATTATTTACATTTTAAAAACCCTTAGTGCCATTTAGTGCAATTTTACATTACAATACTGATGTTATGCTAGCGCTAAATTCAACTCCTTTCTCGAATGCAGCATTGTATTGCTCTTCTTTCTTTTAACTGATCTTTCTCCTACCTCATTTTCAATAAATTCTAGTAAACATTAAGTATGCTACTGCTGCTCTCACTTATATGGCACTTTCATTCTGTTTTTAGACTAATAATTTGACTTAATTATGAATGATGCCAAGATTATAAATGATTGAGTTGTCTTCTGAAAATGCAAATTGATTTCACATGTTTTTTCCCCCACCTCTTTCTAAAGTAGACTTTGAGTTCCAGGCTGGAACATCTGCTTTCAATAAAGTCCTTATATATTTTCCCAAATGACTGCACTCACAGTGTGGGATTTCTCTTTTGTTCATAGCCATTTCCATACTTTTTCCTCATCTTTGTTTTCACACTTGTAAGAAGGGGAGCTACATCTCTTGTACGTTTGATGCGTTTTGGTGTGTTCCTTGGGACGAAGGACTGCAAAGCTTGGAATAACATGTAAAAGTCATCCATGACACAGCACAAGCCTTTTCTAACAGGTCATCCAAGAAGTGAGAAGTCTGAGCAAGATCTGGTACTACAGCTGAGGGTCATTTCTTGCCAGGAGGAGGGAAAGAAGTTAAATACTAGTTCCTGTGGTCTGGCTTGGAAAGGGGATACCACCGTATCCCTACAAAGCCTGTATCTGTGAGAGCAGCATGTTGTCTGCTGTGGGCACTGGTCTGATACACAGCAAAGCTTTCCTGTGTGGGGAAAACAGCATAGCAGCCTGCTTTCCCAAACTCTGTGGCACTAGCAGACACAGCAAAGGCACAGAGGCTCCCTACTGCTTTTCCTGTTTCAAGGATTTTTGCATTTCAGGGAGGGAAATCAGGGATAGGAGGTATTTCTGGTTCATCAGAAAAGGAAGTGGAAGAACCTTTTCAGTTTCTGCACCTGACCAGCTTCAGTGCCTCGAGCCGGAGGAGGGAGGGACAGAGGAACAACGCTTTGGTAGAGTGAAGAAAGAACTAACATGTACTTTAGCACCTTTTGCACAGAAAAGCCTTCCAAACCTACATTGTCCTCATACCAATGTCAGAGCTAGTAAATAAGCCAGACAGTCAGAGGGTGAGGCTGAATGTGGCTGTACCTAGGAACAGACTTTTCAAGTGATTCCTGGAACGTCAATTTATAAATCTGAGAGAAAAGCAAAATGCAACCTCCTGCCAAACAAAAATTGGATTTAAATATATTCTTTTTTGCTATAATAGCTTCCAATGAAAGTACCTATGGAAAAAAAGCCCAGAGACCATTTAGAGTAGCACTTTAAAGTGCTAGTGTTCCTTTATCTTTCCATTTTATTTCTTCCTGGCTTCCATCCCAAGCTCTTCATATAACCTAGATGCAAGCTAAGCAGACAGTTGCCTGGGGCAGCAGAGCAACAGCAGCTTCAGTACCTATATTTTCTTCGAAAAAGCCTTGCAGATCTTTCTGCTGAGGGTAGGACAAAGTTTTCAGGGCAGCTGTCATGAAGCAGCAGCTGCTAATTCCACCTCTTACCTCTGTGCAGTCCCAGCATGATGAGCAAATTAGGCTTTGAAGATCTCTCTCCCACCTCCCCTTTAAACTTTATCGGCTGTTCAACCCAGCTCCTTCCCTAACCTTTCCATACACAACACTACTGGAGTAGGATAATTCAGTTTTGCTCACTCTTTTGAGGAGCACTAAACCAACCCCAGATCTTGGTAAAGATAAGTACTTCAGACTCCTGAAAAAGGAAAAAAGAGAGGGCCTTTTTCTTTAAAACTCTGCACTGGTGAAGTTCTGCCTTTCATTTGCCTTTTATTCTGCAGTTACCCAGATGATTTCATTCTCCAAGGCTACAGTCTAGAAACTATCCTGAAGAGCAATATTTGTTTTAAAATGCATTTATACTTTTAGTATCGCCTGACTTGCTGATCGATCTCCAATCTGTTGCTATATATTTGTGGCCATATAGCTGTACCATATAATCCTCTTGTGATGTTTCATTTAATAGGTTTTATTCCATACAGTGCCATCTTTATGGTATATTACAATTTTTAAGAACTTTATCCATAAAATTCATATAATATACTCTCATTTGCCAAATATCATGAATTTAGTTTTTCCATTTCCATTTCTCTCTGCAGGTTTAAAAAGAAAAAGAAATTTGAAGAAATAAAATATTGGAGCAGTGAATCAGCTAATGAAGAACATGTTAATATTAGATATTTTTTAATTTTGTGGGAATAAATGGTTAAGTACAGTCCTGGATATTTTGACAATTATTTGAAATAAAAAACTATCATAATCAACAGAAGAATGAAGACAACTTTGCTGCCTTATTGGTATGCATAACAGCATAGTGTATTGTGTAAATGGATTATCTTTACAACTGATTTGTACCATGACCATCTGCTCAGTTCTCTTGTGCTGTATCTAAATATCAGGAGTCAGTATGCTTCCACTTCTGGAAGTGACTGAAATGTTGCTTTCCCATGGAAAATCAGAATAGAATGGGAAAAGATGGAGACAGAAGCTGGCTGAGCTGCTGTGGTTGATATCTCTCATTTTCCTTTATGAGTTACTATTTTTTCCATTGTTATTTTCAGGAAGCAAAACAGGATGATTTTGGATTTTATACCATGTTTCTTTCCAATATTACTCTCTTTTATTGTGATTAGAATTTTACATTAAGTGTTAATGCTTTTTACAAAGAAGCAGGTTAATTGTATCATCTAGTTTCAATTAACTCTAATAGAGTGGATGTATAGCTTCAGAGTCTATTGTGCATGTCCTCACATGGATGGGAAAATGGAGTTAAAGCTATTATTTTGATGTCCTGATAAATTATGTTCCATATTATGTTAGATTAACAAAATGCATGACTAATGTCCCATGTACACATGACCTGTGACAGCATTTCTGAGTGTTAATAAATCTGAGTACTGGCTGATGTCCAGTCCTTTTTTTAATGGATAATGCAAATTAAGTCCAGATCTTCTCATTATACTTAGTAATTTACTTCTGAATGCTCAGATGTAGTCATTATTGTTTGCAACCTTCATACTGTAGCTCTCCAGACTGAATTAAAAAAAAAAGAAATAAAAAGTATATCTAGATTGAGGCCTGAAGATAGTTGTTCTTTCTTAAAGCACGCTGCAGTCATAATACAGAAGTTAATGGTTACAGGCAGCACTTCTTTGAAACACAGCAGATTTGTAGAGACTGAATTTGTTTGCAAACTTCACCTGTATTCAAACTAGCAAAGAAGTTTTGCTGTACAGTAGAATGTACGTATTAGAGATTTATACTACTTCTGTGTTATAAAAAAGAAGAGCTTTTTGCAGCTGTGAAATACTAACCAGACCAAGGATGAGGGATGGTGCTGATAACACAGCATGGCCCAGATGCTTTACAGAGGGTGTGCCATATATGAAAGGCATAAATAAGTCACAGCGTTGTGCCTTGAGTATAGACTTTGGCAATACTGAAGTAGACAATGTTTAATGGGAAGGCTAAAACCCCATGAGCTCTCCTGGTAAGTCTGTACGACACATGCCTGAGTAGTTGGGGGTCAGGCCACAGTGTACAATGACTTATTATTTTCTATTATTTTGCACCTATCTGACATTAGTGAGTCATACAAATGAGTGCTGCTGTTGTTAACTCAAAGAATTAGGTCAATTATACATACATCTCCCAAAAAAGCTTCTCTTTGAAACATCTTCATAGTCTATTGGTAAATGATGAACAAATTAACAAATTGAATTTGACAGAATCATACTTCAGTAGCCATTCTTAACCATTTTTCATGTCAACATGGTTCTAAAGAAGATAAAATAGTAAGGGGAAAGAGGTATAGGAATACAGTTTAATCTTGAGACAGGTGTTCCCAGCTACTTAAAGAATAATATGTCAAAGACAGAAATAACTTGACAGTTTAAATAGTAAATATATACTGCATATTGGAGAGGCAGTAAATTCCTTCCTGGCAAAGGTCCAAATTATTTCTGCAGGAGCACAGTGTGTGGAAATGAATTACTTGACAAAGATAGAGTTGGAACCTTTGAGGATTTTTTCTTAATGTATTGTATGTAATTAAAATGGACAATGAACAACCTTACAGATACTGATTAGCTGCCTCACCTGTCCTGGAATTTTTATTAGTGCTCTTGAAAGTCTTAACTATGAGAGGCTTCTTTAAGGACTGTATATGTAGTTTTCCAAGATGGCAATTCATGCCACCCAAGTTAGATGTCTAAAAATTACCTAAGTGTAAACTCATCTCCTTTATCTCCCTCTGTGGGCGCTCAAGAAAAACAGACCTCTGGAGGGAATGTTTCATCTCATCCTAAAATAGGTATCTAAGATGAACTGGCCTCTGACAGTGTTTATTTCCAGTGGCTTTAGAGGGAACCCAGGTTGATTAATGACCAATTTTTAGACATGTATTGAGATAAATCTTACCGTTGGTATACTTTCATTTAAAATTTCTTTGCATGAGAAAGTAGGCTATGCATAATAGTAAGTTTGATTCTGCAGTTTTGTAAGTTTGTGATCAACCATTAGATATGCAAATGACTCCAAATAATGACAGAAGTAATGACACTACCTGTACACCTGGAATAGGACTTTTAATAAAGAATGTAAAGATCTGCTCAATTTTCTTTCAGACCCTTATAGGACAGAACTTTTTCCTGTGATTAAATTGTGATAAGTTTGTAAGTAAAAATGTTAAATATTTATCAAACTTTTATGACAGATCCATCCATGATTAGATGGAAAGCACCAAAGTTTTTTTCATATATTATAAATTCTCCTAAATATGTAGCAGAAACGTTCACATTCTAGTAATGATTATCTCTGATTTGAAAAGCTTTGGCTAATTCAGAGCACATGGAATGGGCTTCTCTACAATGGAGAAATGAGGGAGCTACTTTTTCCTTCTCACAGATTACAGGCCTGTGTCCATATTGGGTGAGGTTTTCAAAAGTAATCACAGTAATCAAATCAAGAAACTATATATGAATTTCATTTAAACATAATGTGCCCTTAGGTCATTCCATCCAGACACCTGAAATTATTTGTCCCTACTGAAAATCTGATCTAAATAAATGAAATTTTGAGACAACAGAACTATATATCGCTGTATTTAGTTCGTATCTAACACAAATTATCATACATAACATACATTATTCTAGAGATGCACATTAAAATGATGTCATACGTAGCAGGTGGTTACAAGACTAACATAGGTTCTGAGTAGTCTGTTCTGAGTAGTCATAGTTCTGGTTGTCCTAGTCTATTTAATTTTATGAACTTTCTCCCTCTATTTCTAATCATTATTGCTTATTCTATTACAGATATTACTTTCCTAGGTAGGCATCAAAGCCTCTTTCAGCAAAATACTTAAATGCATGCTTAATAACAATCACAGTCTAGAGCTTTGAGGTTTTAAAGGGGTCATTCCTCCAAGTCCAGACACTGCTTTCTTTTTCTTCTTTTTCTTTTTTCTTTTTCTTTTTCTTTCTCTTTCTCTTTCTCTTTCTCTTTCTCTTTCTCTTTCTCTTTCTCTTTTTCTTTCTTTTCCTTTTCCTTTTCCCTTTCCTTTTCCTTTTTTTCCTTTTCCTTTTCCTTTTCCTTTTCTTTCCCTGTCAAATCTAATCTTAGTCAAAACTTCCTAAAACCTGGTCTACAACCCTATTTTTTATTGGTTTAAAATTACATACTGCACCCTATGGTGCTAATCCAATTTTACAGTTTTATGCTTTTTATATTAGCAAGTGATTGTGATGTAGCTTAAAGTGCATTAAAATTCTAGTTATGTAATATGCAGAGTTTAAAGTTGTGATGGATCAGGTAAGTAAATGAAAAGTGAATTCTTCAGGGCAGAAAGGACAGCGCTATCTGATGTAGGTGAACTAGATACATAACAAATATTTCATGTTTTTCAAACAGAAAGGTGCCACAGTCATATAAGAACATTTCCACTGGAAGTTCTTCATTAAAAGCAGTTTCATATGACTTCTTATGCTTCAAGACCTTAGAGTATGAGAAGTGATAGCTTCCCATCACAACCAGAAGTAAATGATATCCAAAGCAATTCATTCAAATCCTATTTAAATGCATCAAATGGAAAGAGAAGATGGCAAGTCAATTGGCAGCATCCTTTGTTCAATGTCATGAGTTATTTTTTACCTTTAATAGCACTGAGGAAACAAAGTCACACTGTTGCTTTTTCACCCTTCAAAGGGTGGAATAAATCTTGGCCACCAGGAGCTAGTTTGACCTGTAGCGAAAAGGACAAGAATGAAGGGGCTGGTCTGGGAAAATCAAAACTAGTAACTCAAGGAAAATAGCTATAAATTCTGTATGAGGACTGGCATTTTCTTTTGGTCTGTCTTGTCTGTTAAGATGCATAGCTCTTCAGAGCAAGGTGTTTCAGACAGCTATTTCTGTGTGTTTATATAGCGCCTAACATAATGTGTCTTCTAAGTGAAGCTTTAACAAAATTAGTAGACTGTGTCGAACAACCTGCACTTAAACTAAATTTTGGACTGGTAATTTGTCCTGAATATATTCTATTGATAATTTTTATTTTGTAAATTTCTGGAATAATATTTAAATAGAGTGAGAAAGGTAAGGTTTCTACCTTGTGTCTGAGTAGCTGCAATGGAAAATGGGCACATATTCTTGTAGAGGTCTCAGACTATTCCTTCTTCTCTCTTTAGACCATCACAGCTGAACATTACTGATCAGTGTATTAGTAACCAGCACAATACTATTTTATTTTAGTATGCAGTTTACTTGCTAAATACTCCATGAAAAGACGTCTGGGTGCTCCTTGATATGACTCAGAAATACAGCTGAATATCTCTTTTTCTCAGTTATTGCCCTAAATAAAACTCCAGCAGCCAAAGGCATATTTCTGACCTTTTTGATCTGCCTTTAGAATTCCTCCAGATTCTATCAGCTCAGGAAATGCATTTTAGCATCCCTTAAGGTTAACAAACCAGGACTATCTGGACCGTGGATGGTCAGAACTGAAGCTGCTAGAGAGAACTAAGTGGATCCTGATGCCGGACCAGAGTTCTGCCACATTTTGCAAGAATTACAAGCTCAGTTTGCTAGACAAGCCCAAAGCCTGCTCTCAAGAAACAAATTAGTCAGGGTCACATGCAGATTCACTTCCTCATGCTAACTTTTTGAATGGTACGGAGTACAGTTATTTTTGGCTTTGCTCCTGTTCTAGGTTGCCGCAAACAGGTGTCCTTTATGCTGTATTAGTTTCCTTCTGGGAACTCCACTGACAAGAGGAGGTAGGTGTGTGCTGCACAACACTATCGTTGTCATAATGTACATGCTTATTGGTGTGCATGGTCCCACCATACTCACTGAACTGCTGCGGTATCACAACTATTTTACAGTCTAAGCAGAAACCAGGTTCTATACCAAGAGCAAGAAGGGTAGAGTCAGCAGCTCTCAGGGTATATGAAACTCCATTTTGCAAGTGATTCCCTGGCATTCTGAGTGATTAGGGGCTTATTTAAAACTTACTCATACTCTGCAGCAGGGAACTTTAGGAATGTGGAACACTGTGGAAGGTCTTAAATGACCAGCATGCACCAGGCTGTGTAATAGGTACATAACTCTGGCAATTCTGGGGATAGAAATAAGGTAAGCAGGTAATTTTCCTCCTTACTCACAAAACTTCTGAATTTTTCTTCAAAAGCAAAATGAAATTGAAATTCTCTGGAGAGTTTTGATGGTTAATTTTTGCAATTAAAAACAAAAACAAACAAACAAAAAAGACACCAAAAATTCCCTTCTTGCAAGATCAAAGCCTGTGATCAGGAGGTTAACCAGCTGCGGGAGAAAAGGAGTTTATGTTCTTGGTCCTCTTACCTTAACCAAAGGTTGAACCTCGCCATTCTGCATGCCCTGCTTATCCTCTTAATCCCTTATTTTGACAAGAATTTTATCCTGAACTCAAGAAACAAATCTGAATAGCAAAACTTGCTGGTACTCACAAAATGTTTAAATTTTGACAAGCCTGTATTTCTAGATGAAAATAATTTTGCTGAAATTCTCTATATCTTATTAAAGCATTAATTCACAGTTATGTATAAAAAAATCACTGTAGATATTATTGGGGAATGCTGTATTGAAGGGATTAAGCAAATTATACCAAATATGCACACACTATTGCATTCACTCTATGAGAACCTGAGTCTGAGTTTCAAAAAAATAAACTATCAATATTTTATAAGGTGAATAAAATGGAAAGTACTTTATACCTGAACAGCTTACAGCGAGAGAGCCAGCATGGTATCTGTGGGCTAACTGCTACTTGAACTGTCTTGTCCTAATTACTTACATTTAGGTACTGTTTACCTTCATAGTCCTGGTAATATTTCATCCTCCAGTATAGATCATTACAATATCAAGATATTACAATATCAATATGAGTATGAACTGGAGATTTTTTGTTTTAACTTCTGTCTGCTATACATAATAGTGTCCTGACTGAAACAGATTCATTGATTTGAAAATAAAGTTATTTATATCTTAAAGGTGGATGAATGTTGTTATATTACATTAAAAATAAAACAGTGATTAACGTGGTTAAAGGTAAGTGAATATAACTTCTGAGTTTTTGCCTTTTCTTATAAAGCCTTGGTAGGCTTGATCCCCAAGACATGACACAACCATGTCTAAGAATTTATTGCCATTACAGAAGAATTGCATCAAGGACACCCAGAATTTCATATTAGCACAGGCTGGTCAATAGCTGATTGTTTATTGTTATACATTATGCTCTTTCTGTGTGTATTCTTGTTTTTGGAGAGATATAACATTTTTTAGTATAATGATTAATTCTCATTATTATATTCAGCTGGGAAAAGTGTGGAAACTATTCTTTGAAAATATTTTCTGTATTATGCAGAGACACATTGCACAACTGCTGACCACTTGTAATTTATATGTTGAAAGAAACAGGCTTCTGTCCTGCTCTTTGTCTCTAAGACATTCTTGAGAAAACATAATACCATCCCCTTTATGAGAAAGGCTAACCTCAGGAATAGAAAGATTTGACTTAGCCTCTTCAACACAGTTCAGTTCTTGAGAAGCCTTTCATATCCCCCTTCACTGTAAGTTTTATATGCATTTATGTGAAGAGTTAGGCAAAATCTATGAGGGTTTAGCTGAACGTTGAAAGTTTGGGGCTGCCGAACTGTGCAAAGCTCTCGCATATTTAAAAAAATTTGAAAAAACCCTTTTTTCATTTTAATTAATTTGCTGTAGGCACTATTGGCAATGCAAAACTAAAAACATTTTGGTCATATGTAACATTGTAAATAGTTTAGCTATAAAGATGCTCACTTAAAGTTGTGGCTATATCACGTAATTTAATATGAACGAAATCATCCTTATGAAGGGGTCATTTGGGCCAAGATCTTGATACTAATCTTCCTAATTTTTTTTATCTGACCGAATGTCTCCTATTGTAGTAAATAACAATAACATTCAGTAGTCAGCTTGGGCATCAGTATATTTTGTTTTGAGTGGACAATATAAAATATCTAATGTGAAGCTGAATGAATCAAATACAGTGCCTGTGCCAGTTGGGCTTAAAAGGGGTGAAAAAAAAGTCTGCTTCATGCTTCATGCTCTGATACCAAAGAGATCTTAAACAATTATTTGGAAAATGTATGTCCTCAAAAATATTGTTTCTGATGCAATAATTAATAAAGGTTTAATTTTATGCATATAAAAAAATGAATTAGTATTAGCATTGAACAGTCTTCCAGAAAGTCAGCATATATTTCGTGAATAATGCATAAAACCTTTATGGAGTTCTTTGTATTAATACTTACATTTACAAAATATTTTCCTGAAAGACTTGTATATACAGGGAGCACATATGAGCAAAAGAAACTGAGCAATTAGCATAAAGAATCACTTGTAAAATTATATTTGGTTTTCACTTATTAGTTACAGTGGAATTAATTTCCTAGGATGATCATTATTCAGGTAATGCACATCAATCCAATGAGAACTTTATATTTATGCTGTATTCCTGATAAGTTGTCCCACTATAATTCAAAAGTACAAAACACCTACATAAACAAGTTTAAAGTAAATTCAGTCATGTAGAACAGGACAAGAAAGTGAGATTTTGTCTTTGTTAGGAAATTTAATCAAAGAAGTTATAATTGATAGGGAAAGAGTTATCTAGTTCAAGCATTCCTATAATACCAAACAGGACTTGAATCCTCAGAAAATACAGATATTAAAATTATATCATTGCTTAGGTTATTGTAAGGCAAATTCACTTCTGGGCACATTTTAAATGCCTTATAGTCTTTCCTCCAAACTGAACTAGACAAAGCCATTGGCTGTTACACTGTTGTCATTCAGCTCATTTTGATGAAAAAGCAATTACTTAAAGCAGAATAATGTGAAGAGTGGCCATGATCACAGCAGGTTAGGTTAAGAGTTTATTAGAAAAACACAAGCCATTTAAATTAACCCAAATGACCAACATGTCAGTTCAGAAGAAACATGTGCTTTAATTTGTTAAACTGTAACCTTTGCTATATTAGAAAAATACTTATACACAAACACTTTACAAATGTCAGCAGAAAATCCATACTCCATTTCTTCACATTGGTTTTGTGACACAGTGTTTGCTGATATTCGTCAAGGGATAAGTTACGATTGATTTCCTTCCACCCTCACTCTTTTTTTATTACAGGGAATTAAAGGGCAAAAATGACCTGTTTTTTTTCCCAGACCATTCATATGGATATGCTACAGTAGGTAAACTTAACTGCTGCCTGGAACTTAAAGGTCAACAGCATCTCTCAAAAAAGCTTTGAATGGTAACAGTTAGAGAAGGCCAGAGCATCTCTAGAATGAGCAAAAGTAATGTGGAAAATGGAGAAGCTGGCTTGGAAGGATATTCGGAGGCACTTACTCCAGCATCTTCCCTCCCAAGCTGCTCCTGTGTATTTGCATACCAAAATGGAAGAGCTGAAACCAGTTTTCTTTAAAGCATGAATAATACTTCTTACTTTAGGATGAAATCTCTTCATTTCCAAAACTCTGTTTCCATCTGTCCCTTCCAAATACTTTTGTCAACGTAAGATTTAAAGATTTGGGTTTGTATATTGGTCTTGTGTTCCCCAGTTGAAAAGGCATTGCTTTTTTGTTAATGCATTCTGAATCTCACAGAAAAGTGTAATAAAGACCCTTTTAAAGTAACATTAAGGCCAGATTCTGGAAACGATCCATGCATACAAATTGTTTCACTTCCATGCCTATAGTTTGACAGATCTGACCATAAGATGTTAATATACCTGACAAATGAACATATATAAAAATATATGTATGCAGAAACACACACAAGTACACAAGTACACAACATTTGTTACGTGGTTTGAGAGATACTTTTCTTGGAGAAAGCATATAAGAAGCAATAAATAGTTCTGGTGATGTTAAATCAAGAAACTGTAAAGGAAGAAGATGACTGTCTTTCACAGCATAAGGGGAACAAACCAATAAAATACTGTATTTCATGTGAATGTGGGGCTTGCATATTTACTTCTTCATTGCCTTTAATTCCCTAAGAAATGAGGCAGTCAAAGTGAATACTCAGAGGAGATATTTCAAACCAGACCCCCACAGACTCAGCAAAACTTTATTGATTTAAATGGAAGTATGCCTCATTATACCAGCAGAATTTCTGGGGTGGTTCAGCAGATAGTCCATCTCAAGGATATTTATCCTTTTGCTTTTGACAAAAACATGCAAGGAGAGCATCCTAAGTATGAAGTACAACAGATGGAAAAATAATGGACACAGACGTTTCATTGAGACACAGAAAGAATATATATGTAATTTTAAAAAATAGAATAACAAAATAATACTGTATATATGTCTAAAATTCAGGGGACAATTATGCTGAGATATGTTTTGTCCAGCAGTATTGGGGGGGGGGGGGAAGAGGGGGCAATATTTACTTGTTTCTGAAAACTTCCAGAAATTGGTAACATATGCTCTGTACTAGTCTTTGCTGCACATTGTATTTCTTAATACATTCCTAGATACTGACCATAGAGAAGACCGTTATAAACCTGCATTTTCATATGTGATTTAACAAAAGTTCTGACTATGTTGAATATGGCCTACAGTTAGGAAAGAATATGACAATACTCCTTTTTGCTGGTCTGTGTACATATATTCAAAGGAACATGTCCTCTTGATTCATCTGTGGTGAGCTAAATCAAAGGAGTTCCCAACCCTTGCACAGAATACTTTTTCTATGCATGAATAACATAGCAAGAAAACATAATGTAAGCTTGAACACAGTTCAGAGTTCATCAGAGGCAGTACACTGGTCTAGGTAGTTACCTAGTTCACAAGTGAGTTTGCACTGTTACAATGCAAGGAAAATCTAGGTCATGGAATGTAATAAACAGAGTGCATTTAAATTTTGATCTGTCTGCTTTCAAACGTACAATGATAACAATAAGAAGTCTTAATCTGAGACTTCATTGTGTGGTTTAGCTTTTTGAATGTCATTCTTCTCAATGAAAAATGATAACAACCTTAACAAAATGAAGAAATCCTCAACAAATGAAAAGAAAGAAAACAAATTTGTTGTGTTCATTGCAACAAAAACTGACACCAGAAGTTCCTTGGATCTTTTTTAAGTAGGAAAACAGACCTTTGTAAAAAGTTTACTTTGGTTCAAAGACCAAATAGCTTAAGTATTTATTTCCCAAGATGTATATTACCATATTGCTTAATAGATGTCAGTGATGTGATACTTGAACCTTTTTGATTAAGCTCCTGTTGAACTTTAGATTGCAATAATCAACAGTCTGTACAATTTAAATTTTAGATTATTTAAGCAGTCTTCAGAAATGCAGACATTATAATATGAGATGATTATTGTCGTTCTTATGAAAGAGGCTGCTAAATCCAGTGGGAATGTTCATCAGCATACTGTAATCAGCAGCTACGGAGAATGCTTAATTACAGTTATTTAGGTGACATGTTGATGCAGTAGTAGTGGTGTTGAAAGCAGAAAAGTTGCATGAATTAGCACTTGTAGCCATGTGAGAGGATATGAAGAGGCATCAATATCAATGTAGAATATCTGATTATGTGGCTGTTTATATTAATTTACCTTACTATATAAACTGCAGTGCTCAGCATAAAAGACTATTGAGCTTACATTTTCTCTTATCTTTGTTACTTATTCAAGACGGATGCTATTGCATTGTATTTGATTTTCCTGAATTAAATATTCATGGTAGATTTAAGTAGTTTTAATAGATAAACTAGAAAAAAGAAAAGAAAATACATGTGTGGATAATTCTTGTAATTCTAAGCTTCATTTTTAGCATCATTTTCCTGATTAGACTGGGTGTCAGAATTGATCTGGAAGAAATTATGAATGTACATTTTTGCATATTCATGAATGTTAAATATAAAGATTCATACACCATAGTAACAATCATTGTCTTGGATTGCTACTTAATAGCTTCTAGACTTGTGATCTTACAAGACTTAGGCTCATTGACCATGCAATTCTTCAAGACTTAATTACTGCATCCATATGTGAAGAAAGTGGCTGATGTTGCACCTTCCATGTAACCAAAATATATTCTCTATTCAGATAAACCAAACCTTCTACTATCAGATTTGGGCTTCATATGAAACCAGTGTTAAATATACCACAGTCTGGTAAACTTCTGCATTTTCTGTATTGTTTACAATTCCATTTCACTGTTTAAAGTAATTTATCTTTAATGTCATAATAAACTGTAACTATAGTTAACAAGAAATTGGCAATTGAATATGAAATTTCCAAACAACCATAAATATTAGCACTATTGATTCACTAGTGTGTTTTCATGGGTACATCATGTGGAATTTTGCCAGAAATCAAAGAATAGACTCTAGCCTAGCATAAGTTTGAACGCTGTGAAAGTTGTGGCCCTCTAGTGCTTTACTTTACATTAAACAAAGTGTAGATGACTTGTGAGATATTTGCTGAAATCTTAATATTTTCCTGGGAGTTTCTTTAAAACAAAAGGTTTTACATCTTATGCAAAGAGGGTGCTATCTTTCCATATTTAATACATTCAGCTCAGTTTCCAGGAGGATTTTTTTCCCCCCACATCATATGAGTAGCTATATGAAGGCCCCAATCTGTTATCTGTACACAGAGAACCTGAGCATCTGGAACTGAGAACTCAGAGTATGTGACATTTTCTCAAAAGGAACCAATAAGCATGTGCAACATATTGGAGGAGAAACAGGGGAAGCTACATCGTCTCCCTACAATTTTGAATGTCTGCCTACTCAGGTGTTATAATTAGAAAATACCTGAGTAGGTTATTAATTCCAACTATTCAGAATCTTTAGCACTAGTATTTAAAGAGGCTTTTCGGCCACTGAGATGCAAATAGGTAGTACTTTATTCATTTTACACTACAGTTCAAGGTTGGCTTGTTTAAAATTGAAATAGAAATGCTTCTTCATATGGCATTTAATCATACATATAAGGTTGGGAAAGAGGGAGAGGACAGGGGTTTTGTTTGTTTGCTTTATGGATTCATTACTTATATGCTTTCTGCTGAATGAAGAACTAGTGAAAGGGCTTTAGGACAAGGATGGAAGAGCAGAGGTAGAGTTGCTGTCTGCAGTGATAGATTCCCCAGTTTTTAAATTTTTGTATCCGTTGACTGTGCAAATTTACAAACACTGCAAGGAGGAGAGAATGGAGCCTCCCAGCACTGCTGTGGATACGATGGAAGGCAAAGCTCTGTTCATGCATTTTAAAAGATGTGCATCGCATAGGTGGAGACACATGATGGAAAAGCATCCAGGTTGCATTGGAGTTTTAGGTAAGCTATAGGAGCTTGTCTCTCTAGACCAGTGTGCATCCAGGAGACTGCCACACAGACCAAGAAAAACTCAGAGAATCTGAGGCTCCACCAAAGCTAGACAATACTGTGGACCCTTTAGATTACGATCTTAGGTGGAAATATATAAATCTCTTCTGGGTTCAAGAAGATTTTCAATACCTCATGCTGTTACAACAAAGCGTAAGACACAGTCTTAGTACAGAAAACCCAAATATGCTACCGTTAAACATTGCAAGAAGTTGTGTTAATCTAGGTTTTAATCTAATGGTGACTGCTCCTTTCATTCTAGCTATTGGTATTCAACATACTTTGGCAAGTTTAGTTCCTTTCAAGAGTACTTGCTTTTGTGATGATATTCTAACTTTCTGATTTTTCCCCCTATACTTCTTCTTTTATTCCACAGCTGGGAGTGGGGGGAATCTTTATGATAACTGTTTATGAAACCCTAATTTTATAAATATAAGGCCAGTGGAGACTGTCAGAACACTTAGATTGCTGTCCAAAGTAAAACTTTTCTTCTGTTTTGAGTCTAGCAACTTGTCCATTATAGATGTATTCCAAGACATTCAGATAAAATGCGAAGACCTCGAGAAATGTCAGCCTACTACTTCCTTTGGTAGTCTTGTACAATGGTTACATGAAAATTCTATATTCTACTTTCTTCTTCATCATGGCCCAATGTTTGAAGATTTTTGAGCCTCCTTTGTAGCAGCTTCCAAATGGCTTTGTTATTTAATAAGTTTCTGCAGCTTTTCTTTCAGCAAATAATAGATAATGTGTAATCATAATAATAAATCAAGTCTTTGAGATTTGTTGTCATCGATTTACCCTCTTCCTCTACTAGTATTATTTAGTTGGCTCTGAAAATGAAAAAGGAAAAAACCTAAAAAGATCAATACAGAATAAATAAGAGACAATGATTTCTCAGCCATATTTGTTAAGAGGATGTGTCAATGTTATAAAGTGTAGTTAAAATATAATGGAGTCCAGCTGCTACGTAATCTGAAGGTGTCTGCTTCCAAAGAAGAAGACAATAACACTGAGGAAGAGTCCTAGTACAATGTCTTTATTTCATTTCTGTAAAATGTCTTTGGCAGATAAAATCATCTTGTTGAAGGATGTTAGTCATGGCTGCTCATTCTATCATTAGTGACTCAATATATTCAGAATGGTTTGGATAACAAATCCACAATGTATCTCCACTAATAAAATATCTGATCATATGTAAACAACAAATTGATATTTGATTATGATTTCTGAAGGGCCAATGTTCATAATGTGCTAAATTCACATTTTTCAATATTTTGCTCCTAAGGCTGGGCATTTAACTCTATATTTAGTCACAAAATATTCCAGGGAGATCCATGAATTCTTCAAAAGCAGGCCAACTGTTTAGATTTGTATTTGCCTTTGTGTTCAGATATACTGGTATTCTTCAGAGCTGTAATAGTGACATTTACCAAACCATATGAACAGCTGCTAGAGATCCTATTTAATATTGTATAGGATAATCAGATGTTCTAAGAAAGCACACTGTTCATACTCAACTTACTAAAGAGATTCCACTGTATATTCACACTCTGCAGACATACAACTATTTTGTATGTATTGTTTTTAATTCATCATCTGTGGTCACAATCCAGCAAAGAAAAAAGAAGTAATCTATATACATAAAACCTGTGGAATTTCAATAACACTCTTTTTATGGAGCTTTTAAACTTCATCAAATCAAAGTATGTGTTAACTAGAAATTAATTTCTTGGAGCAGTTTATTCTATTTTCATCCTCCTTTACAAATACGACTAAGGTGCTTGAGTGATTAAAATGATGTTTGTTATCTTACCATTTCTTTGGGCACTTTTCCACTGTATTTTCCAGCCCAAGGGAGACTTTTTACATGTCTGTCAAATGTGAGGCAGAATTTGATGCTCATCATATTACTCTGAAGGGAGACTTTTTAAGGGAGAACTAACAAACAAATATCACAAATCCTAGCCTGAGCTCCTTCTTAGCTTGGGCTGAACCTACAATCACTAGCACATTTCCACCCCCAAGCTCTTTGACCAGCTCTCTAAGGATATCATTAAAAGTACAGTGTAGTGTGTATAGAAAAGTGAAGAGGCAAAAGATGTAGTCTGCAGTAGGCTGTATGCCTTAGTTATATAATAAACCAAGTCCAATTACATGTGATGTGACATGTGCTTGGGAGAAAACAGCTGCAGTTACACAAGGCAGAAAACTAATTTAGAAAGCTGCTGTTTTAGGAAGAGATGGGAAGTAGGTGGCAACATTTTCTAACACTTACTTTTTGGTACAGTATAGGCTATTAAAAGTTTTCAGAAGACTCTCTTGACTTTTTTCATTAAGATATATTCTGTAGAAGATAAGAACTAAAACACAGCTTTAGTTAATGGACAAAACTGATTGCTGACAGCAAGGGCAACAAGTATTGACACCACAAAAGATCTTGTCAGAGTGCAGATGTCAAAAGCATTTTAGAGAGTACAATTTTTAGTCCTTTGAAATAATACAGCTTTCTATCAGAATTACAAGAAATTCTCCTGAACTGCAGAAAGACTTTCTGTTCCATAATTTGGCTATACATTAGCTATTAGCTATTTGAGAGATCTTGGGGAAACATGCTGCCTCTGCTGAAATCAAAGGTTCACCTTCCCTCTTTACCCTTCCAGTTTACCTGCTGTTCTGTTTTGTAACAACGATAAAAACCTTCTTTCTGAACTAAGGACTGGAAAATTTTGTTTGTGCACACCTTCGTGTAACTATACCACAATCAAATGTTGAATAAACCAGAGGTAGCTAACCTATGTCTAAACAGAAAGGACTCATTTTCTTCTTGGCTTCATCTTCATCTGTATTCCAGTGGTCTCAGTGTGTCCTCTGGGCACAGCCAGAGATGAAATGGAGGTCTGAATATTTACCTTCAGCTCTCTCAAACTCATTTTGTGACCTCTATCAAGCTGCTAACTTTTATCTGTGTAAGCTTTGATAGTATGATAATTCCTTTCACATGAAATGCTTCTGTTTTTTCCTCAGTCTAGTAGACAGCTGTTGCTAATCAGTAATAACACAAGTCTTAAGATTTATTTACTTAAAGCTTTTGAAAAAGTCAAATCAGGTTAATAGTTGTATAAGCTAAGCTGCATTCCAATGTTATGTCGAACTGGGGGAGTTAAGCAGTTGCATAACTATTGATATAATTTAAAAAAAATACAAATAGTATTTTCTGCAAAGGAAAAAACACTCAAGCTAAGGTTAATAATCTTGTTTGATAAAAATTTAATTTATAATAGTACTTGATGAAAATTTTGATTTCATGTCAAGCTTGTCAGATAGAGTAAGATTAATCTGGTATCACTTCAGGCTTCTAGAGTGTGAATATCTTAACCTAACTTAGTTGTTTAAGCTTTCTCTAAAATCAACACAAAAGGATCCCAAGGGGCAATTCATCTCATTCTACGCTAAATGTCTGAAAGATAAGTGGTATTATCTGGAGGATCCTATCTGCCTAGGTTAGATCAGACCCCTAAATCCAAAGCAAATATAGGTATTGCAATTTCATTAAAGCACCAGGAAAAAAAGTCTCTAAACAATTTCTCATTCTTCACAGAGTCTTTACAAATATTGATATTTTCTATGCTGTTACAAGAAATTGTCAAGTGTGCATATACATGTTAATTTTGAGCATGAAATGTGTTCATATGTTGGAACATATGATCTCTCATGCTTTTTATGAACTTTAGTCCATTTAGTGTGTAATTCAAATTTCAAATCTGGGCAATTCTAGAAAGAGAAGAATCATGTTTGTAAGATAACTAGATATTGATATTACCAAAAGCTCAACCCTCCCCCTCAGGATTCAGATCTATTAAAACCTGGATAGATAATAAGGGCTGAATCCCTATTTTAGCTGCCTAGCAGTTAGGCATCTTCTTTGCCAGTTGTTTCTGTTATGAAAAGAGAGAGGTATGCCCTTCCAGAAGATGATTCATCTCGCTTGTGCTGGACTCATAGCTTACTTCTAAATCTCAACCCATTACCTGAAATATAAATCCATTAGCCACTGAACAGGGTGCAGATGACTAGAACAGACAGCAAAAAGCTGATTTAAAAAAGTACCAAGGATGGAGTGCTATCAATATCTTTTTCTCCTGCAAAGAGAGAAACAAGAAACAGTCGTAAAATTTTCTGCTTTCTGTGCTGAGATTTGGAATATTTTAATCAGGATAGAAATACCACAGAACAATCTTCTTTGAAGTAAACTTCCTCAAAATATAGTATTTGGTCTATTCTGTCAAATTCTGGGAGTACTTGTGCCTAGGAAAAAATAAATACCTTTTTAGAATGTCTGTTAAAATTTTTAATTCCTTAAGGAGAGCTTGTATCATGGAATATATGATGATTCAGGCAACTCTTTTATTTATCTAAATATGTTCATCTACCTCTAGCTATAATTCGTACACGGATCTGTGACTGTAAGTGCTTTCAGATAATCCAGACTTGGAGCTGAATGAACCTGTCCATCCATCTATTTTATTTAATACATGGTAGACAGGGTAGTTTTTTTGTCTTCCTCTGCTGGAAAAGTAGCTCATAAATGTTTAAAATTCTGGCACAGCCTTTGGGATCTAAGTGGATCTAAGAAGATTTATTTCAGCATATTTAGGATTGCTAATTAAGCTTAAGCCTTTGGACAGAAGAGTTGAAAGCTCAGCCGTTGCAAATGACTGAAGTGTGATCTTACGCTGAGGCAAGTACACACAAGCACAGATAGCACACCTTGTCTTCTAAAAAATCATATTTGCTTATACTTCAATCAGGTAGCAAACTAATTTCTTAAAATCTAGTAATAGATTTTATGTCATGTACTTATAGTCAAAACTTAGGGTGGGATTCAGTTTGAAATTGACACACCTAGTTTGGGATGTCTACATTGTAGGAATATGATTCAGTGACTTAAACATAACTTTTTCTGCCCTTTGAGGCATCTGAGCATATTCCAGAAAGCCTCTAGTTGCCTCTTCAGGAGAGTATGGGTCTCCCATCAGTCCTGTGTCATATCTGCCAGTTCCATGAGGATATATCAGATATCCCAGGACATCTCAGATGACATTGGACACCTATTTTTAAGCACCTGAATTTTACCATAGCTGTCTTCAGGTGCAGTAGGTCTTTAAAGTATTTGTTGGCCAATACAATCCATGAAGCCTAGAGGACAAGTTAATCGAGCAGCCAGATAACTTAAATTTAAATTGACATCCAAGAAATGGAACCAGCACACTTAAAATACACATTTTGATGTCTTGAACTTGAACTGAATCCAATGTACTGGTGTTTGCAATGTCAAGGTATACCCATCGCAGGGCTTGGAAAATCAATATATTTGCTGATATAAGTGCTTCAAATTATGAATGATATGTAAATATATGACACATGGTATACTGAATAATGGAGCTGTTTGGAATTAGCCACTTACCAAGTAAAACAAAGTTTTCCTAATTGCTAGTTTTAAGAATATGTGAAAGTCTGGAATTTTTGCCTATGTTCTTTGAGAAAGAAAACAAATACTTTTGTGCCAAAGAAAACAAAAACTTCTATGCCATCGTCCAAAATTATTTCTCAGTCTCATGAATTACTATTAGTCCTGTAAGACTTCTGCTTTCAGAATTCTCATGGATAATTGTATTAAAAAGTACAGGGAATCTTGAACTAAAATGCAAGGCTTGGAATTACACTAAGTAATTAGAATAATTTTGAATAGTACTTCTAGTCCAGCTGAATGAGTGCTTTTCAAAGAAATGAAAATGTCTTGTTGCAGCAAATGCTTGACTGCAGGAAAAGCTCTACATGAGTTCTTTAAGAATTGCTTTGGTCCCAAAATCTTGGTTTGGTGAGGGTATATAGGAAAAATAGCCATGAAATAGGAGCAAGTTCTTTCCAAGAAATGATAGTGAATTCACCAGTATTTGTTTTTAAAGGTCTCATTTCATGATCCTTTGCTTTCACATGAAACATGCACTGGCTTGTACAGTTCAATTGAAATACTTTTATAAGGTAGAGTCTTGCAGTGGGGGACGAATGGTGAAAAATAAAATAAAAATCAATTATTGATCTCTCTATGTCTTAATTATTCCTAGTTTTGTGTTGTGTGCATGTATTGGTAAACTTGTTTAAATTAGAGGCTGCTCCTGTCTCTTCTTCTTTGTACAATCACACTGTCAGAATAATACCAAGAAGCATCACAGATGATTTGAGGCTTTGGAAGGCTGCTGATTCCTCTTTTTGTTGTCTCTGTTGAATTAGTGGATTTTCTCTCCTAAATGCTTCCATTCAGCTGACAACCCCTTGGGTTTTGTTCATAAGAAGTAATAGAAGAGTTAATCAAATGCTGACTGTCTTTACTTGTCTGAAGATGGGCTCAGAGGAGCTGTAACCTGGATTAAACTCCCCTCACCCCAAGTTTTGAAGGAATAACACTGCTTAATCTCCTATACTATCGTCTTTCCATCTGGCTCTGCTATACTTCAGATCAGTACTCACACTGAACATTCAAGGTGCATTTGGATGATGACTTCAGTGTGCTATAAACTTGGAAGGGTTAAGTATTTCTTCCTTGTTTTTTCTGTTTCATATTCTATCCTTTTGCTTTGCACCTGCTGTTGTTTTGTGCAGGCAATACTTTGTATGCTATCATTTAATCTAGCCGTATTTAAAATGTCCTTTGCACTTCACAGACACAACACAACTGCAAAGAAGTGCAACAGCAAACCCTGAGCCTCACAAATAACATCTTGTAAATCTTCATGCAGAAAAATTTAATGTTTGGGGGCCTTTTGACCTGCTTTCCTTCATCACCTGTACAATTTCAGAGGTATCCTCTTCTCTGCAGCAATTTAGCTACTGTAGCAAATGTACTGAAAATCCCAACAACTATATATGAAGACAGATTTAGAATATGTGTGGCCCATATTTGGAGGGAGACGCTGTGTTATTTTTTTAGACTCTTAGGTGGCAAGTGTAATTCTAGGCACATCTAAAAACCATCTCTGGGACCTTGTGGCCCTCCTGTCTAATGCATTGCCATGAATTCTTGGAAATGCTGGCTTCTGGCTTCCGGCTTCCTGAGGCACATCTGAGCATGCAGATGCTGGAGCACCTCGAGTCATAGTCCTCTGTCAGATGCTTAGATGCAGTATTTGTGTACAAAAGGAAAATGTATTTTTGCACAGGCACTTGTGTGTATGGTTGGAGCAACATCCTGAGTATTGACTACTAGATCAAATCCATTTCAACTTATGGTTGGAGGAAAAACTCCTGTCAGATTGTACGCCTTCTGGAGTATTCACTTTTAACAAATACCCAAACCAGTACTCCGCTCCTTGTATTCATGCAGCATTGGGAGAATTTTGTGAGTTTTGAAGAGCTTTCTAATGGATCCAGTTGGGAAAAAAAAAAAAAAAAAAAAAAGAAAGAAAGATATTTAATATTTCTTGAATATTGATGCCATGTGACTCTGTTTTTTAACTTCTATCCATCTCTGCTCACCTACCTAAGCAACTTAAATGTCATGCATTTCTGTGAAATCCAAGCTCTTTCCTTGTAAAAGCCCTGGCAACAATAAAAGATCCAAGTGCTTGCTGTGGAGTTTCTAAGACTTCTCCCTGACTGAATTTAAAAGACTAGTCAGAGTAGCATTTTCTTTTCCTATAAAATATTTTATCCATTCACATAGTGTTTTTTCCCCTTGTTTTCTGTGGTAAGGAGAATAGGTGTACCTGACACCATGTAGTTAACATCTTTGATCCTGAATTCGCATGGACAGGTATTAGGATGGACTAGTTCAAATTACTAAATATATTGTATTCTGTACAGTGCCAAAGAATTACAGTACAATTCTTGTACAGCACCTGAAAACACTCATATTTCTTTGCTGAAAATGGTGGCTGTTTTATGTGTGAGAATTGCAAGAATTGATAAAAAAATCAGATGAACTACAGAGTAAAGTTTGAGTCTGTATAACTGTACTAAAACTGTATAGACATTAACACTATACAGGATGTAATTAATGGAGGTCATGATTAAAACTCAGTTGAAATACTGCTTGATGATAACATTTAAGAAAGGAATATGCTTATTTACATAATGTTTTACAGTAATATGACCATGTATTGTCACTCAGGTCCACTCACTACTTTTACAAAAGTAATTTCAATAATATATGATCTTTAAAATTGCAAGAAAAGAAATTGTAAACATTAAATGATAAACTATAACTCCCCAGAGTTCATTAATGCATAACTGAATGACAACTTAAGACTTAAAAAACTTCTAATATTTTTAGTAGCTTAAAAACAAAGTACTATATCCATTTGTGGTTTAAGATAAGGACTGTGGGTCATATGCTATTTTAAGGGCAAGGTTTCTCTTTAATTAGCTGATAAGTTCTGTAATATAGCGTTAACTTGAGAAAGATAATTTAAAGTCTGCATTTTCATTTAAATAACCTATTACACCCAATTCAGAAGATTTACTTAACCATGGATGTTTTTTAATGCTGGTTAAAATCATATTTTAGAACAAGATTATTTTTTCTTTGCTATCGGAGAAAAGTGACAGTGAATTAAAAGTATTGTTTATTTTTATGTTTATGAACAGGGGGCCTTATTCTGATTTTATACTGGCTTTCCATTACAAGTAATTTTGCTAATTTTTATCCTTTAGTTTTACTACATTGAATGAGAACAATACAGACTCAGAAACATAACATTTATTTAGATCAGGGTGTGGTATATTGTATTCCTTTGGTTTTTGAAATATAAAAGGGAGAAACGTCTTAACATTTGTAAACATATTGATTTTAAGGAATTGATTATAAGGAAAACACACAAAATATTTAGTACAAATATATAGAGAGACATATGTATTTAAAACAACAATTTTAAATTGTTAATTACTTGTGTGGCTTCCTTTCTGTTACTGCACATGTTAAAAAACGAGAATGGAAATCTCTTGTGTAGGAATGTGTTGTCATATCATATTCATAAAATACAAAGCCCAAATTTTAGGAAAAAGAATACTCTTTTTCTCATAGCTGGTATGTTCCACATATTTTGGAAATCCTGGACAAATGATGATCCATGCTGATTAACTATACAGCAGATATCGGTGGACACAATGCATTTGGGATATGATGAGTCCACTGTGTGTGCACGGTTCGTCAGTGCAGAATGTGCTCAGTAGGTATGATACATTTGCACCACTTGCATTCACATTTCAGACTGAGAAATCCTAGGAAGGGAGAGACCAAACCTCTCCCACCATGATTTAGGGAGCGCTAGAACTCAGAAAATACAGAAAACACTCCTGTTAATTAAAATTATGATAAAAATAACTAACGTAAGTCAGATGTCATGAAGAAGACCCAGATCACGTCAGTTTACCGAGCTGTTCTTCAGGCTCAGTGTCTTCCTCACTATCTGTGATAGGCCAAAGGACTCTCTAACCGTGATGGAGGTCACATCAGGGTGCAGGTCTTTGGTGCCATCTGCAAAGACACATGGTCGTTTAAATGTCATTTGTCTGATTTTGGCTTTTTGTTTCCCTTTCTTATGCCCAGTTTTCAGTAAACTGTTTTATAATGCTTTGTACTGGCTGTTTTCAGCTTCGTTTTAGTGTATCTGCTTATACTGGATGTACAAGAGAGGGAAGACTCTCATTTACTATATCGCTACTGTATGCGACGGCATTTAATATATGGACAGATTACTGCTTCTTCAGTATCAAATTCTGTTCAAAACTAAGAAATCCTTCAAAAAACAGAGCAATTGAGATATTCAAGATGTCTTTAACAGTGGAAAGTATCCTTCCTTCAAAAGAATATGAAGTTATGAAATTTCCTCAGAAATGGAAAATATGGGGTAACTGATTTTCATTTTATGTCTCCTCTTAATTTCTGTTAGTCAGTGGCTTAAAGCTGAAACAAGAAGCATATTATTGTACGTGCCTATTATTTTCTGACCTCAGAGAAAATCTATCTTCTTAAAACATTTTCAATATATATTTTTGTGAACTCTTAGATATGATAGTTGATAGAAATTCACTAGGGCCTTGTGGAAATGAAAAATGAAATGAGCTTTTAAATCTTGGTGAAAGTATTTTAAAGAAATGTGAATGATAGTTTAATGAAAATTATATGTTTACAGATGGGTTTCTTGTTTATAGATTGAGTCTTAAATTTAATTATCCCCATTTATAAAATATGAAGCTGAAAGTTTGAATAAATATTCCTCCTCTTTAAATTGCCCATTTATTAGCAATACTCAGTTACTTTTCTTTTTTTCTAGAATAAGGTGAAATTACTTATTTAAGTAGTTATGCATCAGCAATATTGACAATGTCAACAGGAACACATAGAGCTTTACATAGAATATTCAGTTGCAGATGTTGAGCTTTACACAGAGTTTTTAGTGACTAATGCAGAGATGTAATCCAAAACTTACTTTTTATCATTATAATCCAAATAAAGTTGATTTCACAACCTTTGACTTTCATAACACTAGGCTGTGTGAGATTGATTTCCCAATATCTTAGAACTAGATCTGAGCATGATCTGCAGCTACCAGTCTGCAGAAAATTCACATTTAAAAAGAAGAAATACATTTTTGTTCATCCTAATTTTGGATATAAGCTTATTTTGTTTATTTAAAGAGATAAAAGTTTTCACATAAAAACACTGATTCCAAAATGTCAGAATGTTAATTCACTCAAGAATGCAAAAATATTTTGATTTCCCAAGATGTAATGCATTTTGATGTCTTCTTAAACTACCCAAATGGCACAATATTAAGCTTCACTTCCTAATTAGAAGTGTTAACATTAAAGCTCCTTTTCTCTCTGTGGACAGATTTCCTGCTTGATGTCTCATTTACAGAGAACCACGTAACATGGTCTTCATAAATCAGTGACGGAGAGCTAGTTCTCTAGGATGCCATCCCACACCTTGAATTGACTTTACGGTCAGTGGCACAACACTGCAGAAATGCTGCTTAAGAGTGAACTGGCAAAAAAGGAAATTTCTGGATTAATTGCACTGTGATTAGACTTTACTAAATCAGAAGTAAAAGCTTTGTTTTCTTTCTTTACAGAGGGAATACAAAATATTTATTAGGAAAATGAAAGTTCTTCTGGAAACTAACTGTCTTTACAAAACTCACTTGGATCATAAATTCTGTACTCTGACACAGATTCAGGTTTTTAATGCCTCCTTAATAGGTTTCTGAAACAGCAGTTTGCCTATTTTGTCTCTATTCCTTAGGAACTGGGAGGGAATCAGGCGCATTGACTTTAATGGGACTTTGCTCATTTTATTAGCTACACTCCAGCCAATCAGACCTGTATCCCAGCTGCTTTATTTTGCCTTTAAGATAGTAGGTAGTTAATACAGCTTCTTCTTACATCTAAAACCTTTTAGAAATATCAGCAACATGGAAGAAAGTTAGAAAGAGAATTCAGAGGAAATGTCCAAACATAATATAACTATTTTAATGTGAAGGTTTATAGAACATTTGACAGGATTTATTGGGTATTAAGTTTTGCAGCTGAGCAGGTATGTATTTCCTACCCTGAGCTGAGATTCTGCTGTCAGCTGCTTTGAATTTGTACCAAGAATGTAATAAAGCTAACATAGATTTCTGTTTGTATGTGTTGCTATACAATATTTAAAGTGTAAAGAATTTGAAAGGTTGTTAATAGATGGAAGTGTTTATGCTAGAGGATATGGAAAAATGGAATAAGGAGTAAGAGGCATATGGTAACTCAGACGAGAAACATTTCATGCTGGGAGAGAAATTCCTCTCCCATGGTGTGTTGAATAATCTGGTGTGGGTGTTTTTCTTTGTTTATGTGATGTCCTAAGAGCAACGCAGTTCCTCTGAGGAAATAAGTTTTTCTAATGAATTTTAGACAGATGTGCCCTACGGAAATATGTATCTAGCTATAAAATATGCATAGGTAGCCCCAAATGATGATGGCTTCATTTTTAATGTTCTGTTTATTGTATTAATATTTTAATAACTCAGTCGAGATGAGCAGCTTCCATTTACATGTGTATATCTATACATTTTTAATTGACTTGTAGTTTTTGTAGGACAGTACTTCAGCTGATGAGAAAACCTTTAAAATAAAATAGTGAAATGAGTTTTCCACCTATGTCTTGAAGCTGTGTGTGTGAATTTGTGAAAAACGGTGCATCGGGAAGAGCAGAATTTAAAGCTTGTTCAGATGAAAGGAATCAAGTGTTGTGATGTGGCATACAATATCTGCAACTTCCTTGTCCGACTGTAAGAAGAGAATTTGCAAAGCTAATTTCAGTTCAGGGCAAGGTCAGATTGACAGCTGCTCTTACACTAAGTGTTGGGATGCTTAAGCCAGTTAATAGCAAATGAGAGAGAGACGGGTGTTTCTGAAACACCGTCTCCTGCAGGGACCTGTTCTGTTTTTGCACATTCGCCGGACAAAAACACTTGCCCAGTAAATGGTGTTCTGCTTCCTGGGCTGCTGATGCAGTTTTATTGGGTATTCATTGGAGAAAGAAATAAAAACAAACCGAGAATAATTCTGAGAGCAGTCGCTCAAGACAGCATCTTTCCCATCTGACCAGCTGAACTGCTACCATCTGGTCCCCTTTGGCCTGCGTGGCTTTTGCGCACCTTGCTCATGGTGGCACCGGCTCCACTCAAAGCAAAGGAGGCAATTGCCTCCTGTCGCTCTGTGATTAGCACAGTTTGTTAGGATGCAGTGACTCTGATCCCAACCCTCCTCCTTCTGTGTGTGTGTGGGGTGTCTTGAAATGGGTCTTATGGGGCAGATGTCCTAACAAAGTTATTAAGAAGCAACGGTTTAAGTAAACTCTGTGTAATTGGTGAAGCCTGAGCAAATTGGCTCAGGAGAGATTTTGGGGATATTGGTGGAGGAAAAATGTCTATTTTATGGATGTCAGAATAGGAGAGATTGTGAGGAGATAGATGCCCAGTAATCATCTCAACAAAGGTCAAGCACAATATTCTTTGTTCAGACATTTTGAAGAATTACTGTTCAAAACACTAGCATGTCTCAGGCACCAGTGCAGGCTAGTTTTCTTCCTCTGCTCCCCCACCTCCCGCCTTTTGTTTTCCATTGATAGTTTGAATTTTTGCATGCACTTCTCTTTGAATGAGATCCAAAGTTCCTAGCTGCTGTGCTTCTATTAACTCCAGATCTTCCAGTTAATGAAAGAATTGCATGGTCTTGCAATGTCATTGACCCTTGCTGCAGCTGTATGCAAGAATGTAAACATTTTTCTTTTTTTTCTTTTTGCTGAACAGTGACTGCAAGAATTTATTTTGGGTAACTTCAGAAGTATTACATTTAAACTGATCTTGAGATGAAAGTTTTTCTATCCTGTTGTCATATTTAAGCCACATTCCAAAAGTTACCCATAAAACATGCTAACAGAAGTCTCTCACTTGCTTAAAGCATTTGGAGAACCACAATGCAAACTGCAAGTAATATGTTCATTTCTACAGTAATTCTTTTTCTTAGTGTTAAAACAATGTTAATGTAAGGCTTAGTAGATAAGTGACAAGTCTAGAGATAATATTGCCCTCAACAACAGACCAGAGGTTGATTGATATGTTATGCATTAGCTAAAATAATGATGGTCCCTACATTTTTTCCACCTACAAGCTAGTGGTTCAATTTTAGCCTCATTCTGATCTAGCCCCCTCTCACAGAAACATTCCAGAGTTTAAAAATTAGAAAACAATCTTATATCCTGTTCTTTTTAGTAGCAGAATGTCACCTTTCCCCAGTTAACTATAGAAATCTGTATTTCTATCATCCAGACAATATTTGCAAGAAAAAGAATACACATTCAAAATAAGGCAGAAGGAAGAATGTATGATATTTAGCAAGTAAGAAAACCTATATCATTTTCAACTAGAACTATGTAACCAACAGCATGTTGTATATTTTTAATTTGGTTTTTTATTATTATTTATTTATTTCCTCTTTGGCTGACAGTATCTGAATGAAGACTTCAGTTCCAAATTTTATTTAAACTAGAATGTCCAAGGAAACAACTTTGTTTATCTGAAAATATACAGTATTCATATTTCTTTTCTTTTTTCTTTTTCCTATCTCTGCTTAAAGTTTGAATCCCTAGTGAGCAGCTTTCTGGTTCTGTAGCGAGTATGCTGCAACTATATGGAATAACACTAGGACACTACTGACATTTTGTTGATAAGATTTGCATTAAAATATATCCACAGAAAGCCTGTCTTGCAAGTATACATCACTGCAGAACCTTTACCAATTTCAGACATACTCAGTCTTTACCATGCATAAAACTTACAGAAAAAATCTCCAAGAACAGTTATCCTGAAAGAAGAAGAGAAAGGAGCTAAAGCATTTTATAACCGATCAGTTCCCTGTTGTGTCAAGATGGAGAAAGGAATCAAAGACACAGTAATAAATTTTTGTTTTATTCATCTACGTTTATTTCTTTGCAAATGTCTCATGCAAATGTAGACCATTAACATGCTTTTTCTAGACAGTCTGACTCATATATCTAGGTGTTTTCTCATTTTTCTATTCCCTGCTCTTCAGAGAAACCAACTGCAAAAATCTCTTATCAGTTTTTTGTTGCTGTTGTTGTTTCTATTCCCTTCAGAGTCAATTATCTTGTTTTCTGGATTATGCAAAACACACCAAAAGCTACAGTTTACCATTTTTATTTATTAGTTCTGGGATACTGCTTCGTTTCACAGAGGAGATATATAACCACGGACAGAAGACCTCATACAACAGCATTCACACAATAGTTTGATATTATTCAGTTGATTACATAGAGTAATGTTCAATTCAACTGTCATTCATTTTCACTGAAATGAGGTCTATGTTAATGAGAAGTGCTATTCAAGCCGACAGATAAATGCAAAGTTAGGTAGCGACAGTTGCTAAACCAAAACCAAAGGATATTGCAGCCTGGGTCAGCTGGTGGCCTGAAGAGTAAAGGCAGTCTGTGAAACATTTCAGTCTCTCCTCTGCTTTCTTTTCAGTCCAAGCAGCAAATAAAGCACAGACAAGTGAACTAAACCCTACAGGAGTTAGAAATCTGAGTCTTGCTGTGGCTCAGTTTCACCATGAGCCAGCAGAACCCCAGGTGCTTGTACTATTTTCCATTGAAATTTTCCTTTTGCATGAGAAAGCAAACCTGCCTGATAATTTTTTGTTACAATGACAAGAACATGGAGGGACTACTACTAGAAGTGCTGCCCGTTACTTTACACTGGCATAAATTTGCGAGTTCAATATGGTGCTCTAGGACATTTTGTGGTGCTTTTTTAGATTCAGCTGAAGCACCTACCCTGGACTTCCCAGTGCCCAAATCTTTTGTAGATCTGCATTTTACTACCTCTATTGCATGAATGCACCAACATGGGTCTGACAGCCAGCTCAGATCCTGAGGTAATACAGCCATGTTGATGCATTTCTAAGCCAAAGTGAAGGCTGAAGCGCTAATTAGCTCAGGTGAAACACCACATAAAAGCTCTATTTTTGTTTGGTGCATCTGCATGTTGCTTTGATGCATTGCCTTGACTTTTTGAGTTAGGTCAGCATTAGGCTAGGGATTGCTTCAGAGTGTGCTGAGACACCATGTAGGTGTTGCACAATGTTAATCCTGCCCACCTTCTGCGCTGAGTACTGACTTAGTCTTCACTAGTAAATGAAATGTGCCTTGGACCATTGTCTGGCACCGAGGGCAACTACAGTATAACTGTTTGCATCTATATGAAAAGACTCTTGCCTTCCAAAACAGGACTGCTGCAGGCAAATTTCCTGTTGGAAACTGGTCCTGACTTGTGCTAACTTCTAAACTGTCCTCAAGAGCTGTTTAGGACTGCTGTTTGGCCCTGTGTGAAAGCATGCCAGGGGCAATCCTAATAATCTACTAGTGCAGAGCTGAGCTCATGTGCCTTGAAATGTCCCTCATATACACATGCCCTTGGAGTGCAGACTGCACTGACAGCCCTGCATCCTCTCACTTCTTCAGCCTGTAGCTTGCTGCTGATCTCCTTGCTACTTGCAGGTCTGTAAAACAGCAGGAGTGGAAGGGGATTTTTTCTTTCTTTCTTTCTTCTTTAATCTCAGGACAAGACATCACACCAAGGTTTACCAACCTTTTTGGGTCTCTCTCTCTCTTTTTTTTTCACCTAGGCAAAGTAATTTTGACTCTAATAACCACAGTATCATTGCCTATTTTCAGTCTAAAGAGCTTGATGGCCACAAAGTCCTGCTTTCCTATCTCTCAAATGCACTCCAGGGGACTTTAAACCCTGAATTGCTTGGCTTTTGTGGGTTTAAGTCTTTTATTTGAACATAAAAGTTTTCCGCTTATTAAAAATATAAATGTTATGTCTCCAATTTCCAAAAGCTTTACTAATCATGGAAAGGTCTAAGAAAGCTCCAAAGCTATTATATCTTGTAATTAGAAGAAATAAAAGTTCCCAACTAGTTCTTAGTGAATCACAACATTCACCAGTTTGGAGCCTGCAGCTATTTGGATGAGATTAGCTGCTAATTGGAGGGAGGAAAAAAGAATGAATAGAAATTGAATTTCACATTTTAAAATAGCTTGGTCTTGTATCTGATTTACAGTGAGGGAGATTCTTTTGTGTTTTTTTTTTTCTTCTTCTTCTTCTCCAGAAGCCAGGAAAGGAGCTGAAATGTGCCATTACATGTACAATAAAGTGCTTGCAAACCACAGCTATTTTTTGAAATGGAAAAGTGGGGAAGGCTGTTAAGGCCTGTCTGCTGCGCACAGTGGCTCTGATACAATAGTTCCCCTTTGCACTTGCTGTGCCCTTGCCCCTATCACAAAAGTGAGGAGTTATAGAGACTTTAGAGTATGTCAGAAGAAGGAAGTGTAGCAAAAGTCGAGTGGAGCTTCGGTCTTTCACCACTACAAAGTCCCTTGAAATTGTTTTCTCAGCTATATAAACTGCTCTTTGGTACCTCTAAAGGTCACATTTATGAGACAGACTGATATTTAATTTCAGAGATGGGAGTATATCCCTTAGATGTTATACAGTTCCAGATCTGGTTCCCAACCAAAATTCTCTTATAATGTGCAATGTCTATACAGAAAGCCTGCACAGCTTGCACAGGTATATTCACAGAGTGGTGCAGTAACTGGAAAACACAGTTCAGGTGCTGAAAGTGATTGAGGCATGCTGGCACAGTGCCAGCCCAAGGTAAAATCCTGTACTTCTCAGCTGGGCTAATTAGTTCAATGGGGAGCAGTGCAGCTGGTTGCTTCCATTCTGGTACTGGTGTAATGTTTGCTAAATGGCGGGGATGGAGGGGCATCCTGTACTGATTTCTATTGAACTGTATAGATGCACTTGCAATTAAGAGCTTCCATGATGGTTTGCATATGAAAAAATATGAGGACACAAAATTAAAGGCTGCTTAGAAGGGTCTATCTTTTGTAACATTTTGCATTATTAATATATTTAGCAATTTTCTATGTGTTTAGATGTTGATAGCTTGAGATTTGATTCATCAGCCCCTCTTTCTTATAGCCAAATGCCTAATTAATATTAGCCTTCCTTGCTCTAAAGTTGATTGAGATGGTGGATGCCATTTTAGCTGATTGTCAGGCAGTGGAAATGACAAGAAATAGCAAAAATCTTAAGCTAACTGGAATTTGAAAATGGTGTTTCTTCCAAGGCTGACACATTTCATCTATATCGTGCCTAAAGAGAAGTGCAGTAGCACATTTCACAGAAGATAAGATTACCCTGCAGAGGAGGAGTTATAAACAGATGCTCTCGGCAACTGCTAGATTTTAGATAGAAACCCATGTCATTCTCAAAGACTGAGGTAACCATTTCTTCACAAATGCAAGTAATTGCTTAAATGAATTACTTCAAGTACAGGTCAGTTTCTTATTAAAACAGTAAAAATAATATAAATATAAGTGTTCCTTTTTAAATTGGGTTTGATAGTTGGATAATATGATTGAGGTATTTTGCTGCCAGAATCAACAGCCCTTATCCACAAAGTCTTTCTGTGCTATTTCCAGTTGCTATGCCCATACACAAAGGATTGTAAGAGCTTCTGGAAAAATGAGGAAAATTTCTCTAATAAAAAACAATTTGATGGGAACCTGCTTGTTTGCCAGACTATGAGATTTTCATGTATTTTAGAAATGTGTTTTAAAATAACTACTGCTTGGTAACACATGTCTATATTCCATGCTATGCAGGCTGTTTGGAATTGGGTTTGTTGGGCAGAATCAGCTCTGACTGGTCAAGTAGTTTTTAGATTATGTATGTTTCTAGCTATTCTTGACCATTTCAGTTACATTTTTCCTGAACTACACAAATTATTTTTTTACTAATCAAGATTTCCCCCAAAATGCAGTTTTGAGTCCTCCAATCATTTTTTGAAGTTAGCTTCAGCTTTATATATGTTTTGATTCAAAAAGGAAGGGTAAATATGGAAAAGTTAAGAT
The DNA here is from genome assembly GCF_036370855.1 of Dromaius novaehollandiae. Taxonomy (NCBI): domain Eukaryota; kingdom Metazoa; phylum Chordata; class Aves; order Casuariiformes; family Dromaiidae; genus Dromaius; species Dromaius novaehollandiae. The sequence goes on along the minus strand of NC_088100.1, from coordinate 48,223,076 downwards.
ATTTCTGCTGTTTGTTCTGACATAACATTGTCTCCTTAAAAGTAAGTGGGGGATTTTTAGACAGTTCAAATCTAAAGAAAGCTTGATCAAAGTGGACATTTCAGTTGCCCAAAAAATTGTCGTTTCCACTGGTTTGGTTATGCTGCTGATTGAGTCATTTTCACATAGCCTGTATGCTCAGAATACTAAAATGATGTGGCTAGTAAATACACTGAGATCAGAGTTCTTTTTAAAAAGCATCAGGAACAGAACTGAACTTGTCTGATATCTTCGTCATATGGATATAGCCTTATAAATGTTTGAAGAAAAACAAATACTTTTTCCTCTAAGTAAACACTGGGATTCCTGAAAATATTGTAGAAATATTTTTGTTGTTACTTATGCAATCAACTCTGCTATTAAGTTCTATGTGAAATCTGCTTTTGCTAAAGCAATGTTAGACTGCAGGTTTCAAGAAGTGATGGAAACACTTCTGAAAGAGGGCAGATGAAATTTAGACCTATCATTGCCTTAGATCCTTTGAAGCTCTCAGACCAAATATTTAAAACAGCAGTAGAAGCATACCTTGGAGATATTGCGGGTTTGGTTTCAGACCACCGCAATAAAGTGAATATGGCAGTAAAGTGAGTCACACACATTTTTTGGTTTCTCAGTGCATATAAAAGTCATGTTTACACTATACTGTAGTCTATTAAGTGTGCATTAGCATTACATCTAAAAAAATAATGTACATACCTTAATTAAAGAACACTTTTTTGCTAAAAAATGCTAACCATCATCTGAGCCTTCAGCTAGTCATAATCTTTTTGCTGATGGAGGGTCTTGCCTTGATGCTGATGGCTGCTGACTGATCAGGGTGGTGGTTGCTGAAGGCTGGGGTGGCTGTGGCAATTTCTTAAAATAAGAAAACAATGCAGTTTGCCACATCGACTGACTCTTTCTTTCATGAAGGATTTCTCTGTAGCATGTGATGCTGTTTGATAGCATTTTACCCACACTAGAACTTCTTTCAAAATTGGAGCCAATCCTCTCAAACTCTGTTGCTGCTTTATCGACTAAGTTTATGTAATATTCTAAATCCTTTGTTGTCATTTCAACAATGTTCACAGCATCTTCACCAGGAGTAGATTCCATCTCAAGAAACCACTTTCTTTGCTCATCCATAAGAAGCAACTCCTTATCCATTAAAGTTTTATCATGAGATTGCAGCAATTCAGTCATGTCTTCAGGCTCTACTTCTAATTCTAGTTCCCTTGCTATTTCCACCACATCTGCAGTTACTTCCTCCACTGGAGTCTTGAACCCCTCAAAGTCATCCATGAGGGCTGGAATCAACTTCTTCCAAACTCCTGTTAATATGGATATTTTGACCTTCTCCCATGAATCATGAATGTTCTTAATGGCATCTAGAATGGTGACTCCTTTCCAGAAGGTTTTCAATTTACTTTGGCCAGGTCCATCAGAGTAATAACTATCTATGGCAGCTATAGCCTTACAAAATGTATTTCTTAAATAATAAGACTTTAAAGTTGAAGTTACTCCTTGATCCATGGGCTGCAGAATGGATGTTGTGTTAGCAGACATGAAAACAACATTAATCTCAATGTACATCTCCATCAGAGCTCTTGGGTGACCAGGTGCATTGTCAATGAGCAGTAATATTTTGACAGAAATCTTTTTTTCTGAGCAGTAGATCTCAACAGTGGGCTTAAAATATTCAGTAAACCATGCTGTAAACAGATGTGCTGTCATCCAGGCTTTGTTGTTCCATTTATAGAGCACAGGCAGAGTAGATTTAGCATAATTCTTAAGGGCCCTAGGATTTTCAGAATGGTAAATGAGCATTGGCTTCAACTTAAAGTCACCAGCTGCATTAGCCCCTAACAAGACAGTCCGCCTGTTCTTTGAAGCTTTGAAGCCAGGCATTGACTTCTCCTCTCTAGCTATGAAAGTCCTACATGGCATCTTCTTTCAATATAAGGCTGTTCTGGCAACATTGATAATCTGTTGTTTAGTGTAGCCACCTTCATCAATGATCTTAGCTAGATCTTCTGGATAACTTGCTGCAGCTTCTGCATCAGCACTTACTGCTTCACCTTGCACTTTTATGTTATGGATATGGCTTCTTTCCTTAAACCTCATGAACCAAGCTCTGCTAGCTTCAAACTTTTCTTCTGCAGCTTCCTCACCTCTCTTAGCCTTCACAGAATTGAATAGAGTTCGGGCCTTGCACCGGATTAGGCTTTGGCTTAAGGGAATGTTGTGGCAGGTTTGATCTCCTATCCAGACCACTAAAACTTTCTCCATATCAGCAATAAGGCTGTTTCGCTTTCTTACGATTCGTGTGTTCACTGGAGTAGCACTTTTGATTTCCTTCAGGAACTTTTCCTTTGCATTCACAACTTGGCTAAGTGGTGCAAGAGGCCTAGTTTTTGGCCTACCCTGGCTTTCGACATGCCTTCCTCACTAAGCTTCATCATTTCTAGCTTTTGATTTAAAGTGGGAGACGTGCGACTCTTCCTTTCACTTGAACTTAAAGGCCATTTTAGGGTTATTAATTGGCCTAATTTCAATATTGCTGTGTCTTAGGGAATAGGGAGGCCCGAGGGGAGGGAGAGATACAGGAGAACGGTGGGTTGGTGGAGCAGTCAGGACACACACAACATTTATTGATTAAATTTGTATGGTTCGTGGTGCCCCAAAACAATTGCAATAATAACATCAAAGATCATTGATCACAAACCACCATAACAGATATAATAATACTGAAAAAGTCTGAAATATTGCAAAAAATAGCAAAATGTGACACACAGACATGAAGTGAGCACACGCTGTTGGAAAAAGGGTACCAATAGACTTGCTCGATGCAGGGTTGCCACAAACCTTCAATTTGTAAAGACCGTGATATCTGTGAAGCACAATAAAGTGAAGCGCAATAAAATGAGGTATGTCTGTACCATCTTGGAATAGGATTGGTTCAACACAGCTGTCTTCTTCAGCACTGTAATCTCTAAATAATTCAGGAAAAATAATTGACATTGGAATATTCTGGTAAAATATAACTTATAGTCCATATAGCTTTCAAAATATGTACATACTAGTCGTGATTTTGATTACTGTAAACTTCATCAAGATCTTCCTTTCAAGTGTTTCTCATTAGTATTGGTAGTTGTGTCTGTTTTTCAAAGTTACAAAGGTCTTTGGCCACTTCTTTCCACTACACTTTCCAGTACTTCAGCATAGCTACTCTCAACACTGTTCTCTGTTGCACACATTTTTTAGTAAATGTCAGGTTCCTTGCCATTCTTTGGTGGTCATCTTAGTGTTGCTCATACCACAATGGCTTTGGCCTTACTGTATTTTAAATATAGAGAAGGAGGCAGGGGTATAGAGCATTATTTTGAAGCATTTCCTTTGTTATTAATTTCCTGCAAGTATTCTCCTTTGTTGGATTCTGGAATATGTTCATGCATTTATATATGCATATGCATTATGACAAACTGTATTTGGAAATGCCAAGAAATGTCACTGATGTTAGCTTGTTAGCTATGGTGTGTTAACCTTTTGTCCAAAACCAAACTGACATATGAAGAGCTTCTTCAAGTCAGGATAGGCCAGCTAGATAAATTTTTGTCTATTACCTTTCCCAGTAGGAAGACTGGAGGGGCAAGGGGAAATTAATGCCAAGGATATGTGGTATTTAAAAGTGACATAGTTATTCTATCACCGCAGCAACTGACACTCAAATATATGAATTATTTGCAGCCTTCATGAATAGTCACTTGAAATATCTCTTGAGGCTTCTACCATAAGGCTGCCTATTACTCTTATTTAGTTACTAAGACATCAATTAAGCTTGATAAAGCAGAAAAAATGAATGTCACATTTGGTATACTTCTGGCTGACTGCATTGATTTTTGGCTTGTGAATAGATTCAATTACATGGTGTATTTCAAGCTTTTCGTGATTGTAATTTTGTTGGATCTCCTCCTCCAATAACTTCTCCATTTTCTAATTTCCCATGGGAGTTCAAAGGTCACTCTGAGTGCTTCATTTCAAAAATAGCTGGGCATTAGATTTGTTAAAAACACTTAGTAAAAGTAATGAGTTTAGTGAATACTCTTGCATAGAGTTGTCGAAAAATCTTAAAACGTTATAAACAGCAGGGCTGAGACACCTTTGGTGCTGGAGAACGTCTTGGCTTTGAACACAGTCCTCTCATCATTTCCTGAAATTCTGTGCAAGCTTGCAGTGAATGGTACTCAAGGCCTTCTTCTCCTTTCAAACTCTTTGGATGTGGATCCGGCTTCATGTGCATTTTTACGCTAACATTCAGGTGTTATCCTTCATGTCCATTTTCCACCTGTCTCCTATGTTCCAAACCAGCCTGGATATCACATACAAAGGAAGAAGCAAGAAATGAAAGAGGAGTATTTGTCTTAAACTACTCTAGCTGAATTAATATTATTACTATAGCTGTGCTATCTCTGATATGCAAACACTGACATGACTCCAAGTATTAATGAGTAGTTTCTTGGGTCTAAGGGCAGCCTGTACTGCCTATTCCTGTATCTTTGCCAACTCTGTGGGCCAATTGCATCAAACAGCATTTCTTTTGGGAGTCTACTAAAATAGCCAAATACTGTTTTCTGTCAAGCCAGCACTGCTACAGACAGACACTGAAAATAAGGACATATTTTGTTTCGAGAAGAAAAAAAAGCTTTGTTTATTGTTAAAAACTAAAATTTTGTTTTTTATTTATATTAACAAATGGTTATTGCCCTCCCCGCCCCCCAAATACAGGCAAGGAATTAGTGATTTATTGTTTTTCAGAGAATGATTGGCACCATAAAATTGCATGCTTGGCAAGCAGTTCCATATTCATAATTACATTTTTAAAAATTTCTTTCACAAGTCATTGGGGGGCCCAGAAAATTCAGGGAACCATTGTACTGAATACCCTATATCTTTTCTTTTTTCTTTTTTCTTTTTTAACTGCCAGCAAAGGAACATGACAAAAAAAAAAAAAAAAAAAAAAAAAAAAAAAAGGGAAAAGGGAAACAAAACTAATCTCATTCAGTTGGACTAGCTACTTTATTTCTTAATAGCCTAATGTAATGATAATACATATTAAATAGATAGACAAACCAGATCATATTTCTCTGCATTACAACCTCTCTATGTTTGGTTGACTAGGTTACAGTGAACAGTGCAGTAAAAAATAAACCTTGTGTTACAACTAAAGAGTTATTGAAAGAAATATAACTTATTTCAGGGAAGGAAAAAAAAAAAAAAAAACAGGTAGGGAAACAGTGGTTTCCTGAACCTGGGAAGTGTGTGTTTAATGCCAAGTGTTAGTTACAAAATCCCTATTAACATAGCACTGAAGCCCAGATCCTTAGAGGCATTTCAGCTGTAATGAAGTTGAATTCTCTGCCCCGAGGCTGGTCCATTGCCTCCTTATCTTGATGCAAAGAACAATTTTTCAGAGACTGGGAAGCTTTATGTTGGACGAGAGTAAAGAGGGCAGCAGGTAGATTCTTAAAGAGCTAGCTGGCTAGAGAGTGATAAGTTTTTCCAAACGTGAGCTGTGAGCTTTCTTCGGGAGTTAAACAGCTTAGCCTCATCAGCGGGGGAAAGTTGTGGATACCAAATCCTTGTCTGGGAGGCAGGAATAGGTACAGAGAAGGGGACAGCAGGAGGGGGGCTCTGTAGGTTACGGCTCCACATCTTGGAAAAGACATATTTGCAAGGGGTTGTGTAAAACCATGAGTGTCATGGAAGAGGTGAATGTGGATCAATCATTGTCTTTTCCATAGATGGCTAGTTCAAAACAGACAGAAGGTGGTGATTGTTTACAGGGTGCACTACAGGTGCTCTTATGACCATATGAGCAAGTTTCCCACCTTCAAAATACAATACAACTGTGGCTAGCTCAGATAGAGGCTGAGTGTGCCCATATTACTTTTACATGTGCTGTCAGAGCCCATGAAGCTGGCCAGATGGTAATCATGCATTGCTTGACTCCCCTATCGAGAGGCATGCATGGCAACATTCAGTTTTTGCAAGCTTTATGTGCACTAGGAGAACCCTGGAAAATGGCAAACCCATACGTGAAAAGGCCTGGCCAAACACTCCTGTGCCCTCTTGGCTAAGCTTCACATCTTAGACCCCATATTGCACTGCAGTAATGTTACATGCTTGATATCAGTTAATGGGGCTATTCCCTAGGAACGTCTTCACAGATCATTCTGCAAGGCTAATTGAAAGTCAATGCAACTTCTTCTGGGATCATTTGCATTTCTGGATCATTTGGGGTTGTCCCTTCAGCTACAGCTCACTTACAACAGATTGTACTGTGTAACAGATTATGTAACAGCAAATCACCCATGTTCTTGGGTTGTGTGATCTGCTTTCATTTCATTAAAATAAATCTTGATTAATAGGGCTATTTGCATGAAAAGTATTTAGATAGTGGAGAATCCATTTACTTAAGAGGCTTTGATGCTGTAGCCTGAAGCTAATAAAAACCATATTAGTGCTAGCAGAGTGACACAGGTGACACATTAATAAAGGTATTTTGTTTCTTGTTGCAGTTTTGTAGTGAATACCTCATGGGATTAGCTGGCAGAAAAAAAGTTAATCTTTTAATTGTAATGTCTAACAGTTAATTTTTTAAAAATTAAAATAAATTAACATTGTTGAAGCTAACTAGTTCCTTACCCAGGGAATCTAATCTAATCCAAGAATGGCATGTGGAAGGGGAAGTGGGAATGATTATTCACTACTTCTCATAATACAAGAACTAAGGCATCCAATTAAATCATCCTGCAGTGGCTTTTTCATACAAGAGGTAATTAAATAGTAAAACTCATTTCTACAAGATATTTTGGATACTCAAAATACAAATTTGATTAGAAAAGAGAAATTCAAGAGAAATCCATGGTTCTGCATATTTTTAGTATTAAAAACTGTGGTCCAGTTGCATCCACAAATTGCAGAAGGTGGAAGGTGCGGAGGAGGATCGCTTTACCATTTTCCTGTTTCTTCCTGCTTTACCATAAGCACCTGCTGCTGATTTCTATCATAGACACAAAACCAGGCTATTGTCACCTTTTTATCTAAGTATTAATCCCTCATTGTCATAGCACTGGCATACCACATGGTCCTACTGTATCTCCCCCTTTGACTGACACCCAGCACCAGAAAGGAGTTCAAAGAGTTGTTTCATGATTGATCCTGATCGATTGTGCTCCTCCTCTTCTTCTCCTCCCCCTCCATCCCTGTGTGATCCTGTGGACTCCCCTGAGCCAGCTCCCTGCAGTTTGTATGGCCACATCATCAGTCAGGTCACTTCACCTACTTGACTCAAACATATGCCTCCTCCCCCCCATCATTAGTTTTCAGTTAAATTAGTGGGTGGATCTGACTTGCAATACAGTGACACAAATTTTGGTAAGATGAAAAGGATAGTGGGAGTGGAAGGTTAATCTTTCCCTAGATTATCAATCCATTACTCATTATTACACTTCCCTTTATACACATTTTACTGCAACAAGTTATTATTCTTATCCTTGCTCTGTTACATAAAATCTCATCTAAGGAAGATATACTTCTTAAGTCCTGTTAAAATAACTTGGGATTAGAGAAACACTAATAAACTATTTTAGTTTGCTCAAATTTTTTATTAATATTTGTATCTCGTATCAACTAGAGATTTTTTTCCAATAAGTAGCACCCTCAAATTGCTGATTTGGGATTCTACATTTGGGCATATTTACCTAAAAGTGTGTGAATTGTAAAGATTCATTACACCTGTTTCTCATATGCAGCGAGCTTCAGACTTCCATGTCCCCAGTGTTAAATTGTTCCCACATAAGCTTTTTCTATTGCTTATTTGACTACAGCACAGAAGATTTGATTCTTTCCTGTAACTTTTCATCAAATGACAGTATGAACTATTAAGATTTTGTTACTTTCCGTATATTACTGAATAACTGATATATTTTTTTCTGTAAAGCACCATGACTTTGTGTTCTTAAATTGTGAACAATGAGAATTCTCAGCTGGATTTTGTAACTGTGATGAAGCTTTAATATAACAACAGAGAGTTCAACAAATCTTAGAGGAAATTGCCTGTGTAAGGGATGGAAAGAGGCTGTGTGTCTTTCTGTCAGTTAGTCTGCTAAAACTAACTTATCCTTAAAACACCTGGTCTGTATTAGAATGTTCCTCATGATGTTAAGTTTCAGCCACACCTTTCTAAAGTGCAAGCTAGAGGTACTGATCTCAGTAAAAAGGCAGTTGTCCAGACTCTGTTTTTAGTCTAGAGAAAAGGGTGCTTTCTGAGCATGACTCATCTCACCTGCTTTAAATGTCTACCTCAGGATGAGAAGAATTACTTTGTTGAGCTCCACTGAGCACAAAGGAGTCCAGATGACTAGTTCAGATGTATATGTCAAAATTAAGTAAGATAAATCTCATCCCCAAGTTCTTCCAGAATGTTAAGTATTGAAGATGATAAAAAATGACATTTTCTATGTAATTATTTTTGTTCTGTGACTTAGGTAAATGTTGTCTCTCATAGGGTAGGGTAGGGTTTTCTTGCCTCTTCATGGTGATTAGAAAGCATATGAACGTATTTGAGTCATCTGTTTCGTGAAACGCACAGCAATGAGTATGAACTTGGTTATAGTCTCCATCTTCCCTTCCCATACTCATCTGAAAGATCCCAGCTCATCAAAAATATTCTTAAACTCAACATTTAGTTGTTTTTCTTTTCCTTTAATGGCTTGACAATACCTATCACTGAATTATGAATGCCGTTTCCCTAGTACTGGTATAAATTGCACTTTTCCTGAATTCTTCTTCATACAGTTTACTTACTCTTTAGCATAGATAAGATCAGTGAAAGCCTGAGCTTTAGTATACTTACTTCTGCCTGAAAGTTTCTCTATTATCACCATTTCTGTCATCACTCATGTCCATTTTGAAAAGGATAAATATTTCATTTGCTTTCAGGCTGATTGCTTGTTCCTTTTCTGATAAAATTTTGTACCTCTCTCCTATGGCGTATTCCATCTTATTGTCATTGTTCTCATGTAAGTTGTGTGTACAGAGGTGGTATGTCCAAACTCTGCAACGTAATGTAAGTCACTTTTTTCACTTTGGGGCCCTACCCTGAATTACTGGTAACAGGCTGCACAGTTTTCTGTGCATCTTTAGTGACTCTTCAGCCAAACTGCTCTCTGGGCTCTGCATAAGCATACAAGGGATGTTATACGTCCAGTGGGAGGGCTGTGCCTTCCTATGGGAGTATCTGAAGTCCCAGTGGGATAGCCTAGATCATCTCAAAGGCCACTGTCTGCAGATAGTTAGATTGTGTCTTAGAACTGTACTGACTATGATGAGAGTTTAGGCAGGCAGGCACTTAATCTCAGTTCAGATTCTCACCTAGGTCTTTGGGTTACTTCATGAAATTTTCCAAACTTTTAAGACTTTTTTTTCTGGAATACTTTGGGTTCCTGCTTGAGCCCTATTTCTTTCTGTGACCCCCATCCTTCCTTTCCCCAGAAATCATCTACTTTCAGGTGTGCTTGTGACTCACCCAGTTAGCTCAGTAAATGTTAAAGTCTTCATACAGTTGCAAGAAAGAATATTTACAGATGGGAGTGAGAGACAGAAAGCAACAGAAAAGAAGGAAAGGAGGAACAGAAGTCAGAGGGATTTTCTTTGTGTACCCTCCCTTCCCTCAGGGTGTGTCCTGTCTTACCTTTGTGGGTTCTTATCAGAAAGACTCGTTTTAACGTGTTGATTTTCAGGCAGTGGGGTGGGTGCCCAGGACACATGGCAAACAAAATGGCTTTCTACACCTAACCTTATGTGATTTCCCTAGGGATATTCAAGAATACTGTGACAGGGCGGGAGCTGAAGCATGCATGACCCAACTAGTGCTCTAATCACTTTTTTGTTCTTCCTCTGCACATTCGTGCTGAAGTTATGTTTGTTAAAAATGCTCATTATTCTCATAAAACTGCTCAGCGCTTGGATCCAGGTGATATCTCCTTGGGGTAACTTGCAGTTTAACCTCCTTCCTTTATAAATTCAGATATAAATTCATGTCATCTAATCAACACTTAACAACACTACATAAATACCAAATGTACAGACTGTACACCTTCTTCTTGATTGCAGTGATATTTTTAAAATTCATATCAATAATTATGCTAATTAAATCATTCAACGCCAAGCTCTTACCGGAAACCCTGAGCATAGCTGAATAATTGCCTGGCAGGCATTCATAAAATAGCTCGGGGTGACCAAGCTGCTTTGCCTTTGACATTATTTGTCATGTCCATGCATCTTTCTCTGCCTAGTGTGTGTAGTACATGGTTACAATATCCAAAAACATTAACACTGTACACTGTTCTGTAGGGATTTCAGAATGAAGAACAATGGCTCTGAAACATGTAATACAAAGAAAAGCATCTTCTGCATCATTCCACATTGATCAGAGAATATTTACTACTTATAAGACAGCAGCAACAACAATATATTAATCTGTTTATTCCATGATACAGTGCCATTCTGATAACGGTAGACAGCTGAGAGGAGACACAGTACAGAATTTTCTCCATCTGTTCATCCATCAACCCTTCCTTGGCACAAAATATGTGGAATTTTGTGCTTAGATTGCACTGCAAAGACAAATATAATGTGATTTATATTTGTATTTATCCTAAAATATGGTACCAATTTGGCCTTGGATACAGAAACAATATTATGTCTATTAAATGTTAGATAGATTTATGCTAAGAATGTAGCAAATCAAGTGGTGATTAACACTAGCGTTTCTCTTATTCTTACTCTGTCTCATCTGTTTTAGAAATATGGGCTTTAATGCTGTTTCTGTTTTTGAGTGCAGAGAAATTGGTAAGAAAGGAAAACCAGCAGCCTGCTCTCCATGTCAGTAGGGGTTTGCGTGGTTGAGTCCTGCTGTGATTTTTGTGAAGGATGAATAATTCTGGTTGAGAAGGTGAGTAGAGGGAATTATTATTTTCTACTTCCCAGCAGGTGAAAAATATGATGGATGATCACATCCAAGAGCATAACAAGGACTCTGGAGATAGGGGTTCAAGTCACTTACTTTCTCTCCATATCAGTTTTCCATTTGTATAAAAGGAGTAGCAACATTTTCCTTTCTCATAGAAATATTGCAAGGGTAAACGTATTGCTATATATGAGTCACTCAAAGACAGCAATGAGCACTGTATTAGGCTACAGATCAGTAAATACAGCTGGCCTGACAGAATCTTATCAAAAATTTTTTTCTCATCCTTCTTTTCTTTTCTTCCCAGTCTTTGACAATGTATGAGTAGTGGGAACTGAATAATTGAAAACATGAATCAAGTGTGCCCATGACAGTGAGAGCTGCTAGTGTTTAACATCCTGAAACTACATTTCTATGAGTGTGAGCAGCACTATCCAACTTAATGGCCTCCCCACTATTGAAGTCAGCTGACAGAGACGGGGAATGTGGAGGAACAACTTCCCTAATACTTCCTAAATAGAGGGCTCTTTATGGGAAAGGTCTCCAATTATTACCAACTTGTGGTGACTCCACAGCCAGCTCTAAATCCTGTTCAGTTAGGACTGAACATTTTTTCAGAATAGATCTGTCTGTTTTAAAAGAGGCATAATTGGCTGATCTTGCACAAGTCCCAGTAGCTTAATGTAGAGTAACAGTGGCCTCCCATTGACAATAAAAAAGCTTATGACACTGTATCACATTACCATCACTTCAAAGGAGGAGGGGCACCTATGCAAAAGAAAGCACAAAAGGTATTCACAATCTGAAATTTCCTTACTCATTCCTCTTGGGGGATGTATCTTGTACAATAGAAGAATGTATTCTGAAAGTAACCATTCTGAAGATGATTTTGGTTGTAGACACACAGCAGAACGTAAGCTCCTGATGAGCAGCTGTGGGGGGTGAGAAATAGAAAAGGCTTGAGAAATAGGAGTAAGTATTTTTCTTTTCCTCAGTGGCATGGGGAAGGAGAAAGTTGGAATAACATTGCCATAGAAAATTCTGGTAGCAATATTTTTAAAGGATGCTAAAACAGAAATTGAAAACTAAAAAGAAGATGGAACACTTAACATTCAGCTGTAAGGGGATCAGTTTGTTTAGCAGTGCATTGGAGATGCCATACACTATAAAGAGTGCTTTTAGAAGGAGAAAAAAAAGCATCTCTGACTTTGCAGAGAAACGTAACAAGTACCAGTAGCTGGAAACGAAGGCAGACAAATTCAGCTATGAAGACTATATTTAACCTATTGAATGGCATGGAAAAACTACCAATGGAAAGGTTGACAAGTCTGTTTCCTGATTACTTCAGTTCTGGACTGTACCACCTTTGGGTGGGTGTTCTTTTGCCCAGCACTTGTTATCAGTACCACTAAATGGACAGTTTGATGAAACAAAGTTCTTGCTATGAAGATGCTGTAATCATCCCTTTGGCCTTACACTTTGAAACTATACAACCTTTTAAAGTTTTGTACACAGGCTGAAAGGAAGACAGAGCTTAACCTGTGACCTCAACCATCTCAAAGTTTTATAAGACTGAAGCTGTTCATGGTTTAGTAAGAAAGTTGTTAAACTTGACAGTTTTGTGCAGATTCACTGAAAAGCTACCCTTGCAGCAGGTGGAAAAAGGCTAAGTAGTTTAAAGGGTCAGCCTTAATGAGGAGATGTGAATGTGGAAAACCTCTCAGGGAAGGGACTTTCTGCTCTGTACTTGTACACTGATTAGCAAAATGGGAATCTGACCCACGTCCAAGGCTCTGACTGCTCTTGCAATGTGAAGAAGTAGTTCTGTGAGCACTGGAACTAATCAAGTCTGGTTCGTTTTGGGTGTATATCTCCTGATTAATTGTGTGCTTCAGTGGAAGCTATACGTGTGATTAGAACTCCAGTAAGGTCTTTGTCATGAAATCTCTGGTGTCTAATTTTAGTCTTTCCCTGTAGGAATCATTTTGTGACAGCTATTGAGAGCCATAAGGTCTTTCTGACATCAGCTGCCTATTTTTCACAAAGCCTTGAGCTACTTAAAATTGTCTTTAGATTTCAGCTCTTCTGTCATATCTGGCTGAAATCAGACAAGGTGTTCAGAAGTTATTAGGGACACACTTTTTCTTTCTCACATACATAAACAAACAGACACAGTGACCAAGTTGAATAAGCTTCAGTTTCTTTGGAAACTGAGCTAATAAATAGCAATAGTGAAAGACTGCCTCATTCAATGGCTTTGGAGTCTGTGATGAATGTAAAGTGTAATCTAACAGTATTTAAAAGGATATAAATCAAAAAGCATATATGCATACACATCCCCACAACGGAAGCTATTTCACAGGACCTCCATACCTCTCGAGTTGGACTAGCAGAATTTGTCAGTGCTTTGAGACAGTATGAGGACAGAAGCAAAAAACATTTGAGTTTTGCCCAAGGTTCCCTCTGGCTACTGATCAGCAGCCAGATGTGCTGGCCATCAGTTCAGATGTGCTCTTGAATGTCCTTGGAAGTCTAAGTGTAACCCTATGAAGGAGGAGGACAAAGCGGGGTGGGGGGAGGGAAGGGAAACTCTCACAGGTCATAAAAGGAGGGGAGAAGTTCTGAAACCACAAACCTTACAATTATCTATGTTGGGATGCTATACACCTGAAAATATCCTGGTATTTCTGGGCTATGAAAAAGTTGCAGACGCTGGATGATATTTTATAATCTTAAAATATAAGGTATTAGATTTATGATATGAGAGGAAGGAGAGGTCTCTGAGTGAGACGGGATTCATTTCAGAGGAAGACCTTACTATTTTTTTCCAAAACAGTATTACTGTCTCTCCTTTTGTTTCTAAACCCGGAACTTCTAAGTTCAGGACATAGAAGAAATAAAAGTCCTTATGATTGGAATGATCCCTGGGCATCTGAAGAAGTACTGAGGGACCAACTATTGAAGAAGGAATTTCCTACTCAATTGTATAAAAGTTATTTTCTCTACACCATTACTGAATTTTATGGTAGTCTTGGAAAAAATATAAACCCTATAGCCATTCTTCTGTAGGTCACTAGAAGATTCCAAGCTGCATTCAACCTTGAGAACTCCTAGACTACACCAAAGACCCTGATGGGTACCATTGTGGTGGTACCCATCAGAGGTCATACTGGTATGGACAGATCTGGTGAATAAAGGTCTAAGGGGCTGTATCTGTTATTCTCAGGTATTTCTACTGTTAGTACTATCAGAACAACCGGAAGTAGTATTGGGTCTGAACTGACTTTATTCTCTTCTTGTCTTTCATCATGTCTTCCATATTTTTTTTCCTTGTTCTTTTTTTTTCTTTATAAATCGACTAAGACTGGAAGATGAAAAGGTTTCTCTTGGGTCTGAACCTAATCAAGGTTGAGCTTGATCCTCTTTATAAATCTGTTAAATAATTTGAGGCTCATCACTGAAGATATTCTACCCTCTCTATCTGAGAATCTGAAAATTGGTCTGTTTATCCACTACAAAAACAAAATACATGATTGGTAGTGGAAGAATGCTATTATTTTCTGGTTTTTATCATATAATTTGGCCAGAGTCAGAACTGTGGGAAGCCAACATCACCATAAGTTACTTACAGTATGAGCTGTAGCATGAGGAAACACAACCAAATTTTCCTGAATCGAATATGGGGGAATAACCATATCCTGCAGGTTGTTCTCCAGGAAAAAAAAAAAAAAGTAGCAACTGAAACCAGGAAGCAGACTTGATTCACCAAGTAAAAATACATTATGACGATCCAGATTTGAACCTTCCAATTTTGTTTGGCTACAACTTGCTATGTTAAAGAACGATCTTTTTGAGAGAGAGCAATTCTTTACTATTATTCTGTTTGCTACAGAAAAGTAGGCAGAAGCAAGGCAATATTGAGTATGAATTTACCAAATGTCACAAGAAGAGTCAGTAGAAAACATTTCAAATTAAAGTGAGAAAAAAGCTAAGCATCAGAAATCATTCACACTTAAAAGTAGGCAAATAAAATCACGCAAGAGTTGGACCCATATGTTTTTCAACTTTGCTTCAAACCTAATGTGTTTTAAAGGAGCACTTTGGAATGTAATTTTCTCTGACACAAACAGATTTTTTCCTCTCAAATTCTCTACTGAGGCAGAGTTCTGCGTGATCATTTGTTCTGCATCAAACCGGATGTAACATGCTACCAAATAAAATGAGGCAGCAGGTGGAAGCTAAGGGAAAATCATGTCCAGAACAGATACTTATATTATAGAACATCTGCTCTTCAAGAACAGGAATATAGTTGGAATATTCGTGCAATAAAAGAAATTGAATCCATGCCATGTTCAGATATTTCCCAATGTGTCCATGACTCCGTGCTTGTACTTCCTCAAGAAAATATTCTGAAGAGACTGTAGTCCATAGAAAGAAATGATGTCACTTTTTTTACTCTTAATTAAAAGATAAAATATAAACTTGTTCTGTCTGAGATTATATAACACCCTGTCTTGAAGACTGAACTTCAAAGGTTTGAAAATCCCTGAAATGTCTTTTTTTTTTTTTGTAATTGGAACATAGCAAAAAGAAGCTTGATTGTAGTGACTAGCCAGACTTCACAACTATAACAGAGATCTTCTGGAGTCAACAAATGCTTTCTTTGCCTAGGTTTAAACCCAGAAACCTCATTATTACAAAAAGATCTATCTAAGCTAAAAATAAGTAGTTGTGTTCATCTGGCAGTATTTTACAGTAGGATCATACAAATTTAGTGAAGATAATAATCACAGTGGGGTGGGGTTTGTTTCTTTCCACATGAAAGGAGGAATAAGTTGACTATATAAAACCTTTTTTAATTAACATGTCATTAAATAAACTGTAGCCAGACACACTACTATGGAAAGTTAAGAAGCTGCTGTGTAATAAGTGAATAATTCACGGCCTAGATTTTTAAACTCTAAATGGAGAATGTTTTAACAGCAGAAAAGGAGTGTTTCATGTTCTGGTAGTGGAAAAAGACCTCCCTACATTCAGAAAAGAAGTGGCACTACTCCCTCCTCTTTCATGAATAATCATTTCATTAATTTTTCAAGACAATTAGCTTCTGGTCATTTCTTCTTGTGTGTAATTTGGATGTTAAAAAGAAGATGGTCCTGCATTTCCTTTCCTGAATACACTTAGGACTGTTTTTCACATGCCAATCTGAACTTTTTCCACATCTTCCAAAGTAACTGCTACTTCCAGAAAAGTTCTATACTCTCACAGTATAGAAAGCTTTGGGTAGGCCCTGACCTATAGCTTCAGCTAGTTAAGTTATTTGCCATCTGTGTCAAATGATGCTTTTATGATTTTCTTGAAAAAAATAAAAACGAAAACAGAAATGTTCTTTCTGGAAAGGACTTCACGATTCAACAAGTCCAGTTCTTGCTATTATAGACTTAACATTACAGGGAAAAATTGATCAGTTCATGTAGTTTAAACCAAATCAGGCTTGAAGTGGCTTATGGATTTATCAATGACACCTAATTAACTGGCAATCAGTGAACTATACCTTCAGGATCAGTATCAGTGATACAACAGATAAACCACAATGCTAGACACTTACAAAATGCTAATATACAACTACAAAATGCTGAACACCTCTCTATGATTGATCCCCCAAAGTGCTAGTCCCCCCACAAAGCCGTGTGAGTTGCATACAAACGCACCCCCTACACACCCCTCAGCCCCCTATCCAGTGGCGGGTTCCCCATTTGCACAACCCTCCCCAGAGAGATGAGGGTGCTCCAGCTCTACATGCACCCATGCCACCCACCATGGCTAGTGACCTGTGTGCTGGTGAGAAAGCCCCCCAGGTGGTCACACATGCGCTTCCCTGGTGCGGGTCCCTGTGAGTGGCCCCCCCAGCCGTCCCCTGCTGCCAGGCCCAGCCAGGTGTCACTGCTGCTCCGTAACCCATTCTGTCTCTTCTCTGTTACAAATCTTCATGTTTTCTTTAGACTTTTCAAGCTTACACACAACTGTAGTCACCACTCAATCGAGGTCTGTCTTTAGAACAATTAGGGCTGTTTTCTCTAGAAATCCTCTGGAAATTCTTTTCCAGAATTTCATCTTACAGTATGGAATTTTGTCTGTTGTATTTTCCAGCTTTAATTTATTCATTACTGATTTGTAACACTTTGTTCTTATATCAACACTGCTTTACAAATGAATAATTTCCAGCAGAAATTCTTGCTATCCACCAAGAATATGATAGAAGAACTTTATTTTAAAAGTTTTTGAAATTATAAAAGAATAATTTTATCTGAATAAGATATTTTAACTGACCCCCAAACTCAGGATGAAACTACTATAACTAACTCCTGTTATAACTACTACTTCCATACAAAAATAGGAAGAAGAAATCCACACTTTTTTAGTTTCCTTTTGTAATTAAAAATTTGAAACCACAACATTTCTAGTGAAATCAAAAATTGTCTCTCTGGTTTCGCGAACTGGAGTTTCAAACAAACAGCAAAATTGTCTTCATCTCCAGACAGGTGTCTAAGTTTATGTGTGTAAATGTAGATGTTCATGTTTGTGCTAACTGTCTAAGCTCCTGATGCAGCTAAAGGAGATCTAGTCAAGGCAGTCAGTGGCATCTTGCTCAGTAGGCAGAAAATCATCTCATTCCAAAGACAACACTTAACGACCAATTCAGTTGCCTCACACAGGTACCTAGTGCCATTTGAGACATCTGAGAAATTCACAAGAAATTCTGGGAGACAAAAGACCTACAGAAGATGTGTGCTCATTTGGATTGGCAGCTGGAGGCAGTGTGGGGTATAGTAAGGGAATTACTCTTTTAATCCCCTGAATATCTAACTAGACTAGATCTTTCTACATGTAGGCCTATACACCTAGGTGTCTCAAGCTGAAGCTGACATCCACCTGTAACTGTAGTTATTGTGGTGATACCTGACTCAACCAACCTGCAGATATACTGCCTCACTAAAGAGAATTGCATGAAAATATGAAATAAGAAAAAACATACAGTTTTCAAAGGAGGACTGGGATCTGAAAAAAAGATGAAATCAGGTCAGATACAGAAAATTATTTTAACTCAGAAAATTAGGTTGGTAAAAAATCAAAACATTTAAACATAACTTATTTGATTTATTTCATACAGAAATGTATTTTTTTTAAAGGTAGATGGTGTCATTTTTTTTCTTTTCCTTCTTTAGTCTTTTCACTGAAACAATTGTTTCATTGCTTTTACAGTTCAGTGGCTCAGCAAGGTATTCAGTGATTTCTGTGGGCACATATTCAGATCTTTTAACAGTAATTGTGATCTTGCTGTTCAGTCATCACCAGCAAGAGTCCATGAGTTGGTTCCTAGTGTCACACAGTTCTCTGTGATATGTTTGTCATTTTACTAAAATCCAGAAGGTTCTAATTCTCTGTTACACATTAATTCTCAGAAGAAATACAAAAATCAGGTGAGGAAAGTGAGAGTTTAAGAAGCCTTAAGCAGCGCTGGCTTTATACTATCTGACAGTAAAATAAAAATTATTTTAATGGACCCATATAACATATACTAGGTCACCTCCTCTTGTTCCTTGCACAGCTTTGCCACAAAAAGTAGCTCTTAGCTTTTGGATGTTACTGTTTTAGGTGGGTACAGAAAACAGGGAAAAAATATTCTATGAAGCAAACAAATTTTAAAGAGATTCTGGTTATGTTGTTTATTCTTCGAATTTTCCTGTTTGTAAGATAGATATTCAAGCGTTTTTTTCTCTTCTATTCAATTGGCTGAGTTTCCTGGGCAGAGGCAAGTCCTCAGCCTTAGCTTGGAGACTGACTTGGAAGGACAGAGAGATTTTCTTGTTGGGATTCAGTGTTGTTCAGAAGCAAATGCGATTGGCATTTGCCCACAACTACTTCAGAGAGCATCAGTGAAAGACCACAAGCAGAGAGACTTTATGTCACCAGTCTTTCATGAGACTCCCAAGACCAAGGGAGCCTAGGCCTGGTTCCTTTCAGCATGCTAGATTTCAGAGGCAATCAGCATACCTAGCCCTTGCTTATTGTTTTGCCTTCTGGATATTACGAGGCGTTGAAATTTGGGGACTACTGTTTCCTGCAGACTGCCTGTAAGAGACTATATGGACTGTTTAACAAGGGAGGCAAATGTTTCTGTCTGTGATACCACCACCACTTTTCATCCTTGTCAGGAAGCTGAAGCATTTGATGACATATCTTGTGATCTGATGCCCTAGTAAATGATAGCAATTCTCAGAAAGTCTTTCTTTCCACAGTTCCCAATCTGTTCATTTAGTTTATGAAAATATTAATCTCTAAAAAGGTCTCAGCCCTTCTATACTCCACCCTTTGCTCCCCACCATGGCCTATATAGGCATTGGCTGACTCTGAGTAATACAGGCCAGGATATCTTCCTCCCAGGGAGAGGGTATATAGGTAGGTAGCCAGATGAGAGGAAGTTGTTGAAGGAAGAGTAAAGTGAGCCCTTATCAAAAAAACTTTGGGCTGAAAGAGAATGGTACCTATTCTAATATCAGCCACCAGGTACAGCCATTAAGAGGGAACATCTTATGGTTGTTAACTCAGAAATACAGTCCCTGCCTCAGAAATTTCAGTAAGATGACAATAAAAAAGCCTGGTCAAACAGGCTTTTACATGTAGAGCTGCCTGGTGAAGTCAGGCTGTATTTGTAATATAGAAAGTCATGATGTGGTGATGGTTATTTTGATCTTGGTAGGAGTGTTTGGGCTTGTGGATATGCTGGTACAGAATGAACCTGACTTGGCCCAATAAGGACCTGTAGTGTGGACATATACAGTCCTGGTACAGTCCTGGAGCAACAGAGTGACCTTTCAGAGAAAGTTAGCAGAGAAATGCAGATGAAGTCAGCATTTTTTCTCTTTTTGTAGTAAGAGTTTCAGACTGGTCAAAAATACTTAAACTTTTCCCTTCTAATTACAATTTTTATCACAGGGATCTTCTAACACTTGTTTTCCAGACCCCTACTTTATATATGCAGTCCTGGTCCTCCAGAGGTATACATCACTCATTTTCTTCAAACACCTGGTATAACACAGTCTTTTAGTTTCTTCTCTGACTTCTTAGCACAATACAGTCTATAAAGTATTTAGACAGAAATAATTCAATTAAAAACTGAGCACACACCAAACTACAATCTGGCTGCATTAATAAAGCTTTCACACATGAGGACATAACTGTTGAATCTGAATGAGAAAATTATGAGCAAATGCCACAGAGAGGTGGATATTTTAAAACTTCAGACCCTAATTGCCTGTCTTGTTTTGCTTTTATGGGGTATCTTTTATTTTTGCCTTTGGAAACTCATATGCTTGAAGCCAGCTTTCTCAGATGTGTAAAATAAGAATGGATGCATTGATTTGGGAAATCAGCAGCAGTCCCCAACATAAACAAGAAGTGTCTTTTTGTTTCGCATCAGATAATTTTTCCTTTTGACCCTCACTAATCTTCTGCAGTTTTCTTGTTTACCATGAGGACAAAACTCTCTGGGCATGTTTACCACAATACATGTTTAACTCAAGGACAACACACTATCTTGGGCAGATGCAACTACAAATTGAATAAGGGGTTATGCAGTAGTGTGATTGCATCTGAGGCATATGCTGCATAACCTCATACTTTGCTAGATGGGAAAACTTTCTTCTCAGTCACCTAGGAAGTCCTTACCTGTGCTGATAGATTCAAGATGCAAAACAATTATGGAACAGATTTCTACACTTCCCTATGCAGTGTGAATTCCTTTGAGCTGGAAGAGTAATGTCTTACTCTACCAGTCTACATTCCATTTGCCCATCCAATTTCAATTTCACTGTGATGATGGGCATCAAATAACCTTTCCTTTGGCTATAACCCTTAATAATTTTCAGATTTGTAGCAATGACATAAAGATCCTATATCCTATTACCAATTTAGGTTCATCTGGCCGCCACACCAGTTTTGTCTTTTGGATCTTGCAGGTTCTTTATTGCCTCCAAACTCATCTGATGCTGACAGGAATTTAGTAAAACTACATATTGAATTCATAATTACTCTTTTAAGAAGCATATTCATTTTTGTATTATTTTTAAAATGTGTTTCTTTTCTTTGTATTTTATGGTGGATAACTACTTGTTGATCTCTTAGCTTCATTTGTAGTGTCTTTCATATAGCAATAAGAACAATATAATCAACCTGAAAGAATCAAATCCAAACTACAGAAGAAAATGAATGAATCAATGTATTTTCATTTACTACATTTGCATTTTAAATTTTAACCTTTAGGATATAATCTGGATGTAATTTCTGTCTTTTCTAATTAAGAAAGATAAAATATTAGGGGGGGATTTTGCATGGGATTCTGCTCAAGATTACAACATCTAGAGCAAGGGCAGGTTGCCATAATATAAGTACCTAATACCATTTGTGGCACCGTATGTGAGCAAACACATCTTCAAAAATTTGGCAAACATGACACAAAGGCTATGGAAGACTCATTCCCTTCTGTCATGGGAGCTAGAGGCCAGAGAGGAAACCTTTTTGCCTCTCAGTTGGCATTAGGTGTCTATTTTTAGGCAATTGAATTGACGCCTCATCTACACAATATAGGACCCAAATTTTTAATTACCTGATGAAATCCACCTTCTTGTACTGGAACCCAAATTTCTGGTAGAGTCAATGAGACCTTTGAAGGTCTTCAGACTGAAATCATATTTGCTTGGGTGGACAGGTCTTGGAAGACTTTGGAATCACTTAAATATCTCTGGACATTAGGACATACGGAGATGCAGAGGCATTTTCATTAGAAGATTGCTTCATTAGACATTCATAGTAGAAGTGCAAGTTGCTGCCCAGGCTAAGCAGTCTGAAGCCTGTAATTACTTTAGAAATAAAATAAATAATACAATGATACCAGGAATTCAGACTTTATTAAAACCTCATGTATCAAGAGATTTATGTTTAAAATCATGGAAACAGATAAGAATGCAACAAGGAGTTAAATTCCTAGCCTTCTCGTTGAGATTCTATGAAGGCAGGCTTTGGCAAGTAATAACACGAAGAGAAAAAGTTAAGGACACAGCTGACTGCAGTAGAGAGCAACATATATCAGAAGTGGTAGTGAGTCAATAGCAGCAGGACTGGGTTGCAAATGAAGTAACAGATCAGACCTTGAAAAAAGAAAATAATAAAAGAAGAGCCACGGTGAAAGTAAGTTAGAACACACAAATTCTATTAAGTAAAGCAAGTCAGAGCTTCAGATTAACTCCACTAACCCCAAGATAGCAACTCACCTGGAAATGGTTACCCAGTTTCAATATCTGTATGGAACAAAGCCATTAAAATGCTGGCAAAGCATCATTGTCCCTCACATCCTAAATAAACATCACTGGCTGTTGGTTCCTTTCAACCTGAAAAACTCTATTTATTACCCTTCCCCTCCAACTCTGGAAATTAATTACATTAGTTTTTGCTATGCAGAGTTTTCCCGAAGACCCTTTTTTGCCTAAATTTATATACTGCTTTTTCAAAGTTTATTTTTTCTCTTCAGAACCACTGCTTCCTCTAATTTTAAATGTTTTGTATAAAAATGTGATTCAGAAGCAGCTTTTTAAAACTATGTTAATTATTTACTAGTGAGTATTAACAACAATCTATTGTAGTTAAATTTATATCATTTTCTATCTCCAGAATATGAACTAAAGTGTCCTCTTTTGTAATCCTTCTACAGCCATCTCAGAAAGAGAACTCTGGTCATCCTTGAACTCCAAGATCTGTTCTACATATATTTTCTTATTTGAAATATTGAACTTTTCAATTTTTTTCAAATAACTTGATTTTCCTTCACTTAGTTCCTCAGCCAATCCAATGTCTGATTAGTTATTAATTATACTTCATCAACCCAAAATATTGTTTAGTGAGTTGATAGATTTGATAGTGATACCAAAAAAATTGCCACATTTTACATGGAGAAGATATAGTAAAATGTGATAATATTAAACAATGAAAATCAAACAGAAGATGACAAACACCAAAATAAAGTTAACATTCTCCACAATTCTAATATATTTCTCACTATGTTAAGTGATCCTGCTGAACAGTTCTGACTGGTAAGTGAATGGATTTCCAAAGTGGCTCCATAGAAAACGTCATGGAATTTTATTATTGAAATTTTTGAAATTTTGGCCCAGAAAGTGTATTCTGGAAAAATATTAGAGTAACGATATATGCAGCAGCACTGATTAGTCTGTTTAATATCTCTGTAGTATGCAAACCGTTAGAGAAACAATGTGCATAGTATTCTCTGAAAAGACTATTTAAATAGGTTGAATAGATTAATAGATTCTAGGTTTTTGGCAACTAAAATATATTATGAGAAGCTATATTATCCATTAGTTAAAATATATTTAGAGTATACTCACATGGGATGTCTCCCAAAGTCACATGACCTTAGAAATTCAGACTGTAGAAGGATCATTTTCTTGATCATTAATTTAAGTAATACAAATACATTATTTGTCTTAAGTACCAGGGAAGTCTGTTAGAATAACCTTTCCTAAGTCTGTTTCTTAACAGACATTCCATATATTTCTTGATGTCACTTTCAGTTAAAAATGTCTGCATTTTACAGCTCATTATACATTCAGCTTGTCTTATGAGCAGCTGATTTCTACTGTTAACAATTTTGTACACAGCTGACATGCAGAGTGCATTAGTTAAGTCTGGCTAATCAAGGATGTACCAGATGAAAAGCAGTGAAAAAATCATCTCAGCTATACTGTTAGTTTTCCTGCCAATTTGAGGTAGGCTTTTTGACAAAATTCAGACATCCTTCCTGTTCTTTATTACACTTTTGCATCTTGGGTGTCACTCACGATGTAGAGATGTTTCCAGGAGGGTAGAAACTGTGGGGAGTCTATGGAGTAACCAACTCCTCATTTTTCTGGATATCTGCACTGGCTTTACATGCCAGGATAATGAAAATGAATGAAAGCTGTTGATTGCCATCAGGGACCGTATGGGTTCTGCCCATGAAGAAAGGATTTTGGAAGTAGCTCACCTTTGTTTTGCATATGTAGAGGAGAAAATATCTGTTGGTAGCTGGAAATTTAGAGAAAGGCAAACCAACCAGAATAAACAGGGGTCTGAAGGGAAAACTGGGATTTTTTTTTAAATTACAAGGTTAGGCAAGATGGAATCCCAGCCTCAGGGAGAGTTAGTGGAATTTTTTTAATACAGGTTTGGCTTTTGTATTTTACTTTCTTATGACCATCGCATGAGGATGAACTGCTTCTACTCCGGACTCCAGTGCTCGTTACTTTTTTACACCCATAAAATGTAATGCAAAAAGTCAGAGTGCTGTGAGAATGGTTCCCATAGTTTGTGACACTAGAGCTGAAAATCTGATTTTGAGTTTTAAATAAAAGAAAACTTCTGAGTATGACTATCACAACATTTTATGGTACATTTGCTCTCCCATAAAATGTGAGTCAAAATGTAGACAGTGTGGGTGAACATTAGTTTGAGCTTTAATGAAAGTTCAAGACCTGAACTGATATCCCAATATGAACATAGCCCAAGACATTTTCTGTTAATGGAGACCCTGGGAAAAAAAATGAAACAGTGATTCTTACCAAATCATTAGACATTTTAGGAGGTATACTCCATGTCCACACAGTCTTTTTTAGCCTCTTTAACAGGGAAACACTGGAAATTGTGGGGAGATATGAAATCTTTTCTTCATGACAGGGGAGGAATTAGAGGAAATTGAATCCACTGTCGGTCTCAGTGACAGAGTCTGTCTGATATGAACTTTAACCACCAGTTCTCAAGTCAGATTGAAATGCTTTTGAGAATAACTGGGAAGAGGAAACCATAGGGAAAAACTGAACTTTATTGCCAGACATTTTCAGCCTTCAGCTTGGATTTTGTCACCAACCCTTAGAAAAGCATATCTTGTCTCTGGAGAAATGCATGAGAGATACAAACCCCACAGGGATATTTAAGCTACAAATGCTGACCGACTAGTGTACTTGAAACTCCTGCCATGAGTCACCTCCTGAGGTTACTCTTTATTCTTCGTAGGGTTGACTTCAGTAAAGGTTTTAACAAATGCTTCACAGACAAGAAAGAACTTTTTTTCTGGTTACTTTCAACAGTTTTTCTTGGTTGTCTTATCCTGACTGTAAGGTGAACAACTTCTTATGAGCAGGTAGCCACATTTTTAAGCTTCACTTCAGCTGGGTGCAATGTCTCAATGACCTAAATGCTAACATATCCAGTCAAAGTTTAAAATGAAGAACATAGCAGGAATAAGGCAGTGTCATACTGATAATATCTTGATTATAAATTTAAATGAGAAAATGATTTCATCTATTGCTTCCTTTATTCTAAACAATTTTTTACTGCTTGGGCAAGATAACCAATTTTTTTTCCAAAAATATTGAAATTAAAATTTCTGTCATTTCTGTCATAAGAAATTTAAATTTTAAAAAATACATTATTTCATTAATTTAAAACTCAGTTACAATATTTTTCTAATAATATTTCATGTAAAAATATCAGCTGATAAATTGTAAACAGTCTAAAAAGGAAAAAACATGTTAACAACAGGTGCTAATGTTAATGAATTTGTTAAACTGCTGGACACTAGTGTTCTTTCCCAGGTCTCAGGATGATGATTTTGTGATTGATATCATATTTAGTGCTCGTTTGACAGGAAAAAAGTATGAAAAACTTCTGTCATAAGCTTAAAAGACATGTTCTGTGTCTTAATGGAATTGTCTTTGGCTGTCAGAAATGATAATTTAGTGGTAACATGTTATTCATAATTTCTTCTGTGAGACAAATTGACAACCAAAGCTATATTTTATTTTTTAGTTATACTGTTACATTTTTGCTTTGTTTCTTTTTTTACAGAAATAATCCCTGTTTATAGCCAGATTTCAAAACATTCAAGAGAAAGTATTACCTGCACTGACATCTTCCAAGCTGCTGCTAGTATGAATGAATCAATGACAAGACTTCAGCCTCTTTGAAATCAAACTTCAAAGCTGTTACGAAAACAAAATATGAGGATAAAGGTAAGAAGATAAAATATGAAAACTACTCTCTATTGAACTGTTTATTACTTGTAATGAAATAATTTCAGTTGAAAAGGACCTCTGAAGGTCATATTTGTCAATCTGTTCCTGAGAGAAGGGCTATCAACAAAGCTAGATCAGACTGCTCAGGGCCTTTTCCAGTCAAGTTTTGAAAGTCTGCAAGGATGGAGGTCCCACAGCCGCTTTAGGCAGCCTGTTTTAGTGCTTAGGCACACTCAGCATGCCTTAGCTTATTATCTTCCTTCTTCAGTCATGAATAGGTTGATTTCTCTTTTCTTACATTACATTCAGATTTTTATATTAATTTTCTCTGGACATTCCAGACCTACTAACCACTTCTTTACTGGGTCTCAGCTGGTCAAGATTCTCCTATGAAACACAGGCACAGTGTAGAGTAAAACAAATATTACTAAAAGTATGTGCAGTTTAGATTTGGAGATAGCAAGCTCTGCAGGAGGCTTACAGAAACAATACTATTTTAGATGAAGTCTGTATTTTCCCTCTGTGTTAGTGGCTTTGAAAGATGTGTAGTTTTTGAGCCTTTCTTTGAAAATTTGCTGGTAATCTGAATGAAGAACCAAGAAGATCTAAGCCTCCTTCACTTGCCAGCTCACATAGGATAATAAAAAATAGTGCAATGGAAATAACATGTAGAGGAGCAGCTTCTGTATATATTACCATGGGAATGAAATGGCAATATTGGAGGATACTAGAAATGTAAAGGAATCATCATTTATCCAGTCATTTGAAATTTTGCATGCTGTCCTTTTTCAGTTTCATCCTTTAGTCATTGAGTTGATTCAAATTCACCTTTGGGCTACTTTAAATTATGATCTGCAGCTGAGGTGTAAATGCATGAGCTTGTGAGTATATGCATGCATGTGAAAGAGAAAACATATGCGTAGTTCAACGCAATGACAGGCAGAATTACCTCAGGCATCTTAATCACAGTAACTGAAACAATTGCTTGTCATGGATTTCTTGCTCTGAATGGGTGGCTTTGGATCTCTTTTCAGCATTGTGCCATGTTGACACCCCCGAAGGAACTTGAAAACATCCTAAAGACAGCTATTACTCTTTCATGGAGATAGGTAAAAGAGTCCATAAAGTCCAGGGGCCTTGCTACTGGTACTGATTTTATGTGAAAGGAACATGGTTTTTCTTTCTTTCTCCTTTTTTCTGCACGGATAGCTGGAGTGACAATTATTGTAATTAAGTTTCTGCAGTATGTGATTTGAATATCTATAGCTATGGTGATTCTTCTTCTTAATAAAAATATCTTTTCTCCTAAAAAGAAATCTTAAAACATCAAACAGTTAAATTTCCAAATCTTAAACAAGATCTGTATTCTGGATATAAAAAGCTATTGCTTTATTCTGAGGGGATGCCATCACCATTTTAGGTGGCAAATTACTGTAATGATAAAGCTATTTTAAAAGAAATTTTTGTTTCATATTCAGTTGTCTGTTTTTTAGAATAATTTTCTGTATCAGTGTAATGGTAAATACTTAAAAAAAAATGTTTGTCAGAGACATCACTGCTAAGATTTTGGTCTGACATACTGCAAAAGATAGCAAATGAGGAATCAAAATCTTCTCCAGTGATTACTGAGACCTATGAGGAATAGGGTGTTTAGTTCACTAATACTTTTGCAGCCACAGAGTTTTTTCACATGCGGATAGCAGATAACTGCCTCTTTCCCACAGCAATTTAGTACATAGTATATTACAAAATGCCTCATATATACTGTTCTCCAGAAAATGTGTTGTTCAAAGTCCTCCAGTTGCATTGAATTTATGGAGTTCAAAGATGTTCAGTAACACAAAGCTGTTTAGATGGAGTTCTCAGTTCTCCATTAACTTTTATCTATCTATCTATCCAGGACACTGACAATATGTCTGAAGACATATGGAGTTACTTCAAGTACTTTTTGGTCAGCATGTAATCTACAGACCAGTGCTGGTCTTACTTGAAGAACCTGTCAGATATAAGCTACGTTCCATTTAGTTTTATTGAAAGCAGCCGATCGAAGCACAGGCAAGAAATGTGCAGAGTTCAGGGGAAAACACTCACTCAGAGACAGACAATATCACACTTGTACGGGTCTTGGGTGCTCAGCCGGCCAAGCCAAAAGGTCCTAGAAGGGTCGGGGTGCCTGGACGATGTCATGCAGCTGTGATTCAGTGAGTGTATCAGGACAAATCCTGCTGAAAGCCCCTAGGCTCTGTCCTTTTATAGCTTCAGGGCCACCAGGCTGAGTCCCAGCTGGAAGCTTCTGGGGCTACTGAGCTGTGCCCTCCTCAGGAATGGCCATGCTGCCACCCACACTGAGCCCAGCCAGGAGGTTTTGGGATGGGGCTGTGTTTTTCCTGACTGGGGTGTTCAAACCCATCTTCTGCTGCCCTTCCTGACTCACTGCAACCTTGGCCAGTTTCCATTCATTCGTGCTGTGAGTGACAAAATTTACCTCAGCCTATATGAAAACACTAGGATTTACCTCACCTTTCTTTAGACCTCTCTCTCTCTGATAACATCTACAAATCACTTTTGACTTCCTTTATAGTTCATGGAAAGAAATAAGTCATTTTTTCTGGCTTTTTATTAATGGTGCATTTTAAAATAAGTTGAATCTCATCCTAAAAGTGTGTTAAAGTTCTCTGACAGTAAAGAGAGTTTGGAAATGTAGCTCAGCTATAGAGGTCTCCATTTTGGATGTCTGCATGGGTGAAGAAGATCCTAAAGAACCTGTTCCAAAGTCATCTGCAGTTCATAAAATTTGGTGAATTATTCACTCAGATACAAATATGTCAAGAAATGAGCTGAGAGAGTCATTCATTGCTTGTTATTCTGAGACACTGTCCTGTTGAAGCCTATAATTAGAAAGTCCATATTATTGATTTTTGCTACTACCTTTTACTACCTTTTCTCATTTAGCTGTCTCAAAACTGAAAGCTGAAGATTCACATTTATCTGCCCAGAGGATATGTACATCAGGAAATTCTGCCCTCTTCAGCTAGGTACTCAGATCTGGTTACATGCAATATTATCACCACTCCTATCAAACTTTGCCCAATAAAAACAAAAGAAAATAGAATGGAAGGAAAGATAAATGCCACAGAACATTTTGACCGTAACTCTCAGCTATACTCATACAGGGAGATTATTGCCTCTCTATAGATTAATTTATTAGAATGAGAATATGTTGAAGCTCCATTCTCATCTTGGTATTTCTTGTTTATTTTAATGCTCATCTCTTGTTCTGCATCACTAAAATAAATTAAAAAAACAAAGCTGAAACCTCACTTTGGAGTTTCTGTCAGATTTTAAAACAAATGACTGAGTTTGTCCTTGCATTAGAATTAATTAAGCATGTCTCCATTTTTGTAAAGTATTTTCAGGGGAATGGTAATTTCTAGACATTTCTAATGAACACAGTTCATAACAAGATCAATAGCATGACTTTCTAATTATGAAGTTCTTGAAATTATTCAAGTACTCACTATAATCAGTTTAGCGCATTTACCAGCAGGGGGCTCACAATTAAAAATTTGGAGGGGTTGAAATATAAAAGCAAATTGCAGTCTCCTTGTTACAAAAACATATTGCTAAGTTGCTTGACATGTTAATACAATAGGCTATCAAAAGACATTCAACAATACTGCTGCTACACCGAAGGCTGTTAAAATGAATTTCTAGATGTCACCCTAGGAGCTGCACTGATTGCACATTTTAGATGATTTTCAACTTAAATATAAACCTATCAAATTTAACATGCAGCAGAAAAACGGCATGATACAAGGGACAAATGCTACAGGCAACAGACATCTTAAAGTTCATCACTGTAGGTACAGTATTCATACGGTGCTGATGTTCTAGCACCCACTGCCTAAAGTTTAAGAGGGCGTCGGCCATTTTCTAGTTAACTATAAAATCAGGAGGTGTCCAGTGATTCCAGAAGGAAAAAAAAAAAAAAGTCTGAGATGATGGAAAAATTTCTGTGTTGTTGTTATGTGAAAAAGTTGTTTCTAAACATTTTAGTTCAGCTGGGTCTTTTTCACGGGCTGTCAATGGCAAGCTTCCAGTGTCTTTGGATCTGCCTTAGTAAAACATGGTTTAGCGGTGTTATGCTGGCAACCTAGTAATTAATGTCACAGACAGAGTGAGCCTCTTTGTCTCCCTGTGATAAATATAGTGTACACAAACAGAGCATACTCACATGAACCTAAATCTGTGGTGACAGCCACATCATAAAGATGAACTAGTTTTAACAAGGCCTGTAGCATGCGAAGTTTTTATCACCAGTTTAATAGCAATGAGATGTAAGCTAAACTGGTAAGCACTGTTAATTAAACAGAAAATAAAATGTCTGGACGTATATGGAAGAAAGTCAACCAACAGCAAAGTATCTTTATTTCAAAATTTTATAAGAAAAAAGGGAAATACTGATCAGTTCTTTCCAATGTGTCCCAATTTTGTGGCACAAAATTTTGTTATCCTAATCAGCATCATGCTAATATTTGATTGTTAGCTATGTGGACTGAACCAAGGATAAACTCAAGTACAGTTATGCTTTGCCTTTGGCAATTAAGAGCGTGTGCATGTGTAGTAATGGAAAATATTTGGGAATATTAAAATACAATGATTTAACAGCATTTTTGAATTTCTGTAATATTTATATAGACATTTAAGTTAAGACAATGAAAGAGAGAATTCTGAAACAAAAGAAAAAACATTTTCTATTGGTTAATTCTTAAGAAGAAAGACAAAAAAATGCCATTTTGCAAAAAATTCAAAAACTTTGAAATTTGTTTAATGATATTATAGAATGAAATGAAGAGCTTCCACAATTTCTAATAAAAATGTATTATAGACGTGTGAAATACTGCAATTCCTGACTGGACGACAGTCGAGCTGCAAGGACACTCATGTTTCAAGCTTTTGCTTTGAGTTAGGCTTCTACTACTCACTGTTTCTTCAATCAAAGAGCAATCTTTTCTGTCATAGCTACACTGGATACTGAGTGTTGGTTTTTGCTGTTCCTATATATTTTCAGAATCACTGGATTCACTTTTTCTCTTACAGACTTTGTAGCTGACTGTATTAAGCCATATTTTGTGTGAATGTGCTCAGTTTACTAAGTAGTCCAGGTTGCGATGAATAATTGCCTTCTTGACTTTTTTTTTTTTTCCATCTCTGCCAATCTTTACTTCAGTAATTTTCATCGGCTGTGGGTTTATGTTTTCTTCTGAATCACTGTTAAAATGTTGAAAAACATAAGGCTAATCCTGTCAGACCTTAACTAGAAATGCTGCTACTTGATTGTGATTTCTAATGGATGACTGTTTTTTGAAATCTACCAGCCAGTTATTACACAAGTTAATGCCTACTTTACTAATCGTAAATAAAACTTATTTTATTCTCACATCATGTGCATGTTATACTCTACTGTTTTTATCAAGTATATTACACTTATACAGCTGTCTTTATCTGTGATTTCAGTGTCTGAAATCCAGTTTTCTTGATAGACCATTTTCCACAAAAATATATTCTGTTCTGTAATTGCATATTGTACCATCTCTTTCCTTATTTTGTGCTGAAGTCTGAGTCTCCAGGGAAGCAAAATGTGATATTCCACATCCTATATGTGACCTATGCATCAATAAACGAGCACAGATTTGGGATCTGAAGTAGTGAATACTCACAATGAACTATTTGTGAGCAGTCTACAGGCTAGTAATTATTCATGTAAATTGAAGATAGGAAAGATTCATTATAAATTATTCAGCCAGCTATCTTGGATGAGTGTGTGTAATCATTTATTGAAATCTGTGTAGTATATTGAACAAGTAAGATGCTATATTCAATTGGTCTAAAGTATGATAGTATGCTGGGACTGGAAAATGTTCAAATGAATGAAGGGAGAAAATATTTATGAATTTAAAATAGATACTATTCTGAGACACAAAGAGAGCAATGAGACACAATTAGAACATTTGGATACACAGCTTTGAAGGTTACAAATAATATTTTATGATGTGGTTCAAGATTAATGAGTTAGTTACAATTTTGCAGAGTACTGAGATGATTAAAGAGAAAAATAAAGTGTGTGATCTCCCCCCAATTTTTACTAAATTCAGTGAATTAATGCCAGAAAATAAACCATAACTTTTATGTGTTGAAGATTCAAATGAAAAAATAAGTAGCCTGGACAGTCAAACTAAGGCTGGAGAGTAAAAGTATTTATCACCATTTTCCTAAATATTGTGTGGAGGTATAAAAAAAAGAGTGCTTCTGAAACTCATGAAGTATAGCGTATTGCACAAGAACTAACTAAATAATTTCAACTTCTACATGAAGAAACAAAAAATGATGAAAATTTTCTTGTTTTTTCTGCTATAAATTTCCAAAACACCAATGCAGGCCGTTAAAAGGAGAAAAGAGAAATATATATAACAGAAAGAGGTATGTTTTGTGATTCCTGTGTTGAATGAAAACAAACCACCACCACCACCACCCCCCCTCAATTCATGAACCAAGTACTTGAAGCCACCAAGCTTATCTGATATTTATTTAGGCAAGGAAGTTTCTTATTTTTATTATTTCCAGTTGACAGGTTCAGAAACAGTAGCTTTGTGCCCTGCAAGGTATAAGGTGTGTGATATAGGGAGTTAGATTGTTCTAAGACATTATTAAACAGACTGATTCAACTAATTTGAAAGAGAGGGATTTCAGAGAGGAGCTGAAACTCCATTCCAGAAAGGTGAGTCAGAAGGGTGAGCACAGCAGAGTTCAGAGGTTCAGATTTTTTTCCAAAACTTATCTGTATTTAACAGACCACCTTAGTATTAAAAATCTAAAAAAAGTTTCCTCTACACACAATTAGTCCAAACACAAATTTTAAGCATTCTAACACTGTGATAAAAAGCACTTAAAATCTAGTGAATGGCCGCCCACTCTTGAAAACTGATAAAATTCCTGGTCATCTCGCTATTCAGCTGAAAGTTTTCCACCTGCACTTGACTAGTCAACTCCAGCCAGATCCCTGCTGGGTTACAGAAGTCAAGAAATGCCAAAACCTGCAAGACCAGCCTGCTCTGCAGTACCACTATGGAAGGTTACTTTAAAAAGGAAAATATAATTTGTTAATGGTGTTCAGCTACCATGTAAATGCTGACTGAACATATCTATGCACCTACCTCTGTGTGTGTGTGTGTGTGTGTGTGTGTTTGTCTCTGTGCACACGCGCACGCATTTTGTCTATATATCAGTTTTAGCAGATGTGTCAAGAATCCTTGTTCTCTCATCCTGGAGGTATGCTATGTTTTATGAACATGCCCTGTTCTAATTTTTCCCCTAAGCATCTGTTTCAGCCACTGCAGGAAACAAGATACGGGGCCAGATAAATTTTTAGACTGATCCAGTATGACCATGCTTATGTTCTCATTGACAGTGGCTGCTCCTGGCTCTATGATAAGCTATGTTCTCTTTGAGGTATTATATATCATATAATATACTGTACACCTCTATATATGTGATTTCAGGAGGTTTCCCAAATAGTTAGAGGAGGCAGCAAAATAGTGGGTTTTGTATGCAAATAGTTCTCTCCTGAGGTGATTCAAGCCCCAAGAAAATCTTTTCATCTCAAGGATATAAGAAAGTGAAAGCTGTCCTTCTGATACTTGGAAAAATAAAGTTGGTACCAGCATCTAACTTTGTGGTGACTGAAGGACTAAGCCAAGAATGGGAATCCTAGATCTCTTCTGCTTTTACATTATGTGTTTAAAGATCGTGGAAATAAAAAAAGCAGAAATAATCTGGATCGCAGAGTCAAGGAGCTGTGACTCTATTTCCCAGTGGCTTTTCTTAAAAAAGAACACAAGCTCCATGGGCCCAGAGGTGCTGAAAGGAACAACAAGGAGGCTGGTTCACTAAAGTAATGTGGATCCAGCATTTGGACTGAGTATTTCCAGTTGTTTTTGCCCACATGATGGTACACAAATCACTCTCCCAAGAAATAAAGATGTTGGAATCCCTCCAGGAAAATGTAGGACCCAAATTCAGGCTTAAAGTTCTAATCTATGGACTGATCAACAAAAGACAAATCATTGATACCTGTATAAAAATAGTAGTTTCTCTTCATTTTCATTAAAGGATTGCTGTAGGAGTTTACCATTAGAGTCCCAAGTGAACAACAGTATCTTTACACAACCCTGATTGAGGAGAATAAACTGAATAAATGTAGCGGGACAGGATCCCTTCCAAAGTGAGCTTTAAAAAAAATTAAATTCTGGGATGTCTAATATTCCATGTGCTTTGTCAGAGGAGTCTTAATACTTGAGTTTAAATTCCACTCTACTGAAATGAGAGTCTGAAAAGGTAACTATTGTAACATATTGGATATGCCTGGCCACAGAAACACTGAAAGCAACAACATTCCTCTTTCTGGGACACAATAAGCTGAGAAACAAATTTACATGGGGAAAGTGATGGGGTTGAAGAGTTATTGTTTTCTTTTGTGTTTGTGGGCTTTGTGAAAAGGTTCATTAGAATAGAAAATTGTTTATCCAAAATAATACTTCTTTTCTTTCAGCTTGTTGGAGCTGGAGAAATTTAAGTTAATACAAAAAAAAAAAAATTATTTGTTTGTCTCTGGTTTTGAATTTGCATTTTTAAAAAGAATGCACAGGCATGAATAAAGAGATGTGAAGAAATCTGTAGCTGGGACTTTATTTTTTGCACATATTCCTAGAGTGGCTGTACTCCAGAGTGCCCACAGATGTGAAGAAGGTAAAGAAAGTATGAGCTTGTACTGAGTTGCAGGCAACTACTTCATAGCAGTCCTTCCCATTGCTTCTACAGAGTCCTCGCTGATGGTTACATAGCAAATGCATTTTTAATGCCTTTCTCTTTTAGGGGGAAAAACACTTAAAAAATGTTTTCACCCTTTTTGTAAAATTTCTAGGTAACATGCTTAGATATGACTTCAGTATTCAAGAATGCAATATTTTGACTGATATAAGTTATAAAGCACATAGCTCATTAAGATATAAGATAAAAGATATTTTCTTTGCCTTAGGACATAGGTTAATTATCTTAATAATTGAGCTTTACTATCATAATTACCATAATAATTTAATGTGTATATTCTCCCAACACACAGTTTGTCCTTGGGAAGACAAGGCCATGCTATTATCTCTATAACATGCAGGGCAAAGCGAAGTACACAGAAGCTAAATGATTCAATTAATGGCACAGAAAATGTTTGTGTAACAGCAGGGAATTAAACACATTTTTTTTCCTAAATCCTAGCGCCTCTAGATTCACCTTTACCTCAATAGAAATATTTTAAATATATGAATCTGCTGTGCTGTAAATGTTTTTTACGAGTGTTAAGAGCTATTTTTTTCCAGTAGAGAAGCAGACATAAAAATTGCCAGAAGCTGCAAGACATCAGCGTACCAGCAGAATAAAAGTTTGAACTCTAGGCAAAGTTATGCACATTTTGACCAGTATTTAAGTGCACATTTAACCCAGACCCAGTCAGCACTTAATAATGCTCCTTAACTTGAGTCCTGTAGGCCAGAACCATTCCAGCAGCTCTAGACACATACATACATATACACACAGGGGAAATTAAAACTCACATAAAAAAGGGAACTGGAATGAACAGGTATTGATTCTTCATAGAAATGTTTTATTAGTAGGCATGGTGCTAACCAAATTGTTTTATAAACCTGTATTAAGATGACAGTTGTAGCTTAAGATGTTATAGTATATACCCAGAAGAGTAACTATGCCACATATAACAGCATTGGGGGAAAGGAGGGCCAGGCAAATAATCTCTGGCTCTTTAGAACAAACACTATCACTAGCGTCTGAAAGGCTGAATAGAGAGGAATGTTCTGAAGGCAGCCAAGAGCATTTCGATGTTTCTCCTCATAGCTCCCCTAACAAAACTGCAGCTTCAATATATATCTGCCTCTGCCTGAATATAAATGAGCAGAGCGATGCAGCGATGAACATCTCTTAGAGCACGGTTGCTTTTCCATGGACAGAATGCCTCTATTCCCTCCCCTTCTTGCTTCTCCCCACGCACCAGAGGATGTAAATCTTACCCTGTAGCTATAATAAGATCTCGAACTGCACTGAGACCCAGTTTCTCATTTGGACCAAAGCTCTGCTCAGCACAGCTGAGAGAAAGGGGAGAGAATAAAGTGGTTTTAGATATAGTTAGTGTCACTTTTTATTACTATTTTTTTTTTACAAAATAAGAGCTGTCAGTTAAGTGTTAGAAGCCCCCTAGGGTAATAACTTTCTCAAACTTCAGAAATACCATGCAGTTGCTATAAATCAAAATGTTGTGTGTTTTCATTTCCTTTCCTGTAATTAAAAGTTTGCTTTGATGTTTAAAAGCACAAGTACACCCAAGAGTAGAGCAGCTAGAGAGAAAGCGTTTATATTTCACACTTCTGCAAAACCAATGCAATTTACCTCTTGCTAATAGCAGCAATTAAACAAAATTTAAAAATTTCCTTGTTAAAAATCTTGCTTGCAAAAGGTCCAATTTCATGAGTCCTTCCATAGAAACAACAACAACAAACCATGAGAAAGTGAAAACTAGGAGCAGAAACCCCTCTGTTATACAAGACATTGAAATTGATGGATGGCACATAGGCTGGAAGAGCTGTGACAAGCTGTGGAAAGGACACATTATTTGAATTAAACCCACAGGACTAGGCAACAATCTGGGAGGACCTGTACGAAACTAAAACTGATCACTGCTAGTCAGTTGTGCTATCCTGTACGTCATATGGCAAATCAGTTTGACAGGCTGTTACTTAAACTGCAGGACCTGAGAACTCCTCCTGATTCTCCATTCTGGCTGTGTCCCACCTGCCCTCCATGTCTGTGTGAGGCAATGGTTTGCATCGTCTTCCCCATATCTCTTTCTTGGTTCACTACATAGTAAAACTCTCACACTCAGGGCAGAAGGCAGCAATGATGAGGTCTGGCTGGTTCACCTACTTACAGGACTGGGGTGGGGTTAGTAATTCAGCGTACAGGCTTTGCAAAGCAGACATACAGCAAAGAGATGCTCTGGGATCTGGGGCTGTGTGGGTTAAATGAAGACAATTGCACAGATTGTGTATAGTGGGATTGGAGCATCTATCATATGGGGAGGGGCTGAGAGAGCTGGGACTGTGCAGCCTGGAAAAGAAAAGGCTCAGGGAGATCTGATCAATGTTTAAAATATCAGATGGGGGTGCAAAGAAGACAGAGCAAGACTCTTCTCGGTGGTATCCAGTGAAAGGACAAGAGGCAATGGGCCAAAACCGAAATACAGTAAATAGCACTTAAAGATAAGAAAAAGACTTTTCTTCTGTGAAAGTGGCTGAATGCTGGAACAGGTTTCCCAGAGAGGTTGTAGACTCTCTGTCCTTAAGATATACAAAACCTGACTGGACATGGTCCTGGGCAACCTGCTCTAGCTGACCCTGCTGATTCTGTGATTTTGTGTTATTAATATGTATATGCATATATATGTAATATACATATACACGTGTATACATATATATATAAAAAACTGAATGTAGATTAGTTATCTTTAACTTACATGCATCATTGCCACATACGGGAAAATCCGCCCAGAAGAGACTTACATTTGTTAGTACATTTTTTACTTTTAACCTACTATATAATTCTCAGTAAAGGCACCCTAACAAAATGACTGGCTCAAAAGGTAGTGAGTAGCATTAGCAGCAAACTACTTCTGCATGTGTGCATGAGTGAGTGGATGGGTGAGCCTCATGGATCTAATTCACAGTATGACTGAATACAATTAAAGTTGCAGACAGAAAGGCAATGGACTAAAATAAATAAGGAAAAATAAGGCAAAAGGGATGGGAGAAGTCTTAAGAAAGGAGATATAGAAGGATCTGTAGCTACTTCCTTATTTCTGTAAATAAAATGGGGACCTTTTCTGACCTTTGAGGTCAAGTGGCATATAACACCCTAAATCTCTACAGCCAAACTCTCTTCTGCCCTTAAAACTGATAATTCCATCCCCCAAATCATGCCAATGCAATGTCTAGGAGAACACTAGTAGGCATGTTCGTTGTATTATTATTGTATTATTATAGTATTGTATTGTAGTTGTCACTAGTTGGTTGTATTGAAGGGTGTGGATTATTACAGGATAGTTTTAAAACCTGAGCCCTTATTCACTCATAGTGTACTAATATAGACGAAGAATACTTAAATTATAAAATACACCTTAGACATACAGAAAACAAAAATCCAAGTCCTCAAAAAACCCTCAAGCAACATCTGCTATATATGTCGATGAATAACACGATATCATAAAGGAGTTAGATTACTGAAGAGTATCCTATCAATATTCTTTTGCAAATCATACATTTCAATTCACCTTAAGAGGCATTTTCCTAGATATTTCCTTTTTTTTGGTTGTGATTTCCTTTCCAGTATTTGTTATTGCTTTCATATTATCTTTTACTAAATAACAGATTATTAAAAAAAACCAACATATGGATACAAAGATCTGCACACATACAACAATATTGGAAATAGAATAAATCAAACCTTCTGCAAAATATATATAAATTACAAAATAGATGTTCCAAGGGAAAATAAACAAACAAACACAGAGAGAAAAAAAGATGCGTCATTGATTTTGCTGGTCAGGAATATGCCTTAAATATAGAGATTCATAAACTTGCCTTAGATTCAAATAATATTCCTTTTCTTGAAAACATTCCCAGTCCCACAGATGAAGTATGTATAACCTTGACTGCTGAATGAAATGTCTATATATTTATTAGTGATGGCTTAACCATGACTGCCATTACATAAGTGTTTTGGTTTGCATCAGGAATACACCTGCGAAGTAAATCTCTCTATTGTCCCCTTAATTGTGCTTTGGTTAACATTGTGGAGAGGGTTGTAGCACATGGATAGGAATCCTTTTGGATTAAATGAAAATGCAAGATATGCTCCAGGGTTTCACTTTATGAAATCCAGCCACAGTGGGCATTGAGCCTATAAGAGATCTACAGTTAATCAGAATTAAAAAAAAAAAAACAAAAAATGCTAAAGTGTGTTCAAACATCCGGTGCTTATCTTGTTGAGTTTTGCTCAACACGTATGTTGAGTTGATTTACTGATCATCAGTACCTGCTGATGTGGATGTGCCATCGTTCCCTCAGACCATGATTCCAAATTTGAACTTAATCTGGATGTATTATTTCTGACTGAACTTCAAATAAAAAGTACCATGCTAAAAACAAGATGAAAACAAAATCCTTAAAGGATTCCAGATCAATTAAAAAATAAAACATAAGAACTTCAGGTATCTTCAGTGTGATCCTGTATAACTTAAGTAAGTGTCTAGAACATCATGTGCTGTCAAAGTTTAACCAAATTAACAATCATTGCTGTTTATTTTAAATCCCATCTCAGCTGATTCCTTGGTAGTATGACAAGGGAAGAATTTGTAAGTAAGTGAAGTATAATGGTTTCCTCATGTTCTTGTTGAACTCAAATGTCACCAGAGATGGCACTGATTGGCAGTTTCAGGAGGGATGCAAAGGGTTGCATAGAAATGAAAAATTACCAAACTTTTCTCGCACCTGTAGAAACAACCTCTTGATCTTTTGAGACCAGCAGCAGGGCACTGTGGACACATACTTATAAGGCGCATACTGCACCTGGTCTGTGGCTAGGAAGAGTTGTTTTTTTTTTTTTCCTGGCAAGGCTATCAGTAACTTCAAAATATATCGCTAGAGATGAAACAAAAAGGAAAAGCTGCAGAGTTTTGATGAACTATTCAAATATAGTATTTTGCCTCTTGGAGTATCTAATATTGACACATTTATTTTTAGAACTGCTTCAGGTTGACACTAATATATTCCACTTCAGGGAGAGGTTGAGTGTAGTCACTTTTTAAGATGCATCTTATATTTAACTCTTTTAAATACAAGATGTGTCTTGTATTTAACTCACTTAAGATGTATTTAACTCTTTTGAATTTCCATTTCCTTTCTGGGGCAAACATATTTTCTAAAGTCCCCATAAACAAAGTCCCCATGAACAGATAGATTTCTTAATAAGCCTAATTTTAAGGCAAGATTCATCCTCCTGTAATTACTAGTCCCAAAGAAACGTGCATTGTTTGGATGAGGCATTTGTAATGAGATAATTTCTTCCAATATAAGCATCTGAACTTTAAGATTCTACCCTAAAATAACAGTCTAGATGTCATCCATGGGTACTGAATGTATTAAATGGATGAATCACTGTCTGGAACTCCTTTTCTCTTTTCATGAGCTAGAGAGGACTTTTGTATAAACGAAATTAAGAGACCTAAGGCTGGCATTTCAGACCCCCCGGGCTGCTGCTGACCATACCTGCCTTTCAATCCAGTTCAGAAATATGTTAGACTTTATTATGAGTACCTGGAAAACACAGGGTTAACCAAAGGAGTTGGACCTGTGAGTTGTTGCTTTAGAGCAGAGGAAAGAAAAATCAGTATGCCTTTTGAGGGGGGTCAGAAATTAGCTATTTTTCACCAATAATATTTTGCCATTTTCATTAGCCTTTCATTTACCAATTTCATTTCTTATTGACAGAGGCACTCAAAAAGTATTGTGAAATTACACTTTGGCATCTCACACAAACCCAGATTCTTTAACTAATCCGATGGCCTTCAGAAAACGATGCTTACAACAGCACTTATGCCACTTCATAAATCAACAACTCGTATGTTCCACAGCTGCAGTGCTGAGTATACCCATAACAATGACAAACACCTCTCTGTCATGATCCCATTCTTACTGCTTTAAACACACAAAAATGGCTAAATATGGGCATTTGGAGCCTACATGGTAGCTTGTCAGATACCATCACTAACAAATGATGTTCTTCAAAACTGATAATCTTCTAAGGAAGATTTAATTAAAATATTCCTGCCTCAAGTGGGAATAAAATCTGAACACTTTAAATTAAGACAGATAGTATCTTGCTAAAACACTTGAATGTTAGCCTCAGTAATTTCTTTGCTTAAAAAATATCTTAAGTTCTGTGCTGTGTGGACTATAAATTTTGGCACAAATGCGAGGTTGTATCACAAAATGTACACTTAACTTTCACTTCTAAGAATTTCTTTGAATAAGTATTGCATTGTCAATGGCATTACGGATATGACTCATAAAACTTCCTCAGCAAATCACACAAAAACCACTAAGGCTTAAATCTGTGAACTATATAAATCCAGCATTTGACATTTGTATCTTAGTTTGCTTATGATTTAACTTAACCTATATAACATACAGAACTTTGTGAAAATAAACTGAACACAGTAGTTATAAGATAAAGGGTTATTATTTTTTATTAATTATTAACTTTGCACTGATTTGTGGGGAAGAGGCAGGAAAGAAAAGTTCATATTCACGTGTTTTAAATTTCCCTGATGTCTCTGTTACTATGGGCCACCATATAAATGCTGTACATTTACCAAGGATGGAGAAAGCCATTGTTGAGTGGCTTGTGTGAGCAGGTGCCCTGATCACTCTGATCCAAATACATCTGCATGTGCTTGTCAGGTTAAATGATTTTTTTTCTGGAATTCAGCGATAATTGCGATTCAGTAGTAGAACATACATCTCAGCCAAGGATTCTTGTTACTCTGGAAGCACCTGTTACTTTTTGTAGGCCTTCCAAGTCTCTTCCTAAGTCTTTTCCCTTTGACCAGATGATCATGTTCCCTTCGCCCAGCCTGGTGCTTAACAGAGCCCTGATTACTTACAGGGTAAGTAGACAGAAGAGGATTGCGCTTTTATGTGAGTTAACAGATTCTCTTACCTTGGTAGAGCCTTTTAAGGACTTGGAAGGTAATATTGGGTGAGTTTCCTCACATGGTATAGAGCAGTTTAAGATTATCTGTTTTCTCCCTTCAATATGTCCACAATCTCACTGGATTACAGATAGGAAATATGGATATGAATACACTGTCTACATTCACTGTATGATGATTACATAATTCAGTTCAAACAAATAGTCAGGTTAAGCCTCATTACCAGTTATGCAGGCTATGCAGTTCTTCAACCAAAATGATCCCTTTGAAATGAGTCTTTACCATTTGAAAGTAAACAATATATTTTCCTTCAGGTGATATAAAATTGTACTTCTCTTCAAGCACTACTTCAGAAAAAAAGTATTTCAGAATGGGGGGTTCATCATACCATAGACAAGTTTCAGCTATGTTAAAAAAAAGAATTCATAAGTCTGAATATATTTACTTCAAATCTATTTCACTCTTTGTGTGGCTGAGACTTTGCAGAATTTGGAGCTAAGCTAACAATGACTTGGAAATGTATATAAGACCTCACTGATACTAACTTTGTAATGTCTTGGCCTTTGATGTTTTTGGTCCCTAGCACTCAATCTCCATACTGCTCATACAGTGTGTAGGAAGTAGCAGGCATTTCAAGAAGTAAATCAAACTCCATTAAATGATGAGGAAGTTGTTCAGATTTAATCAGCAGGAAATGCTAAATCCTACATGCTCTCAGGAACGTTGGTTTATGGGGCAGAGCAACAAGTACGCAGTTCTATCCATTCTGATCCAGAACTTCATGGCAGACAATTAGTCTTCTAGTTCTTTGATTCCTGTACTAAATTGGAAGAAGAAGGTTTAGTAGCAAGAGAAGGACAAAGCAATGGTAATGATATTGTGATATAACTCAGGAACAGGAAGGTCTTGAATGTTTGTTCTTGCTACAAGAATTAAGACCTTTACCCAGTAATAAGAAGTGCTTGGAGTAGGACTAGGACCTCAGATTGCCTTTTGTGGGATTTGGACACTATTCCATATACTGGTAATATCTCAGAAGGCTGACAAAAGAATGAGAGCACCAGGATAGTCCCGGACATATATAGAGGGAGAATTTGGAAGTATAGTGTGTTTTCAGTGAGGTGCCCAGTTCTAAAGTATTTAAAGCTTCCAGAGTTATGTGC
The DNA here is from genome assembly GCF_036370855.1 of Dromaius novaehollandiae. NCBI lineage: Eukaryota > Metazoa > Chordata > Aves > Casuariiformes > Dromaiidae > Dromaius > Dromaius novaehollandiae. The sequence goes on along the minus strand of NC_088100.1, from coordinate 48,179,855 downwards.
TAATGAAGATGGAAGGAAGATAAATGCTGGACTGAAGGTCTGTTTTGACTTGAGCAGGAAAATATATGCATATTACTATGAATGTGTTGGATTCAGCCCCATCTAAAGAAGGGAGTTTCAGCTGCACTAAGGGAGCTGAACTTCTCACTTTATTTTTCATTAGGTATGTGTCTACAGCTTCCTCTTGACCAAGGTCTTGGCTTCTATCACTGCAAGGAAACATAGAAAGGTAGCTCCTGCAGGATTTATGCTTTTCTGCTGTTTGCAGCTGTCACTGCCTCTGTGCTTCTGTGTTGATGGAAACAGCACAGATTTTTGTTCACAAGCTACAATGGAGATAGAAATTTATTCAGTGGAGTTATATATTTTCCCTCAGCCATCCTCTTCAGGCCCAGAGGATTTTTTTCCTGCATGGACAGGGATGTATTCTGCTTAAGCAACACTTCCCTATATTTATTCACATTTTTTTCTCCCTGCCCCTGTGTAGCTTGGGTATAAACATACGTTATTTGGCCTTTATTTATGGTAACTCTGAGGCATTATAATGCAAGGGTAATTTTCAGCATAACATGGCAATGTAAATACAGGACTGTAATTTAGTGCATTAAGTGTCATTAGGCCTCACTGTAAAATCCAACCGAGTATTTTTGAATATAAAATTGTAAACGTTCATCTCCGAAGAAGAAGGGAAAGAAAAGACTTTGTTACAGAAATGCTGCTTTTCTTTCAAACTCAGTGTATAACAGATTTGGATAAAACATATCAGTTGTTTTCTACTAAAAACAGCAACAATCAGAGTTCTTTACATAAATTAAAAATAATAATAATAAAAAAGTAGTCCCTGCAGCAAACATAATGGAAGGGGTTGACAGTCAAAGGATGCTAAAGCATTCAATTATTGACTGAGAGCAGTCATTTGGAAGTAGGTTATTTTTCTCTCTAGTAGTGAGGAATATACCCGAGGGCTTCCTGTTTTATTGTGAACCTGTAGCTTTATCCAGCTTGGCATTTACTTTTTCTTCTAATTATGACCATTGGCCATTTGTCAGTGTTTACAGTCATGGCAAGGTTTGTGGAGAGTTCACGCTGTATACGTAGAAGAAGTGAGATATAATTACTTTTAGTACTGACTGTGTTCCAGGTGGATGTATGTAATTGCACAGAAATGTTTGTGTAGGTTTCTGTCTTTCATGAATATACAGACCACTTGTAACACAACTCTGGGCCCTTTTCCAACTTTATTTTTATTTTACTAAATTTTTGTAAAATTTCTAATTTCAAATAAAATGAAAGGGACACAAGATACCAGTGCAGGCTTTACACAATGTTCCGTGTTACTCAGTCTAAGGTTTAGTTTACATCATAGAAAATACAGGAAAAAGGAATTTTTTTCAGTCTCTAAGCTTTGGCCTCAACAGTTGAAATAGGCTTTATTCACTTCAACAGATGTTCTTCATCCTTCTGAATTAACTGAACTACAAGTCCTTCTCCTTAACATCATTAATTTTGTTTCCTTGAAAAATGGTTAATCTTTGGTTTCTGGTTGTTCTTTATTTCTTTTGTAAAAGTTGACTCTCCTGTTCAGAGTCAGAAAGCCAGCTCTCTGCAGTGCTAGAAGACCCTGAGGTCTTCTTGTTGCTTTAGTGGTTTTATTTTGTCAGTTTATTTTTCAGCTTCTGTTTTTCCTATAACTTCTCATGTCCCCAGGAACTGGAAATATACAAACACAATTCTATTACATTTGGTGCTACTTACTCTTCAGATGCTTAGTCCTTCCTTTTCTGACTGTTTCCTACCTTTTCCCAGACATCGGAAGTTGCACCTGCTGCTTCTGCCTTTTTCCCCAGAAGGAATTTTTATTTACTCTATGTCCATTGACTATCTTTCTGTTTTCTGACTTTAGAAAGTTACATCGAGAAGGCAGTTGTCCACCTTCATACTTTCCAATTTTCTACTGAAGTGACTGCTTCAGTAGGATGTAATAAAGTGGCTTCTATGATGCTGAGCTGTACAATAGACAGGAGAAATACTAATCATCTAGTGAGAGGGAGAAATTTAAATAATATATCAATACTGCTTGGACCTTAAAAAAGAAATGGGATAAACAGTCAATGCGTTCATGTGCACTGAAAAGTTAATGGTAACAAGTCTCATCACAGCTCTAACTACTCTGTAAGACAGTTCTCCTTAATTTCCTGCTGCGACCATGAATCCACGGAAGAATAAACTGCCCTGATGGGACCAGAGCCTCTTTGTGCCATTGATGAGAAGAGTTTGAGAAGAGGAAATAATAGCTTTTGGGAAATCAGTGTTCTGAATGTAGCTCTAGTACCATACTATGAATATAGCAAATTTTAAGGACTAAAAATTTCCATCATGTACAAAATGACAATAATTTATAGAATAAATTTTTCAATGTTTTCCTCCACAGCTCAACAGAAAAACAAAAATCAAAATACAATGCCCATGCAGAGACATATAATTCTTTATTGCCTGATATTATCAGTGAAATTAAACTGAATAATACTTAAAGAGGATTAAAAATGCACTATTGGTCGCAATAGTCTCTAACTAACTGAATTCTGGAAAAAACTAATTGAGAATTATTCTAATAAGCAGGTGAATTTTTTGTTGGGATACATCAGCTCATTGAATCTGAATCTCTCCAGGAGGTGGGTGAAAAAAGGTAAATCTTTAGAAGAAAAACAAAACAAAATAAAATGAAGAAACCAGACAGAAAGAAAGACAGAAAACTCATAGCACAAAGGGGCCAATAGTTGAGGCTTCAGGGCACTCATCTGGAGTATTGATATTCCAGACTCCTAATCCAGGTTCCCTGCTGTGCTCAGCTCAAAGCAAACAGTTTACTATGTGTCAGGCAAGTGTTGTGATTAGTTGCCCATTCTGGGATGCATCTCTTCTCTCTTCCACTTTGTTTAAAATGCTTTTAAGAAAACAATACCCCTATCCCAGGGAAGTTCCCCAGATAATGAATGTGTCATTTGCCTTTTTGATGAAAAGTAATTTTAGGTTCACCCAAAAGCAGAATGTGAGAAATTCTGTAGTTTCAAAATCAGTAATGGTGGAGTAGGAAAACCCCTTTGCCTTCCCCTTAATTCTTTTTTTTTTTTTTTTTTTTTTTTTTTTTTTTTTTTAAATGTGGACTGTATCTTTATCTGGCACCTAGCACACAAGAGGACTTGTCCGGAGCACTGGCTTTTAGGTGGTATCATGATATAATAAAAAACTCTTTTTGATCATGCTTCCTTATGATCAAGCACACTACTGAAAACAAAATATATTGAGAAGTATCTAAATTTCACATACCACACTGGCATACATTAATAGCAGCATTATTTTTAGGATAATGGAAAATAGTGCTGTTGTTCAGAATTCTTCCTCCATTGCATTGTGAAAGTAGAAGGGATTGCACAGTTTATTGCTACAGCTCTTACATTGTCAGGTTTTACCTGGAAAAGTGGATTGGGATGTTAAAAATCTGGATACAGGCTTACACTGACATTTCTATTTATTTCTCAAGTAAAACAGATTGTTATTTTGGATTTTGGCTACTTTTTCTGCACTTACCACTTTCAGGTCAGAAGTTTTAATTGATAACCATTTTTCCCTAATGTACGTGAAGTACATGCACAGAAAACAATAATTAAGTAGTCTTCCCTATTTTAGACCCTTGTGATGATTTTATTTCTTTTTCCCCAACCTTCTCATACAAATCTATCCTTGAAATTCCATCCTAACAGTAAAAACTAGGGAGATCATTTCCATGTATGTTTGACCTTTCTGTCATGAAAGGTACAGTAATGTTACTGCTGCATGAACTAACAGAGCCCCTAAAGGTATAGAGCAGACATGGAACTGATTAGGTTTGTTTTAGGCTTATTAATTTTTGGACAGATTCCACAGACACTTTATATATGACATTTCTAATGAAATGAATGGCATCTCAGTGGGAGTTCTATGAGCAGTTTAGCAAGAGATGATTAAAAAGGAGGAAAATATAAGGTACAGTGAAGCAGAGTGCTTAAATTAACAGTGTTATAAAATACAAAAATTTAGGCCCTGAAAATGCCATGTTTATTTGCAGTATATTAAACTGTCACTAAACTTCTGCTTTATAACATTCAAAAGGGTAAAGAGGGTATATTTCCCAGTAATTGAAGGAAGCCAGGCTAAAACTCAAGTCACATGTGGTCCTGACTGTTTGTTTTATGGACTGTAATAGTACATCCTCAGTAAATAAATCTAATTAAAAAAAGAAGAACAATTATTTTTAATTCTAAATCTTAATTAGGATATATAATATAAATATAGTTATTTTGTCTTTTCCTTTTAAAGTGTACTACTATGCAATCTAAAGATGATCACAACCACCTGGAGTTTTTCTATGGAAGGTTGCTTGGAAAAGTTTTAACTCATGCTTCCTTATTGCTCAGTTCACACTGAGAGCTTTTTCTTATAGACCCCAGAAAAATTCATCTGCATCTTTGAATATCCTTCAAATGTGATGTTCTGATCTATCCTTCATTCCTGTCCTCTATTATTATCTTCTGGAGTACTATCTGATGTAAAACATTCTCATCAGTGGAGAAATACAGTGAAAATTAAATAAGTTTTTTCTTAAGAAGCCTTTTAAATATACCTAAAAGTACTCTTCTGCTTAAGCACTGAATGCATATGTCATGGTCTTATAACTTGTGTAAATGGGTTGTGAAGGAAGAACCCAAAGTATTCTGAGGTGGCTAGCCTGAGTCAGCTCCAGTGTGTGTATGGTGCACCAAAATATGGTTGTTTGACTGCCATTGTAAGTCCTAAAGGGATGCTAGCTTTCTAAGCTCAAGTACTGTGCTGCTAATGTGTGTTGTACGGCTGCATTCAGACCCACTCTGATTCAGAGCACCATGAGGGGAACCTCAATTGCTCACAAGTGCCTGTGTTGATACAACTGAGATATTCCTTTTCTTGGGGCTCTTTCAGAGGAACAACATCAAGCAGTTGTAGTTTCCTCTATGTTGAATCAAGCAATGAATTCCTAACAGCTGTAAAAGCATAAGCAACTATATTACTTGTAATTCTGAAGGGACATCTGTAGATCATCTAGTCCAACACCCCTACTCAGGAGAGGGTCAGCTAGAGTAGGGTCCTCAGTTCTGTGTCCAGTCGTGTTTTCAATATCACCAATGATGTAGGCTCCACAGCCTCTCTGGGAAACCTGCTCCAGTGTTTGACCACTCTCACAGTTGAAAAAGATTTTTCTATGTTTAAATGCAAATTATTGTATTTCATTTTGTGCCAGTTGCCTCTTCTCCTGCCACTGGGCACCACTGAGAAGAGTCTGGCTCTGTCTTCTTAGCTCTGCCCATCAGGTATTTATACACTTTGATCAGATCCCCCATCAGTCTTCTGTCCTCCAGGCTGAACAGCCCCAGCTCTCTCAGCCTCTCTTCGTATGAGAGATCCCTTAATCATCCAGTCCCTTCCCCCTTAATTGCTCCAGTCCCTTCATCACCTTCGTGGCCCTTTGCTGGACTTACTCAAGCATGTCCCTGCCTCTCATACTGGGGAGCCCAGACCTGGACACAGTACTCCAGATGAGGCCTCACCAGGGCTGAGTAGAGGGGGAGGATCACTGCCCTCAACCTGCTGGCAACGCTCTACCCAGCACACCCCAGGATACCAATAGCCTTCTTGGCCACAAGGGCACATTGCTGGCTCATGGCCAGCTTGCCCACCAGGACACCAGAAACAGTGGATACCTGTGGATGGAGGTGGTGTTGGGGACATGGCCAGAGACACATGCTTGGAAGACGGCACATGGAGCACACACTGCTTGCCCCTAAAAATCCTGGGCCTCCCACATTCATGAAAACAATAAATGCATCTTATAGAACCTAATTCCATTTGATTTGGAAAGCACCTTCTGGAGGAACGTACCACCATTACTCTCTTCTTCCATCTGCCATTTCCCATGACCACAACTCACAGTCTAGGCACAGTCTATAGCAATGCCAAGACATATAACTTCCTCTGCCTTCCTCCTCCCTCTTCTTGGAACAGGTGTATTTTACCTGTTGAGTTTCTCTGAGGCATTGCAGCATTCTGGAGTATGCCCCCTTTTCAAACCAGCCCTATCAGAGTTTGGCAGAAACCATATTCTACCTACCATGCTGGGGATGCAAAGTCCATGCCTGATCTGACATTTGGTGTAGAAGTGAGCCTCATTTGGTTCCTCTCATAGGGCAGGCTCAGGATCCAGGATGTGGCTCTGATGAGGGTTCTTCTACAAAATGTCATCACAGCACTTCTGGGATGCTGGGATTTCACGCTGTGTAACAGTTGGCATCCTAGGTACAAGTGCGCTAGTTGGGTCTGTCAGGATCACAGAAGCTCAGTCTGACTACTCTTGCATCTGACAGAGCGGCAATATGGCACAAATCAGTGGCACAACGGACTAGCCAGCATCCCTCCGTTCTAGTTAAGTTTTGTAGTTGCAGTACCACATGCTCAATCCATTTCCCATTTCCCATGGCGCTGCCATCACACTTTGAATATATTACCTAAATGACACTGGCCATCTTGTCTAGAGTGCCCCCCTTAGTATTTTTCCCAGTTTCTGCAGTGGGTCCAACTCAGACCTTTTCAAGGCACAGCTCAGACCTGGCCTTCAGAAGAAAGCAGCTGCAGGAAAGATGCTATGGGAAACAGTGCACTGTGCTGTGTGTGCACAGATGGTATTAAGGACACTGTTTACTTCACAGAGACATCTGGTTTTAAGGCCTGGAAAGCATCCAGGACAAGCTTGGAGGCTCCCCTGCATACTCAGAACCATAGGCTGGCCCATTTCAACCCTAAGCTGGCCTTACTGCAGAGCGTTAGTGACCTCACCCACACAAGAGAGTTGTTCAAGCAGCAGGGGATCAGGGAGGCTATTTGGATCTTCTTGACTGTCTCATCCACTTGAGTCCTAGCCCTCTCTTAAGGCAGTACTGGCTCCTGTTGCTCCACAGTTTACATTGCATTCACATTGCAGAACCTTCTTCTTCTTCTTCTTCTTCTTCTTCTTCTTCTTCTTCTTCTTCTTCTTCTTCTTCTTTTCTTCTTCTTCTTCCTCTTTTTCCTCTTCTTCCTCTTCTTCCTCTTCTTCTCCTTCTCCTTCTCCTTCTCCTTCTTCTTTTTCTTCTTCTTCTCCTTCTTCTTCTTCTCCTTCTTCTTCTTCTGCTTCTTTTTTTTCCCAGCCCTCCACCTTCTGCTTTTATAACTGCTTTTCTTTCATTTTAAATATATTTTCTGGACAGCTAAGTTTTGTACAGTATCCTTTGTAAAAGGCTTACATTGTTTGCTAATGTTGTGGCCTGGTCAATAAAGGATGTTTAAGTGCCTGGGTAGATACCATGAGTACAGAGGACAAAGCAACATTGGGAAAGAATAACCAATAAGACTAGTGGTGACAATGTCCTGTGTGTGACACGAGAAGGAAAAATGCTTTGTGAGGATTTCTGTCTGTGTAAAGCATGGAGAAGAAAAAAAAAAAAAAAGAGGTCACTGAAAAAGAGCAAGGCAAAGAGCAAAGAGAGGATAATGGAAAACAAGCCCTGACGCTGCAGCTCCTAGGGAGACGGAGGGACTGTGGTTGTCACTGTACAGTGTGGTGAGACAGAGCTCACAGACCCAAAGCCTGAGAGTGGAGGGCAAGAGGATGGGGACAGCTATGGCTGAATAGTAAAAGAGAAGGAGAGATGAAACCCAGACCTATTTTTAGCTACTATTACAGTAAAGCTGAAAGATCTAAATGAGCCATAGTGTTTGTTGCTCTAATGGAGCTGACCTTGAGGCAGACAGGCACGGATGGTCTCACACACTTCTCTGTCAGAAAGTCCTATGGGCCAGGAAGGCCAGGCTGGTCACAGAGGAACTGGAGGGCCCGATTCTGCTCTGACTGCTCCTGCCGGAAAGATTCATCACTCTCTCTTCAAGTTATACAGTGCACATTGGGCAGACATGGCACTCATGGCACTGAGGCTTGGTGTCAAGCCAGCCTGTCTCTGTTCATCACTGAGCAGCCAGCTGGATGAATCGCTCCTTTGAGATCCTGCAATAGGATGACAGGGCCCAGCTGAAGGGAACACATTGCCCGCAGTTGTTACCAAATGCCCACATCATGCACAATCATATCTGGTAAGCGTTACCAGCCAAGATGTGGCACTTGGCACTCCTCCAGGATGCCTTTATCTGTAGATACCTTTACACTATCTGCATGTCACAAGCTTTACCAAGGTAGTGCCCAATTCTCCTTTGGAGATTTATGCTATAAACTGCTTCATCACTCTAGGTTTATTTAGATCAGATTTCATACCTCCGTTTTCTAACAAAAGACTAAAGCAATTCACTTCTTCAAACCTGAATGGCATTTTGCTGAGATCTGGTTTCAGGTTGCACTCTCTAAATCTCTCTATTCCTGTTACATATTTTTTTCATTGTGCTCCTCTTTGCTACTCCTACATATTACAAACAAACAAACAAACAAACCTAATGAGACCTCAGCCCCCATCAAGCCTTTCAGTATGCCAGATACCTTTTTCTAGAATGTTTCTTGTGAAAAGTATTTACTAGAGTGATTTCTCTTGAAGCACTATTCTTCCATACTGCACTTAAAGTAGTTAAATTGCTGATTGTTTCATCCCATATGATCTGTCCATAGTCAGAGATAAAGAAAATCTAGTAAATTGAATAAATTTGCCATGGAGATTTTTAAGTGATACATTTTTTGTAAAAAGATTGAAGTGTTTTCCCATCATTACTGTATTTCATGCTTTTTCTTAATAACCTGTGTATCCAAATCAATTCTCTTCTGCAGTCATCATTTTGAAGGTTCTACCATCTTTTCAATGATTTTTGCCATGCCCTGTATTTCTGTCTCCATTTTTGGACTTTCTGTTAATGGCATTTGTCTTGGGCATTTTTTGCACGGCACTTTTTTAGACAACTTGTTTAGTGTCAAGATCTTGTGAGCAGTTTTCAGTAGCATTCAGCTTACTGAAAACTGAAATTCAGAATTTGGTTGTCTAAGACAAATACAGTTATTCTAACTGAACACATCCATGCGATAGGTTATTTTTCCAATATTAAACACCTACATTAGGTGTATGTGAATCTCATATATCCCTTCATTGACCTTAAAATTCTTTAGATTGATTAGCTGAGGGTTATATAACTGACTTTTAGATGCCCAAATTAGGTAAACTGAATGTCAGTATCTTTTGCATTAAGATTTGTGTTCATGAAAACATCATCAAAGATTTTTACTGGTTACACTGATTTTACAATTTTTCAATTCTTTAAGCTGAGCTGCTGGAGTATATTATAATGTACACTAATCATATAGCTAGTCTTGCCCATACAAGCAGTGTTAGTATGGCATGGCCTACGTTGTCCCACATTTGCTCTCAGAGGTGCTTTTTCCTTGTACTTCAGTGTCAGTTCTGAATGTTACAGGCTACTTGCTCAGGATCTAATCAGATAATTATATTTGCCTCATTATTCTCCTTTATCTTATTCTGCATTGTAGCAAAACCCCCCCCAAACCCTAAACCAAACCAAAGTCCCCAGCTTTCTATGTAGAGTGCTCTTAGGTTTTTATAAGGAAAGACGAGGTCTGAAGGTCTTGCCTCCTAGAAATCCAGAAACCTATTTGAACTAGCACAGAAGTGCTCAATAAATCTCTTTACACTGTGGAGCTATTTTTCCTGTTCTTTTTTTATTTGATGTGTGTCAGTTATTCTTCATAATTCATTTGATTTTTGGCACCTCATATATCCAGAGTATATATCCACTTCATATATCCAGAATATGTATATCCAGAATGTTGTTTTGTTTTGCTTTACATCATACAAAATATGTATACTGCAGAATTCCTGGTTTACTTCCTTTGTTACACACTTCGTTTTTAGACTTTGTTTACATGACAGAAGGCCATCGTCTGTATAAAAGGCCAAGATAATTCAGAATAGACTCATCTAAATATCAGAAGCACACACAGCACAGCAGCATGGCAGTCTATTCCAGGTATAGCACATAGCTAGACCATGGGGGTAAACATGTGCAGGTAGAGTACTGTTCTAACTTGCTTATAATGCCTTCAGGTGCACTTGAATAGCTTTGTACTCCATTGCATTGGAGTAAGTAGGCATCCTTTTAACGCTTTTTGTAGCTGCTGCCACAATTTTGTCCTTGTATGCAAAACCATTGGTTTTAAATGACTTAAGCAGCTTTGATAAATTTTCCTACTTGTTTTGCTGAAGTTGTTAGTGAATATGCTTACAGATATTCCAGACTTTTTCTCCAGTGTGTATTAGAAAATAAGAAAGACCAGTAATCTCCACAAAGTCCTACACAGATTTGATACACAGATTTGATTTATTTTTTTATAACCCATCCAGATCTCAGAAATATTTCTGATTTCATAGTTCAGAGGCTGAATACTTCTGGTATTATTCTGTATGAAAGCCATTACTGAATATATTTTACTCCCATAACGTGCTTTGACTGGTTTACGAAGAAAAGCTTTTCAGACACACCCTGTCAACTGTTCAGCTCAGCACAACTGAGTGAGACTGACCAAGATGTGGTCAGTTATTTACAGTTTAAACACAGTTTTTTTAAACTGCGTCTCAGAACAAAACATGTTTTTCCTTTAAGTATTATGGCCTATGATAATAGACTCTAATGCTGTACTTGAGAATCTAATTAACTGGAGACCTCAATAATAATCACTGATATATAAAAGACATAAGTCTGGTGATGGCCTTTATGAATCTTCCAGGGGCTTTCTTAAGTTCAATATCAGGTAAAATCTTCAGACACCACTTTAGAAATAAAAGCACATACCGGCTCTTAAAAGACTATTTCTCCATGGGCTCCACAGAGTCATTGCCTGGAGCACTGTGTGCCCTGAACAGCAGTGCTAGTGACATGGAGAAGAGCTGTCCCCACAGAAGCCCTGGACACCGCGATGGTCTGAAGAATGAGTATGGCACAAGGCTGAGGATCCCGAGCTAGGTGCACTTGAATGGGTTTTATCAGGCACCTTTCACTGTGTCTGCTTAGGGCTCACAGGCTCCTGCTGGAAGGTCATTTGGGATGTTCAGAGTATGAGTCCTCTTACCTGACTGGCCAACACTTAGACTACATTGCCTTATACCAGAATGAAGAAACCTCAAATGTTAATTTATGCCTTATGTTTATTATAGTTGGTACAGTATTAATTGTTTTTTAGAATATACTCTGACTCTTTAGAATATATGGTTCCCTCAAATGATGATTCCTTCCTTAGTCATTATATTTTCTTTGCAATCCTCAGGTATCGTTTTATGTAGAATCCCTCCTCTCTGTTCAGTAAATCTCAATCCTCAAGCTGGGGGTTGTAGACACTTTGTTAGGTAATGTGATTTTGAAGACAATCTTTACTATTCTCTAATATAATTAATGTAACTTCACTTCTCCCTGCTGTATGTTTAAAAAAAAAAATGGTTGAGAAAAGAGTAGCACAACATCCTCTTCTTTCCTCTTCTTCATTCAAATGCTGATATAGTATCTTTATATGTCTTTTCACAAGGAACAAACCATAGCAAAACACTGTGTGTATTATATATATCATATCCCTAGAATCTGTTCCCACTAAAAAATCAGAACTTGATCACCTGTAGCAAACTGCATTGGCATGATCAAGGGAATGGACTAAGGCATTGATCTTGGCTTTAGCATTCTGGGTGATGATAAATAAGGCAAAACTGCATTTGTCAAGGTCAGAGAAATGGAGTTTATTAGACTATTAACGTCCTTCTAGAACTTGTTCTTTAACAGGCATATATATATATACAGCGACACTATATATAATGCAGAGTGTAATGTCTCACTTCTTAAGAAGGTATTCATGCTGTTAGCATTTAATTCTACTTCTTCAGGATATTCAGCATCTGCCCATTTCTCTCTAGCACAACTTTGAGATTTTGGTGACTTCCCAAGCCTGGAATATTCAGGCCGTCAAGACTCACTTTCTACAGGAATGAAAAGAACACAATGAAAAAAGAGAAAAAAAAAAAAAGGCAACAGAACTCATTTTTTTATCTTCCTTGTTCATAAAAGACACAGTTAGGAAGGCATTTTTGGTGAGGGATGTGAACTTTGTATCTTATGCTTAGATGTGCCCTTAATTTTCTAGCCTCTTGTAGTGCTAAATTGACAGGATTATGAAAAAAGCTTGGCCGATGCTTCCTGAAATGGCAAAGGGGAAATAAATCAAGGTACTGTGATAGCATGCATGGTTCAGCAGAATGTAACATCTTCAGGGACCTTACCTGCCTCACATGCCTTTGTACCATCTCTGGGAAGACCTTTCTGGTCTTCCTAACCTTCCTGGTCCAAACCTAACTTCATCATATGACCCCTTCAGCAGAGTCATTATAAGAGCTTCTGTTGATTAAAACCCTTATCCCTTCACATTTTCTGAGGTTTTCAGAGTCAGGTCTCTGCTTTAGAAACTGCTTTGTGAGTACTTTTCAGATTATCTGAACAGGAATGAGAGAAGAACAGTGACCAATACTTTTAGAGAATTTTTATCCTAGCTCTGCTTTTCCATGAGGAAAACAAAACCAAAATTTAAGATAGCCCAACCCCTGGCTATGTATTAATGATTATGAGTAATTAGAATTTTTTTTATCATGTGATCCCCTTTCACCTTGCTCCCCCATTAAGCCTCCTCACAAGAGAAAGTCAGCTGCATTACTAGACTCCTCCTGAGAAAGGAGATACTGTATATGGCAAAGACCATGTGGAAACTGAGCCAATTTTTTAGGTGGGCCAGCTCGTGGCAGAGAGTGAGCCTGCCATGTGAATAGGGCATGGCAGTAGGGAAGAACAAGATGAGTACTAAATTGCCTTCATCCCTGGGGTAAGCACACCTCCTAGGGATAACCCAGATGGCTCTAACCATTTTTTATCTTGTGAGCTCATGGCCAATATTGTGCCCAGCAGTGAAACAGCTCAGAGGGAAATAGGGAACCATTTACAGTCTGGCAAGCAAGGACAAAAGCCAGAAGTGGGTGGAAGGGCTGTGCCTGGTATTTGATGGCCTCATTTACTCTCCGGCCACTATGGAGCTAAGGCAATTTCTGCTTCCAGTGCTGGCAATTTACCTAATACCTTTTCATGGCAGATATGACAGGGCATTCAATTCTGTCTTGTACAAGGCAAGTGCCTTTTGTCAGGAAAAGTATTGCTGAAAAAACCATGCAGTTGGCACAAACAGTGGAGGGCTAGGCCTGCCTGCCAGCTCTATATGAGTAAATGAAAGGGTGCCTGGAAATGGTCCTGAGTACTGGAACTGAACTCCCTGTACTGTTAGACCACTAAACATGGGACCCTATCACTCACCCAACAAATCTTCTGCACAGCTCAGCAGTTAGCACAGGCTAGGCACCATTCCCAATAAGCAGTGGCTGTCATGCTGTTGTATGGCAAAAGTACATAAAAAAGTTCTTCCAGCCTTGCAGGACTTGGCCTTGTTGGTCTCTAAGAAAGGGTGCTGTTGGGTGCTGATTTACTAAACTGCTTGAGGAACACACCAGAGGCTAGCCTGGAAATTTCCTGTTTCATGATAGCCTCAAGAATATACCCCAAATTACTAAAAGTGTGATGGCTTTGTGGATGACAACAGAAATATTGTAATTGGACAGTGTAATGCAGGAAATCTCCAAAGAGATTTACTTATAAGCACATTCTTATATTTAAATTTGCCAAATTCCAACTAGTTTCCAGACCACAGCATTAAGTATAATGTAGCTTAAACTTAGAAAAAAAAATAGGCATATGCTAATATCTTTAAAAGCACAGGTGCAGTTTGCAAGTTCTCTGATTGTCTTTACAGAGGTCTGGAATCAGTCTGCCAATGTGTAGCCACTAAACCACTTCATGACAGGTAAGAAATGGGAAATTTTCATGTCTATTGAACACCACAGATTTTCCCAGTGGCTCAGAACAAAGCTATTTTCGTACAGATTTTTTTCTGTAATTAGGTACTCCGGAAGAATTCACATTGTTCAATGGCTGTCAATCTTTTATTTTCTTATTTCTATAGAGAAGTGTTTCAGGCCACAGATAGTTTGATGTGCAGAGATATGACACGAATAAAAACACTCTTTAGATTAAACACAGAATCTTTAGAATTTCCCTGTACTTTAAAAACTGTTTATGATAATTTTATTATTAGACAACTATAAAAAGATGGAAAGCCAGCATTCATATAAACAAATATCATCCTACTAAGATAAAGATTTCTTAGATAAAGTCATGTGTGTGAATAAAGAAGTTCTATATAACTATATTTTATTATAAGAAACTCTTCTGATGTAAAAACAGACAGTAAATAATACATATTCCAGTACTGTATGCCCAGAGAACCTGAAATGCATACAATAAAGTACATCTGTAATACAGCTCTTTATCTTTTGGTACATTTCTGTGAAGGTGTGCAACTATTAGCAATTTCTCAAGGACAAAATTTTTAAAGATTATGGGGTCTGAAATTTACTCATATAATAGGTATGGTAGTTCAATACAGTAAATGTTAGCCATTCTTAAAATACATGTGTTTCTGAACATACCTGTTTCAAATATATTGAACAAACACTCTGAAGATGCAGGAGTTGGGCAAGTGAATCCTTTCAGAACAAGCTGGGTCCTGAAGGGAGACATTTTGTTTCCCGCTATCTGACTGAATACTGTCTTCTCCCGCAAGTGATCCTACTGAAATACTGTGAATAAGGATCAAATCATAGTCCTAACTGTATATTTCCTATGTAAGTTTCCATCTAGTCAAGGTAAAAAAGGAAAAAAAAAGGAAAGAATCACTATTCTTCATTCAAATCAAGTTGATAACTAAGGTCTCATTTAGTTGAGGTTAGATGAAAACTCTATTTGATTAAGTGAACACATGACCTATCAACATGTAAAACCTCACTATTAGTTTTCCAGCACAGGGACATTTTATCCTTGGTATCTATCCACTCCAAATGACTCTGTTCCAATCACAAATAGATTGTGTGGGGATAAAAATATCCTTTTCCAATTGGAATTTAGTTACTGCTAATGAAACCAAAGAAAACATTTCTGTTAGCATCCACAAAACAGCCATATTAATAGGTAGAAAATCAGATCTTTTCTTCTGAAACACGGAGAACTACCTATTACTCAGGGTTCTAATATTTTAGTGAAATTTACAAATCTCTACTATTAGAGATAGCTATAAAACTGTAAAACAAGCAAAAAGTTCCTTAGTATTATTAGATTTCAAAACATTAAGTAGCTGCTCAGCTCCAGACGATGATGAAGATTTAGCTAAGAGCTAAAATTAATCTTACAGCTGTGCACTACAGTGTTTCTCAAATGTAAATAGCTATGTGTAATGGTATTCATAAGAGTATTATTTCTGCTTCTTCTGAACCCAGTGCTCTTTCCTGATATCAGCAGTGTGCTTGTGAACAAGCAGCAGTAAATCGGTGAGTCCTGAAATCTCCGCACAAGAACAACATATGGTACTAAGTTTAGGTCTTCCCTAAGTATCATCTGCTTAAAGTATCTAGATATTATAATGAACCTTTCACACAAACCTAGTAATATAAAAAAGTTTTCAAGAATAAAAGTTGTGGAGAAATATTTAGGAAGACCACGTGTAACGTCTGGTGATGCTTGCTACACAAGTACCTTACTGACAGCTCCTGGAGTACTCTTTCATCTTGCCTCACAGATATGAATCCTCAGCAAACTGTGTGACACATTCAGCATAGCCTATTGAGTTGATGTTGAATTTCACCCAGTGTGAGCTTCACCCATGCTTCAGCATTCACACACAGAGTATTGAAGATTCAGCACTGCAAGCTAAAGAAGAAATGTCAAGAGCTATAATCAATAGGAAGAGAGTTCATTCTAGTGTTGTAGCTGAAGCCACTTAATAAACTTTCCCTTCTCTCAATTAATTTATTTTAGAAACCTATTTGAATTTGAATAAATATTCTAGTACTTAAAACACTTAATGTTTTGAGGGCACTGTTGGAATTTTAATTCATTCTCCCAGCACTGCCATGATAGTCTCTGTGACAAAATATTTTGTAACACAGACAAAGGAAGAAGCAAATAAAATGGTATTTTCAAACATACTGAGGTGATTTAGGAATATAGGACCTGTCAAACATCAGTAAAAGCTATGCTCCATAGTGAGTTAGGCACTATAGGGAGATTCATAATAAGCCTCTGCAGATCTGGTACAAAATGCTGCTACGTGTTGGTGTTACAGTTCCTTTCATGAAATCTGAATTTCACCTGCTGAAGGGTTAAATGTTATGGTGCAGTTGTGTGCAGAGCTGAAGTGAAAGCTTTGAAACTAATTGCTTACTCACCCCATCTCATACAGCCCCCTGTCTGTAGAAGGTCTAGGTTAAAGCGGTCAAACTAGCACCCTGGAGGTCAGCTCTCAGCTGAGAGATGATCCCACCTCCTGCTCCTCAGCCAAGAGGGGAGATCAAGAAAAATAACTCCATCCTGAGGGTGTACCAGAGGCAGCATGGGGAGCTAATTTCTTGTCATACATCCTGAGACTCAGGGTCGTTCTCTGCCGAAGAATGGTTGAATGTGCTGGCCAAGATGCAGTTATTGATACTGTCTAAGATTCTGCAAAGCAGTCTGTTAACTTTAGCTATCTGGCTAATAGTTAGCATTTTATTTAGTCTGGAGTCCTCTGGTCATAAGTATAGAAGTTATTCAAAGCTCCCAATAGCTTTGGCTTGTTTTAGAAATACTATAGATGCCTTGTTTTAGTTATTACATGGTGCTTTAGATTAGGTATCCTTTTCTTTTCTTTTCAGTTTTTCCCTTCCACTGGGAGA
The DNA here is from genome assembly GCF_036370855.1 of Dromaius novaehollandiae. Taxonomy (NCBI): domain Eukaryota; kingdom Metazoa; phylum Chordata; class Aves; order Casuariiformes; family Dromaiidae; genus Dromaius; species Dromaius novaehollandiae. The sequence goes on along the minus strand of NC_088100.1, from coordinate 48,162,903 downwards.
TTTCGCTTTCAATTGTGTTTTCACTTGAAAGTGCTCAGCAGAAATAAGTTATTGCCCATAAAATGCTATCCACAAAAACCCTCCATTGTTCACAACCCTGTAAAACTTGCACTAGTTAAGTGAGTTATTATGTCTCATTCTTGTTAATTTACTGTCTCAGAATTTGTACAAAACTTCTTCTGGTCCCTGAAGAGCTAGACAAAAGGATTCGTGCTCCTCATACAAAAAGTTTAATGCTCTTTAGATTTAACTGAAAATGGATGTCTCTGTACTCTATTTCAAGCATTCTAGTGGGAGCTTAACTAGCTTGCTTCTTCACTCTTGGTCTTGGAGTATTTGATCACATTACTTAATCTGTGTGCTTTAGCCCTTGCAGGGATTATGTTGCCCTTTCTAGCTGATATAGAGGATGCTGCTTGCAGGCTCCAGGAGTCATTTTCAGACTTCATCTCCCAGAGAGACAGATTGCTATGATCAGCCATCTTTGTAAAAGTGACACTGCTGAGCATTCAAAAGGCTATCAAACTGTAAAGCTTTAAAATACTTTAAGCAAATTTCTGCTGTTCATTTTTTTCTAGTATCATACACTTTATAATTATTCCTGCATATTAACAGCATCACAAAGACATAGTTTGATGTTGCAAATAAAATGTGTCATCTCCTTTACTTATTGGCTGAATTTTATACTCCAGTATGCAAGTGCTAATTCTTCTTGATAGTTTTAAGGGGCTAGGAGGAAAAAGGTGGAAGAGAGATACATACACTTTATAGAAAAAAACCCATATATATATATATATATTTGTGTTGTTCACCTCCATAGCTCTCTGTTTGGTGGAACTGAAGTAACAACTTCTGACAAGCATAATACAGTCCTTGTCCTTACAAGCAATGTTAAGCTGCAGCAGAGAACAAGTTATAGACCTGCATTATGGAAAAGCAAGATGGGCTTTGGTATGCCAGTATCTCTGTTACTTATCTTTGCATATTTTAAAGATTTACTTCTTTGTTTAATGTTTTAATTTGATTCATTATTATTAATGTAGTTGCTATTGGAGCAAGCACACATATAACAAAAGATAGACTAAACATAATGGAAGCAGGATGGTAGCATTTAGATCCAATGGGACTTAAGTTCAAATTAGTATTACATTACAGTATGATGGAATTACATCAATACTTGCAGCATGAGATTTTTTTGAGCAACAACTATTATTATTATTATTGCTGTTATTGTTAGAAGATTTTGAAAAATGTTCCATGTAAACTGTGTAGTGGTTACACTGCCCTTATGTCAGAGGTGGTGTACCCAGCAAAATCAGTAAGCAGGCAAGTTTCATATCAAGATACTACACAAAGTACATTCTTGAAAATCTTGATAGTATAAATTATTTTATGCTGCAGCCATCTCTATATTGACACATAAAAAGAAATCTTCACCAGGAGTAAGCAGATCAGTTTGGAGAATAACATTTTTCTATTGCTGGTTTGTAAAGGTTGCTCTCTTTCTTTTTTCTTTTCTTTTCTTTTCTTTTCTTTTCTTTTCTTTTCTTTTCTTTTCTTTTCTTTTCTTTTCTTTTCTTTTCTTTTCTTCTTTTCTTTCTTTCTTTCTTTCTTTCTTTCTTTCTTTCTTTCTTTCTCCTCGAGAAATGGATGTAACTTTAAAAATATAGTGGCTGTATTAGAGATGCTGTGCCAAGAACAATTAGAATATTCTATAGCCTTATTCAATTGGTCTCAATTGGTCTCCCTGCTTGTGTTTGCTTAGATGTCAAATCTTATACATTATTACATGTGGTACTGAACTGTAAACAGCAAGGTTATGCTGAAGAGAAATGGGAACCTATGATTTCTAACTGAATGGGAGCTTCTAGGTGCACCGCTTTAGGTTGAATAGGTGATACTGCAATCATTATTTTGTTTCCTTTTCTCTTTCAGATGTTTTAGGTGGTCATTACAGCTATTTGTTAAAAAGAAAAAAAATGGTCATCCAATTAAGTAAAAATGGGAATGGAGCAGGAGGAAATATTTAATAAGAGCAAAGGTCAACACAGAGATTTACTGCTGGTTACAATATAGCAGAAGACTTGAGTCACGACAGTATAATGTTTACTGGAGTTTACAACTTTCAGCCAGGGGGAACGGAAGTCCCAGGAAAATAAATACTGTGAGAACTACCTCTTTTCATTCCAAAATACTTCTCTTCCTAGACTCAGTCCTTTCGTTTCCATTTCTTATTGCTGAGACCTATCATATGCCGTTTTTAGGTATCATCTTCCCAGTCACAGTCACTTTGTTTTCTTCAGTGTGATTGCACAGAAGCATCCTGGATCTTGTAAGTGATGCAGTGAAATTAAAAAAAAAAAAAAAAGAAAAAAAAAAAGAAAAGATATTTCAGAGGAGAAGTTTATGTAAGAGATAACTAGTTTTTCATTCTCGGAAAATGTTTGTAATAACTTTATCTTACAAATGTTTGTAGGTAGACTTCAACCACACTGAAGAATGTTCCTCAACAAATCCAGAAATCAGACTGATAACAATTGAATCTGAATGATGGCACTTCTCACCCATTTTACAAATGTCAGGAAGGCAGCATAAAGTCAAATCCTAGATAATGTTTTTGAAAGTGTTGAACAACAATTCCTGAAAATATTGTTAAAAACTTTTAAAAATATTTCACAGTTTTCACACAATTTTTCATCAGTTAGTATTCTTGCAGCACTGAATGTTTAAAACTATATGTATGGTATATTATTTAGTTCATTGTGCAACGAAATGCACAGCATGTTCAGAGGATATGTAACTATTTTTTGTGTGTCTGAAATTTTAGCTATCCACTCTGCACCGAATTTCAGTTGCTTCTGCTTGTGAATAAACTGCAAGGTAGATGTGCTCCATGAAGCTCCCTGAACTCCTGATCTTCTGGATATACAGATAGGAGGGTCAATAGGAGTACACGGTGGCTTCCTGCCTGCCTAGGAACCCATGCCTTAGGACAGAACAGACTGGTGGCTGGAGATGCCCCTAATCTAAGGTGAAATACACTGTCAAGCTGAACAATTTAGACTCATCCTTAGCAAGTCTGAAGAAGTGGAAGGACACCACAGCAATGCAGTGTGCATTAAATATAAAAGATACTTGTTACAAGTTCAATAAATGACAGAGCAATGCAGAGAGACAACTGATCTGATTTTGAAATATAATTTAATAAATTAGCCCACTGCAGCCTTAATTTTTTGATATCTACCCTCAAAATGACAATTCAGAATACCATCCGTGCTTTTTCTTTTCTGCTAGAGATCTTGTATGCCAAGTTTCAACTCATTGTAAATTGGATTTATAAGCCTTGACGTTTCTTATGAAAACACTTTCATTAAGGATCAGCAGCAGAAACTGATACTACTAAAATTATACAAAGTGCTTGCAGATAATCACATGACCATTAATCGCAAAATGTACTGTAGTGTCTTCTTTCTAAACAGGAAACAAAAATACTCATGTATACCCAAGACGGCAGATGAAAAACACGCCTGTTTAAACTTCTTTAAAGTGAAGAGAGATCTAACAAGAAAAGAAGATAGGATACTCTTTCTGCCTGTCTGTATGTCTGTCTGTCTGACACAGACTTCTGCAGACATGATCTAATCTGCCTGTCTGTCTGACACAGACTTCTGCAGACATGATCTAATCTGCTAAATCCTAGGTTTGACTGCAGATGACACATCCAGATACATATACCCTTTACAAATAAGGATCTTTAGTCTTCAAAATCTTCCAACTGACTCTATAATTAAAGTATGCCAAAATATGAAACGAATGTGTAGTACAAATGCTAGACAGTCATAGCAATTAAGAATATAATATAATATAATATCAAGCTTGAACATTCTGAATTTTAACTATAGGCGCAAATGCTTTCCTGTACCATAGTGAGCATCAGGGAATAATGAGACTTCTAAAATTCTCATGATGCATTTGAGCTTAGGGGCTATTCTGCCTGATGTGTATTGGTAATGCTCCTTGAAGCCCTGAAGCTAGGGTACTGGACTGTAAAGTGGAAGGTTTAAGTTTTTAGTTCTGGTTCTGCAACTTGCATGCTTGATGATCTCAAAGAAATCATTCTACCTCTTCCATGTAAAAGTTCTCATCTGCAAAAGAAGTCTAAAAATACCTACTTCTTTCATGTATCACTTTGAGAGCAAATATTTCTTTGTATCTTTTGAAAATTGGTATAAAATAGGTGGTACCCCCTTTGCTTCCACTAACTCTTTTCAATTTAGTCATGCCAAAGGAAAGATGGGAAGCAGGCCTAGGAGAAAGCTATATCATTTTACATTTATTAGAAATGCTTAAGAATCATTTTCAGGTTGCCAGTTTGGGCCAGATTTCCACACTCCTGGATGAGAAAACTGAAAGTTGTGGTGTTCATGACTTCAGAATTACTTTTGGTATACGGAAGATGTGCTGTTAAAATACTAGTTCAGCAAAACTTTATGAACTCAGTGCTTTTGCATAAAATTATTTGGGCCATGTTATGAAAAAAGTCAAACATAGACAATTGCATTAGACTTGATGGCTGCAAAAATTACATTTTATTGGAAAAAAAAAACTTTATTAAATCTGTTTAACATATATGAATTACAATTTGTATCCAAAATGCACAAACATTAAATTAAACGAGAAAACAATATAGACCCATTAATTATGCTTGGAACAGCTATTATATTTTGCTTTACTAGTTCTCCGACTATTTGTTTAAAATTAAGATGCCTGATTAGGTAACTGAGACTAAACTAAACTGCGGTAAATTTATATGCACCTTCAGCCTTTTTCAAATTCAAGATGCAGTACTTTAACCTAAATCTTTTTTATTGGACTCCTACATTTTACCTTATGTTGACTGTAGGTTAATAATGTGAATAATCTGTTCCCTCATTCCTACAGTTTAGTGGACTTTCAGGACTTTTAAAAATTACAATATCTTCCTTTGTGTTTGATTCCCTAGTAAAGTAAAGGTTAATAACCAAGACAGATTTAAGTTTGCTAACTTTGCTTTCATCTTGTTCCCTTTTGTTGAAAGCAATTAAGTATCATTAAGTTTTGAAAGGACACAAATTAGGACAAAGATATAGAAAGGACATGTTAAAATACTCCAGAATTATTCATCTCATTATCTTTATTTTAATTTGTCATTTTTTGTAATCATATACACTTGTGGAAAACGGCTGTTAAAACTGTACTGGGTTGCTAAACTATGCCTGTTTTGCTTTTGTTCTGTAGAGATGTAAATAAGATTATTCAAACCAACAGAAAATAAGCTCAAAGGTTTTTCATTCCGTGGTTATTAACTTCTCTTTGAACAATTTCTGTAGTCCTTGTTTTGTTTACTTTCCAGTTATTAGTACTGTCTCTATCCTGGCATATTAATGCAAGCATCACTAAGTAGGATCCATTAGCTAGGTTATCCTGTTTAATGGCATTTTGTTCATTGAAAAATTGTTCTTTGAACTGAAGTAGAACTGAATTGAATCACAAATCATCTGAAGGTTAGGTGATTTGATTTCTGAAGGGTTAGACTTGACATTAAGGTATGTATGCCTTTTCTGAGAAAGCAGCTTTCTCAGAAGCAGAAGCTTTCTCTTAGAAGCAGCTACCATGGCAATTACTTTAGTTTGAAACTTCTCCAGGGTTGGTGTTAAAACAGAAAGAATTCAAGAGCTGGTTTTAAAACTGAAAACCTGCCTGTAAGCTAATTTTGACATTGCATAGTATTTAGTATTAATTTATTACTCCATAAAATAAAACTTTGCTAGGTCAATTTCTTGTGTCACATTCTGGCAGGTTCTTCAGATGAAACCCTTTTCTCCTGTAATAGGACAGGATCCACCGAAGTTGGTGGATTAAATTATCATTGCACTTGACCCTCTGCTTCCATGAGGTTGCAGGGAAGGAAAGGGACTTCTGGAGCCATATTTTTTTCAGAAGGACACAATTTAAAATCCTAATGCAAAGTTTCCTTTGCATTTTTTGAGATTCATATATGAGCAGATTTTAAGTAAGCTCTAGTGATTTTGAGCATAATACACAGCTTGTGCAGTGCATAAATATTTCTGATATATTCTTCATCCATTGCCATTTTCTGTCTTTTCCATTCTCCTCCCCTTCATAAAGGATTTAAAAGCTTCTCAATATGTTACTTTCACAATACATAACTATTAAAAATTTAAAGAGAAGAAAGGTTTTGAAGTAGTCTTATGTTCAATATTCATTATAAGGACTGAATTTACAATAATCCAGTTTAGCAGCAGTAGAGCATAGCTAGGAGAAGGCAAGAAGCATATTTAAATCCTCACTAAACAAAACTTGGTCTTGAATTGAGGCTTTTGAGTGATTTATTGGTACTGAGCTCTTTCACAAGAGCTGCATTTCTTAAGTTTTTAATAAGAGACTTTCTGTAACACAGTATGGAAGATGATAATCTTATTGCTATTTAATGCGCCATCTGACATAAATATTTACTTTATAAGTCTTTACACTAAAATAGGCTATTTCTTCATGACATTCTGATTAGATATATTGATGGATGAAAGGAAAAACTGATATTTGATTTTATTGAAATTAATTTAACACCATATAATTACCCTCCATATCAAACAAGGATGGGCTATTAATTTGGATTAGAAGACATTTACATAATGAAATTCCTTCCCAAGAAAATAAAACACCATGAAAATGCTTGTCAGCTGTATAAACTACATAGATACTAATATAAGTTGCAATTAAATTGAAATGATCATAAATCTGTTACATAACATAAGCATTATTGTTATAATATAAACAAACTAGTTAATGAAACTGGTTGAGCAACCAAATATATATGAACATATATATCTCACAACAGAGGCTCATGGCACCATTGCATTGCAGAGCTCAACAAATTTGAAAATTATCAGAAGAGAGATTTAGTGATGAATGGTTAGATATTGTTTCCTGTTGACTACCACTCATTTCAGTTTCTGAAATAGTCATACAGATTCGATCATGTGTATATCAACAGTATGTTTAACGATCTTGAATGATATAAGAAACTTCAAGAAGCCACAAAACACTTATGGTAAGCTTCTCCATACTGAGAACTCTCAATTAATGAAAACCTTTCACCAGACATTCCCTCCAATCTGGTAGTAAAGCAAAGACAAGGTTGGAGACAGGGCAGAGGCATCTTGCCCTGATACCTCACTGATGTAGGATTCAAAAGGATCTTCTTGATAAAATGCCTATTATCGTTCTAGTTTGTGTGTGAGTGTGTAGGAGTTTGTGAGGAACAAAGGTCAGTTTAGAGATCCAGTGTAAGCTCTCTGTTCTCTCTTTAACCTACACCTGCTCTATAACTTCAGGAAAAGACTTATTTTCATAGATAAATTACTTTGTCTTGATGTAGACAAGTCATGCACTGAAATATTTTCTTTTGAATTTGAGGTTAGGTGTGGGATTCCTTCTGTTCAAACTCCAGTTGGATTGGAAGCACCTAAAAATCACATCACTCCTAGTAATTTATCCATTCCAGTCACCCTTCAGCACTACTGAGGAATGTAGGTGCATATAGTTCTTTATTCAGCAGCAGGATCTGTATAGTCTGAAAACTCCCTGGGAGCTCAGTGTGGTCCAACATGTTCAGAAGTGCTTTTTCTGCAAAGATAGGTACATCTCTTACCTAGAGCACCACTGCTATGCAGACACAGGAGAAAGACACCTACATATAATCTAAATCCCATGAGGAGATGAAACCACCGGTATGTACTAAGTGCTATAGAATAGCTAAAGAATACTTAAGTAGGGAATGTGGGCTCAAAGACCTACCCAGCATGAACAAGATTTGCACTCACATCTCCTATGTCTCAGAAGTATATTTTAACATGCAGGTGACAGAATTTTCTGGGTTGAAGTACTCAGTATTTCTCCCGCTGAAGACAAATGCACAGCAAACGATGCAGTCATGGGCTTGGGAAGAGAATAGGTTAATATTCTGACTCTATTCCCTTAAGAGGTCTTTGCATCTGATTTCCTATTTTCTGGCTGAGCACTCTATTTTGCCAAAAGTGGATACATATGGTGACATTATATGTAGCAGTTACAGCTGTCTAGCATTTACAGTTGGATTCTTACACAGCCAATGGTGAGAGAGACAGATGCCTAAATTAGATGGACTAGATATCTCTGTTGGTAGAGATCTTACCTCTCTTCACTGACTGCATAGGAATTGTAAATGCTTGATTTAGGAAGATGGGACTGATACCCCATATTAACCAAATGAAATTTAGATGAGATGAGGCAAAATACCTAAATTACACACTTTACTTTCATCAGGAGAGCCGAGTAACTTGCCAGGTGAAGTTCTACAAGACGAGTTCAGAAAACATTTCCACTTAAGCACACACTTTCCTATAAACTGACAAAAAAACCCTGAAAACCAAACTCAAAGCAGAAACCCAAACCTAAAACTCAAAATAATCACACACAAAAAAGAAAAAACCCCAAACCCCCAAAGCCTTCATTTATAGCTGAGCAGACAAAGGCCAGGCAGCCCAGTTATCCTAATTCAAACAGTTTTACCTAACTTTGTTGGACATTGCAAGATTCCTTAGGATAACTACAGCAGCACTGCTAATAAAAATTGTTCTCCATATCTCACTAGTCCTCTGCAAGATGTATCATTTGCCATAGCAACACCTACAGGTTTACGTGTGCTTCAGAGGCTCATTATATCATAAAAGGAATGCTTGTAAGAGTCAGAGAACTTACTGTCAGGGGACATTAACATATTTTTTCCCCATATATTTTATTACCTGAAATTTAATTTTTATTCCTTGCCATTTCAAGAGAGGAAAAGCTCTAAATTTGTTAACTGAAGTGTAAAGTGTGAATTGATTTTTCTGCCTTCTTTTGAAGCTGAATTTCACAATGGTGTTGTGTAAACACTGTCTCAGTGGAGAGGGCTCTTGATGAGGGCGAATCTTTCATTTCAAAGGCTTTTGTAAGAAAGGATATAATAGCAAACAACATTGCCAGCTTGTAAAATTGTATAGTGTAACTCTCATTTTTGTTGTACTCAGCAACTTTCTTAGCACTTTAAATCAGACATTGAAGAAACGCAAAATTCAGATTCAGCCAATTAAACTTCTATTGGACTGACTTGGTTTGTAATAAGAGAAAAAAGCTCATGTTCCTTACAAAAACTGAACGATTTTCCACATTACAATCCTCCCCATTTCTGCTTCAATTGTGGCTCAGATTAGTGTAGGTATATGAAACTTCCAAAGTAAATCAATCTTTTATGAAGAAAAAAAAAAGTTGTTACAGATGGTTTCCTAATTGAGGGCAGATTAAGTCTCCTTGATTTGATATGAACAATATCTCATAAATTGAAAAAGTCTCTGTTTATCCATGTAATTAACAGTAATCCAAATGGACTTTGAGTTAGAGGGTTGAAATTAATTAACAATCTGAACTATATCTATTGGGATAGCTAAAAATTCAAATTAGCCCTTCAAAAGAATACAGTGTATTCAGGTCTTAGAGACATTTGAAAATGTTGGCATAATTGAAGCAAAATATTAAATCATTGACAGGTATAATGATATCTGTCCCTTTAAAGACTGCAGTTGAAAATGATACCTTTAGAGCTTGATAAGTTGTTAAGATCCTTCCCTTCCCTCCCCTCCCCTTCCCTTCCCTCCCCTCCCCTTCCCTTCCCTCCCCTTCCCTTCCCTTCCCTCCCCTTCCCTCCCCTCCCCTCCCCTCCCCTCCCCTCCCCTCCCCTCCCCTCCCCTCTCCTCTCCTGGCATCTTGTTCCTCCACTGTTTTTAAGTATTTCGTAAAAATATGTTTCCAAAAGAACTGTGTTTCTTGGATTGAATCTTTACATGACATAAAATTGCAATTGCAAAATCACCTCTAATTAGCTAATGTGAAATCTCATGGAACTTAATAGGCATACAATAAAGTAATAGTTTGATTTATAGCAAAGTCATCACAATGGAGATTGGACCTCTGATAACGAAATGTTATAAAAATGCAACTGTGCGTGTCTGGTAAAAAAGATTCTAAATTAAATATTGTAGATATTTAAGTCTTCCTTAAGTCTTCAAAGTATTCCTTAAGGACATTGGAAAGAAAATATATGTAGAAAAATAAATTTTAAAAAGTCCCATGTTTTGGCTATTTTGGCTGTTGCAAGAGAAAGGGAGTAGTGGAAGGGAGTGAATGTTAAATTTCTGTGCCAATTTGATCCAAATAGTCTATGAAACAGCTGAGAAATTAAAAGCTGAAAAATGTAATTTATAATGGTAGTGCTAAATGGACCTTAACTTGATCATCATGGTGCTAGTGAGCACTGCTGCAACACAGAATGTTTTTCTGTAAGTTGAATTGCTATGTACGGCAGGCTCCTCTAACCATAACAGAAGGTACGTTAATGGGCTAACTTCAACAGCTTGTTATATAATGAATTACTAATCCATTATTTATAAAACTTATAACTAAGTCACTTCTAAAAAAAGGAAAGATGATCATTAATTTTCATCAAGTAATTTGCCATTGCGTAGCTCAGGATGAAACTATAGCCAAGATAAAAGACAAAATTATTCTCACCTTCCATCATTAAAACAACCTTTCATAGGAGAACAAATGACTAAAACATAATAGTCCAGATTCTAACAGTGGGTAGCTCATGGTGCAAATTAATTTATGCATTTCATTTTGGCAATATTTATGGAAGCTTGTATACCTAACACTGAAAGCAACAGAAACAATGCAGAAATTCTACACATAAAAGGTCATATGCTCCTATACAAAGATGCATGCACATATGTATAGACATGCTTACTTTTGTAGAAATACCATTAAATAAGAAAATTTTCTTAAATCCTTTTCAATTGTATTGAAAAATGAGATATAGCTAAATATAAAACATATACATAAAATCATATAAATAGCTCATTTAGAAAGTCTAAAATCTATTGCTGTGTAGAATTATTATTTTTTTTCCTTCCTTGATAGGTATGTGTACACCTATATATGTTTACAAAAAAATATAGGTACAGAGTCTACTAGTCTACTGCCTCTCACAATACACACCTATCCATGAGCTAGGTTTATGTACTATGCAGCACTGTTTAGAAGATATGGCACTGATAAATGAACAGAAAAATTGCCGCTTTGAGTCGATCTCACTCTCCTAAAACAAGGCTTCTTTAAAGACAGCTTGATGACTATCCAAATTAGTCATCTTCAGAATGCAACAAGCATTGAGAAGTTTGACTTTAAGCTCTGACATGCACATAAGCTATTTTTTTCAAAGCTGAAGAATTTCCAAAATTAGTCTTTGTATTTTTTAACTGTGAGAAAATAGTGTAGTATGTTTGTAAAGTATCCTGAGGTTTTACTTCTCTTTTAGAAGGAATGTTTTTTTGTTTAAAGAAAACAGCAAAACAATTTTCAAATGGATAGCGAGCTGACTGAAAAGATCATTGACAGTGAACAGGAAGGAGTTCTTAATAACAATGGAAAATCTGAAACCTTCGATGAATCTCAAAAACAAAACTTGTTATATGATAAGAAGTCAAATTTTGCATGGATTGTGAACCACTGTTTTCCATGAAATTTACTGTCTCAAATGAATTTTACATTTCCCAGAACAGTTCGGATATAAAGAAGGGACTGAAGACTGAATCATCTACATCCCACATGAATTCCTTTAGAAGCTGAATGTGGCAACAATTTCATGTCTAAGGTAATGAATATTAAAATATTTTCAACAAACTAAAAATGGTTAAATGAAGGAAAATTACCTCAAAGCTCTTAATAGCCTATTTCAATACTTAGCCTCTTGAAAGTCAGAAACCTAGGTTCAAATTTATCCAGATAGATGAGGGACTCGAATTCGAGTGTGACATTTTCAAGAAGTGGCCCAGGCACTACATATATGTGTACGGACACTGCTGTGTGCACTAAGCACACCTACACAGACTTCATGCATGCTGGAGTGTAAGTATGGGGTGCGGTAAGCATTTCATCATTTTTCAGTCATCAGAAATATCCTCACAGTGTGCGCCCCTGTCCCTAACCTGTTTCTCCATACGCAATTCAGAGAAGCAATACTCCAACGCTGCACAGATATTAGCTCGTAGGTCCTTCCAATTTTCCATTTCATGTATAGACAAGTGCTTCTTCAGTTCTATTCATCTGCCACAGCAGAAAGGTAGATACGTAAGGAATCTAAGTGCCTCCAACATTACGGATTTTGAAATCTAAAGTTTTGATGTGACAGCTGGAAGATTTTTTCTGATGCCTTCTACCTAGAATGGCACTAGTGTCCTGTGTTTAGGCAACTGAATCTCATTCTGTTTCCCTTGTGAAAAATTATTCTGAAATTTTATATATTTTTTAAGAAGCTTGCTTTTTTTCCTCGGGTGCCAAGAACAAATAAGGCAGTTTTACTAACTTCTAGTAAAACATTTTAAAACATGTTCTGCATTTTTAATTGAATTTTACTTTTTATTCAAAGCATAAGCAAAATATTTATCTCCTAGTATGTAAGAAAAATACATTGCAATGAAAAAAAGTCAAAATAAATTATAGTAATCTTTTACACAATGTCTATAGTGTTTTCCTGGTTAAGAAAAGAAGGTGCTGTATAGATGGTGGGAATTTCAAATGTATTGTTTGATGGAGATGCCTCTGGCATTGCATGGAGATATCTAACAGAAATATTAGGATTGGTATAAACAAAAGATGAATGGAAATATTTGTGTGTGGAAGTACAAGAAGAAACAGCCAAAAACCAGTTTAAAGAATGGCCTGTAGTGATAATGATGGACACCATTCCCAGTACGATTCCTAAGACATCATTCCCAGCAGTAAAACTGAAGAACGTACTTTTTACGTCAAGAGCAGAAGGGCCTGCACACTCACAAGACTGCAGCATAAATGACCTATTAGCAAAAGACCCTGCACTGGCAACAAAAGGGTGGCAACAATATGCAGCATATCTTCTATACTATTCCTTTCCCTGTTTTCAGGAGCACAGACATATATTGCAAACAAGGAAGAACAGGAAACTTTTCTCAGACTTATGGAAGTGCAAGTAGGCAAGATTCTGAGGCAAAGGACCCCCCCCCCCCCCCCCCCCAGCAACTGACAACTCTTTATATGTGGATATATGGATAAATGTCCTTCCGGAAGCAGGTTTGTCATTACCAAACAAAGAGAACCCCAGAGACATGACAGGGACTCAATAGCCAGCTTCCCTTGGCTGCTCTGCACATACAAGTGATCCCGGCCAGACCACTTGGACACATATGTATTGGTGCTTGTGAGTATGTGCATAAGACTGTGAAGTGAATGAAATCTGTGAGAGAAAGACTATGAATGGGTAAAATCAACTTAGAGATTTGCAAATAAATATACCACTTTCCCCTTCTATTTGATCTTTCACTGAGTTTTGTGACACTAGTTTCCTATAGTAGATTCACCCAGACTAGCAATGGAAAAGGGGACTTGGACAATGGACGTCTATCTTGTGTACATACATTTCCCTTTTTTGGTTTTACTTTCTCGTTTATCCTAAGAATATTTGTGAAAGAACGGACAATTAGCTCTGAACTTAAACAGTGAGCCTCAGGGGATAACCAGGCTTCATCCGACCAGACATGCACTTCTACCCTGAACACTGGACAACATGTACTGCAGCTAGTTTTCTGGAGCTTTTTTAATGGGCATTTTCAGGTTATGATTCATCTCACGCTGAATAGATGTCTAAAACAAGTCAGATAAATTGTAGCCTGAAAGCATTTTTTTCTCATCATTGATTAAACAGGAAGCCTGTGTAGACTAGCTCATATATAAATACACCTAAAATTAGGTAACATGAACCCCACGGTGTCTCATTCAAGGTAAAGTTTAATGACTGCAGGGGAGCAGGAAATAGAGTCTGGGCTGCCTTCCTCTTTGCTAGTTTAGCGAGTTCTTGGCACACTGAGAGCTGTTCTGACATTGTCTCCTCCCAGACAAATATGGTATATCTCAGCCTTTTATGGTGTTACAGATATGGCCACCCAGGCACTGTTGGCTGTGCAAGATTCTGCTCCCCAAAAGGTCCCCAGTCCAGTTATCTGTGAAGTCTGGACGTGTCTCACATAATTCCCTTTAAACCACTTGTGAAATCCAGCCATCCTCATGGCACCGTCTATATTTTTGTCACACTGTTATTTGTTATGTCCAACAATTTCTCCTACTATATTCAGTAGCTTTTCATGGTGTGTTCAGTTAGCTAAGCCTCAGGCTAGGGCCTAGTAATCTGCCTATGTACCTTAACAATGTTCAGCTGAAAGCATGCAAGATTCATATACTTCTTAGTAACATAATAATTAATGGTCTCAGCAATTTAAACTCATCTGCTCTTTATTCCAATATTTTGGTTCATTTATACAAATATCACTTTATGGGCCTTGTTATGGAATTTTCTTTCATTCTAGCTTAATTTTAGCTTAACTTTTAATTTATCTTCAGTGGCTTTCCCATTATCTAAATCTATTCACCATCAGCATGTATACAAACAGAAAAGAAAAAAAAAAGTCTATTTAAGACCCGATAAGTCAGTTCCTGAAAAATTGTATTCAGGGAAGTAGAGAAGATGATAAAAACCAAAATAATAACTTTGAAGTATCTAAAAATATTTTTAGTTAACTTTTGGTTAATCACATAACTGTATCAAATAACTGGAATACATAAAGTTAGTTTTGTGGCATACCTTATTGCTAGGAATTACTCTTCTTGGTCTTGAATTGTTAACACTGTTGCTTTTAGCCAATAAGTATGCTAAATACCAATATAGTCATCTCAGACATTGATATCATATGTATAAAATTGTACACGTGTATATCATATTTACAAATCAATGAGAAGACTTCATACAGACTATTCCTGATAATTGAATGCTGGAGGCTGACATTTGAAGAATGAAAAGCATAGAAATAAAAGAATCTTCTTCATGATCAAAAAGCTGTCATGACAACAATAGAAAATTAATGGATTTTTAGAGAAACAATTATATAACTGCACTGAGCCTGATAACTGACTAGCTTTAAATCTAATATTGTTAACAACTTCATCCTGGCTACAGTAAATCAATTCAATATCCTGCTTCTATTATGTTATATTTTACTGTTCATCATTGGCTGGTATATATTTTTTGTACAATATCAAAAAAAAAAAAAATCTTTTTTAACCTTGACTTAAGGTTGCTAAACTACATGACTCACTGACAGAGACCACACCAACTAATGAAATAGCCAGTTTATTATTTAACTGTTGTTCCTCTTATCAAACACATTTCTCTGTCCTTTGGTCTAAACCACTGAGATATTTTCACTTTTGTTCTAAAAAAAATGTTTAGCCACAGTTTTTGCCTTTTGCTAAATAATATGGTATTGGATATTTCTAATCAACAGGCATCATTATCCTCCATAAATTACAGAAACGTGGTTGGTGAATTCACCAGAGTTATATTAGTACAGATGGCTCCAGGTGTGCTTTGGATAAAGAGAGGCAGAGAAGATGACAGGAGGAGTAGCATAGCTGTGGTATTCATCCAGACTGAATAAATCTTTCACGCAAACCTGGACTGCTTATCAAGTTTGTCTGGATCATTTCCTTTCCCTCTGTACTAATGCTTTGGTGTAAAGGGAATAGTGTGTCTGCACATTTTCCTAAACTGGGAATTACTGTTGCGTGTAATATAAAGCTTGCAAAAGCATATTTCTGCCTCTTTCATTGTTCTCAGTGTAAAGGATTCATGATAGATATAGGTAAGGATTTGGAGAAGCAACATAGGTTAAGAAATGCAAGTTCCTGAAAATCACTGATGACATGCAACTCTTAGCTTTTTTAACCTGTATTTAGGATCTCCTGAATAAACCCCATGATCAAAAAAATACTACTGCATGAATTCCTCCTTCCTGCAATAAGCAGGTTGCTGCATATACTACAAACTGAGTCAATTCAAATCTAGTCAGTTAGTCATATAAGCTCTGACAGTCCTGCTATACCTGAAAGTCCCTCTATAATGTCCTGAAATTCTCTAGTCTTCTGGCTGTCTGTATCACGTATCAGCACTGGCAATCCCAGTGCTGATAATGATTGATAATTTCTCCAGATACAGATTATAGTTTGGGTATTGTAATGATTATAGGACTGGGCCAAAGGTACCACCTTAGTCGTTACTTCTGTCCATACTCTTGAAAAGTGAAGATAAACACACTGAAATGTTTACTCATCAAATATGAGTCTCTGCAGTTGCATGTAAGAGATGTCTTAAGTGTGCTGAACAGAAGGCTAGTTTTGATTGCTTTTCTTCAGAAAGCTTTAGAGAAGGTGGACCTTTTCTTAAGTTGCTCAATAAAGCTCTTAGCAAAGTTGTAGAACTGATTCTTCAAGAATCCATTGCTCCACTTGTCTATTGTGTATATGTTTCTGAGAGGGCTAATCAGATGTGGACTCTTGCGATTGTATGGAGATAGGAACTTCACAGAAGTTTTGTTTCAGATTGCTTACACATAGCTCACTACATTAATGTTCAGATATTGATTCTTACATATAACACCCAGGTCACTCTGAGACCATCTGTAGCAGTGATCACAAAAGCTAAACATTAGTGATTTTGGTAGGACAATACCTAAGGTTTAGAATTACTTCTGCCCACTAATCTAAAACACTCAAAATGTGCTGAACTTGTGTATATTTTACCCCAACTATCCTGAAAACAAGGATATGTGCATGGAGAGTTGGATGTTTTATATTTTCCTTTTTCTTGGCAGGTTTAAGGGAAGCTACTACATTTGTTTTTGCATTTGTAATATGTGACCAAGGCCTTTAAACTTTTTATGTAATAAATAATTTTAATAGAAATCAAATTAAATAAATAAGTACCTATGACGGGGAAGTTTATCCCTTTTGCAAATAAAGTAAAAATAAATGTATCTTAAGTCTGTAAAATATTTCTGGTAAGATGATGCTATGCCCAAGGCATCATATAGATTGAGCAATGATTGATTTTCTCCTGCTTCACTTTGTCCGCTGAAAAAACAGTCAATCTATCTCATAAAAGTGAGAGAGAAAAGGATAAAATAAATAAAGAATGAGGAATGAGAAAAGGTGAAAGTATTAAAATACTACTCAAATCAATGTTTAAGCAGATAGAGTTTATGGAACCTTTTTGAACAGCATTTATGATGAAAAAGTGGTTTTAAAAGTTAGAGGCTGTTTCTATATCTGTAAAATGTCCTTATTATTTATATATTAATTCTAAAGGCAAGTCAACATCAGTACATTCCTGGGATGCATGGCTCCCCAAATCAGACAAAGCAGTGTACCATTTAGGAAGAAGGATAATTGGCCATGTCAGTAACATTTTATTTAGCAACACATACCAATAAGGATAACTGCATTGTATCTGATCTGTTTTGCAGGCTTAAATGCCCTTGGATGTTCAAGACGATATTGGAAGTAAATCTTGTCATGTTTAGTTTCATGAGCCTATAAAAATGAAATCAGATGTCAGCACAAAAGCTTGTGAGTTAACAGCATCAAGTTCTAATAAAACGTAGGAAGAACAGCAGTAAATTTTTTGATATCACTATTTATCATATCTGGTCCTATTCTCTAGGGATCTTAAATAGTGTCATCCTGGAAGGAGGCAAAACTGACAGTTTATTTTAAAACCTGGTTTATTTCTTGCATGTTGAAAAAACTGACCCGCCTACTTAATTAAAGTTTTTGAAAAACATTTTGACAGAACAAATAGATTATCTTCTATCCTAAGAAGTCTAAATGATATTTCATCTATTGCCATGTTGCCCAATCATTATAAATAACAAAATGGATATTTTCTTTAGAAAAAAGTGAAACGCTGTTCCCTATATTAATATATGTCCTCCACCAAAGTGTTAATTTAAGATGTTTTATGTGAGAGTACTACTGTCTACACTGTCTCCTGAGAAGCTGTACTTTACTCAGGGTGAAGACCACAGTTTTAAATCAACTATATATATGTATTTTTTAAGCATCATCCTTCCAGTAGGATAGATGTACAAAGCTTGCACTTTTATTCAGAACCCGTAATGGATTACTCTGAAACTAGAGAAACAGACTGGCCCTACTCTGCAACAACAGGCTAATCCATCAACTAGACCTTCCAGCTGTAACATGTATAACAGGAAACTAAAAATAATCTGGAATGCAGAAAGCTTATTTTAGAGTTGCTCAGGTCATGAAACGATATATATATATTTTTTCATCCTGCAGGGTTATGGAAACTGTACTGAATGGAGCACAAGAGAGGAAGCTTGACTGGCCTGTACTAAGATAGACCTATCGCCTATTGTTCTTTCAGGTGATGATGTGTTTTAGCTTGTAACCAGAACTGTGAGCTGAAAGTTGGAGGTACAGCTCTTCTCGTCTTTACAGTTCCTGTCATTTCTATCGTAGAGAGAGTTTAATTATCCTGAGGGTAGTTACAGTGCTCTTAGATGACAGAGGGTGAGTGTTTTGTGCTTTTTTATGCTATACCTCTGTGTTCTGTATAGCATTTAGAGAACTGCTTAAACCCTGGAATTTTATAAAGCTTTGGATAAAATCCGAAATGTGCATTGGACCTCATCACCTTTCATCTTGCATTTTCAATAATTTCTGCTAATTTTGTTTACAATATCTTGAAATGGCATTTCACTCTGTTCCATCCTTTCCTCTCACTACGTGTATCATGAGACCTTTGTAAATAAGGAGTTGTCCTTCCAGCTTCATCATTACTTTAACAGGTGCCTGCAGGGGAATTTCATAATTTTTCATATTTATGTGTATATCTTGACATTTTTCTTTAAAATATAGGAAGGAAAATTTTCAATATACTACCCAACAACAAAATTAGTATATGTAAATCAACACTAACAGAACAACACAAAATACTAAATTATAGTGTCATTAAAAAAAGTGTGAAACTTTTTGCTATGTATTAATAATCCTTTTGAGTTCAATGCAGAAATGACATGTCATGAACAGGTGTTTCAAACATTAATGGACAGCTGCAAGCAAACATAGTGATTACACTAACTTTAACAGCCTTGCCAACAGATGTTGTGGCTTAATTCCACTGGTTTGTAAATAATAATAATTATAAAAACTACTGAAAATATTCCTCATTTCAGTCACAATATATTGGACAAATGCCAGGATGGCTGGACAAAAAGGTATCAGCTGTTCTATTGCATTAGACCAGGAATATTTAATTACCTAAGAAGTTGTAAAAAAGCTTCAAAAATGCTCTGAAATGTAATTTTTTGGGGAAAATATGTGAAAGAACAAATTTATTTGGAGAATATGAACATTATCCAGACTTGTGTTTATCTACCACATGTCTGACTATAGAAGTTGCAGTGTTTTCCATTTTCATAAAAACTGGTTGTGGGTCCAAAATTACAGAGTCAGCTTACATGGTAATAGTGAGAACAGGGTATCTAGTGATTTTTGAAGGATGTATGTTTTTCCACAATATATTTATTACTTGGTACTTTTGTTTGTTTTCTGGTTATTGCATGTAAGCTTCAAACTTTGGGGTGTTTATTTGAACTGAATTAAACTCCTGAAGCTTCCGAGATTGCTGATCAATGCTGGTGACAGACTTTAAAACATGATCTATGAGACCATACTTTTTCAGTTGCACATAAAGTAGAAAAAAGCAGAAAAAAAGACTCCCACAAAATTCAAGTTACACCAATTAATCTATAAAGTAGACTTCAGATGTCAGACTTCCTTCTGAAAGAGTAGAGAACACACGCCAAAATACTTCCGAATGACTCACTCTCCCTATGATGTCAAGATTTTCCTAAGAATATATAAGTTATTGGGAAAAAATGATAGTAGTAGTACTAATGAGCTTATCAGAAATATCTTTTCCATCCCCTGTTCTTTCCATAATTTCCTTCTCCAGTAGTATTGGACTGTTGGATTTCCACAGTTTCCAATATAGGGTGTGAAATCTAGTAACTAGATTTCTAGCACCCGGAAAGAATTCAGTCAGTCATACACTTGCAGCCTCACAAATGAGAGACAAGTCAGAAACTGAGACAGGAGATATTGCACATCACAGCTAAACAGAATAAATGCAGCATCCAAAATGAAAATTAATAGCTTTATGATATTACTGTAGTTTTGTTCAGATTAATTTTTGTGTTTTTTTCTGTAGAATTTTTCAGCAAACTTGTAAATAACAGGAGACTATTCACAGAAAAACTAAAGAAAGAACTTCAGGGAGATAGTATTTCATGATGATAGTACCTCTGCTGTTTACAAGTTGGTGATGTGTACAAGTTGGTCTGTGTGTACAGAGAGTAAGGCCCTTTCTGCAAGAAAGAAACCTGTCCCTTAGTGTTGCTTAATTTCAAAGACTAGTGTATTTATCCATGAAAACAGATAAACTTCTCCAGTGAGATATCGTCCAGAGACGATAGAGGGTTTTTTCAAGTATCCAAACAGTAGGATTGTTCTTACTCGTCATGCTAATGAGAAGCCAGTTGTGGAAGGCAAGGAATACAGGAAACGGTATGTCACTGACTCTTACAGTAAGGATGGTATAGCTTTCACCTACCTTAAAGGAGACCTTTGTACATAAGAAACAATGAGGATATTTGGAAAACTCTTCTCTCCCCATTTAGTCATTTTGGACAACTATTTTGAACATTGTTAACTACATGTGATAACGGCAGACCAAACATAGGATAAGGGTAAAGTGTTTGAGAGCTCTATTGATTTGAACTTTGTAAACACAACAACAGGATCTGTCTATAAAATAAACCTGAGTTTATGAAATTACTTTAAATAACGTCTTTCCATAACTACTGACTTTCCCAGGACATCGGGAGAATGGGAAAAAAACTACAGTGCTAAACAGATATGCATTATTGGTAAAACATTTTTCTTGTTTTAAATAGCAGACTGGAAGGAAGAAAAGGAAGGAAAGGTAGAAAAGTATGTGCCTTACACAATTGGAAGAGTGTGCAAGTCTCAAAGAAAAAAAAAAAAAGTGTGGAAGCTACAAAGAGCAAACCTTCCATAGGAAAATGAGTACAAATACCTTCTCTTGGACTGATTAGGCTTTGACAAGCTACAAGTTGACTCTTACTAGGCCCAGCGAGATTATTTCGCCTTCACTGTTACAGTCTGAAAGCGTTCTACTTACTCAAGGGCTCAGTGGAGTTTGTTAGACAGTGTTCATTTATATTGTATGTTGTGCTCCTGGCTGTTGTACTAACCTTTGAATGTGTGTTTTCTGTCAGAAAGTATGATCTAAAATCAGTTTAAATAGTTATGTTCTTGTAATTATTTTGGGTCTCAAGAGCTTGAGATTGCAAGTTCTCAGAGTTTACAATCTGAACTGTAATCTGTCTGGCTGACTAGGAGGAAATAGGTGTATGCTTTCTGGTTTTGATCCTGCTTCGGTTCATAGTGTCATGGCACAGTGAGCCCTTTTATAAATAATGTGAGGGCCTTGCCTACAGGCAACTCTAGCCCCACTGAAGGATGCAGTACTGGTTTCTGCAGGAAATGAATGGGCTGCCAAGAGTTCTTAACTTTTGGGAACATATGGTGTATCAGTGCCTCCTTAGAATCTGGGAATAACATCATCATAGATTGGTTCTGTAACTATATGTTGATTTCTGAATACCTTGAAATCATCAATGAAGTGTTACATATGCTATGCCAAAACTCATTGTTTTGGTACCGTCAATCTTCTTATATTTGATACATCTTCACATATCCAGGTTCAGGAGTCAAGTGCATGGGAAAATCCTTACATTCGCTGGAGAAAGAAAGTGTTTAGACTATATGGCTGTGAGAAAAAGAGTTGATTTTTAAAAACAGATTTTTGATTTTTGTTATGCTTGAGGTTTTCAACATCTACCTCAATAGTTTTCTTATTAATGCATACTTATTACCTTTCAAGATTGTCCTTTGCAAAACAAAACATATACCTTTTCAGGAAATTTTTGAAATAAATGATGACGTTTTTGCAAAACATTTTCTATTATCAACTACAGATAGCTTTTCATACTGCTATAATGAGCACGTGTTGCTCCCAGGAGTCTTTTCAAAGTTTACACATAATTTTGGTTTTAAAAGTCTTTCAGCTGTTTTGGGCTACTTCTGTCTCTCTCACAGAGATATTTTAGGCCTCATTCTTATAGCTGCTTCTGACAAATATAGACTGGCAACTGTACTACATTGCAGTAGTCAATTTAGTTAGATGCCAGGCTGCATTTCTTCAGATCTGCTGTCATCTGTCTCTCTAAACCCTCCAGAAAAAGGAGTTTATGTTGGAAAAAAGAAAAAAAAAGATATACCGAAAGCTTAGCTATAATAATAATAAAAATCAGATACTTACTTTCTATAAGTTATATACTTTATAGTATAATTTCAGATGTGTTTCTTTAGAGAGATCTGGCAACAAAATCTGAAACATAATAATAAAGAAATACTTTACTGATAGAAGAAGCATGAATAATGCAGTAAACTTTAGAGCTGCTTCTGGGCCCCCTGTTACTCTCATTTTTAATGAACCTCTAGTTTCTTTTCTATTTCTATTAATCATAGCTCTATCTGTGGAGGTCTGCTCATGAGCTTAATTGTTTTTGGTAATCCATGGAACATCTATTGTGTCAGTTAATCTCTGATTTTCATTTAGATATTGCGTTTTTCCCCCCCATTCTGGATGTAGGTGTTTTAATAATTTCATGAAGTGCTTGATCCAGCAATCCAGTTTCACTGAGTCCTTTGTGAACACCAGCAGCCTAATACAATTTTGGATTGTTTTGCCTCTAAGTTTCATCATAACTGACAGATCATAAAAAGCAAACTCAATAGGTCCTGCTTTTAGCAATCCTCTTTAGACAGTTTTTGCTGTAGCATGTATCCTTTCCAAAGGTCAAGAGGAGGGCTGTAGTTGCTCAGGGATGTATACCTACGCTTGCAAGAGGCTGGCTTTGAAATCACAAATGTATCGGAGATAAAAAGGCAACAGAGGGTATTGTGTTGAATGAGGTAATGGCTGAGAGATGAAATATACAGTTCACACTTAATTGTGAGTATACGAAGTTAAAGCTTTTTTTTTGAGAAAATTACATGCAACACATTGTCACTGACAATGTCATTGTCGCATTCTGCACTGCTACAGCGTAGGTGAGCTGTTTCAGTCATCATTTGATTGCATATCTTTTCACAGGGTACTGCAATGCTCCTGTTCAGTCTTCATGTTTACAGGCATTTCTTTTTGAAAAATCTTCCTTTCTGATCCAGTCAACACTCCTGTGTTGAACAAATGCTGTCCTATTCAGTCACCATCTAGCTGATGTTTCCCCTCCACCCCCAATTTCAGAAAAAGTTATCCCCTTAGTTTATAAATTATATTCCATTGCATATTACACTCACCAAGCAACATCTTTCTTTTAATTTGCATTTTACAGAGCATGTACTCTGCTCTGAACTGTGAAATGAATGACGTGGCTTGCTTTGCAACTATTCTGAATATCCACATTTGGGGAAAAATTTGATCAGTTTAGGCCATCAGTCCTAAAAGCGCTATGTATATTCTTATATTCTGTGGCTAAAATTGTAAATTAATGGCTAATTTCATTTCTCTTAATTTATTGTTGTCCATCCAGGGATGGCATAATATTCTCTGAGGAGTACAGCAAGGAGTAATAATTTGCTCTCAATCTTCATTCTGTTTTTTCTTAGGAGGAATAAATCATAGCATCGACTTCATGATTCCTTTCTTTACATATCTCTGTAGCTCCATCAAAAGAAAGAAAAGCTGCCAAAAAATTAATTTCTGACTCCTTTAACTGTTTTTAATCAGTTTATTTAGGACTTAAATTATCATGGTATATAAATTACTTTAAAGATGCTATAAAAAAACTTTTGTTGTGCCATATTGTAATAATCATTCTACTGTTAAAATCACAGAGGAGCAGTCAACCGTCACAAAACTCATACTATGAAAAACTTAGACCAACTGAAAGTCAGTAATTAGTTACAATTATAGACTGTGTTTCTAATGTGGTTCAATCAGCAGATGAAAAAGATGGCCAAAAAAACCCATTTTTCATCTCAGTCTTCTTCAAATCAGTGGTACAAAACTGTAGAAATAATGATAATTCTGGGCTGCAAGTATGGCCTATTGCCATCTAGCTGAATAATTGTCTCTCTCATTGTGAGTCATTTCTAATTTTGAGCAATGATATACAATGATTTTGAACAAAGATATGTTCCATTTGTTCTCATCTTCTGTTCCTTGATCAATGTTTCTGGAAGCCATCGGGAAGTCTTCCAGTTTGAATCATTACTTTTTCAATGAAATTCTTGTGTAAGCAAAACATGTATCTGATAGAAGCAACTATATTATAAAAAGGCATCAATTCCACTAACTGCATCCTATCAGGTCGGTTCCTAGTGAGATTGGTTGATCAATTTTATGAATATTAATTTGATCCAGAACTCCTGGTGACTGTCACTCTGAGATTTTTTCAGATACAAATTATTGTCTATTAATATGTTAGGAGGAATACCAACAGCTACAGTATATACTTGGTAATAATTATTGAAGCAGTTCTAATGCAGAATGAGCATGATTATTTGTTGCACAAAATAGTGTTATGATGAATAGTGTTATCTTACTGTGCCACAATAATTTAATATGCTATCAAAATTGAAGAAAGAGGCCTCAATATATGCATTCTTGTTTACCCACCAGTGGCTGCTTTAATTGAGGAAATATCCAAGAACTCTATGAAACTATGACCGCAGCCTAAAATAGACTAATAATCTGTGGTATTTATGAGGAAGCTGTAAACATTTCCCAAATACTTCTCTGAACAAAATATCTGTTTCAAATTTGGTGAAAAATAAATAAAATTAGCATACATTTATCAGGATACTGTAGATAATAGTGTTAAGCACAACCTCTAGACAATCAATTCATCTTTAAGAAGGATGAGTTTGTAAGCAGGTAGGATCTGCTACTATTGACAGTGCTCTAGAACAGTCTCCTAGGTTTCCAGCTACCACTTCAGAAGGGCATGAGCTTTCTGTATGCCCTGTATGGATGTCTTGGTTACCGTGAGGCATCCAAAGTCATACCTGTGCTCTACCTGTTCACCTTAGAGTGAGTTGCACCTCCCTTGTGGCTTCAAATTCAACTGCTTAAGAGGTATTAGAAGCTTCCTGTAGTACCTGAGGCATTGTCCTGTGGCTGCTGGATTTGACACAAGACCAACACAACCCCACAACATTTTGGAGTAGCAGCTAGAGGCTGAGCGAGATATTCTAGGGCATCTAAAATGATCCTGGAAACCTTTGTTGAGGAAACCGAATCAAGCCCCACATCTCCATTGACTGGACATCCATAAGAGCTGAAGACACCACTAGGCAGACATCTCCATTTAAATGTCATAATCTCGAATGCTATCTCATCCCCTGTGCTGAAGCTTGAAGCTGGATTAGGTGGGTCAGACTGTGAAAGATACAAACTAATATTTCTTGGATCTAGTAAAGCTCCAGTCCTTCTTGCAGAGAAGGAAATGCTCACCTTATAGCATTGCCTTGTATTAATGACTGTCCTCATGCCCTGTCAGGAACTCTCCTACAGGAGAGTTTTATTTCCTGATAAAAAAACTGGCTGTATAAAGTTATAGCTTCTAGCTGGAAAAAGTATCCTCTGTATAGATGCTTTGAATAACCTTTGCATATGTTAGGAAATAACTGTATTTTTCTGTGGAATTATTTAGAAATTTCTAAAGAAATGCTAAAAATTTAAAATGTTAAAAATGCTAGAAATGTTAAAAAATATGCATTTATTTTCTTACTTTATTTTTTTGTGAGGGCATAACATTATTGCTGTCTGCTTCCATCTGTACTATGGTGGGCTGTTGTCATAAGTATCACTAAAAACACCTTTCCTTTCTGATAGAAAGGGTTCTAAACGTGCTTTGCAAGAAGAGATCAGGAAACTGAGTTTTTATGTTTTTATGTTCTTTTTTTTCTTTTCTGGAAAACATAATATACTGAATCAAAATAAAAAGACAAACTCAAAAATGCAATACTGAAAATCCTGAGTATTTAATTATGGAATGTTTATTCATAAACAAAGTTGCACTTGTAGGACATGTGTGATGTAGAAGCAGTTAAACTAATCCAACAGTTCTGTTTTACTGTTGCCAGTAGTGGCGGGATGCAATGACACTGAGAATACTTCTAACAGTTTTAATCAGCAGCATTATATCAGCCCGGGAGATTTTCCCAGCTCTTTTTGGCTTCGGGGACAATCGATTTCCCTGGAAGTGCGAGTCATGCTGCTCAAGTGCCTGGAATTCCTTGGATATTCCACATGGAAGTATGTGCTTTTCAGGCCACAGTTCCTGGGGCTTTCAGCACCTCAGAGCCAGGAGTGAAATTTCAGCTAAAGTGGAAGTCGTGTGTGTTTTCCAGGCTCCCTCCTTCGCAGCAATCTCTATAAGAATAGAAAGGGCTATAACAGCCTGCACCAAATGGAATTCTGTGCTTTGCATCCATGAGAACTGGGAAACAGCAGGAGTAGGTTCCACCTACTATATCTTTTTTGTTTTTTGTTGGAAATTTCAATTTCAAGGAGTCATAATTGATAAGTGAAAAAACTTGTTTTATATAATTGAAAATAATGCTGGCTAATTTTACAGGTGACTAAAAATGTTCAAGGGGAGTAGAAAGTTCTTGCTGCTTCTCTCTGTTTTTATGCTTGAGCTTATCTTTGAACTTGTGTATGGTATAACTTCATAGGCTGTCTTTTTCAGGAAACTTTCCCAACAATGCTGTTGGGAGTCATTGCAACTGAAGGAATGACATACAAAAATTGGCAAATTCTCTCTGGCACTATTTAGGTAATACTTTAAAAAGAGCTAATTCTTAGCAAAATTATCAGATGCCAAAGGATCTTGCAGAGTTGAAGTTTATGGTTTTTCCTGACTTAGATGAATGTATAGTTTTCCTTAAGGGAAGAGCTTTATGCCCCATACTGTTAAGAATACCATGCTTTCAATGTTTAAAACTATACATGGATGCCATAGAAAGACATGGAGTAATGAACTTAAATCCCAAAGCTTGAACACAGTTCCTCTTCAGGACTGGGATGCAAATGAACTATATAATTTGGACCTTTGCTTCCTCCACAGTGTCCAAATTTTAAATAGTATAAAGAATGTCTTTTATCCACTTTTCAATGCAAATCCTCATGTTTCTGATAGGATTCTCCCCTTTTAGTAACATATGGCTTTAGTATAGCCATCGCGATCTTGAAAGAGAGGCGGTACTTGTCTTGTTAAAATTTCAAGCCTACAGGGTGCACTTACACACGGAGATAGAGATTTCTATCCAACTTCCTTCCTCAGTAAGCATTATTTTCTCTTTATTTCTATCACTCTATCCAATCAAGACGCAGACACCTGTTTTTCAGCTTCTCTTTATCTAGCTTATAACTACCCTCAAGTCATTTGCAATCTATGGCATATCATCTTAAACTGTGAGGTAACTAATTAGCAATTATAGTTGGAAAGGATACTGGAAGCAGAAAGCTACCCTCCTACAGTAAATATGCCTGACAATATTTATGAAATCCAGGGCATATAGCACTTATGGCTACATGTGGTAAGAAGGCAGAATACATCCATTTGACATTTGGAAGAAAAAAAAATCATTATCAAGGCAGACACTCAGGACATCTTCCTTGAGTGAGTTCATTAAGACCTCAGAAATCCTGCAGATATATAGAAAACTTCTCTTAGAGGTACTTTCTTAGTAAGTCAATAGTAATATTCATTTAACCTTGCCATGAAAACTAAAGCAAATAAAATAATCTTAGGCCAGATCACAGGAGGAGCTATGCCTCAGCATTGAAAAGACCCTTGACGGTCTCTATTTCTTTTTAATACAGCTGAAAAACTTAGTTGTTTTTAGTTTCTACTGAACAGATGTTTTCAGTGAATGGCTACAATGATGTGCATGATTTATTTCCTTGAAACAAATTCAGAATGCAAGTAATTTTCATCATTTCCTCTAATTTACATTATATTACATTTGTCTGTTCCAAAATATTCTAGTCACCATTGGTCTAAGTGACTGATTTCATCAGCCCAGTGATGTAGGTAGCTGGCTAAGATCTTTTTCAGGATTTTAGGGAAATATTAATGGCTGCAGCTGCCAGAGGGAAAATTCTTTGCTTCCAGGACAAATAGGCAACAAAGAATCATAACAAAATTTGTTTAGAAGAGACCTTTGGAGATGTTTAGGCCAACTTCTGATCCAATGCAGTGCTTACTTCAAAGTTAGACCAGGCTGATCTGAGTCTTGCCCAGTCTAGTTTTGAATATCTCCAAGGGTAGTTATTCTACAGCCACCCTGGGCACTTTTTTCCAGTGCTTAAACACTCTCAGTGTAAATAATTTTTTTCCTTATGTCCAATCAGAATTTCTTGTAACTTGTGGCCATTGCCTCTAGCCTTTCACTGTGCACCATTAAGAAAAGTCTGTCTCCATCTCCTCTACAGTCCTCCTTCAGTGGAAATCTGCAGTAAGATCCCCCTTAGCCTTCTTTTTGCGAAACTAAACAAACTAATTTGCTTCAGCCTCTCCTTGTATACTGTATGCTCCAGCCCCCTGACTGTCACTGTGACTTGCTGCAGCTTATATTGTACTGTGGGTCCCAAAACTTCAGGGCAAAAATAATTTCCCTCAACTTATGACAGTGCTCTTGTTGATAGCCCAGTTTGAGGTATGTATAAGATTTAGTGCGAAATTTGCCGTACCTTCAGTGGCTGGCTCATGTTCACCTTGTCATCTGCCAGGACACCCAGCTCCTCTTCTTCATTCCTCCCACATTTCATTTTAGGATGTAACCCTGGTTGTGGACACCACACATCACACTATGATGAGAATTCAGAGCTGCATCACAGGCCTGGGGAAGCTTAGAGAAGCCCAAGAAGTGGCGAGTAAATAGGTCAGATAAAGCCATCTATTGCTTCTCTTATATCCCAGCAATCTCGTATCTGCTGCAAGACCTGGAGTTTTCAAAGTTCAGATGATATGTTAAAGTTGTCACGTTTTTGCTCCTTCTGAATCATTATTCTGTTTTTGTATCTCGCCTGATCAAAGGCCTTCTTCAAAGAGCTATAAACATGTAATGTCTATATGTCTCATCAGTGATTCTACTTTCACTATAAGATACACATTCTCTTACTTCAGTCTGCCCTGTCTGTGCCTACAATACTAATAATATTAGTAGAAACACTTAACAGTAATATAATCCATATGTTAGTTGTTCCAGTATGAGTCAGCAGCTCAGCTCAGGAACCACAGCTGACTCAAGCTTATAGAAACTGATTGATGATACATGTATGAGTAGGCTTTCCAGAAAAAAAAAAATTCTTAATACGTAATTCAAAAGCTTCTTGCAATGCAGCTGCAAATACTGCCAACTAAACAAAAAGACAGGCAGAAATGATGACGTGGACTCCAGGAATGACACAGCATGACAAACAGCAAAATACAGTTGAGGACAATTCCTCTCAGTGGCAGGACAAGAAAAAGACAGTACTCAGAGCTGCTGTCACTACAGGCTGTTACAAGCTAATGCCTCTGCCATTCATTCTGATACATTTTATTCCAACGTTTTAGCCATTCTATTTTCAGAAGCTGGCACTTCTGGTGAATGGTGATTGTACAGCATTAATAAAGCCAAGACAGTCTGTCTGTATTTATATAGGTTGTAAAATCAGCATGCACCATCTGAATGTGACCACAGATGTGGGGTGTGAGCACTACTCTCTGCCATATGCACCAGGTGACTTTTTAAAGGTGACTATTTCATCTTTTTTCTGATTTTTTCTTACCTTCCTTCATTTCAAGATATGAATTTTCAGTGCTAGCTGCAACTACAACTGTCCCTCTCATCCACATACCACCTTTCACCAGTTTTCCTTCTGTTATTTTACTACGAAGCCAAGCAGGTAGCAGCTAACTGGATACAGGATCACAGCCTGTGTTCTCCTACCCATCTCAGAGGGCAGGATTCATCTGATCAAATGTGGATTTCATTTGGTCTCCCTTTGCAGTCAGTCAGTAGGCACTTTGGGGGCTTGATTTATCTTGTTCTAAAGTAGATATCTAAAATAAGCCAAAGACTCACACCCTAGAATTGTTTATTCCTCCTCATTGACTATAAATTAAGCTTAAGGAGACCAATTCAGATGCAGACACCTACACGCTAAACACCTAGTTAGCTGAGATGAAGCTAGAGGAATCTAGGACCACTAATGAATGTGTCTAGAGTATAAAATGGTTAAATATAAGAACCAAAATTATCAACAATATTCTTCTTTGATGAAAAGGATTAACTCCTTTTGAGGAACGTTTCGTGTAAACTGTTGTTGGGGAATCTTAAATCTTTACAGTGGAGTGCTGATTTCACCTAATTCAATGGGACTGAATTCACAGTGTGAAGTTTTAATTTAAGTGCCTGATCCTCTGACCAAAAGTTTGCATGGCCAGTTATAGCTGAGTGGTGTGGGTGCTCAGTGCTATGCTTTGCATTTGGCAACAGTATACACTTACACTGTATGTGCACAAAAGCGTAAGGCAGTGGAAAACGAAGCTCTGATATCTGTAGGATTTTTTCCCAGGGCCACATGAGGTTTTTTTCTGACATACTCAC
Source organism: Dromaius novaehollandiae (assembly GCF_036370855.1). NCBI lineage: Eukaryota > Metazoa > Chordata > Aves > Casuariiformes > Dromaiidae > Dromaius > Dromaius novaehollandiae. Next base: position 48,132,063 of record NC_088100.1, on the reverse strand, counting down.
CCCATGGTTACTCGACCTTGAGATTACTTTCTTGCAAAGATATAGTGGTATGACAGTACTGTCTAATTTCAATTTTTATTACCTTCCTGTAACTTTTAATGAGAATTTAAACCCTTGAGTGTCAGATTTTAGGGTATATTTAGATAAGGTTAATGACCTAGTCTAGAGTTATTTTCTGATGTGTATGAAAGCTGTGAAGAGCAGGCAGAATGTCTTGTTCCCAGAAGAACCACTGTTGCAACTGGACCTCTGGATACTTCAAAAGCAAAGGTCCTTTGGGAGCATATTATCACGGCATTCACTGACAGGATGGCATAACTGTTATGCTGATGCGCCACCTTTACATACGATAAAAGCTATGATAATTTGAATGTGCCTGAATTTGAAGACCCTAGGCAGGAGATCATCCTAGTTTACTTTAATCTTCTAAGGGAAACTAAAATAGAAAAAGGCCCTGAGGAGTTAAAGGCAGAAGTGTCTCACAGAGGTGTACATGGGAACTGCGACTATCTGGCAGCCTTAGTTAAAGAAATGGAGGTCACAGTCCTGTAGCAGTATGACTGTGTGAGAATAAACAGCATTAACTGTATTTCAGATCTGTCTTCTTACACAGCTAGCTGTATCTACTACAGTTTATTAATAAAGGAAGACAAGCGGACAGTTATGTCTGTTGTCATGCATGTCTGTTTTCTTGCAAATCTCCCTGACAAATATGATTCTGTCTCATTTTATATGTGTAAAATAGATGCCACTATTTAAAGACTTTATGACTGCATCATATGTAAGAAAGTGTTTTCTCAAGCCAGGTTTGGACACACTGCTTAAGCAGACTCCAGGCATAAATGAAGCCATTTGACTGTATTGTTTGAACAGACATGAAATCATTTTTAACATGTATCCAGGCACATATAAGAATGTTTATACCTACAAAACCAAGAAGATTTAAAAAGGCAAAAGGAAATGCTATGTTTCAGTGTATATATTAATTGTACCTTTTTTGACTTGTAAATACCTTTTTCAGCTATGCTGATGTTTCTTCCCCCTTAGGAAACTTAATCTGAAAAACTTTACAGAAGTTGTGTAAGGTGAGGCCTTTCTTTCCTGGACTGAACAGAAACCACGCTGGTTACATACCAGTAATGTTCTAGGCACTGAATAAGACACTGGTGTGGAATGAGTAGATTTTTTCACAAAAAGGAGAGACTTCCAGGGAAGTCTGCTTTATTCTAGCTGAGACTTCTAAACTAGGGGAGCAACTGATCTGATGACAAGACTCTTCTGGTTGTGCTTCTTTAAATAAGCCAGGCTTTACAGTGATGTTTGTGGAGCCAGAACTAGTATACATACTCAGGTGGTGCTGTTCAGGTCATGAAAGCAGCAGAACATCTGATTTATAAATTAGGATGAGGTATAGGTAACCCAGTTCTAATCACAGGTACTAGGCAGTACTTAGCTTTCTAGCGCCAGTGAGAATCATGGGGAAGAGGAGCCAAATTAGTACTTTAACATATATTATTTAAATATTCCAGGGCAATTTTAGCCATCTAGATACTGCTATCCCTTTCACTTTAATTCCATATGCTTTTGTTGAGGGAAAAAAAAAAAAGAGTTCTTTTTGCTATAGAGGATACAATAAGCAGAAGGCTAAAAATGAGCAAAAAATACATCAGTCCCTTTAAATTGCTGGTTATAGTACATTGCATCTATTTCTAATCAAATCTGTATGTGATGACTTTCTAGAAAATATATTTTAGCCATATTACAGTATCGGTTACATTACAGGGATAGGAGTGGGTTATCTTACAACCTCTCTTTTTACAGAAATCAGAATAGATGAGCTGAAGGAGGTCTGTTTTAGCTTTAACATTTGTGATTTTATGTTATTCATTGAAAATACATTTTATACTTTTTTTCCAAAAGTAGAATAAAGCAGCATTTTAGTTTTAAAGGCAGAATAAAGGAACTGTGAAGGTTACAAATCTCTACATGAAGTGCACAGTTGCATATAATGCCGCCATGAGCAATTCTATTGACACAGTATAACCAGCACAAATAAGATCAGAAATAGGCCCAGTTAAATGAAATTTGGATGTGCACTTTTTGACTACTTTTGGTTTTAGTGTCTAAAACTTTCTTGATATATTCTACTTAGTTATTTTGGGATTTTAATGCTAATAAATCATTAAATATTCTGAATTATAACATATTAAAAAACTTTTGGCCAGAGAGGAAGTAATCAAATTAAAGAAAGGTCTGTGGTGAAGCTGCTTGCCTCTTAGAAAAGTATCCTTTTCATATCAAAAGCTGTTAATACTGAAATTAGATCTTACTACAGTCTTTGCTTTTAATAATAATCTGTATATACTGTAGGCAATGAAAGAAGATACAATCCAGCAAAAGCGTAGCTACTTTTATTTATTTAAAATATTTAGAGGAACATTGATGGGAAATTTAATGCTATAATTAAAAGCTTAATTTTAAAATGATACAAAGATGAATTTTATTAATGTCCTCATATAATTTTTGATAAATTGTATTAAAAATCTTCAGGCCTTTCCTTGGGTATAAAGCGTCCATCTTTGATATCTGCACACAGGTACTTCAGAAAAATCCCTATTTCTGTAAAAAATCTGGAGATTTATTAAAATAAAGAGTATTACTGAGCATCTTCTAAGTCCCTAACAGCTCTTTACCTCTACTCTTTACCTCATTGCAGTAGTTACTGAAATGTTAACGCCTGTATACATACATACATGAACATCTCTATATACAAATATATATTACATTATCTGCTGCTGCAGATGCTTTTTTACTACACTGTGCATAGACAACACCACTGTAACACATTGTTGATAAATACTCATCCTACATAATTCTATTTTGTTTTCTTGTAAAATGCTTATTTTAGTGTATTGAGTTGTAAGTGCATATATGAATGAAGGCTGTTTGAAGCGACTATAGTATGTAACTGTTACTAGTCATACTAGTTATAACTATAATATAATCAGAATATAACTAGTATAACATAATAGATAACTATAACCTGGGTGCTCTTATCTAGACTTATGGAAAACCTGGGTCTAATATGTGGAATTTCAGAATCACTCTGGATTGTACACAAGCACAAAAAGTAGAAATTCCCTGCACTGGTTGAAGCATATTGCTATTCTGACTGCATTGCACTGTTTCAGTAACTAATTTATATCATTGATACTCTTGAGGGTTACTGACTTGTTCTATGCGCCCCAACAGCTTAAAGAGACTTTTTGCCTTTTCCTTTTATAGAGGCATCCAAGAGCCTATAGTAAAGGAATAAATTCACATAACCCCAGTATATGTGTGGGTTTGCTAGTTGGGGAAGATCAATTGCTGTCTTATCAGGGAGGGATAATTATTGAAAAACAAGAGATGGGAATCTCTTCAGATTTCTTAGACCAATGCATTCAGGTACATCTTAGAAGGGAAAACTATGCACTTTTTTATATCAGTTCATTGATATAGTGCTTTAAAGTCATGATTTCTGTTCAAATAAAACTCTAAATGCTTTTTGAACACTGATGGATAATGAGTTATAAAAGGCACACCCGCAGAAGCAAATGTCATAGCAGAAGCTAAATGAGCTCCTTTTGTAACTGTTCGCTTCAGAGGAACTTAGAAAGTTTAACACAGTAGAAGTCTTCATAGGGGACAAATATGAGAAATTATTTCATATTGAAGTATTGTTAGAAGAAGGCGATCCATCATCATAACAGGAGTAATAAGCAGCAAGGAATAGATTTTTTTATGCATAAATTCTGAAGAAGCTTAATAGGAAACTGCCAAAGTGGTAACTGTGGTGTATAACCTAACATTTATATTAGCCTCGCTACCAGAGGAAAGGAAGATGGTAAATGCAGTATCATTTTTATAAAGGTCTTTATAGGAATACAGACCGGTGAATGCATTTGACTTTTGTATCAAGCAAACCAGTCAGAACTATAATAAAGAACAGAATTAGTGCATAAGTGATATAATGATGAAGGGTCAATACAGCTTTTGTAGAATGAAGTCATGCCCACAAATTTCACAGAGGTCTTTAGCAATGTCAATGAACTTATCAATAAGGTTCATAGTAGTAAACACGGATTTCCAAAAAGCTTTTGAAAAGTTCCCTTGCTAAGGGGTAGTGAAGAAATTAAGCTCTTCTAGGATAAGTGGAAAAGTCCTTTCATTGATAAATAATTGATTGAAAGACTCGAAGCAGATGTAGGAAAAGTGGTCACATCCTGTAATGCAGTGAGGTTAACAGTAAGAATCCTAGAGAGGTTTGTGTTGGACCTGTGTTGCTCACTGTACTCACAAATTGGCCAGAGCAAACATGAAAAGTAAGTGATGGTGCTGGCTGATGATGCCTAACTATTCAGGATAGTCAAAAATAATACTGACTGTGAATACTTGAGGAATTGCACCATGAGGCTGAGTGCCTATGAAATAAACTGAAAAAAATAATAAATGTAATGTTCATAAACAGAAATTAGTGTATATGGAGAAAAGTAATCCTAATTAAAGATATACCATGGTGAGCTCAAAATTAGCTATTACCTTACAGGTATTCTATGCCCATGACATGGAGTCCTTATGAAAATATCACTCAGAAATGCTCAAATATGCAAACTGAATTTTAGAATTTACTAGAAAATGAATAGAAATAAAACAATATAACCTTTGCTATTGTAGAAGTCTGCAGCACACCCATGTCCTAAATACTGGGATGCAGTTGCCTTCAGCCTATTTGAGAAAGGAGAGAGCAGAAGAAAGAGTGAAGAGAAACTCAATGAAGATGATCAAGGAACAAGACTTGCTAAGCGAAATTTAACAGAAAAAAAGCATTGGCAAACAAATGCATAAATAAAATACAATGATGAAGAGTTAATACAACCTATACACTCTGTACAAGAAAGTTTAATTTAGAATAGGACTTTTCAGCAAATAAAAGAGATAGGACACACAGAAGAAAGGTAGATAAAGAAATGACTGGTATGGAGAAAAGGAATAGGAAAGTTCATTACCATTTCCCATGGTGCAAGATGTAGAGCTCACTTAATCTCATAAATTTAAAATAAATAAAACAATACATTTTTCACATATTACATACTTGCATTCTGTAACTGAGTCTCTTAGGGTGATTACCATGCCAAATTTAAACAAATCAAGATGATATTATATTAAGTTACTAAGGTCATGGAAAGCTATTGAAGAACAGCAGTAGACACAACCTGTGCCTCAGGGAGGGCCTAAGCTACAGGTTGTTGCAAGGTGATAGAGCATGCAAAGAAAATAAATGTCAATCCTATCTTTAAGAAGGGCAAGGAGGATCTGGGGAGCTACAAGGCTGCTCAGCCTCACCTCTATCCCTGGGAAGGTGATGAAGTAACTAACCCTGGATACTATTTCCAGACATGCAAAGAACAGGAAAGTGATCAGGAATAGTCAGCATGGATTTATGATGGGGAAATCATGCTTAACCAACCTGGTAGACTTTTATGATGAGATGACTGGCTTGGTGGATGAGCAGTGGATGCTGTTTACCTTGACTTTAGCAAGACTTTTGACACTATCTCCCACAACATCCTCATAGACAAGCTGATGATATACTAGACAGAGTGTCTAGATAAGTGGTTGGTGAGGTGGATTGAAAACTGGCTGAAGTGCTGGGCTCTGAGGGTTGTCATCAGTGCCACAAAGTCCAACTGGAGGCAGAGACTAGTGGTGTCCCCCAGGGATTGATACTGGGACCAACACTGTTTAACGTCTTCATTAATGTCCTAGATGACGAAACCAAATACACCAAGTTTGCAAATGACACAAAATAGAGAGAAGTGGCTGATACACCAGACGGTTGTGCTGCCATTCAGAGGGACCTCAACAGGCTGGAGAGATGGGCAGAGGGGAACCTCATGAAGTTCAACAAAGGGAAGTGCAGAGTCTTGCCCCTGGGGAGGAATAACCCAATGCACCAGTGTAGGCTGGCAGCTGACCTGCTGGAAAGCAGCTCTGCAGAGAAGGACCTGGAGGAAAACAAGTTGAACATGAGCCAACAATGCACCCTCACGACAAAGAAGGCCAAAGGTATCCTGGGCTGCATTAGGAAGAGCTTTGCCAGCAGGTCTCCAAGGGAGGTGGTCCTTCTCCTCTATGCAGCCTTGATGAGGCCACGTATGAAGTGCTGTGTGCAGTGCTGGGTTCCCCAGTGCAAGACAGACATGGATTTATTGGAGCAAGTGCAAAGAACGGCCACAAAGATGATTAAGGGACTGGAACATCTCTCATATGAGGAGGGTCTGAGAGAGCTGGGATCATTTAGCATGGAGAAGAAAAGGTTCAGGGGGGATCTTATAAAAATTTATAAATATTTGGTAGGAGGATGTACAGAATGGGGCCAGATTCTTCTCGGTGGTTCCCAGTGACAGGGCAAGAGGCAATGGGCACAAACCAAAACAAAGAAAATCCCATCTGAACATACAAAAACACTTTTTTTACCATGAGTGTGCCTGAGAACTGGAACAAGTTGCCAAGAGAGGCTGTGAAGTCTCCATCCTTGGAGATATTCAAAACCCAACTGGATGTCATAATGAGCAACCTGCTCTAGTTTACCCTACTTGAGCAGGGGAGATGGACTGGATGATCTGCAGAGGAGATCTTCCAACCCCCTTCTCTACGGAGACAAAACCTTCATTTCCCAAATACATTCTAATGTAAGTTAGTTGAAGGAGCGCTCTCCAGCTCTTGGGGTTACATAAAAGAATCAGACATGCTGATAGGGGCTGCGGACGGGAGAAAGTAAGGAAGCAGGGGAAGAGGAGTGTAGGCCTAGCTCTAGCCTACTAGTTAAAGATCTCAGAGGGAGATTTCTGGTTTCCACAGACTAATCCTAGAAAAAACAGTTTTTTATTATTTAAATTAAAGACTAGACATGTAAAATACAGAAACAGTTCTGACAGTCTGAACTGGAACCTAGGACTAACACATAGTCTACATGTCTTCAGTCTCTTCTTTGCTCTGTAAAGTTTTCAGGGTTCCTTTTGCATACAGTGGCAGAGTTTTACTGGGAGGAATAATGTCTTACTGTTTAAATGCTTACATTCTTTGTTGGTTCTGGATTTGTAGCAGTGACACAGGCTTTTTTTCCTTTTGTCTTCTCAGCAGACTTGAAACACTACTGTGCTTCTCTAACCTAAGACTGTAGCTTTTAGTAATGCTACAGTTCCATTACCAACGACTATAACTGGAATTATATCTCTGTCTTTTTAATGGTGTTGTTTTTCTTCCTTGATAGTCCTGCAAATCAATATTAATGTGAATAGTTAAATCTACAAAATCCGGACTTTGTCTGTTTGAAGAATTAGATGAAGCTTGTGAAGTTGTTCTCTTACTCAGTTCTTCCTCCCAACTTAGTTAAGTTAAAGCTGTACGAAAGTGTCAGGTTTGTGATTTATTCCCAAAGCTTTTAGCTTTAAAAGCCCTGTGCTGTACATTAAATTATTGTTTTTGTGAAGTAGTGAACATGTACACTCCTGCTGTGCATAGGAAATGCATGATTTGACTGAATGGCAAACTCTTAGACAGTTAAGTTAATGGATGAAAGTTGGAGAATATATTTAACAGGTGCTTTTCAGGGGGCTTTCCCCCCTACCTTTAACATCTATCTTCTCTCTGAAAGAAAACTAAGGCTTCAAAAAGCAAACGCTGATGTTTCTGAAGTCTCTTCTCCATCCTTCTATTCTATTCTCCTTCTTCCAGAAAGTACATTCATCTTTTAAACATACAGAAAAAAAAATTCTGAAATACTTTTCAAAAGCAAACAGTTTGTTATTTGAAAGGAATCCTGTCCAGCAATTTCCTCTGGGCAAGCTATTCTATATGCATGTACTCTTGCATGCTTATGTTGCATTCAGTGGTGCAGAGGCTCCCACAGCAACTGTGACAAAACTGAAAATATACTTCTCTGATCTGAGTGAAATGTTTGTGTTTTGGAGAATATTTGTGCTATGCTATTTAAGCAGCAGACACCCCATTTATGCCTTTTCATTCTATCTTCATGAAGCTTTTGCTCATTTACAGCTAATGATTGTTTGTTATTTATTTCTGAAATAAATAATACTCGAAGGCTCCAGTACAAATTGGAACTTAGTATTCAATTAATCCAAAATAAGTCCAAATCTCTCCTCAGAAGTCGATAGGCCCTGTCATCCAAATCATTACATGCATTACGTTCAGTCAGGTGATCACTTCTCTTGGGTTGAGTAGGAAGGTTTATGGGAAAGGCTAACCACAGTCAAAAATCTTCATAAAATCCAGACCTCATTTAACAGTGAAAAAGAGAAAGGAAGTGATGTGCAATGGCTTATAATCTGAGGCTGAAGTTTTCTGCGCTATCCAAGCCAGCTGTCACTACCCTGACCCTGCTAAGGGATGTTTCCTGTGTACCTGTTCTACTGATTATGTTGCAGCAGGATGATAAGACTTAGGGAGCTAAATCAGGAGAAAAGTGTTCCTCCTTTTTTTTTTTTTTTTTTTTTTTTTTTGCTTAGTCATTTTGTCACACGGCCAAGGGAGATATACAATGACTTTCAGAAGCAGGTCTAGCTGCCAGATCAGCGTAGCTCTTGCATGAACCTGCACCCTGGGTACTGAAAGTATCCAAAATACTGAAAATCCTGACATACAACTGGACTGAACAGATCAAGAGAGAAAGATCCAGTTGACACATCCCCAATTGACTTTGGCTGGTTCCTAAAGAACAACTGCGATACGTAATTTAGGAGAGTGTTTGCAAAGGTTAACTCAGTGAAACTTATTTCTGAAGGATCCTTCTGTGAATAATGGAAAAAGAAACAAGAGTGAGAAACTATGCTCTAGAAGCACAGCTGGAAACATTAAATTAAATTCCTGATTGGCCTCTCAAATAGGATTTGCAGAAAAGATGCTGAAGAGAATCCTTTTAAACCAGAGCAGAATGAAAAAGATTCTAGAAAGCTAGAAGCTGTTGACCAAAACCTGTTTTCAAGATGTAAAGCAACTGAGGAATCCAAATGGCTATCAGTTTTCTTGGTTTTACCTACATATCTACTCAGCTCTTTGTTTCTTAAGCAAAAATAATCATGCTCAAATGTCCGTATGCTCTATGATGCATTTACCATACAACTTGGAAGAGGTAACCTGTGTCTGTTTCCTCAAGACTAGCACTTTCTCTGAGCATTTGGGGGAATATTCAGAAAAAAGTGAAGATGTTTGAGAGATGTCATTAGTATAAAGTGTCTTAACTTCTTGCTAATCCCCAAAAAGCCAAGGACACATGAGATTCTGTACTCTGTAAGCTCTGGTAAGTATTCAGGAAGAGAAACACATCCATGACTGTTCTCTTCCCCCTAATGCCTGGTTTCTAGGTAACCCAGTTTATAACTTGACAGAGAAGTACAAAGGGAGCTAATTCAGGCTGTATGAAATTTTCTTCCTTATTTGCTTTCCCCACAGAGTTATAAGGGCAGGATATGATGGAATATTCTTCTGCCTCTCCTCCTTCATGCATGGTTTCCTAAATGATGGACAGATATAGTGCAATGGAGACAGCCACTGAGAATAGACTTTCATACTCACCTTTGTCGAGGTGTTTCTTTTTTGAGAAAAGGAGCTTGGGGAACTATCAATTAGTACAAATGCTACTTTGCTTTGAATCCAAAGAGCATGTTATATTTCTGAACTGTAATTGAAAGTATATAATTTACATTAAAAAAGTCTTTTCCAGTCTCCCATCCTATTGCCAATTTGTTTTCTATTAGACTTTTAAGTGCACCACTGCATTTAACTACTGCTGTTCTTCACAAATAGTAGGATCTAGAAAGAACAGTATACAGGTAGCAACTGATAAAATATTAAATTAGTTTGCTTCCTGACACTAAAAGATTAGTAAGCTTCCTCTTTGTTCTCTTGGAGGATGTAGAATATATTTCATCTTATTTCAGAGGTTCAGTAACTGTGCATATCACTTTAACTTTTATTTATTAATAAATCACAAAGTGGCAAGCTTTTGTGGGTCACAAGCCAGGGCAAAGGTGTAAAGCAAGCACAATGATAACAAATATAGCACTGATTCCCTAGAAGCCTATCAAAGATGTGCGTTTATTTACCCAGCTAACATTATAAAAAGAATGGACAGCAACTCTTGGGTTTATAAAATCCTGAATATTTTCAGTTATTCTGTAGGGGGCAGCAGAATCTAAACAAAATAAATATCGAAGTTGTGAGGTAGGGGGAATAGAAACATTGAATTGCCTGTTTTTCACTGTATACAGGTAGGTAGCACTGTACCTGAATTGCTATAAAATTAGTAGCATTCCCTAATTATAATTCTTTACATTAACAAACACAGGGTGCATGTACTCCTTTTTATCTAATCTCTTATTTTATATACAGAGCTACTGAAGCTGAACAAAACCAGTGAGATAAAATTAACACACAAATTGTTTTTCCTCCCTTTGGGCAGAAAAAATGCTGTTTACAAGGAAAATGCAATTGTATATAAATATTTATGAAACCAAAAAAGTCAAACAACATCAGTGGGGTTTTGTGTATGTGTGAGGTAGGAAAAATAATACAAAGTCAGACTATTTGATTAATTATTAACATTTCCACTGCATCCCAATGCGGAACCTATTTTGGAAAAAGAACATTTTACTATTTATTATTGTCCATAATTAATTTTTAAGTGGCAAGCCAGAGCGTGAATAAAAGAAATCGAGTTATTAATTAACCAGGAATACAGAGCAGTTTTACTTTTTCTGTCATGAAATAGTGGAATTTAAGACACAATACAAGGATGTGTCCTTCTTTCCCCCATCCTTCATGATAAAAGTATGTCAGAAAGAAATTAAGAAAGCAATGGGGGTAAATTATCTCCTTTACCATTCTGTGGGGAGAATCCACTGTGGTCATAGTTTTAAATTTACTGACTTTAAGTAAAGGGCAACATTTTTCATTTAATGAGACATCTGGATCAACCTTATGTAATCATGTTTCTAGAAAGCTGTAGAATTCATTATTTTTCAGTCTTACAGCAGTGGGTCTTTGACAAAATAATTTGTCTGTATAGCCGCAGATAATTAGCTGTAAGCAGTATCTGCAGTTCACGTCCTTCTGTTTTAGTCTTAATACACGGCTTTGCAGAGATCTTTTTCAAAATAACATATTAATTTTCAGGGTTTGGGTTTTCTGAGTTTTGTTTGTTTTTGCATTGCATAAGTTATGAGAGACTTCTGAAAATCCTAATGAGAAGCTGATAAAATTATAATATTATGTTATATATAACTACTATAATTTAAAAACAACAACAGCAACAAGAACAAACTTGTACAGAGTAAAACAGTGTCTGGGTGATAGAGTATACTTACAAGACAGTTTGTTGACTCTTTGTAAAGCATATTAATGGGGATTTCAGCACTCCAAAATAGCACGTACAGCATGACACTTAATCGTAAATTAAAACAAAAATGTTAACTAAATTTCTACCTATAAATCAACAAACAATGCTGAGTAAGCAGCATGAGGCTGCTACGAATGCTTATATCTCAATTTAAGTATCTGACATTATGAGATGACTGCTAAGCTGCCTTCCTCCACTTATTGCTATACAAAATGATTTCATCAAAGCTGAGTAGCTCTTTCTCTTCCTCAAACTGCTGAGATTTGAAGCAAGAGTTAAGCTGCCATGCAGAGCAGTAGTTTTATAGTCCAAGGCAGTGATGGCAAACTTTAGAACATTTGTAAAGTCTGTTAGTATAATCACCATAGTAGATTTTAGTTTCTCTCACAGAAGAGGCATTTACCCATCCAGAAATGAACTTTGAAAGGAATGAATAGATGAAATGATTTCCACAGAGCAAAGATAACATTTTTCTTCCTCCTGTCTGGCATATGAGCAGGCCACTTGAGGCCCAAATGTGTTTTCAGTGGGAGTCTGGTGTGGGTACAGTGGTGCATTGAGTCTCTGGAGCCTAGTATTCATTAGTGAGAACAGATATGAATTCTTCTCCTTACTCCCAAAATGTGACGCTCCCTGGACTCTCTATCATATGTATGTGATAAGTACTCTATTCAAGGACAAATCTATGTCTTAAATAAAATGATAATTTTCAGATGTTACCAAGCTTTCCACTACAGAAAATCTGAATTCTATTTAAATTACTGCATCAGGTATTGAGATACAGTTATTAAAAAACAGTATTCTTCATTTATATGAAGCATTTGTGTTTCTGTAACAAACTGAAAAGTCAGATATTATTAATGTCCATCAATATTTCTATTCAGAATTTAAAGTCAAGGTAAACAGACAAATGGGAAAAATGTGGCTTTGCTAATCTCTGAAATGATTTTAGCTTTTTCAATTGATTTTGGAGATTACTGGAGTACTGGAGAAACTTGTTTCAAAAAACTTGAAGAAAGATGGTGATGATGCTATTACTATTGTTATTATTATTACTATCATCTTTTTTCTTTTGTATTTGAAAAGCTTCTTTCTTTTATCTGGCGAGCACATCCTGTAAAAATATGGGCTATGAAAAATAAAGCGTCTTCTGGATGTGAACATTGTAAAACTTTTCTCCTTTTTGCTTATTGCCCTTAGAGTTTAGAATACACTTGCTTTCTCCTCTGCACACTTCCTTCCTTCCTTCTTTTTTATGGGTTATGACACAACACTGATGCCTCTATTCAGCTCTTATCTCATGTGCAGTTTGTAGGTTTTTAAGACTGAAAGGGAGTAGATGATCATCAGTGATGACCTTCTGCAAAACACATTTCAAACTCAAATTAGCAGAATGATATTATAATACATTAACCTCCCCAAGAGCCCTACTTGCTGCTTCTGTGTGCCTTGGTTCACCTATATCTTTCCTCTCCAAGGGATCGTACTCATATTCTAAGTGAAAGGAACACAGTAAATGTTCATCTGGTGGCCAAACTTCCTCATCTTTTAAATATCTCATATTAACTTTTATGTATGGCTGAGAACCACAAGACTTACTTTGCCTATCTCAGAAAAGCCAAAGGCAGGGAGGAACTTCACGAACAGCTCATAGACAGGAGATGCATTGGCTCCACTAAGGGTTTCATTGCTCCATTGTAGGATAGCCCTAGGCTAATTATCAGAATTTGCAAGGCCAACCTTACTGTCCTTGTTACCTTGTAGCAATAGGGCTCCACCATCATTTGCATTATATAGCACTGTCATGTGAGCCACATGGAGGCACATCTGGAGCTTCGGCTCAGCTGTCTGTGATTTAACTAAGTCTAAAGCCTAACCGCAACCTCTGGGTAATGATCTCTCATGAAGGGCAAGGATCCCCATAGTCCTTGCATAGGGAAATGTAAAATTATACATAATAACTTATGTCATATTTTTCTTCCTTTTATGACATCCATGTGTAACAACAGTACCATTATGAATCTAGATGCTTTACATATGCAGCAGGCACTGAGTAAGAATCCAAAGAACTATTATTAAACATCTTCGTACTTTCATTTTTTCATTTATTGTTTTCTTTCAACATATTTTAACAGATTTCAGTGGCAAATAATTTGAACTATATTTCTGAACACTTTACATTCATACATTTTTATGAACAAAAATAATAATCAAATCTTCTTCAAATAATGTAAGATCAGTTATCCAAAATTCAAGCTTAACCCAATATACTATTTCCAGTGGTAGCTGGCAGTAGAGCAGTGGTAGAAACAGGACTAGCCTGACGAAGGGGTATACATCAGCCAAAAGCATTTGAAGATTTTCAAATAGCTTTTGATTTATAAATTGTCTGCAAACAGTTCACGGAGTGTAGCCAGGCTGGCTTGATTAGTCATACTCAATATTGCCAATACACAAGTTTAAAAGATTACACTGTTTCTAATGGCCTTTCTGTTTGTCATCTGTTTTAAGAAGATTCATATCTCCTCTGTGCAGCAATAAAGGGTAAAAATGTATCTCTATTTTTTTCCTAAGCCAGTATACTTATAACACAAGGATTACTGACCTTAAGATAATTAAATATCTCTTTCTTCTCCTGTGCTGTGCTCCAGGAGTTGAATATTCAAACCTCACCATGTGTCCCTGGTTAGCTAGTCTTATGCTTAAAGATAAGCACATGCTTATCTGCTTCACTCCATTAGGGACAAAGTGCTTAGCTCTCAGTAACTGCTGATGTCCTTTGTATGTAACACAGCACTTGAGCAGACACTCAGCTCTTCCGTTAGACTGGGTCTTAGCTCAAACAGTCAAAACAAATTAGGAATAACAAGCAGTTAAAATGATTTTTCTCTTATCCACACATATCAGCCTGCATTTGATAAACTGTTATACAGTATCTTATATCCAATATTCTTTCCGATATAACACTGAAGGTCAAAATATCTGTACCAACAAATGTTACTGTTAGTAAAAAAAAAAGTGCCAAGATAATTGAGGAAAGCAAACACAGAAGATAAAAATGTATGGAAAGTTAAAGAAGCAAACAGTTGTAGGGTTTTATAAATTATTGTTATTATTATTTAGCCATCCTGGGAGTTATTAAAGATTTCTTCCAGGTGGATTATATAATTAAATTTGAAAAGTTTCTGTTTTCCCTTGGATAGTCATAAGGATCTGGAAATGTCAACAATGACACAGGAGAAGGGGTGTAGCAATAAACTCAGAACAAACCTTCACGAACCTCACTAAAACGAAGGGTAAATCAGGGCACTGGTGCAATGCAAGTGTAATCTCTTTGCCTTGGAATAAAATATGGTGTAATAAAGTACTCAGAAAAATCATAAAAATCTATGCCTGGAAGGAAGGTCTAAAAATCAGCTAAGAGCATTCATGGTGGGGACACTGCTGTCCGTCTTTCTTTTTGTCAGCCTTTAAAGTCATGTTCAGGAGAAATAAAATGAATGAGGGAAATGTTAAGTTAAAAATGGAAGTTTGGGTTAGGTTGTAACTGTACAAGCAATAGGGCCTTTACAAGCTGTAACTGAGTTTTGAAACAATAACTAACTGTGGACCTGATTCAACATCTCTAACTAGTCGGGAGAAAGGAGAGCACTAAATGCTGAAAAGGAGTATTTTTTTTCCTCTCTCACATCGGCATTTCTATTCAAATAAATAGCTTCCTTATGTCTCTCCTTTCTCTGTTTCTTTTATTTGGTTAAAAAGGTTGCAAGGTGATTCTCTATTGATCAACTGTTCCCTTACAGGTATGATTTTGCACAGAGATTGTTGCTACTATTGTAATTCTTCTCTCTACCCAGGACTAAAATGCAATGAAAGGAACAAAAATGAGACACATGGGTTTCCTGAGAACAATATGAAGGTCCCTTAAGAGCTATAATTTGAGTACTATTGCCTTAGAACATCTTTATCCCAGGCTGTAAGTTTTCTGCGTGTTGTTAGAAGGCCAGAGTATACACTAAAATAGAGCTCTTCTTTGTGTTTTCAATACACTATACAAATTTTTGATATAGAATTTCTCAGCCTAGAAATAGAAACAAACAGAAATAAAAACAATCCCAGATATTTAAGATTTTCAAAATCTTCAGTTAACTAATCTGATTTATGACAAGGCTAGACTTTATTGCAAATTTGTTACACTGGTTGATAGGACTTGTTTCCAAAATAGATAGAAAATTCAACAAAGGGGAGAATTCTCATTTGTTTAGCTTTCACAAAAAAGTAAAAGTGTCAGCATAAAGAAAGATTCACAGTGACATTTCCTTCCTGATTTCCAGAAGAATTTTATTCCAAAGCAATGTATTGGTGGTTTTAGAAGCAAGAATCTGTGTATAAATTTTAGCTAGCATCTTTCTTACAACATCACATTACCTCTCTGAGAAGAGGAAGCAGACATTGGGGCTTTGAGAGATGACTTTGCAAGAACAGAGGAAAATATTAGATGGCATCTGTGTATATTTTAACTATTTTTCTTTTGCATACATCTCATAACAGACAAGGTTAAACTAAGCATATATTATTTTTTCAAGTAAAATTGGCCTGTTTTCCGAAGAACAAATCCATCTTAAGGTATAAACACTAAAACAGATGTGATGGTTCAAAACAAGTGTCCATCTAGCCTATTATTCTGTCTGCAGCCCTGGACAAAATTGGACTTTCATGAAGAACAGGAGCAGGACAAGACTCTATTGTGTTCCCTCTCAGCAGTTTTCCCAGTCTCTATCTAATTTTCAGTTCGGGATTGGCTGAGCCCATGAGGTTTATCTGCTAAATGTCAGTGGATTTGTCTTCTAAGTACTGTTCTAGTCTTCCACCAAAGCAATGTAAATGTTTTGCATCCACAAAATTATTTGGCAAGAAATTCCACCCTTTTTGTTATCTGTTGAGTGAAGAACCATATCTTTTGTTTGTTTTGAACCTGAAGTTAGGATTAAGCTATTAAGGTCATTTTTGGACACTAATTCTTCTGTTAAAGAGAGTGAACAATCAGTCCCTATTTGTCCTCCCCAGGTCACTGATGATTTTGTAGACCTCTATTGTATCTCCCCTTTTCATTTCTTTTCCGGTCTGATGTGCCTGAACCTACACAATCATTCCTCATGCAGAAGCGAATCCATGAGTTTGAGCATTCTTGTTGCCTTTCTCTGAACTTTTCAGTTCTAATATATACTTTCTGAGATGAGAGAACCGGCACTATATGCAGGATTCAAGGTATGAGTGAGACACAAATTCACCATGTTTTCTGTTTGGTTCTGTATTTCTTTCCTAACAATTCCTAATATTTAATTTATTTTGAATGCTATCAAGTCCATCCTATTTCCATAAGTCTCTCTGTCATAACCCTGGTTCCTCACTTCTGAACAGAAAAAAATCACTTCAGAGTACATCATTTAGGCAAATTGACTTGAATTTACCAATGATGTGAAAGGTTTTTTTGTCTGTTTCCATCATTATATTTATCCAATTGAATTTTGTCCGCCATCTCATCCATCCAGTGGTTCAGTCTTGTTAAGTTTCTTTTGAAATTGTTCAGTCTGCTCCTGCCCTTATTACCTTGAGTAACTTTTTAGCATCAGTAAATTTTGTACCCTACACCACTTACCTCTTTTTCCAGGTTATTTAAGGAGTATGTTAAAATGCATATCCTAGCACAGATTCCTTGCAGAACTCCACTTCTTTGCAATACTGACCTTATGCCTACTATATTCCTATAATATTGTATTTATTTTAAACAGTGATGTCAGAAAAGTCCAGATTATCCCACAACTGCTTAGTTTTCTTTAAAACATTTTGAGATTTTGTTAAAGGACTGGAAATCTATATAAGTTGTATCTTGAGGTAAGGCAGAAAGCAAGACTTAGAAACTATTAAAATATCTACCTTGTCAAGGACTACTGTATTTGCATTAAACACTACACACAAAAAAACTGTCAAAAGTAGAAACAGTTTCAGGTTTACCCAGACAGAATTTTGCACACAAGAGGAAGAAGAAAAGAAAACTAACCATGTCTTTTGTGACAACTACCAGAACTGTATCAGGTTATATCAAAGCTTATTACTACTGTGTTTGGTCTGAGTTTAAAGTTTATTTGGAGTTGGGTTTGGACAAGCAACTAAAATCTATACAGATATTTCACTATATAATCAAATGAAATCACAATCAGTTCACAGCTCTAAAAAATGCAGTTGAATTTGAAACTTTCTGGATTTTCTTGTTATGTCTATATTAGGCAGCACAACTCACAGCAGATTGTTTAACCAAATTAACTTTTTTTTGGAATATATTCAAGACTAGGTTTTAACAGTAAAAATATTTTTAAATTTAATGTAAAAACACAAGAAAAATCTTTATAGATGGATCAAAAAGGTGCATTATAAGTTTGTTGGGCTTGGGGATTATTTTTCGAACCTGTTTCAGATGTGGACCTAAAAATCACACAGTATCTCTTTGTTTAGAAAGAACAGCTCTTATACTTAAGAAAAGACATCAGAGATGCAAAGACTCTGAGGATCCAAGGGAAATGATGCAGGAATAAGGAATTTTATAAAAGTCTTCAAAGTTCTTTTTCATTTCAGGTCACACGGGATTATCTCAAGACCTGATTTCTAGAACAAAGTTTTCAGATTAGTTGCTTTTACCTGAGAATTCATATTTAATTTCATGTTATTTTACAGACACAAGAGTTACATTAAACTTCTATATTTGTTGGGTAGGATCAGATCCTAGCCAGAGTTTACATTTAACTGTGCCATGTCCTTGAGAAAGGATGTTAATAAATTCCCTTTCTGTTTCCTGAACAGCATCATAGACTGTATAAAATACCTCAGTTTCAGTTTGCCTACCCAAATGCTCATTCCTAACATTGGCATTCTGCAAGCATTCTACTTTTCTCACAAGTGTCTCTGTGCCTGCACTCATGTCATTCACTATTCACGGAAAACTCCCTGCTCCAATCTGCCAAACCAATATGCTCTGCCCATTTAAGCACTGCATTAAAAAAAGAAAAAAAAAACTTCCTTGATGTCTACTCTACATGAATCAATAACTTTCCTGTCTTATATATCATTACTGCCTTTAAACTTCTGTAAATGCAACAAGGCAAAATAAGCAGAACTACACAAAAAGCATACCCTGATTGCATTAGATACATGGCTGTATTTCTCTAATCTTCATCTATACTGTCCCTTTTTTGAAGCTTAAGACTTCTGATGTTATGGAAATGTGTTTCAGCTGTTCTTTTATATTAAATGCCTGGCAATCATGTACTGTTGAAGAATTCATTATCTTTTTTGATTTCTTAATATCTCTTCTAATCACTGAATTGATACTTAAATTATCACTGTTACCTAAATATTTACATTTCCTTAAAGTTATTTGTGCATATTTGTGACCTAACAATTAAAGAAGAAAAAAACAGATAGCTTTTTGTACTGCCAATGGTTTACTTTGTATATGGATTCTAGTTGGTATGTTAGTCAATTTATTTGGTGTTTATTTGGTATTCCACATAGGAGACAAACTTGTGATAAAATGCCACAGAAATCTGAAAAAAAAAAGAAGGCATATGAGATGGTAGAGAATCAGAAACTTCATTTTACCTGACACTAGGCACAGTAATACAAAGATTTATGCATTTATTGAACTTTGCACTATCTGAATAATGCCTCTGAAATCAAATCCAGCAGTACCTGAGCTTTAAATTAACAGTATTCTTTCCAGTATCTATGGAATGTATCCAAGAGAGCAATTCTACCCTGAATTGATACCTTTAAGTCCTTACAATGAATTCAGTCTTGTCAGATGTTAAATCTGTTTCTATTGTTGGACATTCTCCACAAGGAACAATTTCCCTTTCTAAATATTTGACCATGAATCATTCTTTCTGCTTCTAAACTTTCTCATAGAGACGAATCATGTAACACAATACACCTCTCAATCAGTTCTCCAGCATTGTGAGATCTTTGACTGAAATAAATATTCTGCCAAAGTATTTATTTTTAAACCAAAGTATCTAGCAGGTGTAGAAATATTTTTCTTACACTTTGAGACAGCGAGACAACCATCTGCATCTTCTGTTCTGATATTCAAACTGGTGCAAAAGATAATGTTCAATTGTTTCATATATATGTATATATAGTTGTGTGTACTTGTGTATATATATATACACACACACACATACTTTTTCCACCTGAAGCAAAATTGTATCTGTAAATATTTCCAAGAAATGTGGGAAATATAAAGTAAATGAGACTATATCACCACCCCATTGTTTCCCCCTAATGGAAACATGCTATTGTTGCTTGCTGGCTAGGCATTTTCATTACTTTATTATTGGGTGGTGGCTCCAAAATAACAAGAACAGTGCCAGGGAAGTGTCTCTTAGGACTAACAAATATTTATATTCACTTCTTGCATCAGATGGGCATTCTTTAGCAGAAAATATTTCTGCACAAGTGTCACAGGGTGAAGCCTGCCCAAAATAAGTGAGACCAGATAAGTGAGACTGTAACTATATCTGCACAGCTGTAACTCGTCAGACGATTCTAGTAGAATGTGCTGCATAAAGCAAACCAAGCACAGGTAACTCAGGTAAGGGGGGAGGCTTTCCCAAATGCTCTGGACTATTTCTGCCCTGCTCTAATGTTTTGAGTATGCATGGGAAGGAAACAAAAAAGCACAGACAAATTCTTATTAACTTTACATCCACGTCACACATTTAGGGCAGGAGACCAGAAGATGACAGTGACCCAGGTAACAGCAGCCAATTGACTATTGATATAGAGAAAGCCAAAGAGACTGGCCTGGGGTTATGTGATCAGTGTGGCCTTTGGTGGGGTAGGGCAACTGGCTAAGTTAGGTACTGGCAGACAGGGAATGCAACAGCTCTTCATGGGGGATCCATCCAGAAACACCCAGCCCACCTCTTTCTGCTCCTGGGTGTCACCATTTTGTAGCACATCACGCTCCATGTCATTTTATGGTGGCAAGATGCCATTTTTGACAGGGCTGTGACCCATGTGCTGCCCTGCGATTGGCTGGCAGGACCAGCCGCCCCTTCCAGTTTGCCGAGGAGGTTCTCAGGACAGGGAGCCCACTGCCCATTACAGGCACAGGGGCTGCCTTCTTTGACAACATCATATCACACGTGTTTCTATATTGCTCTGTGATTGGCTGATTGCTAGTTTTTGAAACCAGCATAGCAAGGTGATCTCAGAGCACCCTCTGGTTGGCTCCTTTGGTTCCTTTGGTGCTCTTAAATATAGGTATGTACACACACACACACACACACACACACACACGTGTAAATATTTATATTATTTATGTAAAAATAGCCATGGTTTATATATATAGTTATACATATGTATATAGCATATAAAAAGATATATATACATATATAAAGAGATCTAAATTAAATATATAGATATCCGTAAAAGTGTAGGTATACAATGTATAAAACATTATTTAATATGAGCTAATGAAGTGAGTAATTATAGTTTAAATGTGAATAGAAAGAAATCAAACAAAAAGAAAATGCAAGTTTGGGGGCCCCCACTTTACAAGGTGGATGAACAAGCCTTCGCAAGTCTGGGCTGGGGGCAAGTTCATGAGGGCAAAGGGGTACCAAAAATGTGTGGAGCTGTAATGTGTGGAACATGCCTGAGGGCTAAGGGCCATCTGAGGATGCCACCAAGGAGCCCCTGTGCACCCCCCACCACATGCAAAACCCCTAGCAGCTCAGCATCCCTATGTGAAAGGGCTGTCCCTTTTCTTGTCCGTCATCCCCTCCACCTCTCTACAAGACCTTCAGAGATCTGGTGAGATGGAGACTAAGGCATCTGTCACCACACGGGCAGTGAAGAAATTGCTGCTTTGCTGGTTTACCCCACTTGCTCTGCTTGCTTCCTGCCCTATGCATAGTGGCACCGGCTGGCATCACATCGCTGTGCCTCCCATACATGCTACAAGGGCACCGTCTGCCTCTCATGCTGGGTCTCTGCAGGCCATGAGCCCCTTGCAGGGGAGATCCAGGCAGATCCAGGATGTTTCACACAGAGCAGGCGGGTTGTGGGGCGGAGCTCTGTTTGCCCACAGCTGTGGGGGATCTTACAGCTGCCTGTTAGACCATCATGGATGCAGGATGGTGCTATCTGTGTTTCCTTCTCCATGGCCTCATAGAAAGGAGGTCCATGGCCTTACAGAGAGATTCAGAAATCTCCAGTGGACTAACTGCGGAGGGAGAAGACAGAAGCATGCCTTGACCTGTTCACATGCCTGTTCAGGCCTACAGCAGGCAAAGGAAGGAGAACTGGCATAGAAGGGACAGCTCCATTTGAGCAAAAGAGGCTGAAGAAGCCTGACCAGCAACCAGCAACCTTCATACAGTGTTACTAAATTTTTTCTGTGCATGAGTTAAATTGATTGTCTAGTATTTCATTTCTTATATGCATGCAGGAGCTGCGTGTTGGTACACGTCCAAGCCACTGCTTCTGTTCAAAGATGTTTACTATGCTCCTGGAGAGGTGGGAAGCCTGTGGGGTATAAATCCCTTTTCTGAAGGCAAAAGGCAAATTGCTGGTCTAAACAGAAGCCAGGTGGCAACTTACAGCTTACATAAGGTGGCGAGAAAGCCACTAAGAAAAAAAAAGATGCTTTTCATATATTTAGACCTATTGAAACAGTTTGTTTAAATGATATGATTCTCTTCTGTTTCCTTTTTTCACACTCTAATAGTGCTTACATGGTTACAGATTTTCAGTGAATATTTTTATCTTGTCATAAGATGGGAAAATAAGATTTATTTAAAGTGATTTTGGCCTGGAACATTTATGACGAAATCTGTACCTAATTATAACTTTATGATTCTACTGAAATTAGTTATGAGGACCTGTTGTTCCTCAAACAAGTACAGATTATTCTTTAATATCATACTGCTGAATTCAGGAGAAGTACACCATATCTGAATAAATTTTTAGACTGTTCCAACAGTTTGCACTTCAGTATTTCAGTTGCTTTGCAGTTTATCATTAAGTGTTCTTTCCCTTCATAGGATTCTGTGTCCTACAGTAAGTAATCAAGTACTAATTCCTTCCTCAGTGGAAAGGGAAATCATTTCTGGCAGAAAACAGGAAATATGATGGAAATAAGAAGGCTTACATTAATTTTGTCACACTGGTGTGCCTGCCTTGAGACAACACTTCCTGTGTATCTGATTCATAAGATTCTGTTAAGTGCAACAATTCTGCAAAACAGAATTTTCTTATGGATCTAGCAGGTATCTCTGTTCTTAAGCTTTCTTATAGGCTGTAAGGATATGTGCAGAATCGTATGGAACACATTTTAACTATTTATTTATTTTACCTTTGCATGAACCATATTATCTGCAACTGGATGTCATGCCATGGCTTCTGTGGAAGACAGTAATCCTAACCAATACAAAGGCCCGAAGAGGTTGCTCTTTAGTGATTTGATCTGCCTTTGAAGGCCTGCAATTTTACACTTTTATCAACAGATTTTCATAATTTTTCTAATGGTTTTGAAACAACTTTCCAAATTATCTTAATGATCTGATGATAAAGTTTTTGAATATTTTCTTTTTTCCTATTATGAAATATTTTTTCTCCAGCTGTTGCTAACAGAACACAAGGCTGAAGATACAAACCTTGTGTGGTTTTTGAAGTTACATTTCAATGTTTAACACTGTATGAAGCACATTCTGTGATGGAATCATATGCAGAAAGTAAGCTGCTTCTTATTATATGAACTCATTAAAAATGTCTGCCTGATTATTGCACCCCTCCATTTTCCTTTGAACATCCTGACTTTCTCATAACAGGAATTTGTGGAACAGAACTTCATATTAACTATCTAGCATGGATCACTGTGCTGCTAATCTCAGGAGAGAGTCAGCTGCAACCATAAATGCTGCAAATAGATCCTGTATCAAGATCTTTGTCTGATATCAACTGACATCTGTATTATAACCAATAAAGTTATGACTGGCCAGTGAGGTAGCTCTTGATGAATAGGTAGCAGGACAGTCAGTGAAAGAGGATTTATAACAACTCATAGAAAGAGTATTTAAAATATTATTTAAAAGTGAAAAAATTTCCATTTCTCAACAGATTTCTTTCTGACTGTCCTAACAATGGCACATGTCTCTTCCCTTTCCTCTCAAAATTTTTTCCAGTTTGTCTTAGATAAAAAATGTAAGGTGAATAATGAAGGATGAGAAAGTGAGAAGGCACACTAGAAAGCTCACCAGAATCCAATAAAATAGATAGATAGACTATGAAGATCGGATTCATAGACAAAAAAGATGCATAGAAGGGAGTGAATTGCAATCTTCATTTGTAATTCTGGGCCATAATATTTTTGCTGAAATACTGAGGATGCAACACCAGAAGCTTGGGAGATTTTTGAAAAGAAAACTTAATCATAAAAGGTAGATGTCATTTCTTTTTGCCAGCAGGTATCAAAGTGCCTACAAGGTACTAGAAAATAGAAGGCTAAGACTCTTCTAGGGCTGTGGAAATTGTAATAAGTGTTCATATTGACATGAATGGAGAATGAATGTGAATGAATAGGTGCAAAATACCAGCAGGAAAAGAGCTGTAGTAACAGCAGGTGTTGCTGACACCTACAGTAGCAGGTCACCAAGATCCTAGCACACATCTACCTGCAATTTCTCAGGACAACCAGATCTGAAATAAAGACAGTGAGTAAATCCTGATGATGCAGAGATTAATCACTGTCAGCTCCTGAAGGATATGATGAGATACATCCCAAACCATCACACTCCTAAGGAAAACCTAGGCAGTGTTTGGAGGGGCTCAAAAACTGATGTTGCTTGTCCTTCATGTCATTGCAAGCAATTCTGAACAGACTACCTGGATGCAGATGTACTGAATGCTTGGCAGAATACTTAAATGCATCTTGGTACTTGTGGGTATTGAAAGTATGAGTGTGAAAAACTGAAATCAGTTGTGTTTCAAAATAAATTCATCTCTCCTTTCAATGAGGTATTGTATTGAGTAACATTGATGTTACAGTGCTGCAACATTATTTGCTACCTGGCAATTTGGCAGTAGTGTTTTCAGGAGTTTCTGAAAGATATGCATACTGCAATAGGCAATTCAATGTTCATTCATATAATTATAACCTGTGAGATGAAATGCTCTATTTATCAAAATAAAATGTTATCGCTAGTGATAAAGTACAAAAGAAAACCAGCACTTCTAGGGCTTGCTTCATCCCATCCTGATGCAGAATTCTAAAATAAGGAGATGAATTGTAACCACTAGAGCAGAGAATTGAATCCCTCATGGTAACTTTTAATACCAGTTTGTACACAACTAAATTTAGATGTCTAAACGTAGGAAAGCAATGAAAATGCCTAAACTAAATGTATACAAGTAGAACCATATTAGATGCCCTAGAATACCATAAATATCCCTATAGAAATGCATGTATGGCACAGGATCTATGGGAGATCTGTGAGGTGGCATCTTGGGATCAGGCATGATATCCTAGGGTATCTAAAATGCCACTAGACACCTAACTTTAAGCTCGTGAATTGTTCTGTACAAAGAGCATTCAGATACTTACAGATAAACATCCAGAGTCATTTGAGAGTTTGAGAAATCCAGACAGCATACAGCAGCAGAGCTTTTACATCCTGCTTGCATTTTTCTGGAGTAGCAGCTACAGGCCGGGTGAAACCACAGAGCCTATTTTCAGACAGTTAAATCCTGCTCTGTGCATCTAGATGTGGGCTAAGTGTCTGCAGACAGCCTCAGTGGAGTTGGAGGCATTGCCATTAGAATTAAAAAAATATATATTGGGCAATTTGAGATGCCCTAGGATATTCCACCTGGCTGATGTAAACGGGCTTATGTTTTCCCTAGGTTTTACGTCCTATCTTCCAGTTTCTTGTCTATTCAGAGGATATTAGACTATAAGGCATCCAAAGTGGTATGAGGGAAGTATGCTAAGCACCTCATGTGCTCCCCTGTGTCCAGAAACCTACCTCTGGTTGTCAACTTCCTCACGCTCAGGTCCCCCCACATGCGTAAGGAAAACATTGCCCCCAGAGGAGAAGGCAGATGCTATGGCCCCCTCTACAAAGAACTGCCTGCTTCGGTCATTCAGTTTGTGGGGCTGCCCCACTGCCTTTCCCCAGCGGGGAGACTTTCTCTGCAGGGAGGGGAGCCACAGCTGGCTCTGTGTGCTGGCCTCCCACCTTCCCCAGTCTGTGCAACAGGGTTTGCCCATCCCAACACACCAGAGCAAGCTCCAGGAGCAGCAGCCATGGGCTGGGTCCTGTGTCATCTCTTGGCACCAGTCCTGGGATGGGGTAGTCATGGCTCAGGGGGTGGCAGGTAGCCAAGGACCAGCAAAGGGTAGATGGCCTTGGCTCCTTCGGCAGCCAGCAGCAGCAGTGGTGTGTTATGATGTTGGTCTGTGACACCCTGGTGGCAGTGGCATGTCACGGTGATGGTATGTGACACACGGTGTCGGCGGCGTGTCACAGTGGTGGTCTGTTACATGGCAGCCCGGTCAGGATAAAAGAGGGCTGCAGGACACGGGCACGTGCTAGGTTGAGCAACCCACAGAGGTGAGGGAGGAGGTGCCACTGCCCTGCAGCAGGACAGGCACTAGACGCTGCTCCAGCCCCGCTGAGCTCAACGGCTGCTGGTGCCCACTGCCCCTTGGGTCTGCCCACTCCTGGCAGCTAAGGGGCATGTGGAGACACACTGGTCTGTGTTGGGGTGGTCTTTGTGTGTGGCTGTGAGCAGTGGCAGGGAGAGGCAGGAGCTCCTCAACAGGCCTGGGGCAGGGCTGGTCCCTCTCCTCAGCAAGAAGCCTGGGCTGTGGGGAGGGAAGTGTTGGGAGGGAGGGCTGGGAAGGGGGAGGTGTGGCCCAGGGCTGACTGGGAGCCAGGAGGCCCCAAGGGAAGGGTGAAGACGGGCCAGGAGAGGGAAGGAGAAGGGGATGGCGAGTTGAGAGTGGGAGCCACCGAAGCCAGGACTGGAGCCTTCCTTTGGGTTGAGCATGGGACTGTGTGGGAGCAGTGTGGGGGCAGGCCTCAGCACAAGGAGGGGATTTGGGCAGACGCAGGATGTGCTGTGGGGCAGACAGGGCCTGACTGTGAAGGCAAAGCCTCAAGCAGTGTGGGGAGGTCCTCTGACCTCTGATTCCCTGGGACAGCCTTCCCCAGCCTCTCTCATGACTCCTGCCCTGCATGTCTGTCTGCTGGAGCATGGCATGTGCCCAGCAAGGCCCAGCAGGCCAGCTCTGCAGGAGTGCCCACTGGCCCCTCTCCAGGGCCTTCCTGTGGAGTATTTGTTCTTGGGGTATCTGAGTCCTCTAGACACAGCATACATGTACAGTGCAGCATTTTTCTGGAGTAGCAGCCACAGGTCAAGGGAAACTCTTTGCAATACCTAAAGTGGGACCGCAGTGCCTATTTTCAGACAGCTGAATCCTCCTGTGCATCTAGATGTGAGCTGAGTGTCTGCAGACAGCCTCAGTGGAGTTGGAGGCATTGGCATTGGAATGCCAACAAATATTCTCTGCAATCTGAGATGCCCTAGGATATCCCACTTGCCTGATGTAATAGGTCCTGTGTTTTCCTCAGGCCCTATGTCCTGTCTGCCAGTTTCATGTCTATTCAGAGGATATTGGACTATGACACATCCAAAGGGGTACAAGCAAGTATGCTAAGCATCTGACATACTGCCCTGTGTCCAGATACCTACCTTTGGCTGTCGATGTCCTCGCGCTGGGGTCCCCCCAGCCATGTGAGGACAATGTTGACCCCAAAGGGGCAGACAGGGGCCATGGCCCCCCACCTCAAAGTCCTGCCTGCTTTGGTCATGCAGTCCGTGCGGCTGCACCACTGCCCTGCCCCAGTAGGGAGGCTTTCCCTGCAAGGTGGGGAGCCGTGGCTGGCCCTGTGTGCTGACTACCACTCTTGTGGCCCTGAGTGACCTGGTCTGTCTGTCCTGCTGCACCACAGCAAGCCCCAGGGCAGCAGCCATGGGCTGGGCCCTGCATCAGCTCCTGGCCATGGTCTTGGGATGGGGTGACCATGGCCCAGGGGAGGCCGGGTAGCCAAGGGCTACCAAAACGGTAGCCTATCTTGGCTCCTTGTGCAGTCTCCAGCAGCAGTGGCAGGTCACGTGGTGGTCTGTGACATGGCAGCCCGGTCAGGATAAAGAGGGCTACGGGGCATGGGCAGGCACTAGGCTGAGCAACCCGGGGAGGTGAGGGAGGAGATACCGCTGCCCTGCGGCAGGCAGGGAACGGGGTGCTGCTGCAGCTCTGCTGAGGTCAACAGCTGCTGGTTCCAGCTGCCCTGCTTCTGGCACCTGAGGGGCATGTGGAGACACACAGCCTTTGCCTGAGCGCCAAAGAGCCTCAGGGCAGGGAGGCAGGGTCTTGCCTGGAGCTGCTGTGGGGGGAGTGAGCTCCCACACCTCAGGGGTTTGGTGCTATGCTGGAAACTCACCCGTGTCCCCCTTCTCCCTCAAGGTTGTCAGAGGAGTCCATGGAGGAGAAACCTGGGGCTGCTGTGGCTGGGCTTTTCTGGAGCGCTCACAGGCAGCCTGTGTTGTGTGTGCAATGAAGTGAAAGGTCTTCAACTTGAGGGAGGAGGGTGAGTGCAAAGTAACCCCACAGCGCCCCACACCCCCGCGGCCTGGTGAAGGGGGTGTTGGGGTGGCCTTTGTGTGTGGCTGTGAGCAGTGGCAGGGAGAGGCAGGAGCTCCAGCTTTCCCCCATTGCCCCCACCCAGCAGCCTGTGATGTCCATCCCCAGCCTGGAAAGGCGGTATGGGGGTGTGCCTGGATACATGCCTGTGGGCAATCCCATCCCAAGACCAAGGTCTTTAGCAGGAATCCTTTTGAGGGTTTTCCTTATCATCTACCACATCTGCTTTCCTGAGGTTCGGATTTTGTTATTTTTCCATTTTAGCAGACAGTGATGCCTGTGCCTTGCAGCACCATGCAAAGCTGCAAGTCTGCCCCAGTGAATCTACATGGTCGTCCTGTCAGTCTAGGGGGGATTTGGAGGCCTCTTGGTTCCACTCGCAGGGCTGGCCTGTGTTTTACATGTGGCAGGGGTTGTGCAGGGAGTCCTCAGTGTCCTCCTAGGGCTATCTGTAGCCCTCAGGCTTATTCAAAATTGTTAGCTCCCCCCTCCCCCCCCCGCTATCTCTCCCCCACCCCAGGCATGTCAGAGCTTGTTCAGCAGCTTTGCAAAATGGGGGGCTCCGAACCCACCTTTCACTTTTGTTTAATTACTATCAATTCACATTTAAAGTGCAATTATTCAGTTCATTAGATCTTATTAAAATGGCTTATACATTATATACCTATGCTTTTATGGATATATATATTTAATTTATATATATTTATATATTAATACATATCTTTATATATGCTATACATACATATGTAACTGTAGGTATGTAAACTGTATGTTTAATCTATATATATTTAATACATGTGTAAACTCCTTTATATATATACATGAATACTTATATTACACATCTTCTTCTTTATTATGTAGCTGAGTAACGGAGCTTTTTGATGTGATTTTTGCGCCCAGTTAAAGAAATTCATCTTTCATTGCTGATTAGTCCTTAAACACTATTTACCAGATAAGCTAGAAACAAAATAATTTTATGCTGAGGAACCAGTTCAGGGAAATCATAAAGTGCTCATGAACAATTCACAAACAGAAAAAAGAAGACAAATGCAGCAACAATCTTAATCATGTCATAACTTGTGGGTACAACATTCAGGGCCTAGAAAGAAGCATAAATGTCTCTTGACTTCAGTTCATTCTGTGCTGGTTATGTTCTTGAAATAAAATGAAGTGATATTTAATTTTCTGTACCTTATGGGAGAGCCAAATTAGTGAATTGGACTAGTTTTTCTGAATCTCTATTTCTGAGTGACACCCCTCACTAAACACTTAACATCACTTTTTCATTGAGTTGAAGGAGATTGCAACAGGGCTTTGCTCTGCTGTTTTCGTAGATACTGTTCAGAGAATGAGTGCATTGCATCACTCATTCTATAAAGCAAAATTCTATAATTTTGGTTGTTGGAAGGGGAGAGGAGGGAATAAAGAGATTTTTGCACATGTAGATATTTATATTGTAGCTTTCTAAACATTAAAGCATGTAGTGCAATTCTTTTTGAGATAATATTTTCATGGTGAGTGTCCAGAGCTCTATGGTAGGAGCTGTCTATGGCCTAGAAAGGAAGAACTTCACGGAACAAATAGTCTAAAGCATGTTCAGGTATGTGGATGTCCTCCAGCACCAAGACACTGTAACATGCCCAGTGCTGGTCTTCAGCTTCTTTGTTCTTATGTTTGGAAAGTTTTCCTTGAATTTTTCTACTTCAGGTTCAGCCTATTGCTTTTTGCACAGTTCATCACAGGTGCAGAGACCAAATTGCTGCCTTCCTCTTTGTAGCAGCTTTTTGCATATTTGAACACTATTATATTGTCTCCTTAGAATCTTCTCTAAATTCAACAGCCCATATTCATTTAATCTTGGACTTCTGCCTATGTGTGAAAATATATATACATACATACATAGCCATGACAAATAATATTAATACAATAGTAATAATATCTATGAAAATAAAGGGTACTTCATTATATTTAAATCCTATAGTATGTTACTAAAACTATTGAAGTCATTGTCATTTACTAGAAGGTATTGGCAGGCAATCAAAAGTTTTAAACTATTAGCTCAAAATTAATTAACTAGACTAGTTAACTGTTTAGAAGGAATTCATTAATTAACTCCTTAAAAGAAAGCACATACTCATGTAAAAAAGTGCTGTTTAAAATGATGGAATACTCTTGTGGTTGTGCCAAAAAAAAAAAGGGATCTTGTTCGGCTTCTCAAAATTCCTCATCTCACTGTCACCTGTAGTCCTTTCCGTTAACTCAGCAAGTCAGAAGGTAAACAAAATTCATTCAATCTACTTAATGGGATAATCACTTATTACATTTTACTGCCAGAACTGTCACGCATGTGAGTCCATTGTTTACCATTCCTTAAATTTTAAGGACAAATCCTGATATAGTTGCTGTTTTGGGAGAAGCAGGAAGGCTGGCAACGCATGTCCTACTGCAAACCCTGCTGGCCAAGACCACAGTCCAGGGTGAAATCTGAGGCCGCAAAGCTGAGCCCAACCTATTACTTGTCCCAAAAGGAGCATTTCATGGCCTTGGTTATGCTGACAATTGCTTAATGGATGCCCTCTATCTTGAAAAATCTTAATTTGAGAAATGGGGCACAGTATCTTACCAAAGTGATTTCCCATTTCCAGCTCTGTGCTGGGGTCTATTAAACTGTTAAGGAGTAAACATTCTACTTCTCGTGTGTCTCCTGTGAGATAACTCTTATATGCCGTACTTCATCCTAACACGACTGCCCAAGACAGCTTAACATGGGGGCCCTTCTGATGGTACTCTGGCAATCCAATATTCAGCCTAGCATGAGGGAAGACTTATTTGATAATCAGATACTCTTAAAATGAAACATATCTTCAACAATATCAGCCATATACAATTCACCTTTCACTAAAATTATTTTACTGGCAACATGGCTGGTGTCATGCATAATAGGAAGTCTCTTTCCTTTTCTATGGAAATAGAAGTTCAAAATAGATTGTTTTACTCATGTGCTTTAAAATATCCTTTAGCATATTACCTTGTGTCCCAGGATAAATAAATAAATAAATAAACCTTCCATGTATTCCATAAGTGCATTGTTTTTATTATTAGATTTCCTTAATATGAAATAATATCTTGAGATTTTAGTTCACACATACCAAGGGAAATATCTTTGAGGATGATATCTGACAGAGCCACAGCTGACTTGTATATTTACA
Source organism: Dromaius novaehollandiae (assembly GCF_036370855.1). Taxonomy (NCBI): domain Eukaryota; kingdom Metazoa; phylum Chordata; class Aves; order Casuariiformes; family Dromaiidae; genus Dromaius; species Dromaius novaehollandiae. The sequence continues at coordinate 48,100,628 of NC_088100.1, read as the reverse complement.
TTAAACTTGGATGCATTTCCTCTAACTTCTAGCAAAGAATGCACCTGCAGCTCTTACAGCTTGAAGTCTTGTAAATAAATCATGTAGTATGAACCATTAGCACACTTTCTCTTGCCAAAGGAACAGCTTATTGTTCTGCCACAAACAGATCAAGCATCTCTGAAGAGGAAGACATAGGTTTTCTGAAATGCTTGGAGGGCTTTATTAAACTTTTTCTTTCACTCTCTACTATCCCTCTTCCCACTCCCATCAATATATTTCAGAAGAAAAAAAAACCAACTAGATAATTAAGCTCTACAATAACTGCAGGGTTTTGCAGATTGCATTTCTTATGTGTTTGCTCTTAGTATTGCATCTATTAGGGAACTGCAGCAGGGATATATTTCTGTGTGATTTATACCTACTGCTCTGATATTTGTTTGAGGTGCACTTTAACTTACTCTTTAGGGCATTATTCTTAATGACATAAAGAGCCTCAAGTTCTACCAGCTTAACCAAGCCTTTCTTACATGATCTTACACAATAGACTATGTGGGAAATACTTATAATAACAGTGAAAAGATGTGTTTATTTATTTATTTTGCTTCTGGGAATGTATATTTATTTTATAAGCATTAAAAATAACAGGCAAGCAGACACAACATAGGAAAAATGAACATAGCACCTTGGGACATATATATGTATTCTATTAAAATTCAAAATATTGAAGACAAAATTCTGCCCTAGCTAAGTCAGATCGGTTTTCATTTAAGTCACTAGACATTGTGAGTGAAGATCTAAGGCAAAATTTGGTTCTAAGTTTGTCTCTGTCCTAACAAGACCCAGTGAAATGCAGGAGCTAGTCACATCAAAATGATCAAAACAAGTACCTCAGGAGCTAGGATTAATCATCTCTGCTTTCCGTCACAAATCACTTTTCCTTATGGTTAGTCTGATACATTATATGTAATACATAGCTTACAGAGCTGACAATGACCTACATAATCAGGCATTACTCTTTCCATTTTTTAATCTTGCTCCCATACGGAAGAAAGGAGGTTTTACTTCCTACCGGCTTTATATGAAGATCACTGAAATTCATGGAAGACTCCTGCTAACTTCAGTAAGAGCTGAATCGGCTCTCAATGAGTGATATTTGACATCGGAATAACTTAATGGTTTGCCAAAATACGCAGCTGTGGCTCACTGATCCTGATGTTGCTTCCGTGCCAGGGTCACACCCAGTTTAGGCCTGCTGCCAACCATCCCCATTGCAGCAGACATAGTCAGGCAGAGGCAGGCAAGGGAACCCTTCCAAAAGAGTCCCACTGGAGAGCAAGCTGCTGAAACTCCCGAGAGCTCACAGAACCTGAGGAAGCAGGCACTGGGTGGGCAGAAGAGAGCACTGGGAAGACTTTTGTGAAAAGCTGATAGGTTTGATTGCTACCATGAACATGAGATACATTTGACAGTGTGCTTTCCGGGGGGTGTGTATGTGAGGTTTAGCAAAATACAGATTTTTATATTGCTATGTAGGTTTCGGGTAAAAATTGTTACATATATATCAATCTGAACTAACATATACAGATGCCTTGTCTGTTGTTAGTTGTACTATGTGCTCATGGAATCTCCTATGCCAATATGTTTTCAGTTGCTTCTAATTTTATTGGTACTTATTTCCTTGTAGATGTTTCCTCTGTTCAAATTTTCAGTTTTGAATTCTATTCAAAATTCATAGATTCTGCCTATGTTCAAATTTTCAGAAAAAAAAGAGGTTTGTATCTATGAACCAGATTAGATCCAAAATATAACCTGTGTTCAAAAAAGGGGAAAAATATACCCTATGCTTTGGAACAAATACTTGATTTTTTTTTAGGAATTTGCTTTTCTTTTATTCCTCCTCTTCTGAAAAATCTGCCTAACTGATGTAATTACATTCTGTTCTAGAAAACTAGAGCTTGCATTTGCTCAGTAGAGTCTTCTTGAGTTTGAGAGGAAAATCAAGCAATTTCTATTTGCACTCTACATATTAGAGACCACAGATACAGTAGCTTAATAAGACTTTCCTCAAAACTATTATTTTTTTGCTTCAGTCTATGGAGTATCGGGCATCAGAACTAGAAATTTGGATCTGTAGTCTTAAACTTTCCCCTGTGGCTCTTCAGCACTACGACTATAACATAGAGGTAACAAAATAAAGCTTTTGGAATATGAAGAAACAAAATATGTGGGACTAGAGACCTCAGAGAGAGGTGGGACATAACTCGATGGGAGCTGAAGATAGTATGCAAGGCAAAACCCGAGGTGAGAAAAAGATTTTGGTTAAAGATATAGCTCTAACATGAAAATTTGATGAGGAACCTGGCACTGGGACAAGGATGAGAGCAGAAAGAAGATTAGTACAGGGTCAGATGAAAGAGAGGCAAAATGGTTAGTATTCCCTGTTGTCCAGGTTATAAAATATAGTTCTAGCCTAGTGAGGTTCAGTGTTCCTCTACAGTCAGCAAACATCTGTGCCAGCACATACTGGCTCACAATGTGTATCTGCTCTGACTTGTCCGTGCAAAGAAAGGAAACCCACTGGTAATATCAGTTAGTTCATTACCTCAAGTGCCACAGGTCTGTAGTCTGGGTTTACAGATCCTAATCATTTTATGAACCATGTTGTCACAAACATTAATACAGTGTGCTATGCAAGAGCATTTCTGGGTTTTACAGTGTTATTTAAAAGGTTAGAAAATCACAGACAATCTATGTTAAAACAGTTTAGAGATTAAACAGTCATCGTTGAAAAATCTTGACATGCCATTCCATCACTGGAACTTTATTTACTTCCTTTATGTATGTGTCATGATACAGAATTTAACTAGAGGTCACTTATTTTTCTCTTTTTTCCATCAGAATCTATTTTTAATAGAATTACAGCATTCTCCTACAGTGATGAAACGGGCCTCTGAAATGAAGGAGGTTATTGTCACTAAGACTCTGCTGCTGGATGCCGTGCCAGTATCCTGGAGAATAAGACCCTCATATATTCATACTTCTGCTATAAATTTCCTATGAAAGGCTGGGCAGAACACTCCAGCTGGAATTTTCCTTTCCCTCCTCCCTCTCAGTATACGTACACACACACACATACACTCTCACACACACTCCTCTTCCCTGCTTTCTCACAGCTATATGAGTCAGGCAGGCAGAGGCAGGCAGAACTGGTCAGGGAACACAGTCAGTGAAACCAGACCTATTCTGAGCAGACAGCGACTTAAAGAGACTGTACCTAAAGCCTCTGCTTGTGCCCTGATGTAAATTTTCAGCACTCACAAATAATACTGAAATAAATGACAGCTGTGATCTGAATATAGATGATGCTATAGAGTGCTTTCATTCTCTATGCAGAAAAAGAATATAATAAAAAACACCTCACATGCTCATTAATATTTGTGAAATTCTCAGGGCAGTGGAGAGCAATATAAGAGAGTCTATGGCTTCAGAAGATGGTATTTTTAGTGTGTAGAAGCTATATATGTAATGACAAAGTGAAATTTGAACAGAGACTAATTAATTGCACATTGTCTATACACAGTACTGAAAAAGGGCATGGTCATGTGGAAAAAGTAGCATATGATCACTTAATTGAATTGTGTAAATAATTATATAGGGAGAATTCTTCAGTCTAGCACTGAACTGATCACAAAGTATGGATCCAAACAGACTGGATTAGTAAAAGAATGGATCTGTTTTTCTGACTGGAGTCTATCTTTTCTCTTTCGATAGGAAAAAGTCAAGTGTTCTTGTGGAAAAGCCCTGTAGGAACTAAATCTCTCTTCTCCTTACTGTGGATATAAATGTACTGATTGCATACCATGAATTTATTTAATATAAATAGATTCTAAAAGTGCATTATGGCCTTAGGTTACATATGCTTCTCCCTGACATGAGTGTCTAAAATAAGCAGAGAGAAAGAGCAATAATAGAGGACTGTTGGCTAGTATAGCTCAAAAAGAAATAAGAAAATTATCCTCATCATGCTACTGAAGCTAGGTTGATTCAGAACTCTGTGCACCTACTTCTCAAGCTATTGCAAGTTAATATATTAATTAACTCACGCATGACTTTCAGAGAAATCTATTTTTCAGTCAGGCTCCCTAGAGGGAAAAACATTTCAAAGTTACTGTGTTATTATAAAACCTTGGAAGCTTAACACTCCTTAAAAGCATTCCTAAAACCTAAAATGTGTGTGTGGGGGGGGGCTATGGTTTTTATTACCTGTCCTTGAGAACTTCAGGAAATTAGATTGGGTCAGGTCTTCGGCTCTGCTATAGAGCTGCTCATGAACAAGTTTTAAACAGGAAAAAAAACCAATAGATATTAAAGTTTTATTTTTTATATTTAATGTGTTGAAATATTCTACTATTATATCACTTCAAAACTTTCTACAAAACCTAAAAAAACCTCTACAAAATACTGCTGATAGTACGTAAATTGTAACCCAGGACAAATAAAGAAAGATCTTCAATGATTCTCTTGGGGAAACTCTTTTAAGACTTTATAGTGAATCCATTCTGTCCCCTTTCTGAACTCTATCCATAATTTAATAAAAGGAAAATAGACTTTGAAACTATTGCTTCACATAGTTCAGAATTGCCTTCACCCGTAAAGGATTTTAACTAGGAAGGCTGAATTAGAGATGAGTTTGTTATAATGAAGTGGAACAAATGCTGCTCACCTTGCTATATGACTAGTTCTACTGGCTTCAGTAGCTCACATGTCATATGTATTATGCAGTTGTTTAATTAGTATTGAGCTGAAACATGCTTGAATTTCCCAACCCATGTTTTAGTTTTGGGATATGAGATGATGGCATCAATTTAGATTAATGTGCATTTTTAAGACAGGGAGAGAATGGGTTTGATAGTATTGTAACCAGTCACTGAAAATGTCTGTTCTTAAACTTTCTTTGGCATAAATCTGCAAAATCAAGATAAGTCTTAAAAAGCAGTGTGGAAAAAGTGCTATACAGTCTTAGAATAATATTAAGTCTCTGTAGAGTAGAAATGCCATAATTTTCTTCCACATTTTTCTAATGTTAAGGTCTCTCAGCAAAAGCTATATGTATGAAGCCATAAGAGGTTACAGTGAATTCTAATCCACTGTATTTTCTTTGTGGAGATGTGGGCTTCACACGAAAGATGGTTTTGCAAATGTTATGCATATAGGGTGTCTCATCTGAGATTCACATTCTACTACAAAATGTTTTGAAGAAGCATTACAACTGCAGCATCTTTCGCTCATGCTGTCCCCTGAGCATGTTTTGATATAGCAGGATATAGAAACAGAAGGACAGAAAATGTTAACTAATAAGAGAAGAGAAAGCTAAATTTGAAAAGTAAAAAATGGAAAACAACTGACACAACTAAACTGAAGTGAATACTCAGTGGATCTACAAAGAATATCAGGATAAAAGCTAAAAAAGAAAAAGATCCCCATGTAAACCTATAGTCATCAACAAACCATTTCATAACTAGTTTCCAAGTGAATGAAAGGAATGTTTGTATGAAAAGTTCCTTTTGCTATGCAGTTTCAGTGGATTCATGCCACTGATAGCTGGGGAAACCAATGATGGTCAAGCTCACATTTCTTCCATTTTTCTGCTAAAATAGTTAGTTAATAACATGTTAGAAATATCATGATCTCATAGATGTAGGAATAACTAATAACAGTATCTGCTTGATTGAAGGGGCTATATACAGTCACTTGTAACAACTGTCTTAAATATGCTTGATTTCTGATGGACACTCATTTATTTGTCTGGATGGCTCTGTGTATGCTTTTAGGGCCTTGGTGAGTAATGGTTTAATCATAATAAAGTAACAGAGTGGTTCCAGTTGTTCTGATTCTTTGAATGCCATAACTATTTAGACCAATACAAAATAACTCTTCCTAAAATCACAGAATCATAGAGTAACTCAGGCTGGAAGGGACCTCAGGAAGCCTTTAGTCCAACCCCCTGCAGGGTCAGCTATGACATGACACCAGGTTGCTCAAGCATAATCCAGGCAGATCCTGAAAATCTCCAAGGACAGAGACAGCACAACCCCTCTGGGCAACCTGTTTCACTGCTTGACTGCTCCCACAGTGAAAAAATTTCTCCTTGTATCAAATCTGAGCCTCTCTGATTTCAATTTTTATCTGTTGTCTCTTAGGCTCCCTCCGTGCACTACTGAAAAGCCTGGCTCTATCCTCTTGGTGGCCTTCCCGTAGGCACTGGCAGTTGCCATTAGGTCCCCCCAAAGCTGTCTCTTTTCCAGACTGAACAAGCCCAGCTCCTTCAACCTCTCTTCACTGGGCAAGTGGTCCATCCCCAGCTGCCTTGGTGGCCCTTCACTGAACTCAGTCCAGGTTAATGACATCTTTCTTCTACTGGAGGCCCCAAAACTGTATGCAGTATCTACATGTGGTCTAATGAATGCTGAGTGAAGGTGTGGAGGGATGCTCCCAGCTTCCCCCCTCCCCCATCTGGTGCCAGTTACAAGCAGTCTGCATTCCTGTGCTTCACAGTCCAAAAGGGAGGATGTCAAGACTTTGAGATAAGGCCTGCTTGGGCACCAGGACTGTGAGAAACAAAGCCTCCTCTCACTGCTGGGGGAGTGTTGATTATGGTGTTCTGGACTATCTCCTCCTCATCAGCACCTTAAGAGATATCACCTGCTTTCACAGCTGGGGCATTGTTAATCATCGTGGACTGGAATTAACTGCTTCTTACTGCAGCTATGGGATCTCTTCTTAGGACCACCACTGCAAGAGTAAAGCAGTCATTCTCAGTCACTCAAATGCCTTTCTTCAGTGCTGAAGAGTGCTCAAGGCAGCTAGCTTGTTGTTGGGATGTTCAGCCCCCCCACCCCATGACTGTGGGTGCGATCGTCATAACAATGACGGAGGAGAGTTGAACCCTGCAGCAGCCAAGGGCTAGGGACTGGAACTGCTTGAAGAGAACTGCAACCGGCCTCGCAACTCCATCTCCACCTTCTCCTGAAGGCTATGATTAGGTTGGCCCCAGAGGCTGTCTTTGGCTCTTCACAGGTGACAGGGGGTCTGCCAACTTGTGGATCCCCTTGGGACACCCTCCCGCAGTTACTTCCCTGGGATTGAGTGTACATTGGCCGCTCAGGCAACATGTGGGTAAGATCAATTAGAACTGGAAAATAAGTATTGTAGTTGAACTAAGTTTCTGTTGATTAAATTGTTGCTTTGTACCGTTGTAACTTGTGTAGTAAATTTAGATCTTTAAAATAAGTTGTGGAGTCATGCAGTAAATCTCCTTCTCTCTCTCCTCCCCTCCCTTGCACCACACAAAACTCACATGGTCCAGGACTGTAAAGACAGTTGGTCATCCTGTGCCATTAGGGAACTAATCACTTCCCTTCATTGACAGGCTCTGTGCCTGCTAATACAGCCCGGGATGCTGTTGATCTTCTGTACTGCCAGAGCCCACTATTGACTCATGAACAGCTTGCTGCACTCCAGGATCCCAACTGCTGCACAGTCAGGCTGTCCTTAGCCTGTACCATTGCAGGGGGTTCATCCTTCCTGGGTGCAGGACTTGGCATTTGTTCTTGTTGGCTTTCATCACATTACTGTTGGCTTGTTATTCCATCCTGTCTGCATCCCTTTGGACCTGCTATCGACCATATTAGCTGGTTCCCGCCAATTTGGTGTCATCTTCAAACTTTATGAACAAGCAATCCACAACCAGAACACTGACAGAGATATTAAATAAAAAAGGTCACAGGGTAGATTCCTGTAGTACCCCATTTGTTACTGTCCTCCAGGTTTAGTATGACCCACTACCTGTTACCCTGTAAGCCCAACCATCCAACCAGATTTTTACCTGTCTAATTATATACCCATCTGGACTGTAATGTCCTGACTTTGATGCAAGAATATTGTGAAATAGAGTGTGGAAAGCCTTTCTAAAGTCAAGGCTGTCCCCTCATCCACAAAGCCGGCTGTTTCATCATAGACGGCAATCAGGTTGGTAAGCATGATTCATAAATCCATGCAGATGGTTCCCAATCACCTTATTATCCTTTGTGTGCCTAGAAATGTCTTCTGGGAGGACTCACTCCAGGATCTTCCCAGGCACCAAAATGAGGCTGATTAGCCTTTTTGCCTTTTTGAATATGGGTGCAATATTTGCCTTTTTCTGGTTGTCAGGGACCTCCCCAGTCTTCATAACCTGTCAAAGATAATAAGACAGCAATCTTGCAATGACATTATCTAGTTCTCTCAGCAGCATTGGATATAGCCTGTCTGTTCCCATGGACCTGTATGAGTTGAGCTCTCAAATAATCTCTCACTTGATCCTCACACACTTTTGGTAATTTCCCTGCTTGAACACTTCCACTACGCACAGAGGGCTGGGCAAACATGTTGGTGAAGACTGTGGCAAAGAAGGCACTGAATACCTCAGCATTATCTGTGCCTGCTGTCACTAAATCATCTACCCCATTCAGCAATGGGCCAATATTTTCCTTGTTCAGTCTTTTACTGCTAGTGTAGCAGTAGTTACTCTTGATATCCTTTGCAAGTCTCAGCTCCAGTTAAGATTTGGCTTTCCTGACATCCCTACATGGCAATGTTTCTAAATTCCTCCTCCATAGCTTGTCCCTGCTTCCATCTCCTATATATTGCTTTCTCGCATTGGCTCTCTGTCATGCATTCCCAGTTCAGCCAAGCCAATCTCCCGATACAAGTACTGGTCTTCCTGAGTATAGGGTTGGATTGCTCTTGCACTTGGAAGATGCTGTCCTTAAAGACCTGTCAGTTTTTCCTGAGCTCCTTTACCTTTCAGAGTTGCTTCCTATGGGAACCTGCCTATCAGTTCCCTGGATAAGCTGAAGTCTGCTCTCCTAAACTCCAGGAGACTGGGCATAACCAATATCATCTTGTTAGTGAATAGCAGATATCCATGCATTGCCCCCTGTTTTGCTGACACCCTTCAGAAATCTTGATTGCTTGGGTCCCACCATGTTGTCTTTCCAGCAGATGTCAGGGAGATTAAAGTCCCCCATAAGAAGCAGGATCTGTGATGTAGAGACTTCTTGAGTTGTTTAAAGAAGGCTTTGTCCACTTCCTCACCCTGCTCAGATGGTCTGTAACAAATTCCCACCACTATGTCACCCTTACTAGCCTCTCCTCTGATTCTGACCCACAAGCTGTTAACCAGCCTGTTGTCCCTCCCCCACAAAAGGTCCCTATGCCCAAGCTGCTCCTTCCTACAGAGGGCACATCCCCTGGCTTGTCTCCACTGCCTCCAGTTCCTGAAGAGCTTGTACTCCAGCTGTGCAAGCTGCCCCACTGCATCTCAGTTATTCCAACACTGCTGCAGTTCTGTAACTGCACATGGAGCTCTAGTTCCATCTTCTTGTTTCCTAGGCTGCATGCACTTATGTACATACAATTGAGATGGGCCTCCTTTCAACCTGTTCTATCATTCCTGAGGTCTCTCTTGTCCCCATCACTCTGCTCTTTGCTTTCCACCAATGTCCACTGTTTCTTCCCTTAACTATGGGTCATAATCTCTTACCCACATCTTCTAGTGAACAGAAAATATGGATGCAAACACATCCATATTCTCAGTGTGTCCTATGTATACAGGACATCTTTTGCACTCAGGACAAAAAATTGCCCATCTGTCTAAATTACTTGGTAGCCCGAGTCAATTAGATGCCCTTGATATCTTGCAGCGTCTGTGCTAATGCACTCAAAGCCTGGACAGTAATATTTTAACCAACTAAATTGAGGTATTCTGCTGAGCCTTAAAAGACATTAGCCACTATTACACTGCCCATGGACTTGGCCATTCATGAGTTATTAATGTCACTGACAAATCCTTATATTCCAATATTCTTGTAATCTAATACATTATAATGAAGGATGAAAAAGAATGAGCAGTGAAAATAAAATGATAGCAGGGAATAAATAATTTATATATCAATGTTAAATGCAGCAAAATGGGAGAGAACACAGAATGTTTCATGTAAAGTTAGAAAACAATGAAATCTCACTTTTGAGTACATGGTATTTTGCCTGTTCCTCTCAGGACATAAAGGCAGTAAATGCAAAAAATGAAAACGGATGCCATTTTTTAATATACAGATTGGAAAAGGTCACAATATCATAGCATACTCCAACCTCTCACAGAGAACAGAAGATATTTAGCATTCAAATACTTCATCCAAGTGACAGAACTTGTAATAACAAAAAGTAGTTCAGCTTTAATCTACTAGGGCACCTCTGAATTTCATGATCATTCTTACAGTCAACGGAGAACTCAGTGAACTTAGTTAAGTTAGATGGCTATTGCACTCACAACCACAAATGGCATCATACATTAATATTCCTGCTAAAGTATGTCCTATTTTACAAGTGTTGTAGCAGTGTCTCATATACACAGTAGACCAAAATATGCCCTACAGTACATTACTCTGGTGGTTTGTACTTTCAGAAAACACTACTTCTAGAATGCAAAAGCATGTAATACTGTCTCTACTTCTTTCCCTTGGAATATTCCTTTAAAAACTGTACTCAGGAAAAACATGCCTCAGCCTCCTCTCCATGCTCATCTCCTTTACTCCAGTCATTCATTTCTTCCACTTTGAACAAAGATCAAAATCTTCATGCTATCATTGACAAAAATCTTTTTCTTTTCCTTATTCTGTCCAAGATCTTACTTGACCCTGGAGCCCTTAAACTAATTTTCCACTCTGCATGGATTCTCTCTCCACAGTTTTAGCACAATCTCCCTCCTTTCTTTCAGTCTCCAAAGACTCAGTCCCAAACAATAACAATGACTTTCCTTTTGCAGTGTATTTCATTCTGGGGTAATATAGTCAGTCTTTTTTCTTTCTTATTCTATTACCTATTACAAATATAAAGATTTTATTCTCTCTTCTAAGCTGTGGTTATGCATTCAATATTCTTTCATCTCAAGCACTGAATATTACTTTTTTTACTCCTCACAAGCCATCATGATGTCATTCAATCACTTCATCACCTCTGTGCTAAAGAAAACATTTATATTTATAGTAATATTCTGTTTATTCTTATTATATTTATTCATATTTTAAGATTTCCTCCTTTTTCACAAGTAACCTCACACAGTCAGGTCTTATTTAGCTCAGTGGTTGATTGACATCAAAAGATGGATGAACAGGCTCAAGCAAAATCCCTCTGCTTTTGCTGAAGAAAGGCACTGAGGAAAGGTTGCAGCCAATGTAGAGTTTCATTTGATTGAAAATTTATTCAGTAACTGATCAACTAATTCTATGAGAAAAAGCCCCAGGATTCATTATTTCATCCTTATTTGAGGAAAGCTTTCTAATATCTTCAAAGTGCCTAGAAAAAACACTCCTTTACTGAAGACTGATAATGTGGTGTCAGCAGTACATACCTTTATCAATTTGTGATGACTCTATCAGCAATCAAGATATCTAAATCAATGCTCAACAGAACAGTATATCCTCCTAGACCAACAAGATTTATTCTCTTTTCTGGTTTTCTGTATTCTTTGTCAACTCTGAGAGCAGGGCCTTGTCTTAAAACAGTTGGACACCGAGATAAGCATACTTAAAGGATTATCTAAAGGTTCAAGATAGGATTCACTAATTCCATTCTTTGTGATGAAATGTTCATTGGAAGGATAAAATAAACTGTCAAAGGATCTAACATGTAAGTTTAATGAATTTCACGTCAAATATAAAAGTGGATATTTCTTCATCTTGACCTCTTTCATACATCAGCTTGTAAATATACAGTGTCTTTATAATTTATTCTGATTTATAGTCAGAAAACAAAGACAGGTACAAAAAAATCATATTTTATCTGTAGAAAGGTGTGGTGGACAGATGAGTGAACTTTTGCCTTAAACATTTCTTGGTACGTAAGGTGCAAGCAAACCATAACCCCGAACAAGCCATCTGTCCCTGGCGGAAACAGGACTGAGCTGCTGCGACCCCCGAAATGGTCTCCCTGCAACCGTTCAGGACACAGAGAGCCTGCACTGAACCAGACCACGATCGGACAGAGACTTGGGGACCTGGACTGTAAATTATTGCCGCTTAGCACAACTTCTATAAAACTTGCTTAGCATGAGTAGCTAAATTTGCTGAAGCCTTAGGCCGCACTCCCTAGTTCAGTGAGAAAGGGCCCCAGAGCTGGTGCAGGCTGGAAAGATAGGGGAGTTACAAGCAGTCTGCATTCCTATGCTTCTCACTCTGAAAGGGAGGATGTCAAAGCTTTGAAATAAGGCCTGCTTGGGCGCCAGGACCCTGGGAAACAAAGCCTCCTCTCACTACCGAAACAGTGTTAATTAGGAGGGGGTCTAGATTATATCCTCTTCATCAGGACCTTGGAAGATAACACCTACTGTCACTGCTGGGGCAGTGCTAATTGCTGGAACAACACCTGTTTGTCAGGGCCTTGAGAGAGAAGGGCAGAACCCGAGGAATCAACACATTTGTCAGCAGAAACCGCAACAGTAAAGATAAGGGAGAAAAAACAACAGCCTGCCTAGGAACAACGATGAGACCCAATAAGCAGCAGGAGACCCCAGACCTGAATATTACTATTGGTCTGAACTACCGTGTGAGGGGTGGGAAACTCAATTTGAAAAGCTATAATTGCCCAGGGATTTCTTTGTTCGGGGTCACTCTTCGGAGGCACCCAGCTTGAGCTGTAATTCGAACGGAGTTGGCAGAACATCATCGGATTTGGGGTGGTGGTAGCTAGTTTCTTCTCTTCTTTTCCCACTTTCTCTATCTTTTCCCCTTATCCTCTTTCCCCTCTCCTCCCCTTTGCCTTTCCCCACCTTTTCTCCCCACTTCGTGGAAAATAAAGTTAAAAGGTTGTACGATATTTGACCGGTTTTAGCGTCTTAATCTTGTCCTTGGGATCGTAACGAAACCCTCCCAATATTGGATCAGGACAAAAGGATACCCAAAACAGCAGTTAATATACTACTGAGAAATACTGGCATACTCAGGCAATAACTAAATATCTTAGTGAAGATGGTAAGTAGATGTCATTGTTCTTTTTATTTTTTATGTGAATCTTCTATTGACATTTCTCTGATTTTTCATTTATAATAACATTATTTCTCCTTATCATCTACACTTGAAGTTCCATGCATGAAATAATTTCCTATAACAATGTCGGTATATACCAAAAATAATTCATTTAGGATGCTGATGAGAAATAGACTGATGAGCCTGGTCTCAAATTGAAATAATATATTTGATGCTGTTTCAGATATTCATTTATACTTTATTTTCCACCATGACAGCATCCTCTCAGATAAGTTTTAGAATTCTAGCTTTTATAACTCAGCTCTTGCATCTGTCACCTTCCTGAATCATCAAAAAACATGGCTACCTTAATCCCACATACTAGTTCACGTTTGTTTCAACATGAAGTACAATATAACTTTCATGAAGTTCCTTATTTTGTATGTTGGACAGTCCTAAACGACTTTAGCACATAATAAGACTATTACTATTTAGTACTTTTTCCCCCTATTTTGATACTTCTGGAATGAAGACTTACTTCTCTGTAGCAACCTCTTGTTTCATATTTTCTGCTGTATACCTCTTCCTTACTTTCCATTTTTATCATCAAACTTTTTTTTTTTTTTGCCCTCTTTGCCTTTGTCTGCTAATATCTTGCTCTCATGAGCTTTGAAAGTGAAGGACTTTACTTAAACAAGGTTCTGTTGTTTTCTGCATTATATATTTTCATGTTCATATAATTCTGTTCTGTGCTTTAGGTATAGTGTGCAAGGAAAGTATTATACACAAGAAAGCTTTATTAACATAAATAAAAGTAACACGTAAAAGCTAACACTGAAAATGTCCTATCAGGGGCAGACCAGCAAGGAACTGGGTATTCACTGCATCAAAACTCTTCTCAAAGTGGGAAAAGATAATACCCACCTCTTCAGAAACTCACAGAAGAATGAGTAGACTATGGTTAAACAGATGGCTCCTAGCAGTCTTAACACACACAATTATTAAAAAAAGCACATTAAAAACTCAGAGTGAAGAATTGCAAGGCTACTTAAATAACATTGCTGACAGGAATTATTAAAAGGCAGCATAGGAAAGGCTGATGCAAAAACTAAATCTCTATAAGCAAACACTTAGATAAGCTGACTAAAAAGATTCCAGACAACGCTATACATGAAAGGAAAGATAAAGAACTAAGTGTCAGAGAGATTATTGAAAACTAAAAACTAAGCAAATGCAAACAAATAGGTAACAGCTCATTCCAAAATAGTAATCAGGCAATGGCAAGGAAATAATTAGCTAATCAAAAAAAGAAATTAAGTATTTTTGACAGTGAACATAATTAAAAAAAATATTTCACAAAAGGAGTGAGTTAAAGCTCTGGGAAAAACAGGTCATATGCTTTAAATCTGCAGCTGCAAATTGGACAAATTTTAAAATAGCACTATTTAATTAGGAACATTACTTGAAATACACATTTGTTTTTTCCTTATGCACAAAAATATATATTGGAAGCTTGTTGCAAGAATCCTTATCAAGGCAAAGCTTCTAGGGGTCTCTGTGAAAATGCAAATTATGAAAAGCTTTATGAACGGCTTGTTTTGAACCTTCTTTTTGAATGTATGTGTAATTCACTATCACTCTGTGATTTGTTCTATCTTCTCTATAGCTAAATCTCACAGAAAGGCCTGCTATATGGCAATGATCAATATTTTGTTCTGCTAAACAGTAGATGCTCAGACTTTTAGACACCTGCCCATTGCTGCTAAGCTATATAAGAATGCACACTGTGTTTGTCTGCAAACTGGATGAGTAACTCCAAGAATGAGGCTCCTGTGTATAGGTTTATACCTACAAATATTCATTATTTTTGCAAATATTTTTACAGTCACTGTTCCAGCAACAAAATACCATCGACAATATTATTGCATCAAGTGTTTAAACTCACAGAAAATTAAAGTCAAACTCTTAACAAATATTTCTGAAAAGGTTGGCCAGCTGCAGTTGTTTGTCTTAGTAGCTAATATATCTAGCTCAACCCTTGCCATGAGAAGAGTTAGGAGTTTGCTGTAGATAATACTATTCCCAAGAACAGAGTTGATATCTGAATGTTAAAAGAGAAAATTGGGGGCATGAAAAAGACTCAGATATGACTTGAATGTCATCATTTTATAGATTTACCTTGGATTTCAAAAGCTTAACTGCTAATGTGCCTCTCATCACTAGACATTTTATTTGCTGATTTTTCCTCCTCTCTTTTTGTAACCTTTGGTTAATTTTAATTTGACTTCTTTGGAATATCTTTATTCTTAACTGCAATATTTCTGTAATAAAAATTTACTAATTTATTGTCAATTTCACATAGCAGCTCTTGCCACTTGCAGCTGACACTAATTATGTGGTAAAATTGCTAATTAGCATGGCATTACTTCTGCTCTCTCATTTGATGTTATAAAGAACAATTGTGAACAACTAGTTTTTTTAAGCAAGAGGCAACAGGAGATGGAAAAAGGTTTAGACCATCTTTCAACATTAAAAAAGATTTCCTGAATTATTTTCCTCCAAAAAAAATTAAAAAAAGGCATAAATTTTACAGGGAGATTTCAAAACATGTTCCATCAAATGAATAATGCCACAATTGGAAAAAAAAATCCTCTTTAAATGTTTTGTCCATGAAATTTTCCTATTTTTCACAGAAAGCTACCTTTATTTGCTCTGGGGAACATTGGTGATAGGTAATAGGAACAAGGAAATAATTCTACTGAAAATCTGTTTTTCTTTTGAAAAAGATTTTGGTAGGAAAATTTCAACCAGACCTATTTTATTTGATTAATTCATATCAGGAGGATATCTTCTTCTCTATCTTCTGACTCGCTGAGGAGCAATATACACACTCTGATCATCAGCCCTCACTCAGATGCGTTACTTACTATAGGATTCAAAGAAAACAGGGGAAAATGGCCTTATGTTGCCTTTTGTGCTCATCTGACTCTCCAGGAGCTGATGAAGCCTCAGGCATTTGTAACTTGTGCAGAAAAAAAAGAAAAAAAGCCGGTCTATTTCAGAACTTTTAACAACTCCCAAATGGCATTTATGTACTTCAGGACAGTTGGGACATTTCTACCCCGTTCTATTTACAAATGCATCTAGGTCTTAGTGCAGAGATGGCTGGACTACTTGTATTCTAGTTTATTTCCCTCAAAGGGAATTCTTAGTTATCTAGGGCCGAAAGTCTGCTAACAAAGCTGATGCAACAGTTTAATTGTAGTATGGGTCGGAATTGTCCCTCAGTCTCCTCTTTCTGACAACAGATGTTCTTATATTGGGACTTCTGTTTGAAAGGGGGGATATTATTCAGCTCTCTGTGAGATACTTTTATGGAGAATTTGAAACTTTACTAGACACTCTAGCAAGGTTAATGACTATCAACATACATATTACAGATATATATATAGCTTGATTTTTGATACTGTTAAGTATCAATCTAGCAAGTCCAACCTAGTGGCTGATTCAATGTTTTGTTTACTTTGGCAGACTTTATTGGAAGTGTTGAGGTTTTTTTGTTTGTTTCTTTGTTTAGGTTTCAGTGAACTCTTTGTGGGATTAGGAATGGTGTGAATATTTTACACAATCCTCCCTTTGAGTTGGCGTGTTTCACAAAAAGAGAGACATTTGTTGTGAATGGGTAAATAGCAAATATCAGTCCTTATTTTGCTGATGTCCATCGTCAACTTTCTCTAGTCTTTTGCCAGAACATGACAGCTAGAAAGCAAAGGTGATGACTCTTTACTGTTTGAGATGTCATATTAGTTCAGCACAGTTTCAACAGAAATTTTGTAATCCTTCTCTGGGCCACTTTCTTTGGGCAACTTGTATGACTCAGTAAGAGACGTCAGAAAAGAAATCCACAGCGTTAGAGCACAGTGCAATTATTTACCAGCTAATATACACATTAGATACCTAGTAGTTAACAAGCTACTCAGTTGCATGCTAACACACTCACCACCCCAAACAAGACACCTACTGAGTGTCTGCTGGTTGGGCAGCCATCAGTCAAGTGGGGAAGGGTCCATTGCTCCTAGGAAAAGGCTGATCCTTGATGTTTCCAAGTTGCCATCTTGCTATTATTTGTTTTTCCCTCAAGATTTTATACCTTCCAGTTATATTTTTCTTCTTGAATCTCTGAGCTACTAATATTTGTCATCTTAACAATTATGCATCTGTTTATGTTCTTACTATTCTTAGCTACCATTCTTTTAGTTCATATAATACTTCACACTTTCACAATGATTTTTTCAGTAATATATAATTAAGGTCACATAGCTATGTTATACCAAACTGGTCTTGGATCACAGACAGCTGAAACCCTAAGCCAAGGGTTTCAATTTCATCTTAAAAGTGTCATTAATTGACTTCAAATTCTCTTAATATCCATTTCAAAGCAGTAAAAAGCACTGAAAGCAGAATAAACATATGGATATTTTTGAGATGCTTTTGGGAAATTTCCAAAGGAAGATTGTTAAGTGAGCAAATTAATCCTAATGTATGTTTCTGAGGAGATTGTCTTGAAATACAAAGACTGATAAAAAATGATGGCGCTATCTTTAGAGATTATCCTTCAGAAACAAAACAAATCAGGCAAATAAAGAGAAAAGCTAGAAATGTGAACTGGAAAGTTATTTATGGATTTATGTTTGTCCAACATGGACACGCTGCAATATTTTTAGATAAGACTTTCGTAGTTGTTCCTGTGCAGTTTCTAACACTATAGTTTAGATTATTCACAAACATTTCAAAAGCTCTATAAACAGCATGAAAAAAAGGTCAAAATGAATTCTGATTAATCTTTATTGCCCTTTTCTTCAAATTCACTGCTTGTGAAATTGGAGTGTGTTTTAGTCCACAGTATATGTATTTCTGCATAGTACAATATAATAGCTATACTAAAATTTGTTTGAGGCAGCGTAATTTAATTTAACGACAACTTGCTCTATGACACATTTTGCCATGTCAGTAGATGACAACTGCTATGAGCTAATTAATAATGGATATTATCCTGAGCTGAAGAGTCCTGTTAGGACAGTGTATTGACAAGAATACTGCGGTAAGGAAGCTGCTTATATGGGGAGTTCTGGACTCTCACTTATGAACTGTTTCTTTAGCTGTTTTGCTTCTTTAGGCTGCAGAAAATGTAGAGTGTTTGCTGCTGAATAAGAATTTTATGCCATATAACGTTGGCTTGGATTTTGCAAAAGATTCTAAAAGAGAAGTCCACTCAAATGCTACTGCCATTTTCAAACTCTTAAAAAAAGTGCACTGGATAAAGGCCGTTGAAGAAAATTAAGACAAACAGCATTAGAACTCAAAAAAAGCTATGCATTCAGAATTCTTTTTTTCCCAACATGGTTACTGCCATTAAGCAAAGCTGAGAGTTTCTTGTCACTTGTTTGGACCATAATAACTTAATGAAATACAGCCAGCTTGAAAGATGATAACCTACAAAACAAAAATAATATCAGACACTGTTCTTGTTAGATTTTAGTACAAAAAGACCCCTTTTCAAGCTCTTATCAGTTAGTATCATGTAGAAAGCATCAGTCTTGCCTCGGAGTTACTCCTATCGCTACAGACAAGTTAAATTTAAAATCATCTCTTTTCTGAAAACCTAATACTTTCTTGATGTAATGAAGACCGTACAGTCATATAATCTCAGTTTCTTCTGTTCTTCAGTGAATCTATGTAGCTGTGTTGTTGTTATTTGAATTCTTACGTATTGCGTCTTTGTTACTAAATGATGTCTTCTTACTGCTACAATTTTCAGGGATCTCTAGAAGTAACGTGAGTAAAATATTTCATGTTTCTTCCTCAAGCTTAAGTATGATTCAAATGTTAAAACTGTATACAGATCATGCTATAGGAAACCATTATAAAAATCCCATTACTTTTCTATAGAAATAGAAACTTCTTTACATTAATTTGATATAATATGCATATATTATAAATTGCTGCAGGTCTAGCTGGGTTTTTAATATAGATATTTGGAACAGAAACCTGGCAGACACATATTGTTGAAAGAAATTATGCTTATTTCTAAATAGCTCCATATGTTATTGAGGTTACCCGTACTTCCCAGTTTAAGACTGAATTCTCTGGTTCATATTTTTTTGGATTATGAGAAGAAAAGGAAGAAGGGAGGCCAAGTGATAAATTCTTCCACTAGTATTAGTGGTCACTAGTGACTACTGACAGTTGTGGTCAAAAGAATCATTGTTTTGTGCATAGCTAAAAGTAATTATAAGGGAAATTGATGTTTGCTCACAAAAGCCTGACTTCTGGCTGACACTTGCTACTTCAGTACAACTTTGCAAATATAGATAAATGTATAATGCTTCTGGTTCATGAATGCACAGAACCAGGTTTTTCAGTGTCTTATGTGAGTGTCCCGCATTCACTTTTTGTTAAAAAAGGGATAAAATTTCCAGCTCTGTTTTTGAGTAGAAACAGCTGTAGCTTCTCTGTTTTGTGTAGGTTATGTTTTTATTAATATGTGCTAGACATGTTAAGATATCACATGCAATGTGGGGGTAGTTCAAAGGACCTTAGTCTGAATATCACTTACTTTGAGGGTTCTGACCAGTCTGAGCTGCTTAGGAGGTGCTGAGAACTAAGCCTTGCTAAAATGGCAATAGTTCCAAGCATTTACAAAATCAGATTTTTTCTTGTCAGTTAAGGAACTTAGCAACAAACACTTAAGCTTCTATAGGTTTTAAGTACCCAACATTCATGTTGATGTTTCGAAAATCATACTCTAAAGCCCTACTCGAAAATCAGATTCAATCAGAATTTGTACACTCGGTCCTTTCACGCTTCTGGGCATGAGCACCAGTTTAGAACTATGTAGGAACACATAACTAACAAGTATTCTAATTAACTGTAATTAAATGTAATGCAATTCAATTAAATGTAATTAAATTAAATGCACCCATTACTATTTAGAATATGTAATGAGAACAATACTTGAAAACAAACTCTTGTTTCCACAGAGAAAAGTAAATAAACATTAAGAAAGCTCTTTTGTCTATGCTTTTTCCAAATCCATTAAAATCAAATTGTTCTTGCTTCCTAAATAAAGTCATTTTCTATGGTAATTGGCCTAAGGCTTTAGTCTCCCGAACTTTGCATTTGTGACTTCATAGCTTACAGACTTCATTATCTACAATCTAAATGAAGATATCAACTCTAATCAGAGGCATGTGAAGATGAAACATTTTTTTTTCTCATGTAAATGCTGCTCTTTGGAATAAAGCAAGAAGAGCTTATATCACATTTAGTTGTTTATATATCTACCAGCTCCCAGAAATCAAAGCCCCTAGCTGCTCTCTTTTCTACCCAGCAGAAGTTGTCTTTACTGCTTCTGAAGTCACAGTCCACATGTGAAAAAGGAACAGATACACAAAACCTGCCCATATCGAATAGCCTCTTTTGAAGGATTCTGGTCATCAGTTTTTTTATGAGCATTGAAAGATCAGAGTTTTTCATATTTTGTAAGTAAATAAAAGACGTGGTGTAAGTCAAGAAAAGGAATGTAGACCACATATCCCACATCTGCAAAAGTTCTAGGAACTGTTTTCTTTCTCATCTAGCTTTGTTAACTGTAGCTAATATCTTTCTCTTATACTTCATTTTTTTGAAAGCAGTAGTTTCATAGAAATGCAAGCTATAAACACCACATCATCTAATGTCTTGGTCAGCATAAAGTTGGAAAACCTTTCAGACATCCAGTCCTCTGAAGGCTTAATGTTGGCTGCTTTCACCAAAACCTAAGTAGATACAGATCAGTTAGATTTTCATGAGTTACTTCAGGTCATCCTCACAGAAGCTCAGTACAGGCCAGAAATCTACGCTTTTACACAGCTTTTTAAGCAATTTTAGCAGACTACATTAAGCTCCATGTTTCCATGGCTACTGTGCTCAGAAGACCAATACAGGCTAGTTTGATGCTAGCTCAATAGATCAACATGAGTGGTATCCTCTGAGGTGGTCATGACATTCACAAAATGCCGATCTTTACCCAGTAAGCTCTACTGAATCAAAACTAAACAAAGCAACCTTCAAAAAGTAAATTAATACAATTTTAATAAAAGACAAAGCCCATGCCCTCCAACTGAAAATTCTATACTGAAAAATGGAAAAATGAAAGAGACTTTGAGAAGTTTATTAAAGGACCATGCTGCAGCTGATTTTTCATGGACAGTGCTTAGATTTTGAAAGAAGTGGCAAGAATGGCCTTTAGATTTTATTTCTTAATAATTTATTACTATACAGCATCTGGCAATGAGAAGTACTTTGGCAGAGAGGGGCTGTTGCTATGGGGAAGTTGTGGGAGCTCCAACATACACAGCAACTGACTCTCTTACAGCAGCTTCTGTGTGAGTAGGGCATGTCCCAGGCAGCTGCTCTTTCTACTAACTGAAGTTCTTCAATTAGGGTTTTGGCTGGTAAACTAGACTTCCTCATCCTAAAGCATGAAGGCATTACTGGAGTAAAAGCATACTGTGACCATGCTAATTCTACTCCACAAAAACGGTGCCCTCTATGCAAGAATATCTGGTTTATAAAGCTATCTCATTTGTAAGGATACTTAGTTAATGTTTATTCAGCATAAAAGACAAAAACAATAAACAGAAAAAGTAATAAACTGAACACACTTACACAAACTCTAAGGAGCAGGAGGTAACAGAGACCATAACAAAGAACAGAGCACTTGGGCCATTCATTGACGGACCATTGAGGGAATTGCTCAAGCATAACCAAGAAGAGGTTCAACCAGAACTTCACAACTGGTAAGAAAGGAGGAAACAAGATTATCTTGTGACTCTTGGGAAAGAGCAAACTTGTTAGTAGGACTGTGTAAAACTTACTATGGGATATTTTAAGGCAGTTGTGGAAATCTGTAAAAACTATTATGGAATGTTTTGGAGAAAGGCCAAAGGCAAGGAAAGGGAGGGATAAAGTTACAAATGTGAGGGTTAAGAGGAGAAACAACTGTGAGAACATGGAGTGGAGGGGAAAAAAAAGGGCTCTGTTTGGGTATAAGCAGGCTGCTGGTAAGTATGATTGTATGTCCAAGCCCTGCATATGAACTCTATTCCTAACTCTTTTCTGTGTAAGTGTGCTCTCTATGATGTGTGTGTGCGTGTGTGTGTGTGTGTGTGTGTGTGTGCGTGTGTGTGTGTGCGTGTGTGTGTGCGTGTGTGTGTAAGTTCTGCCGGCAAACTTGAAGCTGGGCTATCTGGGGTGCAGGAGAACCACACTCGGAAAAAGGCAAGGTCAGAGACAGCAGCTGGGTAAACAGCCCAAGGTCTGGGCATGTATACTGAACAGAGTTAAAGTCCATGCCAGGGTTCAGGAGACCCTTTGATGTGAGGGTGCTGATGAGTCCAGAGAGTGAGCGTGGGTGCACATTCCACCAGTGAACGTTAATCATGTTTGCTGGAGAGGAGGAACAGGATCGGGCATCTGGGTTGTTCATGTTTATGTGGGTGCTGTTTAAGTGAGTGATTGTAAAGGCACTGTTCTTCTGTTTGTGTGGGTCTGTGTGGATGCCCATTTGCTCTGTGTATGTGTGTGTTTGTGTGTGTGTCTGTGTATGTATATATTTGCATCTTTGGCATTCAGATATCCCCTGGGCCTTGAAGTCCCCCAAGATTGGTTTTCCTTAACACTATGACATCACATTTTCTTCCAGTTTCCCCAAATTCTTCTCATTCTGCCTATTCACTTGTATCTTCACTGTCTGGATCAGCTCCTTATCTATTATCCTCTGCTCTGTAGAAAACAAGTTAATAAATCCACTCAGCTGAAGATCAATTTCTTTACCAGAAAAGTAATTGGACTGATCACAGTGGGTGGATTTGTTAAATGGGTTTGGTAACATACAGCTACTGTATTTGATTTTTTAATCATATTGTCTGTTTCACCTGTAGAAGCAAAACTGTGCAGCCATATTAGATAGCTTCGGTTTTAATGCAAAAGTGAAAGCAGAAAGAGGTAAATATTTGCTAATCTTATAATTTTTGCAGTATATATTTCTGAAAGATCTTCATTTTAAACATACACTTGTCCTGAAGCTTCTTGTAATTCTCTTGGCTTGAGTGTTGGCTCTTATTTGTTAATTGAAATAGGATACTGAACATGGAATTTTTTCTTAAAGAGATTGCATTTCAAAAGTCAGTATTAATGACCTGGCTTACAGGTTGTGCAATCATAGTGCCAGCTAACACTCAGTCATCTGAGTGTTTCTCATTTTCATTGTATCTTAAAAAACTTATATTATTTTCTAGTGGCTGCTATTTAATTCTGGGAGTACACATCTCAGTTTGCACCTGGGCTGCTCATTTCCCTGGCTGGATAAACCTGGCCATGGTCTAGGTTCTAGGCTCTGCTACTACCCTCCGTTATTACTTGGGAGATGACCTTCCCTGGCTTGTGACTACTTCTTTCTGTGGTGCATTAATGAGAGAAGAGAGGACAAATGGAAAGAGAGACAGGGAAAGAAGTGCTTGAGGGAAATGGTGAAAAAGCAGTGTGTAAGGCTATACAGGCCTTCATACTGTGTCCTTGCAGAAATAATGCTGCTAACTCTGGTATAATTTTTGTGGAATTGTTCAATGGAATGAAATAGGCTTGAAAAAGCTTCTCCTACTGTCTTGGTTGTTAAGAGAAGGGTTTCATGACCAGACACAATTTCTAAAGAGCACAGCTGGCTGTAAACACTTAAAGTGTCATTGGGAAAGCCAGCATCACTCCTTCCTTTGAGGATCCATCAAGATCATCTGACTATGTACTTGGCTGAGTCTGTCTGTGGTCCTCCTTGAGGCTGCTTGACCCAGGGGCTGGAGGAAAGGTGGCACTGATCACCGTGCAAAAGGATATCTCATGCAACAAATGTTTGAATGAAGGAGACTATGGACTCTTTGAAAGGGAAGATTCCAGGGTTTTGAAAATTCAGCTAACGTATATGCACGTTTTTGGTCAAAAAGCCATAGCATATGATTGCACTTTTAAAAAATGTAGATCACCTAAGAAGTGCCTTGTGTAGAAATTCATATTCACTCTATTCCCTGAATAGATATTTCTGATATTTCATATTAGAAAAATTTTGCTGGTGAACCTGGTACCAGCTGCTGTGTGTAGCTGTGCTATGATGGAGAACAGGATAGTTGCCTTGCATTTGACCTGTGATCTTGCACATGGCTTTGAGTATGTCCAAACCTTACTCAGCTGGTTCCCCGCTAGTTTTGAGACTTCAACAATATGTTTGCAAGCCATTCTGCACCATTTATTTCTGGGAACTACGAGCCATCCTGTGATTACTGAACATAACATAGATGTAAACAGGGGATAAAGAGATTGCTGAAAGGGTTCGGGCTTGTGGGGAAATCACCCTACCTGCCAAACCAGAAAACCCATATTCCTTTCCTTTAATTAATTTAATACAATTTCATTGAGCTAAAATATTTACTTAGAAACCCCTTTTGGGATTAGATGACTTCCAACTTTATGGACTATCGAGTGTGCCTACACAAACAATATTGAATAGGTGATTACTTTTTAGACGGTTAAGCTTAAGTGCAGTGAATCCCAGCCTCACACTCACTCGCTTACAATACTCATCCTACAAATACTGCAGAGAGGAACATCTTTGTGGAGTAAGATTTTGTTGTGACTTTGAAGCTGTTTTTCTGCTCTTTTTTTTTCCTTATGGAGTAGGAAGGAGAGCAAAAGGTAACAGACTAAAGGCAAAAAATAAAATAGTCCAATCTGTCTTTCCACAATATGTCTAATTCTGAATTTAAAAACTATATGGTTGCACTTTGAAGAGTTGCTTCCATGATTTTTTTTATCTTTTCATTGGTACTTTTGTCTTTTCATTGGTACTTTTGTCTTTTCATTGGTACTTTTGTCTTTTCATTAGTACAACAGTTCAGCTTTTTTATGGACAAGGCACTGAAATATTTAACTTGAATAAAACACACCCTGCATGTGACTTTCGAAATTTTGGATGGACTTAATATAGAACTTCCAGAATTTCAGTTTTCCTTTAAATGTTGATTCCAAAGATTGGGATATAATTGTCATCACCATTTAAGATATTCATCTTTTCATCTTTTCTTTTTTTTTCCAGCCTTTATGTTCACACTTTTTTTGAAGTAGAAGTAAGTGCCTAGCTCCACAGCACAGTGCATCATTGCTCTCCTGGGTAGACATGAATGCATTGGGGATAATTTTTAATTTGTAAACCCAGCTGGTCTAAGTGTCCCCAGGGCCTTTTGAAAAAGTCAGTTTTTCAAATGCACTTTAATGCCTACCAGGGGTCTGTGATGAGGCAGTCATAAATATAAGTTCAGATATCCTCATCTGTCTTATATTCATCTACATATGCAGACAAGCCTCAGCATTTTCATGCATCTTGCAGTAAGTAAAAAAAAAAAACAAAAAAAACCCCAAAAGAAGTATTTCTTTTTTAAGAAGGGGGGGATAAAGTAAGAAGAAAACCTCCTTGGAATGAAGTCTGAAGCACAATGCTGATTTTAATGACTATATGGTTTGTTCAGAAGGATAGATCTTCACTGAACTTAGGATCAATCAATTGCTGCTTACCAAGTGACTTACTAATTTCATTTTAATTTCATTTTAATAACGTATGCTTGGTTTGCAGCATTGACCATTGAAATGTTAGCTCTGGTTGGCTGTGATTCATTAAGATTCTTATTTGACAAGCAAAGAATGTCCCTAATTTCAATATCTGTCAACTTGATGAGTGGTCACGAGCTTTATTCTACTAGGAAAAAAACAAAACACTGACGGATGGGGAGTGGATCTAGGTAGGTATTTTCCTTAAATTATATTGCCCCTCTAATCACTAAAGGAAAAAAAAAATCATGTATGTATTTAGGAAACTAAGAAAAAAAAGCCCAGGAAATCCTTAGCTGCCAAGTCCTTTATTAGGTTAAAGACTACATGTACTTAAGTCTGTCATTCAGATGTCCAAAAAAACATCACTTATTGCTTAATTCTGGTGATAGTTATTATACACTGCTAAATTTTCAGCAATAAATTTTCTTTAGGGTTTAAGTCAGCTACTGAGTGGGAACAGAGCTGAAAAGTACTCATATCATTGAACAAGTAGTGCAACAAACAACAGAGCACTTGAAGAACATGGCAGCAGTCAGTCTGTCTGTCTATAAAGTGCCAGACAATAGCAGCTCAGAAACACCAGAAGAAGGATTATATTTCTTTGGAAGGGAAAATGTTCAAAAAAGTTTGACTATTTCAAGGTCATACCTACACAGAGGGTCTTTCTGTAGATCATGTGAAAAGTGGATGGCTCACCAGCATCTTTCATTCAACACCTCAGTGGTTAACACAATTGGCTAAGATACAGGAGAATTCAACTTTAGCTTCTCTGCCTAAGGAGACATGCCCTTAATCTTTCCCTTTCTCAATGGGTTTTGAGGTAAATGTTTTCACAGCAAATTTGCCAGTCTTTTCCTTAATGAGAGGGATTTTCACTGGAGATCAGAGAGGGATCTGGATTACAATGGATACTTATTTCTATTTTCAAGAAGAGAGAATATAGCTGACATGCAGTTCTGGGCTGTCGCAGCTACCCCAATTCTGGCCCCTACAGCTGTTCTGCCTTTGCATTTTATCTATCTCAGGACCATGGGTTTTAAGCACCTTTGGGTCAGGCACTGACTTTACTCAGTGTAAAGATGCCTCAGTTCTTTAAGCTCCCCATTACCTTTCCATTTTGGATTTTGTCTGGGGTGAAAATATACTTACCACAAATATAGAGAGAAATTTCTTCTTCTGCAAAAGTAGATTATAGATCCATTTCAGCTGCAATGCCTTGAAGAATTATTGAAAAGACTTTAAGCCTGGACATCTCAAGTATTGCACATAAAAGCAGATGCTAAGTGGTGCACTGGGATAATGTGACCTCACCTTTCTTCTCACCTAACTTGACCTCTGAGTTTTGAGAAAAACTAGGGCAGCTAGTGCCAGTTCTTGGGGTTTTTTTTGTTGTTGTTTTGTTCTTTGTTGTTTTGTTCTTTTTTTCCCTTGTTTCTTTTTTTTTTATTTTCTGAGTGTTAAGATTTGATTATGCCATAGTTGTAGCACTGTAAAATCGTGCCTATAAAGAAAAAACACTCACTGGTATTATTTCAAATGTGAGAGCTTTTCTTCAAAAGGGGTGACAGGGTATCAGAGTATTGCAAAGTGCAATGCAAACCCATTTTGAATCATAATAAGTACACAAAAAGTGCACTAACCAAAGAAGTTATCCTTAGGTTATTCAAGTGATGCATCTGGTACACATATATTTATGTAGTTTTTAAACAGTAATGGTTACTCTTTCATCTTTTCTTGTTTATTAAAAAATAGCATTTTCACAGAATCATTTTTCTATCATCTGTCAGCAAAAGTTCTAGTAGTCTTCAGTGTTTAAGCATTTTTTCCTCTTTTTCAAATTGAATCGCTCATCATTTATTCTGTATTCTGTCATATAAAAAAACCAAGTTCACTATTTTTTCATCTAATTTTTCTCTTCTTCTGCTAAGAGCTTAATCCAAAGATAGAACCAAAATTCATCTAACTGGTTGAAATAAGTCATCAGTACTATAAGTGGTGATTTTCCCATTCTAGTTACAAGAAACTGGATATAGAATAAAATCTGAAATATTATCTTAAACTTATGTGTGTGAATATATGTATTTATATGTATATATAAGCTAAATTGTCATTCAAAATCGATTTTGGACAGCTATATGCAAAGACTCAGATACTGCTTCTGTTTTGTTGTAATAAATAAACATTTTCTCTTCTTGGAAGTATTATTATTCATGCATCAGTGGAGCTAACAGCATAAATCAATGGAGCTTCTGTGGTAGAATGAGACCAAATAGGTGGCTTTGCTTGAATAAAGGAAGCAGACAAGAAGACAAAGTTAGCTCAAAGTCAGAGTTATTTTCCAAACAGCTCATATGAGACCTAAAATCTTATCTGAAGAACGTGGATCACATACTCACCGACATCAGTTGAGCTATTCTAATAGCTATAGAAGCTGACAATCTGGCCTCATAACTTTACCACCTGTTACTGGCATGAAGCAGAATCAGCTTCATGAACTTAAATTATTCAGGGATTTTTGCATTCTGTTCATAATCTTGTGAGAAATTGTCACTATTAAAAAGTCTTGGAAAATTAAATATACATGATGGACACAAGAATAGCATACATGTGATGGACACAAGAATAGCATACACGATGAACACAGGAATAGGCCACAATTGTTTTGCTTGTAGCAGTAGGCAAAGCATTTTATATATAGAACTAACATAATTATTTTTTTTCAAAATATGGTTAGAAATTCATATTTTTTTTCCCATTCCGTTGTTTTATTCAATTTTTCTATTTAAAAATGATACTGAGAATATACATAGGGATTTGTAAAGTTTTTAAAGGACTTATTGACATAAAGAAGGCAGTGTGCATTGATCTGTAGCTTCCACCAGGCACTGGAATCTGCAGATACTACCATAGCTATTCCTCTTAGCAGACAAGCACTTGAATTACACTGCAGTGCGTAAAACAAGCTTGAAGATAATCTACTATATAACTATTTTACAAAATTGAAAATTCAGGGTTCTACTTTTTAAATAGAAATGTAGAAAAAAAGCTCTACAGAGTTTAATTTGTAGTTAACTATGTCTGAGGCTTCAGTTCCATTCTTCTGACACGTAAATGGCTATGCAGGGTTTGCTTACCTTTAATTGAAAGGCCGTCACAAAAGTAATCGAACATTTATTCCATTAAACAGTAAAGCAGTTAATCCGCCTGTGTCTTTTTATATGTAAACACAGACAAATATTTTTGGTCCCTCTTCTCTTTCACTTCGCAGACATAGGTTCTCGAATGGCTGCTGGAGTAATGGCTTTATGTGAAGAAGTCCAATGAAGAAATGAATAATAAAAATAAAGCTTTATAAATATAAAAATGGAGTGGAGGAGGTGAAGAGAGAGAAAAAGATCTTACCATCAATCTCTAGAAACACACCTAACTCTTCCCTCCGAGGATCTGTAAGTTTGTCCTCTATACTTACATTGCCATTATCAAGCGCTAGCTACATCTGTACTTTGTTTTCCAACGGAGTGAGGTTTTTCTTGCTAGCAGAGAGGCATGCTATACTTTTATCACAGAGACTCCATCTTTATATGAAGGGTCTTACCTCTTAACTATAGAAGGAGCTTAGGATAACTAATGTAAGCTTAATTGTCAAAGTTTGGACCATCTAAAGATATAAATTGCCCGTCAAAGAACAGCACCAATACCATGGGACTGTCAGCCTCCTCTGACACTTGAGGCACACTACAGGTATCTTTAGTTTTGAATGTATTTGTTTAAATTTTGCCAGCATGATTCCTATACATTTATATATAAGGTAATACCCCTGAGGTTAAAAGCATAATGTTAGATGTTTCCTGGACAGAACATATCCCTCTGAGGATAGTCTTATTGGGTTCACAACTATATTAGTACTGCAGCATGGTGATTATAATTAAGACTTTAATAAATAATGTTACACAAAATGAATTCCCAATTTCAGTTATGTTGTCTACTTTATCCTAGCTTCAAATTTCTAGAAGCATTTTGTGTGTAAAATTGGAAACAGAGGTCAAAATGATTTTCTTTCTCTCACTCTGAGTGTAGAGGAATAGCTGCTAAGTTTCATCTTCTAGGCTGCAGTTTGAAAAGCACTGCAGGACTAAACCTTTATTTTTTATTTTTATTTTTTCCTACTTTAGACAGTAACGAAGGACTTTTGGGAGTCATGTGAATAACCCATAATGCAAAGACCCCTTCTCCAAATGTAGGCTGCCACAGAACATTTTAAAGGATTCCTGTGCATTAAATATGGGGTGAAACTTGAGATTTCTGACCTTTTCTTTCATAATAGGTTCCACAGCCAAAGCCATCAACTGTCAGATTTGAAATATATAGTGATTGCTCATACAAGATCATCAGAAGACTGTTTATTTTTAGAAGATAAAAGACAGCAACAAGTTAGTCACTTATAAAGAACATAATAAAAATTAACTTAGAGATTTAGAATTTTCTCTTTGTAAAGTTTTCAACTTGTCATAACTAAAGTTCATATTAATCAAAATAATGGTGTAGAATTTTCTCATAGGGCTGTGTGGGAAGCATTTTTCCTGTCCTGCAATTATTAAGATCATTTTTTTTCCCTTCTGAATCCAGAGGATATCTGAAGCTCAAACTTCCTTATTATCCTCTTTTCTCACTAAAATAAATATTATTTCAAAAAAATTCCTTTTGATTTCAATTTCACTATTTTTATTTTCAGTTTTTCGCATCTAAGAAAGTAATTTAGAAAACATATATACCACTCAAAAATTTAAGTAAAAAGGACAATGAAATAATGTTCTAATCACATCCAAATTTCTTTATAGAGAAAATGTTTCTGCATTTTCTAATTTCTACAATTAATGCTAGTGTAGACAGATCCATCCTTGGTGACATAAACAAAGTTTTCAGAATTTTGTTTGCTTTTCCATAAAATTTCTCAGTAGCTCCACATATTTCCACATGTGCTTGGCAAGGAACTTTCAGAATGAGTCTCAATTTTCCAAAGAATTTGTCTCCTTTCCTTTTCATTTTTCTAAATAAATAAGTGAACATTATAATTTTTTTAGCTTGTACTTTGAAAAAAAATAAGCTTTATTTTCTGAGCTTCATTATCTTTCTTACATGAACAGCACAATGAAAAGAGTTTGTGAAGCTGATGTTAGCCTTCAAGAAGTACTTTGTACTGTTTGAAAGTGTAAACTAAATTATTTTGGAGGAGATTTAAAATGGGTATCATCTACATATAAATTGATTTTGGAACCAAAGGGGGGCCTGCAGTCAGTATATATTATGTTAAGATTTTATCACATCGTCTAATGGATTAGATTTTATTAAGTACTATAAAACAGCATGAGATGTTTTCAATAGAAAGCAAATTGAACTGAAACAGATAATTAATTACTGCAACTATTTTTTAACACAGAACAGATAAAATGCATTTGCTATGCATGTGCATATTATATATTGCATAACAAAATTGTCAGCATAAACTTTTGCATACCTAAAATAATGAATATGCTTTTCATTCAAGGTTTTAACATTTTTGAAACCCAATGTCTGTTTTGCATACACAAAATCACTTTGCCCTGGTAAAACCAGTGAACTTAGTTATTTACATATTAAAATGCTTTACTATAGTTAATAAAACTGCCATAGATCTGGGTCTTCAAATACTACCTCACTAGATCCTAGTGAGGAGTGTCCAACATATAGGAAAATGGTGTCACTAAGAAAATGGCCAAAATTGCATGCTGAGAATTCTTGGGGAAGGATACCTGAGAACTGTCTTGATCTTAACCTATGATTTAAAAGTAATTGGAATTAAGATTCCTATATTCTATTTAATACCAACCCACATCTTTTCCGGAAAACAAGAACTGAAACCTGGAAGATAGCTAATTTGCAACCTAAATAGTTTATTACGTTTCATTACTTGGACTGCTTCAGGAAAAAAAAAAAGGAAAAAAAAGATTTTGTGAGAGAACTTTCTAATGAAATCCCAAGTTATTGAAATATTCTGCCATTCAGATATGAAATTCTTACACCTTTGAGGTGGGACATGTTCTTCTAAGGAGAGGGCATAGACTTCTTTCTGAGGTCAGAATTTGGATACACAATATATAGCATCCAGATAACTCTCAGGTCACATCTGTGTACCCTAGAAATGACTGGAGAGAAAACAAATTAAAAGACTTTTGTTCTAAGCCTATCATACCAATGACAGTTGTTTTTTTTTTTTTTCTCCAGAAAGAAGTCATCTATAAGAATATAAAATTACTGTTTTGCATTGTATTCCTTTAAGCACAACATAATTATGTAGCCCATGCTAATAAAATTCAAACCAGTCAAAAGGCTATAATGTATACAGTCTGCAGTCATGCTTATAGTTTCCTGAGGTAACTGCAAATTATATAATTTATTCAAACTGTATATAAGGCACTGGCTCTACATGTGCCCTATTAAAGCAGTTCCTTTCTGTCCCACCTTGTAGTGCTTATCTTCCTCTTTATGAATTTCCTTGAACTATGGTCTTCTCAAATATCAAAAGTTATTTAAAGATCTCAAAGGAAAATATCGGTTGTCATACAGGTAGGGCAAGCACTGCACTGAATGGAACTCGGTCAAATGAAGCAGTGTCTCCCCATCGCCCACAGCCACCTATCTATGGTGCTTTCCACCAGACCAGTGTTATAAACACCTGTATCCTGTCGTCATCTCCTTTGATAAACTGCATTCATCCACAAAAAGCCATGCTACAGTCTCAGATGAAGGTACTTTGCTTCCTGGCCTAGTCTGTCAGGTTTTTTATCTTTTCTAAATTGCATTTCTAATATTGCAACTACAATCCAGTGCTACTCAGCTCAGATTTTTCACATATCTTTGCTATGGAAGTTCTTTGTGGAATTAAGAACAAATCATAAAACTAATCTGGATTATGGAAGACTTTGCTTTCCTTCCAAACAGAGAGGGCAGAAGAGGAGCAGTTTTTCTAGCTAATAAATAAATAAATACATGAATAAATAAAAATGGCAGTGGGTTTGAAACCTGCGTCTCAGATGTGACTTTTGTTTCACAGCTTGGTGACTGGATTTAGCCACATAATAACTTCATAGAGCAAAGTTGTTTCATTTTGTAAGAGGAGAGTAGGGAAGTATGTAATGGAAATTTTAAACTGAATCTTTTTAGGCAGCATTTTTAATGGGAAAGGGCACTTTCTAAAACATACCTTTAGTGTGACCATATATTCAAACATTTGGCCGAGAAGAAAGGTTGGAAAGTGCGAAGGATAAGTATGTGCCTACTTTTTATAAATTACAGTGAAAGTCATAAGGAATATTGCTGCTAGTACTACTAGTAATAGTAATAATAACAATAATAACCAGAACAGCACAAAATTCACCTTCAGAATACCTCCACTCTTTCAGGCATGGCACTTACAGCTTTCATCTTCAGACATATTAGCCTAAAAGTGTATTAGCTCAAAGCTGTATTTCTGTTTAACTGAACTGACTCTTTTCCTCTGAGAAAGGTGGAAGTCTGATTCAGGCTCTGCCATATGACCCATGAAATACCTTTCCTCATATGAAGACCAGGGACTTTAATGAGAGCTGTAGCCTCTTAGAAACATATTTCCTGTACTATAGCTGCAAGAAGTTAGCAGGGGACTTCTGGAGAGAGCAGGAAACTCCTGCAGGTCTGAACAAAGTTTTATATTATTAAAGAGCTGAAAGAGAAAGAAGAAAGGAGTAAGAGACAGACTAGTTTTCATATCCTTCTGACTGGCCACTGGGACTCTGAATACCTCAGATCTGACCTCTGTATTCGTAGGGTCTGTCTACCTCTATCTTTAGTTTTGCTTTGCAAAAGATGGCAGAGTGACACTATGATTAACTCAACAGTACAGCATAACCATGTGCATAAGCTGTTTCACAAACATCTGAGCCTTGGAAGGGAATATTTTCTAGTCTTTTCGATAAAGAAAGTACTGAATTACTAACCTGACTTCCAAGTTGCTTAACACTCAGGATTGTTTGAACTAGGAATTTGCCTTATGTCCAGTAAAGTTCAGCATAATTAATAGAGTTCTTGTCAGTTCCTCCTCTACCTTCTGTAGAGGTTTCTAAATTTATTTTTCATTTACAAATGAACTGATAGGAAGTACTACAGTTATGATCCATTACCTCTTTGCTGTCTTTTCCTTTTCCTTTTGTACTCTTTTCCTTTTGCCTGCTATTCCTTATGATTTCCACATGCCATTACTAAAAGACAAAGTAAAAAATTCCACTAAACCCAATTGTTATACCTGAAATGCCACAAACAGAAAATTTTAAACATGGGCAAATGATTTTCCTTTCACCATAAAAGAAACTGTTTTCTGCCAGGTTTAGAATTTTCCTTCCTCAGGCAAAGACTCCTCTCATTGGAATAAAATTTATTACTGACATTCGGCACAAAGGCTGACTGGTGTGTGTTTGCTATATATCAGCTTTGAATGTCACCTCATTTCCACAGTGATAATAAAAGTCACTTAGCTGGATAGAAAATTCTCAGTGGATCAGACTTTTTGTGATGTAACAAAATTAGTCGGACTTCAAATAAAAATTCTTTCTTTGTTATCTTTCAAAACATTGTTGTGGATAAAAACTTATGTATCTTTGAATAATATGTGTTATCTCAGCAGAGTTTTCTTATCTTTTTTTTCTCTAAACCTCAGCAAGGTCAGGAGTCAGTTAACATTTTTTGAGTCAAATCTGTTCCTGACACACATTCCTTATACAAGTTGCCATAAAATGGTAGCTGCATTTATGAGCAAGTTATAAAGTTTTACGTCAACAACTTAAATATAGCATTACAGTGAAAAACGATGTTTCATATTTTTGGCAATAGACTTTTTTATTTTTCCTGTGTTTGAGAGTATGTATATGCATAAACATATACAAACATAAAAATATGCAGGTGTAATAATAAAACAGGAAATACAATGAGGAGAAAATGCATGGGAACTTAATACTTGAAAATAAAGAAAAAGATGATGTAAGTGCAGGTTAAAATGTGGGGGAAGAAACTCAGCTTCAATGGATGTCCATGATACTATATCTTTCCTTTAGCTCCAAGAGGCCCTAGTCCTGAGTTGTGAGAGATACTGTAAATGCATAGAATAAGGACTCTCCTTCAGCAGCTGGAGCTAATTTATAATGCTTTCTCATATAAGCTAGGAGGTATTTAAAAATAAAATCTTCATTAATTAGCACAGCTCTACAGAAGGCGTTGTATCTCCTAAATTCTTTTAACTCTTGGTAAGTTAGAACTTTGCTTTCTGTGACAAATTAAACCTGGATTACTAACTAATAACACTCTTTTTATCATGACCTATCCCTTTCCAGATTACAAAAAAGCTTGGAATTATTTACTGTTCTAAATTATTCACAGATGGATTTTGTGAGCAGTTCTTGATTTGCACATTGTTTGGGACTAATGCATTGCTAATATGGAAATGCTGAAAGTCTCCACTTTGTTTGCTTGGGGCTTTCACCCTTTTTGTTTATCAGTGACAGAAAAGATGGTAGTTCCACATCAGTTTAATTTTTGGCTGCTTGTTCAGTGATCTCCCTGTAGCTAAACTATGATTTTATTTTTAGAGAAGAGATGTTGAAACTAGGAATATAGTCCTAGTTAACGTGGTTCTTAAGGAAACATGCAATTGGCATGAATTATGCATTGTGTTCATTGTACTCTGCAAGACAGTTACTTTTTCCCCAAGTACAGGGCAAACTGAGGGTAAGCTTGTTTCATATGTTCATAAATCAAGATCTCTTTAGTAGAAATGTTACAAGCAAGCCAAATGGCATTCATCCTTCAGCACTTTCCAGAAAATCTAGTACTGCATCATGACGGACCAATAAGCCACTATAATGGAAGGAGGCTCAGAGGAGATGGGCAAGGGCCATGCGCCCATGGAGCTGTTGGAAGAATGTAGGGAGGGACTGAACACAGCTGTTGCAAAGAAAGATGAATTTATCTCAACACAGAGGGGACTGGAGGGTGGCCGTTGTTTTAGATCAAGGTCTATATCAGTTGAGTGGATCAACTGACTACGTCACAGCTGAGTGTTGTTCAACTTGTTGTTCAAATTCTTTTTCCTGAGTTAAAGAAAGGAGTGTGAATGTCTCCCTGAGTTACCCAGACTAGCATGGGGGAAGTGTATACATTGCTCAGCCAAACATAGAGTGTAAAAACTGAACAACTAACAAAATAATTTTGAAGAGAACAATGGGCTTCAGCTGGTTTCAATCCACATATTCCTTCCTGGTGACTGGGGAAGCCCAGGGTCATGATGGTGAGCATATTATAGACACTGGCAATGGGGATCATATTTGTGTTATGTTTCAACTGTATATTGCAATTGCTGTATTCTGCTAAGTGCAACTTAGACTTGTATTGTAGAACCAGTATATTGCTGTATCAGTCTGCTAAATCAAAATCCCATGTAATGTCAAATATCTTCAAATAAGCCAATTCAGTATTAAAAGTTACGCACTTCATGTGTGGAATATCTAAAAGAACCTGGTCAGGGAGTACTGGACTCAGATACACCTATGTAGAAACTATATTATATCTATATAAGTAAAGTATAAAGAGAAAGAGCCTCTTCTCTGGCTCTCATAGCAACTGGTACAGTCTGGCTGTGACTGTAGGATTAAACTGTGCTACCCCCTGAAACAAGGCAACTTGTTCTGAGCACTGGAACAGGTTGCCCAGAGAGGTTGTGGAGTCTCCTTGGAGATACTCAAAAACCATCTGGACACAATCCTGGGCTACATGCTCTAGGTCACCCTGCTTGAGCAGGGGGGTTGGACTAGATGATCTCCAGAGGAACCTTCCAACTTCAACCATTCTGTGATTCTGTGAATGCAACTGCATTCAACCCTTTAGGAATGATCCCAGGCCCACCCTGTCCCTCCAGACATGGCCCTGATCTGACAGGGAGAGTGCTGGCCAGCACTGCCAAGTTGCTACTGTTATGCCTGCAACAACAGTTAACAGTACAGTAGCACCCTGCTTAGTGTGCTACTCTGGACATAGGTACAGATATTTCCCAGAACACATAAAGTTGTACTGTGTAAAATACCTTCCGAAATGGATTGTAGCATAGGACAGCTTGCTCTAAGAGTATGAATCACAAGGCACAACTACAGGAACTTTTGTGATATGCCATGCTACTAGCTTTTAGAAGTGTTATTATATTCCATCTGGAACAGCCTGATGCAAGAAATGTGTTAGCATTTTCTGTGTTTCCTTTCAGTTACCTCATCAGTCAAGATGCACTGATTTCTTCTTTGATATTTGATTTTTAACTTTATTATTGCTTTTATGTTTCTCCTCTTTTAACCTTCCTTACTGTTCTTTTCCTTCTGTTTTGCTGCATGATAATATTGACTGACCATTAAGATAAATTAGCCATTTTCAGTACTTTGCTTTTCATTCAAGCATGCACTTCAGAGAAAAAAAAAAAACAAAACTTTTATTACATAGTTACCTAGATGGCCTCATGAGTCTTTACATCACAGAGTTAACTCAAAAAGGAATCCCCCTTTATGATAGCAAACTCTGAGATATAAAGAAATTATAATAACTGTAAAAATTATGTTCTTTTCTGAAGAGTTACTGTGAAAAAGAATAGCCAAGTTAAGTATTAAACAGAATATAATAAAATGAGAACTAACTTTGTCTTCATGCTTTCCTACCCACCTTCTATTTAATAAATAAATTGTGATTTTTTTTCCTTTGTACCTAATAATCATGACTGACATGATAAAATTCAACATGAGAAACGCATATATCTTTTTAGGTCATTTTAACTCTTAGAAATGGTCATATGAAGCCTCTGATTTATTATGTTGTATGGATGCATTCCTCAAATCCCAGATGGTATTTTACCCTAAAATGGGAAGTCTTATTAGGAATGAGATGTGAATGAAATGACTAGACGAATTGATAAGGTTCTCCTAATCTATAGAGTTACAGATTTTTAAAAGATTCAAAAACTAAAATTCTAGGTTAAGGTTATATCTGCAAAAAACAAAAACAAAAACATCCCACCCTGATAGAGTTCCGTAAGTTTCCATACAGATATCCTGTGGCTTTTCATAGTTATAGTCTCTGCTAAGCTTTCAAGTAAAAAACCTTGTCCAAACATTTGTTAAACCTAATTTCCTGTGTGTTGCAAGACTTTTTGAACAGATCAGGCACGTTGTTACAGGAGAAGTACCCTTAGGTTATAAGTTTTCACCCACAACTCATGCTTATCTGATGTTCAGATAGTGTGTGCCTGTGCTCCGGTATCTGTAGTTCTTGCAGAGTTGAATGACCAGAGAGTCAGTAAACATGCTTCTACTCTGAGAAGTATTGCAGTGATTGCTTTTTCAAATCTGTTCAGACTCAACTTGTCTGGGTTGCTCATTCTTTTAAACGCTCCTTTGCATCATGCATAAATGGTCATCATCTTCTCATTGCTTCTCTGCATGTAATGTGATTTATCATATTCTACATTTCTTGGTTACCATCAAGGAGAAAATACACCTGAATTGCTGCACACAGGAATTACATTTGCTCTGTGCAATTTTGCTTTATCTAAATTGCACCAAGCCACGTAACTTCAAAGTAAGTCAAGTGAAGTTGCTTCAGGTGTTTTCTAGGGCAGCATGCACATTATGACTAAGGCGTGTAGGCCTATGGTAATGGAATTTCCTGAAGCATCTTGCCTTGTTGCAATAATATATTCCACTTTTTATTGCATTATTAATCTGAACACATTCCAAAAAATAAGCAAAAATAACAAAGCCCTGCACAAGTGTTCACAGTTGAATAATGCAGTGTTGTCTTTCTGAGACCTAAAAAGGAAGGAAAACATGGACTACCCTTGTGATACTCCTCCTACATCTGATTTAACATGAAATTCATTTTATTGTAACTCAGTAAGTTGATGACTCTTGAATCTGGTAATGATGATTTAAATCAAATTTTTAAAGTTTTTTTTTTTTATCCTGATCATTTCAGATTATTTCTTCTATCTTTCTGTAGGCAGAAAATGATGCTCCCTTCTTGGGTGAAATTTCAGCATTTTCAACACACCCAATACATTTTAAAATAAAGTTTTGTGTTTGCATTTTCAATAAAACCACGTAAATAAAAGCTTTCCTTTTTGTAGCTCTTACAAAAAGCTAAGTGCCATTGAATTAAACAAAATGTTTAGCTTCAGATTTGAGCTATGATTTTTATAAATCCAACTGAAAAAATTTGAAGTGAAAAAATCAGGATTATGACTCATTAAATTTCCTTCCACATATGTGATTAAGTGATACAGATTAATGAATGATATGTTTTGGCAGCAGACAGCTTTCATTTTTTTCCCCACTATATGCACAGCTCTAATTAGCATACAAAAATCTGTGGCACATTGAAGACTTGAAAATATGTAACCAATTAAAATTTTATTTAAATATTTAAGTGAATGTAAATCTATAATTTAATTTCAACATATTGACGTACATTTAATTTAGAAATTACTTTAAAAATGATGCAAAATTCATTGCTGCAGAATTTGTGGGAGTTTTTGAATGACCCTAAGCATTCTATTATTTGTTTTGAAGAAAGAGGTAAGAAGTGATTGCCATTTTATGTGTTCATTACACTGGATTGTCATCTTTAGATCAGCAGAAGCAGTCAAACTTAAAGTCAAGCAAATCCTGTTTGAAGGTTTTTTTATTCTCAAACCCCATTGGAAAGAACAGTATGATGATAACAGTTTAGATCACAGAGGACAATGTTGTTTTGCAGAACATTAATTGGCCAAGTATATACAGGCAGTGATATATGAAATCTTTTCATCTCCTTCTTCAAAGTAGGAGTAGCCCAGTATTAGCCATATTTATTCTTAAAGGCAAAATCCTCAGGGCATGTATACTGCCTTATTTGGCTCCTGTACAGCTGCTTGTATGTCAGATAACCTACATGTGCCTATAGTACAAATGCATGTGTGTGTATATATACATATGCCTTGTACTGTAACTGTGAAACCCTGGGGTTATGACTGAAAGCTACGTAGTGCTTGCAAGACTATAGTATTGAAAGATGGTGGAAACTAACCAAAGAAGGCAGTCTCAAGAACTTGATCTTGATGTTGAGAACAAGCAAAGTTCAACTTAATTTTTCTTGTGTTTCAAAACATTGTGTTACTTTAGGTAAGAATGACATTCTAACAAGAATTTCAGCATATATAGTCAGCAAATATTTGAAACATAGTTTGCCAGGTTTTCTAGTAACATCTTGGATTGAAAAATTAGAAAAAAATTATGTTAGAGCTTGCCATAGTCTGAGTTCCTTCCTATCCTGTAGACTTGAATACACATATGGAAACAAAATGTATTATTCACAAAAACACGGTGCAGCATACTATTAGAATTGAATACTGCACTAAAGGAGCCTGTCGTTTCCATGACTCTTACTGCTTCAGCTGAGTTTATAAACTTCTCCAGCAAAACAGTGAGGTTTATAAATTCCTCGATATCGGCAAGGTTTATAAACGCATATTCTGTCCTAGACTTTTTTGCATCTGATTATCAAAGCATGTAAATAACACTCAAAGTTCTTCAGCTTTCTGCAAGCGAATAGGCGTTCTTTATATATCTGTTTTGTTCTATCTATGTCACTGTCATCAAAATATTGATGAACCCTATGGGGTTTCCAATATTTCAACCATCTCTGTTCTGAGCACATCAGCTGGATGGTATTCACTGATGGGATTAGGAATCTAACACATATGCACAGAGATTTGAGTAGTCTCTCTAGTCCTACATTTCTTTTTATCATGAGATACATATTTACATTCTGAATAGCTTTTCTAAATAGCATGTTGAGCAGAGCTGGCAATAGGTTGAGCCAGACTGGTGTAGCCAAAAGTTAAAAACATGGCCAATTCCCAAACTAGCTGTTAAAAGCTCTTTCAGTACACTCATTCCTTGCCATTACTGATTTTTCTCCTGGGAGCTGTGGGAATTTGGCTCATTAGGTAGCGCTTCTCCTCCCAGCCATGAAAGACTGAAACTGAATGTCTTCAGTCCCCATAATCAAAGATGGCTCTTACCTTGGGGATAGTGGGATTCAGCCACATTAGAAATTTATAAACCTTACTTAAATCTTTGTTTGTTGTTCTGTCTTCACAGTGAGGTGCAGTAGCAGCACAGCACAGGGTTTTAAAACAACATGCAACAAATAATAACACTTAGCAATTTTCCATAGATTTTTTTTAACTGGAGCTTAAATGCAATATAGAGTTTTTGTGCATTTGTGTGGGATTTTGCTTGCTATTCCCAAGATTGTAAATATGGCTATGTACTAACTTGGGCTGAGTGCATAAAGCAGCGCAGAGATTGTTACACAGTTCCTTTAAAGGTAATTTTTTTTAAAATGTTTTTTTCCAACGTATAGCAACAAAATATGCTCATCTTGCTAGTGTTATCTTGATAATGGACAACTTGTACTGTTCTTGTTTTGTATGATGTTTTTCTCTTAAACATCCCTTGTGTTATAAAAGTGCACCACCACCCCCCCACACATACACAGTTTCTACAGATTTTTTTGTTGTGTTTCTCACAAGCTAAAAAAACGTGAAAGCAATCACTGCCCATGATAATTAGTTGTTTTTCATTTGGTAATATATCCTGATTGTATTTTGTAAAAGCTGCTTGCTGCTGCTTTTACCTGAGGTATTCTTGTCTCCACTCCACACCTGTGAAAATCAGTTGAAGCAATGAAGTCCTGCCATGCTCCTGCATCTGTGTTTTTTTACAGCAGCTTCCCTGAAAGTCTCCTGAGATCTTCACTTTATACTTTTCTAGCCTAAAATGGGCTTCACAAAATGTTTCACATCAGTTAGTTTTCAGTGATGGGAAACTATCTGTGTTCCCTGGGATTTAATAGAGGCACTACCATAGGACTTCCTTTACCCTCCTTCTCCAAAAGAAAGGTCCTTATAAAGAAAACCAGTTTCCATTCCCAGCCCTACTGTTTTATTCAAAAAAAGTCTCTATGCTGTTACTGTTTAGAAATCTCACAAATAAAATCAGTCCCTTGAGCTTTCTTAGTTTTAGTCAGTCATTCCTGGTTTCAAACAATCCAGCTGATGTTCTGTGACTGCTACTTATCATAATATCTGTAAGTACCTCCCACCTTATCTTATGCTTCAAGACATTCAAAGCACCTGCCTGTTATTCTTATATGTGGATTATAAGCAGTTTGGGACAGGAGCGGCATTCCTTTCTTGTACAGTATTTCATGGAGTGGTTTGGAGTTTCTGCCTTGCACTATTTAAATAAAAAATCAGGCATAAATAAAGAAATAATGTTCAGTACCAAAATAATATATATTTGTTTAGGCAGTTCTACATGATATAAGCTAATTGCTTTGGCTGGAGATGGCCGTTATTTCATCCAGTGCTTAAAGCCACTTCTGAAAATAAGCTAGAATAGAGAGAGTTAAAACAGAAAGAAGCATTAAATGGGAGTCTGCTGTATATAGCATCTATCACTCGCTTGCTTCATATACATTCTTTATCAACAGAACAGCTATATACTGGTACCTATTAACAGAAATGCAAATGTTTTCCTTCTTGGACAACTTCTGTTGCACAATGAAACATATACATTTGTGAAAACAAGCAATTTAAAATATCCTGATTATTATTTTAAGGATTGGAGATATTAAAAAAATAATTTGTTTGCTCTGTATTTTTTTAAATGTGTTTACATTTTTTCATTGCACAAAAGAAAAAGATAGCCTCCTTTGATAAACAGATGGTTAGACCACAGTACCCAGTAGTCCTGTAAAGTATCCCACTATGCTAGTCTTTTAGAATCTTCTTAGTGACTAATCTTGTCAGTGATAAAAATGTCTTTTCTTTTTTTTCAGCCTGACAGTCACAGTTTATCTTTCCAGTAAATGCATTTCCTCCTTTGGAAAATTGACAAGGAATACATTCCTGGTAGCTAATGGCTGTTATCACTTCAGCTTTACAGATGATAGATTTTCTTCTAAATATCCTCAAGGGTGATCTTTTCTGTCAGTGTCTACCTTGTGTTCATCTTCTGAATCTGGATATGGTTGATTAATAGAAATTTCCAGTGCCTTCTCTGGGATTAGTTTTTTCGCCCACTTAGATAACGATTCAACTTTTTTTCTGATAATACTGTAAAGGAGGTCCTTTGTGTGACTGGCTTGCAAAAAATTATTCCCTAAGCTTATTCATTATTTGGGAGAAAAGACGGGGAGATAGAAAGAGAGAGAGAGAAAAAAAAATCTTCAGTCAAATAGAGTGGAGGGATATGTATCAGAATTTATTTTTCTGCTCAGATACAGAGATTTTATTTACAATTTAAATCTACAGTATTTGTCTCCAGGAATTATTTTTAATCCTACAATTAGGAATATGAAATGATTAAGAACACTTTTCCCTGTAATTTTGGTGTAAACCCCAACTTTCAACAATATGCAACTCCTTTTCTATTAGTCTTTTTACATTTTGAAAACCAAAAGCATGCTGAAAATATCATTTCTGGTTATAAGATCATTTGAAATGCAAACAGAACCAGCATTTCAAGCTTAAAAAATGTTTTTATTTTGTACTAGTTTAATTTTCAGACAAGGAGACTCATACTGTATATGGCTAGGGAAGCCTTCTCATAAAACACAGAAGAAAATTTGTTTGTTATAGAATTACAGAGAAAAACTTAGAGATGCTGGAAGATTTGAATCTTCATGTTAGACTTGTTTTCCTTACTGCAGGTACCTGCAGTGTGCCACTGTGACTCAAGCCTACAGACAGAAGGGTCACTCTAGACTGGTATTCTAGCTGTAGCATATGGACCTTGGATCCTGGTCCTTATAGAGCTTGTCACTGAGGCTAGTTCCTTTGAAGTCAACATACGAATCCAGTCCCACCAATGTTTCTTGTCAGGCATTATTTTATTTCTCAGAATGTTCAAGTAAAAGACAGCTGATATAGCAATGACTAGCAGTCCACATTTCTTACAGAGTAAAAGAGGAGAACAGGAAAATAAAGACTTCAGAAGAACACAATTCATGAAGTGAACCAGTGGAGAAGCTTCCACAGAAAATACATCTAAGGTAGAGAGAGAGGAAAAAAAAAAAAAAAAAAAAAAAGACTGCAGGACAGTTGGCAGTTCTTCAAACAATATCAAGGGTACACACACACTATTTCCAGTAGCAGCAAGCTAGGATAGTCATGAGAGATCAACTGGGCTGAATCATGAGATCTCCTATGGCTTCAAATGTAAGTATTGAAAATCTAAATTG
Organism: Dromaius novaehollandiae; assembly: GCF_036370855.1. Lineage (NCBI taxonomy): Eukaryota > Metazoa > Chordata > Aves > Casuariiformes > Dromaiidae > Dromaius > Dromaius novaehollandiae. The sequence continues at coordinate 48,056,505 of NC_088100.1, read as the reverse complement.
GATTAAATGACTAAGTGTAAATGAATTTCTTAAATTGGTGAGGTCAAGTCATATAATGAGTTAAAACAAACCAAGTACATTTAAAAAATCAATAGCATGGTAATATAGAAATTGCTTCTTAACAAATATCTCCAGAAATGGTAGACAAGTTTGTCTGCTACCCAGGGGAGAAGGAAAGCTGACTCTGAGAAGGCAGCAGGTTTAATGTCTTTTTTAATTCAGTCTTCACAAAATGAGTCAGCTGTGATTAGCTGGCTAGCAGTATCAAGGACAGAGTGGTAAAACAGGGATATAACAGTTTAGAGAGTGCTTACATAAATTAGATGTTTTCAGATCTGTTGTGTCTGATGAAATTCACACAAGAGTACCTAGAAAATAAAGCTATTATATTTGGGAACCTCTGGAGCACAGGAAAAGGTTTCTAGAAGACTAGAGAAAAGAAAACATAGTGCATAGCTTAAAAGAAAGTATGTAAGGAGGGCAGGCAGTCTTTATCATACAACGGAAAAATTTGGAAGCACTTCAGAAGTCAACAAGAGGTAAGTAATAACCAATATGGATTTTTCAAGGATAAATAATGTCAAAACAATATCCTTTTATCATTGTTTTCAATATAAAATCAAGAGTATCAAACCTTTTCAAGCCTTGTTGATACAGGAGAAGCAGAAGAAGTCACAGTAAGTGACATCGGGAGATCAAACTACTACCAAATGTGAAAATAAAAATTGAAAATTTGTTCTTGGGCAGTAGTTACCAACTGTCAAACTAAAAGTATCCATGGAGTAGTATCCAGCAGTTTGTCCTAGGTCTGGTACTATTCAAGGTTTTCATTAGCAACTTGGATGAAGGAACAGAAAATAGGTTGTTAATTTGCAGACAATCCCACCTGGAAGGGACTTCAAACATGTTGGAGAACAGAATTAGAATTCTAAATGATCTTGGCAAATTGGAGGCATGGTCAGAAAAGACAGGACACATTCCAACAGGAGAAAATACAAAATTCTGTATTTAGGTACAAATAACCAGCTTCATACATACAAGATGAGAAATGATGGGCTAGGTGCAATCCTGCAGAAAAGGATCTATGATTAATACAGACAAAAAGTTGAGCATTAACCAGTACTATCATGCAATTACGAGAAAGCCAAACATCAAGCTGCGAACTGTAAACAAGGTTTGTAATGTGGGAAATATTCTGCCCCACTAGATACTTGCTGATCCTGCACAGAAGTTCTGAGTTGAGCTTTGGGTGACATATTTGAGGATTTGAATCAATGGTAGAGTCTGGGAGTGGAATTAAAAATATCAGAGGTCTAGAAAACATTATCCATGCAAAAATATTGAAGGAGCTGAAGCAGTATGATCCACAGAAGATCATGGTCTTCACTTTTGTAAACAAGTTTTAAAAAGAAGGGCATTATTTCTTCCCAGTGCTTGGAGAATAAAGAGAGATGAATTTAGATTTTGGAAAAAATACTTTACAACTGTATTTTCAATGCAGTGAAATACTGAAAAAGAGTGATTCAAGAAGCCTTAGAGTGTCAAACACTAGTGGATTTTTAAGGAGAAGATGGACAAGTATCTATGAGGAATGGCAAAGTATTTTAAGTTTTGCCTTGGGGAAATAGATGGACCTCATGATGTGTCAAGGTGCCTTCTAGCCCTTTTATCCATAATTTCTTTGACAATACGTATGGCTGAAAAGGAGAAATTAGGTTGTTCATCACAACTAAAGGTCTTTTGACTTTAACCATGCACAAGTTAAATTCTTGAAAGAATGAAATATGTCTGTTTCTGATCAAATGACTGTGATAGCTTGTAAGATAGTCTTCCACTGAGATGCATGCATTTTTTTCATTAAGGTTAATATAAGGTCAACAAGCACTATTGAAGGAATAATAACCACCAACGTGTATTGGTTCTGAAAGAAAAGATTAGAAGAAGAGAAAAACTATTTGTAGAGATTTTGAATAATTTATATAGAAACTATTTTAAAATTAAAGCAATTTGAAATTGTTGTTCAATCTATAAAAATATGAAACTTATGTAGAATTAAAATTATTCAAAAGCAAGAAAATGGGACACAAAGCATATCAAGAAAATTAGAGCAAAATAAACAGCAAAATAGAATACTTGAGACTTTTAAAATAATTCAGACATTCAAATTAATGTGAAAGGAATTATAACCTTAATGCTTGTAAGGAATTCAAAAATTCTTTCAGTTGTATAAAACAATGCATTAAATTGATATGCTTCCATGGACTTTGGATATTACATTTTTTTTACTATCAAAACAAAGTCTGAAAGGAAAAAAAATGTGTATATATATTCACATCCTGTATAAGTGAGCCACCTTCACTTTTGAATCAGTCTTTTATTACCAATTGCCATAACGCCATTGCATTTTAATCATTCCTGTGTCTTTTTTTTTTTTAACCTTATTATCTTGAAAGCATACATTTTACTGTCAAGGGGACACTAAAATAAATATTCAGCTACCATAAAGGCTCATCTGAGGTTCTGCATCAGTAGCGACTTTTGCAGAATGTGTGGAAATTCCCTGAAGAATTCAACACTCCAGTATGTGCCATTTTATAGATCAATAATAAGACTTTTTAATACTGGAATCTTTTCTATATGTAAAAACACATAAAAGTTCAAAGCTACCTTTCAGGGGAAAATATCTCAAAAATACAAAAAGGACTTAGTTCAGCTTAGGTTAGTGTGCCAAAACATTCCAATATTCCAACATTTGAATGAGTACTTCACAAATTAGTCTTATTATTGGGTTAAATAGTATAGAAGCAATGAGATATTTTTATTTTTTCTTACCTCAGCTGAACTGGGGGTATATGGGTTCCTTATGCCAGGGAAAGGTACCACTGCAGTGAAATTATACACTCAGTCTTGCTACATTTATAGATCAAATTAATTCACAGTTACTCATTTTTTGAGGGTTCTGAAAACTGGGTCCTCCTTATTCCTCAAAGTGGGCACTTAACTGTAAGTGACTTGTCCAATATCATACAGAAAAATAGTTTCATTAGTGAAAGCATTGTCACCCAAATCCTATACTTGTTCTTCTGAAATTGATGTTACGTAGCTAACATCTACTTTTCCTCCCACATTCATAATGAGTCAGCATGGTCATTTTTAGCCTAAAGAGGTTATGTTGTTGCAAGTCATATTTAGCCAGTTATCTAAGGAAATATGAGCCAAAGTCATAATGAGAACAAACTGTGTCAACAACAACGAAAGTAGCAAATATTGTGAATTATGCTCAATATTGTTGTAAGTATGGGCAAAGTATCTCGTTCTTTTTACTTTCCATTTACTTGTAACACACTCTAACTTGCAGTGCACAAACATGTAGACAGAGCTACACACTGGGAAAGATGTAAAAGATGAGAGTTTTAAGAACAGTACCCGGAAGGACAGTGAGGATATGTATATATATTATTTGAGGGATTGTCAGACAAATGAATGTTATTTACACCATTTCATTTGTGTTAGATTTCCTTCATGCCTGATGGATAAGGGCCACTAAGTGTTTTTACAGTCTCAGGATGTTAATGTTGAATAGGTCGATTTTTCCCACTTTTCTATTTGTGTTAAAATCTTTTTCATGGCAATTTTAACACATAATTTACTTCCACATGGTTTTATTTCATTTCTTTATTAACTGATCCCCCTGTAAAATGAGAAGAAAAATGGAACAGAATTAATCTATTCTCGTGACAATTGTAAGGCTATATTATAATGAGAGCAGAACTGGGGACAAAATGTATCAGTTCTAAGTCAAGGACAGGAATGAAAATAGGAAATGGATATGAAAATATCCCTGTCTGCCTGCTCTCATGATGTTATCTTTTTGCTCATTTCTGATGCCATATATCAGAAATTAAAGTAGAGAACGGACAGGTTTTTCTCTTGTGGTGGTTGTATTCGGTCTACTAGAACAGTACACTCTGGATCTTTTTGGACATTGTATCTGTTTATAATACTTTTTATTATTTTGGGGGGAGCATGACCACCATTAAAGAACAAGAAAACTAATTCATGAAGGTAGAAATACCTGCAAGGAAAATGCCAGATTTTCTGTCATGTAAAAGTAGAGTCTCTACATTTAGCTGGTGAAGTGTGAAATTCTATAACGTTAATTTTAAAAGCTACCTTTTGACAGCTTGTTGTGGACAGATTGCTTTCAAGGGAATGAATCTCCATGGAGGGTGAAGGACTGAATTTCCTGAGGGACTGAAATACAAGGTGGGACTTAACTGTCTCCAAACTCTATAGACCTACTACAGCACAACCAGTGGAACTGAAGTATCAGAAAATGTTGTTCTCAAATATACTGTAATTCGTGTAAAATTAAAAGGGAGAGATTTCGGACTTTTTGTTACTCGGGCACATGTCCAGTGAATCTGAAGTGATATAAAAGTATAATTCTTTCCTCTTTTCCTCTTAAAGAATGCCTTCTCCAAGTAAAATTTCATTTTAACTCTTGTTTGAAGTATTCATTAATATTTTTTCCCATGTCAGACATAATGGTGAGTTTCAAAACAAATGACAGTTTTACAGGCAAGGAAATAGTGTTTGGAGAAGAAGAAAAGGAAAAAAAAAGTCAATTCTTTCTTAGGGATGCTAAAGTGAATGTACCAAGATAGGTCAGAATGTCACCTCTTCCACCTGGTCCCAGTCTGTTCAGACTGTAGATAAAGCAGAGATCTATGTGTCTGTGTAATTAATTCAATATAGATAACTTTGAGTGCCCTGAAAAGAGGCTTTAAACTGATAAATTTGAAAATTCAGTTTGACAACTTTTTTTTCCTGCTATGGGCAAGGGCAGTTTAAGTCATGACAGAGATAAGGGAGAAAAAACCTCTTGAATTGACTGGGCATAAGTGATAAGTGCATCTGCCTGAATGTTCTTTTTGACATCATCATCATTAAGAAGGCTTCGATCACTGTAAATTGTGCTAACTGAATGAGAATAACAATTTATTAATAAAGGTATCCTAAAAAGACCTAACAGTACAACATAGAGGAAAGAAACAGCTTTTTGCACAAATATTAGGTATGTTAAGAAGCACAGAGAAATAATTCTAGAAAATACCACTACCAGATATTTGTTATTCTATCCCTTTGCTTTGTTTATTTTTAAAATAAAATCAAGCTGGACATGTTGTGTGAAGTCTGTGTCCTCTTCAGTTCTAGAAACCCTAAGAGGAATATACTATTTACAGTATTCAAAAACTCAGCAGTCTTTTCCTTTTCTCTTGCAGTTAGTCATCATAATAATGCAACAACTTTGGCTTCATTAGATTTAATGCAATAGAGTATGGCTGTCTCTCTGATTATTCCAGGATTACATAAAAGGTTATACTACATTCTGACAATAGGTTCTGCAGGGGTAGCTCATGTTATCCAGAGAAAGCAGATTCAATCAAAATAAATTTATGCTTCAATCTAGGCCATGAAGGGAGAGAGAACAGTGTCATTATTCTGAAATATAGTATTAAATGTCTGGAATATAAATTAATGGCCCAGTCCAAGTCAAGGAGTCTCATTACATGAAACAGGCAACAAGTTTTGGCCAGAGAGATATAAGAAATGTAAATACCTAATTTATATTTATAAAGCATAATTCACATTCCTTCACTTTAATACTATCTCTGTGATCAGGTACATTTTTATCATAACTTTTCTAAAGTTTTTGCATAGATTTTAAAGCAGTAGATATTAAAAGTCAGTAAAAGGCAGAAAATGCTAATACCAGAATCTGTTAAATACCTTTTTTCCTTTAAATATGCCTCCTAGAAAAGTTGTCCTACTTTCTTTGGGCAATAAAGATATATTGAATGCTTTTCTTAACAAAAAACAAACAAAAAAACAGCAACAACAAAAACCCCAAACTCTTTTGGGCTTTCCTAGACACTGTGAATGTGTATTCATCTACATCTGTATGTGTAGGCACTGTACATGACTTGATTTTAAAGCTACAGGATAAAACTTTATTTGAGATATGCTATGTTATCATCTAGTTAGATTTACATTAACATTAAATATTTGTTTACTTTTGAAGGACATGACTAAAATTTTTCTTAATCAAGGATTGGTCAGGGATGTGAAGGTCAGGGACAACCTCAGCTGCAGCGACCACAAGGTGGTGGAGTTCAGGATCCTGAGAGAATGGAGCAGGGCAAATAGCAGGATCACAACCCTGGATTTCAGGAGAGCACACTTTGGCCTCTTCAAGGATCTGCTTGGAAGAATCTCATGGGGTATGGCCCTGAAGGGAAGAGGCGTACAGGAAAGCTGGATGATTTTCAAGGATCATTTCCTCCAAGACCAAGAATGGTCCATCCCAACAAGCAGGAAATCAAGTAAAGGTGGCAGGAGGCTTGCCTGGATGAACAAGGAGCTACTGACTGAACTCAAACATAAAAAGGAAGCGTACAAGAGGTGGAAGCAGAGACAGGTGATCCAGGGGGGATGTAGGAACACTGTCTGAGAGTGCAGGGATGGGGTTAGTAAAGCCAAAGCACCTGGATTGGATCTAGCCAGGGACATGAAGGGCAACTAGAAGAGCTTCTACTGGTACGTCATCATCAGCAAACGGAAGGCTAGGGAAAATGTGAGCCCACTGCTAGATGGGGCTGGGGTCCTGGTGACAAAGGACACAGAAAAGGCTGAGGTACTCAGTGCTTCTTCCCCTCAGGCTTTGCTAGTAAGACTGGCCCTCAGGAATCCCAAGCCCCTGAGACCACAGGGGAAGTCCGGAGCAATGCAGACTTACCCTTGGTGGAGGAGGATCAGGTGAGGGAACATTTAACCTAACATTGGACATATGCCAGCATGTGGGACCTGGTGGGATGCACTTGTGAGTGCTGAGGGAGCAGGCCCTGCAGCCCTTTGAGTACCTGGCCAGTGCGAAGGCACTCTTGATTATCTTTGAAGGATCATGGTGCCTGGGAGAGGTGCCTGAGGCCTGGAAGAGAGCAACTGCCACCCCTATCTGCAGGAAGAGCAAGAAGGAGGATGTGGGGAACTACAGGCCAGTCAGCCTCACACTGATCCCTGAGAAGCTGACGGTGCAACTAATCCTGGATACCATTTCCAGACATGTGAAGGACAGGAAGGTTATTGGGAGTAGTCAGCATGGATTTATGAAGGGGAAGTCATGGTTAACCGACCTGATAGCCTTCTATGATGAGGTGACTGGCTTGTGGATGAGAGAAGAGTAGGGGATGTTGTTTACCTTGACTCTGGCAAGGCTTTTGGAACTTTACTGTCACCTGTTAGTCTCGTATGCTGCAAGGATGATCTGAACTTCTGTGGTCTTTTTATTCAAGGAGAGTACAGTCATGAAAACTTTCTCAGGGGCTCCTACTCTTCTTGCCATTAATCTTCATGATCAAGGGAATTATAATTTGAATTAGTAATGTCTATTCATTGTTGCATGTACACTTTTGCTATGGCATTTCTTTGTGGATATTACTGCACTATGTAACAGGAGAGTGTTAAAAGTAATTGTGGTTTTCATTCTCTAAGTTCAGCCAGGTTATGAAGAAGGAAGAAGAGAGGAACTTGGGAAGAATGTGAGATAATGGCCAATAATGAGTGTCTGTCTGGAGTTTTGGTTAACTCACTGTCAGTTCTCCACCTCTCGTTTCTGTCTGTCTATTTTTTCCTGCATCTGGCTTATATTTTTAACTACCTAAAAATTATGCCATATGACTTAGTAGCCACCTGAGTTGCTTCTATAGAGGCTCAAATCAGATCTGTCTTGTTCTACAGTCAGGATTTATATGGGTTGCGCTTTAAGACTAGGGACACCATTAAATAAACAGTTTGATATAGAAACTGACTGATCCCCAAACTCTTTCTTTTATGAATATTATGACTTTTTATCGTCATGTGAATAATCTTTTTTAAAGTTGGAAATATTTCTTCCCAAATGGCTTGTCTGAAAAATGCATCATTCTGATTTTGTCTGCAACTGGCAATTTATAGGCAAAAAAATTGTCTTTTAAAATATTTTTGAATATTTTTCAAGCTCCTGTTTCTAATTCCTGTCTTAGCATAGACTGTGTTTGACTGTCAGGGTGGGAACAGTTCCATTCAAACTTTCCATCAGATAGAATAGTTTGTTATTGTGTCCCTTGCCCTTGAGTTGATCGCTGGCAACTATATCACAAATTACAACAATGCAAAAAATCTTGGAAGTCTGGCTGCAATATATTTGACTGGCTTTCCCACTGAGAAATTCAATCCAAAGATAGTTTCTGCTTATTAAAGCCATTTGGCAGCTACATCTTTGAGGATTGACTTACTGTGTTTGAATCAATTCCCCACATATTAGTTATTAGTGCTATTTTGGATGCTGTGGAGTATCTCCCCATCCTCTAGTTGCAACTCCAAAAAGACATGAGTCTCCCACAGGCCCAGTAATACATGTACCATGAATATACTTTTGCATTTGAGACATCTCAGTTCCATCTTCCTTTCCTCCTTTGCTGTTGTCATGGTTTTAACTGTGGCATTGGATGTTGTTTCCCCACTCCTGCCCCAGTCTTATCTTTACATGTTTTCCTCATGATCACAAAAAAAAGGCATATCACTGCTGTGATCATCAAGTGAAGCAAGAATAGACTAGGTAATTCAGCATTTATTTTATGACACCTCCAGTTTTCTACCAGAGCAAGGATTTTTACATGCCAGAGGTCATGGGCAATGTCCTTCTTCAAGACAAGGCAATTAAAAGCCTTTTCTGAGCGTCATCCTTCTGCACAGATAATTAATTGAACTGTGTCTTGAGTCTCATCACATAGTTATTTCTTCTCTCTTCTGATGTGAGTGGAAAAGAATTTTGGAGATAAGGACATAGCCTGTATCCCCATAAATCATCAGTTAATCACATTTGGAACTGTCTTCCTCCAATTGCCTGTCTTTAATCCAGCTTTTGGATTTTTGTCCCTTTAAGGGCAGGGGGAGGATTTTTTAAATGACATATTCCTGTACACCTCGTCTGTTTGGTTTTGGTGCTACTCTCTAACTATGGACATTTTTCTAAGTTTTACAAAAACACATTTCCAAGTCAATAATAAATCATTTTTAGCTAGAACAACTTGGTCCCTAACACTGAGATATATTTCTATGAACATATCCCCATGTTTCCTATTTCCTTTAACAGCAAAGGGTCAGACTCATTTCATTTTCTTGTCCTATCTAGATTTTATATGTAACCAGTGAAGATAAATAAGGGATTCAAGAGAAAAATTTGTCTCACCCAATTTTCAAATCAATCTTAGGATTCCTATATGACTGAGAAAGGAGCCTAGCCAAGTAGTTCTGGCCAGGCAGCTAATTTTTATGTGATTAAAGCTGAGTGAAGTGAATCCAGTCCAGTTTAGAGTTCATATCATAATGCTGAAACTAGTTTATCATGGGATAGATTTAACATGGGAATGTGTAGGGCCAAATTTTCATGCAGACCTGTTGATAAAGTTGGAAAAATTGCTACTAAAGCTAGGATTCTGTGCAATGGAAATATAATTGTCATCAATAAAGTCAAACTGTGGGAGCATGCATGGTTGCTCTTCCATGTTTCCTCAGAAATGGTATTTTAATATTCAATACGTAGATTTTGTAGACGAAAATCATTTTATTCATTCCAAGCTGAGGTACAGAAGGTGATAGAACAAACTTGTAGACTGATCTTTTCAGACACTTACCTAACCCACCTATCACCTCTCTCTCTGTGTTTTGCTCTATGTCTGATTTGTATTTGTTTTGTTAAATTCTATGTATGCCACTATCAGAACAGACTCACATTGGCTCATGCTATCTCTGTCCATATTTACTGTCAGAGTCTATATGACTTTTAACATAGGACAAGATGCCATTCAGAATAATAACACTAGCTATACATGAAACTTTGCTCTTGCCTCTGTTGCGTTGAGCCTGGAGAACTCCAGAATCCAAGCTCAACCTGTGAGATCAGGATTTCTGTCTCATCATCACAGAGATAGGAGCCAGAAAATGATGCAGGTTGTCCTACAAGAGTTATATATTTTGGGTTTTGACCATCACATGGACTGGTATTTCTGAAACAGATTTGCAGACTTTTTTTGTTTAATTCTGAATTCTAAAAAACTTTGATGTTAACAGTTCCATCACACTAGGATTTTGACTATCTTTAGTAACTACCAAGTAAATATGTGTTAGCATTTATTCTTTGCTAACTACTATAACTAGTATATAAAACTATTATGAGCCTAATTCATTTAGTATAATCATTCTAAAAGGTTGTTCTGATATATCTGGCCACTACTATCCAGAAAATGTTATATATAAAGTACCCTGTATGCTTCATTTCAAAGCACTTTACAAAGAACATCATGAAAACAGTTCTTCGTGGAAAAAGTGTCAGACTGGTATGTGGCAGACCAGCAGGAGAAGCTGAAACTCATTGTGTGAAATGTTACTCGATAAAGGTTGAGAAGTACATTTGATTTTTAGAGCTAATCAGTAGGCGAGCTGAGAACAGAACACTGGATGTCAACACCTTCCACATCCAGTCCATGTATCAAGCTTGGCACTTCTCAGATACAGGTGAAAGTAACTCTTGGTTGTTTCAGATTAATTCTACAGGGAGGAGAGCTGAGTGTGCTGTTATCCATGCATATGCAGTGACCATAATTTGCTTCAAAGTGCATGAAAAAAAGAAAAGAACTGTAAATAATAAAAGGGTATAAAAATGTCCAATTGAAACCTGGTTTCAAAATCAGTGAACTGTTTTCCATCATGCTTTTTAGCTATTCAAGCTGAACAGAGAGTAAAAATTATGGTATAAGTTCTGCAAATAGTACATATTAGCTGATGCTCTGTCACAGGACATATAGTCAGCACCAATCTTTTCCCTTCTCTTTTCCTCCTCTGGAATTTGGAAGATGGCCTTTAATAATTCACAGGTACTTCGAGCTGCACAGGTGAATTTTTTTAGGGAAGCAGTACTATTTTTTGGTTTGAGTATTATTTGCAGTATATTAAATGCTAAATTCCAAGCCTCATAGAAACATGTACTTACAGAAGCAAACACTATTAGTCTATATGAAATCAACATGCAACTCTGGTAGAGAACACGATACTCTAATGTTTAATGAACTGACCTTATTATTGAATAAACTCTTTCTACTCAGGCCTCTGGGCATAATCTGATACAATTTATTATAAAACAAATCCAGATTGCTTTAGTTTTTTGCTTCAGTAGGTAATTCTTTACTGTGACTAACAAAGGCACAGAGTGTAAAATAAAAAACTATATACTAATAAGCTTTTTCTCAAATTAAACCACCTCATATTTCTCAGAGGTAACATAAGAATGCCGTAATAAAGCTGTTACTCCCCAAAGTGACTGAAATAAATAACACATAAATGATGCATAAGTAGATAAGAAGCAGGTGAGTTACAGCTATGAATGCAATGAAATTGAAATGTTAGTACTGGCAATGATTTTTTCATATCCTATACTCGTTCTCTGTGGAAAATGGATCAAATAATTCCATAGAGCAATATTCAGTTATATACAGCACCTATGAGTCCCTCGGAGTTAGTTCTTAATGATTGGCTGCATGGTGCTGTCTACTAGAAGCCCCTTTTGCAGTAATTTTCTCCAAGTCTATGAGAGTGAAGTTCACCTCTTTGCAAGCATTCAGTCCATTCCCATCTGCTGTAAGTCACAATTATGTGCATAACAGTTATTCTTTGAATAAAAAAGGAACATAGAGCTTCCCAGTAATTCATTTTCAGCTGTGCCTATATTGAACATTTGCAGGAGTTGGTGAAAGTGGGAAGTTCTTATGTGAGATACTGGACAGCAATACAAAAACATAGAAAATCATGGAAACCGAACTGATTAATATTTTTCCTACACTGTAAAAATATGCACTTTTTATGACGAGTAATTTTGGGAATACTCTTTGGATGTACATGTAACTCAATTTGTGTAAATGTCTATCTTTGTATCTACAGAGATCGTCATACAATAAATTGATCCTAAAACAATGGTGGGGAATATATTGACTTTAATGTAGTACATAGTAAAGAGTACTTACATTATAAAACTTACATATACAAATGGTATATAAGTATTTTAAAGTATTTAAGTATTATGAGTGTTTTAAACACCTGTTTATTTGTCTCTACTACCACTCTAATGCAAAGTGAATTATTTTCTACATCACCTGTTCTCAACAGACAGTGGTGAAGGGTGAAATGTCACTTTGTAGGTGAGTCAACAGTGTGCAAAAGAGACTTGCTTTTGATTTGCAAGTCTGTAAATTTTGTGGAACTGACATCTTTGTGTGGGATAGTGGATGAAAGGTAGGCATATAAACAAGTATTCAGACATATTTAAAGATTTACGTTTCAAAGATTCACTGCATTCATCTAATTTAACTTAGTCATTTACATCTGAACTAGCAATGCTAGACAGCTTTACAGACAATGAATAGAATAGGCATTTTTAGGGCATGATTCATCTGACCTATTTTAGACAGTTACATGAGGTGATTCATGTGTTAAAAATGCCTATTTTTTCCCTTTAATTATAAAGGGAGCCTAAGATGATTAATTCAGCTGTATACGGAAGCTCAGTGTATATATTTTTGATCAGAGGCCTCCCACTTAATGTGTCTGTCAAAAAAACAAGTTCTTGATAAAAAAGACTCAAGTGATTCAAACTTTTTCAGGCTCTGAGTTAAACCATATGTAGAATGTGAACATTTGTCTTTCTGTCCATGCAAAACAGATGGAAAAGGAATGGTTGCAATGGTTGACGTACTCATAAGAGCAAGAAAGTCATAGCCCTAAGGGAGAGACAGAGAGAGAGAAGCAGAGAGAGAGGGGGAGATACATCAATTATCTGGATTTCCCAGAAGACTTTTCACATCAATGGTGGCTCTGTCCTGCCACAGTGGCAGTGACAAAATGGCTTTCCCAGACTCTGCTCAAAGCAGGTTCTGAGTGCTGAGATTGAAAAGAAAACACTTGACTCTAGTAAAAGGCAGTCATAACTGCTGCCTGCCCACCCAGCTCTGCTCTTCAGCTGTCTCAGCAGGAAGTAGAAGTTGGACCATGACCACACTTTTCCCTTCAGACTGTGACCTCATATAATCCTGGCAAGCTCATGTGCTCAGTGCTGGAAAAGCAATAGGGTGGATAAAGTTGCATAGTGGGACTGTCTGTGCAAGGACCCAAGGTACGATATCCTCTTAATGATTGTTCCAGTGTCCTTGTTCAAGGACACCTTCTGGACATGTTTGAATTCTGGGGCAGGTGCACGCTGCAGTAAACTTCTGGTGCTGATCCCCTAATTACCCAAACTGCAGGATTCTGCATTTGATCTGTATCTGTGCACAAACCCAGGTTTTCTCACACACACACACACACAAAAACCCCAGAAAATGGACAAACAAACAAGCAAAAAACTCACAGCCCCCGATCCCAGAAAACCAACAACCAAGGGCTTTCTTTACTAAGTAACAAACAACAGACATGTCACAAACATGCTCTCTTTTCTTCTCTCTACTTCTCCACTATTACAATAAGACTCTTCATTTTAATTGTTATTATAAAATGAAATATCATTTCAGACACTGCATGTTATTTCATACAATAATTACTAGAAATAAACTTGCGGGCACCAAGAAGCTTTTCTAATCATCAGTAAAGAAAGAATTATAACTCTGACTTCATTTCTAGATGCTGTGGGTAAATGGTGAAAGAGAAAAATCAAGACTCAATAGAAGGAAAAGGACCACCTCTCTGCTCATTTTAAAGTGTTTTCAGTTTAGTCTTATTGTTGATTCAGCCATCAAGCTTTCTCATAGCTAGAAAAAGGTTAGATTTATATTTGAAATATTTCCATATTATTTTAATGGCCTTATGTATCATTTTCTTTTGTACTTATTCAGACATTTACCTATGATTTGATTTTTTAAACTTCTTTGATTTGTTACAGATCTTTAACTCTGGTGACTAGTTTTTTTATGAATAAGTGACAGATTTCTATATTTGTTTCAATACTTGTTCTTTGATCACTTTACCCCTAAAACTGTTCTTACCCAGCTCCCAAGGCTGCATTATTTTGATCACCAGTAATTGACCACCGGTGAGTTGTTCGTAGCCCTTGGGCCTCCAGTTTCATCCTCTGCTTGCACTTTCAAGGTCTCTTCAAGGCCTGCCATCCAATGCCTTTATTCCTTTACACTGTATATTTATTCTAGGGTCATGGATAGTCCATTCAACACAGAATAATTACTTGTAATAGCTGTCTATTAGCTACCAAAAAAGCCCTCAACAAATAATTGCTGCACCATTCAATTGTACAAAGCTAAGCAAAAGCTAAAACAAAGTAGTGATAGTCACTTGGCTGTTAGATAATTGCTGTTACAAGCCAAAATGAATCTCCAGGCAGGCCGAGACTAGTCCATGCCAAGCCTAACAGCTCATGAGGTCTGTGCTGTTAGCTTAACTCAAAGCCCATGGCCTTACAGGCAATGGCAAGCCTATGTTTTATGGGCTACACATCTACATATGTCAGAGTACTCATGCGGAACCTCTGTCCCTCTGGAGAAGCAAGCAGACATAGGCGGACAGGAGCCTACATTGTCTTGAATATCATAAGAATTCTTTGAGTGGGCAACTGAACTGAGCACTAGTGGTCCCATTGTGGTAGGGAGCGAGAAGATTAATGATCTCAAAGAACAATTTTACGTATGACAAAGAAATCTCTAAGCTTTCATATTGTCAATTTAAGCAATTCATTCCTTTAAAAATGAAATTAAAATAATAAGAACAAAAGGCAGAATAATTCAAGTAGTTTAAGGTTATGGAGTAATACATCCTGATTTTAAAATCACAGTTAAAGAGATTAATTTGGTACTCCAGTTCTTTGTAAGTGATGCAAGGCAGAAATGGATATAATAGTTTTTGGAATCTGTTAATAGGTAATATTTATCTTGCATTGTTAGGCTATGTCCACTTTACCAAGTAATGTAGCACAGTAAGAGCAGATCTGTGGACTGAAAGCAGCTGCATGCTGTAAGCCTACATGTACAAAATGTGACATTCAAAGTTTTTACTTCAGACAAGATTAAGTCTAGTTCAATGTTCTCAGTGCCCGTGATCCAAAGCTGTCTGAAGGAAAGCTATCCACAAACTGTTGCATCCTCAGCTGTGGGCTCCTCTCTGAACCTGTCTCGGAAGGATCAATGTGTTCTTTTGTCTGTTTCACCCAAATGACAGAAATTCATCTCTTCCTTGTCACCATTGCCTGTATAAGGGCTTATGCAGGGAAGCAAGCTTTATTTCTGATCCTGCTCTTTTCTAAGTGACACCAGAGCTCCTGCTGTGCACTCCATATTTCATTAGCAGTAGTGGCATGTCTGCAAAAAAGACCTTTCCTATTCCTCCCATCTGCTCAGGGGGGCTCGCATAACCTGTGGGTCAATGTGAGAACTGATCCCTTACCCAGAAGCTGTTTACGAAGAGGCCGTTCCCATGAAGAGCAACGTCAATGATGACATGCCTTGCATGTCAGTGTAAACTCAAGCAGTTCTCCTAAAATTCGTTTTGGTTAAATATTGTTTTGGTCCATAATCTAAAGGAGTTTCTTGAGGTTATTATTGATTCCAACATCCAAAATCTGTCCTTCTCCACACTACAAAGTAAATAATTTTTGAAAGTGGGAAGTGAAGTTTGCTGTGCGGAGCAGAACAAGGCCTTCATGTAAGAAATGGATCAGCCCAGATCAGTCACTAAAAAGAACAAATCAGTTTTGAAAGTGGGAAGTCACGTCTTTCTAGTGACTGATTCAGGCCAATCCATTTATTATATGAACTAGCACTCTTGGCAAAATTTCTTTTTGTCTGAGCACATGCTGCACTTCTTTGCCTTTACTTCTCAGAAACTCTTAGTATTATGTTAAAAAAGAAAGAAAGAAAAGAAAACCATAGGCACACTGAACTACATATATAGCTTTTCCGCTGGGGGCAGAAGGGAGAAAGAATAAGAGACCGAAGACATCTGATGTTACAGAAATTTCTCTGAAACTGCTATGATGAAGTTAGCTGAAGAATATATGTAGAACTGCAGAATTGTAATAAGCAGATATGCTCTAAGCAGTCAGCATGCTCATTTAATGTCTGTTCTGCATTTCTCTATTACAGTCTAATACCTTTAGCAGTGCATTGTGAATTAATTTTGCTTTTATTCAATGATGTTTCATGTAAAATGTATAAACAGCCCCGTGTAAAGGCTGGAGTACTGAATTTCCTGTTATTATATGAAATTTCTAATTACCAAGATACTGCCTGTCTCCCTCTTGGATACTTTCTGCCCAAATAAAATTAACATGACTTCTTTCTGGAACAGGTTTGCCTAAGTAACATTTACCTCTTCAGAGTCCATACAGTCTTTTAAATAACACAGCTTACTGACCAAATACTCTTTCCCTCTCAGAGCAAGATATCTGAAGTACAACATTGGGGATCTGAGTATCTGGATCTCAGTAGACTTAGCTTTAACCTGAGATAGATTAAGATTGACACTGATGCATATCTCTGCATATTGCACAAAAGCAAAATTGCAACCACGTGCAGAACAAAGATGGATCTAATAAGACCGTATGGGTCCATAAACAGAAAAGGGAGGGGAGATGCATATTAAATTACAGTTTGGGACTGTGAGTCCTTTTTGAAATCCAGCATAGATTACAACAGAATAATTTTGCAAAATTCTTTGCTAATGTAAACAACTGATGAGACATAGCTGGTATCCAAAATATATGTCAACAGAAACTTGGCAAATTACCTAGGAAAAATAGATATGTGACAAAACTTTTAATCTTAATTCTAAGGAATTTTATAGATAGCTTGAAAGAAAAAAAAATCTGACAATAACTATGTGATCTGGGTTATAGTCTTCTTTCATTCATGCTACCCACAAATAACTTTGCTGAAGCAAACGAGCACAGTGTTAGAGCAAAACTCATGTTCATAGAAGGTAGGAAAAATCACAACAAAACAAAGAAGGCTCAGAAAGTCCAACCTTCTATTTAATTTAACATACGTCATTCTTTTTAAATGCCAGAAAGAATTCTGGATTTGAAAGATGAGCTCTTTGCTTGCATTTTCTCTTATACTCAAAATGAAATAAATGACAAAGTATACTAGATAAAAATTAAGAGGAGTTCTAGATATATAAATCTAGAAAAAGGACTAAATTTCTTGGGGAGAGGATCCTTCATATTTTTGGAAATTGCTGACCTAGTTTGCAGGAAATGGTATCTATTTATTACACATTACAGTTTGCAGTTGTCAAAAAAAGATCAAACCTCAAGGTCTAAAATACAAGAGTTATAATTTAAGCTAGTTAAACAGTTCTTGAATTTGCAAATCTGTTTCTTTGCATAGCTCGCTTGTACAGAGAGGTGGGGAAAAGATTGACTGAGGTTTGTGAGTGACTTTCTGGGTCATGTAACATTATCGAGCTTCAGCAGCATCATATTACCCTTCCTCCTTTTCTTCCCCAAGAAGAAATACTGATTATAAAAAAGCAACACGATGCAGTAGGCAAAAGTTTAAGACACTACGAAAAGAGTAATAAGGGTCAATAGAGATCTTTAATGCAAACTTTGCCAAGATTTAAAAGTAGAAAAAATGGGCCCAACTGCTCAGGCTGCACTATTACATTTGGCAGAAATATATTTTAAAAGCAGAAAATCCAAATTGTTCTAATGTTACTGGATCATTTATTTCCAATTATCAGTACTGTTCATATGGTTGATTTTTTTTTCCCTTTCAGTCTGGATGATAAAACCAAATTAATTTCATTAACCTATTTTTCACAGGGGATGAAATACTGCATTTGAATTTTGTGAAAGACTCAGCTTAAAATCTATTTGTTTAAAGATTCCTCAGGAATAAGAAAAATCTTTTATGTTTTGCAAATCTTTATACTTTTCTTCCCCAAATAAATTTGAATAATGTTTCTGAAAATGTTGGTAATAAGTATGATCTTAAGAAAATAATGAAAAATGATTATTTGTGATAAGATCACATAAGATGCTTGCTGAATGAATCTTTTAAATTTTATGAGTCCAGTTTTCCATGCCTTCAGATATTAACATGCTCATGAAAGGATGTCTGTGGAAATTTTTTTTTTTAAAAAAAAGCACATCAAAACCAGGAGGTGTTTGGTTGCACCTCAAGGCATGGAATAGAGGTTACTAATCAGCCTATAAGTATTTGAAATGCTACTGAAGCCAAGTTAAGGGATGAACAGTAGATGACAGTATTTTTGAGAGCTAATCAGATGTCTTCCATGTTGGGAGAAGTTTTGCGTTTGAAAATTAGGTTTTGTTCTGCATTGAAAAAAAAAAAAAACCCTCTTTTTTTTTGTCCTGTGATGACAGATTCAAAAAGATTGCTTAGAAGCATAAAGTGAATCATTCAAAAAAATATTTAAACTAAATATTGAATGAATATTCTAACCAAAAACCTGATAGTCTCTAACTAGAAGTATAACGAAACAAGAAAAAAGCCCGTAGGTGCAATATTAATACACAGATTTTAAATCATTAATTTTATTAAATTGTGAAAAAGCCACCCAATGGAAATATCATGATCACCATCTGGCTGTCACTGAAATAAGACAATATACTGCTCAGGTTATACCTAGAGAATAGACTATGCTAGGTGACTATGTAGGTCTTTTTTGCCATTAATTTCGGTTGTTTTATAAACTCTGGCATATTGGCTGGCAGTCCAAGTATTTTTATTTGAAACACTTGAGGATTTATTAATCCATTGAATATCTTTATATAAACAACATTTTCCAAGATGTCTACAATACAAATGTAATCATTTATACAATAACAAATAAAAAAAAAGCTTGCTTATTATGCTGTGAAGACAGTAAATATTAAAGGCAATTTCATACTTACTTGGGATTGCATTAGATAATGTGCTAGCTCACATAATGTCAAAGCTCAAAATCTTTTCAGCATGCTTGAGTAGAAAAAATTAGCTCTAATTTGAGATGAGTCTCCAATACAGATGAAACAGGTGGTTTGACTTCACCATGTATTTGAAGCTCATAATGTACTGATTTTCCTTGAGTTTTTAGGCCAGTGATAAGCTACAGCATCTGCTGCTTCTACTTCAGACTCGAAGAAGATCTATGAAAATATATCTTTATCTACAAATTTGTCATAGTGAGGACCTTCTTTTGGAAGATGAGACATGTATTCAGATTCCATCAGAAAGATTCATTTTCTTTTCCTCTAACATGGCTTACACCCTCAAAAGCAAGCAAAGAGGAACTATTCAACCTTTTGCTTCTACTGTGAAAGCTGTAATTCAGACTTCCTGGTTTGCAGTTAATGTTTTCTGTCTTCTGAAATGATTTTTTCCACTTTTTGAAGAACTAAGAAATAAATGAGAAAAAATGATGATATCAGTCTCACAAAGCAGCTACCTCTAGGTCCCTAGTCTTAAATGAGAAGCTGGTATCAGATCTCAATTTGTTTCTAATAGCTGTAGGATTATATTACATTCCACTTACTGATTTTAGTGAGTTTACACCCAAGTACTGCTTAATACTACAACTGTAGAGTGATTTGCCCTTTTTGTTAATAGATGATGAATTGCTGCTTGTCTTGGATCAAAACTATGTATAGTGACAATCCCATATGAGTTCCAGTTTCTTTGCCTTACTTGCAAGAAGTTAATAATGTTGATGACATTAGAAAGGTCATCGTTACAGACAGACTACAGCTCAGGTGTGTCTTGAATATCTACACTCAAAAGTGTTCTTATAACCCAGTGTGAAATGAAGGTACCACACTGATCTTTTTAGTAAATCAAGTTGAGATGAAGGGTTTCGTATGACAGTTAGATACCAGAAGTTATGCGCACGTTGTTAGTGGGACTTACTCCCATGCCAAGAATTCTTCTGCAGAATGCCTGCTACTTGATCAGCAAGGCTGGTGATTGGGTCAGTAGCTTTAGCTTAATTACTCACCTGCCTGCTGTTGGTTACCCACTTGTCTGTCCAGCCAGCAGTGTGACTCCTACCGCTGTAAAAAAGTAATAATAATAAGTAGCTTACTGTCTTTCCTTTACATGTGTGAGAATGAGAATGAGAGAGCGTGTGTGCATGTATGTACACACACGCATTATAAATATATACATATACACACACATATTTGTACATAGTTGGCTTTAAGTGACCAGAAGATAAGACTGCATTAATTAGCAAATGTGATGCTGATATTGTGATGCAATGATATACCCATCTGTTGACTGGAATTATTTAAGCAAAATAAATTTTGGACAAATAAAAACTGTTAGTTTTGCCTAAAGAAATATTATGAAAGTGGCATGTCTAATGGAATAAGCAATGACAATTTAAAAAGAAAAAAAAAGATTTTTTTTTCCTACAAGTAAATACTCTGAGAAGTATTTGGAAAACTTTAAAACAAATAGATATGACAAACAGTTTTGCCAGTTTCTGGAAAAAGGATGAAAAAGAATTAATTTTGCAACTATATAAAAAAGCTTTCAGCCTGAACTATTAGAACTTTTGCATTATCTGGGAAGTACCAAATGCAGATTTTAAATGTCAATGAATCACATTCTCTTTTTTGTTTTCTCTTTGGAAAGTTGAAGTTGAAGAAAACCTAAGTATATCAAGCAAAGATAAGAAATTGCTAAGATTGACCAAGAAATGCTGAAGTTTACAGCAATAGCATATAATCAAAAAGTTTAAAAAGATAATACTAAGTGAAAAAAAACCCAAAATTTGTGCCCGAAAGCCATCAAGATTCTTTTGATGTATTCTGCTTTGAATTCAAGCTATTAGGGATCGTGAAAAGCAGTTCCATCAAAAAGTGCTGATTCCTGGACATTGACACACTCATGGCAATATATGGATCTTGATAAACCCTTACCCCAGATACTACAGGTTCACTTTGGCAGAATACAATCTTTGCTTTGATTACTTTGCTTCAAACACATTATTTTGATTCTACACTAGTTTACAGTTAAACTATAAATTGCTTACACCAATTGATATTTCCAGAAAGAAAAAAAAAAACCTTTTGTTTTATATTTAATAATAACCTTTAATTTGGATATATTAAGTAATAGTGGAATAAAAATGGTCAGGAGCTACAATAAGGAATAATAATATTTGATTGACACATAACTATTTTCTGGAAAAAGTCTACATTTTGTCTCTTTTTTTTCACCTTGTGCTTTTTAAAAAAATGTTTGAAATATCTTGCAGGGTAGTAATTTTATTTTGACCAGCTATTCCTTGAACAAGGGAGAAGTTTTTTCATGAACTATATTCTTGTGAAAATATATTCTATATTCTATATTCTGTATTCTATATTCTTGTGAAATAAGACTGAACATGCAATACTTTTGTACTTGAAAATTACATCCAAATAAAGGTTGATAAACTGAATTCTAGATGTTCTGGTCCTTATATGCCGAAGGCTCCAAAATGGCCAGAGAAGATTAACTAAAAGAGGAGAATGAAATGATAAAAAATTTTCTTACAACATAAGTAAATGAAGGGTCACTTAACCAATAAATCCATGTTTCATCCTTGTTATTCCATGCTGGGCAGTAAAATATTTTTTCCTGTTCCTTGCACCGTTTGTTCCTCTTCATTTGTTACCTCTTTTATTTTCCGGTGGTTTTATTTATACTTTATTTCTTCTAATAAATTTTGAATATGGTGGTGAATTTTGATCAAACTTGACTGAGATACAGAAATATCAAGTGCTTGACATTCTGCACAGTTCATTAAAATTTTGCCTAAGTAGACTAGAGTGACCTTTTTAGCATCTTCACAGAAATAAAAGCGAAGCATTACATCAAATCATTTGGGGCACCACAAAGTCTGCACAATAGAGCATCCTTATGGATGACTAAATTACAGGAAGGGCTTAATCAGTGGTTTCATCTTATATGTCATGAGAGTATCCAACCCAAAGTACAGATTAGTAGTAACACAGGGTATCTAACCGAGATAACTATTTAGTATAAGTCTTGCCATTGACAAATCTATTTGCTTTTCACGAAATTGGACACTAGGGTACCATCCTCCTTTTTTCTTTGCTATATTTTATATTTTCTTTTCCATCTTCTTAAGCTAGGTAAGATGTTAAACTTTAAACAAGTAGTGAAACTGAAAGACAAAACAAAGCCAAAAAAATCATACTTCCAATCCTGAATATTGTATTCACTTTAATTTTAGCAACTAAATTCTCCTTTCAGAACTCCTTTTGGACTTAATTTTTTCACAGATTGTTCAAAATCTCTGTACTCCAAACCTCACTGACCTCACTATTCACAGCATTATTTTTGTCCATCAGAGACACCCAATCTGGCAAAGAACAAGAGTTATGTGGTATGAACTTCATGTTGCTTATTGTTCATCAGTTTTCTGTCCTCCAAATAGGCGGAGAATATGTTTTGAGGGATATTTATTTTTTGTTTATCTTCAAAAAAGGAAAATTAAACTCCTGCAGTATGGCTGTCTCCTAGCTCTCCAGTCTTTCAAAACTGTCGAAAAGATGGAGAGGAAAATACACAAAGCACATAATTCTAATAGTTAGATAATTAATACCCCATTAATTGTGAACGGCTTCATAGATCCTGAAATTTATAATACTGTAAATCAGGAAAAACTCTATCTATGACATTTCATTATCAATGATGTCACATATCAAATATATATTGGGCAAAAATGAAGACTATGGTTTGCAGTTTATCTAATGATAATACTTCTAGAAGCTTGAGGATATGACTTCGTTTTCAACCAAAGTTGGTTATAAGTACAATGATAAAATTTATTCCTCTAAAATTATCATAGACTGTAAAGAGACTTTATTTTAAAAATACAGTTTGTTCTTTTTTTTTTTTTTGAGTACATGGTACTCAAAAATAGGTCTGTTTCTGAATTACAAAAATACACAACAATGCTCTTAAAAAAAGGAGACATTTTCTAATATTCACAAGTAGAAAACATCAGTGGCTAATGACTGGATTTTTACAAGCACATTTGTAAGGTACAGTAGAAATAAAATGGAGTGAGAAACAATTAAAGAACCATCAACAATGGGACTGTGAACTACTATCTTAATATCTGTGTTATAGGACTAGAATCTAATTTAGCAGTAACTTAAGACATTATATGATATTTGTGTATACAACATTTGAAAAACAAGTCATGATTTGAAATGACAAGTTTCCAGATGGTGTATCAGAACATATTGACCAGACAGATGAATAGTAACAGGATTGGAGTCTGTAAGAAGAGATTTATGAAGAATAAGAATTCCTATTAGAAGTGATTTTGAGGTTTTTTCATATGAATCAAACCTGATTATCACCCATGTAGGAGGAAGAATAGATACTATTCGTATCTTTTTTTCTGTCAACAAAATATGAAATAACCTTGAATAGTCCTTTGTCACAGCACTGCTATGATTCATAACGCTATCTCATTCAGGCCTTGATACAGCAGAGGTATTTGAGCAAGAACAGAACAGGCCCACAAATTGAACAGGAATCCCGTATAGTTGTAATAATATTCAATACCTGAAATTAAAAAAATAAAATGATCTGCAGAACCTCATGAATAATAGAAGTGAACTGAAGACCTGACTATAGTGGGGACCCTTCACTGACAGACTATAGAAAAAAATATTCCCTTGGACCTCCCCAAATGTGTGGTTACTTCTATCATTAAATTGGATGGGAAGTTATGACAGAAACAAAAGTGTGTACATGAGGAGATAAATTCTGGCAAAATAAAAGCAGAACAGGTTCTGACTTTGGAGATGGGCAAGAATGGAATACTGTTCTTTGCTGACAAGTTTTTCAAACACCATGTAAGGAATACAAGTATTACCAGTGATTAAGTACACAGCTGAAACAAGAATTTTGCAAGAAGCAGAAGTATAAAATATTTAACAAAGGGTAGAATTCTAAAGCATGGCAGCTCCATTCAAACCTGAGAGGTAATGTCTGTTACGCAGAATGCAAACATGATAGCCTTGTAATGTTTAGGACTATCAAAGCAATAAACTTGACCTTTTTGCAAGGAAGAGTGGAAATACCTTATGAGCAAAGGTAATCAGGAAGAAAACTAGAGAGCAATGTTCAAAAGAGATTTTCTGATAGTAAGTGGTCACTTAGGTCTTTCTGAAAGTGTACAAAAAATCTCTATGTCAGCTGATGAAAAGCAGGTAGTGGCATGTTTGAAAACGCTGAATATACACACACATATATATATATCAGGAGCCAGAGGAGATTTCTTTTATATGAGTTGGAGAGTATAAAATAAATTAACTGTTAAGAAAAAAAACCTAAAAAAAAAATCAATTGAAATGTTTTTGTTCAAGTAGCAGGTGACTGTATGCTCTCTACTGGCAAAATAATGGAACCAGTATTGAGGGAAATGTAGTTAAAAAGATAACCCTCAGTAATAGGTGGGGTGAAAAAGTCCTGACTGATTTTGCTAGACATTTGACAACATTTCAGTGACTTGAATAAGTGGTAGTTGTAGCATATTTATATATGAATAAAACATTTAACAGTCTTTGGAAACGCACTTTTCAAATTCACTTACATTGGCTCAATTTTGCCAGTTATGTGAATGCATGTGCTCTAGGCAATAACTACTGATCAAATAAAAATATATGTATTTTTACAAGGGTAGCTGGAAGCCAAATGCCCTTCAAAAGAAAAGTTCAGTCTCTGCCCTGGCTGAAAGGAGGAAATTTAGATCAAAGACCACAAGAACATAACCAGACACATCAGAGTCACGTTCAGCCTGCTCTGACTAGGGATCAGTCATGATTAAAGTTTTGATCATAGCATCATACTTCTAAGAGATAGAAGAGGTTACCTTTTTGCACTCATGTAGACTCATGCAATTCCATCTCCTTGAATGTTTTAACATGCAGATTTTGAAGCTCAGTTCAGCTCTTACAGTTCACACAATTGCATCAAGAACCCTGTGAAAAATATTGGCCATTTGACAGGTTGGCACTACCTCAGAATGAATCCCAAGCAAGCAGTGTCCCTGTATTGATGATTACTGCCACAGTTCCATGAGACGAACCACATCTATGAATGTCACCCCCAAAATGTTTCTTTGTGATATGAGAATGTGGTTGCAAGAAACCAAAGCCCAAACCCAGCCTTAACAGCCACAGAAATTATACAATCATGTTTTTTCTTGTAGCAGAGTAGACATTGAAAAACAAGTAATTCAATAATAGCAAATTACAGAACAAAGAAACTCCTTTCAGTGTAGAGTCTATAATAAGAGATAAAATCCAACAAGACATAATTGCTATGTGCTGGATATTAACACAGTCCCCAAATGCATGTCACTGGGCAGGCAAACCAGCAAGCTTGGCAGATACAGCAAATTCTTGCTAAAAGCACTCTAGAGGAAACACTGCTGTAAATTAGAATTTTCTCTCTCTCTTACTTGTTATTAGAATCCACTGAGGACTCTGAGGTCTTCTTGAGAGAAACTACTTTCTGAGGACTTTTCTCCCTGGAGCTGCTGTACACTCACATTCACATGTTGGTCACTGTGTGATATATTCCTCCTGAGGTCAAGTTTACTTTTTTCAGAAGGGGCCGAAGGGCTGATGCCCACAGATTACTGGCACAGATGTCATGTGTGTGTAAGGAAGGGTACTATAAGCCTTCCAATGCTCAGAGGGTTATGAAATGTAATGTGGCACTTTATACATGTCACATTCTTCTGTGTGTCCCTGCATAGGTCTGGAGGGATAGAGATAGAGTGTTTCTTTGTTTTCCTCCAAGGCAAAGTCGGGTTTACCTATCTTTGTATTTTTGCTATCACTAATGGGGCTGTTGTGGAAAGCTTTTGATGGTGGAATTTCCAAGAACACTCAACTTTCATTTTAGGAAAAAAAGACAAGTTTACTCCCTTAGCCTCTAAAGAAACTAAGGACACTGGCATTTTCTTGCAATTCTGGGACACCCCAGAACAGGTGACCTTTGTTAGGTTATATAAATATATACACATAAAGATAGCTATTTAGCTATCACTGAAAGAAACAACATCAAAATGAGCCTTTGGCTCAGCAGGGGCAAAGGCTACTTAACAGTACCTGTTGCATACATATAGATATATATGTATGTATATGTATGTACACACATATCCGTGTTGTGTGTGGCACTGTATCCATGACAGCAAGGGAGAGACCAGCTAACTGAAGGATCTGGAGAGGCCATTCAGAGTCTGCCAGAGAACAAAGGAACCCAAATGATATGCCATACAGTATGCCAATTCCCAAGGATATTTTTCTACTTCTTTACCAGTATGTAAACAGCCTTAACAAAAGGCATTTGAAGAGTATCTATCTGTGTATGTGTTTCCATATGTGGGTAGATCTCATGGGTCTGTCAAAATCAAACAGCTATAAGTAAATTGTTCTTTAGATCAATTCTTTGAATCAACTCTTTGTTCTTTAAATCACCTCTCAATGCAGATATTTCTTGTTTCTGACAGTTTTGTAAGCTTGCTGAATAATAAAAGATTTTCAGGTAAAAGTCTTTCTATGAGGTTAGTCCCAAATTAGCTTCTCTGCTGTTTTCCTCTGATGTGGAGCTACAAATGGCAGGACATCAGATTAAGCACATACATATGTATAGGAAAGACTTGTTTTTTTCTTTTTCCAAAGCTGGTAACAATTACAGCTGTTAAGTCAGCTGTTGTTTGTGACAAATTTCTGTGTTCTTGATTTTTTTTGAGCTGGAAATGTAATTCAGTTTTTAGCTTTGTGTTTGTGATCCACACTGTTTATTTTGAATGGAAGCTCTGTTTGTGACAACACTGACAGAAGAACTCAAAAGTAGATTTTTTAAAATGTTTGAGATGTCAATGCTGTTAAACTGATTAGCTTTGTAACTCTGTCTGGACTGTTAGCTTAGAAGAAATCATTAAAAGAAGTATAATGTGTTCATGAACTAAAGTGTAAATTTAAATTTTTAAAGGAATACAATGCAAATTCTGTACAATGGCAGCTTTTTGTAATGGAAATCACATGTATTTTAGTATTGAGTACCTTTTCTGTGTCCTTTGTCACCAGGACCCCAGCCCCATCTAGCAGTGGGCCCACATTTTCCCTAGCCTTCCATTTGCTGATGATGACGTACCGGTAGAAGCTCTTCTTGTTGCCCTTCATGTCCCTGGCCAGTATCAACTCCAGATGGACTTTAGCTCTCCTAACCCCATCCCTGCACTCTCAGACAGTGTTCCTACATCCCCCCTGGATCACCTGTCTCTGCTTCCACCTCTTGTACGCTTCCTTTTTATGTTTGAGTTCAGTCAGTAGCTCCTTGTTCATCCAGGCAAGCCTCCTGCCACCTTTACTTGATTTCCTGCTTGTTGGGATGGACCATTCTTGGTCTTGGAGGAAATGATCCTTGAAAATCATCCAGCTTTCCTGTACGCCTCTTCCCTTCAGGGCCATACCCCATGAGATTCTTCCAAGCAGATCCTTGAAGAGGCCAAAGTGTGCTCTCCTGAAATCCAGGGTTGTGATCCTGCTATTTGCCCTGCTCCATTCTCTCAGGATCCTGAACTCCACCACCTTGTGGTCACTTCAGCCAAGGCTGCCACAGATCTTCACATCCCCAGCAAGTTCTCCAACCTTCCTTGTTTGTAAGTATGAGGTCCAGCAGAGCACCTCTCCTCACTGGCTCTTTGATCACCTGTGTCAGGAAGTTGTCATCAGCGCACTCCAGAAACCTCCTGGATTGCTTGTGCCCTGCTGTGTTGTCTCTCCAACAGATACCAGGTCATTAAAGTCCCCCAGGAGGACCAGGACCTGTGAATGTGTGGCCTCTTCCAGTTGTCTGAAGAAAGTCTCCACTACGTCTTCCTGATCAAACAGTCTATAGCAGACACCCACTACAATGTCACCCACATTGGTCTGTCAGCTAATCCTGATCCATAAACTCTCAGCTGGCTCCTCACCTGAGTGATTTGAGCTAAAGTGGCAAAGGGGTTCATATGAGACAGATAGGTTTGAGGCAGAAGAGTTTATTTATACAGAATAATGATAATCTTGCAGGGGATAACATGTCAACATGAGATATTTTCTCAAGATAGTTGCTTAAAAGAAAACTGGATGCCAATTATAGTTTTACATCTGTTCCTACTGCTATAATTAAGATGATATTGGTGAGTTTTGTGCAGTTTACAGTGTATGTATTTCCTCAGCAGAAGTTTTAAGTATAAATATTACAAATTTCCAGAGCTGTCTGATGAATAGGATGACACCGAGTACTCTTTCAAGCAAGACTGAAAGATATATAATTTACACAGTTTCTGAATATTAAAGTGCTAATCTAGTTTTACTGGAAGATAAATTTGTAGAATGTTCTGCAAGCTGGCAAGAGCTATAATTATAATTTTGGATGCTGCCTCTACCATAGAAAAGTGTAATACAGCTGTAAGAATAAATGTCAGTCAGTTTGAAGTCTATGACCAGCAATGATCAGCAGAAAGCAAATGGTATAACACCTCCTGGTACAATGGTTTGCACTGTAGGATCAAGAAATGGCATAAAAAAATAAATGAATAAATATCTTTGTATTTCAGATGGATAATGGTGTCTTCTGTTATATATATAAGAGGTCCTTGGGGAGTTGTTTAGGTTTATTTTTGGTATTAAAATATTCATATTCTTTTAACTTTTTGGGTGCACCCTACAAATATTCTGCCCTCACAAATATTCTGCATTTGCCCTGAACTGTTTTCCAAGAATTTCTATGCTTTTTCTGAGCAGTGCTTTCCTGCTGTGGTCAATAGTATTTGATATGTGCTACACAGAAGTTAAGAATATATTCTACTACTGTAGTTTCAGGACTGAGCTAAGGCATGAGGATTCACCTTCAGATAAATGGAACTATTCTCTACTCTCAAGAAACAGCAAAAGACTAACCAAAACCAAAAGTACAGTGGAATATAAAATAGTATAAAAATGGAGAATCACAGTTGCGAACATACAGACTAACTGCGCTGTGAATGCAAAGGAAGCTTGGTTACCTACCCTTCCTCAGAACTGGAAAAAGGTATGCAGCTTGCTCAGTTGGGAAAGTCAGGAATCCCTAACAGAAATCCCTAATATTCAAGGATATGAAGATTGTTCATAGCACAGTGAGATTATTTAGTGATGCAACCAGTCACTTAACCAAAATTATCCAGATGAGGCAAAGCAGGAAAATTTTGAATTCTAAAATTAAAAATTAGAAAAATTAAAGAACTAAGTGGGATGAAATTATAGATGCAGTTAGCATATACCATTTTTTAATAACACCCTACTTTATTAGATTTCATGGATTATTTAGAAATATTTCACTCTGTCAGAAGGACAGACTGACAAACTGCATTCATGCAAGCAAATGAAGGTAATCAACCTACTGAATTGCCTCAGGTTTTGAGAAAATCTTATATACTTCCATCCTTTTCCTAAACATTATTTTTGATTCAACAGCCTCCCAATCATGTGTCCTGGAAGAAAAGAGGAGGCAAAAAATATGTTTTTTTAAGCTCCCTTAACTAATGATGTCTTTCTAGAAAAATCCTTCCACCACTAACTTCTTGCATTCCATTTACTTCATCTTTGTCTTTGAGACTGGTACACACTGACAAGAGACATAAGCCACGAAAATAATGTTTTTTGCATTTTTTATGCTATTAATTAATGTCTGAAAGTTCTGAAGAAAATGGTATCCTTCCTGTATAAAAACTTTGGATCTTACAAGATAATTTTTAAGTGTATTTGCTAGCACTCTACCATTTGTGTAGAGTGTACATATGTGTGTGTGTGTATGTTCTTATAAATTTCAAATTATTTTGCCTCAAACTACAGTAAAAAACAGAACAAGAAGTACTATTTTTCAGACTGATCAGACTTTTTGTAACATAATCTACAGCGGTGTTCCAACTTCTTCATAATGCCCATGAAACTGTCTTTTAAGTATTCTTGTTCTTGCTGTGATGTGATTCATATGCCTGTTTTTGGAAGTGTCAAATTATTTTAGGTCAAATGGACTCCTGAAAATAATGTAAAATGACGATGTCTTAAAAAAAATCTCTTTATTAGAAGATATTCATTTTTAGTTCTTTTTTTTCAGTGAAATAAAATATAGGATATGCATTTCCTAATCATGATTATGATTAATGAATATGATTAATTTTTCTGCCTCCAAGAACTGTTTTTTTAAGGGCATATAATGACTTAATTTTATAGTCATTACTGTAAATATTGCAGGTGAAGAACCATGACCTTACTGGATAGTTATTAAATGGAAAATACCCCTACTTCAGTATGGATAAATTTGGTATTATTACCCATTTTTATTTCTTATTAAAATACCATAGCAACACTGCTAGATATTCAGTCTCATTTTCTATCATTTTTTCTGAAGGACACAAAGAATAGCGTATAGCAGATAGTGCAAGACAGTAACAAGAAATGCTGGATTATTAGAATATGTTGAGATAGGTCAAATGAATCACAGAGATGGGTTATTGCTGGTATTTCTGTGGTGTTCTGTCACTTAATGTAATCATCAAGATCTCCTCTATTGATGACAGCAGGAAGCCCATAAAACTGCTAATAAAGAACTGTAGAGCAAAAGGATTATATAAATCTCTTTTATGATATGCCTGATATTAATTTATAGCAAACCAACAAGTTGAGCAGAAATATTGCAATACTCATGTACCAGTTAATTTAATGTTGAAAATAATTGTGTATCTATTTCCCTTTATTAAAGACTACTGGCGATAAACCACTCTGAAGATTTTTATTTCTGGGAGAAGTAAGTAATGAGTGGTAATCGGGAAATTTACCGTCTGGCCATCATACTGAAAATGACAGTGATTATGTCACTTCATGCACATAGTATGCAGTTCAACATATTCCTCTTTACTTAGAGAAATAGTACTCCTTGCTGACTTGAGAAACTTTTAAGTGTCTTTTAGATTAATCATTACCCAATAATAGTGAATGTTATTCTCTACTTCTCTGCTTAAACACTAACAGTGGCATCTGTGAATGACAGCTAGATATTTAGATGTATTCCTACTCTTCATATCCACAAATCTGAAAAATAAAAATAGGAAATCAGTTTCAGGATTGTATTGCAAAAATCTCATACCATACAGAGTTCAAGAAACATAACCAAAACTACTTCTCAAGAATGTAGTTTAATAATATTGGTTCTATTATAAATATTTTTGTTGTTTTCTAAGCATTGCAGTTAATACCAAAGAAATAGAAATCAGATTTACATGATAATATATTGTTTTTAATTAAAATAATGACATGACAAAAATCACAGTATTCAGGGTAATATATAAAAGAAAAAACTATCTGGAATTTGTCTGTGAAATGGCAAATGATCAAAGAGATCAATATATATCCAACCTCAAACCTCCCAGTAATGCAGCAGTCTTTAGGAAACTTGGAGAAAAATGTTCTTAATTCCTGTTGCAAGTAGTTTAGGCCTTTCAGCGTAAGATCCAGAAGACTCTCATTTAACTGCCTTTTCAATGATTATTTCTTCAGATAAGGAAAAAATAAGAGAAATTAAAGAGACCTGCCTCAGAACAGTCAGAATATTTGTAGTTACTGTGCTTGTCTGAATGTAAATTCAGGGGCCTTGTCTGGGCCAGGCAAAACAACGTGTTGATGTTAAAGATGAGGATCAACAGCAGAGAGGCCGTATGAGTGTGTCAAGCATGATCAGAAGTCTAGAAAATATGATCCACAGAAAAGATTGAAAGACTTAGGGCTGCATAGTACAAGGAAAGATGTGATAACCGAATGTAAAATGTAGCAAAGTTCACTTAACATCAGTTTCAGGAAGAAGGTAGCCAATGGTGGAACTATTTAAGCACTGTAATGAGCCTGCGGAGATGACTTAATTTTAAGAACAATATAGGCAAACATTTGTCAGGTGGGTTCTCTATGGGCAAGGTATAATTGACCCTGTTTAGATGAAAGGAATTAATTGTACAAACTCAGGAGGTGCCTTCCAGCTCCATTTACTTCAGATCTAGATATCTGGGCCTCCACAGTCTGGCAATATACTCAAATTTATGTGTTACATGTAATTTATACTTTTCTTTTTTGTTCTATATTTTGGAAGAAAAAATAAAGATTCATTTTGTACTCCTTTTAAAGTAGCACAAGAAAATGTAAAATCTCAGTTTAATGTGGCTTAAAAACCATTTCCTGCTTAAGCTTAAGTGAAAATCAACATCTTTGCTTTCACTAAAATGACATGCCCTGCTAGCCTGCATGGATGTGCAAAAACCTTTTAAAAAAAAATCTGTTCCAGTCTAAAAGCAACTAAAAAAATAGCTCCAAGTTACTCCAAGAAGCTTAAATTGCCACACACAGTCTAACAGAAAGCAACTATTTTGCAGCAGTAAGCTTCCTCCAACGCCTCAGCTCATGGCTCTGTGGGGAGCCGCTATGGCTATGCCGTGACCAGCATTTTGGAACACTTTGATTAGACTTGCCACAGTCAGGATGCACTCGGATGTATTCTTGCCTTTGAGAAAGACTGCAGATTGCCTTAAGAGATAAAGGTTTATAATGGCTCTTGGCCCGATGGCTAGCTCGATATCGAACCCTATCGATAGGTCCCCAAAACGCTCCTTCTCCGCAGGCAGGCAGAGCTTTGGCTCTGGGGCAGATGCTGCTCCCGGGAGGCAAAGAGGACCATCCACACTGAGGTGATCGAGCGGCATCGATGCCTGTGCAATTCCAGGCCTATCGATACGGTTCCATATCAATATCGAACCCTATTGATAGGTCCCCAAACCGCTCCTTCTCCGCAGGCAGGCATAGCTTTGGCTCTGGGGCCGATGCTGCTCTCGGGAGGTGACGACGACCATCCACACTGAGTGTTTTTCACGCCGACGGGCCTTGAGGACTGTCGATGTCCCTACCGATCGCAAGGGCACCACATCCATAGCTATCCATCCCTCGCACTATGCAGTCATCCCTCTCCATCTCCAGAGGCCGCGAGGCCCTGGATTTCCATACCTACGTACAGGCATCCAGCACACTAGATGCCAACAGTTATCGGTAACTGTCGACATCCATCCCTGCCGAGAGCCATCGCTACCTCTCGCTCGTGACCGCCAGCTGTGGCTTTTGCTCTGGGGCCAGTTTTGCCCTTGGGAGCCATCAAAGGGCATCGATATCGATCACTATCAAGATCGAGCGGCATTGATGCCTGTCCAATTCCAGGCCTATCGATAGGGTTCCATATTGATATCGAACCCTATTGATAGGCCCCAAAGCGCTCCTTCTACACAGGCAGGCATAGCTTTGGCTCTGGGGCCGATGCTGCTCTCGGGAGGCGACAACAACCATCCACACTGAGTGTTTTTCACCCTGACGGGCCTTGAGGACTGTGGATGTCCCTACCGATCGCGAGGGCACCACATCCATAGCTATCGATCCCTCGCACTACGCAGTCATCCCTCTCCATCTCCAGAGGCCGCAAGGCCCTGGATTTCCATACCTACTTACAGGCATCCAGCACACTAGGTGCCAACAGTTATCGGTAACTCTCGACATCCATCCCTGCCGAGAGCCATCGCTACCTCTCGCTCGTGACCGCCAGCTGTGGCTTTTGCTCTGGGGCCAGTTTTGCCCTTGGGAGCCATCAGAGAGCATCGATATCGATCACTCTCAAGATGGAGTGGCATCGATGCCTGTCCAATTCCAGGCCTATCGATAGGGTTCCATATTGATATCGATATTGAACCCTTCCGATAGGTCCCCAAACTGCTCCTTCTCCGCAGGCAGGCATAGCTTTGGCTCTGGGGCCGATGCTGCTCTCGGGAGGTGACGACGACCATCCACACTGAGTGTTTTTCACGCCGACGGGCCTTGAGGACTGTCGATGTCCCTACCGATCGCAAGGGCACCACATCCATAGCTATCCATCCCTCGCACTATGCAGTCATCCCTCTCCATCTCCAGAGGCCGCGAGGCCCTGGATTTCCATACCTACGTACAGGCATCCAGCACACTAGATGCCAACAGTTATCGGTAACTGTCGACATCCATCCCTGCCAAGAGCCATCGCTACCTCTCGCTCGTGACCGCCAGCTGTGGCTTTTGCTCTGGGGCCAGTTTTGCCCTTGGGAGCCATCAAAGGGCATCGATATCGATCACTCTCAAGATCGAGCGGCATTGATGCCTGTGCAAATCCAGGCCTATCAATAGGATTCCATATTGATATCGAACCCTATTGATAGGCCCCAAAGCGCTCCTTCTACACAGGCAGGCATAGCTTTGGCTCTGGGGCCGATGCTGCTCTCGGGAGGCGACAACAACCATCCACACTGAGTGTTTTTCACCCTGACGGGCCTTGAGGACTGTCGATGTCCCTACCGATCGCGAGGGCACCACATCCATAGCTATCGATCCCTCGCACTACGCAGTCATCCCTCTCCATCTCCAGAGTCCGCAAGGCCCTGGATTTCCATACCTACTTACAGGCATCCAGCGCACTAGGTGCCAACAGTTATCGGTAACTGACGACATCCATCCCTGCCGAGAGCCATTGCTACCTCTCGCTCGTGACCGCCAGCTGTGGTTTTTGCTCTGGGGCCAGTTTTGCCCTTGGGAGCCATCAGAGAGCATCGATATCGATCACTCTCAAGATGGAGTGGCATCGATGCCTGTCCAATTCCCTGCCTATCGATAGGGTTCCATATTGATATCGAACCCTTCCGATAGGTCCCCAAACTGCTCCTTCTCCGCAGGCAGGCATAGCTTTGGCTCTGGGGCCGATGCTGCTCTCGGGACATGACCACGACCATCCACACTGAGTGTTTTTCACGCCGACGGGCCTTGAGGACTGTCGATGTCCCTACCGATCGCGAGGGCACCACATCCATAGCTATCCATCCCTCGCACTATGCAGTCATCCCTCTCCATCTCCAGAGGCCGCGAGGCCCTGGATTTCCATACCTACGTACAGGCATCCAGCACACTAGATGCCAACAGTCATCAGGAACTCTCGACATCCATCCCTGCCGAGAGCCATCGCTACCTCTCGCTCGTGACCGCCAGCTGTGGCTTTTGCTCTGGGGCCAGTTTTGCTGTTTGGGAGCCATCAGAGAGCATCGATATTGATCACTCTCAAGATGGAGTGGCATCGATGCCTGTCCAATTCCAGGCCTATCAATAGGGTTCCATATTGATATCGAACCCTATTGATAGGCCCCAAAGCGCTCCTTCTACACAGGCAGCCATAGCTTTGCCTGAGGGGCCAATGCTGCTCTCTGGAGGTGACAACGACCATTCACACTGACCATTTTTCACGCCGACGGGCCTTGAGGAGTGTCGATGTCCCTACCGATCGCGAGGGCACCACATCCATAGCTATCGATCCCTCGCACTACGCAGTCATCCCTCTCCATCTCCAGAGGCCGCGAGGCCCTGGATTTCCATACCTACTTACAGGCATCCAGTGCACTAGGTGCCAACAGTTATCGGTAACTGACGACATCCATCCCTGCCGAGAGCCATCGCTACCTCTCGCTCGTGACCGCCAGCTGTGGCTTTTGCTCTGGGGCCAGTTTTGCCCTTGGGAGCCATCAAAGGGCATCGATATCGATCACTCTCAGGATCGAGCGGCATTGATGCCTGTGCAAATCCAGGCCTATCAATAGGATTCCATATTGATATCGAACCCTATTGATAGGCCCCAAAGCGCTCCTTCTCCACAGACAGGCATAGCTTTGGCTCTGGGGCCGATGCTGCTCTCGGGACATGACCACGACCATCCACACTGAGTGTTTTTCACGCCGACGGGCCTTGAGGACTGTCGATGTCCCTACCGATCGCGAGGGCACCACATCCATAGCTATCCATCCCTCGCACTACGCTGTGATCCCTCTCCATCTCCAGAGTCCGCAAGGCCCTGGATTTCCATACCTGCTTACAGGCATCCAGCGCACTAGGTGCCAACAGTTATCGGTAACTGTCGACATCCATCCCTGCCGAGAGCCATCGCTACCTCTCACTCGTGACCGCCAGCTGTGGCTTTTGCTCTGGGGCCAGTTTTGCCCTTGGGAGCCATCAGAGAGCATCGATATCGATCACTCTCAAGATTGCGTGGCATCGATGCCTTTCCAATTCCAGGCCTATCGATAGGGTTCCATATTGATATCGATATTGAACCCTTCCGATAGGTCCCCAAACCGCTCCTTCTACACAGGCAGCCATAGCTTTGGCTCTGGAGACAATCTTGCTCTCCGGAGGTGACAACGACCATCCACACTGAGTGTTTTCCACGCCGACGGGCCTTGAGGAGTGTCGATGTCCCTACCGATCGCGAGGGCACCACATCCATAGCTATCGATCCCTCGCACTACGCAGTAATCCCTCTCCATCTCCAGAGGCCGCGAGGCCCTGGATTTCCATACCTACTTACAGGCATCCAGCGCACTAAGTGGCAACAGTTATCGGTAACTGTCGACATCCATCCTTGCTGAGAGCCATCGCTACCTCTCGCTCGTGACCGCCAGCTGTGGCTTTTGCTCTGGGGCCAGTTTTGCTGTTTGGGAGCCATCAGAGAGCATCGATATTGATGACTCTCAAGATCGAGTGGCATCGATGCCTGTGCAAATCCAGGCCTATCGATAGGGTTCCATATCGATATCGAACCCTATTGATAGGTCCCCAAACCGCTCCTTCTCCGTAGGCAGGCAGAGCTTTGGCTCTGGGGCCAATGCTGCTCTCAGGACATGACCACGACCATGCACACTGAGTGTTTTTCACGCCGATGGGCCTTGAGGACTGTCGATGTCCCTACCGATCGCGAGGGCACCACATCCATAGCTATCGATCCCTCGCACTACGCAGTCATCCCTCTCCATCTCCACAGGCCGCGAGGCCCTGGATTTCCATACCTACGTACAGGCATCCAGCACACTAGGTGCCAACAGTCATCAGGAACTCTCGACATCCATCCCTGCCGAGAGCCATCGCTACCTCTCGCTCGTGACCGCCAGCTGTGGCTTTTGCTCTGGGGCCGGTTTTGCTGTTTGGGAGCCATCAAAGGGCATCCATATCGATCACTCTCAAGATGGAGTGGCATCGATGCCTGTGCAAATCCAGGCCTATCAATAGGATTCCATATCGATATCGAACCCTATTGATAGGTCCCCAAACCGCTCCTTCTACACAGGCAGGCAGAGCTTTGGCTCTGGGGCCGATGCTGCTCTCGGGACATGACCATGACCATCCACACTGAGTGTTTTTCACGCCGACGGGCCTTGAGGACTGTGGATGTCCCTACCAATCGCGAGGGCACCACATCCATAGCTATCGATCCCTCGCACTACGCAGTCATCCCTCTCCATCTCCAGAGTCCGCAAGGCCCTGGATTTCCATACCTGCTTACAGGCATCCAGCACACTAGGTGCCAACAGTTATCGGTAACTGTCGACATCCATCCCTGCCGAGAGCCATCGCTACCTCTCGCTCGTGACCGCCAGCTGTGGCTTTTGCTCTGGGGCCAGTTTTGCTGTTTGGGAGCCATCAGAGAGCATCGATATCGATCACTCTCAAGATGGAGTGGCATCGATGCCTGTCCAATTCCAGGCCTATCAATAGGGTTCCATATCGATATCAATATTGAACCCTTCCGATAGGTCCCCAAACCGCTCCTTCTCCGTAGGCAGGCATAGCTTTGCCTGTGCGGCCAATGCTGCTCTCGGGAGGCGACGACGACCATCCACACTGAGTGTTTTTCACGCCGACGGGCCTTGAGGACTGTCGATGTCCCTACCGATCGCGAGGGCACCACATCCATAGCTATCCATCCCTCGCACTACGCAGTCATCCCTCTCCATCTCCAGAGGCCGCGAGGCCCTGGATTTCCATACTTACTTACAGGCATCCAGCACACTAGGTGCCAACAGTTATCGGTAACTCTCGACATCCATCCCTGCCGAGAGCCATCGCTACCGCTCGCTCGTGACCGCCAGCTGTGGCTTTTGCTCTGGGGCCAGTTTTGCCCTTGGGAGCCATCAGAGAGCATCGATATCGATCACTCTCAAGATTGCGTGGCATCGATGCCTTTCCAATTCCAGGCCTATCGATAGGGTTCCATATTGATATCGATATCGAACCCTTCCGATAGGTCCCCAAACGGCTCCTTCTACACAGGCAGGCAGAGCTTTGGCTCTGGGGCCGATGCTGCTCTCGGGACATGACCACGACCATCCACACTGAGTGTTTTTCACGCCGACGGGCCTTGAGGACTGTGGATGTCCCTACCAATCGCGAGGGCACCACATCCATAGCTATCGATCCCTCGCACTACGCAGTCATCCCTCTCCATCTCCAGAGTCCGCAAGGCCCTGGATTTCCATACCTGCTTACAGGCATCCAGCACACTAGGTGCCAACAGTTATCGGTAACTCTTGACATCCATCCCTGCCGAGAGCCATCGCTACCTCTCGCTCGTGACCGCCAGCTGTGGCTTTTGCTCTGGGGCCAGTTTTGCTGTTTGGGAGCCATCAGGGAGCATCGATATCGATCACTCTCAAGATGGAGTGGCATCGATGCCTTTCCAATTCCAGGCCTATCAATAGGGTTCCATATCGATATCAATATTGAACCCTTCCGATAGGTCCCCAAACCGCTCCTTCTCCGTAGGCAGGCATATTTTTGCCTGTGCGGCCGATGCTGCTCTCGGGACATGACCACGACCATCCACACTGAGTGTTTTTCATGCCGACGGGCCTTGAGGACTGTCGATGTCCCTACCGATCGCGAGGGCACCACATCCATAGCTATCCATCCCTCGCACTACGCAGTCATCCCTCTCCATCTCCAGAGCCCGCGAGGCCCTGGATTTCCATACCTACGTACAGGCATCCAGCACACTAGATGCCAACAGTCATCAGGAACTCTCGACATCCATCCCTGCCGAGAGCCATCGCTACCTCTCACTCGTGACCGCCAGCTGTGGCTTTTGCTCTGGGGCCAGTTTTGCCCTTGGGAGCCATCAGAGAGCATCGATATCGATCACTCTCAAGATTGAGTGGCATCGATGCCTGTGCAAATCCAGGCCTATCGATAGGGTTCCATATTGATATCGATATCGAACCCTATTGATAGGTCCCCAAACCGTTCCTTCTCCGTAGGCAGCCATAGCTTTGCCTGTGGGGCCAATGCTGCTCTCGGGAGGCGACAACGACCATCCACACTGACCATTTTTCACCCTGGCGGGCCTTGAGGAGTGTCGATGTCCCTACCGATCGCGAGGGCACCACATCCATAGCTATCCATCCCTCGCACTACGCAGTCATCCCTCTCCATCTCCAGAGGCCGCGAGGCCCTGGATTTCCATACCTACTTACAGGCATCCAGCACACTAGGTGCCAACAGTTATCGGTAACTCTCGACATCCCTCCCTGCCGAGAGCCATCGCTACCTCTCGCTCGTGACCGCCAGCTGTGGCTTTTGCTCTGGGGCCGGTTTTGCTGTTTGGGAGCCATCAAAGGGCATCCATATCGATCACTCTCAAGATGGAGTGGCATCGATGCCTGTGCAAATCCAGGCCTATCAATAGGATTCCATATCGATATCGAACCCTATTGATAGGTCCCCAAACCGCTCCTTCTCCACAGGCAGCCATAGCTTTGGCTCTGGGGCCGATGCTGCTCTCGGGACATGACCACGACCATCCACACTGAGTGTTTTTCACGCCGACGGGCCTTGAGGAGTGTCGATGTCCCTACCGATCGCGAGGGCACCACATCCATAGCTATCGATCCCTCGCACTACGCAGTCATCCCTCTCCATCTCCAGAGGCCGTGAGGCCCTGGATTTCCATACCTACTTACAGGCATCCAGCACACTAGGTGCCAACAGTTATCGGTAACTCTCGACATCCATCCCTGCCGAGAGCCACACTTACCTCTCGCTCGTGACCGCCAGCTGTGGCTTTTGCTCTGGGGCCAGTTTTGCCCTTGGGAGCCATCAGAGAGCATCAATATCGATCACTCTCAAGACTGCGTGGCATCGATGCCTGTGCAAATCCAGGCCTATCGATAGGGTTCCATATTGATATCGATATCGAACCCTATTGATAGGTCCCTAAACCGCTCCTTCTCCACAGGCAGGCAGAGCTTTGGCTCTGGAGACAATCTTGCACTCCCAAGGCGACAACGACCATCCACACTGAGTGTTTTTCACGCCGACGGGCCTTGAGGAGTGTCGATGTCCCTACCGATCGCGAGGGCACCACATCCATAACTATCGATCCCTCGCACTATGCCGTGATCCCTCTCCATCTCCAGAGGCCGCGAGGCCCTGGATTTCCATACCTACTTACAGGCATCCAGCGCACTAGGTGCCAACAGTTATCGGTAACTGTCGACATCCATCCTTGCTGAGAGCCATCGCTACCTCTCGCTCGTGACCGCCAGCTGTGGCTTTTGCTCTGGGGCCAGTTTTGCTGTTTGGGAGCCATCAGAGAGCATCGATATCGATGACTCTCAAGATCGAGTGGCATCGATGCCTGTGCAAATCCAGGCCTATCGATAGGGTTCCATATCGATATCAATATTGAACCCTATTGATAGGTCCCCAAACCGCTCCTTCTCCGTAGGCAGCCATAGCTTTGCCTGTGGGGCCGATGCTGCTCTCGGGAGGCGACAACGACCATCCACACTGACCATTATTCACCCTGACGGGCCTTGAGGACTGTCGATGTCCCTACCGATCGCGAGGGCACCACATCCATAGCTATCCATCCCTCGCACTACGCAGTCATCCCTCTCCATCTCCAGAGGCCGCGAGGCCCTGGATTTCCATACCTACTTACAGGCATCCAGCACACTAGGTGCCAACAGTTATCGGTAACTGTCGACATCCATCCCTGCCGAGAGCCATCGCTACCTCTCGCTCGTGACCGCCAGCTGTGGCTTTTGCTCTGGGGCCAGTTTTGCCCTTGGGAGCCATCAGAGAGCATCGATATCGATCACTCTCAAGATGGAGTGGCATCGATGCCTGTCCAATTCCAGGCCTATCGATAGGGTTCCATATTGATATCGATATTGAACCCTTCCGATAGGTCCCCAAACCGCTCCTTCTACACAGGCAGCCATAGCTTTGGCTCTGGGGCCGATGCTGCTCTCAGGACATGACCACGACCATCCACACTGACCATTTTTCACGCCGACGGGCCTTGAGGAGTGTCGATGTCCCTACCGATCGCGAGGGCACCACATCCATAGCTATTGATCCCTCGCACTACGCAGTCATCCCTCTCCATCTCCACAGGCCGCGAGGCCCTGGATTTCCATACCTACTTACAGGCATCCAGCACACTAGGTGCCAACAGTTATTGGTAACTCTCGACATCCATCCCTGCCGAGAGCCATCGCTACCTCTCGCTCGTGACCGCCAGCTGTGGCTTTTGCTCTGGGGCCAGTTTTGCTGTTTGGGAGCCATCAAAGGGCATCCATATCGATCACTCTCAAGATGGAGTGGCATCGATGCCTGTCCAATTCCAGGCCTATCAATAGGGTTCCATATTGATATCGAACCCTATTGATAGGTCCCCAAACCGCTCCTTCTCCACAGGCAGGCATAGCTTTGGCTCTGGGGCCGATGCTGCTCTCGGGACATGACCACGACCATCCACACTGAGTGTTTTTCACGCCGACGGGCCTTGAGGAGTGTCGATGTCCCTACCGATCGTGAGGGCACCACATCCATAGCTATCCATCCCTCGCACTACGCAGTGATCCCTCTCCATCTCCAGAGTCCGCAAGGCCCTGGATTTCCATACCTGCTTACAGGCATCCAGCACACTAGGTGCCAACAGTTATCGGTAACTGTCGACATCCATCCCTGCCGAGAGCCATCGCTACCTCTCGCTCGTGACCGCCAGCTGTGGCTTTTGCTCTGGGGCCAGTTTTGCCCTTGGGAGCCATCAGAGAGCATCGATATCGATGACTCTCAAAATTGAGTGGCATCGATGCCTGTGCAAATCCAGGCCTATCGATAGGGTTCCATATTGATATCGAACCCTTCCGATAGGTCCCCAAACCGCTCCTTCTCCACAGACAGGCATAGCTTTGCCTGTGGGGCCGATGCTGCTCTCGGGAGGCGACAACAACCATCCACACTGAGGGTTTTTCATGCCGACGGGCCTTGAGGACTGTCGATGTCCCTACCGATCGTGAGGGCACCACATCCATAGCTATTGATCCCTCGCACTACGCAGTCATCCCTCTCCATCTCCAGAGGCCGCAAGGCCCTGGATTTCCATACCTACTTACAGGCATCCAGTGCACTAGGTGCCAACAGTTATCGGTAACTGACGACATCCATCCCTGCCGAGAGCCATCGCTACCTCTCGCTCGTGACCGCCAGCTGTGGCTTTTGCTCTGGGGCCAGTTTTGCTGTTTGGGAGCCATCAGAGAGCATCGATATCGATCACTCTCAAGATGGAGTGGCATCGATGCCTTTCCAATTCCAGGCCTATCAATAGGGTTCCATATTGATATCGAACCCTATTGATAGGTCCCCAAACCGTTCCTTCTCCACAGGCAGGCATAGCTTTGGCTCTGGGGCCGATGCTGCTCTCGGGACATGACCACGACCATCCACAGAGTGTTTTCCACGCCGACGGGACTTGAGGAGTGTCGATGTCCCTACCGATCGTGAGGGCACCACATCCATAGCTATCCATCCCTCGCACTACGCAGTCATCCCTCTCCATCTCCAGAGGCCGCAAGGCCCTGGATTTCCATACCTACTTACAGGCATCCAGCACACTAGGTGCCAACAGTTATCGGTAACTCTCGACATCCATCCCTGCCGAGAGCCATCGCTACCTCTCGCTCGTGACCGCCAGCTGTGGCTTTTGCTCTGGGGCCACTTTTGCCCTTGGGAACCATCAGAGAGCATCGATATCGATCACTCTCAAGAATGCGTGGCATCGATGCCTGTCCAATTCCAGGCCTATCGATAGGGTTCCATATTGATATCGATATTGAACCCTTCCGATAGGTCCCCAAACTGCTCCTTCTCCGCAGGCAGGCATAGCTTTGGCTCTGGGGCCGATGCTGCTCTCGGGAGGTGACGACGACCATCCACACTGAGTGTTTTTCACGCCGACGGGCCTTGAGGACTGTCGATGTCCCTACCGATCGCAAGGGCACCACATCCATAGCTATCCATCCCTCGCACTATGCAGTCATCCCTCTCCATCTCCAGAGGCCGCGAGGCCCTGGATTTCCATACCTACGTACAGGCATCCAGCACACTAGATGCCAACAGTTATCGGTAACTGTCGACATCCATCCCTGCCGAGAGCCATCGCTACCTCTCGCTCGTGACCGCCAGCTGTGGCTTTTGCTCTGGGGCCAGTTTTGCCCTTGGGAGCCATCAAAGGGCATCGATATCGATCACTATCAAGATCGAGCGGCATTGATGCCTGTCCAATTCCAGGCCTATCGATAGGGTTCCATATTGATATCGAACCCTATTGATAGGCCCCAAAGCGCTCCTTCTACACAGGCAGGCATAGCTTTGGCTCTGGGGCCGATGCTGCTCTCGGGAGGCGACAACAACCATCCACACTGAGTGTTTTTCACCCTGACGGGCCTTGAGGACTGTGGATGTCCCTACCGATCGCGAGGGCACCACATCCATAGCTATCGATCCCTCGCACTACGCAGTCATCCCTCTCCATCTCCAGAGGCCGCAAGGCCCTGGATTTCCATACCTACTTACAGGCATCCAGCACACTAGGTGCCAACAGTTATCGGTAACTCTCGACATCCATCCCTGCCGAGAGCCATCGCTACCTCTCGCTCGTGACCGCCAGCTGTGGCTTTTGCTCTGGGGCCAGTTTTGCCCTTGGGAGCCATCAGAGAGCATCGATATCGATCACTCTCAAGAATGCGTGGCATCGATGCCTGTCCAATTCCAGGCCTATCGATAGGGTTCCATATTGATATCGATATTGAACCCTTCCGATAGGTCCCCAAACTGCTCCTTCTCCGCAGGCAGGCATAGCTTTGGCTCTGGGGCCGATGCTGCTCTCGGGAGGTAACGACGACCATCCACACTGAGTGTTTTTCACGCCGACGGGCCTTGAGGACTGTCGATGTCCCTACCGATCGCAAGG
Source organism: Dromaius novaehollandiae (assembly GCF_036370855.1). Classification (NCBI taxonomy): domain Eukaryota; kingdom Metazoa; phylum Chordata; class Aves; order Casuariiformes; family Dromaiidae; genus Dromaius; species Dromaius novaehollandiae. The sequence continues at coordinate 48,012,163 of NC_088100.1, read as the reverse complement.
GCACCACATCCATAGCTATCCATCCCTCGCACTATGCAGTCATCCCTCTCCATCTCCAGAGGCCGCGAGGCCCTGGATTTCCATACCTACGTACAGGCATCCAGCACACTAGGTGCCAACAGTTATCGGTAACTGACGACATCCATCCCTGCCGAGAGCCATCGCTACCTCTCGCTCGTGACCGCCAGCTGTGGCTTTTGCTCTGGGGCCAGTTTTGCTGTTTGGGAGCCATCAGAGAGCATTGATATCGATCACTCTCAAGATGGAGTGGCATCGATGCCTGTCCAATTCCAGGCCTATCAATAGGGTTCCATATTGATATCGAACCCTATTGATAGGTCCCCAAACCGCTCCTTCTCCACAGGCAGGCATAGCTTTGGCTCTGGGGCCGATGCTGCTCTCGGGACATGACCACGACCATCCACACTGAGTGTTTTTCACGCCGACGGGCCTTGAGGAGTGTCGATGTCCCTACCGATCGTGAGGGCACCACATCCATAGCTATCCATCCCTCGCACTACGCAGTGATCCCTCTCCATCTCCAGAGTCCGCAAGGCCCTGGATTTCCATACCTGCTTACAGGCATCCAGCACACTAGGTGCCAACAGTTATCGGTAACTGTCGACATCCATCCCTGCCGAGAGCCATCGCTACCTCTCGCTCGTGACCGCCAGCTGTGGCTTTTGCTCTGGGGCCAGTTTTGCCCTTGGGAGCCATCAGAGAGCATCGATATCGATGACTCTCAAAATTGAGTGGCATCGATGCCTGTGCAAATCCAGGCCTATCGATAGGGTTCCATATTGATATCGATATCGAACCCTTCCGATAGGTCCCCAAACTGCTCCTTCTCCGCAGGCAGGCATAGCTTTGGCTCTGGGGCCGATGCTGCTCTCGGGACATGACCACGACCATCCACAGAGTGTTTTCCACGCCGACGGGCCTTGAGGACTGTCGATGTCCCTACCGATCGTGAGGGCACCACATCCATAGCTATCCATCCCTCACACTACGCAGTCATCCCTCTCCATCTCCAGAGGCCGCAAGGCCCTGGATTTCCATACCTACGTACAGGCATCCAGCACACTAGGTGCCAACAGTCATCAGGAACTCTCGACATCCATCCCTGCCGAGAGCCATCGCTACCTCTCGCTCGTGACCGCCAGCTGTGGCTTTTGCTCTGGGGCCAGTTTTGCCGTTTGGGAGCCATCAAAGGGCATCCATATCGATCACTCTCAAGATCGAGCGGCATTGATGCCTGTGCAAATCCAGGCCTATCAATAGGATTCCATATCGATATCGAACCCTATTGATAGGTCCCCAAACCGCTCCTTCTCCACAGGCAGGCAGAGCTTTGCCTGTGGGGCCGATGCTGCTCTCGGGACATGACCATGACCATCCACACTGACCATTTTTCACCCTGACGGGCCTTGAGGAGTGTCGATGTCCCTACCGATCGCGAGGGCACCACATCCATAGCTATTGATCCCTCGCACTACGCAGTCATCCCTCTCCATCTCCAGAGGCCGCGAGGCCCTGGATTTCCATACCTACTTACAGGCATCCAGTGCACTAGGTGCCAACAGTTATCGGTAACTGACGACATCCATCCCTGCTGAGAGCCATCGCTACCTCTCGCTCGTGACCGCCAGCTGTGGCTTTTGCTCTGGGGCCAGTTTTGCCCTTGGGAGCCATCAAAGGGCATCGATATCGATCACTCTCAAGATGGAGTGGCATCGATGCCTTTCCAATTCCAGGCCTATCAATAGGATTCCATATCGATATCGAACCCTTCCGATAGGTCCCCAAACCGCTCCTTCTCCACAGACAGGCATAGCTTTGCCTGTGGGGCCGATGCTGCTCTCGGGAGGCGACAACAACCATCCACACTGAGGGTTTTTCACGCCGACGGGCCTTGAGGACTGTCGATGTCCCTACCGATCGTGAGGGCACCACATCCATAGCTATTGATCCCTCGCACTACGCAGTCATCCCTCTCCATCTCCAGAGGCCGCAAGGCCCTGGATTTCCATACCTACTTACAGGCATCCAGTGCACTAGGTGCCAACAGTTATCGGTAACTGACGACATCCATCCCTGCCGAGAGCCATCGCTACCTCTCGCTCGTGACCGCCAGCTGTGGCTTTTGCTCTGGGGCCAGTTTTGCTGTTTGGGAGCCATCAGAGAGCATCGATATCGATCACTCTCAAGATGGAGTGGCATCGATGCCTTTCCAATTCCAGGCCTATCAATAGGGTTCCATATTGATATCGAACCCTATTGATAGGTCCCCAAACCGTTCCTTCTCCACAGGCAGGCATAGCTTTGGCTCTGGGGCCGATGCTGCTCTCGGGACATGACCACGACCATCCACAGAGTGTTTTCCACGCCGACGGGACTTGAGGAGTGTCGATGTCCCTACCGATCGTGAGGGCACCACATCCATAGCTATCCATCCCTCGCACTACGCAGTCATCCCTCTCCATCTCCAGAGGCCGCAAGGCCCTGGATTTCCATACCTACTTACAGGCATCCAGCACACTAGGTGCCAACAGTTATCGGTAACTCTCGACATCCATCCCTGCCGAGAGCCATCGCTACCTCTCGCTCGTGACCGCCAGCTGTGGCTTTTGCTCTGGGGCCACTTTTGCCCTTGGGAACCATCAGAGAGCATCGATATCGATCACTCTCAAGAATGCGTGGCATCGATGCCTGTCCAATTCCAGGCCTATCGATAGGGTTCCATATTGATATCGATATTGAACCCTTCCGATAGGTCCCCAAACTGCTCCTTCTCCGCAGGCAGGCATAGCTTTGGCTCTGGGGCCGATGCTGCTCTCGGGAGGTGACGACGACCATCCACACTGAGTGTTTTTCACGCCGACGGGCCTTGAGGACTGTCGATGTCCCTACCGATCGCAAGGGCACCACATCCATAGCTATCCATCCCTCGCACTATGCAGTCATCCCTCTCCATCTCCAGAGGCCGCGAGGCCCTGGATTTCCATACCTACGTACAGGCATCCAGCACACTAGATGCCAACAGTTATCGGTAACTGTCGACATCCATCCCTGCCGAGAGCCATCGCTACCTCTCGCTCGTGACCGCCAGCTGTGGCTTTTGCTCTGGGGCCAGTTTTGCCCTTGGGAGCCATCAAAGAGCATCGATATCGATCACTATCAAGATCGAGCGGCATTGATGCCTGTCCAATTCCAGGCCTATCAATAGGGTTCCATATTGATATCGAACCCTATTGATAGGCCCCAAAGCGCTCCTTCTACACAGGCAGGCATAGCTTTGGCTCTGGGGCCGATGCTGCTCTCGGGAGGCGACAACAACCATCCACACTGAGTGTTTTTCACCCTGACGGGCCTTGAGGACTGTGGATGTCCCTACCGATCGCAAGGGCACCACATCCATAGCTATCGATCCCTCGCACTACGCAGTCATCCCTCTCCATCTCCAGAGGCCGCAAGGCCCTGGATTTCCATACCTACTTACAGGCATCCAGCACACTAGGTGCCAACAGTTATCGGTAACTCTCGACATCCATCCCTGCCGAGAGCCATCGCTACCTCTCGCTCGTGACCGCCAGCTGTGGCTTTTGCTCTGGGGCCAGTTTTGCCCTTGGGAGCCATCAGAGAGCATCGATATCGATCACTCTCAAGATGGAGTGGCATCGATGCCTGTCCAATTCCAGGCCTATCGATAGGGTTCCATATTGATATCGATATTGAACCCTTCCGATAGGTCCCCAAACTGCTCCTTCTCCGCAGGCAGGCATAGCTTTGGCTCTGGGGCCGATGCTGCTCTCGGGAGGCGACAACAACCATCCACACTGAGTGTTTTTCACGCCGACGGGCCTTGAGGACTGTCGATGTCCCTACCGATCGCAAGGGCACCACATCCATAGCTATCCATCCCTCGCACTATGCAGTCATCCCTCTCCATCTCCAGAGGCCGCGAGGCCCTGGATTTCCATACCTACGTACAGGCATCCAGCACACTAGATGCCAACAGTTATCGGTAACTGTCGACATCCATCCCTGCCAAGAGCCATCGCTACCTCTCGCTCGTGACCGCCAGCTGTGGCTTTTGCTCTGGGGCCAGTTTTGCCCTTGGGAGCCATCAAAGGGCATCGATATCGATCACTCTCAAGATCGAGCGGCATTGATGCCTGTGCAAATCCAGGCCTATCAATAGGATTCCATATTGATATCGAACCCTATTGATAGGCCCCAAAGCGCTCCTTCTACACAGGCAGGCATAGCTTTGGCTCTGGGGCCGATGCTGCTCTCGGGAGGCGACAACAACCATCCACACTGAGTGTTTTTCACCCTGACGGGCCTTGAGGACTGTCGATGTCCCTACCGATCGCGAGGGCACCACATCCATAGCTATCCATCCCTCGCACTACGCAGTCATCCCTCTCCATCTCCAGAGGCTGCGAGGCCCTGGATTTCCATACCTACGTACAGGCATCCAGCACACTAGGTGCCAACAGTCATCAGGAACTCTCGACATCCATCCCTGCCGAGAGCCATCGCTACCTCTCGCTCGTGACCGCCAGCTGTGGCTTTTGCTCTGGGGCCAGTTTTGCCCTTGGGAGCCATCAGAGAGCATCGATATCGATCACTCTCAAGATGGAGTGGCATCGATGCCTGTCCAATTCCCTGCCTATCGATAGGGTTCCATATTGATATCGATATCGAACCCTTCCGATAGGTCCCCAAACTGCTCCTTCTCCGCAGGCAGGCATAGCTTTGGCTCTGGGGCCGATGCTGCTCTCGGGACATGACCACGACCATCCACACTGAGTGTTTTTCACGCCGACGGGCCTTGAGGACTGTCGATGTCCCTACCGATCGCGAGGGCACCACATCCATAGCTATCCATCCCTCGCACTATGCAGTCATCCCTCTCCATCTCCAGAGGCCGCGAGGCCCTGGATTTCCATACCTACGTACAGGCATCCAGCACACTAGATGCCAACAGTCATCAGGAACTCTCGACATCCATCCCTGCCGAGAGCCATCGCTACCTCTCGCTCGTGACCGCCAGCTGTGGCTTTTGCTCTGGGGCCAGTTTTGCTGTTTGGGAGCCATCAGAGAGCATCGATATTGATTACCCTCAAGATGGAGTGGCATCGATGCCTGTCCAATTCCAGGCCTATCAATAGGGTTCCATATTGATATCGAACCCTATTGATAGGCCCCAAAGCGCTCCTTCTACACAGGCAGGCATAGCTTTGGCTCTGGGGCCGATGCTGCTCTCGGGACATGACCACGACCATCCACACTGAGTGTTTTTCACGCCGACGGGCCTTGAGGACTGTCGATGTCCCTACCGATCGCGAGGGCACCACATCCATAGCTATCCATCCCTCGCACTACGCTGTGATCCCTCTCCATCTCCAGAGTCCGCAAGGCCCTGGATTTCCATACCTGCTTACAGGCATCCAGCGCACTAGGTGCCAACAGTTATCGGTAACTGTCGACATCCATCCCTGCCGAGAGCCATCGCTACCTCTCACTCGTGACCGCCAGCTGTGGCTTTTGCTCTGGGGCCAGTTTTGCCCTTGGGAGCCATCAGAGAGCATCGATATCGATCACTCTCAAGATTGCGTGGCATCGATGCCTTTCCAATTCCAGGCCTATCGATAGGGTTCCATATTGATATCGATATCGAACCCTATTGATAGGTCCCCAAACCGCTCCTTCTACACAGGCAGGCAGAGCTTTGGCTCTGGAGACAATCTTGCTCTCCGGAGGTGACAACGACCATCCACACTGAGTGTTTTCCACGCCGACGGGCCTTGAGGAGTGTCGATGTCCCTACCGATCGCGAGGGCACCACATCCATAGCTATCGATCCCTCGCACTACGCAGTAATCCCTCTCCATCTCCAGAGGCCGCGAGGCCCTGGATTTCCATACCTACTTACAGGCATCCAGCGCACTAAGTGGCAACAGTTATCGGTAACTGTCGACATCCATCCTTGCCGAGAGCCATCGCTACCTCTCGCTCGTGACCGCCAGCTGTGGCTTTTGCTCTGGGGCCAGTTTTGCTGTTTGGGAGCCATCAGAGAGCATCGATATTGATGACTCTCAAGATCGAGTGGCATCGATGCCTGTGCAAATCCAGGCCTATCGATAGGGTTCCATATCGATATCGAACCCTATTGATAGGTCCCCAAACCGCTCCTTCTCCGTAGGCAGGCAGAGCTTTGGCTCTGGGGCCAATGCTGCTCTCAGGACATGACCACGACCATGCACACTGAGTGTTTTTCACGCCGATGGGCCTTGAGGACTGTCGATGTCCCTACCGATCGCGAGGGCACCACATCCATAGCTATCGATCCCTCGCACTACGCAGTCATCCCTCTCCATCTCCACAGGCCGCGAGGCCCTGGATTTCCATACCTACGTACAGGCATCCAGCACACTAGGTGCCAACAGTCATCAGGAACTCTCGACATCCATCCCTGCCGAGAGCCATCGCTACCTCTCGCTCGTGACCGCCAGCTGTGGCTTTTGCTCTGGGGCCAGTTTTGCTGTTTGGGAGCCATCAAAGGGCATCCATATCGATCACTCTCAAGATGGAGTGGCATCGATGCCTGTGCAAATCCAGGCCTATCAATAGGATTCCATATCGATATCGAACCCTATTGATAGGTCCCCAAACCGCTCCTTCTACACAGGCAGGCAGAGCTTTGGCTCTGGGGCCGATGCTGCTCTCGGGACATGACCATGACCATCCACACTGAGTGTTTTTCACGCCGACGGGCCTTGAGGACTGTGGATGTCCCTACCAATCGCGAGGGCACCACATCCATAGCTATCGATCCCTCGCACTACGCAGTCATCCCTCTCCATCTCCAGAGTCCGCAAGGCCCTGGATTTCCATACCTGCTTACAGGCATCCAGCACACTAGGTGCCAACAGTTATCGGTAACTGTCGACATCCATCCCTGCCGAGAGCCATCGCTACCTCTCGCTCGTGACCGCCAGCTGTGGCTTTTGCTCTGGGGCCAGTTTTGCTGTTTGGGAGCCATCAGAGAGCATCGATATCGATCACTCTCAAGATGGAGTGGCATCGATGCCTGTCCAATTCCAGGCCTATCAATAGGGTTCCATATCGATATCAATATTGAACCCTTCCGATAGGTCCCCAAACCGCTCCTTCTCCGTAGGCAGGCATAGCTTTGCCTGTGCGGCCAATGCTGCTCTCGGGAGGCGACGACGACCATCCACACTGAGTGTTTTTCACGCCGACGGGCCTTGAGGACTGTCGATGTCCCTACCGATCGCGAGGGCACCACATCCATAGCTATCCATCCCTCGCACTACGCAGTCATCCCTCTCCATCTCCAGAGGCCGCGAGGCCCTGGATTTCCATACTTACTTACAGGCATCCAGCACACTAGGTGCCAACAGTTATCGGTAACTCTCGACATCCATCCCTGCCGAGAGCCATCGCTACCGCTCGCTCGTGACCGCCAGCTGTGGCTTTTGCTCTGGGGCCAGTTTTGCCCTTGGGAGCCATCAAAGGGCATCGATATCGATCACTCTCAGGATCGAGCGGCACTGATGCCTGTGCAAATCCAGGCCTATCAATAGGATTCCATATTGATATCGAACCCTATTGATAGGCCCCAAAGCGCTCCTTCTCCACAGACAGGCATAGCTTTGGCTCTGGGGCCGATGCTGCTCTCGGGACATGACCACGACCATCCACACTGAGTGTTTTTCACGCCGACGGGCCTTGAGGACTGTCGATGTCCCTACCGATCGCGAGGGCACCACATCCATAGCTATCCATCCCTCGCACTACGCTGTGATCCCTCTCCATCTCCAGAGTCCGCAAGGCCCTGGATTTCCATACCTGCTTACAGGCATCCAGCGCACTAGGTGCCAACAGTTATCGGTAACTGTCGACATCCATCCCTGCCGAGAGCCATCGCTACCTCTCACTCGTGACCGCCAGCTGTGGCTTTTGCTCTGGGGCCAGTTTTGCCCTTGGGAGCCATCAGAGAGCATCGATATCGATCACTCTCAAGATTGCGTGGCATCGATGCCTTTCCAATTCCAGGCCTATCGATAGGGTTCCATATTGATATCGATATCGAACCCTATTGATAGGTCCCCAAACCGCTCCTTCTACACAGGCAGGCAGAGCTTTGGCTCTGGAGACAATCTTGCTCTCCGGAGGTGACAACGACCATCCACACTGAGTGTTTTCCACGCCGACGGGCCTTGAGGAGTGTCGATGTCCCTACCGATCGCGAGGGCACCACATCCATAGCTATCGATCCCTCGCACTACGCAGTAATCCCTCTCCATCTCCAGAGGCCGCGAGGCCCTGGATTTCCATACCTACTTACAGGCATCCAGCGCACTAAGTGGCAACAGTTATCGGTAACTGTCGACATCCATCCTTGCCGAGAGCCATCGCTACCTCTCGCTCGTGACCGCCAGCTGTGGCTTTTGCTCTGGGGCCAGTTTTGCTGTTTGGGAGCCATCAGAGAGCATCGATATTGATGACTCTCAAGATCGAGTGGCATCGATGCCTGTGCAAATCCAGGCCTATCGATAGGGTTCCATATCGATATCGAACCCTATTGATAGGTCCCCAAACCGCTCCTTCTCCGTAGGCAGGCAGAGCTTTGGCTCTGGGGCCAATGCTGCTCTCAGGACATGACCACGACCATGCACACTGAGTGTTTTTCACGCCGATGGGCCTTGAGGACTGTCGATGTCCCTACCGATCGCGAGGGCACCACATCCATAGCTATCGATCCCTCGCACTACGCAGTCATCCCTCTCCATCTCCACAGGCCGCGAGGCCCTGGATTTCCATACCTACGTACAGGCATCCAGCACACTAGGTGCCAACAGTCATCAGGAACTCTCGACATCCATCCCTGCCGAGAGCCATCGCTACCTCTCGCTCGTGACCGCCAGCTGTGGCTTTTGCTCTGGGGCCAGTTTTGCTGTTTGGGAGCCATCAAAGGGCATCCATATCGATCACTCTCAAGATGGAGTGGCATCGATGCCTGTGCAAATCCAGGCCTATCAATAGGATTCCATATCGATATCGAACCCTATTGATAGGTCCCCAAACCGCTCCTTCTACACAGGCAGGCAGAGCTTTGGCTCTGGGGCCGATGCTGCTCTCGGGACATGACCATGACCATGCACACTGAGTGTTTTTCACGCCGACGGGCCTTGAGGACTGTGGATGTCCCTACCAATCGCGAGGGCACCACATCCATAGCTATCGATCCCTCGCACTACGCAGTCATCCCTCTCCATCTCCAGAGTCCGCAAGGCCCTGGATTTCCATACCTGCTTACAGGCATCCAGCACACTAGGTGCCAACAGTTATCGGTAACTGTCGACATCCATCCCTGCCGAGAGCCATCGCTACCTCTCGCTCGTGACCGCCAGCTGTGGCTTTTGCTCTGGGGCCAGTTTTGCTGTTTGGGAGCCATCAGAGAGCATCGATATCGATCACTCTCAAGATGGAGTGGCATCGATGCCTGTCCAATTCCAGGCCTATCAATAGGGTTCCATATCGATATCAATATTGAACCCTTCCGATAGGTCCCCAAACCGCTCCTTCTCCGTAGGCAGGCATAGCTTTGCCTGTGCGGCCAATGCTGCTCTCGGGAGGCGACGACGACCATCCACACTGAGTGTTTTTCACGCCGACGGGCCTTGAGGACTGTCGATGTCCCTACCGATCGCGAGGGCACCACATCCATAGCTATCCATCCCTCGCACTACGCAGTCATCCCTCTCCATCTCCAGAGGCCGCAAGGCCCTGGATTTCCATACTTACTTACAGGCATCCAGCACACTAGGTGCCAACAGTTATCGGTAACTCTCGACATCCATCCCTGCCGAGAGCCATCGCTACCGCTCGCTCGTGACCGCCAGCTGTGGCTTTTGCTCTGGGGCCAGTTTTGCCCTTGGGAGCCATCAGAGAGCATCGATATCGATCACTCTCAAGATTGCGTGGCATCGATGCCTTTCCAATTCCAGGCCTATCGATAGGGTTCCATATTGATATCGATATCGAACCCTTCCGATAGGTCCCCAAACGGCTCCTTCTACACAGGCAGGCAGAGCTTTGGCTCTGGGGCCGATGCTGCTCTCGGGACATGACCACGACCATCCACACTGAGTGTTTTTCACGCCGACGGGCCTTGAGGACTGTGGATGTCCCTACCAATCGCGAGGGCACCACATCCATAGCTATCGATCCCTCGCACTACGCAGTCATCCCTCTCCATCTCTAGAGTCCGCAAGGCCCTGGATTTCCATACCTGCTTACAGGCATCCAGCACACTAGGTGCCAACAGTTATCGGTAACTCTTGACATCCATCCCTGCCGAGAGCCATCGCTACCTCTCGCTCGTGACCGCCAGCTGTGGCTTTTGCTCTGGGGCCAGTTTTGCTGTTTGGGAGCCATCAGGGAGCATCGATATCGATCACTCTCAAGATGGAGTGGCATCGATGCCTTTCCAATTCCAGGCCTATCAATAGGGTTCCATATCGATATCAATATTGAACCCTTCCGATAGGTCCCCAAACCGCTCCTTCTCCGTAGGCAGGCATATTTTTGCCTGTGCGGCCGATGCTGCTCTCGGGACATGACCACGACCATCCACACTGAGTGTTTTTCACGCCGACGGGCCTTGAGGACTGTCGATGTCCCTACCGATCGCGAGGGCACCACATCCATAGCTATCCATCCCTCGCACTATGCAGTCATCCCTCTCCATCTCCAGAGCCCGCGAGGCCCTGGATTTCCATACCTACGTACAGGCATCCAGCACACTAGGTGCCAACAGTCATCAGGAACTATCGACATCCATCCCTGCCGAGAGCCATCGCTACCTCTCACTCGTGACCGCCAGCTGTGGCTTTTGCTCTGGGGCCAGTTTTGCCCTTGGGAGCCATCAGAGAGCATCGATATCGATGACTCTCAAGATTGAGTGGCATCGATGCCTGTGCAAATCCAGGCCTATCGATAGGGTTCCATATTGATATCGATATCGAACCCTATTGATAGGTCCCCAAACCGCTCCTTCTCCGTAGGCAGCCATAGCTTTGCCTGTGGGGCCAATGCTGCTCTCGGGAGGCGACAACGACCATCCACACTGACCATTTTTCACCCTGGCGGGCCTTGAGGACTGTGGATGTCCCTACCAATCGCGAGGGCACCACATCCATAGCTATCGATCCCTCGCACTACGCAGTCATCCCTCTCCATCTCTAGAGTCCGCAAGGCCCTGGATTTCCATACCTACTTACAGGCATCCAGCACACTAGGTGCCAACAGTTATCGGTAACTCTCGACATCCCTCCCTGCCGAGAGCCATCGCTACCTCTCGCTCGTGACCGCCAGCTGTGGCTTTTGCTCTGGGGCCGGTTTTGCTGTTTGGGAGCCATCAAAGGGCATCCATATCGATCACTCTCAAGATGGAGTGGCATCGATGCCTGTGCAAATCCAGGCCTATCAATAGGATTCCATATCGATATCGAACCCTATTGATAGGTCCCCAAAGCGCTCCTTCTACACAGGCAGGCAGAGCTTTGGCTCTGGGGCCGATGCTGCTCTCGGGACATGACCACGACCATCCACACTGAGTGTTTTTCACGCCGACGGGCCTTGAGGACTGTGGATGTCCCTACCAATCGCGAGGGCACCACATCCATAGCTATCGATCCCTCGCACTACGCAGTCATCCCTCTCCATCTCCAGAGTCCGCAAGGCCCTGGATTTCCATACCTGCTTACAGGCATCCAGCACACTAGGTGCCAACAGTTATCGGTAACTGTCGACATCCATCCCTGCCGAGAGCCATCGCTACCTCTCGCTCGTGACCGCCAGCTGTGGCTTTTGCTCTGGGGCCAGTTTTGCTGTTTGGGAGCCATCAGAGAGCATCGATATCGATCACTCTCAAGATGGAGTGGCATCGATGCCTTTCCAATTCCAGGCCTATCAATAGGGTTCCATATCGATATCAATATTGAACCCTATTGATAGGTCCCCAAACCGCTCCTTCTCCGTAGGCAGGCATAGCTTTGCCTGTGCGGCCAATGCTGCTCTCGGGAGGCGACGACGACCATCCACACTGAGTGTTTTTCACGCCGACGGGCCTTGAGGACTGTGGATGTCCCTACCGATCGCGAGGGCACCACATCCATAGCTATCCATCCCTCGCACTACGCAGTCATCCCTCTCCATCTCCAGAGGCCGCGAGGCCCTGGATTTCCATACTTACTTACAGGCATCCAGCACACTAGGTGCCAACAGTTATCGGTAACTGTCGACATCCATCCCTGCCGAGAGCCATCGCTACCTCTCGCTCGTGACCGCCAGCTGTGGCTTTTGCTCTGGGGCCAGTTTTGCTGTTTGGGAGCCATCAGAGAGCATCGATATCGATCACTCTCAAGATGGAGTGGCATCGATGCCTGTGCAGTCCAGGCCTATCGATAGGGTTCCATATTGATATCGAACCCTATTGATAGGTCCCCAAACCGCTCCTTCTACACAGGCAGGCATAGCTTTGGCTCTGGGGCCGATGCTGCTCTCGGGACATGACCACGACCATCCACAGAGTGTTTTCCACGCCGACGGGCCTTGAGGAGTGTCGATGTCCCTACTGATTGTGAGGGCACCACATCCATAGCTATCGATCCCTCGCACTACGCAGTCATCCCTCTCCATCTTCAGATGCCGCAAGGCCCTGGATTTCCATACCTACTTACAGGCATCCAGCACACCAGGTGCCAACAGTTATCGGTAACTGACGACATCCATCCCTGCCGAGAGCCATCGCTACCTCTCGCTCGTGACCGCCAGCTGTGGCTTTTGCTCTGGGGCCAGTTTTGCCCTTGGGAACCATCAGAGAGCATCGATATCGATCACTCTCAAGAATGCATGGCATCGATGCCTTTCCAATTCCAGGCCTATCGATAGGGTTCCATATTGATATCGATATCGAACCCTTCCGATAGGTCCCCAAACTGCTCCTTCTCCGCAGGCAGGCATAGCTTTGGCTCTGGGGCCGATGCTGCTCTCGGGACATGACCACGACCATCCACACTGAGTGTTTTTCACGCCGACGGGCCTTGAGGAGTGTCGATGTCCCTACCGATCGCGAGGGCACCACATCCATAGCTATCGATCCCTCGCACTACGCAGTCATCCCTCTCCATCTCCACAGGCCGCGAGGCCCTGGATTTCCATACCTGCTTACAGGCATCCAGCGCACTAGGTGCCAACAGTTATCGGTAACTGTCGACATCCATCCTTGCCGAGAGCCATCGCTACCTCTCGCTCGTGACCGCCAGCTGTGGCTTTTGCTCTGGGGCCAGTTTTGCCCTTGGGAGCCATCAAAGGGCATCGATATCGATCACTCTCAAGATGGAGTGGCATCGATGCCTGTGCAAATCCAGGCCTATCGATAGGGTTCCATATTGATATCGATACTGAACCCTATTGATAGGTCCCCAAACCGCTCCTTCTCCGCAGGCAGGCATAGCTTTGGCTCTGGAGACAATCTTGCTCTCCGGAGGCGACAACGACCATCCACAAGGAGTGTTTTCCACGCCGACGGGCCTTGAGGAGTGTCGATGTCCCTACTGGTCGCGAGGGCACCACATCCATAGCTATCCATCCCTCGCACTACGCAGTCATCCCTCTCCATCTCCAGAGGCCGCAAGGCCCTCGATTTCCATACCTACTTACAGGCATCCAGCGCACTAGGTGCCAACAGTTATCGGTAACTGTCGACATCCATCCTTGCCGAGAGCCATCGCTACCTCTCGCTCGTGACCGCCAGCTGTGGCTTTTGCTCTGGGGCCAGTTTTGCCCTTGGGAGCCATCAGAGAGCATCGATATCGATCACTCTCAAGATGGAGTGGCATCGATGCCTTTCCAATTCCAGGCCTATCGATAGGGTTCCATATTGATATCGATATCGAACCCTTCCGATAGGTCCCCAAACGGCTCCTTCTACACAGGCAGGCAGAGCTTTGGCTCTGGGGCCGATGCTGCTCTCGGGACATGACCACGACCATCCACACTGAGTGTTTTTCACGCCGACGGGCCTTGAGGACTGTGGATGTCCCTACCAATCGCGAGGGCACCACATCCATAGCTATCGATCCCTCGCACTACGCAGTCATCCCTCTCCATCTCTAGAGTCCGCAAGGCCCTGGATTTCCATACCTGCTTACAGGCATCCAGCACACTAGGTGCCAACAGTTATCGGTAACTGTCGACATCCATCCCTGCCGAGAGCCATCGCTACCTCTCGCTCGTGACCGCCAGCTGTGGCTTTTGCTCTGGGGCCAGTTTTGCTGTTTGGGAGCCATCAGGGAGCATCGATATCGATCACTCTCAAGATGGAGTGGCATCGATGCCTTTCCAATTCCAGGCCTATCAATAGGGTTCCATATCGATATCAATATTGAACCCTTCCGATAGGTCCCCAAACCGCTCCTTCTCCGTAGGCAGGCATATTTTTGCCTGTGCGGCCGATGCTGCTCTCGGGACATGACCACGACCATCCACACTGAGTGTTTTTCACGCCGACGGGCCTTGAGGACTGTCGATGTCCCTACCGATCGCGAGGGCACCACATCCATAGCTATCCATCCCTCGCACTATGCAGTCATCCCTCTCCATCTCCAGAGGCCGCGAGGCCCTGGATTTCCATACCTACGTACAGGCATCCAGCACACTAGATGCCAACAGTCATCAGGAACTATCGACATCCATCCCTGCCGAGAGCCATCGCTACCTCTCACTCGTGACCGCCAGCTGTGGCTTTTGCTCTGGGGCCAGTTTTGCCCTTGGGAGCCATCAGAGAGCATCGATATCGATGACTCTCAAGATTGAGTGGCATCGATGCCTGTGCAAATCCAGGCCTATCGATAGGGTTCCATATTGATATCGATATCGAACCCTATTGATAGGTCCCCAAACCGCTCCTTCTCCGTAGGCAGCCATAGCTTTGCCTGTGGGGCCAATGCTGCTCTCGGGAGGCGACAACGACCATCCACACTGACCATTTTTCACCCTGGCGGGCCTTGAGGACTGTGGATGTCCCTACCAATCGCGAGGGCACCACATCCATAGCTATCGATCCCTCGCACTACGCAGTCATCCCTCTCCATCTCTAGAGTCCGCAAGGCCCTGGATTTCCATACCTACTTACAGGCATCCAGCACACTAGGTGCCAACAGTTATCGGTAACTCTCGACATCCCTCCCTGCCGAGAGCCATCGCTACCTCTCGCTCGTGACCGCCAGCTGTGGCTTTTGCTCTGGGGCCGGTTTTGCTGTTTGGGAGCCATCAAAGGGCATCCATATCGATCACTCTCAAGATGGAGTGGCATCGATGCCTGTGCAAATCCAGGCCTATCAATAGGATTCCATATCGATATCGAACCCTATTGATAGGTCCCCAAAGCGCTCCTTCTACACAGGCAGGCAGAGCTTTGGCTCTGGGGCCGATGCTGCTCTCGGGACATGACCACGACCATCCACACTGAGTGTTTTTCACGCCGACGGGCCTTGAGGACTGTGGATGTCCCTACCAATCGCGAGGGCACCACATCCATAGCTATCGATCCCTCGCACTACGCAGTCATCCCTCTCCATCTCCAGAGTCCGCAAGGCCCTGGATTTCCATACCTGCTTACAGGCATCCAGCACACTAGGTGCCAACAGTTATCGGTAACTGTCGACATCCATCCCTGCCGAGAGCCATCGCTACCTCTCGCTCGTGACCGCCAGCTGTGGCTTTTGCTCTGGGGCCAGTTTTGCTGTTTGGGAGCCATCAGAGAGCATCGATATCGATCACTCTCAAGATGGAGTGGCATCGATGCCTTTCCAATTCCAGGCCTATCAATAGGGTTCCATATCGATATCAATATTGAACCCTATTGATAGGTCCCCAAACCGCTCCTTCTCCGTAGGCAGGCATAGCTTTGCCTGTGCGGCCAATGCTGCTCTCGGGAGGCGACGACGACCATCCACACTGAGTGTTTTTCACGCCGACGGGCCTTGAGGACTGTGGATGTCCCTACCAATCGCGAGGGCACCACATCCATAGCTATCGATCCCTCGCACTACGCAGTCATCCCTCTCCATCTCTAGAGTCCGCAAGGCCCTGGATTTCCATACCTGCTTACAGGCATCCAGCGCACTAGGTGCCAACAGTTATCGGTAACTGTCGACATCCATCCCTGCCGAGAGCCATCGCTACCTCTCGCTCGTGACCGCCAGCTGTGGCTTTTGCTCTGGGGCCAGTTTTGCTGTTTGGGAGCCATCAGAGAGCATCGATATCGATCACTCTCAAGATGGAGTGGCATCGATGCCTGTGCAGTCCAGGCCTATCGATAGGGTTCCATATTGATATCGAACCCTATTGATAGGTCCCCAAACCGCTCCTTCTACACAGGCAGGCATAGCTTTGGCTCTGGGGCCGATGCTGCTCTCGGGACATGACCACGACCATCCACAGAGTGTTTTCCACGCCGACGGGCCTTGAGGAGTGTCGATGTCCCTACCGATTGTGAGGGCACCACATCCATAGCTATCGATCCCTCGCACTACGCAGTCATCCCTCTCCATCTTCAGATGCCGCAAGGCCCTGGATTTCCATACCTACTTACAGGCATCCAGCACACCAGGTGCCAACAGTTATCGGTAACTGACGACATCCATCCCTGCCGAGAGCCATCGCTACCTCTCGCTCGTGACCGCCAGCTGTGGCTTTTGCTCTGGGGCCAGTTTTGCCCTTGGGAACCATCAGAGAGCATCGATATCGATCACTCTCAAGAATGCATGGCATCGATGCCTTTCCAATTCCAGGCCTATCGATAGGGTTCCATATTGATATCGATATCGAACCCTTCCGATAGGTCCCCAAACTGCTCCTTCTCCGCAGGCAGGCATAGCTTTGGCTCTGGGGCCGATGCTGCTCTCGGGACATGACCACGACCATCCACACTGAGTGTTTTTCACGCCGACGGGCCTTGAGGAGTGTCGATGTCCCTACCGATCGCGAGGGCACCACATCCATAGCTATCGATCCCTCGCACTACGCAGTCATCCCTCTCCATCTCCACAGGCCGCGAGGCCCTGGATTTCCATACCTGCTTACAGGCATCCAGCGCACTAGGTGCCAACAGTTATCGGTAACTGTCGACATCCATCCTTGCCGAGAGCCATCGCTACCTCTCGCTCGTGACCGCCAGCTGTGGCTTTTGCTCTGGGGCCAGTTTTGCCCTTGGGAGCCATCAAAGGGCATCGATATCGATCACTCTCAAGATGGAGTGGCATCGATGCCTGTGCAAATCCAGGCCTATCGATAGGGTTCCATATTGATATCGATACTGAACCCTATTGATAGGTCCCCAAACCGCTCCTTCTCCGCAGGCAGGCATAGCTTTGGCTCTGGAGACAATCTTGCTCTCCGGAGGCGACAACGACCATCCACAAGGAGTGTTTTCCACGCCGATGGGCCTTGAGGAGTGTCGATGTCCCTACTGGTCGCGAGGGCACCACATCCATAGCTATCCATCCCTCGCACTACGCAGTCATCCCTCTCCATCTCCAGAGGCCGCAAGGCCCTCGATTTCCATACCTACTTACAGGCATCCAGCGCACTAGGTGCCAACAGTTATCGGTAACTGTCGACATCCATCCTTGCCGAGAGCCATCGCTACCTCTCGCTCGTGACCGCCAGCTGTGGCTTTTGCTCTGGGGCCAGTTTTGCCCTTGGGAGCCATCAAAGGGCATCGATATCGATCACTCTCAAGATGGAGTGGCATCGATGCCTGTCCAATTCCCTGCCTATCGATAGGGTTCCATATTGATATTGATATCGAAACCTATTGATAGGTCCCCAAACCGCTCCTTCTCCGCAGGCAGCCATAGCTTTGGCTCTGGGGCCGAAGTTGCTCTCGGGACATGACCACGACCATCCACACTGACCATTTTTCACCCTGATGGGCCTTGAGGAGTGTCGATGTCCCTACCGATCGCGAGGGCACCACATCCATAGCTATCCATCCCTCGCACTACGCAGTCATCCCTCTCCATCTCCAGAGGCCGCGAGGCCCTGGATTTCCATACCTACTTACAGGCATCCAGCGCACTAGGTGCCAACAGTTATCGGTAACTGTCGACATCCATCCTTGCCGAGAGCCATCGCTACCTCTCGCTCGTGACCGCCAGCTGTGGCTTTTGCTCTGGGGCCAGTTTTGCTGTTTGGGAGCCATCAGAGAGCATCGATATTGATCACTCTCAAGATGGAGTGGCATCGATGCCTGTGCAATCCAGGCCTATCGATAGGGTTCCATATTGATATCGAACCCTATTGATAGGTCCCCAAACCGCTCCTTCTACACAGGCAGGCATAGCTTTGGCTCTGGGGCCGATGCTGCTCTCGGGACATGACCACGACCATCCACAGAGTGTTTTCCACGCCGATGGGCCTTGAGGAGTGTCGATGTCCCTACCGATCGTGAGGGCACCACATCCATAGCTATCCATCCCTCGCACTACGCAGTCATCCCTCTCCATCTTCAGATGCCGCAAGGCCCTGGATTTCCATACCTACTTACAGGCATCCAGCACACTAAGTGGCAACACTTATCGGTAACTGTCGACATCCATCCTTGCCGAGAGCCATCGCTACCTCTCGCTCGTGACCGCCAGCTGTGGCTTTTGCTCTGGGGCCAGTTTTGCTGTTTGGGAGCCATCAGAGAGCATCGATATCGATCACTCTCAAGATCGAGTGGCATCGATGCCTTTCCAATTCCAGGCCTATCAATAGGGTTCCATATTGATATCGATATCGAACCCTATTGATAGGTCCCCAAACCGCTCCTTCTACACAGGCAGGCAGAGCTTTGGCTCTGGAGACAATCTTGCTCTCCGGAGGTGACAACGACCATCCACACTGAGTGTTTTCCACGCCGACGGGCCTTGAGGAGTGTCGATGTCCCTACCGATCGCGAGGGCACCACATCCATAGCTATCCATCCCTCGCACTATGCCGTGATCCCTCTCCATCTCCAGAGGCCGCGAGGCCCTGGATTTCCATACCTACTTACAGGCATCCAGCACACTAAGTGGCAACACTTATCGGTAACTGTCGACATCCATCCTTGCCGAGAGCCATCGTTACCTCTCGCTCGTGACCGCCAGCTGTGGCTTTTGCTCTGGGGCCAGTTTTGCTGTTTGGGAGCCATCAGAGAGCATCGATATCGATCACTCTCAAGATGGAGTGGCATCGATGCCTGTGCAATCCAGGCCTATCGATAGGGTTCCATATTGATATTGATATCGAACCCTATTGATAGGTCCCGAAACCGCTCCTTCTACACAGGCAGGCATAGCTTTGGCTCTGGAGACAATCTTGCTCTCCGGAGGTGACAATGACCATCCACACTGAGTGTTTTCCACGCCGACGGGCCTTGAGGACTGTCGATGTCCCTACCGATCGCGAGGGCACCACATCCATAGCTTTCGATCCCTCGCACTACGCAGTCATCCCTCTCCATCTCCAGAGGCCGCGAGGCCCTGGATTTCCATACCTACTTACAGGCATCCAGCGCACTATGTGGCAACAGTTATCGGTAACTGTCGACATCCATCCTTGCTGAGAGCCATCGCTACCTCTCGCTCGTGACCGCCAGCTGTGGCTTTTGCTCTGGGGCCAGTTTTGCTGTTTGGGAGCCATCAGAGAGCATCGATATTGATGACTCTCAAGATCGAGTGGCATCGATGCCTGTGCAAATCCAGGCCTATCGATAGGGTTCCATATCGATATCGAACCCTATTGATAGGTCCCCAAACCGCTCCTTCTCCGCAGGCAGGCATAGCTTTGGCTCTGGGGCCGATGCTGCTCTCGGGACATGACCACGACCATCCACACTGAGTGTTTTTCATGCCGACGGGCCTTGAGGAGTGTCGATGTCCCTACCGATCGCGAGGGCACCACATCCATAGCTATCCATCCCTCGCACTATGCCGTGATCCCTCTCCATCTCCAGAGGCCGCGAGGCCCTGGATTTCCATACCTACTTACAGGCATCCAGCACACTAAGTGGCAACACTTATCGGTAACTGTCGACATCCATCCTTGCCGAGAGCCATCGCTACCTCTCGCTCGTGACCGCCAGCTGTGGCTTTTGCTCTGGGGCCAGTTTTGCTGTTTGGGAGCCATCAGAGAGCATCGATATCGATCACTCTCAAGATGGAGTGGCATCGATGCCTGTGCAATCCAGGCCTATCGATAGGGTTCCATATTGATATCGATATCGAACCCTATTGATAGGTCCCCAAACCGCTCCTTCTACACAGGCAGGCAGAGCTTTGGCTCTGGAGACAATCTTGCTCTCCGGAGGTGACAACGACCATCCACACTGAGTGTTTTCCACGCCGACGGGCCTTGAGGAGTGTCGATGTCCCTACCGATCGCGAGGGCACCACATCCATAGCTATCCATCCCTCGCACTACGCAGTCATCCCTCTCCATCTCCAGAGGCCGCGAGGCCCTGGATTTCCATACCTACGTACAGGCATCCAGCGCACTAAGTGGCAACAGTTATCGGTAACTGTCGACATCCATCCTTGCTGAGAGCCATCGCTACCTCTCGCTCGTGACCGCCAGCTGTGGCTTTTGCTCTGGGGCCAGTTTTGCTGTTTAGGAGCCATCAGAGAGCATCGATATTGATGACTCTCAAGATCGAGTGGCATCGATGACTGTCCAATTCCAGGCCTATCGATAGGGTTCCATATCGATATCGAACCCTATTGATAGGTCCCCAAACGGCTCCTTCTTCACAGGCAGGCAGAGCTTTGCCTGTGGGGCCGATGCTGCTCTCAGGACATGACCACGACCATGCACACTGAGTGTTTTCCACGCCGACGGGCCTTGAGGAGTGTCGATGTCCCTACCGATCGCGAGGGTACCACATCCATAGCTGTCGATCCCTCGCACTACGCAGTCATCCCTCTCCATCTCCAGAGGCCGCGAGGCCCTGGATTTCCATACCTACTTACAGGCATCCAGCACACTAGGTGCCAACAGTTATCGGTAACTCTCGACATCCATCCCTGCCGAGAGCCATCGCTACCTCTCGCTCGTGACCGCCAGCTGTGGCTTTTGCTCTGGGGCCAGTTTTGCCCTTGGGAGCCATCAGAGAGCATCGATATCGATCACTCTCAAGATGGAGTGGCATCGATGCCTTTCCAATTCCAGGCCTATCGATAGGGTTCCATATTGATATCGATATCGAACCCTTCCGATAGGTCCCCAAACTGCTCCTTCTCCGCAGGCAGGCATAGCTTTGGCTCTGGGGCCGAAGCTGCTCTCGGGACATAACCACGACCATCCACACTGAGTGTTTTTCACGCCGACGGGCCTTGAGGAGTGTCGATGTCCCTACCGATCGCGAGGGCACCACATCCATAACTATCGATCCCTCGCACTATGCCGTGATCCCTCTCCATCTCCAGAGGCCGCGAGGCCCTGGATTTCCATACCTACTTACAGGCATCCAGCACACTAGGTGCCAACAGTTATCGGTAACTGTCGACATCCATCCTTGCTGAGAGCCATCGCTACCTCTCGCTCGTGACCGCCAGCTGTGGCTTTTGCTCTGGGGCCAGTTTTGCTGTTTGGGAGCCATCAGAGAGCATCGATATCGATGACTCTCAAGATCGAGTGGCATCGATGCCTGTGCAAATCCAGGCCTATCGATAGGGTTCCATATCGATATCAATATTGAACCCTATTGATAGGTCCCCAAACCGCTCCTTCTCCGTAGGCAGCCATAGCTTTGCCTGTGGGGCCAATGCTGCTCTCGGGAGGCGACAACGACCATCCACACTGACCATTTTTCACCCTGACGGGCCTTGAGGACTGTCGATGTCCCTACCGATCGCGAGGGCACCACGTCCATAGCTATCCATCCCTCGCACTACGCAGTCATCCCTCTCCATCTCCAGAGGCTGCGAGGCCCTGGATTTCCATACCTACGTACAGGCATCCAGCACACTAGGTGCCAACAGTCATCAGGAACTCTCGACATCCATCCCTGCCGAGAGCCATCGCTACCTCTCGCTCGTGACCGCCAGCTGTGGCTTTTGCTCTGGGGCCAGTTTTGCTGTTTGGGAGCCATCAAAGGGCATCCATATCGATCACTCTCAAGATCGAGCGGCATTGATGCCTGTGCAAATCCAGGCCTATCAATAGGATTCCATATCGATATCGAACCCTATTGATAGGTCCCCAAACCGCTCCTTCTCCGCAGGCAGGCATAGCTTTGCCTGTGGGGCCGATGCTGCTCTCGGGACATGACCACGACCATCCACACTGACCATTTTTCACGCCGACGGGCCTTGAGGAGTGTCGATGTCCCTACCGATCGCGAGGGCACCACATCCATAGCTATCGATCCCTCGCACTACGCAGTCATCCCTCTCCATCTCCAGAGTCCGCAAGGCCCTGGATTTCCATACCTACTTACAGGCATCCAGTGCACTAGGTGCCAACAGTTATCGGTAACTGACGACATCCATCCCTGCCGAGAGCCATCGCTACCTCTCGCTCGTGACCGCCAGCTGTGGCTTTTGCTCTGGGGCCGGTTTTGCCCTTGGGAGCCATCAAAGGGCATCGATATCGATCACTCTCAAGATGGAGTGGCATCGATGCCTGTCCAATTCCAGGCCTATCAATAGGGTTCCATATCGATATCAATATTGAACCCTTCCGATAGGTCTCCAAACCGCTCCTTCTCCACAGGCAGACATAGCTTTGCCTGTGGGGCCAATGCTGCTCTCGGGAGGCGACGACGACCATCCACACTGAGTGTTTTTCACGCCGACGGGCCTTGAGGAGTGTCGATGTCCCTACCGATCGCGAGGGCACCACATCCATAGCTATCCATCCCTCGCACTACGCAGTCATCCCTCTCCATCTCCAGAGGCCGCGAGGCCCTGGATTTCCATACCTACTTACAGGCATCCAGCACACTAGGTGCCAACAGTTATCGGTAACTCTCGACATCCATCCCTGCCGAGAGCCATCGCTACCTCTCGCTCGTGACCGCCAGCTGTGGCTTTTGCTCTGGGGCCAGTTTTGCCCTTGGGAGCCATCAGAGAGCATCGATATCGATCACTCTCAAGATGGAGTGGCATCGATGCCTTTCCAATTCCAGGCCTATCGATAGGGTTCCATATTGATATCGATATCGAACCCTATCGATAGGTCCCCAAACCGCTCCTTCTACACAGGCAGGCATAGCTTTGGCTCTGGGGCCGATGCTGCTCTCAGGACATGACCATGACCATGCACACTGAGTGTTTTTCACGCCGACGGGCCTTGAGGACTGTCGATGTCCCTACTGATCGCGAGGGCACCACATCCATAGCTATCCATCCCTCGCACTACGCAGTCATCCCTCTCCATCTCCAGAGGCCGCGAGGCCCTGGATTTCCATACCTACGTACAGGCATCCAGCACACTAGGTGCCAACAGTTATCGGTAACTCTCGACATCCATCCCTGCCGAGAGCCATCGCTACCTCTCGCTCGTGACCGCCAGCTGTGGCTTTTGCTCTGGGGCCAGTTTTGCTGTTTGGGAGCCATCAGAGAGCATCGATATCGATCACTCTCAAGATGGAGTGGCATCGATGCCTGTCCAATTCGAGGCCTATCGATAAGGTTCCATATTGATATCGATATCGAACCCTTCCGATAGGTCCCCAAACTGCTCCTTCTCCGCAGGCAGGCATAGCTTTGGCTCTGGGGCCGATGCTGCTCTCGGGACATGACCACGACCATCCACACTGAGTGTTTTCCACGCCGACGGGCCTTGAGGAGTGTCGATGTCCCTACCGATCGCGAGGGCACCACATCCATAGCTATCCATCCCTCGCACTATGCCGTGATCCCTCTCCATCTCCAGAGGCCGCGAGGCCCTGGATTTCCATACCTACTTACAGGCATCCAGCACACTAAGTGGCAACACTTATCGGTAACTGTCGACATCCATCCTTGCCGAGAGCCATCGCTACCTCTCGCTCGTGACCGCCAGCTGTGGCTTTTGCTCTGGGGCCAGTTTTGCTGTTTGGGAGCCATCAGAGAGCATCGATATCGATCACTCTCAAGATGGAGTGGCATCGATGCCTGTGCAATCCAGGCCTATCGATAGGGTTCCATATTGATATTGATATCGAACCCTATTGATAGGTCCCCAAACCGCTCCTTCTACACAGGCAGGCAGAGCTTTGGCTCTGGAGACAATCTTGCTCTCCGGAGGTGACAACGACCATCCACACTGAGTGTTTTCCACGCCGACGGGCCTTGAGGACTGTCGATGTCCCTACCGATCGCGAGGGCACCACATCCATAGCTATCCATCCCTCGCACTACGCAGTCATCCCTCTCCATCTCCAGAGGCCGCGAGGCCCTGGATTTCCATACCTACTTACAGGCATCCAGCGCACTAA
Organism: Dromaius novaehollandiae; assembly: GCF_036370855.1. NCBI lineage: Eukaryota > Metazoa > Chordata > Aves > Casuariiformes > Dromaiidae > Dromaius > Dromaius novaehollandiae. The sequence goes on along the minus strand of NC_088100.1, from coordinate 47,987,613 downwards.
GTGGCAACAGTTATCGGTAACTGACGACATCCATCCTTGCTGAGAGCCATCGCTACCTCTCGCTCGTGACCGCCAGCTGTGGCTTTTGCTCTGGGGCCAGTTTTGCTGTTTGGGAGCCATCAGAGAGCATCGATATTGATGACTCTCAAGATGGAGTGGCATCGATGCCTGTCCAATTCCAGGCCTATCGATAGGGTTCCATATCGATATCGAACCCTATTGATAGGTCCCCAAACCGCTCCTTCTCCGCAGGCAGGCATAGCTTTGGCTCTGGGGCCGATGCTGCTCTCGGGACATGACCACGACCATCCACACTGAGTGTTTTTCATGCCGACGGGCCTTGAGGACTGTCGATGTCCCTACCGATCGCGAGGGCACCACATCCATAGCTATCCATCCCTCGCACTACGCAGTCATCCCTCTCCATCTCCACAGGCCGCGAGGCCCTGGATTTCCATACCTACTTACAGGCATCCAGCGCACTAGGTGCCAACAGTTATCGGTAACTCTCGACTTCCATCCTTGCCGAGAGCCATCGCTACCTCTCGCTCGTGACCGCCAGCTGTGGCTTTTGCTCTGGGGCCAGTTTTGCTGTTTGGGAGCCATCAGAGAGCATCGATATCGATCACTCTCAAGATCGAGTGGCATCGATGCCTGTGCAATCCAGGCCTATCGATAGGGTTCCATAGTGATATTGATATCGAACCCTATTGATAGGTCCCCAAACCGCTCCTTCTACACAGGCAGGCATAGCTTTGGCTCTGGAGACAATCTTGCTCTCCGGAGGTGACAACGACCATCCACACTGAGTGTTTTCCACGCCGACGGGCCTTGAGGAGTGTCGATGTCCCTACCGATCGCGAGGGCACCACATCCATAGCTATCCATCCCTCGCACTACGCAGTCATCCCTCTCCATCTCCACAGGCCGCGAGGCCCTGGATTTCCATACCTACGTACAGGCATCCAGCACACTAGGTGCCAACAGTTATCAGGAACTCTCGACATCCATCCCTGCCGAGAGCCATCGCTACCTCTCGCTCGTGACCGCCAGCTGTGGCTTTTGCTCTGGGGCCAGTTTTGCTGTTTGGGAGCCATCAAAGGGCATCCATATCGATCACTCTCAAGATGGAGTGGCATTGATGCCTTTCCAATTCCAGGCCTATCAATAGGATTCCATATCGATATCGAACCCTATTGATAGGTCCCCAAACCGCTCCTTCTCCGCAGGCAGGCATAGCTTTGGCTCTGGGGCCGATGCTGCTCTCGGGACATGACCACGACCATCCACACTGAGTGTTTTTCACGCCGACGGGCCTTGAGGACTGTCGATGTCCCTACCGATCGCGAGGGCACCACATCCATAGCTATCGATCCCTCGCACTACGCAGTCATCCCTCTCCACCTCCAGAGGCCGCGAGGCCCTGGATTTCCATACCTACTTACAGGCATCCAGCACACTAGGTGCCAACAGTTATCGGTAACTGTCGACATCCATCCCTGCCGAGAGCCATCGCTACCTCTCGCTCGTGACCGCCAGCTGTGGCTTTTGCTCTGGGGCCAGTTTTGCCCTTGGGAGCCATCAAAGGGCATCGATATCGATCACTATCAAGATCGAGCGGCATCGATGCCTGTGCAAATCCAGGCCTATCAATAGGATTCCATATCGATATCGAACCCTATTGATAGGTCCCCAAACCGCTCCTTCTCCGCAGGCAGGCAGAGCTTTGGCTCTGGGGCCGAATGCTGCTCTCAGGACATGACCACGACCATCCACACTGACCATTTTCACCCTGACGGGCCTTGAGGACTGTCGATGTCCCTACCGATCGTGAGGGCACCACATCCATAGCTATCGATACTTCGCACTATGCAGTGATCCCTCTCCATCTCCACAGGCCGCGAGGCCCTGGATTTCCATACCTACTTACAGGCATCCAGCACACTAGGTGCCAACAGTTATCGGTAACTCTCGACATCCATCCCTGCCGAGAGCCATCGCTACCTCTCGCTCGTGACCGCCAGCTGTGGCTTTTGCTCTGGGGCCAGTTTTGCTGTTTGGGAGCCATCAGAGAGCATCGATATCGATCACTCTCAAGATGGAGTGGCATCGATGCCTTTCCAATTCCAGGCCTATCGATAGGGTTCCATATTGATATCGAACCCTATTGATAGGTCCCCAAACCGCTCCTTCTCCACAGGCAGGCATAGCTTTGGCTCTGGGGCCGATGCTGCTCTCGGGACATGACCACGACCATCCACAGAGTGTTTTTCACGCCGATGGGCCTTGAGGAGTGTCGATGTCCCTACCGATCGTGAGGGCACCACATCCATAGCTATCCATCCCTCGCACTACGCAGTCATCCCTCTCCATCTTCAGAGGCCGCAAGGCCCTGGATTTCCATACCTACTTACAGGCATCCAGCACACTAGGTGCCAACAGTTATCGGTAACTGTCGACATCCATCCCTGCCAAGAGCCATTGCTACCTCTCGCTCGTGACCGCCAGCTGTGGCTTTTGCTCTGGGGCCAGTTTTGCTGTTTGGGAGCCATCAGAGAGCATCGATATCGATCACTCTCAAGATCGAGTGGCATCGATGCCTGTGCAATCCAGGCCTATCGATAGGGTTCCATAGTGATATTGATATCGAACCCTATTGATAGGTCCCCAAACCGCTCCTTCTACACAGGCAGGCATAGCTTTGGCTCTGGAGACAATCTTGCTCTCCGGAGGTGACAACGACCATCCACACTGAGTGTTTTCCACGCCGACGGGCCTTGAGGAGTGTCGATGTCCCTACCGATCGCGAGGGCACCACATCCATAGCTATCCATCCCTCGCACTACGCAGTCATCCCTCTCCATCTCCACAGGCCGCGAGGCCCTGGATTTCCATACCTACTTACAGGCATCCAGCGCACTAAGTGGCAACAGTTATCGGTAACTGTCGACATCCATCCTTGCTGAGAGCCATCGCTACCTCTCGCTCGTGACCGCCAGCTGTGGCTTTTGCTCTGCGGCCAGTTTTGCTGTTTGGGAGCCATCAGAGAGCATCGATATTGATGACTCTCAAGATCGAGTGGCATCGATGCCTGTGCAAATCCAGGCCTATCGATAGGGTTCCATATCGATATCGAACCCTATTGATAGGTCCCCAAACCGCTCCTTCTCCACAGGCAGGCATAGCTTTGGCTCTGGGGCCGATGCTGCTCTCAGGACATGACCACGACCATGCACACTGAGTGTTTTTCACGCCGACAGGCCTTGAGGACTGTCGATGTCCCTACCGATCGCGAGGGCACCACATCCATAGCTATCCATCCCTCGCACTACGCAGTCATCCCTCTCCATCTCCAGAGGCCGCGAGGCCCTGGATTTCCATACCTACGTACAGGCATCCAGCACACTAGGTGCCAACAGTTATCGGTAACTGTCGACATCCATCCCTGCTGAGAGCCATCGCTACCTCTCGCTCGTGACCGCCAGCTGTGGCTTTTGCTCTGGGGCCAGTTTTGCTGTTTGGGAGCCATCAGAGAGCATCGATATCGATCACTCTCAAGATGGAGTGGCATCGATGCCTGTCCAATTCCAGGCCTATCGATAAGGTTCCATATTGATATCGATATCGAACCCTTCCGATAGGTCCCCAAACTGCTCCTTCTCCGCAGGCAGGCATAGCTTTGGCTCTGGGGCCGATGCTGCTCTCGGGACATGACCACGACCATCCACACTGAGTGTTTTTCACGCCGACGGGCCTTGAGGAGTGTCGATGTCCCTACCGATCGCGAGGGCACCACATCCATAGCTATCCATCCCTCGCACTACGCAGTCATCCCTCTCCATCTCCACAGGCCGCGAGGCCCTGGATTTCCATACCTATTTACAGGCATCCAGCACACTAGGTGCCAACAGTTATCAGGAACTCTCGACATCCATCCCTGCCGAGAGCCATCGCTACCTCTCGCTCGTGACCGCCAGCTGTGGCTTTTGCTCTGGGGCCAGTTTTGCTGTTTGGGAGCCATCAAAGGGCATCCATATCGATCACTCTCAAGATGGAGTGGCATTGATGCCTTTCCAATTCCAGGCCTATCAATAGGATTCCATATCGATATCGAACCCTATTGATAGGTCCCCAAACCGCTCCTTCTCCGCAGGCAGGCATAGCTTTGGCTCTGGGGCCGATGCTGCTCTCGGGACATGACCACGACCATCCACACTGAGTGTTTTTCACGCCGACGGGCCTTGAGGACTGTCGATGTCCCTACCGATCGCGAGGGCACCACATCCATAGCTATCGATCCCTCGCACTACGCAGTCATCCCTCTCCACCTCCAGAGGCCGCGAGGCCCTGGATTTCCATACCTACTTACAGGCATCCAGCGCACTAGGTGCCAACAGTTATTGGTAACTGACGACATCCATCCCTGCCGAGAGCCATCGCTACCTCTCGCTCGTGACCGCCAGCTGTGGCTTTTGCTCTGGGGCCGGTTTTGCCCTTGGGAGCCATCAAAGGGCATCGATATCGATCACTCTCAAGATCGAGTGGCATCGGTGCCTGTGCAAATCCAGGCCTATCGATAGGATTCCATATCGATATCGAACCCTATTGATAGGTCCCCAAACCGCTCCTTCTCCACAGGCAGGCATAGCTTTGGCTCTGGGGCCGATGCTGCTCTCAGGACATGACCACGACCATGCACACTGAGTGTTTTCCACGCCGACGGGCCTTGAGGAGTGTCGATGTCCCTACCGATCGTGAGGGCACCACATCCATAGCTATCCATCCCTCGCACTACGCAGTCATCCCTCTCCATCTTCAGAGGCCGCAAGGCCCTGGATTTCCATACCTACTTACAGGCATCCAGCACACTAGGTGCCAACAGTTATCGGTAACTGTCGACATCCATCCCTGCCGAGAGCCATCGCTACCTCTCGCTCGTGACCGCCAGCTGTGGCTTTTGCTCTGGGGCCAGTTTTGCCCTTGGGAGCCATCAAAGGGCATCGATATCGATCACTATCAAGATCGAGCGGCATCGATGCCTGTGCAAATCCAGGCCTATCAATAGGATTCCATATCGATATCGAACCCTATTGATAGGTCCCCAAACCGCTCCTTCTCCGCAGGCAGGCAGAGCTTTGGCTCTGGGGCCGAATGCTGCTCTCAGGACATGACCACGACCATCCACACTGACCATTTTCACCCTGACGGGCCTTGAGGACTGTCGATGTCCCTACCGATCGTGAGGGCACCACATCCATAGCTATCGATACTTCGCACTATGCAGTGATCCCTCTCCATCTCCACAGGCCGCGAGGCCCTGGATTTCCATACCTACTTACAGGCATCCAGCACACTAGGTGCCAACAGTTATCGGTAACTCTCGACATCCATCCCTGCCGAGAGCCATCGCTACCTCTCGCTCGTGACCGCCAGCTGTGGCTTTTGCTCTGGGGCCAGTTTTGCTGTTTGGGAGCCATCAGAGAGCATCGATATCGATCACTCTCAAGATGGAGTGGCATCGATGCCTTTCCAATTCCAGGCCTATCGATAGGGTTCCATATTGATATCGAACCCTATTGATAGGTCCCCAAACCGCTCCTTCTCCACAGGCAGGCATAGCTTTGGCTCTGGGGCCGATGCTGCTCTCGGGACATGACCACGACCATCCACAGAGTGTTTTTCACGCCGATGGGCCTTGAGGAGTGTCGATGTCCCTACCGATCGTGAGGGCACCACATCCATAGCTATCGATCCCTCGCACTACGCAGTCATCCCTCTCCATCTTCAGAGGCCGCAAGGCCCTGGATTTCCATACCTACTTACAGGCATCCAGCACACTAGGTGCCAACAGTTATCGGTAACTGTCGACATCCATCCCTGCCAAGAGCCATTGCTACCTCTCGCTCGTGACCGCCAGCTGTGGCTTTTGCTCTGGGGCCAGTTTTGCCCTTGGGAGCCATCAGAGAGCATCGATATCGATCACTCTCAAGATGGAGTGGCATCGATGCCTGTGCAAATCCAGGCCTATCGATAGGGTTGCATATTGATATCGATATCGAACCCTTCCGATAGGTCCCCAAACGGCTCCTTCTACACAGGCAGGCATAGCTTTGGCTCTGGGGCCGATGCTGCTCTCGGGACATGACCACGACCATCCACACTGAGTGTTTCTCACGCCGACAGGCCTTGAGGAGTGTCGATGTCCCTACCGATCGCGAGGGCACCACATCCATAGCTATCCATCCCTCGCACTATGCAGTCACCCCTCTCCATCTCCAGAGGCCGCGAGGCCCTGGATTTCCATACCTACTTACAGGCATCCAGCGCACTAAGTGCCAACAGTTATCGGTAACTGACGACATCCATCCCTGCCGAGAGCCATCGCTACCTCTCGCTCGTGACCGCCAGCTGTGGCTTTTGCTCTGGGGCCAGTTTTGCTGTTTGGGAGCCATCAGAGAGCATCGATATTGATGACTCTCAAGATCGAGTGGCATCGATGCCTGTGCAAATCCAGGCCTATCGATAGGGTTCCATATCGATATCGAACCCTATTGATAGGTCCCCAAACCGCTCCTTCTACACAGGCAGGCATAGCTTTGGCTCTGGGGCCGATGCTGCTCTCGGGACATGACCACGACCATCCACACTGAGTGTTTTTCACGCCGACGGGCCTTGAGGACTGTCGATGTCCCTACCGATCGTGAGGGCACCACATCCATAGCTATTGATCCCTCGCACTACGCAGTCATCCCTCTCCATCTCCAGAGGCCGCGAGGCCCTGGATTTCCATACCTACTTACAGGCATCCAGCACACTAGGTGCCAACAGTTATCGGTAACTCTCGACATCCATCCCTGCCGAGAGCCATCGCTACCTCTCGCTCGTGACCGCCAGCTGTGGCTTTTGCTCTGGGGCCAGTTTTGCTGTTTGGGAGCCATCAGAGAGCATCGATATCGATCACTCTCAAGATGGAGTGGCATCGATGCCTTTCCAATTCCAGGCCTATCGATAGGGTTCCATATTGATATCGATATCGAACCCTTCCGATAGGTCCCCAAACTGCTAGTTCTCCGCAGGCAGCCATAGCTTTGCCTGTGGGGCCGATGCTGCTCTCGGGACATGACCACGACCATCCACACTGACCATTTTTCACGCCGACGGGCCTTGAGGAGTGTCGATGTCCCTACCGATCGCGAGGGCACCACATCCATAGCTATCGATCCCTCGCACTACGCAGTCATCCCTCTCCATCTCCAGAGGCCGCGAGGCCCTGGATTTCCATACCTACTTACAGGCATCCAGTGCACTAGGTGCCAACAGTTATCGGTAACTGACGACATCCATCCCTGCCGAGAGCCATCGCTACCTCTCGCTCGTGACCGCCAGCTGTGGCTTTTGCTCTGGGGCCGGTTTTGCCCTTGGGAGCCATCAAAGGGCATTGATATCGATCACTCTCAAGATCGAGTGGCATCGATGCCTGGGCAAATCCAGGCCTATCAATAGGATTCCATATCGATATCGAACCCTATTGATAGGTCCCGAAACCGCTCCTTCTACACAGGCAGGCATAGCTTTGGCTCTGGGGCCGATGCTGCTCTCAGGACATGACCACGACCATCCACACTGAGTGTTTTTCACGCCGACGGGCCTTGAGGAGTGTCGATGTCCCTACCGATCGCGAGGGCACCACATCCATAGCTATCGATCCCTCGCACTACGCAGTCATCCCTCTCCATCTCCAGAGGCCGCGAGGCCCTGGATTTCCATACCTACTTACAGGCATCCAGCACACTAGGTGCCAACAGTTATCGGTAACTCTCGACATCCATCCCTGCCGAGAGCCATCGCTACCTCTCGCTCGTGACCGCCAGCTGTGGCTTTTGCTCTGGGGCCAGTTTTGCTGTTTGGGAGCCATCAGAGAGCATCGATATCGATCACTCTCAAGATGGAGTGGCATCGATGCCTTTCCAATTCCAGGCCTATCAATAGGGTTCCATATTGATATCGAACCCTATTGATAGGTCCCCAAACCGCTCCTTCTCCACAGGCAGGCATAGCTTTGGCTCTGGGGCCGATGCTGCTCTCGGGACATGACCACGACCATCCACAGAGTGTTTTTCACGCCGATGGGCCTTGAGGAGTGTCGATGTCCCTACCGATCGTGAGGGCACCACATCCATAGCTATCCATCCCTCGCACTACGCAGTCATCCCTCTCCATCTTCAGAGGCCGCAAGGCCCTGGATTTCCATACCTACTTACAGGCATCCAGCACACTAGGTGCCAACAGTTATCGGTAACTGTCGACATCCATCCCTGCCAAGAGCCATTGCTACCTCTCGCTCGTGACCGCCAGCTGTGGTTTTTGCTCTGGGGCCAGTTTTGCCCTTGGGAGCCATCAGAGAGCATCGATATCGATCACTCTCAAGATGGAGTGGCATCGATGCCTTTCCAATTCCAGGCCTATCGATAGGGTTCCATATTGATATCGATATCGAACCCTTCCGATAGGTCCCCAAACTGCTCCTTCTCCGCAGGCAGGCAGAGCTTTGGCTCTGGGGCCGATGCTGCTCTCGGGACATGACCACGACCATCCACACTGAGTGTTTTTCATGCCGACGGGCCTTGAGGACTGTCGATGTCCCTACCGATCGCGAGGGCACCACATCCATAGCTATCCATCCCTCGCACTACGCAGTCATCCCTCTCCATCTCCACAGGCCGCGAGGCCCTGGATTTCCATACCTACTTACAGGCATCCAGCGCACTAAGTGGCAGCAGTTATCGGTAACTGTCGACATCCATCCTTGCCGAGAGCCATCGCTACCTCTCGCTCGTGACCGCCAGCTGTGGCTTTTGCTCTGGGGCCAGTTTTGCTGTTTGGGAGCCATCAGAGAGCATCGATATCGATCACTCTCAAGATCGAGTGGCATCGATGCCTGTGCAATCCAGGCCTATCGATAGGGTTCCATAGTGATATTGATATCGAACCCTATTGATAGGTCCCCAAACCGCTCCTTCTACACAGGCAGGCATAGCTTTGGCTCTGGAGACAATCTTGCTCTCCGGAGGTGACAACGACCATCCACACTGAGTGTTTTCCACGCCGACGGGCCTTGAGGAGTGTCGATGTCCCTACCGATCGCGAGGGCACCACATCCATAGCTATCCATCCCTCGCACTACGCAGTCATCCCTCTCCATCTCCACAGGCCGCGAGGCCCTGGATTTCCATACCTACTTACAGGCATCCAGCGCACTAAGTGGCAACAGTTATCGGTAACTGTCGACATCCATCCTTGCTGAGAGCCATCGCTACCTCTCGCTCGTGACCGCCAGCTGTGGCTTTTGCTCTGCGGCCAGTTTTGCTGTTTGGGAGCCATCAGAGAGCATCGATATTGATGACTCTCAAGATCGAGTGGCATCGATGCCTGTGCAAATCCAGGCCTATCGATAGGGTTCCATATCGATATCGAACCCTATTGATAGGTCCCCAAACCGCTCCTTCTCCACAGGCAGGCATAGCTTTGGCTCTGGGGCCGATGCTGCTCTCAGGACATGACCACGACCATGCACACTGAGTGTTTTTCACGCCGACGGGCCTTGAGGACTGTCGATGTCCCTACCGATCGCGAGGGCACCACATCCATAGCTATCCATCCCTCGCACTACGCAGTCATCCCTCTCCATCTCCAGAGGCCGCGAGGCCCTGGATTTCCATACCTACGTACAGGCATCCAGCACACTAGGTGCCAACAGTTATCGGTAACTGTCGACATCCATCCCTGCTGAGAGCCATCGCTACCTCTCGCTCGTGACCGCCAGCTGTGGCTTTTGCTCTGGGGCCAGTTTTGCTGTTTGGGAGCCATCAGAGAGCATCGATATCGATCACTCTCAAGATGGAGTGGCATCGATGCCTGTCCAATTCCAGGCCTATCGATAAGGTTCCATATTGATATCGATATCGAACCCTTCCGATAGGTCCCCAAACTGCTCCTTCTCCGCAGGCAGGCATAGCTTTGGCTCTGGGGCCGATGCTGCTCTCGGGACATGACCACGACCATCCACACTGAGTGTTTTTCACGCCGACGGGCCTTGAGGAGTGTCGATGTCCCTACCGATCGCGAGGGCACCACATCCATAGCTATCCATCCCTCGCACTACGCAGTCATCCCTCTCCATCTCCACAGGCCGCGAGGCCCTGGATTTCCATACCTACGTACAGGCATCCAGCACACTAGGTGCCAACAGTTATCAGGAACTCTCGACATCCATCCCTGCCGAGAGCCATCGCTACCTCTCGCTCGTGACCGCCAGCTGTGGCTTTTGCTCTGGGGCCAGTTTTGCTGTTTGGGAGCCATCAAAGGGCATCCATATCGATCACTCTCAAGATGGAGTGGCATTGATGCCTTTCCAATTCCAGGCCTATCAATAGGATTCCATATCGATATCGAACCCTATTGATAGGTCCCCAAACCGCTCCTTCTCCGCAGGCAGGCATAGCTTTGGCTCTGGGGCCGATGCTGCTCTCGGGACATGACCACGACCATCCACACTGAGTGTTTTTCACGCCGACGGGCCTTGAGGACTGTCGATGTCCCTACCGATCGCGAGGGCACCACATCCATAGCTATCGATCCCTCGCACTACGCAGTCATCCCTCTCCACCTCCAGAGGCCGCGAGGCCCTGGATTTCCATACCTACTTACAGGCATCCAGCGCACTAGGTGCCAACAGTTATTGGTAACTGACGACATCCATCCCTGCCGAGAGCCATCGCTACCTCTCGCTCGTGACCGCCAGCTGTGGCTTTTGCTCTGGGGCCGGTTTTGCCCTTGGGAGCCATCAAAGGGCATCGATATCGATCACTCTCAAGATCGAGTGGCATCGGTGCCTGTGCAAATCCAGGCCTATCAATAGGATTCCATATCGATATCGAACCCTATTGATAGGTCCCCAAACCGCTCCTTCTCCACAGGCAGGCATAGCTTTGGCTCTGGGGCCGATGCTGCTCTCAGGACATGACCACGACCATCCACAGAGTGTTTTCCACGCCGACGGGCCTTGAGGAGTGTCGATGTCCCTACCGATCGTGAGGGCACCACATCCATAGCTATCCATCCCTCGCACTACGCAGTCATCCCTCTCCATCTTCAGAGGCCGCAAGGCCCTGGATTTCCATACCTACTTACAGGCATCCAGCACACTAGGTGCCAACAGTTATCGGTAACTGTCGACATCCATCCCTGCCGAGAGCCATCGCTACCTCTCGCTCGTGACCGCCAGCTGTGGCTTTTGCTCTGGGGCCAGTTTTGCCCTTGGGAGCCATCAAAGGGCATCGATATCGATCACTATCAAGATCGAGCGGCATCGATGCCTGTGCAAATCCAGGCCTATCAATAGGATTCCATATCGATATCGAACCCTATTGATAGGTCCCCAAACCGCTCCTTCTCCGCAGGCAGGCAGAGCTTTGGCTCTGGGGCCGAATGCTGCTCTCAGGACATGACCACGACCATCCACACTGACCATTTTCACCCTGACGGGCCTTGAGGACTGTCGATGTCCCTACCGATCGTGAGGGCACCACATCCATAGCTATCGATACTTCGCACTATGCAGTGATCCCTCTCCATCTCCACAGGCCGCGAGGCCCTGGATTTCCATACCTACTTACAGGCATCCAGCACACTAGGTGCCAACAGTTATCGGTAACTCTCGACATCCATCCCTGCCGAGAGCCATCGCTACCTCTCGCTCGTGACCGCCAGCTGTGGCTTTTGCTCTGGGGCCAGTTTTGCTGTTTGGGAGCCATCAGAGAGCATCGATATCGATCACTCTCAAGATGGAGTGGCATCGATGCCTTTCCAATTCCAGGCCTATCGATAGGGTTCCATATTGATATCGAACCCTATTGATAGGTCCCCAAACCGCTCCTTCTCCACAGGCAGGCATAGCTTTGGCTCTGGGGCCGATGCTGCTCTCGGGACATGACCACGACCATCCACAGAGTGTTTTTCACGCCGATGGGCCTTGAGGAGTGTCGATGTCCCTACCGATCGTGAGGGCACCACATCCATAGCTATCCATCCCTCGCACTACGCAGTCATCCCTCTCCATCTTCAGAGGCCGCAAGGCCCTGGATTTCCATACCTACTTACAGGCATCCAGCACACTAGGTGCCAACAGTTATCGGTAACTGTCGACATCCATCCCTGCCAAGAGCCATTGCTACCTCTCGCTCGTGACCGCCAGCTGTGGCTTTTGCTCTGGGGCCAGTTTTGCCCTTGGGAGCCATCAGAGAGCATCGATATCGATCACTCTCAAGATGGAGTGGCATCGATGCCTGTGCAAATCCAGGCCTATCGATAGGGTTGCATATTGATATCGATATCGAACCCTTCCGATAGGTCCCCAAACGGCTCCTTCTACACAGGCAGGCATAGCTTTGGCTCTGGGGCCGATGCTGCTCTCGGGACATGACCACGACCATCCACACTGAGTGTTTTTCACGCCGACAGGCCTTGAGGAGTGTCGATGTCCCTACCGATCGCGAGGGCACCACATCCATAGCTATCCATCCCTCGCACTATGCAGTCACCCCTCTCCATCTCCAGAGGCCGCGAGGCCCTGGATTTCCATACCTACTTACAGGCATCCAGCGCACTAAGTGGCAACAGTTATCGGTAACTGTCGACATCCATCCCTGCCGAGAGCCATCGCTACCTCTCGCTCGTGACCGCCAGCTGTGGCTTTTGCTCTGGGGCCAGTTTTGCTGTTTGGGAGCCATCAGAGAGCATCGATATTGATGACTCTCAAGATCGAGTGGCATCGATGCCTGTCCAATTCCAGGCCTATCGATAGGGTTCCATATCGATATCGAACCCTATTGATAGGTCCCCAAACCGCTCCTTCTACACAGGCAGGCATAGCTTTGGCTCTGGGGCCGATGCTGCTCTCGGGACATGACCACGACCATCCACACTGAGTGTTTTTCACGCCGACGGGCCTTGAGGACTGTCGATGTCCCTACCGATCGTGAGGGCACCACATCCATAGCTATTGATCCCTCGCACTACGCAGTCATCCCTCTCCATCTCCAGAGGCCGCGAGGCCCTGGATTTCCATACCTACTTACAGGCATCCAGCACACTAGGTGCCAACAGTTATCGGTAACTCTCGACATCCATCCCTGCCGAGAGCCATCGCTACCTCTCGCTCGTGACCGCCAGCTGTGGCTTTTGCTCTGGGGCCAGTTTTGCTGTTTGGGAGCCATCAGAGAGCATCGATATCGATCACTCTCAAGATGGAGTGGCATCGATGCCTTTCCAATTCCAGGCCTATCGATAGGGTTCCATATTGATATCGATATCGAACCCTTCCGATAGGTCCCCAAACTGCTCCTTCTCCGCAGGCAGCCATAGTTTTGGCTCTGGGGCCGATGCTGCTCTCGGGACATGACCACGACCATCCACACTGAGTGTTTTTCACGCCGACGGGCCTTGAGGACTGTCGATGTCCCTACCGATCGCGAGGGCACCACATCCATAGCTATTGATCCCTCGCACTACGCAGTCATCCCTCTCCATCTCCAGAGCCCGCGAGGCCCTGGATTTCCATACCTACGTACAGGCATCCAGCACACTAGGTGCCAACAGTTATCAGGAACTCTCGACATCCATCCTTGCCGAGAGCCATCACTACCTCTCGCTCGTGACCGCCAGCTGTGGCTTTTGCTCTGGGGCCAGTTTTGCTGTTTGGGAGCCATCAAAGGGCATCCATATCGATCACTCTCAAGATCGAGCGGCATTGATGCCTGTGCAAATCCAGGCCTATCAATAGGATTCCATATCGATATCGAACCCTATTGATAGGTCCCCAAACCGCTCCTTCTCCACAGGCAGGCAGAGCTTTGCCTGTGGGGCCGATGCTGCTCTCGGGACATGACCACGACCATCCACACTGACCATTTTTCACGCCGACGGGCCTTGAGGAGTGTCGATGTCCCTACCGATCGCGAGGGCACCACATCCATAGCTATCGATCCCTCGCACTACGCAGTCATCCCTCTCCATCTCCAGAGGCCGCGAGGCCCTGGATTTCCATACCTACTTACAGGCATCCAGTGCACTAGGTGCCAACAGTTATCGGTAACTGACGACATCCATCCCTGCCGAGAGCCATCGCTACCTCTCGCTCGTGACCGCCAGCTGTGGCTTTTGCTCTGGGGCCGGTTTTGCCCTTGGGAGCCATCAAAGGGCATTGATATCGATCACTCTCAAGATCGAGTGGCATCGATGCCTGGGCAAATCCAGGCCTATCAATAGGATTCCATATCGATATCGAACCCTATTGATAGGTCCCCAAACCGCTCCTTCTACACAGGCAGGCATAGCTTTGGCTCTGGGGCCGATGCTGCTCTCAGGACATGACCACGACCATCCACACTGAGTGTTTTTCACGCCGACGGGCCTTGAGGAGTGTCGATGTCCCTACCGATCGCAAGGGCACCACATCCATAGCTATCGATCCCTCGCACTACGCAGTCATCCCTCTCCATCTCCAGAGGCCGCGAGGCCCTGGATTTCCATACCTACTTACAGGCATCCAGCACACTAGGTGCCAACAGTTATCGGTAACTCTCGACATCCATCCCTGCCGAGAGCCATCGCTACCTCTCGCTCGTGACCGCCAGCTGTGGCTTTTGCTCTGGGGCCAGTTTTGCTGTTTGGGAGCCATCAGAGAGCATCGATATCGATCACTCTCAAGATGGAGTGGCATCGATGCCTTTCCAATTCCAGGCCTATCAATAGGGTTCCATATTGATATCGAACCCTATTGATAGGTCCCCAAACCGCTCCTTCTCCACAGGCAGGCATAGCTTTGGCTCTGGGGCCGATGCTGCTCTCGGGACATGACCACGACCATCCACAGAGTGTTTTTCACGCCGATGGGCCTTGAGGAGTGTCGATGTCCCTACCGATCGTGAGGGCACCACATCCATAGCTATCCATCCCTCGCACTACGCAGTCATCCCTCTCCATCTTCAGAGGCCGCAAGGCCCTGGATTTCCATACCTACTTACAGGCATCCAGCACACTAGGTGCCAACAGTTATCGGTAACTGTCGACATCCATCCCTGCCAAGAGCCATTGCTACCTCTCGCTCGTGACCGCCAGCTGTGGTTTTTGCTCTGGGGCCAGTTTTGCCCTTGGGAGCCATCAGAGAGCATCGATATCGATCACTCTCAAGATGGAGTGGCATCGATGCCTTTCCAATTCCAGGCCTATCGATAGGGTTCCATATTGATATCGATATCGAACCCTTCCGATAGGTCCCCAAACTGCTCCTTCTACACAGGCAGGCAGAGCTTTGGCTCTGGGGCCGATGCTGCTCTCGGGACATGACCACGACCATCCACACTGACCATTTTTCACGCCGACGGGCCTTGAGGACTGTCGATGTCCCTACCGATCGCGAGGGCACCACATCCATAGCTATCCATCCCTCGCACTATGCAGTCATCCCTCTCCATCTCCACAGGCCGCGAGGCCCTGGATTTCCATACCTACGTACAGGCATCCAGCACACTAGGTGCCAACAGTTATCAGGAACTCTCGACATCCATCCCTGCCGAGAGCCATCGCTACCTCTCGCTCGTGACCGCCAGCTGTGGCTTTTGCTCTGGGGCCAGTTTTGCCGTTTGGGAGCCATCAAAGGGCATCGATATCGATCACTCTCAAGATTGAGCGGCATTGATGCCTGTGCAAATCCAGGCCTATCAATAGGATTCCATATCGATATCGAACCCTATTGATAGGTCCCCAAACCGCTCCTTCTCCACAGGCAGGCAGAGCTTTGCCTGTGGGGCCGATGCTGCTCTCGGGACATGACCACGACCATCCACACTGAGTGTTTTTCACGCCGACGGGCCTTGAGGACTGTCGATGTCCCTACCGATCGCGAGGGCACCACATCCATAGCTATCGATCCCTCGCACTACGCAGTCATCCCTCTCCATCTCCAGAGGCCGCGAGGCCCTGGATTTCCATACCTACTTACAGGCATCCAGTGCACTAGGTGCCAACAGTTATCGGTAACTGACGACATCCATCCCTGCCGAGAGCCATCGCTACCTCTCGCTCGTGACCGCCAGCTGTGGCTTTTGCTCTGGGGCCGGTTTTGCCCTTGGGAGCCATCAAAGGGCATCGATATCGATCACTCTCAAGATCGAGTGGCATCGATGCCTGTGCAAATCCAGGCCTATCAATAGGATTCCATATCGATATCGAACCCTATTGATAGGTCCCGAAACCGCTCCTTCTACACAGGCAGGCATAGCTTTGGCTCTGGGGCCGATGCTGCTCTCAGGACATGACCACGACCATGCACACTGAGTGTTTTTCACGCCGACGGGCCTCGAGGACTGTGGATGTCCCTACCGATCGCAAGGGCACCACATCCATAGCTATCGATCCCTCGCACTACGCAGTCATCCCTCTCCGTCTCCACAGGCCGCGAGGCCCTGGATTTCCATACCTACTTACAGGCATCCAGCACACTAGGTGCCAACAGTTATCGGTAACTCTCGACATCCATCCCTGCCGAGAGCCATCGCTACCTCTCGCTCGTGACCGCCAGCTGTGGCTTTTGCTCTGGGGCCAGTTTTGCTGTTTGGGAGCCATCAGAGAGCATCGATATCGATCACTCTCAAGATGGAGTGGCATCGATGCCTTTCCAATTCCAGGCCTATCAATAGGGTTCCATATTGATATCGATATCGAACCCTTCCGATAGGTCCCCAAACCGCTCCTTCTACACAGGCAGCCATAGCTTTGCCTGTGGGGCCAATGCTGCTCTCGGGAGGCGACAACGACCATCCACACTGAGTGTTTTTCATGCTGACGGACCTTGAGGAGTGTCGATGTCCCTACCGATCGCGAGGGCACCACATCCATAGCTATCCATCCCTCGCACTATGCAGTCATCCCTCTCCATCTCCACAGGCCGCGAGGCCCTGGATTTCCATACCTACTTACAGGCATCCAGCGCACTAAGTGGAAACAGTTATCGGTAACTGTCGACATCCATCCCTGCCGAGAGCCATCGCTACCTCTCACTCGTGACCGCCAGCTGTGGCTTTTGCTCTGGGGCCAGTTTTGCTGTTTGGGAGCCATCAGAGAGCATGGATATCGATCACTCTCAAGACTGAGCGGCATCGATGCCTGTGCAAATCCAGGCCTATCAATAGGATTCCATATCGATATCGAACCCTTCCGATAGGTCCCCAAACTGCTCCTTGTCCGCAGGCAGGCAGAGCTTTGGCTCTGGGGCCGATGCTGCTCTCGGGACATGACCACGACCATCCACACTGACCATTTTTCACGCCGACGGGCCTTGAGGACTGTCGATGTCCCTACCGATCGCGAGGGCACCACATCCATAGCTATCCATCCCTCGCACTATGCAGTCATCCCTCTCCATCTCCACAGGCCGCGAGGCCCTGGATTTCCATACCTACGTACAGGCATCCAGCACACTAGGTGCCAACAGTTATCAGGAACTCTCGACATCCATCCCTGCCGAGAGCCATCGCTACCTCTCGCTCGTGACCGCCAGCTGTGGCTTTTGCTCTGGGGCCAGTTTTGCCGTTTGGGAGCCATCAAAGGGCATCGATATCGATCACTCTCAAGATTGAGCGGCATTGATGCCTGTGCAAATCCAGGCCTATCAATAGGATTCCATATCGATATCGAACCCTATTGATAGGTCCCCAAACCGCTCCTTCTCCACAGGCAGGCAGAGCTTTGCCTGTGGGGCCGATGCTGCTCTCGGGACATGACCACGACCATCCACACTGACCATTTTTCACGCCGACGGGCCTTGAGGACTGTCGATGTCCCTACCGATCGCGAGGGCACCACATCCATAGCTATCGATCCCTCGCACTACGCAGTCATCCCTCTCCATCTCCAGAGGCCGCGAGGCCCTGGATTTCCATACCTACTTACAGGCATCCAGTGCACTAGGTGCCAACAGTTATCGGTAACTGACGACATCCATCCCTGCCGAGAGCCATCGCTACCTCTCGCTCGTGACCGCCAGCTGTGGCTTTTGCTCTGGGGCCGGTTTTGCCCTTGGGAGCCATCAAAGGGCATCGATATCGATCACTCTCAAGATCGAGTGGCATCGATGCCTGTGCAAATCCAGGCCTATCAATAGGATTCCATATCGATATCGAACCCTATTGATAGGTCCCGAAACCGCTCCTTCTACACAGGCAGGCATAGCTTTGGCTCTGGGGCCGATGCTGCTCTCAGGACATGACCACGACCATGCACACTGAGTGTTTTTCACGCCGACGGGCCTCGAGGACTGTGGATGTCCCTACCGATCGCAAGGGCACCACATCCATAGCTATCGATCCCTCGCACTACGCAGTCATCCCTCTCCATCTCCAGAGGCCGCGAGGCCCTGGATTTCCATACCTACTTACAGGCATCCAGCACACTAGGTGCCAACAGTTATCGGTAACTCTCGACATCCATCCCTGCCGAGAGCCATCGCTACCTCTCGCTCGTGACCGCCAGCTGTGGCTTTTGCTCTGGGGCCAGTTTTGCTGTTTGGGAGCCATCAGAGAGCATCGATATCGATCACTCTCAAGATGGAGTGGCATCGATGCCTTTCCAATTCCAGGCCTATCAATAGGGTTCCATATTGATATCGATATCGAACCCTTCCGATAGGTCCCCAAACCGCTCCTTCTACACAGGCAGCCATAGCTTTGCCTGTGGGGCCAATGCTGCTCTCGGGAGGCGACAACGACCATCCACACTGAGTGTTTTTCATGCTGACGGACCTTGAGGAGTGTCGATGTCCCTACCGATCGCGAGGGCACCACATCCATAGCTATCCATCCCTCGCACTATGCAGTCATCCCTCTCCATCTCCACAGGCCGCGAGGCCCTGGATTTCCATACCTACTTACAGGCATCCAGCGCACTAAGTGGCAACAGTTATCGGTAACTGTCGACATCCATCCCTGCCGAGAGCCATCGCTACCTCTCACTCGTGACCGCCAGCTGTGGCTTTTGCTCTGGGGCCAGTTTTGCTGTTTGGGAGCCATCAGAGAGCATGGATATCGATCACTCTCAAGACTGAGCGGCATCGATGCCTGTGCAAATCCAGGCCTATCGATAGGGTTCCATATTGATATCAATATCGAACCCTATTGATAGGTCCCCAAACTGCATCTTCTCCGCAGGCAGGCATAGCTTTGGCTCTGGAGACAATCTTGCTCTCCGGAGGCGACAACGACCATCCACACTGAGTGTTTTTCACGCCGACGGGCCTTGAGGACTGTCGATGTCCCTACCGATCGCGAGGGCACCACATCCATAGCTATCGGTCCCTCGCACTACGCAGTCATCCCTCTCCATCTCCAGAGGCCGCGAGGCCCTGGATTTCCATACCTACTTACAGGCATCCAGTGCACTAGGTGCCAACAGTTATCGGTAACTGACGACATCCATCCCTGCCGAGAGCCATTGCTACCTCTCACTCGTGACCGTCAGCTGTGGCTTTTGCTCTGGGGCCAGTTTTGCCCTTGGGAGCCATCAGAGAGCATTGATATCGATCACTCTCAAGATCGAGTGTCATCGATGCCTGTGCAAATCCAGGCCTATCGATAGGGTTCCATATTGATATCGATACTGAACCCTATTGATAGGTCCCCAAACCGCTCCTTCTCCGCAGGCAGCCATAGCTTTGGCTCTGGGGCCGATGCTGCTCCCGGGAGGCAAGGAGGACCATCCACACTGAGTGTTTTTCACGCCGACCTGCCTTGAGGAGTGTCGATGTCCCTACCGATCGCGAGGGCACCACATCCATAGCTATCGGTCCCTCGCACTATGCCGTGATCCCTCTCCATCTCCACAGGCCGCGAGGCCCTGGATTTCCATACCTACTTACAGGCATCCAGCGCACTAGGTGCCAACAGTTATCGGTAACTCTCGACTTCCATCCTTGCCGAGAGCCATCGCTACCTCTCGCTCGTGACCGCCAGCTGTGGCTTTTGCTCTGGGGCCAGTTTTGCCGTTTGGGAGCCATCAGAGAGCATTGATATCGATCACTCTCAAGATGGAGTGGCATCGATGCCTGTGCAAATCCAGGCCTATCGATAGGGTTCCATATTGATATTGATACTGAACCCTATTGATAGGTCCCCAAACCGCTTCTTCTACACAGGCAGCCATAGCTTTGGCTCTGGGGCCGATGCTGCTCCCGGGAGGCAAGGAGGACCATCCACACTGAGTGTTTTTCACGCCGACCTGCCTTGAGGAGTGTCGATGTCCCTACCGATCGCGAGGGCACCACATCCATAGCTATCGGTCCCTCGCACTACGCAGTGATCCCTCTCCATCTCCAGAGGCCGCGAGGCCCTGGATTTCCATACCTACTTAGAGGCATCCAGCGCACTAGGTGCCAACAGTTATCGGTAACTGTCGACATCCATCCTTGCTGAGAGCCATCGCTACCTCTCGCTCGTGACCGCCAGCTGTGGCTTTTGCTCTGGGGCCAGTTTTGCCCTTGGGAGCCATCAGAGAGCATCGATATCGATCACTCTCAAGATGGAGTGGCATCGATGCCTGTGCAAATCCAGGCCTATCGATAGGGTTCCATATTGATATCAATATCGAACCCTATTGATAGGTCCCCAAACCGCTCCTTCTCCGCAGGCAGGCAGAGCTTTGGCTCTGGGGCCGAATGCTGCTCTCAGGACATGACCACGACCATCCACACTGACCATTTTCACCCTGACGGGCCTTGAGGACTGTCGATGTCCCTACCGATCGTGAGGGCACCACATCCATAGCTATCGATACTTCGCACTATGCAGTGATCCCTCTCCATCTCCACAGGCCGCGAGGCCCTGGATTTCCATACCTACTTACAGGCATCCAGCACACTAGGTGCCAACAGTTATCGGTAACTGTCGACATCCATCCTTGCCGAGAGCCATCGCTACCTCTCGCTCGTGACCGCCAGCTGTGGTTTTTGCTCTGGGGCCAGTTTTGCCGTTTGGGAGCCATCAAAGGGCATCGATATCGATCACTCTCAAGATCAAGCGGCATTGATTCCTGTGCAAATCCAGACCTATCGATAGGGTTCCATATTGATATCGATATCGAACCCTATTGATAGGTCCCCAAACCGCTCCTTCTACACAGGCAGGCATAGCTTTGCCTGTGGGGCCAATGCTGCTCTTGGGAGGCGACAAAGACCATCCACACTGAGTGTTTTTCATGCCGACGGGCCTTGAGGAGTGTCGATGTCCCTACCGATCGCGAGGGCACCACATCCATAGCTATCGATCCCTCGCACTGTGCAGTGATCCCTCTCCATCTCCACAGGCCGCGAGGCCCTGGATTTCCATACCTACTTACAGGCATCCAGCGCACTAGGTGCCAACAGTTATCGGTAACTGTCGACACCCATCCCTGCCGAGAGCCATTGCTACCTCTCACTCGTGACCGTCAGCTGTGGCTTTTGCTCTGGGGCCAGTTTTGCCGTTTGGGAGCCATCAGAGAGCATCGATATCGATCACTCTCAAGACTGAGCGGCATCGATGCCTGTGCAAATCCAGGCCTATCGATAGGGTTCCATATTGATATCGATATCGAACCCTATTGATAGGTCCCCAAACCGCTCCTTCTCCGCAGGCAGGCAGAGCTTTGGCTCTGGAGACAATCTTGCTCTCCGGAGGCGACAACGACCATCCACACTGAGTGTTTTTCACGCCGACGGGCCTTGAGGAGTGTCGATGTCCCTACCGATCGCGAGGGCACCACATCCATAGCTATCGATACTTCGCACTACGCAGTGATCCCTCTCCATCTCCACAGGCCGCGAGGCCCTGGATTTCCATACCTACTTACAGGCATCCAGCACACTAGGTGCCAACAGTTATCGGTAACTGACGACATCCATCCCTGCCGAGAGCCATCGCTACCTCTCGCTCGTGACCGCCAGCTGTGGCTTTTGCTCTGGGGCCAGTTTTGCCCTTGGGAGCCATCAGAGAGCATCGATATCGATCACTCTCAAGATGGAGTGGCATCGATGCCTGTGCAAATCCAGGCCTATCGATAGGGTTCCATATCGATATCGAACCCTATTGATAGGTCCCGAAACCGCTCCTTCTCCACAGGCAGGCATAGCTTTGGCTCTGGGGCCGAAGCTGCTCTCGGGACATGACCACAACCATCCACACTGACCATTTTCACCCTGATGGGCCTTGAGGACTGTCGATGTCCCTACCGATCGCGAGGGCACCACATCCATAGCTATCGGTCCCTCGCACTACGCAGTGATCCCTCTCGATCTCCAGAGGCCGCGAGGCCCTGGATTTCCATACCTACTTACAGGCATCCAGCACACTAGGTGCCAACAGTTATCGGTAACTGTCGACATCCATCCTTGCCGAGAGCCATCGCTACCTCTCGCTCGTGACCGCCAGCTGTGGCTTTTGCTCTGGGGCCAGTTTTGCCCTTGGGAGCCATCAGAGAGCATCGATATCGATCACTCTCAAGATGGAGTGGCATCGATGCCTGTGCAAATCCAGGCCTATCGATAGGGTTCCATATTGATATCAATATCGAACCCTATTGATAGGTCCCCAAACCGCTCCTTCTCCACAGGCAGGCATAGCTTTGGCTCTGGGGCCGATGCTGCTCTCGGGACATGACCACGACCATCCACACTGAGTGTTTTTCACGCCGACGGGCCTTGAGGAGTGTCGATGTCCCTACCGATCGCGAGGGCACCACATCCATAGCTATCGATCCCTCGCACTACGCAGTCATCCCTCTCCATCTCCAGAGGCCGCGAGGCCCTGGATTTCCATACCTACTTACAGGCATCCAGCACACTAGGTGCCAACAGTTATCGGTAACTGTCGACATCCATCCTTGCCGAGAGCCATCGCTACCTCTCGCTCGTGACCGCCAGCTGTGGCTTTTGCTCTGGGGCCAGTTTTGCCGTTTGGGAGCCATCAAAGGGCATCGATATCGATCACTCTCAAGATCGAGTGGCATCGATGCCTGTGCAAATCCAGGCCTATCAATAGGATTCCATATCGATATCGAACCCTATTGATAGGTCCCGAAACCGCTCCTTCTACACAGGCAGGCATAGCTTTGGCTCTGGGGCCGATGCTGCTCTCAGGACATGACCACGACCATGCACACTGAGTGTTTTTCACGCCGACGGGCCTCGAGGACTGTGGATGTCCCTACCGATCGCAAGGGCACCACATCCATAGCTATCGATCCCTCGCACTACGCAGTCATCCCTCTCCATCTCCAGAGGCCGCGAGGCCCTGGATTTCCATACCTACTTACAGGCATCCAGCACACTAGGTGCCAACAGTTATCGGTAACTCTCGACATCCATCCCTGCCGAGAGCCATCGCTACCTCTCGCTCGTGACCGCCAGCTGTGGCTTTTGCTCTGGGGCCAGTTTTGCTGTTTGGGAGCCATCAGAGAGCATCGATATCGATCACTCTCAAGATGGAGTGGCATCGATGCCTTTCCAATTCCAGGCCTATCAATAGGGTTCCATATTGATATCGATATCGAACCCTTCCGATAGGTCCCCAAACCGCTCCTTCTACACAGGCAGCCATAGCTTTGCCTGTGGGGCCAATGCTGCTCTCGGGAGGCGACAACGACCATCCACACTGAGTGTTTTTCATGCTGACGGACCTTGAGGAGTGTCGATGTCCCTACCGATCGCGAGGGCACCACATCCATAGCTATCCATCCCTCGCACTATGCAGTCATCCCTCTCCATCTCCACAGGCCGCGAGGCCCTGGATTTCCATACCTACTTACAGGCATCCAGCGCACTAAGTGGCAACAGTTATCGGTAACTGTCGACATCCATCCCTGCCGAGAGCCATCGCTACCTCTCACTCGTGACCGCCAGCTGTGGCTTTTGCTCTGGGGCCAGTTTTGCTGTTTGGGAGCCATCAGAGAGCATGGATATCGATCACTCTCAAGACTGAGCGGCATCGATGCCTGTGCAAATCCAGGCCTATCGATAGGGTTCCATATTGATATCAATATCGAACCCTATTGATAGGTCCCCAAACTGCATCTTCTCCGCAGGCAGGCATAGCTTTGGCTCTGGAGACAATCTTGCTCTCCGGAGGCGACAACGACCATCCACACTGAGTGTTTTTCACGCCGACGGGCCTTGAGGACTGTCGATGTCCCTACCGATCGCGAGGGCACCACATCCATAGCTATCGGTCCCTCGCACTACGCAGTCATCCCTCTCCATCTCCAGAGGCCGCGAGGCCCTGGATTTCCATACCTACTTACAGGCATCCAGTGCACTAGGTGCCAACAGTTATCGGTAACTGACGACATCCATCCCTGCCGAGAGCCATTGCTACCTCTCACTCGTGACCGTCAGCTGTGGCTTTTGCTCTGGGGCCAGTTTTGCCCTTGGGAGCCATCAGAGAGCATTGATATCGATCACTCTCAAGATCGAGTGTCATCGATGCCTGTGCAAATCCAGGCCTATCGATAGGGTTCCATATTGATATCGATACTGAACCCTATTGATAGGTCCCCAAACCGCTCCTTCTCCGCAGGCAGCCATAGCTTTGGCTCTGGGGCCGATGCTGCTCCCGGGAGGCAAGGAGGACCATCCACACTGAGTGTTTTTCACGCCGACCTGCCTTGAGGAGTGTCGATGTCCCTACCGATCGCGAGGGCACCACATCCATAGCTATCGGTCCCTCGCACTATGCCGTGATCCCTCTCCATCTCCACAGGCCGCGAGGCCCTGGATTTCCATACCTACTTACAGGCATCCAGCGCACTAGGTGCCAACAGTTATCGGTAACTCTCGACTTCCATCCTTGCCGAGAGCCATCGCTACCTCTCGCTCGTGACCGCCAGCTGTGGCTTTTGCTCTGGGGCCAGTTTTGCCGTTTGGGAGCCATCAGAGAGCATTGATATCGATCACTCTCAAGATGGAGTGGCATCGATGCCTGTGCAAATCCAGGCCTATCGATAGGGTTCCATATTGATATTGATACTGAACCCTATTGATAGGTCCCCAAACCGCTTCTTCTACACAGGCAGCCATAGCTTTGGCTCTGGGGCCGATGCTGCTCCCGGGAGGCAAGGAGGACCATCCACACTGAGTGTTTTTCACGCCGACCTGCCTTGAGGAGTGTCGATGTCCCTACCGATCGCGAGGGCACCACATCCATAGCTATCGGTCCCTCGCACTACGCAGTGATCCCTCTCCATCTCCAGAGGCCGCGAGGCCCTGGATTTCCATACCTACTTAGAGGCATCCAGCGCACTAGGTGCCAACAGTTATCGGTAACTGTCGACATCCATCCTTGCTGAGAGCCATCGCTACCTCTCGCTCGTGACCGCCAGCTGTGGCTTTTGCTCTGGGGCCAGTTTTGCCCTTGGGAGCCATCAGAGAGCATCGATATCGATCACTCTCAAGATGGAGTGGCATCGATGCCTGTGCAAATCCAGGCCTATCGATAGGGTTCCATATTGATATCAATATCGAACCCTATTGATAGGTCCCCAAACCGCTCCTTCTCCGCAGGCAGGCAGAGCTTTGGCTCTGGGGCCGAATGCTGCTCTCAGGACATGACCACGACCATCCACACTGACCATTTTCACCCTGACGGGCCTTGAGGACTGTCGATGTCCCTACCGATCGTGAGGGCACCACATCCATAGCTATCGATACTTCGCACTATGCAGTGATCCCTCTCCATCTCCACAGGCCGCGAGGCCCTGGATTTCCATACCTACTTACAGGCATCCAGCACACTAGGTGCCAACAGTTATCGGTAACTGTCGACATCCATCCTTGCCGAGAGCCATCGCTACCTCTCGCTCGTGACCGCCAGCTGTGGTTTTTGCTCTGGGGCCAGTTTTGCCGTTTGGGAGCCATCAAAGGGCATCGATATCGATCACTCTCAAGATCAAGCGGCATTGATTCCTGTGCAAATCCAGACCTATCGATAGGGTTCCATATTGATATCGATATCGAACCCTATTGATAGGTCCCCAAACCGCTCCTTCTACACAGGCAGGCATAGCTTTGCCTGTGGGGCCAATGCTGCTCTTGGGAGGCGACAAAGACCATCCACACTGAGTGTTTTTCATGCCGACGGGCCTTGAGGAGTGTCGATGTCCCTACCGATCGCGAGGGCACCACATCCATAGCTATCGATCCCTCGCACTGTGCAGTGATCCCTCTCCATCTCCACAGGCCGCGAGGCCCTGGATTTCCATACCTACTTACAGGCATCCAGCGCACTAGGTGCCAACAGTTATCGGTAACTGTCGACACCCATCCCTGCCGAGAGCCATTGCTACCTCTCACTCGTGACCGTCAGCTGTGGCTTTTGCTCTGGGGCCAGTTTTGCCGTTTGGGAGCCATCAGAGAGCATCGATATCGATCACTCTCAAGACTGAGCGGCATCGATGCCTGTGCAAATCCAGGCCTATCGATAGGGTTCCATATTGATATCGATATCGAACCCTATTGATAGGTCCCCAAACCGCTCCTTCTCCGCAGGCAGGCAGAGCTTTGGCTCTGGAGACAATCTTGCTCTCCGGAGGCGACAACGACCATCCACACTGAGTGTTTTTCACGCCGACGGGCCTTGAGGAGTGTCGATGTCCCTACCGATCGCGAGGGCACCACATCCATAGCTATCGATACTTCGCACTACGCAGTGATCCCTCTCCATCTCCAGAGGCCGCGAGGCCCTGGATTTCCATACCTACTTACAGGCATCCAGCACACTAGGTGCCAACAGTTATCGGTAACTGACGACATCCATCCCTGCCGAGAGCCATCGCTACCTCTCGCTCGTGACCGCCAGCTGTGGCTTTTGCTCTGGGGCCAGTTTTGCCCTTGGGAGCCATCAGAGAGCATCGATATCGATCACTCTCAAGATGGAGTGGCATCGATGCCTGTGCAAATCCAGGCCTATCGATAGGGTTCCATATCGATATCGAACCCTATTGATAGGTCCCGAAACCGCTCCTTCTCCACAGGCAGGCATAGCTTTGGCTCTGGGGCCGAAGCTGCTCTCGGGACATGACCACAACCATCCACACTGACCATTTTCACCCTGATGGGCCTTGAGGACTGTCGATGTCCCTACCGATCGCGAGGGCACCACATCCATAGCTATCGGTCCCTCGCACTACGCAGTGATCCCTCTCGATCTCCAGAGGCCGCGAGGCCCTGGATTTCCATACCTACTTACAGGCATCCAGCACACTAGGTGCCAACAGTTATCGGTAACTGTCGACATCCATCCTTGCCGAGAGCCATCGCTACCTCTCGCTCGTGACCGCCAGCTGTGGCTTTTGCTCTGGGGCCAGTTTTGCCCTTGGGAGCCATCAGAGAGCATCGATATCGATCACTCTCAAGATGGAGTGGCATCGATGCCTGTGCAAATCCAGGCCTATCGATAGGGTTCCATATTGATATCAATATCGAACCCTATTGATAGGTCCCCAAACCGCTCCTTCTCCACAGGCAGGCATAGCTTTGGCTCTGGGGCCGATGCTGCTCTCGGGACATGACCACGACCATCCACACTGAGTGTTTTTCACGCCGACGGGCCTTGAGGAGTGTCGATGTCCCTACCGATCGCGAGGGCACCACATCCATAGCTATCGATCCCTCGCACTACGCAGTCATCCCTCTCCATCTCCAGAGGCCGCGAGGCCCTGGATTTCCATACCTACTTACAGGCATCCAGCACACTAGGTGCCAACAGTTATCGGTAACTGTCGACATCCATCCTTGCCGAGAGCCATCGCTACCTCTCGCTCGTGACCGCCAGCTGTGGCTTTTGCTCTGGGGCCAGTTTTGCCGTTTGGGAGCCATCAAAGGGCATCCATATCGATCACTCTCAAGATCGAGTGGCATCGATGCCTGTGCAAATCCAGGCCTATCGATAGGGTTCCATATTGATATCGATATCGAACCCTATTGATAGGTCCCCAAACCGCTCCTTCTCCGCAGGCAGGCATAGCTTTGGCTCTGGGGCCGATGCTGGTCCCGGGAGGCAAGGAGGACCATCCACACTGAGTGTTTTTCACGCCGACGGGCCTTGAGGAGTGTTGATGTCCCTACCGATCGCGAGGGCACCACATCCATAGCTATCGGTCCCTCGCACTACGCAGTGATCCCTCTCCATCTCCACAGGCCGCGAGGCCCTGGATTTCCATACCTACTTACAGGCATCCAGCGCACTAGGTGCCAACAGTTATCGGTAACTCTCGACTTCCATCCTTGCCGAGAGCCATCGCTACCTCTCGCTCGTGACCGCCAGCTGTGGCTTTTGCTCTGGGGCCAGTTTTGCCGTTTGGGAGCCATCAGAGAGCATTGATATCGATCACTCTCAAGATGGAGTGGCATCGATGCCTGTGCAAATCCAGGCCTATCGATAGGGTTCCATATTGATATCGATACTGAACCCTATTGATAGGTCCCCAAACCGCTCCTTCTACACAGGCAGCCATAGCTTTGGCTCTGGGGCCGATGCTGCTCCCGGGAGGCAAGGAGGACCATCCACACTGAGTGTTTTTCACGCCGACCTGCCTTGAGGAGTGTCGATGTCCCTACCGATCGCGAGGGCACCACATCCATAGCTATCGGTCCCTCGCACTATGCCGTGATCCCTCTCCATCTCCAGAGGCCGCGAGGCCCTGGATTTCCATACCTACTTACAGGCATCCAGCGCACTAGGTGCCAACAGTTATCGGTAACTGTCGACATCCATCCTTGCCGAGAGCCATCGCTACCTCTCGCTCGTGACCGCCAGCTGTGGCTTTTGCTCTGGGGCCAGTTTTGCCCTTGGGAGCCATCAGAGAGCATCGATATCGATCACTCTCAAGATTGAGTGGCATCGATGCCTGTGCAAATCCAGGCCTATCGATAGGGTTCCATATTGATATCAATATCGAACCCTATTGATAGGTCCCCAAACCGCTCCTTCTCCGCAGGCAGGCAGAGCTTTGGCTCTGGGGCCGAATGCTGCTCTCAGGACATGACCACGACCATCCACACTGACCATTTTCACCCTGACGGGCCTTGAGGACTGTCGATGTCCCTACCGATCGTGAGGGCACCACATCCATAGCTATCGATACTTCGCACTATGCAGTGATCCCTCTCCATCTCCACAGGCCGCGAGGCCCTGGATTTCCATACCTACTTACAGGCATCCAGCACACTAGGTGCCAACAGTTATCGGTAACTGTCGACATCCATCCTTGCCGAGAGCCATCGCTACCTCTCGCTCGTGACCGCCAGCTGTGGTTTTTGCTCTGGGGCCAGTTTTGCCGTTTGGGAGCCATCAAAGGGCATCGATATCGATCACTCTCAAGATCGAGCGGCATTGATGCCTGTGCAAATCCAGGCCTATCGATAGGGTTCCATATTGATATCGATATCGAACCCTATTGATAGGTCCCCAAACCGCTCCTTCTACACAGGCAGGCATAGCTTTGCCTGTGGGGCCAATGCTGCTCTCGGGAGGCGACAACGACCATCCACACTGAGTGTTTTTCATGCCGACGGGCCTTGAGGACTGTCGATGTCCCTACCGATCGCGAGGGCACCACATCCATAGCTATCGATCCCTCGCACTGTGCAGTGATCCCTCTCCATCTCCACAGGCCGCGAGGCCCTGGATTTCCATACCTACTTACAGGCATCCAGCGCACTAGGTGCCAACAGTTATCGGTAACTGTCGACACCCATCCCTGCCGAGAGCCATTGCTACCTCTCACTCGTGACCGTCAGCTGTGGCTTTTGCTCTGGGGCCAGTTTTGCCGTTTGGGAGCCATCAGAGAGCATCGATATCGATCACTCTCAAGACTGAGCGGCATCGATGCCTGTGCAAATCCAGGCCTATCGATAGGGTTCCATATTGATATCGATATCGAACCCTATTGATAGGTCCCCAAACCGCTCCTTCTCCGCAGGCAGGCATAGCTTTGGCTCTGGAGACAATCTAGCTCTCCGGAGGCGACAACGACCATCCACACTGAGTGTTTTTCACGCCGACGGGCCTTGAGGAGTGTCGATGTCCCTACCGATCGCGAGGGCACCACATCCATAGCTATCGATACTTCGCACTACGCAGTGATCCCTCTCCATCTCCAGAGGCCGCGAGGCCCTGGATTTCCATACCTACTTACAGGCATCCAGCACACTAGGTGCCAACAGTTATCGGTAACTGACGACATCCATCCCTGCCGAGAGCCATCGCTACCTCTCGCTCATGACCGCCAGCTGTGGCTTTTGCTCTGGGGCCAGTTTTGCCCTTGGGAGCCATCAGA
Organism: Dromaius novaehollandiae; assembly: GCF_036370855.1. Classification (NCBI taxonomy): domain Eukaryota; kingdom Metazoa; phylum Chordata; class Aves; order Casuariiformes; family Dromaiidae; genus Dromaius; species Dromaius novaehollandiae. The sequence goes on along the minus strand of NC_088100.1, from coordinate 47,957,199 downwards.
GAGCATCGATATCGATCACTCTCAAGATGGAGTGGCATCGATGCCTGTGCAAATCCAGGCCTATCGATAGGGTTCCATATCGATATCGAACCCTATTGATAGGTCCCCAAACCGCTCCTTCTCCACAGGCAGGCATAGCTTTGGCTCTGGGGCCGAAGCTGCTCTCGGGACATGACCACAACCATCCACACTGACCATTTTCACCCTGATGGGCCTTGAGGAGTGTCGATGTCCCTACCGATCGCGAGGGCACCACATCCATAGCTATCCATCCCTCGCACTACGCAGTGATCCCTCTCCATCTCCAGAGGCCGCGAGGCCCTGGATTTCCATACCTACTTACAGGCATCCAGCACACTAGGTGCCAACAGTTATCGGTAACTGTCGACATCCATCCTTGCTGAGAGCCATCGCTACCTCTCGCTCGTGACCGCCAGCTGTGGCTTTTGCTCTGGGGCCAGTTTTGCCCTTGGGAGCCATCAGAGAGCATCGATATCGATCACTCTCAAGATCGAGTGGCATCGATGCCTGTGCAAATCCAGGCCTATCGATAGGGTTCCATATTGATATCAATATCGAACCCTATTGATAGGTCCCCAAACCGCTCCTTCTACACAGGCAGCCATAGCTTTGGCTCTGGGGCCGAAGCTGCTCTCGGGACATGACCACAACCATCCACACTGACCATTTTCACCCTGACGGGACTTCAGGACTGTCGATGTCCCTACCGATCGTGAGGGCACCACATCCATAGCTATCGATCCCTCGCACTACGCAGTCATCCCTCTCCATCTCCAGAGGCCGCGAGGCCCTGGATTTCCATACCTATTTACAGGCATCCAGCGCACTAGGTGCCAACAGTTATCGGTAACTGTCGACATCCATCCTTGCCGAGAGCCATCGCTACCTCTCGCTCGTGACCGCCAGCTGTGGCTTTTGCTCTGGGGCCAGTTTTGCCGTTTGGGAGCCATCAAAGGGCATCCATATCGATCACTCTCAAGATCGAGTGGCATCGATGCCTGTGCAAATCCAGGCCTATCGATAGGGTTCCATATTGATATCGATATCGAACCCTTCCGATAGGTCCCCTAACCGCTCCTTCTACACAGGCAGCCATAGCTTTGCCTGTGGGGCCAATGCTGCTCTCGGGAGGCGACAACGACCATCCACACTGAGTGTTTTTCACGCCGACCTGCCTTGAGGAGTGTCGATGTCCCTACCGATCGCGAGGGCACCACATCCATAGCTATCGGTCCCTCGCACTACGCAGTGATCCCTCTCCATCTCCACAGGCCGCGAGGCCCTGGATTTCCATACCTACTTACAGGCATCCAGCGCACTAGGTGCCAACAGTTATCAGGAACTGTCGACATCCATCCTTGCCGAGAGCCATCGCTACCTCTCGCTCGTGACCGCCAGCTGTGGCTCTTGCTCTGGGGCCAGTTTTGCCCTTGCGAGCCATCAAAGGGCATCGATATCGATCACTCTCAAGATGGAGTTGCATCGATGCCTGTCCAATTCCAGGCCTATCAATAGGGTTCCATATTGATATCGAACCCTATTGATAGGTCCCCAAACCGCTCCTTCTCTGCAGGCAGGCATAGCTTTGGCTGTGGGGCTGAATGCTGCTCTCGGGACATGACCACGACCATCCACACTGACCATTTTCACCCTGATGGGCCTTGAGGAGTGTCGATGTCCCTACCGATCGCGAGGGCACCACATCCATAGCTATCGATCCCTCGCACTGTGCAGTGATCCCTCTCCATCTCCACAGGCCGCGAGGCCCTGGATTTCCATACCTACTTAGAGGCATCCAGCGCACTAGGTGCCAACAGTTATCGGTAACTGTCGACACCCATCCCTGCCGAGAGCCATTGCTACCTCTCGCTCGTGACCGCCAGCTGTGGCTTTTGCTCTGGGGCCAGTTTTGCCCTTGCGAGCCATCAGAGAGCATCGATATCGATCACTCTCAAGATTGCTAGGCATCGATGCCTTTCCAATTCCAGGCCTATCAATAGGGTTCCATATCGATATCGAACCCTTCCGATAGGTCCCCAAACCGCTCCTTCTCCACAGGCAGGCATAGCTTTGCCTGTGGGGCCAATGCTGCTCTCGGGAGGCGACAACGACCATCCACACTGAGTGTTTTTCACGCCGACGGGCCTTGAGGAGTGTCGATGTCCCTACCGATCGCGAGGGCACCACATCCATAGCTATCGATACTTCGCACTACGCAGTGATCCCTCTCCATCTCCACAGGCCGCGAGGCCCTGGATTTCCATACCTACTTAGAGGCATCCAGCACACTAGGTGCCAACAGTTATCGGTAACTGACGACATCCATCCCTGCCGAGAGCCATCGCTACCTCTCGCTCGTGACCGCCAGCTGTGGCTTTTGCTCTGGGGCCAGTTTTGCCCTTGGGAGCCATCAGAGAGCATCGATATCGATCACTCTCAAGATGGAGTGGCATTGATGCCTGTGCAAATCCAGGCCTATCGATAGGGTTCCATATCGATATCGAACCCTATTGATAGGTCCCGAAACCGCTCCTTCTCCACAGGCAGCCATAGCTTTGGCTCTGGGGCCGAAGCTGCTCTCGGGACATGACCACAACCATCCACACTGACCATTTTCACCCTGATGGGCCTTGAGGAGTGTCGATGTCCCTACCGATCGTGAGGGCACCACATCCATAGCTATCGGTCCCTCGCACTACGCAGTCATCCCTCTCCATCTCCAGAGGCCGCAAGGCCCTGGATTTCCATACCTACTTACAGGCATCCAGCACACTAGGTGCCAACAGTTATCGGTAACTGTCGACATCCATCCTTGCTGAGAGCCATCACTACCTCTCGCTCGTGACCGCCAGCTGTGGCTTTTGCTCTGGGGCCAGTTTTGCCCTTGGGAGCCATCAGAGAGCATCGATATCGATCACTCTCAAGATGGAGTGGCATCGATGCCTGTGCAAATCCAGGCCTATCGATAGGGTTCCATATTGATATCAATATCGAACCCTATTGATAGGTCCCCAAACCGCTCCTTCTACACAGGCAGCCATAGCTTTGGCTCTGGGGCCGAAGCTGCTCTCGGGACATGACCACAACCATCCACACTGACCATTTTCACCCTGACGGGACTTCAGGACTGTCGATGTCCCTACCGATCGTGAGGGCACCACATCCATAGCTATCGGTCCCTCGCACTACGCAGTGATCCCTCTCCATCTCCAGAGGCCGCAAGGCCCTGGATTTCCATACCTACTTACAGGCATCCAGCGCACTAGGTGCCAACAGTTATCGGTAACTGTCGACATCCATCCTTGCCGAGAGCCATCGCTACCTCTCGCTCGTGACCGCCAGCTGTGGCTTTTGCTCTGGGGCCAGTTTTGCCGTTTGGGAGCTATCAAAGGGCATCCATATCGATCACTCTCAAGATCGAGTGGCATCGATGCCTGTGCAAATCCAGGCCTATCGATAGGGTTCCATATTGATATCGATATCGAACCCTTCCGATAGGTCCCCAAACCGCTCCTTCTACACAGGCAGCCATAGCTTTGCCTGTGGGGCCAATGCTGCTCTCGGGAGGCGACAACGACCATCCACACTGAGTGTTTTTCATGCCGACGGACCTTGAGGAGTGTCGATGTCCCTACCAATTGCGAGGGCACCACATCCATAGCTATCGATCCCTCGCACTATGCAGTGATCCCTCTCCATCTCCAGAGGCCGCGAGGCCCTGGATTTCCATACCTACTTACAGGCATCCAGCGCACTAAGTGGAAACAGTTACCGGTAACTGTCGACATCCATCCCTGCCGAGAGCCATCGCTACCTCTCACTCGTGACCGCCAGCTGTGGCTTTTGCTCTGGGGCCAGTTTTGCTGTTTGGGAGCCATCAGAGAGCATCAATATCGATCACTCTCAAGATTGAGTGGCATCGATGCCTGTGCAAATCCAGGCCTATCGATAGGGTTCCATATTGATATCGATACTGAACCCTATTGATAGGTCCCCAAACCGCTCCTTCTCCGCAGGCAGGCATAGCTTTGGCTCTGGGGCCGATGCTGCTCTCGGGAGGCAAGGAGGACCATCCACACTGAGTGTTTTTCATGCCGACCTGCCTTGAGGAGTGTCGATGTCCCTACCGATCGCGAGGGCACCACATCCATAGCTATCGGTCCCTCGCACTACGCAGTCATCCCTCTCCATCTCCACAGGCCGCGAGGCCCTGGATTTCCATACCTACTTACAGGCATCCAGCGCACTAGGTGCCAACAGTTATCAGGAACTGTCAACATCCATCCTTGCCGAGAGCCATCGCTACCTCTCGCTCGTGACCGCCAGCTGTGGCTCTTGCTCTGGGGCCAGTTTTGCCCTTGCGAGCCATCAAAGGGCATCGATATCGATCACTCTCAAGATGGAGTTGCATCGATGCCTGTCCAATTCCAGGCCTATCAATAGGGTTCCATATTGATATCGAACCCTATTGATAGGTCCCCAAACCGCTCCTTCTCTGCAGGCAGGCATAGCTTTGGCTCTGGGGCTGAATGCTGCTCTCGGGACATGACCACGACCATCCACACTGACCATTTTTCACCCTGATGGGCCTTGAGGAGTGTCGATGTCCCTACCGATCGTGAGGGCACCACATCCATAGCTATCGATCCCTCGCACTACGCAGTCATCCCTCTCCATCTCCAGAGGCCGCGAGGCCCTGGATTTCCATACCTACTTACAGGCATCCAGCACACTAGGTGCCAACAGTTATCGGTAACTGACGACATCCATCCCTGCCGAGAGCCATCGCTACCTCTCGCTCGTGACCGCCAGCTGTGGCTTTTGCTCTGGGGACAGTTTTGCCCTTGCGAGCCATCAGAGAGCATCGATATCGATCACTCTCAAGATTGCGTGGCATCGATGCCTTTCCAATTCCAGGCCTATCAATAGGGTTCCATATTGATATCGAACCCTATTGATAGGTCCCCGAACCGCTCCTTCTACACAGGCAGGCATAGCTTTGCCTGTGGGGCCAATGCTGCTCTCGGGAGGCGACAACGACCATCCACACTGAGTGTTTTTCATGCCGACGGGCCTTGAGGAGTGTCGATGTCCCTACCGATCGCGAGGGCACCACATCCATAGCTATCGATCCCTCGCACTGTGCAGTGATCCCTCTCCATCTCCACAGGCCGCGAGGCCCTGGATTTCCATACCTACTTACAGGCATCCAGCGCACTAAGTGGCAACAGTTATCGGTAACTGTCGACACCCATCCCTGCCGAGAGCCATTGCTACCTCTCACTCGTGACCGTCAGCTGTGGCTTTTGCTCTGGGGCCAGTTTTGCCGTTTGGGAGCCATCAGAGAGCATCGATATCGATCACTCTCAAGACTGAGCGGCATCGATGCCTGTGCAAATCCAGGCCTATCGATAGGGTTCCATACTGATATCGATATCGAACCCTATTGATAGGTCCCCAAACCGCTCCTTCTCCGCAGGCAGGCATAGCTTTGGCTCTGGAGACAATCTAGCTCTCGGGAGGCGACAACGACCATCCACACTGAGTGTTTTTCACGCCGACGGGCCTTGAGGAGTGTTGATGTCCCTACCGATCGCGAGGGCACCACATCCATAGCTATCGATCCCTCGCACTATGCAGTGATCCCTCTCCATCTCCAGAGGCCGCGAGGCCCTGGATTTCCATACCTACTTACAGGCATCCAGCACACTAGGTGCCAACAGTTATCGGTAACTGACGACATCCATCCCTGTCGAGAGCCATCGCTACCTCTCACTCGTGACCGCCAGCTGTGGCTTTTGCTCTGGGGCCAGTTTTGCCCTTGGGAGCCATCAAAGGGCATCGATATCGATCACTCTCAAGATGGAGTGGCATCGATGCCTGTCCAATTCCAGGCCTATCAATAGGGTTCCATATTGATATCGAACCCTATTGATAGGTCCCCAAACCGCTCCTTCTCCGCAGGCAGCCATAGCTTTGCCTGTGGGGCCGATGCTGCTCTCAGGACATGACCACGACCATCCACACTGACCATTTTTCACCATGATGGGCCTTGAGGACTGTCGATGTCCCTACCGATCGTGAGGGCACCACATCCATAGCTATCGATCCCTCGCACTACGCAGTCATCCCTCTCCATCTCCACAGGCCGCGAGGCCCTGGATTTCCATACCTACTTACAGGCATCCAGCGCACTAGGTGCCAACAGTTATCGGTAACTCTCGACTTCCATCCTTGCTGAGAGCCATCGCTACCTCTCGCTCGTGACCGCCAGCTGTGGCTTTTGCTCTGGGGCCAGTTTTGCCCTTGGGAGCCATCAGAGAGCATCGATATCGATCACTCTCAAGATCGAGTGGCATCGATGCCTGTGCAAATCCAGGCCTATCGTTAGGGTTCCATATTGATATCAATATCGAACCCTATTGATAGGTCCCCAAACCGCTCCTTCTACACAGGCAGCCATAGCTTTGGCTCTGGGGCCGAATGCTGCTCTCAGGACATGACCACGACCATCCACACTGAGTGTTTTTCATGCCGACGGGCCTTGAGGAGTGTCGATGTCCCTACCGATCGCGAGGGCACCACATCCATAGCTATCGATACTTCGCACTATGCAGTGATCCCTCTCCATCTCCAGAGGCCGCGAGGCCCTGGATTTCCATACCTACTTACAGGCATCCAGCACACTAGGTGCCAACAGTTATCGGTAACTCTCGACATCCATCCTTGCCGAGAGCCATCGCTACCTCTCGCTCGTGACCGCCAGCTGTGGTTTTTGCTCTGGGGCCAGTTTTGCCGTTTGGGAGCCATCAAAGGGCATCGATATCGATCACTCTCAAGATGGAGCGGCATTGATGCCTGTGCAAATCCAGGCCTATCGATAGGGTTCCATATTGATATCGATATCGAACCCTATTGATAGGTCCCGAAACCGCTCCTTCTACACAGGCAGGCATAGCTTTGCCTGTGGGGCCAATGCTGCTCACGGGAGGCGACAACGACCATCCACACTGAGTGTTTTTCATGCTGACGGGCCTTGAGGAGTGTCGATGTCCGTACCGATCGCGCGGGCACCACATCCATAGCTATCGATCCCTCGCACTGTGCAGTGATCCCTCTCCATCTCCACAGGCCGCGAGGCCCTGGATTTCCATACCTACTTAGAGGCATCCAGCGCACTAGGTGCCAACAGTTATCGGTAACTGTCGACATCCATCCCTGCCGAGAGCCATCGCTACCTCTCGCTCGTGACCGCCAGCTGTGGCTTTTGCTCTGGGGTCAGTTTTGCCCTTGGGAGCCATCAGAGAGCATCGATATCGATCACTCTCAAGATCGAGTGGCATCGATGCCTGTCTAATTCCAGGCCTATCGATATGGCTCCATATTGATATCGAACCCTATTGATAGGTCCCCAAACCGCTCCTTCTACACAGGCAGGCAGAGCTTTGGCTCTGGGGCCGAATGCTGCTCTCAGGACATGACCACAACCATCCACACTGACCATTTTCACCCTGACGGGCCTTGAGGACTGTCGATGTCCCTACCGATCGTGAGGGCACCACATCCATAGCTATCGGTCCCTCGCACTACGCAGTGATCCCTCTCCATCTCCAGAGGCCGCGAGGCCCTGGATTTCCATACCTACTTACAGGCATCCAGCACACTAGGTGCCAACAGTTATCGGTAACTGTCGACATCCATCCTTGCTGAGAGCCATCGCTACCTCTCACTCGTGACCGCCAGCTGTGGCTTTTGCTCTGGGGCCAGTTTTGCCCTTGGGAGCCATCAGAGAGCATGGATATCGATCACTCTCAAGACTGAGCGGCATCGATGCCTGTGCAAATCCAGGCCTATCGATAGGGTTCCATATTGATATCAATATCGAACCCTATTGATAGGTCCCCGAACCGCTCCTTCTCCGCAGGCAGCCATAGCTTTGGCTCTGGAGACAATCTTGCTCTCCGGAGGCGACAACGACCATCCACACTGAGTGTTTTTCACGCCGACGGGCCTTGAGGACTGTCGATGTCCCTACCGATCGCAAGGGCACCACATCCATAGCTATCGGTCCCTCGCACTGTGCAGTGATCCCTCTCCATCTCCACAGGCCGCGAGGCCCTGGATTTCCATACCTACTTACAGGCATCCAGCACACTAGGTGCCAACAGTTATCGGTAACTGTCGACATCCATCCCTGCTGAGGGCCATCGCTACCTCTCGCTCGTGACCGCCAGCTGTGGCTTTTGCTCTGGGGCCAGTTTTGCCCTTGGGAGCCATCAGAGAGCATCGATATCGATCACTCTCAAGATGGAGTGGCATCGATGCCTGTGCAAATCCAGGCCTATCGATAGGGTTCCATATCGATATCGAACCCTATTGATAGGTCCCCAAACCGCTCCTTCTCCACAGGCAGGCAGAGCTTTGGCTCTGGGGCCGAAGCTGCTCTCGGGACATGACCACAACCATCCACACTGACCATTTTCACCCTGATGGGCCTTGAGGACTGTCGATGTCCCTACCGATCGTGAGGGCACCACATCCATAGCTATCGGTCCCTCGCACTACGCAGTGATCCCTCTCCATCTCCACAGGCCGCGAGGCCCTGGATTTCCATACCTACTTACAGGCATCCAGCACACTAGGTGCCAACAGTTATCGGTAACTGTCGACATCCATCCCTGCTGAGGGCCATCGCTACCTCTCGCTCGTGACCGCCAGCTGTGGCTTTTGCTCTGGGGCCAGTTTTGCCCTTGGGAGCCATCAGAGAGCATCGATATCGATCACTCTCAAGATGGAGTGGCATCGATGCCTGTGCAAATCCAGGCCTATCGATAGGGTTCCATATCGATATCGAACCCTATTGATAGGTCCCCAAACCGCTCCTTCTCCACAGGCAGCCATAGCTTTGGCTCTGGGGCCGAAGCTGCTCTCGGGACATGACCACAACCATCCACACTGACCATTTTCACCCTGATGGGCCTTGAGGACTGTCGATGTCCCTACCGATCGTGAGGGCACCACATCCATAGCTATCGGTCCCTCGCACTACGCAGTGATCCCTCTCCATCTCCAGAGGCCGCGAGGCCCTGGATTTCCATACCTACTTACAGGCATCCAGCACACTAGGTGCCAACAGTTATCGGTAACTCTCGACATCCATCCCTGCCGAGAGCCATCGCTACCTCTCGCTCGTGACCGCCAGCTGTGGCTTTTGCTCTGGGGCCAGTTTTGCCCTTGGGAGCCATCAGAGAGCATCGATATCGATCACTCTCAAGATGGAGTGGCATCGATGCCTGTGCAAATCCAGGCCTATCGATAGGGTTCCATATTGATATCAATATCGAACCCTATTGATAGGTCCCCAAACCGCTCCTTCTCCACAGGCAGGCATAGCTTTGGCTCTGGGGCCGAAGCTGCTCTCGGGACATGACCACAACCATCCACACTGACCATTTTCACCCTGACGGGCCTTGAGGACTGTCGATGTCCCTACCGATCGTGAGGGCACCACATCCATAGCTATCGATCCCTCGCACTACGCAGTCATCCCTCTCCATCTCCACAGGCCGCGAGGCCCTGGATTTCCATACCTACTTACAGGCATCCAGCACACTAGGTGCCAACAGTTATCGGTAACTCTCGACATCCATCCTTGCTGAGAGCCATCGCTACCTCTCGCTCGTGACCGCCAGCTGTGGCTTTTGCTCTGGGGCCAGTTTTGCCCTTGGGAGCCATCAGAGAGCATCGATATCGATCACTCTCAAGATGGAGTGGCATCGATGCCTGTGCAAATCCAGGCCTATCGATAGGGTTCCATATTGATATCAATATCGAACCCTATTGATAGGTCCCCAAACCGCTCCTTCTCCACAGGCAGGCATAGCTTTGGCTCTGGGGCCGAAGCTGCTCTCGGGAGGCGACAACGACCATCCACACTGAGTGTTTTTCATGCCAACGGACCTTGAGGAGTGTCGATGTCCCTACCAATTGCGAGGGCACCACATCCATAGCTATCGATCCCTCGCACTATGCAGTGATCCCTCTCCATCTCCAGAGGCCGCGAGGCCCTGGATTTCCATACCTACTTACAGGCATCCAGCGCACTAAGTGGCAACAGTTATCGGTAACTGTCGACATCCATCCCTGCCGAGAGCCATCGCTACCTCTCACTCGTGACCGCCAGCTGTGGCTTTTGCTCTGGGGCCAGTTTTGCTGTTTGGGAGCCATCAGAGAGCATGGATATCGATCACTCTCAAGACTGAGCGGCATCGATGCCTGTGCAAATCCAGGCCTATCGATAGGGTTCCATATTGATATCAATATCGAACCCTATTGATAGGTCCCCAAACTGCTCCTTCTCCGCAGGCAGCCATAGCTTTGGCTCTGGAGACAATCTTGCTCTCCGGAGGCAACAACGACCATCCACACTGAGTGTTTTTCACGCCGACGGGCCTTGAGGAGTGTCGATGTCCCTACCGATCGCGAGGGCACCACATCCATAGCTATCGGTCCCTCGCACTACGCAGTCATCCCTTTCCATCTCCAGAGGACGCGAGGCCCTGGATTTCCATACCTACTTACAGGCATCCAGCACACTAGGTGCCAACAGTTATCGGTAACTCTCGACATCCATCCCTGCCGAGAGCCATCGCTACCTCTCGCTCGTGACCGCCAGCTGTGGCTTTTGCTCTGGGGCCAGTTTTGCCCTTGGGAGCCATCAGAGAGCATCGATATCGATCACTCTCAAGATGGAGTGGCATCGATGCCTGTCCAATTCCAGGCCTATCGATAGGGTTCCATATTCATATCAATATCGAACCCTATTGATAGGTCCCCAAACCGCTCCTTCTCCGCAGGCAGGCAGAGCTTTGGCTCTGGGGCCGAATGCTGCTCTCAGGACATGACCACGACCATCCACACTGACCATTTTCACCCTGACGGGCCTTGAGGAGTGTCGATGTCCCTACCAATCGTGAGGGCACCACATCCATAGCTATCGATACTTCGCACTACGCAGTGATCCCTCTCCATCTCCACAGGCCGCGAGGCCCTGGATTTCCATACCTACTTACAGGCATCCAGCACACTAGGTGCCAACAGTTATCGGTAACTGTCGACATCCATCCCTGCCGAGAGCCATCGCTACCTCTCGCTCGTGACCGCCAGCTGTGGCTTTTGCTCTGGGGCCAGTTTTGCCCTTGGGAGCCATCAGAGAGCATCGATATCGATCACTCTCAAGATGGAGTGGCATCGATGCCTGTGCAAATCCAGGCCTATCGATAGGGTTCCATATTGATATCAATATCGAACCCTATTGATAGGTCCCCAAACCGCTCCTTCTCCACAGGCAGGCATAGCTTTGGCTCTGGGGCCGATGCTGCTCTCGGGACATGACCACAACCATCCACACTGACCATTTTTCACCCTGACGGGCCTTGAGGACTGTCGATGTCCCTACCGATCGTGAGGGCACCACATCCATAGCTATTGATCCCTCGCACTACGCAGTCATCCCTCTCCATCTCCAGAGGCCGCGAGGCCCTGGATTTCCATACCTACTTACAGGCATCCAGCACACTAGGTGCCAACAGTTATCGGTAACTGTCGACATCCATCCTTGCCGAGAGCCATCGCTACCTCTCGCTCGTGACCGCCAGCTGTGGCTTTTGCTCTGGGGCCAGTTTTGCCGTTTGGGAGCCATCAGAGAGCATCGATATCGATCACTCTCAAGATGGAGTGGCATCGATGCCTGTGCAAATCCAGGCCTATCGATAGGGTTCCATATTGATATCGATATCGAACCCTTCCGATAGGTCCCCAAACCGCTCCTTCTACACAGGCAGCCATAGCTTTGCCTGTGGGGCCAATGCTGCTCTCGGGAGGCGACAACGACCATCCACACTGAGTGTTTTTCATGCCGACGGACCTTGAGGAGTGTCGATGTCCCTACCGATCGCGAGGGCACCACATCCATAGCTATCGATACTTCGCACTATGCAGTGATCCCTCTCCATCTCCACAGGCCGCGAGGCCCTGGATTTCCATACCTACTTACAGGCATCCAGCGCACTAGGTGCCAACAGTTATCGGTAACTCTCGACATCCATCCTTGCTGAGAGCCATCGCTACCTCTCGCTCGTGACTGCCAGCTGTGGCTTTTGCTCTGGGGCCAGTTTTGCCGTTTGGGAGCCATCAGAGAGCATCGATATCGATCACTCTCAAGATGGAGTGGCATCGATGCCTGTGCAAATCCAGGCCTATCGTTAGGGTTCCATATTGATATCAATATCGAACCCTATTGATAGGTCCCCAAACCGCTCCTTCTACACAGGCAGCCATAGCTTTGGCTCTGGGGCCGAATGCTGCTCTCAGGACATGACCACGACCATCCACACTGAGTGTTTTTCATGCCGACGGGCCTTGAGGAGTGTCGATGTCCCTACCGATCGCGAGGGCACCACATCCATAGCTATCGATACTTCGCACTATGCAGTGATCCCTCTCCATCTCCACAGGCCGCGAGGCCCTGGATTTCCATACCTACTTACAGGCATCCAGCACACTAGGTGCCAACAGTTATCAGGAACTCTCGACATCCATCCTTGCCGAGAGCCATCGCTAACTCTCGCTCGTGACCGCCAGCTGTGGTTTTTGCTCTGGGGCCAGTTTTGCCGTTTGGGAGCCATCAAAGGGCATCGATATCGATCACTCTCAAGATGGAGCGGCATTGATGCCTGTGCAAATCCAGGCCTATCGATAGGGTTCCATATTGATATCGATATCGAACCCTATTGATAGGTCCCGAAACCGCTCCTTCTACACAGGCAGGCATAGCTTTGCCTGTGGGGCCAATGCTGCTCACGGGAGGCGACAACGACCATCCACACTGAGTGTTTTTCATGCCGACGGGCCGTGAGGAGTGTCGATGTCCGTACCGATCGCGCGGGCACCACATCCATAGCTATCGATCCCTCGCACTGTGCAGTGATCCCTCTCCATCTCCACAGGCCGCGAGGCCCTGGATTTCCATACCTACTTAGAGGCATCCAGCGCACTAGGTGCCAACAGTTATCGGTAACTGTCGACATCCATCCCTGCCGAGAGCCATTGCTACCTCTCACTCGTGACCGTCAGCTGTGGCTTTTGCTCTGGGGCCAGTTTTGCCGTTTGGGAGCCATCAGAGAGCATCGATATCGATCACTCTCAAGACTGAGCGGCATTGATGCCTGTGCAAATCCAGGCCTATCGATAGGGTTCCATATTGATATCGATATCGAACCCTTCCGATAGGTCCCCAAACCGCTCCTTCTCCTCAGGCAGGCAGAGCTTTGGCTCTGGAGACAATCATGCTCTCCGTAGGCGACAACGACCATCCACACTGAGTGTTTTTCATGCCGACGGGCCTTGAGGAGTGTCGATGTCCCTACCGATCGCGAGGGCACCACATCCATAGCTATCGATACTTCGCACTACGCAGTGATCCCTCTCCATCTCCACAGGCCGCGAGGCCCTGGATTTCCATACCTATTTACAGGCATCCAGCACACTAGGTGCCAACAGTTATCGGTAACTGTCGACATCCATCCCTGCCGAGAGCCATCGCTACCTCTCGCTCGTGACCGCCAGCTGTGGCTTTTGCTCTGGGGTCAGTTTTGCCCTTGGGAGCCATCAGAGAGCATCGATATCGATCACTCTCAAGATGGAGTGGCATCGATGCCTGTCTAATTCCAGGCCTATCGATATGGCTCCATATTGATATCGAACCCTATTGATAGGTCCCCAAACCGCTCCTTCTACACAGGCAGGCAGAGCTTTGGCTCTGGGGCCGAATGCTGCTCTCAGGACATGACCACAACCATCCACACTGACCATTTTCACCCTGACGGGCCTTGAGGACTGTCGATGTCCCTACCAATCGTGAGGGCACCACATCCATAGCTATCGGTCCCTCGCACTACGCAGTGATCCCTCTCCATCTCCAGAGGCCGCGAGGCCCTGGATTTCCATACCTACTTACAGGCATCCAGCACACTAGGTGCCAACAGTTATCGGTAACTGTCGACATCCATCCTTGCTGAGAGCCATCGCTACCTCTCGCTCGTGACCGCCAGCTGTGGCTTTTGCTCTGGGGCCAGTTTTGCCCTTGGGAGCCATCAGAGAGCATGGATATCGATCACTCTCAAGACTGAGCGGCATCGATGCCTGTGCAAATCCAGGCCTATCGATAGGGTTCCATATTGATATCAATATCGAACCCTATTGATAGGTCCCCGAACCGCTCCTTCTCCGCAGGCAGCCATAGCTTTGGCTCTGGAGACAATCTTGCTCTCCGGAGGCGACAACGACCATCCACACTGAGTGTTTTCACGCCGACGGGCCTTGAGGACTGTCGATGTCCCTACCGATCGCAAGGGCACCACATCCATAGCTATCGGTCCCTCGCACTACGCAGTCATCCCTCTCCATCTCCACAGGCCGCGAGGCCCTGGATTTCCATACCTACTTACAGGCATCCAGCACACTAGGTGCCAACAGTTATCGGTAACTGTCGACATCCATCCCTGCTGAGGGCCATCGCTACCTCTCGCTCGTGACCGCCAGCTGTGGCTTTTGCTCTGGGGCCAGTTTTGCCCTTGGGAGCCATCAGAGAGCATCGATATCGATCACTCTCAAGATGGAGTGGCATCGATGCCTGTGCAAATCCAGGCCTATCGATAGGGTTCCATATCGATATCGAACCCTATTGATAGGTCCCGAAACCGCTCCTTCTACACAGGCAGGCAGAGCTTTGGCTCTGGGGCCGAAGCTGCTCTCGGGACATGACCACAACCATCCACACTGACCATTTTCACCCTGATGGGCCTTGAGGACTGTCGATGTCCCTACCGATCGTGAGGGCACCACATCCATAGCTATCGGTCCCTCGCACTACGCAGTGATCCCTCTCCATCTCCAGAGGCCGCGAGGCCCTGGATTTCCATACCTACTTACAGGCATCCAGCGCACTAGGTGCCAACAGTTATCGGTAACTGTCGACATCCATCCCTGCCGAGAGCCATCGCTACCTCTCGCTCGTGACCGCCAGCTGTGGCTTTTGCTCTGGGGCCAGTTTTGCCCTTGGGAGCCATCAGAGAGCATCGATATCGATCACTCTCAAGATGGAGTGGCATCGATGCCTGTGCAAATCCAGGCCTATCGATAGGGTTCCATATTGATATCAATATCGAACCCTATTGATAGGTCCCCAAACCGCTCCTTCTCCACAGGCAGGCATAGCTTTGGCTCTGGGGCCGAAGCTGCTCTCGGGACATGACCACAACAATCCACACTGACCATTTTCACCCTGACGGGCCTTGAGGACTGTCGATGTCCCTACCGATCGTGAGGGCACCACATCCATAGCTATCGATCCCTCGCACTACGCAGTCATCCCTCTCCATCTCCAGAGGCCGCGAGGCCCTGGATTTCCATACCTACTTACAGGCATCCAGCACACTAGGTGCCAACAGTTATCGGTAACTGTCGACATCCATCCTTGCTGAGAGCCATCGCTACCTCTCGCTCGTGACCGCCAGCTGTGGCTTTTGCTCTGGGGCCAGTTTTGCCCTTGGGAGCCATCAGAGAGCATCGATATCGATCACTCTCAAGATGGAGTGGCATCGATGCCTGTGCAAATCCAGGCCTATCGATAGGGTTCCATATTGATATCAATATCGAACCCTATTGATAGGTCCCCAAACCGCTCCTTCTCCACAGGCAGGCATAGCTTTGGCTCTGGGGCCGAAGCTGCTCTCGGGAGGCGACAACGACCATCCACACTGAGTGTTTTTCATGCCAACGGACCTTGAGGAGTGTCGATGTCCCTACCAATTGCGAGGGCACCACATCCATAGCTATCGATCCCTCGCACTATGCAGTGATCCCTCTCCATCTCCAGAGGCCGCGAGGCCCTGGATTTCCATACCTACTTACAGGCATCCAGCGCACTAAGTGGCAACAGTTATCGGTAACTGTCGACATCCATCCCTGCCGAGAGCCATCGCTACCTCTCACTCGTGACCGCCAGCTGTGGCTTTTGCTCTGGGGCCAGTTTTGCTGTTTGGGAGCCATCAGAGAGCATGGATATCGATCACTCTCAAGACTGAGCGGCATCGATGCCTGTGCAAATCCAGGCCTACCGATAGGGTTCCATATTGATATCAATATCGAACCCTATTGATAGGTCCCCAAACTGCTCCTTCTCCGCAGGCAGCCATAGCTTTGGCTCTGGAGACAATCTTGCTCTCCGGAGGCAACAACGACCATCCACACTGAGTGTTTTTCACGCCGACGGGCCTTGAGGAGTGTCGATGTCCCTACCGATCGCGAGGGCACCACATCCATAGCTATCGGTCCCTCGCACTACGCAGTCATCCCTCTCCATCTCCACAGGCCGCGAGGCCCTGGATTTCCATACCTACTTACAGGCATCCAGCACACTAGGTGCCAACAGTTATCGGTAACTCTCGACATCCATCCTTGCCGAGAGCCATCGCTACCTCTCGCTCGTGACCGCCAGCTGTGGCTTTTGCTCTGGGGCCAGTTTTGCCGTTTGGGAGCCATCAAAGGGCATCCATATCGATCACTCTCAAGATCGAGTGGCATCGATGCCTGTGCAAATCCAGGCCTATCGATAGGGTTCCATATTGATATCGATATCGAACCCTATTGATAGGTCCCCAAACCGCTCCTTCTCCACAGGCAGCCATAGCTTTGCCTGTGGGGCCAATGCTGCTCTCGGGAGGCGACAACGACCATCCACACTGAGTGTTTTTCATGCCGACGGACCTTGAGGAGTGTCGATGTCCCTACCAATTGCGAGGGCACCACATCCATAGCTATCGATCCCTCGCACTATGCAGTGATCCCTCTCCATCTCCACAGGCCGCGAGGCCCTGGATTTCCATACCTACTTACAGGCATCCAGCGCACTAGGTGCCAACAGTTATCGGTAACTGACGACATCCATCCCTGTCGAGAGCCATTGCTACCTCTCACTCGTGACCGCCAGCTGTGGCTTTTGCTCTGGGGCCAGTTTTGCCCTTGGGAGCCATCAAAGGGCATCGATATCGATCACTCTCAAGATGGAGTGGCATCGATGCCTGTCCAATTCCAGGCCTATCAATAGGGTTCCATATTGATATCGAACCCTATTGATAGGTCCCCAAACCGCTCCTTCTCCGCAGGCAGCCATAGCTTTGGCTCTGGGGCCGATGCTGCTCTCGGGAGGCGACAACGACCATCCACACTGAGTGTTTTTCATGCCGACGGGCCGTGAGGAGTGTCGATGTCCGTACCGATCGCGCGGGCACCACATCCATAGCTATCGATCCCTCGCACTGTGCAGTGATCCCTCTCCATCTCCACAGGCCGCGAGGCCCTGGATTTCCATACCTACTTAGAGGCATCCAGCGCACTAGGTGCCAACAGTTATCGGTAACTGTCGACATCCATCCTTGCTGAGAGCCATTGCTACCTCTCACTCGTGACCGCCAGCTGTGGCTTTTGCTCTGGGGCCAGTTTTGCCGTTTGGGAGCCATCAGAGAGCATCGATATCGATCACTCTCAAGACTGAGCGGCATTGATGCCTGTGCAAATCCAAGCCTATCGATAGGGTTCCATATTGATATCGATATCGAACCCTTCCGATAGGTCCCCAAACCGCTCCTTCTCCGCAGGCAGGCAGAGCTTTGGCTCTGGAGACAATCATGCTCTCCGTAGGCGACAACGACCATCCACACTGAGTGTTTTTCATGCCGACGGGCCTTGAGGAGTGTCGATGTCCCTACCGATCGCGAGGGCACCACATCCATAGCTATCGATCCCTCGCACTGTGCAGTGATCCCTCTCCATCTCCACAGGCCGCGAGGCCCTGGATTTCCATACCTACTTACAGGCATCCAGCACACTAGGGGCCAACAGTTATCGGTAACTGTCGACATCCATCCCTGCCGAGAGCCATCGCTACCTCTCGCTCGTGACCGCCAGCTGTGGCTTTTGCTCTGGGGTCAGTTTTGCCCTTGGGAGCCATCAGAGAGCATCGATATCGATCACTCTCAAGATCGAGTGGCATCGATGCCTGTCTAATTCCAGGCCTATCGATATGGCTCCATATTGATATCGAACCCTATTGATAGGTCCCGAAACCGCTCCTTCTACACAGGCAGGCAGAGCTTTGGCTCTGGGGCCGAATGCTGCTCTCAGGACATGACCACAACCATCCACACTGACCATTTTCACCCTGACGGGCCTTGAGGACTGTCGATGTCCCTACCGATCGTGAGGGCACCACATCCATAGCTATCGGTCCCTCGCACTACGCAGTGATCCCTCTCCATCTCCAGAGGCCGCGAGGCCCTGGATTTCCATACCTACTTACAGGCATCCAGCACACTAGGTGCCAACAGTTATCGGTAACTGTCGACATCCATCCTTGCTGAGAGCCATCGCTACCTCTCACTCGTGACCGCCAGCTGTGGCTTTTGCTCTGGGGCCAGTTTTGCCCTTGGGAGCCATCAGAGAGCATGGATATCGATCACTCTCAAGACTGAGCGGCATCGATGCCTGTGCAAATCCAGGCCTATCGATAGGGTTCCATATTGATATCAATATCGAACCCTATTGATAGGTCCCCGAACCGCTCCTTCTCCGCAGGCAGCCATAGCTTTGGCTCTGGAGACAATCTTGCTCTCCGGAGGCGACAACGACCATCCACACTGAGTGTTTTTCACGCCGACGGGCCTTGAGGACTGTCGATGTCCCTACCGATCGCAAGGGCACCACATCCATAGCTATCGGTCCCTCGCACTACGCAGTGATCCCTCTCCATCTCCACAGGCCGCGAGGCCCTGGATTTCCATACCTACTTACAGGCATCCAGCACACTAGGTGCCAACAGTTATCGGTAACTGTCGACATCCATCCCTGCTGAGGGCCATCGCTACCTCTCGCTCGTGACCGCCAGCTGTGGCTTTTGCTCTGGGGCCAGTTTTGCCCTTGGGAGCCATCAGAGAGCATGGATATCGATCACTCTCAAGATGGAGTGGCATCGATGCCTGTGCAAATCCAGGCCTATCGATAGGGTTCCATATCGATATCGAACCCTATTGATAGGTCCCCAAACCGCTCCTTCTACACAGGCAGGCAGAGCTTTGGCTCTGGGGACGAAGCTGCTCTCGGGACATGACCACAACCATCCACACTGACCATTTTCACCCTGACGGGCCTTGAGGACTGTCGATGTCCCTACCGATCGTGAGGGCACCACATCCATAGCTATCGATCCCTCGCACTACGCAGTCATCCCTCTCCATCTCCAGAGGCCGCGAGGCCCTGGATTTCCATACCTACTTACAGGCATCCAGCGCACTAAGTGGCAACAGTTATCGGTAACTGTCGACATCCATCCCTGCCGAGAGCCATCGCTACCTCTCACTCGTGACCGCCAGCTGTGGCTTTTGCTCTGGGGCCAGTTTTGCTGTTTGGGAGCCATCAGAGAGCATGGATATCGATCACTCTCAAGACTGAGCGGCATCGAAGCCTGTGCAAATCCAGGCCTATCGATAGGGTTCCATATAGATATCAATATCGAACCCTATTGATAGGTCCCCAAACTGCTCCTTCTCCGCAGGCAGCCATAGCTTTGGCTCTGGAGACAATCTTGCTCTCCGGAGGCAACAACGACCATCCACACTGAGTGTTTTTCACGCCGACGGGCCTTGAGGAGTGTCGATGTCCCTACCGATCGCGAGGGCACCACATCCATAGCTATCGGTCCCTCGCACTACGCAGTCATCCCTTTCCATCTCCAGAGGCCGCGAGGCCCTGGATTTCCATACCTACTTACAGGCATCCAGCACACTAGGTGCCAACAGTTATCGGTAACTGTCGACATCCATCCTTGCTGAGAGCCATCGCTACCTCTCGCTCGTGACCGCCAGCTGTGGCTTTTGCTCTGGGGCCAGTTTTGCCCTTGGGAGCCATCAGAGAGCATCGATATCGATCACTCTCAAGATCGAGTGGCATCGATGCCTCTCCAATTCCAGGCCTATCGATAGGGTTCCATATTCATATCAATATCGAACCCTATTGATAGGTCCCCAAACCGCTCCTTCTCCGCAGGCAGGCAGAGCTTTGGCTCTGGGGCCGAATGCTGCTCTCAGGACATGACCACGACCATCCACACTGACCATTTTCACCCTGACGGGCCTTGAGGAGTGTCGATGTCCCTACCAATCGTGAGGGCACCACATCCATAGCTATCGGTCCCTCGCACTACGCAGTGATCCCTCTCCATCTCCACAGGCCGCGAGGCCCTGGATTTCCATACCTATTTACAGGCATCCAGCACACTAGGTGCCAACAGTTATCGGTAACTGTCGACATCCATCCCTGCCGAGAGCCATCGCTACCTCTCGCTCGTGACCGCCAGCTGTGGCTTTTGCTCTGGGGCCAGTTTTGCCCTTGGGAGCCATCAGAGAGCATCGATATCGATCACTCTCAAGATGGAGTGGCATCGATGCCTGTGCAAATCCAGGCCTATCGATAGGGTTCCATATCGATATCGAACCCTATTGATAGGTCCCCAAACCGCTCCTTCTACACAGGCAGGCAGAGCTTTGGCTCTGGGGCCGAAGCTGCTCTCGGGACATGACCACAACCATCCACACTGACCATTTTCACCCTGACGGGCCTTGAGGACTGTCGATGTCCCTACCGATCGTGAGGGCACCACATCCATAGCTATCGATCCCTCGCACTACGCAGTCATCCCTCTCCATCTCCAGAGGCCGCGAGGCCCTGGATTTCCATACCTACTTACAGGCATCCAGCGCACTAAGTGGCAACAGTTATCGGTAACTGTCGACATCCATCCCTGCCGAGAGCCATCGCTACCTCTCACTCGTGACCGCCAGCTGTGGCTTTTGCTCTGGGGCCAGTTTTGCTGTTTGGGAGCCATCAGAGAGCATGGATATCGATCACTCTCAAGACTGAGCGGCATCGAAGCCTGTGCAAATCCAGGCCTATCGATAGGGTTCCATATAGATATCAATATCGAACCCTATTGATAGGTCCCCAAACTGCTCCTTCTCCGCAGGCAGCCATAGCTTTGGCTCTGGAGACAATCTTGCTCTCCGGAGGCAACAACGACCATCCACACTGAGTGTTTTTCACGCCGACGGGCCTTGAGGAGTGTCGATGTCCCTACCGATCGCGAGGGCACCACATCCATAGCTATCGGTCCCTCGCACTACGCAGTCATCCCTTTCCATCTCCAGAGGCCGCGAGGCCCTGGATTTCCATACCTACTTACAGGCATCCAGCACACTAGGTGCCAACAGTTATCGGTAACTGTCGACATCCATCCTTGCCGAGAGCCATCGCTACCTCTCGCTCGTGACCGCCAGCTGTGGCTTTTGC
Source organism: Dromaius novaehollandiae (assembly GCF_036370855.1). NCBI lineage: Eukaryota > Metazoa > Chordata > Aves > Casuariiformes > Dromaiidae > Dromaius > Dromaius novaehollandiae. The sequence continues at coordinate 47,935,719 of NC_088100.1, read as the reverse complement.
TCTGGGGCCAGTTTTGCCCTTGGGAGCCATCAGAGAGCATCGATATCGATCACTCTCAAGATGGAGTGGCATCGATGCCTCTCCAATTCCAGGCCTATCGATAGGGTTCCATATTCATATCAATATCGAACCCTATTGATAGGTCCCCAAACCACTCCTTCTCCGCAGGCAGGCAGAGCTTTGGCTCTGGGGCCGAATGCTGCTCTCAGGACATGACCACGACCATCCACACTGACCATTTTCACCCTGACGGGCCTTGAGGAGTGTCGATGTCCCTACCAATCGTGAGGGCACCACATCCATAGCTATCGATACTTCGCACTACGCAGTGATCCCTCTCCATCTCCACAGGCCGCGAGGCCCTGGATTTCCATACCTACTTACAGGCATCCAGCACACTAGGTGCCAACAGTTATCGGTAACTGTCGACATCCATCCCTGCCGAGAGCCATCGCTACCTCTCGCTCGTGACCGCCAGCTGTGGCTTTTGCTCTGGGGCCAGTTTTGCCCTTGGGAGCCATCAGAGAGCATCGATATCGATCACTCTCAAGATGGAGTGGCATCGATGCCTGTGCAAATCCAGGCCTATCGATAGGGTTCCATATTGATATCAATATCGAACCCTATTGATAGGTCCCCAAACCGCTCCTTCTCCACAGGCAGGCATAGCTTTGGCTCTGGGGCCGATGCTGCTCTCGGGACATGACCACAACCATCCACACTGACCATTTTTCACCCTGACGGGCCTTGAGGACTGTCGATGTCCCTACCGATCGTGAGGGCACCACATCCATAGCTATTGATCCCTCGCACTACGCAGTCATCCCTCTCCATCTCCAGAGGCCGCGAGGCCCTGGATTTCCATACCTACTTACAGGCATCCAGCGCACTAGGTGCCAACAGTTATCGGTAACTGTCGACATCCATCCTTGCCGAGAGCCATCGCTACCTCTCGCTCGTGACCGCCAGCTGTGGCTTTTGCTCTGGGGCCAGTTTTGCCGTTTGGGAGCCATCAAAGGGCATCGATATCGATCACTCTCAAGATGGAGTGGCATCGATGCCTGTGCAAATCCAGGCCTATCGATAGGGTTCCATATTGATATCGATATCGAACCCTTCCGATAGGTTCCCTAACCGCTCCTTCTACACAGGCAGCCATAGCTTTGCCTGTGGGGCCAATGCTGCTCTCGGGAGGCGACAACGACCATCCACACTGAGTGTTTTTCATGCCGACGGACCTTGAGGAGTGTCGATGTCCCTACCAATTGCGAGGGCACCACATCCATAGCTATCGATCCCTCGCACTGTGCAGTGATCCCTCTCCATCTCCAGAGGCCGCGAGGCCCTGGATTTCCATACCTACTTACAGGCATCCAGCGCACTAAGTGGCAACAGTTATCGGTTACTCTCAACATGCCTCCCTGCTGAGAGCCATCGCTACCTCTCACTCGTGACCGCCAGCTGTGGCTTTTGCTCTGGGGCCAGTTTTGCTGTTTGGGAGCCATCAGAGAGCATGGATATCGATCACTCTCAAGACTGAGCGGCATCGATGCCTGTGCAAATCCAGGCCTATCGATAGGTTTCCATGTTGATATCAATATCGAACCCTATTGATAGGTCCCCAAACCACTCCTTCTACACAGGCAGGCAGAGCTTTGGCTCTGGGGCCGAATGCTGCTCTCGGGACATGACCACAACCATCCACACTGACCATTTTCACCCTGATGGGCCTTGAGGACTGTCGATGTCCCTACCGATTGTGAGGGCACCACATCCATAGCTATCGGTCCCTCGCACTACGCAGTGATCCCTCTCCATCTCCAGAGGCCGCGAGGCCCTGGATTTCCATACCTACTTACAGGCATCCAGCACACTAGGTGCCAACAGTTATCGGTAACTGTCGACATCCATCCTTGCCGAGAGCCATCGCTACCTCTCACTCGTGACCGCCAGCTGTGGTTTTTGCTCTGGGGCCAGTTTTGCCCTTGGGAGCCATCAGAGAGCATCGATACCGATCACTCTCAAGATTGAGTGGCATCGATGCCTGTGCAAATCCAGGCCTATCGATAGGGTTCCATATTGATATCAATATCGAACCCTATTGATAGGTCCCCAAACCGCTCCTTCTGCACAGGCAGGCAGAGCTTTGGCTCTGGGGCCGAATGCTGCTCTCAGGACATGACCACGACCATCCACACTGACCATTTTCACCCTGACGGGCCTTGAGGACTGTCGATGTCCCTACCGATCGTGAGGGCACCACATCCATAGCTATCGATACTTCGAACTACGCAGTGATCCCTCTCCATCTCCACAGGCCGCGAGGCCCTGGATTTCCATACCTACTTACAGGCATCCAGCACACTAGGTGCCAACAGTTATCGGTAACTGTCGACATCCATCCTTGCCGAGAGCCATCACTACCTCTCGCTCGTGACCGCCAGTTGTGGCTTTTGCTCTGGGGTCAGTTTTGCCCTTGGGAGCCATCAGAGAGCATCGATATCGATCACTCTCAAGATGGAGTGGCATCGATGCCTGTCTAATTCCAGGCCTATCGATATGGTTCCATATTGATATCGAACCCTATTGATAGGTCCCCAAACCGCTCCTTCTACACAGGCAGGCAGAGCTTTGGCTCTGGGGCTGAATGCTGCTCTCAGGACATGACCACAACCATCCACACTGACCATTTTCACCCTGACGGGCCTTGAGGACTGTCGATGTCCCTACCAATCGTGAGGGCACCGCATCCATAGCTATCGGTCCCTCGCACTATGCAGTGATCCCTCTCCATCTCCAGAGGCCGCGAGGCCCTGGATTTCCATACCTACTTACAGGCATCCAGCACACTAGGTGCCAACAGTTATCGGTAACTGTCGACATCCATCCCTGCCGAGAGCCATCGCTACCTCTCGCTCGTGACCGCCAGCTGTGGCTTTTGCTCTGGGGCCAGTTTTGCCCTTGGGAGCCATCAGAGAGCATCGATATCGATCACTCTCAAGATGGAGTGGCATCGATGCCTGTCTAATTCCAGGCCTATCGATATGGTTCCATATCGATATCGATATTGAACCCTTCCGATAGGTCCCCAAACTGCTTCTTCTCCGTAGGCAGCCATAGCTTTGCCTGTGGGGCCAATGATGCTCTCGGGAGGCGACAACGACCATCCACACTGAGCGTTTTTCACCCTGATGGGCCTTGAGGACTGTCGATGTCCCTACCGATCGCGAGGGCACCACATCCATAGCTATCCATCCCTCGCACTACGCAGTCATCCCTCTCCATCTCCAGAGGCCGCGAGGTCCTGGATTTCCATACCTACATACAGGCATCCAGCACACTAAGTGGCAACAGTTATCGGTAACTCTCGACATCCATCCTTGCTGAGAGCCATCGCTACCTCTCGCTCGTGACCACCAGCTGTAGCTTTTGCTCTGGGGCCAGTTTTGCCCTTGGGAGCCATCAGAGAGCATCGATATCGATCACTCTCAAGATGGAGTGGCATCGATGCCTGTGCAAATCCAGGCCTATCAATAGGGTTCCATATTGATATCGATATTGAACCCTATTGATAGGTCCCCAAACCGCTCCTTCTCCGCAGGCAGCCATAGCTTTGCCTGTGGGGCCGAATGCTGCTCTCAGGAGGCAAGGACGACCATCCACACTGAGTGTTTTTCACGCCGACGGGCCTTGAGGAGTGTCCATGTCCCTACCGATCGCGAGGGCACCACATCCATAGCTATCGGTCCCTCGCACTACGCAGTCATCCCTCTCCATCTCCAGAGGCCGCGAGGCCCTGGATTTCCATACTGATTTACAGGCATCCAGCGCACTAAGTGGCAACAGTTATCGGTTACTCTCAACATGCCTCCCTGCCGAGAGCCATCGCTACCTCTCACTCGTGACCGCCAGCTGTGGCTTTTGCTCTGGGGCCAGTTTTGCTGTTTGGGAGCCATCAGAGAGCATGGATATCGATCACTCTCAAGACTGAGCGGCATCGATGCCTGTGCAAATCCAGGCCTATCGATAGGGTTCCATGTTGATATCAATATCGAACCCTATTGATAGGTCCCCAAACCGCTCCTTCTCCGCAGGCAGGCATAGCTTTGGCTCTGGAGACAATCTTGCTCTCGGGAGGCGACAACGACCATCCACACTGAGTGTTTTTCATGCCGACGGGCCTTGAGGAGTGTCGATGTCCCTACCGATCGCGAGGGCACCACATCCATAGCTATCGGTCCCTCGCACTACGCAGTCATCCCTCTCCATCTCCACAGGCCGCGAGGCCCTGGATTTCCATACCTACTTACAGGCATCCAGCACACTAGGTGCCAACAGTTATCGGTAACTGTCGACATCCATCCCTGCTGAGGGCCATCGCTACCTCTCGCTCGTGACCGCCAGCTGTGGCTTTTGCTCTGGGGCCAGTTTTCCTGTTTGGGAGCCATCAGAGAGCATCGATATCGATCACTCTCAAGATGGAGTGGCATCGATGCCTCTCCAATTCCAGGCCTATCGATAGGGTTCCATGTTGATATCAATATCGAACCCTATTGATAGGTCCCCAAACCGCTCCTTCTCCACAGGCAGCCATAGCTTTGGCTCTGGGGCCGAATGCTGCTCTCGGGACATGACCACAACCATCCACACTGACCATTTTCACCCTGACGGGACTTCAGGAGTGTCGATGTCCCTACCGATCGCGAGGGCACCACATCCATAGCTATCCATCCCTCGCACTACGCAGTCATCCCTCTCCATCTCCAGAGGCCGCGAGGTCCTGGATTTCCATACCTACATACAGGCATCCAGCACACTAAGTGGCAACACTTATCGGTAACTCTCGACATCCATCCTTGCTGAGAGCCATCGCTACCTCTCGCTCGTGACCACCAGCTGTGGCTTTTGCTCTGGGGCCAGTTTTGCCCTTGGGAGCCATCAGAGAGCATCGATATCGATCACTCTCAAGATGGAGTGGCATCGATGCCTGTGCAAATCCAGGCCTATCAATAGGGTTCCATATTGATATCGATATTGAACCCTATTGATAGGTCCCCAAACCGCTCCTTCTCCGCAGGCAGCCATAGCTTTGCCTGTGGGGCCGAATGCTGCTCTCAGGAGGCAAGGACGACCATCCACACTGAGTGTTTTTCACGCCGACGGGCCTTGAGGAGTGTCCATGTCCCTACCGATCGCGAGGGCACCACATCCATAGCTATCGGTCCCTCGCACTACGCAGTCATCCCTCTCCATCTCCAGAGGCCGCGAGGCCCTGGATTTCCATACCTACTTACAGGCATCCAGCGCACTAAGTGGCAACAGTTATCGGTAACTCTCGACATCCATCCCTGCCGAGAGCCATCGCTACCTCTCGCTCGTGACCGCCAGCTGTGGCTTTTGCTCTGGGGCCAGTTTTGCCGTTTGGGAGCCATCAAAGGGCATCGATATCGATCACTCTCAAGATCGAGTGGCATCGATGCCTGTGCAAATCCAGGCCTATCAATAGGGTTCCATATCAATATCGAACCCTTCCGATAGGTCCCCAAACCGCTCCTTCTCCGCAGGCAGGCAGAGCTTTGGCTCTGGGGCCGAAGTTGCTCTCGGGACATGACCACGACCATCCACACTGAGCGTTTTTCACCCTGACGGGCCTTGAGGAGTGTCGATGTCCCTACCGATCGCGAGGGCACCACATCCATAGCTATCGATCCCTCGCACTGTGCAGTGATCCCTCTCCATCTCCAGAGGCCGCGAGGCCCTGGATTTCCATACCTATTTACAGGCATCCAGCGCACTAGGTGCCAACAGTTATCGGTAACTCTCGACATCCATCCTTGCCGAGAGCCATCGCTACCTCTCGCTCGTGACCGCCAGCTGTGGTTTTTGCTCTGGGGCCAGTTTTGCCCTTGGGAGCCATCAGAGAGCATCGATATCGATCACTCTCAAGATCGAGTGGCATCGATGCCTGTGCAAATCCAGGCCTATCGATAGGGTTCCATATTGATATCGATATCGAACCCTATTGATAGGTCCCCAAACCGCTCCTTCTCCGCAGGCAGCCATAGCTTTGGCTCTGGGGCCAATGCTGCTCTCGGGAGGCGACAACGACCATCCACACTGAGTGTTTTTCATGCCGACGGGCCTTGAGGAGTGTCGATGTCCCTACCAATTGCGAGGGCACCACATCCATAGCTATCGATCCCTCGCACTATGCAGTGATCCCTCTCCATCTCCACAGGCCGCGAGGCCCTGGATTTCCATACCTACTTAGAGGCATCCAGCGCACTAAGTGGCAACAGTTATCGGTAACTGTCGACACCCATCCCTGCCGAGAGCCATTGCTACCTCTCGCTCGTGACCGCCAGCTGTGGCTTTTGCTCTGGGGCCAGTTTTGCTGTTTGGGAGCCATCAGAGAGCATGGATATCGATCACTCTCAAGACTGAGCGGCATCGATGCCTGTGCAAATCCAGGCCTATCGATAGGGTTCCATATTGATATCGATATCGAACCCTATTGATAGGTCCCCAAACCGCTCCTTCTCCACAGGCAGGCAGAGCTTTGGCTCTGGAGACAATCATGCTCTCCGGAGGCGACAACGACCATCCACACTGAGTGTTTTTCACGCCAACGGGCCTTGAGGAGTGTCGATGTCCCTACCGATCGTGAGGGCACCACATCCATAGCTATCGGTCCCTCGCACTACGCAGTGATCCCTCTCCATCTCCAGAGGCCGCGAGGCCCTGGATTTCCATACCTATTTACAGGCATCCAGCACACTAGGTGCCAACAGTTATCGGTAACTGTCGACATCCATCCTTGCCGAGAGCCATCGCTACCTCTCGCTCGTGACCGCCAGCTGTGGTTTTTGCTCTGGGGCCAGTTTTGCCGTTTGGGAGCCATCAGAGAGCATCGATATCGATCACTCTCAAGATTGAGTGGCATCGATGCCTGTGCAAATCCAGGCCTATCGATAGGGTTCCATATTGATATCAATATCGAACCCTATTGATAGGTCCCCAAACCGCTCCTTCTCCACAGGCAGCCATAGCTTTGGCTCTGGGGCCGAATGCTGCTCTCAGGACATGACCACGACCATCCACACTGACCATTTTCACCCTGACGGGCCTTGAGGAGTGTCGATGTCCCTACCGATCGTGAGGGCACCACATCCATAGCTATCGATACTTCGAACTACGCAGTGATCCCTATCCATCTCCACAGGCCACGAGGCCCTGGATTTCCATACCTACTTACAGGCATCCAGCACACTAGGTGCCAACAGTTATCGGTAACTGTCGACATCCATCCCTGCTGAGGGCGATCGCTACCTCTCGCTCGTGACCGCCAGCTGTGGCTTTTGCTCTGGGGCCAGTTTTCCTGTTTGGGAGCCATCAGAGAGCATGGATATCGATCACTCTCAAGATGGAGTGGCATCGATGCCTGTGCAAATCCAGGCCTATCGATAGGGTTCCATATTGATATCGAACCCTATTGATAGGTCCCCAAACCACTCCTTCTCCGCAGGCAGGCAGAGCTTTGGCTCTGGGGCCGAAGTTGCTCTCGGGACATGACCACGACCATCCACATATGACCATTATTCACCCTGACGGGCCTTGAGGAGTGTCGATGTCCCTACCTATCGCGAGGGCACCACATCCATAGCTATCGATCCCTCGCACTACGCAGTCATCCCTCTCCATCTCCACAGGCCGCGAGGCCCTGGATTTCCATACCTACTTACAGGCATCCAGCACACTAGGTGCCAACAGTCATCAGGAACTGTCGACATCCATCCTTGCTGAGAGCCATCGCTACCTCTCGCTCGTGACCGCCAGCTGTGGCTTTTGCTCTGGGGCCAGTTTTCCTGTTTGGGAGCCATCAGAGAGCATCGATATCGATCACTCTCAAGATTGAGTGGCATCGATGCCTGTGCAAATCCAGGCCTATCAATAGGGTTCCATATCGATATCGATATTGAACCCTTCCGATAGGTCCCCAAACTGCTTCTTCTCCGTAGGCAGCCATAGCTTTGCCTGTGGGGCCAATGCTGCTCTCGGGAGGCGACAACGACCATCCACACTGAGCGTTTTTCACCCTGACGGGCCTTGAGGACTGTCGATGTCCCTACCGATCGCGAGGGCACCACATCCATAGCTATCCATCCCTCGCACTACGCAGTCATCCCTCTCCATCTCCAGAGGCCGCGAGGCCCTGGATTTCCATACCTACTTACAGGCATCCAGCACACTAAGTGCCAACAGTTATCGGTAACTGTCGACATCCATCCTTGCTGAGAGCCATCGCTACCTCTCGCTCGTGACCACCAGCTGTAGCTTTTGCTCTGGGACCAGTTTTGCCCTTGGGAGCCATCAGAGAGCATCGATATCGATCACTCTCAAGATGGAGTGGCATCGATGCCTGTGCAAATCCAGGCCTATCAATAGGGTTCCATATTGATATCGATATTGAACCCTATTGATAGGTCCCCAAACCGCTCCTTCTCCGCAGGCAGCCATAGCTTTGCCTGTGGGGCCGAATGCTGCTCTCAGGAGGCAAGGACGACCATCCACACTGAGTGTTTTTCACGCCGACGGGCCTTGAGGAGTGTCCATGTCCCTACCGATCGCGAGGGCACCACATCCATAGCTATCGGTCCCTCGCACTACGCAGTCATCCCTCTCCATCTCCAGAGGCCGCGAGGCCCTGGATTTCCATACCTACTTACAGGCATCCAGCGCACTAAGTGGCAACAGTTATCGGTTACTCTCAACATGCCTCCCTGCCGAGAGCCATCGCTACCTCTCGCTCGTGACCGCCAGCTGTGGCTTTTGCTCTGGGGCCAGTTTTGCCGTTTGGGAGCCATCAGAGAGCATGGATATCGATCACTCTCAAGACTGAGCGGCATCGATGCCTGTGCAAATCCAGGCCTATCGATAGGGTTCCATGTTGATGTCAATATCGAACCCTATTGATAGGTCCCCAAACCGCTCCTTCTCCGCAGGCAGCCATAGCTTTGGCTCTGGAGACAATCTTGCTCTCGGGAGGCGACAACGACCATCCACACTGAGTGTTTTTCACGCCAACGGGCCTTGAGGAGTGTCGATGTCCCTACCGATCGCGAGGGCACCACATCCATAGCTATCAGTCCCTCGCACTACGCAGTGATCCCTCTCCATCTCCACAGGCCGCGAGGCCCTGGATTTCCATACCTACTTACAGGCATCCAGCACACTAGGTGCCAACAGTTATCGGTAACTGTCGACATCCATCCCTGCTGAGGGCCATCGCTACCTCTCGCTCGTGACCGCCAGCTGTGGCTTTTGCTCTGGGGCCAGTTTTGCCCTTGGGAGCCATCAGAGAGCATCGATATCGATCACTCTCAAGATGGAGTGGCATCGATGCCTCTCCAATTCCAGGCCTATCGATAGGGTTCCATATTGATATCGAACCCTATTGATAGGTCCCCAAACCACTCCTTCTCCACAGGCAGGCATAGCTTTGGCTCTGGGGCCGAATGCTGCTCTCGGGACATGACCACAACCATCCACACTGACCATTTTCACCCTGACGGGCCTTGAGGACTGTCGATGTCCCTACCGATCGTGAGGGCACCACATCCATAGCTATCGGTCCCTCGCACTACGCAGTGATCCCTCTCCATCTCCACAGGCCGCGAGGCCCTGGATTTCCATACCTACTTACAGGCATCCAGCACACTAGGTGCCAACAGTTATCGGTAACTGTCGACATCCATCCCTGCTGAGGGCCATCGCTACCTCTCACTCGTGACCGCCAGCTGTGGTTTTTGCTCTGGGGCCAGTTTTGCCCTTGGGAGCCATCAGAGAGCATCGATATCGATCACTCTCAAGATTGAGTGGCATCGATGCCTGTGCAAATCCAGGCCTATCGATAGGGTTCCATATTGATATCAATATCGAACCCTATTGATAGGTCCCCAAACCGCTCCTTCTCCACAGGCAGGCAGAGCTTTGGCTCTGGGGCCGAATGCTGCTCTCAGGACATGACCACGACCATCCACACTGACCATTTTCACCCTGACGGGCCTTGAGGACTGTCGATGTCCCTACCGATCGTGAGGGCACCACATCCATAGCTATCGGTCCCTCGCACTACGCAGTGATCCCTCTCCATCTCCACAGGCCGCGAGGCCCTGGATTTCCATACCTACTTACAGGCATCCAGCGCACTAGGTGCCAACAGTTATCGGTAACTGTTGACATCCATCCTTGCCGAGAGCCATCACTACCTCTCGCTCGTGACCGCCAGCTGTGGCTTTTGCTCTGGGGCCAGTTTTCCTGTTTGGGAGCCATCAGAGAGCATCGATATCGATCACTCTCAAGATCGAGCGGCATTGATGCCTGTGCAAATCCAGGCCTATCGATAGGGTTCCATATTGATATCGATATCGAACCCTATTGATAGGTCCCCAAACCGCTCCTTCTACACAGGCAGGCATAGCTTTGCCTGTGGGGCCAATGCTGCTCTCGGGAGGCGACAACGACCATCCACACTGAGTGTTTTTCATGCCGACGGGCCTTGAGGAGTGTCGATGTCCCTACCGATCGCGAGGGCACCACATCCATAGCTATCGATACTTCGCACTATGCAGTGATCCCTCTCCATCTCCACAGGCCACGAGGCCCTGGATTTCCATACCTACTTACAGGCATCCAGCACACTAGGTGCCAACAGTTATCGGTAACTGTCGACATCCATCCCTGCTGAGGGCGATCACTACCTCTCGCTCGTGACCGCCAGCTGTGGCTTTTGCTCTGGGGCCAGTTTTGCTGTTTGGGAGCCATCAGAGAGCATCGATATCGATCACTCTCAAGATGGAGTGGCATCGATGCCTGTGCAAATCCAGGCCTATCAATAGGGTTCCATATCGATATCGATATTGAACCCTTCCGATAGGTCCCCAAACTGCTTCTTCTCCGTAGGCAGCCATAGCTTTGCCTGTGGGGCCAATGCTGCTCTCGGGAGGCGACAACGACCATCCACACTGAGCGTTTTTCACCCTGACGGGACTTCAGGACTGTCGATGTCCCTACCGATCGCGAGGGCACCACATCCATAGCTATCCATCCCTCGCACTACGCAGTCATCCCTCTCCATCTCCACAGGCCGCGAGGTCCTGGATTTCCATACCTACATACAGGCATCCAGCACACTAAGTGGCAACACTTATCGGTAACTCTCGACATCCATCCTTGCTGAGAGCCATCGCTACCTCTCGCTCGTGACCACCAGCTGTGGCTTTTGCTCTGGGGCCAGTTTTGCCCTTGGGAGCCATCAGAGAGCATCGATATCGATCACTCTCAAGATGGAGTGGCATCGATGCCTGTGCAAATCCAGGCCTATCAATAGGGTTCCATATTGATATCGATATTGAACCCTATTGATAGGTCCCCAAACCGCTCCTTCTCCGCAGGCAGCCATAGCTTTGCCTGTGGGGCCGAATGCTGCTCTCAGGAGGCAAGGACGACCATCCACACTGAGTGTTTTTCATGCCGATGGGCCTTGAGGAGTGTCGATGTCCCTACCAATCGTGAGGGCACCACAACCATAGCTATCGATCCCTCGCACTATGCAGTGATCCCTCTCCATCTCCACAGGCCGCGAGGCCCTGGATTTCCATACCTACTTACAGGCATCCAGCGCACTAGGTGCCAACAGTTATCGGTAACTGTCGACACCCATCCCTGCCGAGAGCCATTGCTACCTCTCGCTCGTGACCGCCAGCTGTGGCTTTTGCTCTGGGGCCAGTTTTGCTGTTTGGGAGCCATCAGAGAGCATGGATATCGATCACTCTCAAGACTGAGCGGCATCGATGCCTGTGCAAATCCAGGCCTATCGATAGGGTTCCATATTGATATCGATATCGAACCCTATTGATAGGTCCCCAAACCGCTCCTTCTACACAGGCAGGCAGAGCTTTGGCTCTGGAGACAATCATGCTCTCCGGAGGCGACAACGACCATCCACACTGAGTGTTTTTCACGCCAACGGGCCTTGAGGAGTGTCGATGTCCCTACCGATCGCGAGGGCACCACATCCATAGCTATCGGTCCCTCGCACTACGCAGTCATCCCTCTCCATCTCAACAGGCCGCGAGGCCCTGGATTTCCATACCTATTTACAGGCATCCAGCACACTAGGTGCCAACAGTTATCGGTAACTGTCGACATCCATCCTTGCCGAGAGCCATCGCTACCTCTCGCTCGTGACCGCCAGCTGTGGTTTTTGCTCTGGGGCCAGTTTTGCCGTTTGGGAGCCATCAGAGAGCATCGATATCGATCACTCTCAAGATGGAGTGGCATCGAAGCCTGTGCAAATCCAGGCCTATCGATAGGGTTCCATATTGATATCAATATCGAACCCTATTGATAGGTCCCCAAACCGCTCCTTCTCCACAGGCAGCCATAGCTTTGGCTCTGGGGCCGAATGCTGCTCTCAGGACATGACCACGACCATCCACACTGACCATTTTTCACCCTGACGGGCCTTGAGGAGTGTCGATGTCCCTACCGATCGTGAGGGCACCACATCCATAGCTATCGATACTTCGCACTACGCAGTGATCCCTCTCCATCTCCACAGGCCGCGAGGCCCTGGATTTCCATACCTATTTACAGGCATCCAGCACACTAGGTGCCAACAGTTATCGGTAACTGTCGACATCCATCCCTGCTGAGGGCGATCGCTACCTCTCGCTCGTGACCGCCAGCTGTGGCTTTTGCTCTGGGGCCAGTTTTGCTGTTTGGGAGCCATCAGAGAGCATCGATATCGATCACTCTCAAGATGGAGTGGCATCGATGCCTGTGCAAATCCAGGCCTATCGATAGGGTTCCATATTGATATCGAACCCTATTGATAGGTCCCCAAACCGCTCCTTCTCCACAGGCAGGCATAGCTTTGGCTCTGGGGCCGAAGTTGCTCTCGGGACATGACCACGACCATCCACATATGACCATTTTTCACCCTGACGGGCCTTGAGGAGCGTCGATGTCCCTACCGATCGCGAGGGCACCACATCCATAGCTATCGATCCCTCGCACTACGCAGTGATCCCTCTCCATCTCCACAGGCCGCGAGGCCCTGGATTTCCATACCTATTTACAGGCATCCAGCACACTAGGTGCCAACAGTTATCGGTAACTGTCGACATCCATCCTTGCTGAGAGCCATCGCTACCTCTCGCTCGTGACCGCCAGCTGTGGCTTTTGCTCTGGGGCCAGTTTTGCCCTTGGGAGCCATCAGAGAGCATCGATATCGATCACTCTCAAGATGGAGTGGCATCGATGCCTGTCTAATTCCAGGCCTATCGAAATGGTTCCATATTGATATCGAACCCTATTGATAGGTCCCCAAACCGCTCCTTCTCCACAGGCAGGCAGAGCTTTGGCTCTGGGGCCAACGCTGCTCTCGGGAGGCGACAACGACCATGCACACTGAGTGTTTTTCATGCCGACGGGCCTTGAGGAGTGTCGATGTCCCTACCAATTGCGAGGGCACCACATCCATAGCTATCGATCCCTCGCACTGTGCAGTGATCCCTCTCCATCTCCAGAGGCCGCAAGGCCCTGGATTTCCATACCTACTTACAGGCATCCAGCGCACTAGGTGCCAACAGTTATCGGTAACTGTCGACATCCATCCCTGCCGAGAGCCATCGCTACCTCTCACTCGTGACCGCCAGCTGTGGCTTTTGCTCTGGGGCCAGTTTTGCCGTTTGGGAGCCATCAGAGAGCATGGATATCGATCACTCTCAAGACTGAGCGGCATCGATGCCTGTGCAAATCCAGGCCTATCGATAGGGTTCCATATTGATATCAATATCGAACCCTTCCGATAGGTCCCCAAACCGCTCCTTCTCCACAGGCAGGCAGAGCTTTGGCTCTGGGGCCAACGCTGCTCTCGGGAGGCGACAACGACCATCCACACTGAGTGTTTTTCACGCCAACGGGCCTTGAGGAGTGTCGATGTCCCTACCGATCGCGAGGGCACCACATCCATAGCTATCGGTCCCTCGCACTACGCAGTGATCCCTCTCCATCTCCACAGGCCGCGAGGCCCTGGATTTCCATACCTACTTACAGGCATCCAGCACACTAGGTGCCAACAGTTATCGGTAACTGTCGACATCCATCCCTGCTGAGGGCGATCGCTACCTCTCGCTCATGACCGCCAGCTGTGGCTTTTGCTCTGGGGCCAGTTTTGCCCTTGGGAGCCATCAGAGAGCATCGATATCGATCACTCTCAAGATGGAGTGGCATCGATGCCTGTGCAAATCCAGGCCTATCAATAGGGTTCCATATTGATATCGAACCCTATTGATAGGTCCCCAAACCGCTCCTTCTACACAGGCAGGCATAGCTTTGGCTCTGGGGTCGAATGCTGCTCTCAGGACATGACCACAACCATCCACACTGACCATTTTCACCCTGACGGGCCTTGAGGACTGTCGATGTCCCTACCGATCGTGAGGGCACCACATCCATAGCTATCGGTCCCTCGCACTACGCAGTCATCCCTCTCCATCTCCAGAGGCCGCGAGGCCCTGGATTTCCATACCTATTTACAGGCATCCAGCACACTAGGTGCCAACAGTTATCGGTAACTGTCGACATCCATCCCTGCTGAGGGCGATCGCTACCTCTCGCTCGTGACCGCCAGCTGTGGCTTTTGCTCTGGGGCCAGTTTTGCCCTTGGGAGCCATCAGAGAGCATCGATATCGATCACTCTCAAGATGGAGTGGCATCGATGCCTGTGCAAATCCAGGCATATCGATAGGGTTCCATATTGATATCGAACCCTATTGATAGGTCCCCAAACCGCTCCTTCTCCACAGGCAGGCAGAGCTTTGGCTCTGGGGCCGAATGCTGCTCTCAGGACATGACCACAACCATCCACACTGACCATTTTCACCCTGACGGGCCTTGAGGACTGTCGATGTCCCTACCGATCGTGAGGGCACCACATCCATAGCTATCGGTCCCTCGCACTACGCAGTCATCCCTCTCCATCTCCAGAGGCCGCGAGGCCCTGGATTTCCATACCTATTTACAGGCATCCAGCACACTAGGTGCCAACAGTTATCGGTAACTGTCGACATCCATCCTTGCCGAGAGCCATCGCTACCTCTCGCTCGTGACCGCCAGCTGTGGTTTTTGCTCTGGGGCCAGTTTTGCCCTTGGGAGCCATCAAAGGGCATCGATATCGATCACTCTCAAGATGGAGTGGCATCGATGCCTGTGCAAATCCAGGCCTATCGATAGGGTTCCATATTGATATCAATATCGAACCCTATTGATAGGTCCCCAAACCGCTCCTTCTCCACAGGCAGCCATAGCTTTGGCTCTGGGGCCGAATGCTGCTCTCAGGACATGACCACGACCATCCACACTGACCATTTTTCACCCTGACGGGCCTTGAGGAGTGTCGATGTCCCTACCGATCGTGAGGGCACCACATCCATAGCTATCGATACTTCGCACTACGCAGTCATCCCTCTCCATCTCCACAGGCCACGAGGCCCTGGATTTCCATACCTACTTACAGGCATCCAGCACACTAGGTGCCAACAGTTATCGGTAACTGTCGACATCCATCCCTGCTGAGGGCGATCGCTACCTCTCGCTCGTGACCGCCAGCTGTGGCTTTTGCTCTGGGGCCAGTTTTGCTGTTTGGGAGCCATCAGAGAGCATCGATATCGATCACTCTCAAGATGGAGTGGCATCGATGCCTGTGCAAATCCAGGCCTATCAATAGGGTTCCATATCGATATCGATATTGAACCCTTCCGATAGGTCCCCAAACTGCTTCTTCTCCACAGGCAGGCAGAGCTTTGCCTGTGGGGCCAATGCTGCTCTCAGGAGGCGACAACGACCATCCACACTGAGTTTTTTTCACCCTGACGGGTCTTGAGGACTGTCGATGTCCCTACCGATCGCGAGAGCACCACATCCATAGCTATCGATCCCTCGCACTACGCAGTCATCCCTCTCCATCTCCACAGGCCGCGAGGCCCTGGATTTCCATACCTACTTACAGGCATCCAGCGCACTAGGTGCCAACAGTTATCGGTAACTCTCGACATCCATCCTTGCCGAGAGCCATCGCTACCTCTCGCTCATGACCGCCAGCTGTGGCTTTTGCTCTGGGGCCAGTTTTGCCCTTGGGAGCCATCAGAGAGCATCGATATCGATCACTCTCAAGATTGAGCGGCATCGAAGCCTGTGCAAATCCAGGCCTATCGATAGGGTTCCATATTGATATCAATATCGAACCCTTCCGATAGGTCCCCAAACCGCTCCTTCTCCACAGGCAGCCATAGCTTTGGCTCTGGGGCCGAATGCTGCTCTCAGGACATGACCACGACCATCCACACTGACCATTTTTCACCCTGACGGGCCTTGAGGAGTGTCGATGTCCCTACCGATCGTGAGGGCACCACATCCATAGCTATCGATACTTCGCACTACGCAGTGATCCCTCTCCATCTCCACAGGCCACGAGGCCCTGGATTTCCATACCTACTTACAGGCATCCAGCACACTAGGTGCCAACAGTTATCGGTAACTGTCGACATCCATCCCTGCTGAGGGCGATCACTACCTCTCGCTCGTGACCGCCAGCTGTGGCTTTTGCTCTGGGGCCAGTTTTCCTGTTTGGGAGCCATCAGAGAGCATCGATATCGATCACTCTCAAGATGGAGTGGCATCGATGCCTGTCCAATTCCAGGCCTATCAATAGGGTTCCATATCGATATCGATATTGAACCCTTCCGATAGGTCCCCAAACTGCTTCTTCTCCGTAGGCAGCCATAGCTTTGCCTGTGGGGCCAATGCTGCTCTCGGGAGGCGACAACGACCATCCACACTGAGCGTTTTTCACCCTGACGGGACTTCAGGACTGTCGATGTCCCTACCGATCGCGAGGGCACCACATCCATAGCTATCGATCCCTCGCACTACGCAGTCATCCCTCTCCATCTCCAGAGGCCGCGAGGTCCTGGATTTCCATACCTACATACAGGCATCCAGCACACTAAGTGGCAACACTTATCGGTAACTCTCGACATCCATCCTTGCTGAGAGCCATCGCTACCTCTCGCTCGTGACCACCAGCTGTGGCTTTTGCTCTGGGGCCAGTTTTGCCCTTGGGAGCCATCAGAGAGCATCGATATCGATCACTCTCAAGATGGAGTGGCATCGATGCCTGTGCAAATCCAGGCCTATCAATAGGGTTCCATATTGATATCGATATTGAACCCTATTGATAGGTCCCCAAACCGCTCCTTCTCCGCAGGCAGCCATAGCTTTGCCTGTGGGGCCGAATGCTGCTCTCAGGAGGCAAGGACGACCATCCACACTGAGTGTTTTTCATGCCGATGGGCCTTGAGGAGTGTCGATGTCCCTACCGATCGCGAGGGCACCACATCCATAGCTATCGATCCCTCGCACTATGCAGTGATCCCTCTCCATCTCCACAGGCCGCGAGGCCCTGGATTTCCATACCTACTTAGAGGCATACAGCGCACTCAGTGGCAACAGTTATCGGTAACTGTCGACACCCATCCCTGCCGAGAGCCATTGCTACCTCTCGCTCGTGACCGCCAGCTGTGGCTTTTGCTCTGGGGCCAGTTTTGCTGTTTGGGAGCCATCAGAGAGCATGGATATCGATCACTCTCAAGACTGAGCGGCATCGATGCCTGTGCAAATCCAGGCCTATCGATAGGGTTCCATATTGATATCGATATCGAACCCTATTGATAGGTCCCCAAACCGCTCCTTCTACACAGGCAGGCAGAGCTTTGGCTCTGGAGACAATCATGCTCTCCGGAGGCGACAACGACCATCCACACTGAGTGTTTTTCACGCCAACGGGCCTTGAGGAGTGTCGATGTCCCTACCGATCGCGAGGGCACCACATCCATAGCTATCGGTCCCTCGCACTACGCAGTCATCCCTCTCCATCTCCAGAGGCCGCGAGGCCCTGGATTTCCATACCTATTTACAGGCATCCAGCACACTAGGTGCCAACAGTTATCGGTAACTGTCGACATCCATCCTTGCCGAGAGCCATCGCTACCTCTCGCTCGTGACCGCCAGCTGTGGTTTTTGCTCTGGGGCCAGTTTTGCCGTTTGGGAGCCATCAGAGAGCATCGATATCGATCACTCTCAAGATGGAGTGGCATCGAAGCCTGTGCAAATCCAGGCCTATCGATAGGGTTCCATATTGATATCAATATCGAACCCTATTGATAGGTCCCCAAACCGCTCCTTCTCCACAGGCAGCCATAGCTTTGGCTCTGGGGCCGAATGCTGCTCTCAGGACATGACCACGACCATCCACATATGACCATTTTTCACCCTGACGGGCCTTGAGGAGTGTCGATGTCCCTACCGATCGCGAGGGCACCACATCCATAGCTATCGATCCCTCGCACTACGCAGTCATCCCTCTCCATCTCCACAGGCCGCGAGGCCCTGGATTTCCATACCTATTTACAGGCATCCAGCACACTAGGTGCCAACAGTTATCGGTAACTGTCGACATCCATCCTTGCTGAGAGCCATCGCTACCTCTCGCTCGTGACCGCCAGCTGTGGCTTTTGCTCTGGGGCCAGTTTTGCCCTTGGGAGCCATCAGAGAGCATCGATATCGATCACTCTCAAGATGGAGTGGCATCGATGCCTGTCTAATTCCAGGCCTATCGATATGGTTCCATATTGATATCGAACCCTATTGATAGGTCCCCAAACCGCTCCTTCTCCACAGGCAGGCAGAGCTTTGGCTCTGGGGCCGAATGCTGCTCTCAGGACATGACCACAACCATCCACACTGAGTGTTTTACACGCCGACGGGCCTTGAGGACTGTCGATGTCCCTACCGATCGTGAGGGCACCACATCCATAGCTATCGATCCCTCGCACTACGCAGTGATCCCTCTCCATCTCCAGAGGCCGCGAGGCCCTGGATTTCCATACCTACTTACAGGCATCCAGCGCACTAGGTGCCAACAGTTATCGGTAACTGTCGACATCCATCCTTGCCGAGAGCCATCGCTACCTCTCGCTCGTGACCGCCAGCTGTGGCTTTTGCTCTGGGGCCAGTTTTGCCCTTGCGAGCCATCAGAGAGCATCGATATCGATCACTCTCAAGATGGAGTGGCATCGATGTCTGTGCAAATCCAGGCCTATCGATAGGGTTCCATATTGATATCGATATTGAACCCTATTGATATGTCCCCAAACCGCTCCTTCTACACAGGCAGCCATAGCTTTGCCTGTGGGGCCGAATGCTGCTCTCAGGAGGCAAGGACGACCATCCACACTGAGTGTTTTTCACGCCGACGGGCCTTGAGGAGTGTCGATGTCCCTACCGATCGCGAGGGCACCACATCCATAGCTATCGGTCCCTCGCACTACGCAGTGATCCCTCTCCATCTCCAGAGGCCGCGAGGCCCTGGATTTCCATACCTACTTACAGGCATCCAGCGCACTAGGTGCCAACAGTTATCGGTAACTGTCGACATCCATCCCTGCCGAGAGCCATCGCTACCTCTCGCTCGTGACCGCCAGCTGTGGCTTTTGCTCTGGGGCCAGTTTTGCCCTTGCGAGCCATCAGAGAGCATCAATATCGATCACTCTCAAGATTGAGTGGCATCGATGCCTGTGCAAATCCAGGCCTATCGATAGGGTTCCATATTGATATCAATATCGAACCCTTCCGATAGGTCCCCAAACCGCTCCTTCTCCACAGGCAGGCAGAGCTTTGGCTCTGGGGCCAACGCTGCTCTCGGGAGGCGACAACGACCATCCACACTGAGTGTTTTTCATGCCGACGGGCCTTGAGGAGTGTCGATGTCCCTACCAATTGCGAGGGCACCACATCCATAGCTATCGATCCCTCGCACTGTGCAGTGATCCCTCTCCATCTCCAGAGGCCGCAAGGCCCTGGATTTCCATACCTACTTACAGGCATCCAGCGCACTAGGTGCCAACAGTTATCGGTAACTGTCGACATCCATCCCTGCCGAGAGCCATCGCTACCTCTCACTCGTGACCGCCAGCTGTGGCTTTTGCTCTGGGGCCAGTTTTGCCGTTTGGGAGCCATCAGAGAGCATGGATATCGATCACTCTCAAGACTGAGCGGCATCGATGCCTGTGCAAATCCAGGCCTATCGATAGGGTTCCATATTGATATTGATATCGAACCCTATTGATAGGTCCCCAAACCGCTCCTTCTCCGCAGGCAGGCAGAGCTTTGGCTCTGGAGACAATCATGCTCTCCGGAGGCGACAACGACCATCCACACTGAGTGTTTTTCACGCCAACGGGCCTTGAGGAGTGTCGATGTCCCTACCGATCGCGAGGGCACCACATCCATAGCTATCGGTCCCTCGCACTACGCAGTGATCCCTCTCCATCTCCACAGGCCGCGAGGCCCTGGATTTCCATACCTACTTACAGGCATCCAGCACACTAGGTGCCAACAGTTATCGGTAACTGTCGACATCCATCCCTGCTGAGGGCCATCGCTACCTCTCGCTCGTGACCGCCAGCTGTGGCTTTTGCTCTGGGGCCAGTTTTGCCCTTGGGAGCCATCAGAGAGCATCGATATCGATCACTCTCAAGATGGAGTGGCATCGATGCCTGTGCAAATCCAGGCCTATCAATAGGGTTCCATATTGATATCGAACCCTATTGATAGGTCCCCAAACCGCTCCTTCTACACAGGCAGGCAGAGCTTTGGCTCTGGGGTCGAATGCTGCTCTCAGGACATGACCACAACCATCCACACTGACCATTTTCACCCTGACGGGCCTTGAGGACTGTCGATGTCCCTACCGATCGTGAGGGCACCACATCCATAGCTATCGGTCCCTCGCACTACGCAGTCATCCCTCTCCATCTCCAGAGGCCGCGAGGCCCTGGATTTCCATACCTATTTACAGGCATCCAGCACACTAGGTGCCAACAGTTATCGGTAACTGTCGACATCCATCCCTGCTGAGGGCGATCGCTACCTCTCGCTCGTGACCGCCAGCTGTGGCTTTTGCTCTGGGGCCAGTTTTGCCCTTGGGAGCCATCAGAGAGCATCGATATCGATCACTCTCAAGATGGAGTGGCATCGATGCCTGTGCAAATCCAGGCATATCGATAGGGTTCCATATTGATATCGAACCCTATTGATAGGTCCCCAAACCGCTCCTTCTCCACAGGCAGGCAGAGCTTTGGCTCTGGGGCCGAATGCTGCTCTCAGGACATGACCACAACCATCCACACTGACCATTTTCACCCTGACGGGCCTTGAGGACTGTCGATGTCCCTACCGATCGTGAGGGCACCACATCCATAGCTATCGGTCCCTCGCACTACGCAGTCATCCCTCTCCATCTCCACAGGCCGCGAGGCCCTGGATTTCCATACCTATTTACAGGCATCCAGCACACTAGGTGCCAACAGTTATCGGTAACTGTCGACATCCATCCTTGCCGAGAGCCATCGCTACCTCTCGCTCGTGACCGCCAGCTGTGGTTTTTGCTCTGGGGCCAGTTTTGCCCTTGGGAGCCATCAAAGGGCATCGATATCGATCACTCTCAAGATGGAGTGGCATCGATGCCTGTGCAAATCCAGGCCTATCGATAGGGTTCCATATTGATATCAATATCGAACCCTATTGATAGGTCCCCAAACCGCTCCTTCTCCACAGGCAGCCATAGCTTTGGCTCTGGGGCCGAATGCTGCTCTCAGGACATGACCACGACCATCCACACTGACCATTTTTCACCCTGACGGGCCTTGAGGAGTGTCGATGTCCCTACCGATCGTGAGGGCACCACATCCATAGCTATCGATACTTCGCACTACGCAGTCATCCCTCTCCATCTCCACAGGCCGCGAGGCCCTGGATTTCCATACCTACTTACAGGCATCCAGCACACTAGGTGCCAACAGTTATCGGTAACTGTCGACATCCATCCCTGCTGAGGGCGATCGCTACCTCTCGCTCGTGACCGCCAGCTGTGGCTTTTGCTCTGGGGCCAGTTTTCCTGTTTGGGAGCCATCAGAGAGCATCGATATCGATCACTCTCAAGATGGAGTGGCATCGATGCCTGTGCAAATCCAGGCCTATCAATAGGGTTCCATATCGATATCGATATTGAACCCTTCCGATAGGTCCCCAAACTGCTTCTTCTCCACAGGCAGGCAGAGCTTTGCCTGTGGGGCCAATGCTGCTCTCAGGAGGCGACAACGACCATCCACACTGAGTTTTTTTCACCCTGACGGGTCTTGAGGACTGTCGATGTCCCTACCGATCGCGAGGGCACCACATCCATAGCTATCGATCCCTCGCACTACGCAGTCATCCCTCTCCATCTCCACAGGCCGCGAGGCCCTGGATTTCCATACCTACTTACAGGCATCCAGCGCACTAGGTGCCAACAGTTATCGGTAACACTCGACATCCATCCTTGCCGAGAGCCATCGCTACCTCTCGCTCATGACCGCCAGCTGTGGCTTTTGCTCTGGGGCCAGTTTTGCCCTTGGGAGCCATCAGAGAGCATCGATATCGATCACTCTCAAGATTGAGCGGCATCGAAGCCTGTGCAAATCCAGGCCTATCGATAGGGTTCCATATTGATATCAATATCGAACCCTATTGATAGGTCCCCAAACCGCTCCTTCTCCACAGGCAGCCATAGCTTTGGCTCTGGGGCCGAATGCTGCTCTCAGGACATGACCACGACCATCCACACTGACCATTTTTCACCCTGACGGGCCTTGAGGAGTGTCGATGTCCCTACCGATCGCGAGGGCACCACATCCATAGCTATCGATACTTCGCACTACGCAGTGATCCCTCTCCATCTCCACAGGCCACGAGGCCCTGGATTTCCATACCTACTTACAGGCATCCAGCACACTAGGTGCCAACAGTTATCGGTAACTGTCGACATCCATCCCTGCTGAGGGCGATCGCTACCTCTCGCTCGTGACCGCCAGCTGTGGCTTTTGCTCTGGGGCCAGTTTTCCTGTTTGGGAGCCATCAGAGAGCATCGATATCGATCACTCTCAAGATGGAGTGGCATCGATGCCTGTGCAAATCCAGGCCTATCGATAGGGTTCCATATTGATATCGAACCCTATTGATAGGTCCCCAAACCGCTCCTTCTCCGCAGGCAGGCAGAGCTTTGGCTCTGGGGCCGAAGTTGCTCTCGGGACGTGACCACGACCATCCACATATGACCATTTTTCACCCTGACGGGCCTTGAGGAGTGTCGATATCCCTACCGATCGCGAGGGCACCACATCCATAGCTATCGATCCCTCGCACTACGCAGTCATCCCTCTCCATCTCCACAGGCCGCGAGGCCCTGGATTTCCATACCTATTTACAGGCATCCAGCACACTAGGTGCCAACAGTTATCGGTAACTGTCGACATCCATCCTTGCTGAGAGCCATCGCTACCTCTCGCTCGTGACCGCCAGCTGTGGCTTTTGCTCTGGGGCCAGTTTTGCCCTTGGGAGCCATCAGAGAGCATCGATATCGATCACTCTCAAGATGGAGTGGCATCGATGCCTGTCTAATTCCAGGCCTATCGATATGGTTCCATATTGATATCGAACCCTATTGATAGGTCCCCAAACCGCTCCTTCTCCACAGGCAGGCATAGCTTTGGCTCTGGGGCCGAATGCTGCTCTCAGGACATGACCACAACCATCCACACTGAGTGTTTTACACGCCGACGGGCCTTGAGGACTGTCGATGTCCCTACCGATCGTGAGGGCACCACATCCATAGCTATCGATCCCTCGCACTACGCAATGATCCCTCTCCATCTCCAGAGGCCGCGAGGCCCTGGATTTCCATACCTACTTACAGGCATCCAGCGCACTAGGTGCCAACAGTTATCGGTAACTGTCGACATCCATCCTTGCCGAGAGCCATCGCTACCTCTCGCTCGTGACCGCCAGCTGTGGCTTTTGCTCTGGGGCCAGTTTTGCCCTTGCGAGCCATCAGAGAGCATCGATATCGATCACTCTCAAGATGGAGTGGCATCGATGTCTGTGCAAATCCAGGCCTATCGATAGGGTTCCATATTGATATCGATATTGAACCCTATTGATATGTCCCCAAACCGCTCCTTCTACACAGGCAGCCATAGCTTTGCCTGTGGGGCCGAATGCTGCTCTCAGGAGGCAAGGACGACCATCCACACTGAGTGTTTTTCACGCCGACGGGCCTTGAGGAGTGTCGATGTCCCTACCGATCGCGAGGGCACCACATCCATAGCTATCGGTCCCTCGCACTACGCAGTGATCCCTCTCCATCTCCACAGGCCGCGAGGCCCTGGATTTCCATACCTACTTACAGGCATCCAGCGCACTAGGTGCCAACAGTTATCGGTAACTGTCGACATCCATCCCTGCCGAGAGCCATCGCTACCTCTCGCTCATGACCGCCAGCTGTGGCTTTTGCTCTGGGGCCAGTTTTGCCCTTGCGAGCCATCAGAGAGCATCAATATCGATCACTCTCAAGATTGAGTGGCATCGATGCCTGTGCAAATCCAGGCCTATCGATAGGGTTCCATATTGATATCAATATCGAACCCTTCCGATAGGTCCCCAAACCGCTCCTTCTCCACAGGCAGGCAGAGCTTTGGCTCTGGGGCCAACGCTGCTCTCGGGAGGCGACAACGACCATCCACACTGAGTGTTTTTCATGCCGACGGGCCTTGAGGAGTGTCGATGTCCCTACCAATTGCGAGGGCACCACATCCATAGCTATCGATCCCTCGCACTGTGCAGTGATCCCTCTCCATCTCCAGAGGCCGCAAGGCCCTGGATTTCCATACCTACTTACAGGCATCCAGCGCACTAGGTGCCAACAGTTATCGGTAACTGTCGACATCCATCCCTGCCGAGAGCCATCGCTACCTCTCACTCGTGACCGCCAGCTGTGGCTTTTGCTCTGGGGCCAGTTTTGCCGTTTGGGAGCCATCAGAGAGCATGGATATCGATCACTCTCAAGACTGAGCGGCATCGAAGCCTGTGCAAATCCAGGCCTATCGATAGGGTTCCATATTGATATTGATATCGAACCCTATTGATAGGTCCCCAAACCGCTCCTTCTCCGCAGGCAGGCAGAGCTTTGGCTCTGGAGACAATCATGCTCTCCGGAGGCGACAACGACCATCCACACTGAGTGTTTTTCACGCCAACGGGCCTTGAGGAGTGTCGATGTCCCTACCGATCGCGAGGGCACCACATCCATAGCTATCGGTCCCTCGCACTACGCAGTGATCCCTCTCCATCTCCACAGGCCGCGAGGCCCTGGATTTCCATACCTACTTACAGGCATCCAGCACACTAGGTGCCAACAGTTATCGGTAACTGTCGACATCCATCCCTGCTGAGGGCCATCGCTACCTCTCGCTCGTGACCGCCAGCTGTGGCTTTTGCTCTGGGGCCAGTTTTGCCCTTGGGAGCCATCAGAGAGCATCGATATCGATCACTCTCAAGATGGAGTGGCATCGATGCCTGTGCAAATCCAGGCCTATCAATAGGGTTCCATATTGATATCGAACCCTATTGATAGGTCCCCAAACCGCTCCTTCTACACAGGCAGGCAGAGCTTTGGCTCTGGGGTCGAATGCTGCTCTCAGGACATGACCACAACCATCCACACTGACCATTTTCACCCTGACGGGCCTTGAGGACTGTCGATGTCCCTACCGATCGTGAGGGCACCACATCCATAGCTATCCATCCCTCGCACTACGCAGTCATCCCTCTCCATCTCCAGAGGCCGCGAGGCCCTGGATTTCCATACCTATTTACAGGCATCCAGCACACTAGGTGCCAACAGTTATCGGTAACTGTCGACATCCATCCCTGCTGAGGGCGATCGCTACCTCTCGCTCGTGACCGCCAGCTGTGGCTTTTGCTCTGGGGCCAGTTTTGCCCTTGGGAGCCATCAGAGAGCATCGATATCGATCACTCTCAAGATGGAGTGGCATCGATGCCTGTGCAAATCCAGGCATATCGATAGGGTTCCATATTGATATCGAACCCTATTGATAGGTCCCCAAACCGCTCCTTCTCCACAGGCAGGCAGAGCTTTGGCTCTGGGGCCGAATGCTGCTCTCAGGACATGACCACAACCATCCACACTGACCATTTTCACCCTGACGGGCCTTGAGGACTGTCGATGTCCCTACCGATCGTGAGGGCACCACATCCATAGCTATCGGTCCCTCGCACTACGCAGTCATCCCTCTCCATCTCCAGAGGCCGCGAGGCCCTGGATTTCCATACCTATTTACAGGCATCCAGCACACTAGGTGCCAACAGTTATCGGTAACTGTCGACATCCATCCTTGCCGAGAGCCATCGCTACCTCTCGCTCGTGACCGCCAGCTGTGGTTTTTGCTCTGGGGCCAGTTTTGCCCTTGGGAGCCATCAAAGGGCATCGATATCGATCACTCTCAAGATGGAGTGGCATCGATGCCTGTGCAAATCCAGGCCTATCGATAGGGTTCCATATTGATATCAATATCGAACCCTATTGATAGGTCCCCAAACCGCTCCTTCTCCACAGGCAGCCATAGCTTTGGCTCTGGGGCCGAATGCTGCTCTCAGGACATGACCACGACCATCCACACTGACCATTTTTCACCCTGACGGGCCTTGAGGAGTGTCGATGTCCCTACCGATCGTGAGGGCACCACATCCATAGCTATCGATACTTCGCACTACGCAGTCATCCCTCTCCATCTCCACAGGCCGCGAGGCCCTGGATTTCCATACCTACTTACAGGCATCCAGCACACTAGGTGCCAACAGTTATCGGTAACTGTCGACATCCATCCCTGCTGAGGGCGATCGCTACCTCTCGCTCGTGACCGCCAGCTGTGGCTTTTGCTCTGGGGCCAGTTTTCTGTTTGGGAGCCATCAGAGAGCATCGATATCGATCACTCTCAAGATGGAGTGGCATCGATGCCTGTGCAAATCCAGGCCTATCAATAGGGTTCCATATCGATATCGATATTGAACCCTTCCGATAGGTCCCCAAACTGCTTCTTCTCCACAGGCAGGCAGAACTTTGCCTGTGGGGCCAATGCTGCTCTCAGGAGGCGACAACGACCATCCACACTGAGTTTTTTTCACCCTGACGGGTCTTGAGGACTGTCGATGTCCCTACCGATCGCGAGGGCACCACATCCATAGCTATCGATCCCTCGCACTACGCAGTCATCCCTCTCCATCTCCACAGGCCGCGAGGCCCTGGATTTCCATACCTACTTACAGGCATCCAGCGCACTAGGTGCCAACAGTTATCGGTAACACTCGACATCCATCCTTGCCGAGAGCCATCGCTACCTCTCGCTCATGACCGCCAGCTGTGGCTTTTGCTCTGGGGCCAGTTTTGCCCTTGGGAGCCATCAGAGAGCATCGATATCGATCACTCTCAAGATTGAGCGGCATCGAAGCCTGTGCAAATCCAGGCCTATCGATAGGGTTCCATATTGATATCAATATCGAACCCTATTGATAGGTCCCCAAACCGCTCCTTCTCCACAGGCAGCCATAGCTTTGGCTCTGGGGCCGAATGCTGCTCTCAGGACATGACCACGACCATCCACACTGACCATTTTTCACCCTGACGGGCCTTGAGGAGTGTCGATGTCCCTACCGATCGCGAGGGCACCACATCCATAGCTATCGATACTTCGCACTACGCAGTGATCCCTCTCCATCTCCACAGGCCACGAGGCCCTGGATTTCCATACCTACTTACAGGCATCCAGCACACTAGGTGCCAACAGTTATCGGTAACTGTCGACATCCATCCCTGCTGAGGGCGATCGCTACCTCTCGCTCGTGACCGCCAGCTGTGGCTTTTGCTCTGGGGCCAGTTTTCCTGTTTGGGAGCCATCAGAGAGCATCGATATCGATCACTCTCAAGATGGAGTGGCATCGATGCCTGTGCAAATCCAGGCCTATCGATAGGGTTCCATATTGATATCGAACCCTATTGATAGGTCCCCAAACCGCTCCTTCTCCGCAGGCAGGCAGAGCTTTGGCTCTGGGGCCGAAGTTGCTCTCGGGACGTGACCACGACCATCCACATATGACCATTTTTCACCCTGACGGGCCTTGAGGAGTGTCGATATCCCTACCGATCGCGAGGGCACCACATCCATAGCTATCGATCCCTCGCACTACGCAGTCATCCCTCTCCATCTCCACAGGCCGCGAGGCCCTGGATTTCCATACCTATTTACAGGCATCCAGCACACTAGGTGCCAACAGTTATCGGTAACTGTCGACATCCATCCTTGCTGAGAGCCATCGCTACCTCTCGCTCGTGACCGCCAGCTGTGGCTTTTGCTCTGGGGCCAGTTTTGCCCTTGGGAGCCATCAGAGAGCATCGATATCGATCACTCTCAAGATGGAGTGGCATCGATGCCTGTCTAATTCCAGGCCTATCGATATGGTTCCATATTGATATCGAACCCTATTGATAGGTCCCCAAACCGCTCCTTCTCCACAGGCAGGCAGAGCTTTGGCTCTGGGGCCGAATGCTGCTCTCAGGACATGACCACAACCATCCACACTGAGTGTTTTTCACGCCGACGGGCCTTGAGGACTGTCGATGTCCCTACCGATCGTGAGGGCACCACATCCATAGCTATCGGTCCCTCGCACTACGCAGTGATCCCTCTCCATCTCCAGAGGCCGCGAGGCCCTGGATTTCCATACCTATTTACAGGCATCCAGCACACTAGGTGCCAACAGTTATCGGTAACTGTCGACATCCATCCTTGCCGAGAGCCATCGCTACCTCTCGCTCGTGACCGCCAGCTGTGGCTTTTGCTCTGGGGCCAGTTTTGCCCTTGCGAGCCATCAGAGAGCATCGATATCGATCACTCTCAAGATGGAGTGGCATCGATGTCTGTGCAAATCCAGGCCTATCGATAGGGTTCCATATTGATATCGATATTGAACCCTATTGATATGTCCCCAAACCGCTCCTTCTACACAGGCAGCCATAGCTTTGCCTGTGGGGCCGAATGCTGCTCTCAGGAGGCAAGGACGACCATCCACACTGAGTGTTTTTCACGCCGACGGGCCTTGAGGAGTGTCGATGTCCCTACCGATCGCGAGGGCACCACATCCATAGCTATCGGTCCCTCGCACTACGCAGTGATCCCTCTCCATCTCCACAGGCCGCGAGGCCCTGGATTTCCATACCTATTTACAGGCATCCAGCGCACTAAGTGGCAACAGTTATCGGTAACTCTCGACATCCATCCTTGCCGAGAGCCATCGCTACCTCTTGCTCGTGACCGCCAGCTGTGGCTTTTGCTCTGGGGCCAGTTTTGCCCTTGCGAGCCATCAGAGAGCATCAATATCGATCACTCTCAAGATTGAGTGGCATCGATGCCTGTGCAAATCCAGGCCTATCGATAGGGTTCCATATTGATATCAATATCGAACCCTTCCGATAGGTCCCCAAACCGCTCCTTCTACACAGGCAGCCATAGCTTTGGCTCTGGGGCCGAATGCTGCTCTCAGGACATGACCACAACCATCCACACTGACCATTTTCACCCTGACGGGCCTTGAGGACTGTCGATGTCCCTACCGATCGTGAGGGCACCACATCCATAGCTATCGGTCCCTCGCACTACGCAGTCATCCCTCTCCATCTCCAGAGGCCGCGAGGCCCTGGATTTCCATACCTACTTACAGGCATCCAGCACACTAGGTGCCAACAGTTATCGGTAACTGTCGACATCCATCCCTGCTGAGGGCGATCGCTACCTCTCGCTCGTGACCGCCAGCTGTGGCTTTTGCTCTGGGGCCAGTTTTGCCCTTGGGAGCCATCAGAGAGCATCGATATCGATCACTCTCAAGATGGAGTGGCATCGATGCCTGTGCAAATCCAGGCATATCGATAGGGTTCCATATTGATATCGAACCCTATTGATAGGTCCCCAAACCGCTCCTTCTCCACAGGCAGGCAGAGCTTTGGCTCTGGGGCCGAATGCTGCTCTCAGGACATGACCACAACCATCCACACTGACCATTTTCACCCTGACGGGCCTTGAGGACTGTCGATGTCCCTACCGATCGTGAGGGCACCACATCCATAGCTATCGGTCCCTCGCACTACGCAGTCATCCCTCTCCATCTCCAGAGGCCGCGAGGCCCTGGATTTCCATACCTATTTACAGGCATCCAGCACACTAGGTGCCAACAGTTATCGGTAACTGTCGACATCCATCCTTGCCGAGAGCCATCGCTACCTCTCGCTCGTGACCGCCAGCTGTGGTTTTTGCTCTGGGGCCAGTTTTGCCCTTGGGAGCCATCAAAGGGCATCGATATCGATCACTCTCAAGATGGAGTGGCATCGATGCCTGTGCAAATCCAGGCCTATCGATAGGGTTCCATATTGATATCAATATCGAACCCTATTGATAGGTCCCCAAACCGCTCCTTCTCCACAGGCAGCCATAGCTTTGGCTCTGGGGCCGAATGCTGCTCTCAGGACATGACCACGACCATCCACACTGACCATTTTTCACCCTGACGGGCCTTGAGGAGTGTCGATGTCCCTACCGATCGTGAGGGCACCACATCCATAGCTATCGATACTTCGCACTACGCAGTCATCCCTCTCCATCTCCACAGGCCGCGAGGCCCTGGATTTCCATACCTACTTACAGGCATCCAGCACACTAGGTGCCAACAGTTATCGGTAACTGTCGACATCCATCCCTGCTGAGGGCCATCGCTACCTCTCGCTCGTGACCGCCAGCTGTGGCTTTTGCTCTGGGGCCAGTTTTCCTGTTTGGGAGCCATCAGAGAGCATCGATATCGATCACTCTCAAGATGGAGTGGCATCGATGCCTGTGCAAATCCAGGCCTATCAATAGGGTTCCATATCGATATCGATATTGAACCCTTCCGATAGGTCCCCAAACTGCTTCTTCTCCACAGGCAGGCAGAGCTTTGCCTGTGGGGCCAATGCTGCTCTCAGGAGGCGACAACGACCATCCACACTGAGTTTTTTTCACCCTGACGGGTCTTGAGGACTGTCGATGTCCCTACCGATCGCGAGGGCACCACATCCATAGCTATCGATCCCTCGCACTACGCAGTCATCCCTCTCCATCTCCACAGGCCGCGAGGCCCTGGATTTCCATACCTACTTACAGGCATCCAGCGCACTAGGTGCCAACAGTTATCGGTAACACTCGACATCCATCCTTGCCGAGAGCCATCGCTACCTCTCGCTCATGACCGCCAGCTGTGGCTTTTGCTCTGGGGCCAGTTTTGCCCTTGGGAGCCATCAGAGAGCATCGATATCGATCACTCTCAAGATTGAGCGGCATCGAAGCCTGTGCAAATCCAGGCCTATCGATAGGGTTCCATATTGATATCAATATCGAACCCTATTGATAGGTCCCCAAACCGCTCCTTCTCCACAGGCAGCCATAGCTTTGGCTCTGGGGCCGAATGCTGCTCTCAGGACATGACCACGACCATCCACACTGACCATTTTTCACCCTGACGGGCCTTGAGGAGTGTCGATGTCCCTACCGATCGCGAGGGCACCACATCCATAGCTATCGATACTTCGCACTACGCAGTGATCCCTCTCCATCTCCACAGGCCACGAGGCCCTGGATTTCCATACCTACTTACAGGCATCCAGCACACTAGGTGCCAACAGTTATCGGTAACTGTCGACATCCATCCCTGCTGAGGGCGATCGCTACCTCTCGCTCGTGACCGCCAGCTGTGGCTTTTGCTCTGGGG
The DNA here is from genome assembly GCF_036370855.1 of Dromaius novaehollandiae. Classification (NCBI taxonomy): domain Eukaryota; kingdom Metazoa; phylum Chordata; class Aves; order Casuariiformes; family Dromaiidae; genus Dromaius; species Dromaius novaehollandiae. The sequence goes on along the minus strand of NC_088100.1, from coordinate 47,903,853 downwards.
CCAGTTTTCCTGTTTGGGAGCCATCAGAGAGCATCGATATCGATCACTCTCAAGATGGAGTGGCATCGATGCCTGTGCAAATCCAGGCCTATCGATAGGGTTCCATATTGATATCGAACCCTATTGATAGGTCCCCAAACCGCTCCTTCTCCGCAGGCAGGCAGAGCTTTGGCTCTGGGGCCGAAGTTGCTCTCGGGACGTGACCACGACCATCCACATATGACCATTTTTCACCCTGACGGGCCTTGAGGAGTGTCGATATCCCTACCGATCGCGAGGGCACCACATCCATAGCTATCGATCCCTCGCACTACGCAGTCATCCCTCTCCATCTCCACAGGCCGCGAGGCCCTGGATTTCCATACCTATTTACAGGCATCCAGCACACTAGGTGCCAACAGTTATCGGTAACTGTCGACATCCATCCTTGCTGAGAGCCATCGCTACCTCTCGCTCGTGACCGCCAGCTGTGGCTTTTGCTCTGGGGCCAGTTTTGCCCTTGGGAGCCATCAGAGAGCATCGATATCGATCACTCTCAAGATGGAGTGGCATCGATGCCTGTCTAATTCCAGGCCTATCGATATGGTTCCATATTGATATCGAACCCTATTGATAGGTCCCCAAACCGCTCCTTCTCCACAGGCAGGCAGAGCTTTGGCTCTGGGGCCGAATGCTGCTCTCAGGACATGACCACAACCATCCACACTGAGTGTTTTTCACGCCGACGGGCCTTGAGGACTGTCGATGTCCCTACCGATCGTGAGGGCACCACATCCATAGCTATCGGTCCCTCGCACTACGCAGTGATCCCTCTCCATCTCCAGAGGCCGCGAGGCCCTGGATTTCCATACCTATTTACAGGCATCCAGCACACTAGGTGCCAACAGTTATCGGTAACTGTCGACATCCATCCTTGCCGAGAGCCATCGCTACCTCTCGCTCGTGACCGCCAGCTGTGGCTTTTGCTCTGGGGCCAGTTTTGCCCTTGCGAGCCATCAGAGAGCATCGATATCGATCACTCTCAAGATGGAGTGGCATCGATGTCTGTGCAAATCCAGGCCTATCGATAGGGTTCCATATTGATATCGATATTGAACCCTATTGATATGTCCCCAAACCGCTCCTTCTACACAGGCAGCCATAGCTTTGCCTGTGGGGCCGAATGCTGCTCTCAGGAGGCAAGGACGACCATCCACACTGAGTGTTTTTCACGCCGACGGGCCTTGAGGAGTGTCGATGTCCCTACCGATCGCGAGGGCACCACATCCATAGCTATCGGTCCCTCGCACTACGCAGTGATCCCTCTCCATCTCCACAGGCCGCGAGGCCCTGGATTTCCATACCTATTTACAGGCATCCAGCGCACTAAGTGGCAACAGTTATCGGTAACTCTCGACATCCATCCCTGCCGAGAGCCATCGCTACCTCTCGCTCGTGACCGCCAGCTGTGGCTTTTGCTCTGGGGCCAGTTTTGCCCTTGCGAGCCATCAGAGAGCATCAATATCGATCACTCTCAAGATTGAGTGGCATCGATGCCTGTGCAAATCCAGGCCTATCGATAGGGTTCCATATTGATATCAATATCGAACCCTTCCGATAGGTCCCCAAACCGCTCCTTCTACACAGGCAGGCAGAGCTTTGGCTCTGGGGCCAACGCTGCTCTCGGGAGGCGACAACGACCATCCACACTGAGTGTTTTTCATGCCGACGGGCCTTGAGGAGTGTCGATGTCCCTACCAATTGCGAGGGCACCACATCCATAGCTATCGATCCCTCGCACTGTGCAGTGATCCCTCTCCATCTCCAGAGGCCGCAAGGCCCTGGATTTCCATACCTATTTACAGGCATCCAGCGCACTAGGTGCCAACAGTTATCGGTAACTCTCGACATCCATCCCTGCCGAGAGCCATCGCTACCTCTCGCTCGTGACCGCCAGCTGTGGCTTTTGCTCTGGGGCCAGTTTTGCCCTTGGGAGCCATCAGAGAGCATGGATATCGATCACTCTCAAGACTGAGCGGCATCGATGCCTGTGCAAATCCAGGCCTATCGATAGGGTTCCATATTGATATTGATATCGAACCCTATTGATAGATCCCCAAACCGCTCCTTCTCCGCAGGCAGGCAGAGCTTTGGCTCTGGAGACAATCATGCTCTCCGGAGGCGACAACGACCATCCACACTGAGTGTTTTTCACGCCAATGGGCCTTGAGGAGTGTCGATGTCCCTACCGATCGCGAGGGCACCACATCCATAGCTATCGGTCCCTCGCACTACGCAGTCATCCCTCTCCATCTCCAGAGGCCGCGAGGCCCTGGATTTCCATACCTACTTACAGGCATCCAGCACACTAGGTGCCAACAGTTATCGGTAACTGTCGACATCCATCCCTGCTGAGGGCGATCGCTACCTCTCGCTCGTGACCGCCAGCTGTGGCTTTTGCTCTGGGGCCAGTTTTCCTGTTTGGGAGCCATCAGAGAGCATCGATATCGATCACTCTCAAGATTGAGTGGCATCGATGCCTGTGCAAATCCAGGCCTATCAATAGGGTTCCATATCGATATCGATATTGAACCCTTCCGATAGGTCCCCAAACTGCTTCTTCTCCGTAGGCAGCCATAGCTTTGCCTGTGGGGCCAATGCTGCTCTCAGGAGGCGACAACGACCATCCACACTGAGTTTTTTTCACCCTGACGGGTCTTGAGGACTGTCGATGTCCCTACCGATCGCGAGGGCACCACATCCATAGGTATCGATCCCTCGCACTACGCAGTCATCCCTCTCCATCTCCAGAGGCCGCGAGGCCCTGGATTTCCATACCTACTTACAGGCATCCAGCACACTAGGTGCCAACAGTTATCGGTAACTCTCGACATCCATCCTTGCCGAGAGCCATCGCTACCTCTCGCTCATGACCGCCAGCTGTGGCTTTTGCTCTGGGGCCACTTTTGCCCTTGGGAGCCATCAGAGAGCATCGATATCGATCACTCTCAAGATGGAGTGGCATCGATGCCTGTGCAAATCCAGGCCTATCGATAGGGTTCCATATTGATATCAATATCGAACCCTTCCGATAGGTCCCCAAACCGCTCCTTCTCCACAGGCAGCCATAGCTTTGGCTCTGGGGCCGAATGCTGCTCTCAGGACATGACCACGACCATCCACACTGACCATTTTTCACCCTGACGGGCCTTGAGGACTGTCGATGTCCCTACCGATCGTGAGGGCACCACATCCATAGCTATCGATACTTTGCACTATGCAGTGATCCCTCTCCATCTCCACAGGCCGCGAGGCCCTGGATTTCCATACCTATTTACAGGCATCCAGCACACTAGGTGCCAACAGTTATCGGTAACTGTCGACATCCATCCTTGCCGAGAGCCATCGCTACCTCTCGCTCGTGACCGCCAGCTGTGGTTTTTGCTCTGGGGCCAGTTTTGCCCTTGGGAGCCATCAGAGAGCATCGATATCGATCACTCTCAAGATGGAGTGGCATCGAAGCCTGTGCAAATCCAGGCCTATCGATAGGGTTCCATATTGATATCAATATCGAACCCTATTGATAGGTCCCCAAACCGCTCCTTCTCCACAGGCAGCCATAGCTTTGGCTCTGGGGCCGAATGCTGCTCTCAGGACATGACCACGACCATCCACACTGACCATTTTTCACCCTGATGGGCCTTGAGGAGTGTCGATGTCCCTACCGATCGTGAGGGCACCACATCCATAGCTATCGATACTTCGCACTACGCAGTGATCCCTCTCCATCTCCACAGGCCACGAGGCCCTGGATTTCCATACCTACTTACAGGCATCCAGCACACTAGGTGCCAACAGTTATCGGTAACTGTCGACATCCATCCTTGCTGAGAGCCATCGCTACCTCTCGCTCGTGACCGCCAGCTGTGGCTTTTGCTCTGGGGCCAGTTTTGCCCTTGGGAGCCATCAGAGAGCATCGATATCGATCACTCTCAAGATGGAGTGGCATCGATGCCTGTCTAATTCCAGGCCTATCGATATGGTTCCATATTGATATCGAACCCTATTGATAGGTCCCCAAACCGCTCCTTCTCCACAGGCAGGCAGAGCTTTGGCTCTGGGGCCGAATGCTGCTCTCAGGACATGACCACAACCATCCACACTGAGTGTTTTTCACGCCGACGGGCCTTGAGGACTGTCGATGTCCCTACCGATCGTGAGGGCACCACATCCATAGCTATCGATACTTTGCACTATGCAGTGATCCCTCTCCATCTCCACAGGCCGCGAGGCCCTGGATTTCCATACCTACTTACAGGCATCCAGCACACTAGGTGCCAACAGTTATCGGTAACTGTCGACATCCATCCTTGCCGAGAGCCATCGCTACCTCTCGCTCGTGACCGCCAGCTGTGGTTTTTGCTCTGGGGCCAGTTTTGCCCTTGGGAGCCATCAGAGAGCATTGATATCGATCACTCTCAAGATGGAGTGGCATCGATGCCTGTCTAATTCCAGGCCTATCGATAGGGTTCCATATTGATATCGAACCCTATTGATAGGTCCCCAAACCGCTCCTTCTACACAGGCAGGCAGAGCTTTGGCTCTGGGGCCGAATGCTGCTCTCAGGACATGACCACAACCATCCACACTGACCATTTTCACCCTGACGGGCCTTGAGGAGTGTCGATGTCCCTACCGATCGTGAGGGCACCACATCCATAGCTATCGGTCCCTCGCACTACGCAGTCATCCCTCTAAATCTCCAGAGGCCGCGAGGCCCTGGATTTCCATACCTACTTACAGGCATCCAGCACACTAGGTGCCAACAGTTATCGGTAACTGACGACATCCATCCTTGCTGAGGGCGATCGCTACCTCTCGCTCGTGTCCGCCAGCTGTGGCTTTTGCTCTGGGGCCAGTTTTGCCCTTGGGAGCCATCAGAGAGCATGGATATCGATCACTCTCAAGACTGAGTGGCATCGATGCCTGTGCAAATCCAGGCCTATCGATAGGGTTCCATATTGATATCGAACCCTATTGATAGGTCCCCAAACCGCTCCTTCTACACAGGCAGGCAGAGCTTTGGCTCTGGGGCCGAATGCTGCTCTCAGGACATGACCACAACCATCCACACTGACCATTTTCACCCTGACGGGCCTTGAGGACTGTCGATGTCCCTACCGATCGTGAGGGCACCACATCCATAGCTATCGGTCCCTCGCACTACGCAGTCATCCCTCTCCATCTCCAGAGGCCGCGAGGCCCTGGATTTCCATACCTATTTACAGGCATCCAGCACACTAGGTGCCAACAGTTATCGGTAACTGTCGACATCCATCCTTGCCGAGAGCCATCGCTACCTCTCGCTCGTGACCGCCAGCTGTGGTTTTTGCTCTGGGGCCAGTTTTGCCCTTGGGAGCCATCAGAGAGCATCGATATCGATCACTCTCAAGATTGAGTGGCATCGAAGCCTGTGCAAATCCAGGCCTATCGATAGGGTTCCATATTGATATCGATATTGAACCCTATTGATATGTCCCCAAACCGCTCCTTCTACACAGGCAGCCATAGCTTTGGCTCTGGGGCCGAATGCTGCTCTCAGGACATGACCACGACCATCCACACTGACCATTTTTCACCCTGATGGGCCTTGAGGAGTGTCGATGTCCCTACCGATCGTGAGGGCACCACATCCATAGCTATCGATACTTCGCACTACGCAGTGATCCCTCTCCATCTCCACAGGCCGCGAGGCCCTGGATTTCCATACCTACTTACAGGCATCCAGCACACTAGGTGCCAACAGTTATCGGTAACTGTCGACATCCATCCCTGCTGAGGGCGATCGCTACCTCTCGCTCGTGACCGCCAGCTGTGGCTTTTGCTCTGGGGCCAGTTTTGCTGTTTGGGAGCCATCAGAGAGCATCGATATCGATCACTCTCAAGATTGAGTGGCATCGATGCCTTTCCAATTCCAGGCCTATCGATAGGGTTCCATATCGATATCGATATTGAACCCTTCCGATAGGTCCCCAAACTGCTTCTTCTCCGCAGGCAGCCATAGCTTTGCCTGTGGGGCCAATGCTGCTCTCAGGAGGCGACAACGACCATCCACACTGAGTGTTTTTCACCCTGACGGGTCTTGAGGACTGTCGATGTCCCTACCGATCGCGAGGGCACCACATCCATAGCTATCCATCCCTCGCACTACGCAGTCATCCCTCTCCATCTCCAGAGGCCGCGAGGCCCTGGATTTCCATACCTACTTACAGGCATCCAGCGCACTAGGTGCCAACAGTTATCGGTAACTGTCGACATCCATCCTTGCCGAGAGCCATCGCTACCTCTCGCTCATGACCGCCAGCTGTGGCTTTTGCTCTGGGGCCACTTTTGCCCTTGGGAGCCATCAGAGAGCATCGATATCGATCACTCTCAAGATGGAGTGGCATCGATGCCTGTGCAAATCCAGGCCTATCGATAGGGTTCCATATTGATATCAATATCGAACCCTATTGATAGGTCCCCAAACCGCTCCTTCTCCACAGGCAGGCAGAGCTTTGGCTCTGGGGCCGAACGCTGCTCTCAGGACATGACCACGACCATCCACACTGACCATTTTTCACCCTGACGGGCCTTGAGGAGTGTCGATGTCCCTACCGATCGTGAGGGCACCACATCCATAGCTATCGATACTTTGCACTATGCAGTGATCCCTCTCCATCTCCACAGGCCGCGAGGCCCTGGATTTCCATACCTACTTACAGGCATCCAGCACACTAGGTGCCAACAGTTATCGGTAACTGTCGACATCCATCCTTGCCGAGAGCCATCGCTACCTCTCGCTCGTGACCGCCAGCTGTGGTTTTTGCTCTGGGGCCAGTTTTGCCCTTGGGAGCCATCAGAGAGCATCGATATCGATCACTCTCAAGATTGAGTGGCATCGAAGCCTGTGCAAATCCAGGCCTATCGATAGGGTTCCATATTGATATCAATATCGAACCCTATTGATAGGTCCCCAAACCGCTCCTTCTCCGCAGGCAGGCAGAGCTTTGGCTCTGGGGCCGAATGCTACTCTCAGGACATGACCACGACCATCCACACTGACCATTTTTCACCCTGACGGGCCTTGAGGAGTGTCGATGTCCCTACCGATCGTGAGGGCACCACATCCATAGCTATCGATACTTCGCACTACGCAGTGATCCCTCTCCATCTCCACAGGCCACGAGGCCCTGGATTTCCATACCTACTTACAGGCATCCAGCACACTAGGTGCCAACAGTTATCGGTAACTGTCGACATCCATCCCTGCTGAGGGCCATCGCTACCTCTCGCTCGTGACCGCCAGCTGTGGCTTTTGCTCTGGGGCCAGTTTTGCCCTTGGGAGCCATCAGAGAGCATCGATATCGATCACTCTCAAGATGGAATGGCATCGATGCCTGTCCAATTCCAGGCCTATCAATAGGGTTCCATATTGATATCGATATTGAACCCTATTGATAGGTCCCCAAACCACTCCTTCTCCACAGGCAGGCAGAGCTTTGGCTCTGGGGCCGAAGTTGCTCTCGGGACATGACCACGACCATCCACATATGACCATTTTTCACCCTGACGGGCCTTGAGGAGTGTCGATGTCCCTACCGATCGCGAGGGCACCACATCCATAGCTATCGATCCCTCGCACTACGCAGTCATCCCTCTCCATCTCCACAGGCCGCAAGGCCCTGGATTTCCATACCTATTTACAGGCATCCAGCACACTAGGTGCCAACAGTTATCGGTAACTGTCGACATCCATCCTTGCTGAGAGCCATCGCTACCTCTCGCTCGTGACCGCCAGCTGTGGCTTTTGCTCTGGGGCCAGTTTTGCCCTTGGGAGCCATCAGAGAGCATCGATATCGATCACTCTCAAGATGGAGTGGCATCGATGCCTGTCTAATTCCAGGCCTATCGATATGGTTCCATATTGATATCGAACCCTATTGATAGGTCCCCAAACCGCTCCTTCTCCACAGGCAGGCAGAGCTTTGGCTCTGGGGCCGAATGCTGCTCTCAGGACATGACCACAACCATCCACACTGAGTGTTTTTCACGCCGACGGGCCTTGAGGAGTGTCGATGTCCCTACCGATCGTGAGGGCACCACATCCATAGCTATCGGTCCCTCGCACTACGCAGTGATCCCTCTCCATCTCCACAGGCCGCGAGGCCCTGGATTTCCATACCTATTTACAGGCATCCAGCACACTAGGTGCCAACAGTTATCGGTAACTGTCGACATCCATCCTTGCCGAGAGCCATCGCTACCTCTTGCTCGTGACCGCCAGCTGTGGCTTTTGCTCTGGGGCCAGTTTTGCCCTTGCGAGCCATCAGAGAGCATCAATATCGATCACTCTCAAGATCGAGTGGCATCGATGTCTGTGCAAATCCAGGCCTATCGATAGGGTTCCATATTGATATCGATATTGAACCCTATTGATATGTCCCCAAACTGCTCCTTCTACACAGGCAGCCATAGCTTTGCCTGTGGGGCCGAATGCTGCTCTCAGGAGGCAAGGACGACCATCCACACTGAGTGTTTTTCACGCCGACGGGCCTTGAGGAGTGTCGATGTCCCTACCGATCGCGAGGGCACCACATCCATAGCTATCGGTCCCTCGCACTACGCAGTGATCCCTCTCCATCTCCACAGGCCGCGAGGCCCTGGATTTCCATACCTACTTACAGGCATCCAGCGCACTAAGTGGCAACAGTTATCGGTAACTGTCGACATCCATCCCTGCCGAGAGCCATCGCTACCTCTCACTCGTGACCGCCAGCTGTGGCTTTTGCTCTGGGGCCAGTTTTGCCCTTGCGAGCCATCAGAGAGCATCAATATCGATCACTCTCAAGATTGAGTGGCATCGATGCCTGTGCAAATCCAGGCCTATCGATAGGGTTCCATATTGATATCAATATCGAACCCTTCCGATAGGTCCCCAAACCGCTCCTTCTACACAGGCAGCCATAGCTTTGCCTGTGGGGCCGAATGCTGCTCTCAGGAGGCAAGGACGACCATCCACACTGAGTGTTTTTCACGCCGACGGGCCTTGAGGAGTGTCGATGTCCCTACCGATCGCGAGGGCACCACATCCATAGCTATCGGTCCCTCGCACTACGCAGTGATCCCTCTCCATCTCCACAGGCCGCGAGGCCCTGGATTTCCATACCTACTTACAGGCATCCAGCGCACTAGGTGCCAACAGTTATCGGTAACTGTCGACATCCATCCCTGCCGAGAGCCATCGCTACCTCTCGCTCATGACCGCCAGCTGTGGCTTTTGCTCTGGGGCCAGTTTTGCCCTTGGGAGCCATCAGAGAGCATCGATATCGATCACTCTCAAGATGGAGTGGCATCGATGCCTGTCTAATTCCAGGCCTATCGATATGGTTCCATATTGATATCGAACCCTTCCGATAGGTCCCCAAACCGCTCCTTCTCCACAGGCAGGCAGAGCTTTGGCTCTGGGGCCGAATGCTGCTCTCAGGACATGACCACAACCATCCACACTGAGTGTTTTTCACGCCGACGGGCCTTGAGGAGTGTCGATGTCCCTACCGATCGTGAGGGCACCACATCCATAGCTATCGGTCCCTCGCACTACGCAGTGATCCCTATCCATCTCCACAGGCCGCGAGGCCCTGGATTTCCATACCTATTTACAGGCATCCAGCGCACTAGGTGCCAACAGTTATCGGTAACTGTCGACATCCATCCTTGCCGAGAGCCATCGCTACCTCTTGCTCGTGACCGCCAGCTGTGGCTTTTGCTCTGGGGCCAGTTTTGCCCTTGCGAGCCATCAGAGAGCATCAATATCGATCACTCTCAAGATCGAGTGGCATCGATGTCTGTGCAAATCCAGGCCTATCGATAGGGTTCCATATTGATATCGATATTGAACCCTATTGATATGTCCCCAAACTGCTCCTTCTACACAGGCAGCCATAGCTTTGCCTGTGGGGCCGAATGCTGCTCTCAGGAGGCAAGGACGACCATCCACACTGAGTGTTTTTCACGCCGACGGGCCTTGAGGAGTGTCGATGTCCCTACCGATCGCGAGGGCACCACATCCATAGCTATCGGTCCCTCGCACTACGCAGTGATCCCTCTCCATCTCCACAGGCCGCGAGGCCCTGGATTTCCATACCTACTTACAGGCATCCAGCGCACTAAGTGGCAACAGTTATCGGTAACTGTCGACATCCATCCCTGCCGAGAGCCATCGCTACCTCTCGCTCGTGACCGCCAGCTGTGGCTTTTGCTCTGGGGCCAGTTTTGCCCTTGCGAGCCATCAGAGAGCATCAATATCGATCACTCTCAAGATTGAGTGGCATCGATGCCTGTGCAAATCCAGGCCTATCGATAGGGTTCCATATTGATATCAATATCGAACCCTTCCGATAGGTCCCCAAACCGCTCCTTCTCCACAGGCAGGCAGAGCTTTGGCTCTGGGGCCAACGCTGCTCTCGGGAGGCGACAACGACCATCCACACTGAGTGTTTTTCATGCCGACGGGCCTTGAGGAGTGTCGATGTCCCTACCAATTGCGAGGGCACCACATCCATAGCTATCGATCCCTCGCACTGTGCAGTGATCCCTCTCCATCTCCAGAGGCCGCGAGGCCCTGGATTTCCATACCTACTTACAGGCATCCAGCGCACTAGGTGCCAACAGTTATCGGTAACTGTCGACATCCATCCCTGCCGAGAGCCATCGCTACCTCTCGCTCGTGACCGCCAGCTGTGGCTTTTGCTCTGGGGCCAGTTTTGCCGTTTGGGAGCCATCAGAGAGCATGGATATCGATCACTCTCAAGACTGAGCGGCATCGATGCCTGTGCAAATCCAGGCCTATCGATAGGGTTCCATATTGATATTGATATCGAACCCTATTGATAGGTCCCCAAACCGCTCCTTCTCCGCAGGCAGGCAGAGCTTTGGCTCTGGAGACAATCATGCTCTCCGGAGGCGACAACGACCATCCACACTGAGTGTTTTTCACGCCAACGGGCCTTGAGGAGTGTCGATGTCCCTACCGATCGCGAGGGCACCACATCCATAGCTATCGATACTTCGCACTACGCAGTGATCCCTCTCCATCTCCAGAGGCCGCAAGGCCCTGGATTTCCATACCTACTTACAGGCATCCAGCACACTAGGTGCCAACAGTTATCGGTAACTGTCGACATCCATCCCTGCTGAGGGCGATCGCTACCTCTCGCTCGTGACCGCCAGCTGTGGCTTTTGCTCTGGGGCCACTTTTGCCCTTGGGAGCCATCAGAGAGCATCGATATCGATCACTCTCAAGATGGAGTGGCATCGATGCCTGTGCAAATCCAGGCATATCGATAGGGTTCCATATTGATATCGAACCCTATTGATAGGTCCCCAAACCGCTCCTTCTACACAGGCAGGCAGAGCTTTGGCTCTGGGGCCGAATGCTGCTCTCAGGACATGACCACAACCATCCACACTGACCATTTTCACCCTGACGGGCCTTGAGGACTGTCGATGTCCCTACCGATCGTGAGGGCACCACATCCATAGCTATCGATCCCTCGCACTACGCAGTCATCCCTCTCCATCTCCACAGGCCACGAGGCCCTGGATTTCCATACCTACTTACAGGCATCCAGCACACTAGGTGCCAACAGTTATCGGTAACTGTCGACATCCATCCCTGCTGAGGGCGATCGCTACCTCTCGCTCGTGACCGCCAGCTGTGGCTTTTGCTCTGGGGCCAGTTTTGCTGTTTGGGAGCCATCAGAGAGCATCGATATCGATCACTCTCAAGATGGAGTGGCATCGATGCCTTTCCAATTCCAGGCCTATCAATAGGATTCCATATCGATATCGATATTGAACCCTTCCGATAGGTCCCCAAACTGCTTCTTCTCCGTAGGCAGCCATAGCTTTGCCTGTGGGGCCAATGCTGCTCTCAGGAGGCGACAACGACCATCCACACTGAGTGTTTTTCACCCTGACCGGTCTTGAGGACTGTCGATGTCCCTACCGATCGCGAGGGCACCACATCCATAGCTATCGATCCCTCGCACTACGCAGTCATCCCTCTCCATCTCCAGAGGCCGCAAGGCCCTGGATTTCCATACCTACTTACAGGCATCCAGCACACTAGGTGCCAACAGTTATCGGTAACTGTCGACATCCATCCTTGCCGAGAGCCATCGCTACCTCTCGCTCATGACCACCAGCTGTGGCTTTTGCTCTGGGGCCACTTTTGCCCTTGGGAGCCATCAGAGAGCATCGATATCAATCACTCTCAAGATGGAGTGGCATCGATGCCTGTGCAAATCCAGGCCTATCGATAGGGTTCCATATTGATATCAATATCGAACCCTATTGATAGGTCCCCAAACCGCTCCTTCTCCACAGGCAGCCATAGCTTTGGCTCTGGGGCCGAATGCTGCTCTCAGGACATGACCACGACCATCCACACTGAGCGTTTTTCACCCTGACGGGCCTTGAGGAGTGTCGATGTCCCTACCGATCGTGAGGGCACCACATCCATAGCTATCGATACTTTGCACTATGCAGTGATCCCTCTCCATCTCCACAGGCCGCGAGGCCCTGGATTTCCATACCTACTTACAGGCATCCAGCACACTAGGTGCCAACAGTTATCGGTAGCTGTCGACATCCATCCTTGCTGAGAGCCATCGCTACCTCTCGCTCGTGACCGCCAGCTGTGGCTTTTGCTCTGGGGCCAGTTTTGCCCTTGGGAGCCATCAGAGAGCATCGATATCGATCACTCTCAAGATGGAGTGGCATCGATGCCTGTCCAATTCCAGGCCTATCGATAGGGTTCCATATTGATATCAATATTGAACCCTATTGATATGTCCCCAAACCGCTCCTTCTACACAGGCAGCCATAGCTTTGCCTGTGGGGCCGAATGCTGCTCTCAGGAGGCAAGGACGACCATCCACACTGAGTGTTTTTCACGCCGATGGGCCTTGAGGAGTGTCGATGTCCCTACCGATCGCGAGGGCACCACATCCATAGCTATCGGTCCCTCGCACTACGCAGTGATCCCTCTCCATCTCCAGAGGCCGCGAGGCCCTGGATTTCCATACCTACTTACAGGCATCCAGCGCACTAAGTGGCAACAGTTATCGGTAACTGTCGACATCCATCCCTGCCGAGAGCCATCGCTACCTCTCGCTCGTGACCGCCAGCTGTGGCTTTTGCTCTGGGGCCAGTTTTGCCCTTGCGAGCCATCAAAGGGCATCGATATCGATCACTCTCAAGATCGAGTGGCATCGATGCCTGTGCAAATCCAGGCCTATCGATAGGGTTCCATATTGATATCGAACCCTATTGATAGGTCCCCAAACCACTCCTTCTCCGCAGGCAGGCAGAGCTTTGGCTCTGGGGCCGAAGTTGCTCTCGGGACATGACCACGACCATCCACATATGACCATTTTTCACCCTGACGGGCCTTGAGGAGTGTCGATGTCCCTACCGATCGCGAGGGCACCACATCCATAGCTATCGATCCCTCGCACTACGCAGTCATCCCTCTCCATCTCCACAGGCCGCAAGGCCCTGGATTTCCATACCTATTTACAGGCATCCAGCACACTAGGTGCCAACAGTTATCGGTAACTGTCGACATCCATCCTTGCTGAGAGCCATCGCTACCTCTCGCTCGTGACCGCCAGCTGTGGCTTTTGCTCTGGGGCCAGTTTTGCCCTTGGGAGCCATCAGAGAGCATCGATATCGATCACTCTCAAGATCGAGTGGCATCGATGCCTGTGCAAATCCAGGCCTATCAATAGGGTTCCATATTGATATCGAACCCTATTGATAGGTCCCCAAACCACTCCTTCTCCGCAGGCAGGCAGAGCTTTGGCTCTGGGGCCGAAGTTGCTCTCGGGACATGACCACGACCATCCACATATGACCATTTTTCACCCTGACGGGCCTTGAGGAGTGTCGATGTCCCTACCGATCGTGAGGGCACCACATCCATAGCTATCGATACTTCGCACTACGCAGTGATCCCTCTCCATCTCCAGAGGCCACGAGGCCCCGGATTTCCATACCTACTTACAGGCATCCAGCACACTAGGTGCCAACAGTTATCGGTAACTGTCAACATCCATCCCTGCCGAGAGCCATCGCTACCTCTCGCTCGTGACCGCCAGCTGTGGCTTTTGCTCTGGGGCCAGTTCTGCCGTTTGGGGGCCATCAAAGGGCATCGATATCGATCACTCTCAAGATCGAGTGGCATCGATGCCTGTGCAAATCCAGGCCTATCAATAGGGTTCCATATTGATATCGAACCCTATTGATAGGTCCCCAAACCACTCCTTCTCCGCAGGCAGGCAGAGCTTTGGCTCTGGGGCCGAAGTTGCTCTCGGGACATGACCACGACCATCCACATATGACCATTTTTCACCCTGACGGGCCTTGAGGAGTGTCGATGTCCCTACCGATCGTGAGGGCACCACATCCATAGCTATCGATCCCTCGCACTACGCAGTGATCCCTCTCCATCTCCAGAGGCCGCGAGGCCCTGGATTTCCATACCTATTTACAGGCATCCAGCACACTAGGTGCCAACAGTTATCGGTAACTGTCGACATCCATCCTTGCTGAGAGCCATCGCTACCTCTCGCTCGTGACCGCCAGCTGTGGCTTTTGCTCTGGGGCCAGTTTTGCCCTTGGGAGCCATCAGAGAGCATCGATATCGATCACTCTCAAGATGGAGTGGCATCGATGCCTGTCTAATTCCAGGCCTATCGATATGGTTCCATATTGATATCGAACCCTATTGATAGGTCCCCAAACCGCTCCTTCTACACAGGCAGGCAGAGCTTTGGCTCTGGGGCCGAATGCTGCTCTCAGGTAATGACCACAACCATCCACACTGACCATTTTCACCCTGATGGGCCTTGAGGACTGTCGATGTCCCTACCGATCGTGAGGGCACCACATCCATAGCTATCGGTCCCTCGCACTACGCAGTGATCCCTCTCCATCTCCAGAGGCCGCGAGGCCCTGGATTTCCATACCTATTTACAGGCATCCAGCACACTAGGTGCCAACAGTTATCGGTAACTGTCGACATCCATCCTTGCCGAGAGCCATCGCTACCTCTCGCTCGTGACCGCCAGCTGTGGTTTTTGCTCTGGGGCCAGTTTTGCCCTTGGGAGCCATCAGAGAGCATCGATATCGATCACTCTCAAGATGGAGTGGCATCGATGCCTGTGCAAATCCAGGCCTATCGATAGGGTTCCATATTGATATCAATATCGAACCCTATTGATAGGTCCCCAAACCGCTCCTTCTCCACAGGCAGCCATAGCTTTGGCTCTGGGGCCGAATGCTGCTCTCAGGACATGACCACAACCATCCACACTGACCATTTTCACCCTGACGGGCCTTGAGGAGTGTCGATGTCCCTACCGATCGCGAGAGCACCACATCCATAGCTATCGATCCCTCGCACTACGCAGTGATCCCTCTCCATCTCCACAGGCCACGAGGCCCTGGATTTCCATACCTACTTACAGGCATCCAGCACACTAGGTGCCAACAGTTATCGGTAACTGTCGACATCCATCCCTGCTGAGGGCGATCGCTACCTCTCGCTCGTGACCGCCAGCTGTGGCTTTTGCTCTGGGGCCAGTTTTCCTGTTTGGGAGCCATCAGAGAGCATTGATATCGATCACTCTCAAGATTGAGTGGCATCGATGCCTGTCCAATACCAGGCCTATCAATAGGGTTCCATATCGATATCGATATTGAACCCTTCCGATAGGTCCCCAAACTGCTTCTTCTCCGTAGGCAGCCATAGCTTTGCCTGTGGGGCCAATGCTGCTCTCAGGAGGCGACGACGACCATCCACACTGACCATTTTTCACCTTGACGGGACTTGAGGACTGTCGATGTCCCTACCGATCGCGAGGGCACCACATCCATAGCTATCGATCCCTCGCACTACGCAGTGATCCCTCTCCATCTCCAGAGGCCGCGAGGCCCTGGATTTCCATACCTATTTACAGGCATCCAGCACACTAGGTGCCAACAGTTATCGGTAACTGTCGACATCCATCCTTGCTGAGAGCCATCGCTACCTCTCGCTCGTGACCGCCAGCTGTGGCTTTTGCTCTGGGGCCACTTTTGCCCTTGGGAGCCATCAGAGAGCATCGATATCGATCACTCTCAAGATGGAGTGGCATCGATGCCTGTGCAAATCCAGGCCTATCGATAGGGTTCCATATTGATATCGATATTGAACCCTATTGATAGGTCCCCAAACTGCTCCTTCTCCGCAGGCAGCCATAGCTTTGCCTGTGGGGCCAATGCTGCTCTCAGGAGGCGACAACGACCATCCACACTGAGTGTTTTTCACGCCGACGGGCCTTGAGGAGTGTCGATGTCCCTACCGATCGTGAGGGCACCACATCCATAGCTATCGATCCCTCGTACTACGCAGTGATCCCTCTCCATCTCCACAGGCCGCGAGGCCCTGGATTTCCATACCTATTTACAGGCATCCAGCACACTAGGTGCCAACAGTTATCGGTTACTCTCAACATGCCTCTCTGCCGAGAGCCATTGCTACCTCTCACTCGTGACCGCCAGCTGTGGCTTTTGCTCTGGGGCCAGTTTTGCCCTTGGGAGCCATCAGAGAGCATGGATATCGATCACTCTCAAGACTGAGCAGCATCGATGCCTGTGCAAATCCAGGCCTATCGATAGGGTTCCATATTGATATCGATATCGAACCCTATTGATAGGTCCCCAAACCGCTCCTTCTCCGCAGGCAGGCAGAGCTTTGGCTCTGGGGCCGAATGCTGCTCTCAGGACATGACCACAACCATCCACACTGACCATTTTCACCCTGACGGGCCTTGAGGACTGTCGATGTCCCTACCGATCGCGAGGGCACCACATCCATAGCTATCGATCCCTCGCACTACGCAGTGATCCCTATCCATCTCCACAGGCCGCGAGGCCCTGGATTTCCATACCTACTTACAGGCATCCAGCACACTAGGTGCCAACAGTTATCGGTAACTGTCGACATCCATCCTTGCCGAGAGCCATCGCTACCTCTCGCTCGTGACCGCCAGCTGTGGTTTTTGCTCTGGGGCCAGTTTTGCCCTTGGGAGCCATCAAAGGGCATCGATATCGATCACTCTCAAGATCGAGTGGCATCGATGCCTGTGCAAATCCAGGCCTATCGATAGGGTTCCATATTGATATCGATATTGAACCCTATTGATATGTCCCCAAACCGCTCCTTCTACACAGGCAGGCATAGCTTTGCCTGTGGGGCCAATGCTGCTCTCCGGAGGCGACAACGACCATCCACACTGAGTGTTTTTCACGCCGACGGGCCTTGAGGAGTGTCGATGTCCCTAGCGATCGCGAGGGCACCACATCCATAGCTATCCATCCCTCGCACTACGCAGTGATCCCTCTCCATCTCCACAGGCCGCGAGGCCCTGGATTTCCATACCTACTTACAGGCATCCAGCGCACTAGGTGCCAACAGTTATCGGTAACTGTCGACATCCATCCTTGCCGAGAGCCATCGCTACCTCTCGCTCGTGACCGCCAGCTGTGGCTTTTGCTCTGGGGCCAGTTTTGCCCTTGGGAGCCATCAGAGAGCATCGATATCGATCACTCTCAAGATGGAGTGGCATCGATGCCTGTCTAATTCCAGGCCTATCGATATGGTTCCATATTGATATCGAACCCTATTGATAGGTCCCCAAACCGCTCCTTCTCCACAGGCAGCCATAGCTTTGGCTCTGGGGTCGAATGCTGCTCTCAGGACATGACCACAACCATCCACACTGACCATTTTCACCCTGACGGGCCTTGAGGACTGTCGATGTCCCGACCGATCGTGAGGGCACCACATCCATAGCTATCGGTCCCTCGCACTACGCAGTGATCCCTCTCCATCTCCACAGGCCGCGAGGCCCTGGATTTCCATACCTATTTACAGGCATCCAGCACACTAGGTGCCAACAGTTATCGGTAACTGTCGACATCCATCCTTGCCGAGAGCCATCGCTACCTCTCGCTCGTGACCGCCAGCTGTGGCTTTTGCTCTGGGGCCAGTTTTGCCCTTGGGAGCCATCAGAGAGCATCGATATCGATCACTCTCAAGATCGAGTGGCATCGATGCCTGTGCAAATCCAGGCCTATCGATAGGGTTCCATATTGATATCAATATCGAACCCTTCCGATAGGTCCCCAAACCGCTCCTTCTCCACAGGCAGCCATAGCTTTGGCTCTGGGGCCGAATGCTGCTCTCAGGACATGACCACGACCATCCACACTGACCATTTTTCACCCTGACGGGCCTTGAGGAGTGTCGATGTCCCTACCGATCGTGAGGGCACCACGTCCATAGCTATCGATACTTCGCACTACGCAGTCATCCCTCTCCATCTCCACAGGCCGCGAGGCCCTGGATTTCCATACCTACTTACAGGCATCCAGCACACTAGGTGCCAACAGTTATCGGTAACTGTCGACATCCATCCCTGCTGAGGGCGATCGCTACCTCTCGCTCGTGACCGCCAGCTGTGGCTTTTGCTCTGGGGCCAGTTTTCCTGTTTGGGAGCCATCAGAGAGCATCGATATCGATCACTCTCAAGATTGAGTGGCATCGATGCCTTTCCAATTCCAGGCCTATCAATAGGGTTCCATATTGATATCGATATTGAACCCTATTGATAGGTCCCCAAACCGCTCCTTCTCCGCAGGCAGGCAGAGCTTTGGCTCTGGGGCTGAAGTTGCTCTCGGGACATGACCACGACCATCCGCACATGACCATTTTTTACCCTGACGGGCCTTGAGGAGTGTCGATGTCCCTAGCGATCGCGAGGGCACCACATCCATAGCTATCCATCCCTCGCACTACGCAGTCATTCCTCTCCATCTCCAGATGCCGCAAGGCCCTGGATTTCCATACCTACTTACAGGCATCCAGCGCACTAGGTGCCAACAGTTATCGGTAACTGACGACATCCATCCTTGCCGAGAGCCATCGCTACCTCTCGCTCATGACCGCCAGCTGTGGCTTTTGCTCTGGGGCCAGTTTTGCCCTTGGGAGCCATCAAAGAGCATCGATATCGATCACTCTCAAGATGGAGTGGCATCGATGCCTGTGCAAATCCAGGCCTATCGATATGGTTCCATATTGATATCAATATCGAACCCTTCCGATAGGTCCCCAAACCGCTTCTTCTACACAGGCAGCCATAGCTTTGCCTGTGGGGCCAATGCTGCTCTCGGGAGGCGACAACGACCATCCACACTGAGTGTTTTTCATGCCGACGGGCCTTGAGGAGTGTCGATGTCCCTACCGATCGCGAGGGCACCACATCCATAGCTATCCATCCCTCGCACTACGCAGTCATTCCTCTCCATCTCCAGATGCCGCAAGGCCCTGGATTTCCATACCTACTTACAGGCATCCAGCACACTAGGTGCCAACAGTTATCGGTAACTGTCGACATCCATCCCTGCCGAGAGCCATCGCTACCTCTCGCTTGTGACCGCCAGCTGTGGCTTTTGCTCTGGGGCCAGTTTTGCCGTTTGGGAGCCATCAGAGAGCATCGATATCGATCACTCTCAAGATCGAGTGGCATCGATGCCTGTCCAATTCCAGGCCTATCAATAGGGTTCCATATTGATATCAATATCGAACCCTGCCGATAGGTCCCCAAACCACTCCTTCTCCGCAGGCAGGCAGAGCTTTGGCTCTGGGGCCAAAGTTGCTCTCGGGACATGACCACAACCATCCACACTGACCATTTTTCACCCTGACGGGCCTTGAGGAGTGTCGATGTCCCTACCGATCGTGAGGGCACCACATCCATAGCTATCGATCCCTCGCACTATGCAGTGATCCCTCTCCATCTCCACAGGCCGCAAGGCCCTGGATTTCCATACCTACTTACAGGCATCCAGCGCACTAAGTGGCAACAGTTATCGGTAACTGTCGACATCCATCCCTGCCGAGAGCCATTGCTACCTCTCGCTCGTGACCGCCAGCTGTGGCTTTTGCTCTGGGGCCAGTTTTGCTGTTTGGGAGCCATCAGAGAGCATCAATATCGATCACTCTCAAGATTGAGTGGCATCGATGCCTGTGCAAATCCAGGCCTATCGATAGGGTTCCATATTGATATCGATATCGAACCCTTCCGATAGGTCCCCAAACCGCTCCTTCTCCACAGGCAGCCATAGCTTTGCCTGTGGGGCCAATGCTGCTCCCGGGAGGCAAGGAGGACCATCCACACTGAGTGTTTTTCACGCTGACGGGCCTTGAGGAGTGTCGATGTCCCTACCGATCGCGAGGGCACCACATCCATAGCTAGCGATCCCTCGCACTACGCAGTGATCCCTCTCCATCTCCAGAGGCCGCGAGGCCCTGGATTTCCATACCTACTTACAGGCATCCAGCACACTAGGTGCCAACAGTTATCAGGAACTGTCGACATCGATCCTTGCCGAGAGCCATCGCTACCTCTCACTCGTGACCGCCAGCTGTGGCTTTTGCTCTGGGGCCAGTTTTGCCCTTGCGAGCCATCAGAGAGCATCGATATTGATGACTCTCAAGATTGAGTGGCATCGATGCCTTTCCAATTCCAGGCCTATCGATAGGGTTCCATATCGATATCGATACTGAACCCTATTGATAGGTCCCCAAACCGCTCCTTCTCCGCAGGCAGCCATTGCTTTGGCTCTGGGGCCAATGCTGCTCCCGGGAGGCAAGGACGACCATCCACACTGAGTGTTTTTCACGCCGACGGGCCTTGAGGAGTGTCGATGTCCCTACCAATCGTGAGGGCACCACATCCATAGCTATCCATCCCTCGCACTACGCAGTCATCCCTCTCCATCTCCAGAGGCCGCAAGGCCCTGGATTTCCATACCTATTTACAGGCATCCAGCACACTAGGTGCCAGCAGTTATCGGTAACTGTCGACATCCATCCCTGCCGAGAGCCATCGCTACCTCTCGCTCGTGACCACCAGGTGTGGTTTTTGCTCTGGGGCCAGTTTTGCCCTTGGGAGCCATCAGAGAGCATCGATATCGATCACTCTCAAGATCGAGCGGCATCGATGCCTGTCCAATTCCAGGCCTATCGATAGGGTTCCATATCGATTTCGAACCCTATTGATAGGTCCCCAAACCGCTCCTTCTCCGCAGGCAGCCATAGCTTTGGCTCTGGGGCCGATGCTGCTCTCAGGACATGACCACGACCATGCACACTGAGTGTTTTTCACGCCGACGGGCCTTGAGGAGTGTCGATGTCCCTACCCACTGAGAGGGCACCACATCCATAGCTATCGATCCCTCGCACTACGCAGTGATCCCTCTCCATCTCCACAGGCCGCGAGGCCCTGGATTTCCATACCTACTTACAGGCATCCAGCACACTAGGTGCCAACAGTTATCGGCAATTTTCGACATCCATCCTTGCCGAGAGCCATCAATACCTCTCGCTCGTGACCGCCAGCTGTGGCTTTTGCTCTGGGGCCATTTTGCCCTTGGGAGCCATCAGAGAGCATCGATATTGATCACTCTCAAGATCGAGTGGCATTGATGCCTGTCCAATTCCAGGCCTATCGATAGGGTTCGATGTCTCTAAATGAGGGTTTTGGGAATATTACATAGTTACTTTGAAATATTTGGATGGGTAGAATGCCAGTGAGGAAAGGGAGGAAATTAGAGATTTGTGTTTTGGAATTTGCCATTGACCCCCCTGCTGTGCAACTAGCAAAGAAGGGGTGCAGATGCTCTGAGCTTACGGTTTGGATAGAACTATAAAGAAGTCTCATCACTTTAATTTATGAGGCATAAGACTCTTATTAAGTAGTGGAAAACGTGCTGCCTTTCGAAGTTTTCCACTTAAGAACTAAGTACAATTAAAGAGTAGTATATTTTTAGTCATACTGTTTCTCTAGTGAGTGAAGAATATAATTTATAACTTGAACTCCTCTAAAGCATGAAACTCCTCTAAAACATGAAATTATAGCAAATAACCAATATTAAAATAAAAAGGATCTAATTCTATCGCAGTATCACTAAAATTGTGCAATGTCTTTATTTTTAATAATTCATAAAGTTATCTTGAAGTACAGTATCTATTATTCCTTTTGAACTAATCATATGTTCAAGCTGGTGTAAATGCATGTACTGAGTCAATCTTATTCAGGGACTATGCTTGCAGTCATTTCCCCTTGCATGGGTATTTCAGCAGTGCAGAGCAACAAATCCTCCTTAAAGGAATAACTTAATAAAACCTAATAAAAACGTAATAACAGTTTTTATCAAAAATAATTCTGCAATGTAAATGATAATAAAATATCTTCTCATAGTTTTTTTTTTTCTCAGTTAGTTTCATCTTAAAAAAACCCAAAACTTAAAAAGAAAGAATATAAAGTGTTTTCCACCCATAATTAACATAATGGAATTAAAGGAATGTGCAGAACAGGTAAGATTCTACGTAAGAAAAAAAAAATGTTCTCTGGAACACATTCAAGTGTTCCTGAATCATTATTGTGAAAATTCAGGCAAATTTATCAAGGGACTTTATTTAAAAATGTTACTGTGCTATTCCTTTCTAGGACCCATCAAGTAAGTTATGCCATTATTATCTGTGGTGGTATGCATGTTAACAGTAATTAAAAAAACTCATAAAACTCAAAACTCCTCAAACCCCAGAAAAAGCATGATCAAGTTGAAAAACAACACATCCCTTGGCTTTTCAAGGACCCTATCACCACACAGCTGTTCTAATTTAAAATTAATGTAATACTGTAGAATGATTCATTGGGAATTACCTACAGACTCAGTGCAATGGAACTTGAGCTCTTTACAAGCAGAAAATGGAACCCCAAAATGTCTTCCCATGCAATTTAAATCATTCATGGTGAGTCTTTATCCAGGAAAGACTGAACAGTTCCTTAATGCACAGCTACATCATCTACAATGATTCGTTTGTAGGCAACAATATACAGGAAAAAAAAGAAAGAGAAAGAAAAAAGAGGGGTTTAGTTTATTATATGCTGTTCTTCAGAGTTTTTTCTCATTCAGATCTCCCAGGGAACATTATTATAAACTGCAAGTAAGGCAAAGCCTTGTACATATGATCTCTTTTTGCCGCATACTTTGAGAAATCCTTCAAGTCACCTCAGCTTAACCTCTTAGTAGAATGTAGAAATTAATAGATATTTTTAAATAAACTTTCTTTTTGAAAGCATTACTTATTAATAAACTTGTTCAAACAATTTGTAATGTATTTCATAGCCACACATACTACCTGCAGGACCTGTGTGTATCAAAAATCCACTATCCTTTAAAACCAAAATATTAGTTCTTACATTATTTATATGGCTCTTAAAAGACATTCTCACTGAATTGTAGCATGCATTGTTATTCAGCTATCTCAATTATGCCTAGAATATAAAATATATTATTAACTACTTGTGGTTTTGAATTTTTGCCTTTTTAATAGCTTCTCAGCACTAATATTGGGTACAGGGAAATCTTCTGGCAAATGTAATAGCAACTGTTACATTCTTCTTCAGGTAAAATCAAGACTCCATTTAAATTAGTAGCTGAAATTCAGTTGTCTTTGTGCAACCATGATCTTATTTGCAAACGCAAGGCAAGAGATTATGCCAGTGGGAATTGCTCCTGTATCTAAAATTCAGATTTAGATAGATATATCATAATCCACTGAATGGGACTGAGTTTAAATAATGACTTTATTATTTGCTGATTTTTATAAAATCTCATGATATATAGAAATACAATTATTGTCAAGCCTGCTTCTCTAAAGGCAAACTTTACATATGAAATCATAGAATAAATTTAGGGATTTAATACTTTCTTCTCACACACATCATACAGTTACAACTCAACAATATGCATGTTCAAGTTTATAACTTACTTGTTTGAAAAGGATGTTAAACAAAAGCTAAAAAGGGGTGTATTTTCAGGAAATATATTGAGTTCATTAGATGCAGTTTAAATATTCAAATGCACATTTGGGGTATTTTAAAGAGCTCTAATTGCAGGATAATGCAGGAAACCAAGCTGACAAATGTGATCAATACTTAGAAATGGATCATTTACAGGTATGTCAGTAATTAAGATTTATAGGAGTCAGTATGGTCACACACATATTAAAGTACATATCTCAAATACCAGTGACAGCAGAAGTTTTAGATACATTTAATCCCTTTAATCAGTTATGCACTGGAAATATAAACATCCAATTGTCATTCACAGAGGCACCAATGGCACAGGGAGCACGTCACACTTTTCTGTAAGATGAAGATAAGTGCATAAGCCACAGTGATGGAGATAAGCTTCTTTGATTTCTGGAGGGCTTTTTTTCAGTACAAAAAAAGGGTATTGAGAAGCAGTTGCTGAAAGATAAAACATAATTAAATAAAAGAGCTGAAAAATAACTGCAAGCTTGATGTAGTTTGTTAACCCTACTGTTCTATTTGAAAAGTTCTGAAGAACTTTTGAAATAGAAGATCTTGTTTCGCAAGCAATGAGCAGTTTTGTACTGCACAATGCTTCTTCTTATTTAAACAATTGGCCAGTCTGGCCTGAACCATAAGGTATCTGTGAATACCGACAAGGATACTGTCCTTGCTTCCAAAAAGGCATTTTTACAGTTAATCTAATAAAGATAATATGGCCTTTAGCCTCCAGATTGGATTAGTAGGATACAAAGATAGATTTGCTGGAGAACAAATGCTGATTAACTCAGTGAAGTGGCTACACAGAGAAACAAATTATCCTTTTTCTTTTTTAGCTCCTTATATGATTGAAAAATATTTTTTCAGGAGATTAGCTAACCAATATCATTTTGTGTCCTTGTTGAAGAGTGATGATTTTGACAATTAGGGAGAAGTGAAGACAATAATCTACTATGGTGTCTAATCCATCTCACCCATACATATAATCCATCTCACCCATACACCCAACTATAAATGAGACATTTTATACTAGTCTGTGGTGTCAAAAATCTAAGAGGACTGGAGTTAACTGCTGCTTTTCCAGTCTGTTCAGCTCCATAGGAAGCTCATACAGGATACACTGATTGTAGAGGCTGGACCAGGAAAAAGGCTTAGGCCCACTGTGATGCTTGAGTGCTCATTGTATAACCATACTGTCTTTTACAGGTATTCAAAAAGTTCTTCAGATAGTCCAGTCTCCAGCTCTTCCCTTTACAATGGGTGTTGCTGAAGAAAAGATATCTACAACCATTTAACACTACCGCAATGGGAAGTGCAAATGTCTGGGCTATATAAGTGGATGCATACAGATCCATACAGCTGGATACAGGATGCTAAAGAGCTATCTTGGGCATGAGTCTTGCCCCTCAGAGTTCAATAGCATCTCATATGTGGTGAGTTTGGACATACTCACTCTTAAAATATAGCTAGGACTGCAATCACACTTATAATGTAGTTCAGTTGCTCCGCAAGGTCTGTAGTTCTTTGCTTCTACATTGTAAAGAAAAAGAATCTTTCTACAGGGAAATCACAAAATTCTCAAGGTCCTATCTTATCCTTCATTAGTAGCCTGAAAAACCTACCAGTAAACTGAAAAAAAAAATCTGTATTTCTACCAAGTTCTTACATCATGAAAGACAACAATTTTCCCCTCAAACGTATTGCCCCTCCTTGCATATTTCAAGAGGTTCCTAGGAATTCAACCACTATCACATATTCTCTCCACAATCTTTTCTTACAGAATAGTTTTTTAGCTTAGAAAATATAACTCTCTTCTTTCATCTCGTGTGCAAAATATTTGTTGCTTTTAAGTAATACCGAAAAAAATATGAATGAAATCCTTTCTCCATTTAAGTACTTGGCAAAGCTCCTACTAAAGAACAGTGTTTGACAGTAGTACTCACTGATTTCAAGAGAGTTTTTAAAACTCACAGTTTTCATGTAATAAGAATTTACCAGAACTTTTGGGGCCTCGATCTGCTCCCATTGAAGCTTATGGTAGTTCTCCTAGGCACAGTAATGAGATCATAGAATGTTCTTCATAAGAGTTTGAGGCTTTTTGTAGGCCTTAAAGTAGGCATTTTGTAAAAAGAATGAGATTAAACCTGTTTAGAGGAGTAGAGAGATCATAGTGTGAGTGCAAGTAATAATTGTTAAGAAAACATATCCATATTCCAGAAAATGAAATAAAGATCAGAGGGAGAAAGAAAAAATATGTAGGGCAAATGAGGATCAAACCAGGATGGATGGTCTCACCCTCTGAAGACTGTCAGAATGCCCAAGCCAAATGGAGATTTAAATTGAAGTGAACAGGAAAAAAAGGCTGGACAACTGCTAGTAGTATGTCCAAAAACTTATTGAAAGCTGGAAAAATAATGAGACTAGAAAAAGTTAAATGTTGTTACCACAATATATAGAAAGTGATTTAAAGCAGCTCTAGGAAAATAGTCTCAGAAGACCAACAACCTTCACTGCAGTACTGTGAGTAAAAACTTGAATCAGGTACAGCCTGGGAACACCAAGAGCGCTTTAACATTAATTAAGGGTATTTAGCATTGATCTTTAATAAAGAAGTCTTGTAAACTGAGGGAAGTAAAGAGGTTATTTTGTTTAGATACCAAAAAGAAATGATGAAAGAAAAGCTACGGAACTCCCTCAGAGTATCTTTCGTTTATAGAAAGTTTTGCTATGATAGAGCCCCAAAGACTAGTAAATAAAGTCATTATCTGTAAGAGAAATGCAGTGCATCTGGAAAAGTAAAGAACTACATTAATCAGACTACTCATGATTGAGGGTAACTGAAAATGGAAACATCTCATAATGAAATTGTGAGCAATGGGTAGTGGACTGACTTGGGCTAGTGGAACCAAATCTCCACTTTCCCCTTTTCCAGAATGTGTAAGAATATTCACGAATGTACTTAAAAGCAATAACAGTGTATCATGGACCTCTCCTTTAACAAATATCTTTTAGTCCAAAACAGTGGATTTATTATAATGCAATGGCAGTAACAATTACAAGTGTCCAGTAACAAATACTACTTGTACTTACTTTTATTGTAAAGCCAGAAATCCTAATTAGTCCATTAGAGAAAATGCAGCATACATGACTAAAGTGATGTCACTGAGCTTTATTTATTTTCATTATATTTACAATATACATTTCATTACATATATGTTTGATACAATTTCCTTTTTATTATCATGATGTCTTTCATTTTGACCATCTGTTTTAAATGAGACCATTTTTAACGGTCAATGAGACATACTGTTGAATACCACTGGTAGACTGATTTTTTTCAGTTACTTGTATTGTATTTAGAGATGGCCAACCTCCCACTGTCCACATCTGCTTTCAATTCACAAGCAGTTGGTATAAGTCATGCATCATCAACATTTTGTTTGTACTACGTGCTATGCTGTCTCATCTGGGAAGCCATTATATGAAGTAATAGAAGCAGAAAATAGGTACACTCCCTCTTTAAATTTTCAGCAGGGATCCTGCTTTTTGTAACTTCTGTAAATTGCACCATTAAATTGCATATGTTGGCCTGTTGGGTACCCATAATAGGATAAATAAGGAAAAGTGCCCATAAACTTCATGAACTGACTAACTTACTAAAGCTGCCAGTGAAATAAACCAGTAGATTATAGTACTTCTCATCTTTAACTTTTTTGTCTCAGTTCATCCATCTCAAAAACTGGAAAACCATGTAGAAATGCAGTATATCATTATATTATATATGATATAATTACAATTATATGAACCACATATACACTATGTATAGAATATATACTAGCTCTCTGGCTCAATATTCTTCCTCCTCAAAGACATGAACTAGACTCTATCAGAGTATTTTAAGTGAATTGTTGAAAAGATAAAAGGCAAATTTCTTCAGAGGAAAAAATGACCAAATAATGAAAATGGGCTAAAATGGTAATTTATGTATTTATCTATGTATTTTTTATTTTTATTTCAGAAAGGTTTTGTGAAATATCTAATTTGTTCAAATAAAGTTCAAAAAAAGTCCGGCATGAATTTAACCTCTGTAGATTAAACCTCTCAGAATGATGTTATGGTATGAATAATCCCCTGATATAATATTTTATATAGCATGTTTGCTTTTATTCTAGCAAGAACAGAGAAAACATTGGAACTCACATTTATTTCCTCTCCCTTTTGGGGCTCAGAAAAAGGGTGTAAAGGAAACTTTGCCTGTAAGTGCTCCAAGGATAGTCATATTCCAATAGAATTAATTGACAGTTAAATGAATATATGGTATGCTTGATAAAATAAACGTGACCTCTAATTCACAATTCCAATCAGGTATTTACTATAGCAGGAAGATGCACCCTGTCTGCTGACTGAGGATCCATTCTGGGGACTGGGACAGATCGGGGGTGGGCATGAAGGAGAATGCCTTCCGGCCTGAACCGTGCTGCTTTATGTACAGAAAATTTGAGTTCTGAGAACTTTTTTACAGAACAATATTTACATTTCCAGGGACTTTCCATAGAGAAATTAAAAGAGTTAGAAATTTTTAAGAAAACGTATTTGAAAGTGATTGGAATTGGAATTTTCATCTAGACAAAAATTCCTAATATCTCATTATTTATATCCATTCCAAGTCAGGAAAAAAAGTCAACACTTTTCCGAGCATGAAGTCTGAAAAATGTTATGAATGAAATGTCATGAAATTCACAATGGTCCTGCTTCAGCAGTTGGAAGCAAACCAAGCCTCTGCAAGGGCTTTGCAGTGTTTCACTCTGGGTGAATTGACTGACATAGCCCTATGTAAAAGGCAAAATCCTTCCCTGAAAGCTGTGGCCTTCCAGCTGAGCTAATGTCCCTGCTGAGGGCTTTTCCCCGTGACGCTTGGCTGAGAAGCATACACATCTGTGAGGTGTCTGCGTACCTATAGAGAGCTGACTGTTCACACAGTGAGGGTGCATACAGCAGGTAATACTGTTCTGTCCATGGAACTTGGTAAGTACCAAAAAAATATCTACACGTCCAGTAGACCTCAAAGCAGACTTTATAATCAGTAGAAAGAAATACTTAGGTATATCTTAGGTAATAATACACCTGTACATTTCTGTATACCTTCTTTCAAATATGGTGAACAACAGTATAGAAGTTACTGTTTCTCACCATTGACAGTTAAAGGTGTTTACCTGATTAGCTAAGACTGGTAGAAATAAAATATCAGACAAAATCAGTCTCACACTCAGAATAGTTGGACTAGAGTTCTGAGAAGGGTCTTTTGCGCTCTGATGTTTGTGTGAAAATGAAAGGAAACTTGCATAAATTAATTTACCAGGACATCCTTCTTTTTTCTTCCTGCACTCTCCCAGCAGTTAAATTATGCAAACTAGCACCATGCATTTTTTTGAGAACTCTTGAATTTTTTTCCTTTTTGTTGCTCTTTTGTTTTAAATGTATTGACAACTATTTTCTCCTAGTCTACTTAGTCAAAGCAAAACCTAAATAATACAAAGGTCTTTAAATACATTTTACAGAATGGACCATAAATTCTCCGTGGTGTATGGCCATGTATGGCTGACAGTCTTAGACATGATGTTAAGGCAACTTAGGCTGTGGAATTAGAAGTGCTCTAAGAATAGTTATCATGTTGAAGTAGCGTTAATTGAATTAATTAAATTCATCAGTTAGTTAATTGACAGTTAAATTAATATACTGTGTGTAACACAATACTTGATTAGGTTTGCATCTTTCCTGATAACTTTTTGTTAGCTTATTAAAAGCTTTCATTGCACCATTCTTAAGATCCATAGTATATATTGGCTATGAATAATGCATCATTCACTGAATTGCCATTGTTTGCATATATTGAATTTGAGAGCCTTATTATCTGACATGTTCATTTTAAAATGAATCATATTCCTAATTCATAATCTACCTGCAATCAAAATAGTTTTAAATTCCTGAGCTTAATGGAGTTTAACTCTCTCGATATTTGATAGGTAATACAAAAAGCAAATATACAACTTGACAAAATTAAAAATGTTTTCCAAATGTTAAGGGTTTTTTGGGGGGTGGTTGCAAGACTACTTTTTATGAGGTCATTTACAGATATAATCATGAGTAAATGTGACTTCTTTTATAGCCAAGGCAAATGAAGCATGTCTTCAATTAGAAACTTCTGAAAATGCACTGTGGTAGCCTACTGAGAATGCAATTGCTTTTCTTCACAGCTTCAGACCCACTCCTCTTTAGAAGCTCATGGCTGTAGATAAGTGCTGGAAGTGCAATATCCTTCTCTTCAAGCATTTTCAGTCACTGTGTGCTTCAAATAACCTATCTGATGTGTGGTTTGGGATATCTCAAAAATAATTATGTGTTTGTTTTACACCGGCTACACATGTTAGAGTATTGTTGTAGAATATCTTTAAGTAAGTGTAGGTGTTTATGTAGACATGCCTGTAATGATTTTCATGCCATAAATATACACAGAAGGAAGTTTTCAAATTATTTGCCATGCTGCATTCCAGCAGGACTTCTCTCTGCAACATGGGTGGAGCACCTATTCAAGGTGTTGTCTTGCTCCAGTCGACTCTTCCATCTTTTTCTCTATTTTTATGCAAATTTTTTAAAACTTCTGACTTGATATATTTCATTAATAGTAATAAAATGTATTGTTTCAAAAACAGGAAAATCAGTTACAGTTAAAAAGTATCACATTTCCAAAAATTAGTCTTTAACAGTAGTGCCTTATGTTCTTATGATAGGCTAATAGTTGCAGTTGGAATCATTAACACACAACATCTTATAAGTTTGGTGTCAAGAAAAGAATTACAGGTAAGGGCCAAAAAAATGCTGATACTCTTATAGAAGAATAACATAGAAGCTCTCAAAATTTTTTGTGCATAACTGGTGATTAAGGTTTTACAGTGTTACTTTCAGATGCTCAATGCCAAACCTATGCCTATCACCTATAACTTATAACCCTCCAGTATTTTCTCACATATGGTTCTTTCTGTTTATCAAGATGCTGTTAAACAAAAGAGAAGTCAATACCAGCAAATTAAACCTGGGTACAGCTGTCATGCTTCTGGCTCCCTCTCCCTCTCCCAAGCAATTCCTGAACATAGTTAAGCAGCTAGGTCATTTCCAGTAGGTACCTTGTTTGTGGCCCACCTTTTTGAGAAGCTAAGAGAGTTTGCTCGTAGATGTGGCCAGAAACTGTCAGTTGACTGCGGAGCCAAAGGATAAGCTTTGACACTATTCATTGTATTTGTACGGATGTAGTCACAGATGTCAGGCTGAGAAACATGGTATATAGTCTCTGTCAGCTGAGTCTGAAGACAATTTTGTCCTCAGTCATGAACTCTCAGGGTCTTCGAGCCCAAGGAGGCAACAGTATTAAAACTATATTGAGTCACCAATGAGCTTGAGTCTGCTGTCTTAATCAGAAGATAGCCCAGACAAAATGAAAGGAAGTTAGTTCTCTCTTTGCATCAGAAAGGTTCTTTCAATATTAAAATAATGGGTTGTATGCAAAGCAGTCATCAGCAAATAGGCTGATTTGTATCAAGTGATTTGGAGGAAAAATGTATAATGCAAATGAACACTATAGGAAAAAAGTTCACAAAATAAAGTAGCTGAAGTCAAATCTAGCATTTAAGACCACAGATCTAATAAAATTATCAGCTCAGTAGTGGCATGTGATAAACATCTTAAGTTTATATTACTACCCACAGTGGAATCATTCTCTATTCCTAAGAGCATTTAATATATATTAACTAACCCATCTCTTCCAGCTGACCCACAGTCTGAATCTGCTTAAAACAGCATACTATAGTTTTCTCAAATCACAATGCTGAAACTTATACAAGTGTGATATTGAAAGAGGCAACATGAGGAAAAGAAATGAGAAAGCAATGCTGAAAAGCAGTTGAAAGAAGATATAGTTTGCAGTGAAAATTCTTCTGAAAGACTACGTTTAATGTTGTTAGTGATACCTAGACTGTTTAAAACTAAATCCTGCCCTCCCAAAATATCATTAGCAGAGATGCTGGAACTAAGATAGGATATAAGGATCTTCCTTATTATGAAAACCATAGAAAATTAATTTTGATTTTTTGTACAAAATAGAAAAACCTCTATAACAGAAAACATCAGCTAAATGTGATGAAGTTCTATCATTCACCAGTTACTCACTATTAATACTGAAATGAATTCTAGAACAATATACAGAAAATATTCTGGACATCATGCTAAGTTATGTGAAGCTGTCTGTGAGGAAACAAATATATTGATCTAAATAAACATTAATGAGCAAATCATTGTACATTATCATTCTCCAAAATAAATCTGTGTTAAGCAATCATTTAATACATGATAATAATCAAACTCCCAACATCGGAGCTGACTTGGAGAAAATATCATTTTCTTGACACTTACTAACTCTATAAAAGAGAGCATTTGTTCATTCTCCCAGCGAGTGATAATATTCAAAATATGTCATAAGTACTCCAGACTTTTCATATCTGTATTATTACATTTCATGGATGTTTATCTGCTAAGGCTCAACTTTCCCAACTTGAACAATTTTTAATTTGATGATTAAATCCTCCTGTTTTCCCCTTGTTTCAGAGAAAACCTCCAAAGTGTTCAAGAGAAATCACTAAGACCTCCAATTTTCCTAACAGTTTAGGAAATGTACAGTGTAGGTAAAAGTAGCTAAAAAGTATTGACAAGTAAAGCATTATGCATAGCTGTTTTGCAGAATAATTCTGTTTAACCAGTGTAAGAGTAATCAAATTCAAATGTAAGATTATTCTTCTGATCTTAATTATTCTATTGTACCACAAATCAAGCAAAGAATGATTGACTTAGGGTTAAACTAGTAGTTTCCCTAAAAATCTTCAGTTCTGGGTGTCAAAAGGTAGAAGACAGGAAACAGTTCTCTCAAACTTCCCTCAAAATTGTTTTCTTAAAGATTTATGTCATCATCATATTGTTTTCTTAAAGATTTATGTCATCATCATATCTGAAATACGTTAGAGTGAGAGAAGAGGCCTTATGAGATTGGAACAATACTAAATCAGCCATTCTAAGTATGTTTCTGTCTTAAGATTTATTTTGTTTGATTACAATTGAGACTTCTCAAGGAGACAGCTGTACATAGAACTTTTTTTTCCTTCCGAATCAGAAAAAAATAGACAATAGCACATGATTCAACCAAATTCTAGAAATAAAAATACTTTCTTAGCAAAAAAAGTTTAAAATAAAGGGTGTTTGAATAGACAATGAGTACTACCATACCTCATAATTACACTTTGTTTTGGGAGGATTGCATACCAAGGAACTTTCAGTGGTATAGTACCTGTAAAATGGAGTTGATCTGTCAGATGGGGGTCCTGGAAAATGCCATAGCCTCTATATTGACACGACATGTCTATATTGACTTGACATGAATCAGCTACATCTTATTTTTCATCAGCAAGCATGTCTCTGTTTCACATTGTGGACAAGACTGGGCTTTTAGGGTTTTCTAAAATTTAGTTCTCATTTAAATGTTTGGTTTCTTGTTGCAAAACATGGTGTCTAGTCAGACGTTGCAGAATGTTTCCTGCCCTTTTAGGATGTGTATGAAACCAGAAAACATGGTTGTCTTTGTCTTACACATATTGTAACAGAGAATATATAGTAACATAATATATATATATAATATGCATATATGTATATGTTTATGGAATGTAACCATATAACTGATAGGCTTCCTTTCAATTAGTCTAAACAGCCCTAATCTCCTGGTTTTTACTACAAGCTCCAGCCAACAAAAGCCACAATTATCATTTCTATTTTATTAGCATAATAAGCCAAACTAAGCATTAAGTATACCACTAAGTATAACCACGAAGTATAACCACTATAAACACTAAGCAACCACTAAGTTTCAGGTCAAATTCTTAAGTATTCCCAGTGTTGACTATAGCAGCTTTTTCAGAACTTGCAATGTATGTTATTTTTGTCTGATTTTTTTGTTTGTTACAGTTACACAGAAATCATACTGAAGGTGTAACCTATTTTCTGCTAATACAATCCAAGAAACATTTTTGATCACCACTTCATATTCTGGCTTAGTGTTGACACAGGTATGGTTTCTGGGCTTTTTTCGTGAACTTCTTTTCATAGAAGAACTCAGTAGAGATACAAAATAGATTTCTTCTGGGCCTCATCTGTCTTGGAAGTTCTGTAGTAAAAGTGTATATGAACTTTAGCTCATCTATTTAACAGTTGTGATTTTTTTTTTTTTAGTTGGTTCTAGGAAATGAAATGATTCAAAGGATATTTGACTTTTAAGGGGGACACTTTCAGGCGATATTCATGTCCTATTTTGCTGATAATACGATTTGTTTAGACAGGCTTTTTGTTCTGTAACAGCTGTTATGAGCACTGAAAACTTGCCTCTTAGTGTTCGCTCTGCTGCTATTAAGGCTGAGAACAATAGATTTCAATGAAAATTGAAGGACTGGATCTAAAAGTTTCTAAATATTGCCTGGGAGAAATTATACTTTCTCTCTTGTTTAATATGTTTAAGTGAAATTTAACTGTTGGTAGTAGTTTAAGATCATTTGCAATAAAAGAGTTCACAAATTTGAAATGATGTTTACTGAAATGATTTTTATTTGAACTCATTTCACTTAAAGGCTGTTGAACTATGGAATTCATCTCACCTGTGTTTAGACTTATTCCTTACAGACAACTACATGGCTGAGGCTGGCCTTCCTCACCTCAGTTCCAGAAAAGGTCATGGAACCCATCCTCTTGGAGTCCATTTCCACATATCTGAAGGACAAGAAGGTAATCACAGAGTCAAAACTGACTTACCACGTACAAATCTTACATGGCCAACCTGATTGCATCCTATGACGAAATGATTACATGGATGAGGTGAGACAGGGGGGTGTCATATACCTTGACATTAGTATGGCTTTGACACCATGTCCTACAGCATCCTCGTTTGGAAGCTGAGGAAGTATGGCCTGGCAGAACGAATTGTTAGGTGGGTTGAAAATTGAAGGAACCACTAGGCTCAGATGGTAGTAATCAATGGCTTGGTGTCCAGCTGGCAGGTGATAACAAAAGGAGTACTCCAGGGACTGATGTTGGCTCTGAAGCTGTCCAATTTTTGTCAGTAACCTGGATGATGAGACAGAACACAGTCTCAACAGGGAACTGGAGACAGTGAATTAAAAGGGCTGGCTGACACGCTGAAGCTTCAATTCAGAGGGCTCTTGAGGAACTTGAGGACTGAATGAACAGAAATGTCATGGCATATGACAAGGAAAAATGAAAAATTCTGTACACGAGAAAGAATAACCCCAGTCATCAGTACAGGTTGGGAACTGACTAGCCAAGCAGTAGCCCTGCTTTAAAGGATGTGGGGATAATGGTGAACAAGGCACATATTGGTTTCTATTAGGAAAAACATGGCCAGTGAAGAAGTATGAGGGAGCTGGGCTTGCTTAAATTGCCAAGGGAAGGTGAGGGTAAATAATAGCAACCCAAAACTTTCTGAAGGACATTTATGAAGACACTGGAGCCAAACTCTTCTCAGTAATGGCAGATAGTAAAACAAGCGGCAATGGACACAAGTTGTGGGTTGGGACGTTCAGGTTTGATTTCAGGAAATACTTTTTCACCAGGAGTGTAGTGCAGTACTGGAATGAGTTTTATAGAGAGGTTGTGAAGGTTTCCATTTCTAAAAATGGCCAAGACTGACCAGATCTAGCATAGGCAATAGTTCCACTTTGAGGAGGAGATGGAACTGTATGACTTTCAGAGTCTCTTCCAATGTATATTTCTATGATTCTGTTTGAGTCAGTCATCCAATATTTTCATTATAGTCAAAGGAGAGATGTTGCATTTGGTCAGACAAACTCCACATGCTCTGTCATCTTCCTGGCCCATGTTAACACCATGCTAGGGCTTCTGTCTTTCTTTTTGGAGAGGGCAATGGTATAGATTTTTTACAATTCTTTTCTTAGAATGATATAAGCCAGCCTGTAATTACCATAGAGATCCAGCCCTTTGTATTTGTAGTATGTGACCAGTGATAAAACGATAAACAACTTTCATAAAATAAGTTGATTTATTAATACATGCAACAAATTATTAAAGATGCTGATTTCCAAATGCTGGTCTTGCAACACTGAGGGAGTGCATTGAAACTACTCTCCCTGCCAGTTCAATGTCAAACTAAAAAAAAAAAAAAAACATGAAAGACATTTCTGGGGTAGACAAATCTATTTACATCCAAGTATAAAACTTCACTGGAAACGTACATACCTTCGTCATAAGCAAATAGTTACCTGAGCAATTTAAACATGTAAGATCAGTTATAGGGACTTAAACACATACTTAATAATGTTCTCCAGTCTTTTGCTGGGACTGGGCTTTAGGATATATTTCAAGACATACTGAATTCCCAGCCTTCAACAGGGTTTCAGTAAAGGCTTTAAGAAATATGAGAACTGCTTGCTGAATTTGATCTGAAGAACATTGGAGTACACTTTTCTACAAATATTTTGTTACAGATTGTTGTTTTATTTGCTTTTTGTTTTTATAAAGCCTTCATCATTTCTGCAAATAGAGATATGGGAATTTCCAGAAATATTAGTAGAGATGCAGTTTTAAAGTGGTGAAAACATTGAAAGGACTACAAACTGGAACAGTATGAATTGTACAGTCCTCACTTACACATATTCATGAATGCCTGACATCTTAATTTACTATGAATCTAAAAGATTTAAAAATCAATCTTTCTTAAATCTGAAAGAATGGAGATGGAACCGTACGTGCATCAGGCGAAACACTAAATGCTAGAGCTAAACTCGGACAAGTTTCCTGCTGAGCAGGGAATCTTGCGGAGGGAGGAAGCTGCCTTACTTCATGCCTGTGCTTCCTTTAAAGGATTATGAAAGTACTTTTTTAGATTCCACAAGAGGAAGCAGTATGCAGCAGACTTGCACTAATTAGTGTTTCTACTTCTTGCCTACTTAAAAACAAAAAACAAAAAACAACACTCATACTAAAGAGAGATTGAAGACCAGAGCTGAGCTTTGAGGGTTTGGCCGGTTGGCTGACTGAAAATTCGAGAAGAAATGTTGATAATTTGCAATGAGAAAAGGAAACAAAGAAGAAAATATCTAGGAGTGTGGAGGGTGGGAAACTCAAGCACACTGTCTTTGAGGAGAATCCACAGTTTCCCCTCCCCCCCCAAATTATTATTCTTTCTGAAAAATTGCATCTTTTTTTATTTTATTATTCCAATTTTAGGGTAAGGCACAAAGATGTAGATATTTCCCCTTTTCCCTACATTTATTGAAAATAAATTTGACAAAAAAGCAGCTTCATTTTGCAAATTTTGTTTCATATAAATATTGATATCTTAGCAGGCAACAACGATTTTTTTCAGCTTCACAATTTCTCCTACAAACTACCAGCCTTCCCAAATCATAGATAAGCAATTACAGGAAGCTAAAAGCTGTACTATAGAAGTTCTGTTATTTTCTGTAAATATCACAGATCCATTATTGTTTCACTATGCTGCCCTATCAATATTGATCTTTTTAATGCAGAGGCAAATACATTAGAAACATTCATTGCCCAGGAACAAACAGAGATTATCACAGTTCTTTGCAGATTAAAATGGTAAAGTGTTTAAGGTGGCATTCATTTTCCGTAGCTATGTCTTGCCTTGTGAAATTCACTCAAAGTACTTGGCAAGGCTGAACAGTTCAGAAACTGCTTAATTAATATGCGTGCATTGGTACTTGCTTGTAGACATTGTCTGGAGAAATTTTAACATACTTTTATTCATACCTACCCATTTCTGTAACACAGTACCAGACAATGCTTATGTTTATGTGAATATGCATTATAGAAACTTACATCATAAAAATACACCATTCTTAAAAACTTGTTATTTGATTAAATGAGGCTACCCAAGTATTGAGCACTTACTCAAGTTTAACTTGGATTATTTTTTCCGAAATAGAAAACAGATTATGCATCTGTCCTTTCCTGGATTCACTAATTTAAAGGTTATTCAGCATTACCTTTCTTATATCTGTTTTCATCCCTATTTTTCAATTTCACAAAAGACACCTGGAGGAAGATACTATAGAAAATGAGAGACTGGAGAGAGAAACGGTTAACATGGAGAAAAGAACAAGATGAGGGATCCAAAAGAAATGGAGAAAATCCAGGGAAATCACACTGAATGGAAATGAGATCAAAATGGCAAACTAAACTGGGAGATGTGTTAAAGTAGAAGGTGATAAAACATCTTTTTAGTAGCCATGTACAATACTCACTCATTTTCACCTCAGTTACTGTGTGAGCCAAGGCATGATAAGTTCTTTCGAAAATAAACCAAATAACTGACTTATTCAAGCAAATGTAGTACAAGGATAAGGTTTCACTACTGACACTAAGTGGTTTTTTTCAGAAATATTTGCAAAGAGTTGCTTTTTACACATACTTAGGCATAGTTGGAAACTCTTAGCTTAACACCTTTGAGAGCAAGGAATAAAAGAAATCTGTACTGCTGTGCAAAGTCTTTCATGCATGAGATAAACTCAGCATCAAGAGGAATGCATGAGAATACAGTAGTGCACTCAATCAATTTCTTTGGGTTGAGCCTCAGGGAGCTTATTTTTAAAGTGGTGGGCAGGAGGTCTTCAGCCTGCACAGACATTTTGCTGAGATATATTGTTAATAAATAATTTGATTTGTGCACACATGTCCCTTACATGGCTTTAAAGATTTATTACTTAATGGCTGATTGAACTTAGCAGGTGAATTGAAACAGGGTGACATGGGACTATTGCATCTAACTACAAGATGGCAAATTCATCATTGCACAAGCTGTCTCATAAATGCTGACCCTCCATTACTGCAAAATGTATGTGTATGTGTATATGCTTATAGTACCTAAATTTAAGTCTAAAATTAGATACTTAAACTAGAAGATTAGTTTCCATAAGTTCCTTATGGAAGCTAGGAAAGAGGAAGACAGAGGAAATGAGAGGGAAAAACTGCACCGGGCTTGATATAGAGCCAGAATCTAACTACTGGTGAAGCTTGATGGTACAGCAAGCTCAGCAAATCTGCCAAAAGGAGTGGTTTTGTTCTTTTCCCTTTCTTTCCTTGTGTCAGCACTGACATGTCTGACCTTCAACCGTGGTCCTGTCCAGGAACTAAACTGGTATAAATCTACTT
Organism: Dromaius novaehollandiae; assembly: GCF_036370855.1. Classification (NCBI taxonomy): domain Eukaryota; kingdom Metazoa; phylum Chordata; class Aves; order Casuariiformes; family Dromaiidae; genus Dromaius; species Dromaius novaehollandiae. The sequence goes on along the minus strand of NC_088100.1, from coordinate 47,864,545 downwards.
ACTCTTGTTGAAATAGTCCTCTGCTCTGACTCACCTCATTTACCAGCAGACAAATGTGAGTGCAAAGCATGCAATTCACTTGCAAAGCAGCAAGATGTTAGGTGAGTGCAGTTGTAAGTGAAATCTCAATTTTTTGGTGCATCAGTGAAAATCTCTCTCTCACACTGAACTGCGAAGACCAGTTTCCTGATTCAGTTTCATAACTTAGTTGTTCAAAATTAGGCACTCCCCTCTCTCCGTTCTCAGATATAAACAGAAGTATAAAGGCATGTTGGCGCACTCCTGCTTGCTCCACCTTCCATTGCTGGCTTTGTTTCTCCCAGCTTTTCCATTCTTTATCCCATTCATTCCCTGCTGTGCTCCTAAGTCCCTGGCATCCTTCCTGGGTCACCTCCAAGGCTGTCTTGCACTGTCAGCTGTCAGAATGAATTTAGCTACTCAGTGGTTCTGCGAAGCAGCTGTGGCTGTGCCATGAACGGGTATTTCACCATTCAAACAGTAAAATAACTATTTGCACATTATCACATTACAGTCTTATCAGCAAACAGAAAAGAGGTTGAGGCCATGCAAACTATGAGGAAAGAAAGCTTTTCTGTCATGCATGTAATGACCCCAACATTGACCATTATGATACGAAAGAAATGAAGAAAACAAACATATCTGCCTTAATTATATGTCAAATCTTTTGGGGATAGATTTTTACTTCCTCATTCCTGCTCACTCCCCTCTTATAGATCCTGCTACCTTATGTCAATAAAGAAGACTGCATTTAATGAAGAGGAGGATTTTTTCTTGCTTTCAGATTCTGCCTGTGAAGGGATTTGTTACAATTTGTTACAGCTACATCTGAAGGAACACAGAATGGTGAAATCACGCCTGTGACTAGATACAGAATTTGTCATTTTACCTTTCTGATTGCATTCCCATTCTCTGTTAGAAACCTCAGGATAATTCTCTGTCCACTTGACATGATTTGGATCTCTATACATTTATGGAGGCTTTATATCCTGGGACTGACAAGAAAAAAAAAAAAAGAAACAACTTCTCCTTAAATTTGTTGCTTTGATGTTCTGATGTGCTTCAACAAAACTTCTGGGGAAAGAAAAAAACAACCTAAAACACCGTGAACATGTAATTAAAATTCTACAAATGGTATTCCACAAAAGATTAGATATAAACTGTGAAGCTGATTCTATAATTAAGAGTTTTATAAACATGTTTTTATTGGTTCTTAGTCCAAAAATCCCCTTTAGCTAACATGGCTCACAGCAATGACAGCAAAAACTGTTAACATGAATGCAGTCATATGAGACAAAAAAACGTATTTTTTCTTTTGTTGCTGATTTCATTCAAAGGAGGGATACAAGCTATATTACCAAAAGAATGTTTTTTGTCAGGGCAGCTTTTGTCTGAGGGTCATTTACTGCGACAGTTTACATTACGGTTGTTTTATCAGTGGTTTTTCCCTCTATCTTCCGTATTTCTAGGACTCATTAGCATTTGGGTACTAACAGTGCTAATAATATAATGCACCATCTTCATCTCTTTCAGGGGGACAGTTCTATCAAACGAATTATGTAATAGTTGAAGCTATGATACAAGCGGTATCATAGCCAATCTGGGAGACTTCTATTGTCATGAAATATTTCTTCAGGTAAGGTGGAGCCCCTCAACACACAGCAAGATTTTCTTCAATTCGCCTTAGCTATGAACTCTACTTCATTCTTTAGTACCTCACAACTTGTGAATAACATATCAACTCAAGGCCTGTTACATCAAATCTTAGTGGAAGAAAAGTTATTTTCACAGGACAATATAGGGGAAAAAAGTTTGTCTATTATTTTATTGCGGTTATCGGGGGGTTTTTGCCTTTAAGTTAAGTAGAAACCCTTCTGGCATTATTTTCTTAATCGCTACATTTTCAACTTTTGACCATGATGGTCCAAAGAGGGACAGTATAGAGAAAAAAGCCTTGATTTTAACACAAAATGTGATCAACACTTATATTGCAATAGGAAAAATTCTCAAACTTTCATTTCTCCAGAGGGATCAGTCCTCAGTAAAATTATATTTACCCATTAAAAAAAGGCACCAAAACCAGAATCTTTCTCAGTATTTCTTCAGTACCGCCATGTTGACTTCCTTGTATTTTCTGTACAGGTAGACGAAGCATGAATATAAGCAAAGCAAAGAGAAAAGCATCAACAATTTGAAGAGATGTCAAGTGCTTTGAAATTTAAATCTTTAGTAGAGCAATGCTTCTCAGTGGAAGAATATTAAAATAACTAGGTCCTCCCTTGCAGAAGAACTATTCTGCAGCACAACTGTAGAATAGAAGTGATGATGACCTATAATATTCTCTATAATATATTCTTTTCATGTTTCAATTACAGAGACAATCATTTCATTAATTAAATCAGGATATGTTAAAGTCAAGATGATAAATATTTAAAAAGTCATTAATTTAAATTTGTAAAAGGAAGAATGATCTGGGAATTTGAAATCAGCTCAAATCTGAAAAATACTAAAAACTTTCATTAAAATGAAAGAAAATCCTATTTAAAATAAATATAAGAAGATAAAAATAAAAATAAATAGATAAAGAGATAATAAAAATAACAATAGTATTATTGAGGGCCAAGCCCTCAGAAGAAATCCCAGAATTAGTTTTAACAGCCTAAGCAATTTTAATTTGCCAATGATGATAAAAGTCTTGAAATTATGCAATTTGATGTTATTTTTTTGTGAACTTCCTTTCAAGCAGTGATCAACATGGACAAATTATAAAATAAAAAATCTTCTGGACAAAACAAATGGAACACACAACTAAAGTATCAGTGCTTCACACTTAATTTGAGGGGGTTTTTTGCAGCATCTTTCTTTGGCATGGGCATGGTATCATTTATTTTACAAATACAGATCAAGACTCAAGCAAACTGAAGTAAAATATTTCCATTGCTACTGGGAGGCAAGTAGGCTGTCGGAATCATTGGTGTAAGTAGAATATTATTCTCTAATTTCTTCAAAAGAAATACTCAAATCCTTCTAAAATTACAGAGTAATGGGAAGAATCATCTTACAATAGGAAGCTCAGTTAGTACTAAAATGAATAGATAGTACTCTTAGCGCTGACTACAAAAAGCAACTACAAGAAGAGACATTTCGTCACGAGGGTAAGTGTTGGCTACTGCAGAATTTTAAATGATTTAACATTTGCAATGTTGACATTTTTGTCAAGTTTTCCGTCAAGATGTCCTTTGTGGTTCTTTAAGGCTGTTTGTTTATCAGACTTAAAATGAAAACTCTCTCTCTTTTTCTTGGGCACAGGTGATGTGGAGCATCTTCTTGTTCTAGTAATAAATTGATCTGAAACTCTAAAAGCTTTTGGGCATCCATCTAAAGAAAATAGAAATCTGTTATGTCAGAGCCCTGGTCTTTCATTAAAAATAACTTTATATTAATGTGACAGAGGAGAAGTGCTGGAAACCAAACTCTAGTAATTCCTGTCAGTATAAATAAGGAGAAAGTTCTCATTTTAGCAGACCTTTCAAATTTTTTCCCCTTCATTGCTGCATTTTAACTGTTATCTTCAGGGAGTCTGCAGCCATTGTGAAAATTGCTGTCATTAATTCTTAACCAAACCCACTCTAATAAAAAAAAATAAACTTTTAGAGTCTACAAAGGCAGGTTAACTCATAGATACAGTACAAAGTGACACATGATTCATGAGTTGACCACAAATTTTTTCTCTCTCAATCAGAATTGCTAGAATTTTATCATTACTATTTATCTCTGTAGAACACTCCTTGATATAACAAGCTATTAGCTTCATAATCTAGGTTCCAAATGTCTACATTAACAATAACGTTAGCAATATTCAATAGTCCATCATAGAGTAACCCAGAAGAAGTGTGCAAATATCATTTACATCCATCCCTTTCACCTCACACTTGCAACAGTCTAGTTTATCTAACTTGACTTTTGTAAATGCTATTTTTGGAATTCTGTAAATTGCTTACAATGCTGCTCTTTTTGAGTATTATTCACTGGAGGGAAAATATAACATCACAAGTTTAACCTACAGGAAGTTAACTGTCATTGTCATTAAAACTGCATGCTTGTATAGTGGAACTTATTGAAAAAACACACAAAATTTAGTAAGCAATTATTTTCTTGCAGAGAACTAATCATTCTTGATTCCATTGCCAACAGAGTTTCTTGCATGTCTGTGCAGGTAAATATAACAGTCCCACATAATTTCATGCACAATTTAATTGAAAGGTTGCAGCTGGTCTCTGCAAAACAAAGCGTCATCACATCTATACAGTTACATATTACAAATTACTCTTTATTCTTTCTGCTTTTTTACACAACATGTGTAACTCTCCATAATAAATTTTAGAATGTTTCAGCTCTCATTTTTTGTGAGTGTCATCAGTCAGTCCTTTCCTAGACTACCTCCCCTCTCCAGTCCTCCTGTTTCTTTTTAAGAGAGGACCTGGTACACTTTTGGGGCTGGTGCTAATATACTGGTGGCTCCCTAGGAGAATTAAAAAGTAATGATGGAGAAGCAAAAGCAAGACAGTTTTTTCTCAGATAGTTGCCAAAATGTCTCAGCTATTATCATGTAATACTTGTTGCTAAAGAGCCAAAAGGGAGAAGCTAGGAATCACAGATCATGGCCTTCAGTCGTATTTTGCTTATTTGTGATGCACAGAAACTTGCTGAGTTTCTCTGTCCATAAGAGTCGCTGGCTTGTACAAGTACGAGCTGTTATTCGACTGCCTCTGTGGAAATAAATCCCATGAGCCGCTAGGCACAGCTGCCTCATTCAGACAAGTTATCTCCACTCCACTTCTGTCAGCAACTGGGAGTAGCAATATTGCCGGACCAAACAGTGAACCATGTCTTGCCTCCTTGAAGGCAGTGGTTTTAATCCTGGTTTGTGATGAATTGTTCTGCACAAGCTCTGGCAATTGCTTGAACCTCATCAGAAATGGTATCCAATATTTACACAGAGACAAGATACAACCCAGATGCTCAAAAAAGAACAAGAGCTTTGCACTAGTCAGTGCTCAGTGCTCAGCAGTAAAGATCTTATAGTCAGATTTTAAGGACAGCTTTTTTAAAAGAGCAAGCCAAGATTCGCTGTAGAATTGCTTCCAAATATCATTTACTATATATTGTTTCTACGTCATGTATTATGTCCAAAACAACAGTGAATTACAACTGCTCTATAATGCTAACAAATTAGATGGTTGGGCTAGTGAATGCCATTATGCTGTATGCGTTACAGAGACTGGCTCAATGGATGCCTTACCTGTGAGTGCAGCTTCTAGGCATCAGGAAAAGTAGAAATGAAGATTCATAAAGTAACCTTTTACTCTTCTCTCATTCTTTTCTTTGTTTATTTGTTTCCTGGACTACATAGATCCAATCTTTTCAGCCCTCCCTTCCTGTTCTTTCTTCTTTCATATTTGTCACTTTGCCCTGGACCCTCTCTGTTTCTTGTTTTTCCCTTAAAGAAAGGCAGCTACTGATCTTGCTCCAAGCTTTGTTTGTGATTCACGACTTTTGCATTCACAGCTTTTTCTACTGTGCTACTACATCATAACTTATCCCTTGTTTCAATATTTGCTCATCAGAATGTTTGTAATGAAATTCAACAACTTTATTTTGCATCGTTTCTCCAACGAATCAAAATCATTTTAAGTGATAGGTGCACCTTGCAACTCCTCCCAGACTGATGTCAGAATTGGGACAATTCATTTTATCTGTTTTACCATTTCATCTCTAAGGTGTTTTAATTACTATTTGAGTGAGTTTTTGCAACAGACTGCATTTACTCTACAGTCATTTCATCAGGACAACATTTTCATACCTTGTGAGATGTTGCTTGAGACAGCGTCAAAGCTTTACTAAAATCTAGATATAACACACCCAGAGGGCCAATTACAGTTTCGGCGAGGTATATTATATTCGTTTGATATGATTTGCTCTTGTCAAATCCATGCCTTCTGTTTCTGGTCACCTTATTAGATGCTAGCAAACTGGGTATTTAAGAATTTGCTCCATCTTTCTAGGTATAAAATTAGGCTGTTTGATTATTATCTTGCACTTTCCACATAAAAGTATTATTATTGCCATGTTCTAATTTTCTAAGACGCCACTATGATTTTTAAGACACACGTTAAAGGTTCAAAGATTTCCTTCTTGCTTCCTTGGATAAGGTAACTGATTCTGCCAGAAGGAAGACTTAATTGAAGATACAAGGAGATGGCTAATTTTGGAAATGTTGTGCTGGAGAATTTTGCTCAGTCTTATTTGCATCTGTAATATGTCAACATCTTTACAAAATAATGTACAAATTAAATGTCCATTTGATCAAAGGTACAATGTCTAGCAATAATCCAAAGGATAGAGTCACTGTTATGATACTATGATTACAAAGTATTAAAGTTTCTGGTCTTTATTTTTCAATGTGTTTAGTACTTTTCTTACCTTTAATTCTGTTAAAATTTAATGCAGAAAGAAAAGCAGAATAAAGTCAGGCCATTGGGAATCTTATTAATTAAGAGCTTTGCTATTTGGTGTATTTGGTATAAGGGACTTGGCTATGGTTAGGTAATAATCGTATTATCTTGATTCTGTCCCAGGAGGGATTTGTTTGCACTCTTATTAAGTGAGAAGTAGACTAAAAAGAATAAGAAGATGAAGCAGTTAATGAAGAGTTATTATAGGATTGTTTTGATATGAGATAGCTTGATATGACACTTTCAAGGTTAATTTTTAGTAATAATATAATAACAGACATGATGCTGATGAAATTAAGGTGATTAAGCAACAGAGTAGGACTCCTTGAATTCATTGTTGGAAATGAAATAAATATTCATTTTCTTTAACCATTAAGGGGTAGGTAGATGAATTGTGACTTATGTCATTTAATGTTTTCTTTCCTATGCCTCATACAGAAGACTACTATATAACTTTTCACTAATACCTTTTTCTTGGATTATTGAGAAGTTCTGCCTATAAGAAATTATTTTTTTAATTCTTTTACACTTGTCTTAAAGATCCAGATGTAGAACTACTGGCAGTAAGTCTCACCAGATTATTTTAAGTCTAGAAATTTTTCATACTTCAGACTTTACTGAAGCATGCACCATTATTCTGATACTTCCTGGCAGACTGAGACTTGCTACAGCATATATACACACTAATATTCCTGTGTAATCAGGATAGAAAAAAGACAGCATTTATATATACCTGTACTATGTCACATAAAAGTTCAGGACCACAAAGCTATGTCTTTACCTCCAAAAATATCTCTTCTGTAGACTAAGACATTAATCTCATGTGCGCTAGATAACCTTTGCAGATTCTCTCAGGATAGGGCCATCTCAGGATAGGACCATACTCATCTACCAGATATTCACCAAACAAGACACACACTGTGTGACTCATTTTTTTCATTGCATCTTTCTTTGTATGGTTTTGTGTACCATTAATACACAAAGTTTGTTCCACAGTTTGATAACCTCTGAAATAAGCTCTAAATACCCATGTCAAAGATTAACGTTTCAGATCAGCCTTTCTCCAAGATGGTATCTTCAGAATCTGATTGTCTTGTTCTGCCACGCGGAGGAGGTTAACAAGATTGTGAGTACGTAAGCAGAGAACAAAATCCTAGCAGGTTGCTTTATGAGTACAATTACTCTGATTTTATTAGTAAGGCTGATTAATTCATATTTTGCTTTTGATGTGTGGTCATACATTGTTCCCTCAATGACTTCAGGGGTAGGGCAGATTTACTGAAGGAACAACTAGTGTGACACTGTTTTAGTTCTTTCCACATTAATACTTGCTGCAAGATATATGCTCCCAGACAAAAATATGACAGGTCTACCTGTGAATGCACTCTCCAGATTTCCAGTCCAGGCTGACTCTCTAAAATCAGAGCTCCCATTTAGGCAAGGACTGTGTCTACCCAGAGGGATGACTAACAGAGAAATAAATGGCTATCTGGATCAGGTTTTTCCTGATGTGCATGGGAGGGAATGTTGACTAACGAGCATTATGCTGTAGAGAGAAATTTTGGCTTCTTAAGAATTTCCTGAAGAAAGCTTTGATCAACAGCCTGGACAAGTATTGAAAATGATGGACCAGAATCCGGGGAGGCCCTTTAAACCAAGAGAAGTATGCATGTAAGCAACAGCTTGCTGATATGAACAAGAGATTCACCTTTGACTCATGATTACATTTTCTACTTTTCTCAGGCAGAAAGGTGATATACCACAGTTAATGTGTAATTAAATTATTGTTCCATTAAAACTTCAACGTGAGACATATCTTTGAGAGGTTCTGGCAAAACTCTGCCAGTAAAATGAAAAACAGAGAACATCCTCAGGTTAGACTTAATATGCTTTTCAGCTGTATTTAAATTGTTTTGTACTGAGAAATTAAACCTTGCTAAACACAGACAGGTGGATAAACACAGTAATCAAATTTAAGTGAACATTTAGAATAAAAACAGACACACTCATAATATTGGAACTGAGGAACAGCAAAACCATAATAAGCTATATTCCAGATTTCTAGCCCCCTTAAACCATACAGACAACTTACTAGAAGCAAAACAAAACTCCAGTCTATAGCATATTGGCAGATCTTAGAGGCCACAGAGAAGCAAAATCATATATTAAAATGCTAAGAGGATTATAACGATGATGATGACGATGATGATGATAAGCAGAAAAAGGATAATGTCTGCAATTTTGGAGCCTTTCCACCCACTCTTGCTTTATGTGTAAAAAGAAAAATAGGCAGCTGGCATACCAGATGGTTTATATTTGTGACACCCAAAGCAAAAAAAGTTTGAAGACTAAAAAGAAATTCTGTTAGCACTACCAGCAGTTCAGAATCCAAATGATGATTCTTGCACTTTGTCTGTGGAGTAGATTAATATTACAATTCATGTAAGAATAATATGCTGAGTCCTCTGGTAGGCAGCTCCCGCTAACAAGATTAAAACCTTCTGCGCAGTGTTGCTGTGTCCTGACTTTTTGATGGTATCACAATGGCTATGTGATTTTTCAGGGTTCAAGAGTGGGATTCCACGGAACCTTTCTTTAGAAGTCATGGAGAGAAACAGGCTTTTTGAAAAACGAGCTGTTCAGTTTCAGGTGTCTATTTTAGGATGAGAAAACTTACAGCCTAGAAAAGTCCTTTCACTTACAGGGATCCTTTAGGGTGACTAGCTCTAGGTTGTAGACATCTACATTTTGTCAGATGAATCCTATCCAAGGAGAGTACAAGCAACAGACAGACTCCACAGTTCTGTTTGCTCATCAATATATTTTACTCTATAACATCAGATCACAGGAGAATAGGAGAACCTGCCATGGTTATTCAAAAGCTCAGTGCTAGTTATTCTGAACACTTTTTTCACACAGCTATGAATCTGAAGAAAAGCCAGTGTATTTATACCCTATAGGAGGAAAAAATGTTGAACTTATATTAAAACTAACATCTTATGAACCCCATATTTGAGGAGATAACACAGGCTACAACTAGATCAGTAAAAGACAAAGTTAAGGTGTTTTGTTAAGTATTTGAATAACTTCAAGTAGCAAAAGTAAACTGAAAGAATAAGAGAAATTAAGATGGAGGGCAGAGATAGAATTACGTGACTGAAAGTTATTAAATGCGTATCCGACATTTAGTTGCAATTAAAGTTTCAGGGTACTAATGCCTGTCTTCAAAAAATTCTTCTTAGCCTGTGAAAATTAAAAAGAATATTAGCTTTTATGTCAAAGAAAAGAGGTGAGAAGGAAAGGAAAATTTTACTGAGATGCTATAAGGCATATTGAAAATACAATACTGTGTGTTATATATAGCAATAGGAATGTGAATAAGGGGTATTAGATTGTGTCTTAATTTTGTGAAATCTCTGTAAAAATGGGAATATTATTACAATTTTAGTGCCAGTTTTAATCCTCAGAAGATTTAGAAACTAGTTCTTGATATCTTTGAAAAGGATTCAGGCAAACCATTCCACATCATCCTAAACATGGTAAGGATCTTTGTCCCTGTTTCAAACTCCTGAGTGCATGTTGTATTCAGTTGGGGCTTGGTTTTTTCTATATTTGCATAGTTTTTTTGAAAACTGCCTTCTGTAATGCCTTGCCTGTTATTTTAAAAATATTCTCACAAGTCTTCCGGCAGATTATTAGGTCATTCTAGTGCTCTGATTTTTTTTTTAGTTTTCCTTTCTCTGTGACATTTGTTGCAACTGTGTGATGTCAATGGACAGATGGGAAGTAAAATTAAGTATCTGTGCATATAATTTGCCATGTAACAGTTCAAATATTTATCTGCATAGGTTTTTGCACAATAGCTACTGCCATATAGTTTTTCATTGTTCCTCTTCTGTTCAGAAATAATTTGGTTTTGGCTATCATATAGTTTGAAGTAATTTTTCTGAAGCAAAAATTGTGAGAATTCTGAACTGAAGAATTTGTAAAATTAATTCTGAAAATTGAAAGACCTATTAATTTTTCATCTGGTAGACAGTAGGCTCAGTATGCAACTGTTGAAGCTTATGTCTTAATGTTTAGACTAATTGGATTGACTACTTTCTAGCTTTCCTAAGGCATGTACTGAGATGTTAACTGCCTTTGGATTTTGATTTTGTATTAGTGTGTGCCTTTCATTAGCTGAAAAAAAAGTCAAACAATTTAAGAGTGTGACGAATGCCTAAATGTATTTTGATCCTTGGATGTCTGCTGAAGCAAGAAAACAGTATGGTAACATAAGATAAAATGTCTGGGCAGTATTTGGGTTTTTTTAGTACATCACACTGGAAAATTAATTTTTCTTGAAATGTTCCCAAATCTAGAGAGCTTACTATATACAACACAATTTACAATACAAATTACTATGTAGAATTTTATGTACAGTTTGAGAATCATCTTGAAAAATACATTTTGACTTTGGAGGCATCTTTTGAACAGAATGGGATTTGACATATAAGTAAAATGGGGTGAGTGTCATGTAGGTGGGAGAAAACATGTATAAATATATAAAACCTATTGAACTGTACAATTTACCCCTCATAGTCACCTATTCTGTAAACTTCATATGCAGCAACCAGAAAAGTTGTGCACATTAGCAGGAATGTTTTGCCAAAGACAAACAGCTCTGTGTGTAAAAAGGGTAAGAAATATTTCTAATTGATCTATGACTTTGACCTATTTTTGTGCTTATTTTCTCTGCAAAATTTCCAGATTTATTCATCTTTGAGTTTCATCCACTGTGGCTCATTACTCACCCTGGTATTTGCCTTTGCCATTTTCTCGTTAAGTTCCACATTCAATCAGATCAACAGTTACCTGTCTAGGATGCTGTCAGGCTGATCCGTGATGATGAAATGAATTTCCTTCACTTATTCTGTAGCAAAAGATTTACACAGGGACAACTAAACAAATTGTGAATGATGTGACATTCTTTCATGATGTCCCAGATTCTCTGTTGTTAAATAATTAGCTGACTAGGCAACATTGGTTAATATCTTTCAGTACAGCTAGGATCCTAAATTAAATCAAATGAGAAATTTTTGTGGGTAGTAGTAGAGAATGCATCAGATTATGTTGAAGTAAAAAGAGAAATTTTTCAGTTGTTTTCATAGGAATTGCTATAGTTTTATTTTTATTTTATTTTTGGAATAGCATTAGATATTTACCTGCTTAACCCACCAGAATTGTAGAAGCTATTCTTTAAAGCAGTAAGATGCAGGAAAGAGCTAAAAAAATCTCTGCTATTTGTGAAATTATTCTTGAAATGTAAGGTTTATGTTGATTCCAGAACAGAAATTCAATTATCTATATTACCTATGAGGATATTTTGTTTCTTCAGAAGTAAGAGAAAATACACAAACTAAACGTATAAAGCTGTGCAGGGAATAATCCAATAAATCTATTAAACTAGCAATGACATAATTCCCAGTAATGCATAGGCACATCATAACACATCACATTAGGAGTCTCATATTCATAAAACTATAAACATGCAAATTACTTATATAAAGAAACCTGGCTTTCAGCTGTAATAACCAAATTTTAGCCGTGTTATGTTTGCTTGCTAGCTTTGGGTGAAATAACTTGGTGATGCCTGTGATTTTTAGGCAATTCATGGGATTCTTCCCTGCCAAACACTATGTTTCCCCTACTACTAGTCCTTTCCATCTAGACATCATCTAGTGCCATTACTGAAACAATATAGAAATATTGTTGTGTAGTTGTCTTCTCTAATGCTTTGTTCTTCTTTGAGTGTATCTCTTTTCCTACATTACAACCATATTTGCAGACATGTTCTGACTCCTGCTCTACCCATGTGCCATCACATGATTCACTGAGGACACACATAACCCTTTATTCTTGTCTAATACCTCCTTTCTCCGTGTGCCTTGGTTCTTTCTGTTCACACACTTAGCAAAGTGTTTAAACTCCACTTGCTACAGCAACAGAATTAATTTGTTTTGAAATAAGAGTGAATCCACAGCTATTTTAGGTGTGACAGTTTGGGGAATCTGTATTTTTACAGCTAATGACTGAGTCTACTAAATTGTTCTGTCCTGTAAACCACTAGGTACATAGATTCAGCTGCATGTTGTAATGGCTCTTTCTGGTTTTCTCCTTATAATGGACAAGTGGAGGACTTTTTGATCTTGATGACTATGATTTTCATAGAATGAATGGGATGGCAAGGTAAAGTTAACATTCTCCATGTTTGTAATAGGGGACCTAAGAGCAGAGGAAAAAGAAAAAGAAATAACATTAATATTAAACACTGTCTTTAAAGTTTATGTGGAAAATTCAGGAAGCCTTGTAAAGACAGAGGAATCTTGAGATGTGTAGAGGAAGAAGGATCTGTTTTCTCTGGAATTTCTAAATTGTAAGAGTAGCTGAAAAAATATAAATTAATTTTCAGTGGGTTAGAGAGAAACAGAAAATAAAACACTTAGCCACTTTAGACCAAAAGGGACTTGAAAGCACACCCAACCTGTGCAGAGCGTTAAGCGCAGAGAATCTTGACAAGTGTTCTCCTGCAGGAGATCTGCCAGGCCTATGTAGCATTTCTTTACTTCGTACAGGGTGAAATTGTGTGGCAAAGAAATAGGACTGTCGCAGGTCAAAAAAGATATTAGTGAAAACATAGCATCCAACTTTCTCAGCCACAGATCATGTACTTTTTAGACAAAGCTATTCTTTCAGGTCTATTATGTTCTGTAAGATAGGGCTAAAATACATACAGAATTTAAATTCTAAATCTAGGTTTCCTTCTTCTGCATGTCTGTCAGACCCATAAAAAATTATTTAGTGTCATTTTTTTGTCACCAAATAGCTCAAAAGCCCAAATAGTTTTTAAATGACATCTTAGATATTATATCAACTAGACAGTTCTCACATACAGAAAATTGGCCAAAAATTCTAGTCAGCATACTGTGAAGTGGTGAGACTCAGAGCACAAAGGAAAAAAAAAGGTGTAGAAATGTGATTTAGCCCACATACTGAGCTGATTTGTTATCTGAAGGTTAGAATAAATCAGCAAAGTCTTGAATCATATGCTCAACATCAGTCATATTTTTAAAACTGACCTTTTTACATTGCTCAAGCCAAGCATAGGAAACTCCCCAGCTGTGACAATGACCTTAATTTTTTTGACTTTCATTTGGACCATTTAAAAATTAAATCTAGAAAGCCTGGATGATTTTGTCAACTTAGAATATTTGTTTCATTTCAATACCAGATTTTTCAAAGTTTGCTTAAAAGTTAACAGGAAAATTTATTTAAGCACACCTTTCTACTCCCACCCCCATACAAATGTAACTAGAATTCAGAGGTACTTTTTCTCTTGACTTTATTTTATAATAAATCTCTCTACATTAAATAAATGCAAGGATATAATGTTACAAGGACAGTAAGCAAAAGAACCATTGTGTTCCAGTCTGATTTCTCACCTCAGTGTTCTCAAGAAGTCACCTGAAGACTGGTTTTTAGAAGTGCTTAGGCACCAAAAGATTCTGCTAGTGTCAAAAGTGATTTTCAAAGGAGCTGTGGTAATTTATCAACTTTAATTTCTTTTAAACCACCTTGAGATATTTATCTTTGGTCCTTTTGTAAATGCCACTAAGAAAGGGGTAGAGGACAGAGTAGTCATTCCAAGTATGTTGTGCTATTTTAGGAATCTAAAATAAGTTCAGTTTTAGAGACTAATGTAGGAGCTTTAGTCTTGATAGGGTAGATAAGATACCATCAATCCAAATAACCATTGTGAAGTTCAGCTGTAGGTAGCAGCAAACATGCCAGAAGTTCTGTCTGGCAGACAGCTATAGAAATTCCTTTAAATTGCTGGGCTGCTATGTTGGACTGGGAAGTGGGCTGACAGAGGCATATAGCCTGTAATGTCTCAGCTCATCTTTATTTGCCTAAATATATTTGAAAATATAGCCGTCATCCCAACCGTTCAAATGCAATAGTCTACAAATAGACATAGTAAACTGTAAATCTTGGAACTACTTTGCGGTACATATATTTCAAAATTCTGGCCTTCACAACCTGTTTAATTTCCTTTCTGTGTTAGGCACAAGTATGTCCATTACACAGCAGCTATGTCCCAGAGTGCTGTTAATGAATGTTCTCTGAAGTTGCTGATATTCACATACTTCACAAAGATTTCTGTGATAAAAGCATCTTTTCTGAACATTTTAAGGGGTTACATGTGCCTGTGAATATGTTTTTGCATAAGTATCTCTATACTGAAGGAAGACTACTATTCTATACATAGTTTATATAAAGAGAGAGAGACATATGCATATATATATTTGTATGCTTGCACGTACCCCCACAATTTTTTTTGCCCAAGATTCAGGGGAAAGATTTTAATGAACTTATTATAGAGTTATTTCTGATTATATTAGTAACATCAATTTGTATTCAGTTCAGTGCATGAGATTAATGGCAAAAATAGCCCACAACACTCACTAGCACTAGGTGCTTTCAAACACTTAATATATAGATTGAAAAGGTCAGGATGTTATAATTGCAAAGGAGCAAGTTTGTTTTGATTAGCACTAGCAGGAACACTGTTTCCTTTAGATTTGAAGAAAAAGCAATACAAGCTATTATACAAGCTATGTTAAGTTTAGGTCTATCTGAACTCCTGTCATACAGGCTTTGCAATAAAGTACAGCTAGGGTAAAATATGTAGTTATTCTGATCGATGATGATCTGTAAGTTATTTCACAGAAAGCACTTCACAACCTTTATTAATGACTCATTTGTTAACCTTAGTTATAGATAAATCTTTAGATAAATTCTGTGCAGAATGGATTATTATTATGCATGTAATAATTTCCTGCTTATGCTGCTACAGAATATGATAGTACATAATAAAACACACATTTTACTGGCTGGGCAGAAAACTGTAAGTATCAAAGAAACACTGAAGCTTTTCATTCTAAGATATACTAAGAAGTCAACCTGCATGTATTTCCAGTTGCAAAGAAAATGAGCCAACCACATCTACTGCATTATTGTTCAATGGGTCCCTCACAGTGTACGACTGAACTCAAATAAGTTTACTTAGAGGCTTCAGGGGACACAGGATCAACCTTTAAGGCACACAGTTGACATTAAATCACAGCTTTGTGTCACATCACAACCAAATTGGGGACCTGGCTGGAGAACATCCCAGCTTATTTCTGGCCTATGTGTCTTGTGCAAGGGAGATGGATGGCGAGCGATGTGGAGAAAAGAACCCCAAGGGATACCTGATTTCACTCAAAACAGAATGAGGACAGCGCCAGAGTTGCACAGCTGGATCCAGGGGCTGAGAAGCAATTCCAGAATCATCAGCTTAGATGTATCCGCAGATGGTCTAGGTTTTGTAGTGAATATGAAACTCTTAGGCTCCCTGCTGCCTAATGGACTCTTCAGACTTAAGTTAAGCATTCAGATTCCTTATATAGGCCATGAGAGAAGATGGGAGCCTTAAGAAGTTATTACAGGTATTGGCATAGTGGGTGAGGAACTAGCTAAAATTACTTTTCAGGATATGTTTCCTCTCTACTATTTTATCTGATTGTAGTTGCATTTCCGGATCTACTTTTAACCTTGCAATCTTAGATACCCTTAACAGTGCAGGTGCAGTAGCATGGATAACTCACTAATGGCTAATTGACAAAAGAATCCTCCCTACACTAGAAACTTAAGGCACTACAGAATTTAATGACTTTCTTTACTTTGGTAGTAGTATGACTAAGAAATCTGAAAATATTACTTTATACCTCTAACAGTTCTGAAAAATAACAAAGATCTTTTGTGCATCTTGTCTCTGAAAAGATGAAAAGTCACATTTTTTTCTATTAACTCAATGGTAAAAATTCTTTTGCTCTGGTTCTCTGCTTGATTAATAATATTAAACATTCTGAAGCATTCAAAGACCACTGGATGGGCTTTTTGGTTTAGGAAGGGATAGGTGATAGTGATAGTTCCTATTTAACTGTGGACCTAAAGCAGAGAAGTCCCAGAATGAAGCTTCAATCTGTGTCTTGTAGTGTCCATGAGGTTATCTACAAACATTGAAGGGAAGACTTAGTCTGAACACTTAAAAAGACACATTTCTGAATTCCAAAGAAGTAAAGAGCTTAAAATTAGATGTTTTTATTCTAAAAATATGTCTGAAATCAGCTTTTGGAAATATTTAAATGAAATACAATTAAAATAAATTGTTTAATTCCCTTGAAATGTGTTAATAGCTGTCACAATTAGGAAATAAGAAATCATTACAAATTAATTTCTAATTTAATTTAATTACCTGTACAGTTACAGTTTTAATACAACCTGTAGTCATAATCATACCATTTTTTTTGGCTACTACTTCTATGCTATTTCAAAAATTCATAAAATACTTTTTTTCCGGTTTTTGTATCTGCTGTGTGTGTCATTTTTACATTATTTTCTCCTGCCATCAGAATATTAGCAACACTCAAGGATATCATTTTCTGATAGAACATATTTTGAAGACCTATCATGTGGTTTCCTAGGGAGATAATGCCTAAATAGATATTTTTTGCATATGAATTCTCCCAGCTATTGTGACACTGATTCAGGTTCTGTGAATTTTGTGAATATATATTTTGTTAGGGAGTCGACCTGAATTCCTGACTAATATGGTTCCGCTGTTTTAAGAGCTTAGATCAGTACTCTCCAGACAGCACTGCTGTGACTGGCCTAGACTGTGAAACCAAATTGCTTCTGGAATGTCTTCAGTTAAAAATCTGGTGGTAAAGGATTATTGCCCATAAGAAAAAAATTGTCATTGTGAAAAGTTTGGTCACCACACACCTGGATAATTTAGGCAAAGCAGCTCTGTCTGGCAACACCTTGGCAAGTATTCTGAAGTATGGAATATTTTCTAAAACAATTAAAATTGCTTAAATATACAAATCTAAAACAGCAACAATTTTCCATCTAAATAGTCTGAATATGCGTAAAATCATTTTCTGTTTCCAAACAAATGCAACCTCATTCTTTCCCATTCCAGAAAATACTAACACTAAATGCTACCATTTTCAAATGAACATGGTAAAAATGCAATAAATATGTGGCATTTTTCACCCCTAAGGTGCAAAGAGCTTTATAAGCATCTCATTCATTTCCCCCATTTTACATTGGGGGACAGTGAGACTCAAAGGAGACGAGTAACTCTTTGTAAGGGCCTGTCTCCAAATTCAAGGAACAAACAATTCACTGCTATTTTAATGAAATACTCTACAATGGCAGGCTTAAAAATAGATCTTAGTTCTCATGACTCACTGTCAAATCAACAGAACGCAGCTGCTACACCGCGATACCAACAGCAAGTGACAGAATTCAATAGTCCTTAAAAATGTGAATGCTATGCTCTGCCAACAGTGTAGAAACTATACATAGGTTTTCTGTAGTGACTCAGGATGTGATCTGTTGTGTGCATAATGCAGTCAGTAGGGTGTCTTTAAATGGACTTTTGCACATATTTGTCACTAAATCCAAAGCATCAAAGTCTATACTCTGAAAGTATACCTGTACAGTTTTCACAATCTTAACTGTCTTAATTGTCAAATGATGATCAATTGTGAGCATTTTAAATCTTTAACAAATGATAATTCTTAATGTCTTTGTGTTTCAAGCTTCTTTTTGTACCTAAAGGCTTCAAACCGGTGTAGAACGGTAGCAATAGATGATTTAGAAGGTCTCTCCGCTATCCTGTATTTCTGCTAGCTTTCTTGAGAACTTCTAGTCTAGGAGACTAGAACCTACTCTAGGGGACTGGAGAGAGAAATTACATAGTGCTAGTTGCAATAAGATCCAAGTTCCTTCGCTGCCACTTTTCACAGATTATGCCAAACTACAGTTAGGTGAGTATGCCAAAACACAGTCAAATCATTGCTTTGTCATGCGATACCATTAGCTGTACCAAAGCAGCTCCTGATACCTAAACATCAGAGGAATGTGTTCCTGTGTGGTTTACTCAAACTAGAAAGTAGAGAAAAGATAAATGATAACAAACAGATTTAGGAGCTCTCCCTATGCTTGTCTGTATTTATCTGTGGTACAGCTTAGAAGCAGACATAAGAAGCAGGCTACAATCGTTGCCTGTGCTGAGGCACAGGAAACTTTATGATAAATCCACAAAGATCATTAAAAGGTGGTACTGCAAAACTTAACTTTTAGGCAGTGCTTTTCTTCCAAAAGTAAAATTTAGAAACTGAGTGGATGAGTAGGACTCTCTGGGTGAGTCCACGGATGAGACTGGGATGTTAGAACCATTGGCTACACAAAATGCTGCGGTTTAGGACGTGTCTTGTCATTTCAGTCTCAAAAGATACCTGCAAGTGCCCAGGAACAACTGACCAAAATTCTTCCCTGTAGATTGTTCTGTTTGTTGGTGGGGCATCGCTACATTGTCCCCTTCTATACAACCTTTCTTGTTGCACAAAGAGCACAACTCAATTCACTCTGCAGCTGAGTGGCAAGGCAAAAATTCATAGCAGGGAGACATGGGTTCTGGTCCCCTTCCAAGATTGTTTGTGTATTTTATCAAATATTATTTGACATAAGACACTCTTTAGGGACCAAGATGAAAGAAGCCAGAAAGCAGTAGAGAACACGCAAGGCTATTTCCTTTTCAACAAAGTTGGAGTCCTTTCCCAGCCCAGGAGGAAGAAAAGCAGAAAGAATCTGATAACTATCTTAAAAAGACTTCTGCCCAGCCTCTACCATACACAGAAATAAAATGCATTGGCAAGATCTCCAGCTTGTTGCTTTTCCATGCCTCATTCTCCTAATTAGCATGATCACTGATTGGAACCTGTTAGCCAAATGAATGGTCTCACTACTTGTAATGAAGTCAGCTCACTTGTGAGCTTTTTGCCATTAGGCTCTCAGTAGGACTCTCCAGTTGCATAATGTCTGCCTGGACTTGGTCCACAAACAAAATAGAGCTGGATTCAAATATCACTGTAAGTACTGGCTGGGGATTCTCCTTTTATCAGACTTCAGAACTGGCAGTGCAGCTTTCTGGCCTAGTTCTTTAAAACAAAAGATAAATGCCTTCCAGAGGTCTTGGATACTGAAGCCACACATATTCGGTGCTATAGACAAGAAAGATATGCTGACAGGTGAAATCTGGATGCTTCAGGAGAATATTAAAGGTCTAGACTTTGAGGCTTGTCTCAGCTGAAGAAGCTAAAGACTGGAATCTATCCCAATGAAAGGATAAGAGATGGCTTTGGCAGCTCCAAGCTATTTTTCCTCATAGCCCCAATCAGGCATACATTAAACTATCAATGAGCATGACAGTAATAAAGTGCTTTCCATGAAAGAGTAATAAAACTATTTTATATGTTCTAAAAGTGATGTTTTAATTTAGCTTCAATGGAATATACTTAATAGGTCTCTTACCTTCCAAAGATGATGATATATTTACATGTTCCCGATTAAGAGAATCAGTAGATTCTGCTGCTAACAACTTTTAAATATTGGTTTTGTTAACTTCATTTTTCCACTAACTTATAGTCAATTCTCTTTTTATCTTGTGGTGACAGTAAGTACAAAACATAAGCACTTTGTTCCTATGTGACAACAAAAGTCTTCAGTCTTCAGTCTTGATGCTTGATTTATTTTGTGATCAGGTAACCATGGTTGGAGCCAACAGTCAACAGCTGCAGAACTAGCTACAGAATGTGGTCGCAGTTGATTTGCTTTCTGATATGAAACTTTTAGAAGACTTCTGTCTTATGACCCCCTCATGCTCTTCTGTGAAATTAGCAAGTTTCATCAAAGAAGAATTAGTTGACATTACAAGTTCAAAATGACAGAGCTGTTTCTCTCTGTTATATTAAAATTACTTCCTCATATACAGGTTTTACATGAGTGGAGATACATTCTTCTGTAGAAAATGTTCAGTTACCATGATCCCACTCCAAATGCACTTTTCTTTCTTGAGTGAGGTTCATAAATAGAGTTAAGTTATATGCAGTTAAATGCCAACATGTTCTTTACAATGTGGTTTCAAGTCATGCACTGTTGACTAATCTCACTGATAATTTTATATCCATAACACAGTAATACTTCACGCAATATGCTATTGTGCATTTATTCAGACTGAGCTTGCCTTTTTCAGATGCTATCCAAGAATAAAAAGAATAGCAACATATTATAAAAAAGCTGCATCATGTTAGTGCCCTGTTTTTTTTTTTTTTTCTTATTGTTATTTGAAATACAAATGCAAATAGTTTTCTGTTATTCTTTCTTTTATGTGTGGCAAAAAACATTTTCCATTTCCTTTTATTTTTGGCAGATTGAAAAAAGAAATCTTTGTGGAAGCCAAAAAAGACTGATAATTGTCTCTTAAACATCTCAGAAATGTCAGTGTAGGTTTCATGCTATCATATAGGGCATTCCAGCATAAAGAGGAGATGTGATCTATATAATTCGGAATAGTTCTCAGCAGCTCTTTGTCTCCATATGTTTATTAATGAGCTTTGCCAAATGAAAATCTGCAATAAAACATCAGAGAGCAGTCAGATTTAGATCTGGCAAAAAACATGAATAGTAAACACACTTAGAGATGGTAAATAATGTCTGTGTTTTCTAATACAGTTGCTGCTGCTTTATAGAGAGCATTGTGAACCTACAATGGAAGGAAATATAGAATATTAAAAGAAGGTGGATTATGGAGGCTTCTAAATATTATTACCTGAGACTTACGTTTCTCCTGACATGGAAAAAAATTGGGATCACGGAGTTAGGTCTATTTTGCTCAGGTATTACAGCATGACTACTGGAGTCACTCTTCATTACCCATGATGTGTGAAATTTCAGCTATCCTGGGTTTTTAAAATATTTTTAGTAATGTGTGCTATTCACCTGATCAGTGGAAATGTCAAATGTGGGGATTTGAGCTGAGAGGAAAAAAAAAGAGACTGGATATATTTTCTAATAATTAATATTTACTGTTTGAAGATGGAATGGATTACAACCAGGAATCACAACAAATTGATTTTATTTATTTTAATTCACTTTAGCTTACTTAGTTTCATATATCACCTTTTTAAAGAAGGCAACTGAATGAATTCCAACACTGTTCTTTAGCATCTAATACTACAGAAACACTCAGATGAGCACTTAATCTGAAAAGTCTTCAAAATTCAGTATTTTGCGTATGTTGGGAATTCTTTGAGAAACAAAATTCCTTAATAAACTTGAAAAGAGAAAGCTGGTTGATCTTGCTGAACTTCATGGGACATGCTGAAGTAGTTGTTGATCTCTAGTCCTTCTTACAATAATACATGTAATTTGACATTGGTCTTAAATAATGTGAATGCCAGCCTATTTGAAAAATAAATGCAATGTAGTTCATATTAGGATCAGCAGAATACCCTACTCACATTTCTGCTTTCAGTATGAAAGTGCAAATATATGCCTCTTTCTTTAGTTTTTATATGCACTGAATTCATAGGGGTTTTTTTTCTCAAGCTATTCCAACAGTTGCAAAACAAATGTGTTTGGTTAACTTACCCTTTTTGATGCTTTATTTTTTCCCTTAAGAAAAAAAAAATCCCAAGGAAAAAAAAAGCTGACTAGTGTTGATTGGTTTTGCTCTTTGCCTTTGTTGCTTGAAAAGAATTGTTAGACCACTAAAATTTATAGTCAAAGCCAATAGCTGTAATAAATCCATACGTTTTTTGAGTTAGATTTGCCCAAAGCTGATCACGTACTTCATGTGAAAGCATTGACACTGATTTTCCGGTATGGTCCTAATTTTCATTCTTATTCTCTTTCTCAGATTTTATACATTGAAAATGTGTTTGCTTGTTTGGCTACATAACTAGATGTTTTCAATGAGCATAATGCCCATAATGATAGCCCATCACTTCTATAAGATATTGCAGCTAATTTAGAAGCTAACCATGTATCTAAATAAGGCTAGAAAACAAGAAGTCTAATCTGAAGGATGAAAAATAAACTTGAGATTTTATTCTACAGTGGACTAAAGAACAACAAGCACCTAAAATTAGCACTAAAACACTGAGGTGTTTTAGCACCTAAGGATACATCAGATTTAAGGACTCATTTTGTCATACGTTAGCATGCAACTAGCAATTAATTAGTGACTTTTTTTTTTAATCCAGAAGCTTTACAGTGGTCCTGAGAAAATGAATGATATGCTCTACAGAACTGGTGAAATAAAAGAAAAAAAAAAAAAAGAAATATTCCTAGCAGAGATGATGTACTGTTTGAATGATCCTTCCCAGTGTTCCTTTTTTTTGGGACTCGATTTTATCTGGCATTGTACACATCTCCTAGTTTTGTATGTTTTTGCTAACAGTCTTGATTAACCTCAAATAGAGTAATTAACAATTTTTAACACTTTATTGTGTTCATCCTTTCTTATTTCTCTCAGAAAAGTAAACATTTTTGTATAACACTTATTTTATTAAATATTTTAAACATGCTTCTTCCGACACCTTTTCTTATTTTTTTTTACACTCATTCTTCTTATTGTAACATCCTATTTTTTTCTGATAACAATGGAACATACAAAGGCTGTATCCTTTGTCCACAGCTGGAAATAGAAAGTTAAAAAACTTTCTGGAAACTGTTATTTGCCAGGAATGTTCTGAACATCTGAAGGCTGGAATTATATAAACAAACACATAAGCTTCAGCAGACTGGAAGAGAAGGCTTGTCCTTACTTGCTTGTGATTACATGCTACATATATTTGCATAGGTATGAAAACAACATAAATTTCCCCATTTAAATAAAATCTTTAAATACATAAAAATATTTTTCTTTAGGGAACATAGTCTTTTCTTGCTAGGTACAGTTATTACTTTAGTAATCGCTCTTTTCACCTAGTAATTACGGGTCAATTCAAAGTTAACATGAAATAAGAGCAAAATACAAGAGCAGCTAATGTTGACTAAAGTACTCAAAACACATACGGAAAAGTTCTCAAACCTACAAATGAAAACATAAAATGATGGCACATAAATAACAGAAGAATGATAGAAGTGTGGGATATGAATATACCAAAAATACAGTAGAAACATATACTAACAGTAAACACGCTAAACATACTGTAGAAATACATACTAATTAAATATAGTGATGACATAGAACTAGATACTGTTCTGGCTTCTTACTGGTGTTATTTTTAAAATACCTTAAAAAAAACTGGCAAAGCACTAAAGCAGCTAGCACAAATCCCTAAACCTGTGAAGGTAAACAGTAGAAGCCCAGATGACTTCAGAGGAACCTGTTTTCCCATTTTGTACAAAGCTGTATAATCCTAATCTTGCACTGTAATTTATCTCCAGCCCACAGTGGCTATTTCTGGTCTCCCAGCCCCTCTCCATGCTTTTGCATACTATATGTCTTATCTGAGTCCTTTACAGCTGTCACTATATAAAGCCTATAATTTGGTGGGCTTGGGTTTTCTGAACCAACAGTACCTCTGTTATCAGTCTTTGCCTGTGGCTTACTCCAGGTACATTCACACTGCTGTTTGACAGACTAAAATTCAAGACTGCTGAATACCCCAGATGTCTTTGGGCCCATATCAGGTAGATATTTTTAGCCAATAGTTCCTCATTGTAGGATTCCAGAACAGGATACATTTGGTTAGGTGTAGAAATGTGGCCTGAGGTTATAAGCCCTGAAGAGTACAACACTTATTTTGGAAAACTTAAAGAACACCAGGTTAGTGCTGGTATGTTTCCACTCCTCCTCTCAAAGCGCTTGTTTGATTGGGTCTCCACATGGGCATAGGTCTGCCTGTATTACACTTTGGTCCTAGTGGCTACGTTTAAAATTGTGGAGTTTACACCTAGGTGGTATCCAGGATGCATTTTGCTACATGTTAGCTCATGTCAGAAGAAGACCATGGTGTGCACCATGTTTCTGCTCTCATTTTCACTGGCAGGATGCTGCACCACTTCTGTCAGATTCCCCTTTCTAAGTTGTCACAACATAAGGTTTGTGAGACACTGCTGAATGCACTTACCAGCAAAATAACTCAGTTAGGGTGACCAGATGCAATGTATCTCTGCAGACTTTATTAGTCCTAGACTGCTCTTCTGTGTTCCAGAAACTTTTCTAATTCTTCTAAACTAGGTCCAAAGTCATGATTTTTTGGCCACCATGTAAGCTCAGATTCGGTCTAAATTGCACTGTGGACATAGCATCATCAGTAATATTGCTACCTTAGCACTCATTTCTTTTTCACCTTATTATCCCTATAGTCCAGTGCTGCCAGTAGTTCCCACAATTGTTCAACATACCAGTGCATGTGCAATTACTGCCAATATTTCAATAAAATGTTTCAAAAAATGTTTTGTTTATGAATAACATAACATGATGAAATGGAGAATAGATGTTATTGCATAATACAAGCACTGAGCATAGTAATTCACCTGAAACAACAGCAATCTGGATAGAAATTCTCTTTTGTTTACAGTATTATATCATATCAATTACTATAGTATCTGTATGCCATCCTGTAGTAAGTTGAGAAAATAATAAATATTTATCACATTCACTTCTTTTTTTTCTTTCTAGAAGAATAGAGATGATTTTAATGATAATTTTAATAAATTTACAATTAATATTATGCTAGGACATAACAAATCTGAGAACAAGGGGTCTAGGGAGTGCTGAACACTAAAAGCTTAAGAGCAAAAAGGTCAGAGAGGCTAAAATACATAAAAATATCACTGTACATATTTTTTCTCTGAAACTATAGGAAATTCTCACATTAAGCATTGAGTGCCCAACATTCCAAATTGTTCAGTGATGCAAAAGCTGGTTTATATGAAGTAACTTGTGTGAGAATCTATTCAATTAGACTAAAAATACATTTGTAACCCTTCTGAAAGAGAGCTATGTAGACATGAAATCAATTTGTCAGCTCAAAATGTCGGAAATCCACTGCTAAACTGAAGGGATTATGTGATATATTTGACTTTTGTGCCCTGAGAAGGAGAAATTGTTCTAAGATTTTCTTCAGGAGGAAGATTAGCCTTCTTATGATTTTATACACCACTATTAACCCATTAATATTCTGGCATTATATTCACCTGACAAATTCTGATTCAATCTTGGCAGTGGACATTCTCTCTTTTGATATCGACTCTCTTCTACCATGCTTTCTCTTTTCATTCTGCTTGTCCTCCACAGCCTGGATTTTTTTAACTTTTTGCTTGTTGTTGCAAAGTTGTCTATTTTCCTCCAAGTCATATAGAAGAATATAGACTGAATCTGCAAAAGTTTCAAGTGAACTCTATTGTTTGTGAAGTTTATATTAATATTCTTAAGTAAGTCTTAATATTCAGATAATTTCTGCAAGAATTCAGTGTGTACCTATTATAATTGAAATAATCAAATATGCAGACAGGACATTAGTCTAATCAATACAATTACATTCCAGTCATTCACTTTTTAAAATTTGACTTCTAGAGAAGACAAGTTTGGTAGTTTTACAGTAAGTTTCCCCTTTCATATTTCTGTAAACTTCATCTTGACTGTCCTCAAGAAAATCTTTGGCCTAATGCTAGAATTCATAGCTTACTGGCCCAAGAAGACTATTTGTAAATGACTGCATTGACCTGTCTGACTTGTTGATATTACGGATGAGCTGTTAAAAAATAAACAGAAAATAAAATATGTAATAAATTGTTTAGCTGAAATCAGGACTCCAATGATAAAGAATTTTATGATATGTTAATTATATTCATAGGGCTATGCTCATGTTGCCTGCTGTGGGAGTGGATTTTTCTTGTCTACTTCAAACCATCTAAAATTAGGCACCTATTTCAGGGCAGGCAGACAGGCTTCTACAACTGTCAGAGGAGAGAGATAGGCACTCCAGCTGACAACTCATCCTTGCTATCATGGGGACATATTGTTGGATAGGGCGAATCACTCTCTTCAAGAGCCTAGAGGGATACCAGATGATGATACGGATTAGTCACCTGATTATAGACAGCTAAAGCGAGGTAAAATGAAATCTCAGCCATGATGTCTAACGGAGTCACTGCAAGCACTCTTCTGTATGGTAAAAAGGCTAAAAGATTTTGCCAGCTCTAGATAGTGTATGGTCTGAAATGTTTATCAGTTTCTTAACCTGGTATACAGTAACAGGCACAATTTCTGTATTGGGCAGGTGGATGGCATAGCTCCCATACTGGCTGGAGTCTGGTACCTCACTGTGATAAAAGCCATAAAAATGCTGTTGTTTGGGGCTCATCTCATGAAAGACAGCAAAGGAGGCAAACAGAGCAAACAACTTTTGTCCTCAGATGCAAGAAAACAAGAGTTTAGTACTTAGAGCCTAAGAGGTCCTGGCACCATTATGCCTCTCTGTATATGTTTCCCACATGCACTCAAAGAAACAGCACCTGCTAAAAAAGAGCCTTCTTGCACAGATGCATTTTCTGCTCTTTCCACTACTGGAATTCATTTGCAGATTTACTGTGAATGCAGTATAAAGCCTGAATTACTGAAGTGAGGGGTAAACAGTTTTCCTTTTGGAAAAAGAGGACAAACTCACAAAAAAACTATCTCATGGAGCTAATGCTCTACTTTCAGGTAATTTTTTAAAAAGCATATACATATTTGAGATGAAAGAAAATATATTTGAGCAAAAAAGATACTTTTTCAAGTTCCATGCAAATGTTCAACTCTGAAAGACTAAGCCTGAGAATGCATTTTTTTCCCTCTCTAACTTGTAGTGAATGTTTTCCTAAATGTAGATTTCATTCTAATCTTAAAAAATTGGGGGAGAAAAATCAAAGGGTTTCCAAGATCATTAAAATTTATTCTGTTCTTTTTTTCACAGTAGGAAAAATACAGGTTTCTAAGGCTAAAGTGCTTGAAAGGATTTTCCCAGAAGCAGATCAAACATTGTGTAACCTTTTCATATAATATTTTTATTACTTTCCTTTCTCATTTACTGATTCCCTAATTAGGTGTATACTGGAACTAACCTAGATTTTAATTACAAGCTACTTTTTCATATTGTCACATTAGGCTGCAGTATAACTTTATCAAGGAGTGAGAGACCTCATGTGCAGCTTCTGTTTCTAATACTATGGATTTTTGGTATTTACAGAATATACTCTCAAGAATTATTGCATCATGCTGAAAAAGACATGAAATAGGAGTGAATTTTCCAATTGAAGAGCTTGATCAGTGTGTGTTTATTATCATTTTATGAAATATCTTCACGCCCTTTCCTCTCCCTTTGTCACCTATACAAAGTGTTTACATATTTTAAGGTTTTTTTATTTAAAAGTAAACAATTTCAAACTTTTCAGGGGAAAAAAAAAGAAAATAAAAGGACCCTATTCAGAAATTGTTTCTGTGAGTGAATCCAATCTGGTTTGGGATTAAATATGAAAATCTTCCTTATGTACCTTTCAAAATCTCCTTGCAAACAGACCTTTCTTAAGTATTTCTTGATTTCTATTACCACGTCCTTGGTGGACAGCCCACAGCATTCAGCCTGTCAAGCATTATTTATCCCAAATATGAACACTGATTGCCAAAGCTATTTTTCTCAGGTGAAAATGTGTAATGAAAATGTAAAGAGAGTCTTGTTTATCATCTGTTTATTATTGCATTTTAAAAGATAAGAGCATAGTAAAA
This sequence comes from Dromaius novaehollandiae, assembly GCF_036370855.1. Classification (NCBI taxonomy): domain Eukaryota; kingdom Metazoa; phylum Chordata; class Aves; order Casuariiformes; family Dromaiidae; genus Dromaius; species Dromaius novaehollandiae. The sequence goes on along the minus strand of NC_088100.1, from coordinate 47,836,294 downwards.
CTACCAATTCAAATAGATGTAATGCACAGCTTAGATCATGGAATCAGAATAGGAACAAATTCTCTGAAGTCAGTGCACACAACTTCAATTAATTCTTTACTTCTCTTTTCACATTATGCATATATTCCATTTAGAGACAGATAGGCAAGCCCTTCTTTTCATATACCTCTGGCTTTCCAGAAATGTTATTGATGGCTTCTTGGGTAATATATTGGCAATATGCAGAAAATAGAATGAGTTTAGAATTTGTTATTATTATTATTTTGTTAAAATATGTATTCATTTTTTTCCATCAAATATGTATTGCTGAAATCTTGCTACTTCTCTCAAGAAGAATAATTAAAAAAATAGATTTCAAGAAATTAGAAATTAAGGAAAAACACTACAAGGAAAGAAAAAAAGATTGGAAAAAGAGAAATGTTTAAGGAAAAATAGTTATTAAATATAGAAAAGTGAACTGAAGGAAAAAAACAACATGAAGAAATGAGAGAATAAGCAAAAAAAAAGATTTTCTTTAAAGTAACATTTCATATTGCAACAAAGTAAAAGTAAAACATTTATTGGGGAAAAATTGTAAAAAAAAACAATTTAGTAGCCTTCAGTAAGCTTAATTGGTTCCTTGTGGAAGTATCTTCTATCATAAATGATTTTGTTTATCAGATTGAACTGAATCTAGTTACACAAATGAGTTTTTCTCTAAGAAAGAACTTCATAGAGTCTTGTGGCTATCTTTGAATTTGGACAGAGCTGGAACAATGCTGTGCCTATGGAGAAAACATTAAATCCTTTTTACCTGTGGGTCTCAACAGGCTCCTTCCTTGCCAGAAGAGTTTTAAGAGGATTTCTCATGTCAGTAGCAACTACTAGAATTATGCTCAAATGTTCCTTAAATATTTGTTAGATTTTGAAGACTTTAGACCCAAGAAGCTCTCCCACAAGTATGATGGAAAAAGGCATAGGGTGAGGTTTGCACACACATGCATGCATACACACACACACACACACACACACACACACATGCACACACACATGGCGCTTCTATGAAGTGACTGGGTTCAGGGCAGCACCTAACCACTGAGGTCAAAACAGCAAGGGAGACAGGCACCTTTAAAGAGTCATTCATCCCTTTTGAGGATAGGTTGCTCCAGGCATCTCCACTTCCCTGGCAGGAGACCAGCTAACCTACAACTAGCTTGTGCTCACCTTTAAAAGTAGTTAAATTACTTGTGATGAATCCCACACTGTGGAAAAGAGAAATACAGGGGGCCTCTTCTGTGCAAAGAGGTAAAGTGTATGTTTGGAACTGGAAGCTGATGTTGAGGTTTGCAGACAAATGACCTAGCCTGGCCATATAATTCTACTAATAAGATAGCAGCATGAGAAACTGCTGAATGTTCCTTAAATCAAAGAGAAAGTAACATCTAAGCAGATGGCTAACTCTGATTTATGGGTACCCTAACAAAATAACAGAGTGAAAATGACTTTGTATATAATTAAAAAGGAACAATGTCTTAGTGGATTGCTGATTAAAGTGGGATTAGCAAGGTAACCATATCATAAATACTAAAGAGGGGTATCATGACAGCAAAACTGGGTCCAATGGTTCAGAGGAACCAGGTGCAGGTTATTTATTTGGAAGGAGACAACAGTCATAACAGGGGAAGAACCCAGGAGAGGAAAACAGGGAAAAAGGAGGTGTAAGATGAAGTAAAGATTGTAATCAGTGATGTTCTGGGGTAACTGTTCACTAGTTCTACACTTGACCACTGCAGTTTGGAGTAAGACCATCAGCCTGTCATTTCTCCTGTGGTTTTGTTTGAGTCGTTTCTGTGGTCAGGACCTGGCATGACTTCTCTGGCATTGGGGAGTGAACCCTTGCAGCTCCCTTCCTAGTGTGGATGGGGGGGACACCTGAAGAGCACCACGTAACAGCATCATCCCTTCCTAACCTCCTTAACAGTCATCATATTTGGGACTGTATTGTTTACTGATTTATTTTCTTAACTAACAGAGCCAAAATTAAAAAAAAAAAAAAAAAAAAAAAAAAGATACTTACCAGCTTTTGTTTGTTGATTTGTTTATTCTTCTGGCTTGTGCTCAGATTTGTGTTTTCTTACTGCACTGGTTGACGGAAGATTGACTGAAACTCCAGTCAGACACTGGAGGTTTTTAACAGCTTCAGGAAAGGATAAATGTGGGCAGTACATGAAAATATCATTACAGGATTAATAGTAAAATATTTCACTTTATTTCCTTATCTTCTTTTTTCCCCCTGAAACTATTAATCTAATTTAGCCTATTTAACATATAGTTCATCAGTATGAATATGTATTATTCTTTACACATCACTTAATCTAGATTGAGTAGTACTGTTATAACCCTCCCTCTCCAATAAAAATGTTATACATAGCCACAAGGTTTTCTGATACAGCAAAGAGGGAAAACAATCTCTTTTAAGAATTCTTTGTTTGTTTTCACCAGGGAAACCTATCATGGCTTCTTCAGCTACAATAAACGAATACTAATTTCACCGTCAGCAGGAATTCAGCCTTTCATTATTTAGATAAATGCACTTTTGTGTTATATGTATAACTCGATGATGTCATGAACCTAAAATGATGAAAAGCTGGAACATCTTCAGAAGTGTAAAAGTAATATCATACAGCAGACACAAAGCACTTCTACCTGTGGAGTCTACTAATAGCTTCTAGATGAAATGTGAGCAAATTGGTTATGAAGAAATTGAGTTAAAAGTCTAGAAATTCATAAATTTGCAAATCAGGACAGCACTGGTATGTGAGTTAATGGAAAAATGAACAGCCTATTCTAATTATCACCTCTCTATTCTAATCCTCTTTGGTTTCCTCATTTTAATCATTCCCTATTTAAAAATATGTCTTTTGATCATCTAAGCAATGTTTTCACCCTCTGATTATGCTTCTCCTCTCTCTCCTGTATATAACTTGACCATCAGCAGAGCAAATTCTGTATAGTTTTTATTCATGTATCATAGCTTTTTGTCTGCTCTACACACATACACACATCTTCCTTTTATCTTTTTTCTCGGTATTCACTATTCTATTTCTCTTCTTTGACAACCATTTTTTCTGTTACTTCCCTGGCCAAAAGAAAACTTCACAGAAAAAAAAAGTCACTTCCAATCCACCTAGTGGATTGGTATTATTTGGTATTATTTGATGAGTAATTTTTTTTTTATTTATTCTGTGGTCTGAACCCTTCTTTTTTTGGTATATCCTGTTTTTAGTTTAAGTTCCAGCATCCACAAGTCAAACACTGCTGAAATACAGCTGGTGCAACGAAGACTCATCATATGCAATGAAAGCTTATCTTGCCTTCCTTCATAAGGCAGGATTTTCATGAACATCCTTCCTTACATACTGTGGGTACTGAATATCACAGTGTGTCTCTACTGGTCGACTTAAGATTTAGGAATTGTTCATGGAAGTCACTTGACTAAACTTTGATTCTAAAGGTTGAACATATGCTTGTTTTTTTAAGTAAAGATAATAAATGACCTTAGGCATAAAAACTCAAGTGATTATAGAGGGCTTACAGACACAAAAAATCATGATCTTTTGACTTCAGCAGCAAGACTAGATCAGGATGAGGAATGAAGAGGAACAAAAAGTGTCTGTGTATAATCTCTTTCATTTGGCAATAAAGTCGCTGACAGAGACAACTTACTGCTCTAGAGATTCCCCGTAATGTCACACTCAAAGCACTCCTTTAAAAAATTGCCTTTGTAATATGCTAATCTGAACAGTAATTACATAATCAGTGGGTTTAAATACCTGCTTTGTTGTCCTTTCACACAGAAAAAGAAAAAAAATACCTTTAAAGATCAGAAAAAGGTTTAACAAAAAGGATAAGGCCCATGGCAGGTATTAGCAACTGCTTTATCCAAGACATGGTCATGTACTCCATCTGCTGAAACTACAAGCGTCAGTACTGATGGATAGCAATCTTTCGGGCATAGCATGAATGACAGCATAGAGTTTTTCCCTGAGTATAGGGTGGAAAAAAACAAAACAAAGTATCTATTTCCACTTTTCCCAATTATTATTATTGTCATTTTGTATAACAGGTTTATCTGGAGGCTACAGCCAGTGTCAGAATCCTGTTGTGCAAGCACTGCAGAAAAATACAATCAAAAGGATTTATTTCTCCAAATCCTTCATAAAAATGTTGTATGTGCTGCAGTCCTTATCCCTCCATTTCTAAGCACATAAAAATGATTGGAGAATTCAGTATTTCAAAGGCCAAAGAGCCTTACCACGACCGTGATGCCAACAGGCTAGGAATAAGGCATGCAAAGGCAAAAGGCATGCTCTCTTCTTCATCAAATAGCATCCTGCCTTTCAGAGACTAAGTACCATTTTTCCTTGGTGTTCAAACCAATAATGTAGATAGGTAGATAACATGAGTACATCTCTGAGTCAGTTTGTCTTCTTGCACTTCATTTAGACGAGTACAATACATAGTTATTTGTTCAGTAATGAATGAATGAATTTTAAATGTTGTATGAGGTAAGTTTTGCAACTTTCTGGAAGGAAAATCAATTTTTGGCCATCTGTGATACACAGCAGTTTATAATGCAATGTGTATGCGGGCATGCATATTTAATGTAATTAAATCTTAAGCATTTTGTTAAAAACCCGGTAAATATCTGTTATATTCCAAAATAAAATGTCTTGCTGCTGAATCAGAAAAGAATGCCTTTTTCTCTGTTACCTCAACTAGGTATAACGATGCATATGGACAGAACAGGACAGTAGCAACAAAGAGGTCTGCACTTCTTATCTGTTAGTCTCAACTTTATTTTCCAGGAAGATAGATTAATATGTTTTTTGTTATTGCTGGTTTTTTTCATCTGTTTTGACTAGACCTCTGTATTCAGAGCCACCACCTTTTGGCAAAGATGTGAATGACATCATATGCTGGATGAGGTTACTGGAATAGTTATGTGAGAACTGTTATAGCTATTGATAGAGATGTAGAAAAGGGAGAATTTTTTCCTTTGTGCTGGAGAAAGAAAAATACTAGTTCTGGGGTTCTCCTTGAATAAGGTAGGCAGGTTTTAAGATACTTGACCTGTGTTTCTTTTTCTTTTTTCTTTCTTTTTTTTTTTTTTTTTTTTTTTTTTGATTTTCTGCTACAGGGAGATTTTTTCACAAGTTGTGCATTATCAAACAAGAAGTTACTCTTAACATTAATTATACATACAATGAAAGGAAACAGACAACAGGAAATAACCATGTAGAAAATAGCTGAAATTGAAAAGCTGAAAATATGCTGTTTTAAAGAACTGCCTTATAATTTTGTTAATTATAGAGTCTCTTTATGAATGAGAAAAAAAACAAGAACAATTATTTCTAAGTTCTAAAAGAGAATTTTATTGCAGTTTTTGTGAAAGAATGTAAGAAAGTTAGTTTTAGGCATTTCCTCCAAGTTCTTGCATCTTTTTTAGCCAGTTTCTTCTGGGAGGTAACAAGGCAAGCATTAATGGTCACATACTATACAGACATGGGTAGAGAGAAAAAAAATGGAAAAGAAAAAGCAGTCACTTTCTCTCTTTCCTGCAGCTTAGTTGCTAGAAAAAGCACAGAACACAGTACTGCTTTTAGTGTGCCAAATTGGCCCCAGCTATGTTCCACTGGCTGCCTAGCTAACACAAGCTTTTAATAGATGGGAAGTAAAATGAAAAAGATTGAAGATAGGTGAGAGAAAAAAGACAGCAATAGAAATTGACACAGCGGGGAGAAAAGAGCCGAAACCTGAAGTTCATATTTCAGGAAGATCTTCAGACACCGCTACAGAGATGATGGTGGCTAGTCCCTTCTCTTATTTCGTCTGCTAAAGACACCTTTGAAGATCAAGAAAAAGGCCTAGCCATAAAACAGAAAATCTCTGTATTTCCACTCCTTGAGGCATCTGTTATAATCTGTGATTAAGCAAGGCTGTAATATATATGCCCTCGCCAGAAACTTGTCTGGTTAATGAAGTTTAGTGGCATTCCAACTGGTACTGGTTTCGGATCATCTTCCAAAAGTCTATGTGAAACAGTAAATGGTCTTTTAGATATTAAATTGCAGTGGCAACTTAAGAGTTATTCGCTGTAAAAGAAAAATAATAAATTTGAAGATTCTTTAGGACTTTTTATCAAAGCACCTTCACAATTCTAACTTGTCAGAGATGAAATTTTCCATCCCAGCAGATTCACTTGGAGAGCAAACAGATAGGGAAGTACTAGCAGACAGCTAATTATCTAAAAGATGTAAAAAAAATCTGGGCACTTATTAGGCAATCAGGAGAGCCACGTCTTTCCAAATTACAAAATTTCTTTAGCAGTAGAACAACTCAGAATCAAAGGAACACAAAAGAGTTTTAAATCATTTAAAGGGAAATAGGACAGAATTTAACCCCTGTTTTTTCTGCTCTAGTCATTTACGATTATGATTAAAAGTACTTAAATAATCAGTAATACAAAACTAATGAAGAAAAGAAAGTCCTACAAGGATAATTTTAAAATCAAGCTATGTATCTGAGACACCTGCATTGTCTACCTAAATAAAAAAATCATACTTCCCTTGACAAATGAACATATGATACTATTTTTCACAGATTATCCACCAGAAAAAAATGTTAGCTGTTTCAGAAAAAGCAAGCACGTAAAATTCAGATGTAGTGTGGGGAACAAATTCTTTTTACTTTTCCTCTTTTTTTCCCTTTTTTTTATGAGCTTTAATGGCCTACTAAACACGATTTATGAAAATATAATCATTCAGATGAAATATTCTTCATGATACTTCCATGCTTCTTTCTGCTTCTGCTGCTAAAGAAAGAATAATGTTTTAACTCCAGAGAAATAATCCATATATAATTCATTCTTGCACTGAATATCTGTGGTTTTGCCATTATTCTCACTTAAGCATGGAGATATTTAGAGTTGGACCAAATTGTTAAAAAGAATTTGAATGCACACTGACAAAGAAGATGCTGACAAGTCCAAATCTTTTTTGTTATTATTTTAATTTGATGCATCATGTCACACCATGAAGTGATAAAATACACTTCACCTTCCTCTCTTCTTCAGACTAAGCAGTCAAAATGAATTCAGGAGAGAGTGAGGGAATCTGAATTTTTGTTGTTTTTTCAGAAAACAGCCTCATACCTAAAGATTTCCCTTCCTTCCTTTTTTCTTTTTCGCTTCATGTGAAGTGGAGGGATGCAAACAGATTTGGAGGGCATAGCATTTTCTGTGGAATTAAGACTCCAAATCCTTTTATTTAAAGCATATTTGAGACTTCATAATAATTCCAGTCAGCATTGGATAAGTTCATTCCTCATATAAACAAAAATAATTTTTTTGAGCTCAATGAACCCATTTTACCCCAGGGAGGAATTTTGCTCCTTGACTTTATGATTTTTTAATACTATTATTACAGAAAATCGTAGAGCAATTTGCAGGCCAAACACAGAGAAATTGCATCCCTTCCACTGAAGTGTAACCACTTGGAATGTGCTGATTTATGGTAATGTAGCAGAAGATATAAAGACAAGAACTGTCTAACTGGAATTGGACAGTAAATTGATTTGCCCAAAGTGCAATTTAACCAAGACACTGGAATTAACAACTCTGTGCTTGTTAGAAGTGCTACAAGAGCCTTGATTGCTATAGCTGGTGAGAACATTAATTTTGCACGTTATGTAGAAGATGGAAGCTGCAGCTACACTGTGAGAAGATTAGTTTCCTGAGGTATAACTGCATCGTGAAAATAATTAATTTAAGTTATCATTAATTCCACTCTTTTATAGATGTTGCAGAGGAACAAAGTGAAGAGCTCTAATATGTTCTTAAAATCATTTTCATCCAGTCTAGGCCTACAAACATACACTAAGTATATTGGTATCTTATAACACAGAAGCATCAAAAGAAAATCTAAAGTTGTTCTAGACATTCCGATTGTACATTTATCTATATTAATGTGCTGGATTTTCTATTGTACTTAAACTGAATTCTGAATTGTCTGGTTGTGTAACATTTGTTTTCTGGAATACTTATAATACATTTGTACGATTTTTTAAAATTAGTTACTGATAAAAATGCAATAAGATGAAGTTCAAGCAGAAAGAATGCAACAGAAAGAATGCACTACTATCATCATGAGACATCAGTGCACCTGCTGCACAGGGCAGATTTAACAAAGGCATAGCATGTCCACATCCCTCCATTAAATTCACATCTAACTGGTCCATTTGTTTTAGTCTGTGAACAATTAGATAAAATGCTTTTGTTGCAATATCTTTGGTTAATACATTTGTTTAGAACAGAAGGATGAGTAGCTTTGACACTGGAAAGTAGAGCTGGGCCTGCTTTGTAGATATTGCCTTGCCTTTCATGCAGACAGTCTTGATATTGCTGCTTATATTATTGTCAATGTCAGCTTGTCAAATGCCTAGAGCAGTGTCAGCTTGGGTCATCATTTGTGTAGTTGCTATTAGAAAAAACTCCAGGGCTTGAAATACTGTTTTCAGTATTCTGCATTGTAAATATATGGCATAAAACAGAATTGTTTTACAGTGCTGTGTATGGTTTCTTTTTTTTTTTTTTTCCTTCCCCTTGGGCTTCATGAGATTCTCCTTTGAATTTTGAATAATGTAAATAACATTATATTATACCAGATCTGAATATCTGGCTTTAAGTAAACTCAGAAACCTACATTTATACAGAGTTACATTACTGTCCTTCTTCTGAATGTTCTTTGATGTTACCCTTTCAAACCTTAATTTCACTTGATTAAATGATGTATATAATTAACCAGTAGCAAGTGTGAACTATGACACTTCATTTCCTTCATGAATTTGGCTTTTTTAAGGATGTCTTAAAATGCATGAATTAGCATGAAACATTTTAATAGAAAATGTTTAAAAACACACACACAGTCACACAGCAACAGATTGTTTATACAACAGAAACACAGTATTTCCCAAATCAAATGAGCTCTCTGGACTCTGGAATTGCCCTGTGGAATTGATATTCTTGGGAATTTCACAGATTATGCTAATAAACAGAACGTTCTCAAGTTCTGAACTTGCCATTGCCTCACAACCCCAGAGCTTCCAGTGTCTATGATGACAATGTGTTTCATGGTTAGACTGCCTCCTAAGCCCAAACTTCACCTTCAGCTTTTTTGATGCCAGGTTATATTTAGGCATGAGCTTTGGGGACAAAAGCCTACACACGTCCCTATCTGCAGAGGTGGACAAGAATCATATCCAGAGCTTTTGGCCTTAGTCTGTTACCATCAGGCCCTTCTGAAATTGGCCCCAACACTGCATGAGATACATGCAGAGATACAACTTTCTTGATGTTACAATCTCTTTTAGAAGTGAATATGACATGCTGAAGCCACTGTTTCCTGTACGCGGTGGTACAAATCTGCAGTGCTTGGAAGACAGAGCATCCCTTGGCAGCCTGCCCTCCACCTTGCCAGGCATGCCAAGGCATTCTTCAGAATTCATTTTTTAGGGCTGAAGGATTTCCTGACAGATGCCTGAGATGTAAGTCCCACAGACCAAAACCTGGAGTTTCTCATGCTTTCAGGCTTTCAGCATCAAGGGCAAGAAATTCTGATGAAGCTGTTTCCTCTGGACAAGCAAACTCTTTAAAAAAAGCTGATGTTATCAGTCTTACAGTAGTCCACTCTCTGGTTCATTTGAGGCCACAGTAATGTTCATATCTGTGAAGTAGCCTGGTTTTGGAAGCTCTTAGTCCCCTCTTCTACAATCAACCTAGAAGACTGATCCAAAACACAGAACTCATGTTTCAGCATTTCTTACCTAGGGAAGTCAGCTCATCCTTGTTACTCAGAACTATGGATCCTTCTTACTACTAGCGAGATCTCTATAGGGTTACAGACCCAGAAACCACATTTCTTGAAAAAGTTTGCCAGGAATAAGCTGGAAGTCATGAGTCTCGTAACTCCACATCTAAACAGCCCTTAAACTTGCGTCTAGTAACATTTTATATATCTCAGGGTAATATTTTAGTATGCAGCAAATATGAGTGAAAATTCTCTTTCATCCACAATCATGGAAGTCAACTTCAATTTAAACCTAACACGTCTGTTATTCAGGTAGCATATATTGACATAAGAAATAATTTTATGTTGTGTGGGGACTTGATCATTGTCCTTAATAATTTTTTTCCAAAATTTGCCGCTACGGTTACTCCTTATGAGGACTGCATATAAAAATAATATAACTTTTGCATTCTTTTTTATAAATATAAATATATATATACATTCTGTAAAAAACTTAATCAACGAATTTCTATTATCTTCTAGAAAGGAATTAAAATTCTGTTAAATTACATTCTGTGTTACTATACTTAGTATTCTGTACCAGTTTCCTTTGTGACTTCTGGGGTATATAACATTCTTGTTCTGCTGTGCCATTTTTGCCTAGTCTGTATCTTTAAGAGTTTTCTCTATATTTATTTCAACTCAAAGATCACAATTGTTGTTTTTCCCCATATCGATTTTGGCAGCTTCAATTAAACATGTTTTCTTCATGCAAGAATCCCCTCAAGGAAATTCCATCAAGTAGTAAATTGTTTCTTTCCAGCTGTCACTAATGGGAATATTAGCTCCTCTTTCGTACTCCACGTCTTAAGTATTTTGAAAGTATTTTCATTTTGACTACAGCTAACTTAGTATGTTTTACTATTTTGATTTCTGAGATAACCCTACTGTCAAATATATTACATTTGTATTTTATTCCTTTTAAAATTAGATCAAATTCCCAACTATCCTAATTACTGTTTAGCAAGAATGGGTAGACAAAGGCACATCTTCTATGCATTCATAATAACTATCCCAATGATGCAACAGAGAACAATCAATTTGTGTGCAAAGAAGATGTGCTGTGAATGCAGTCTGAGTTTGTAGCACATGAAGTTGTAAGAACACCTACTGCATAAACAGCTTGCTGAAATCAGCAGAGAAATGCTGAAATTTATGACCCTATTGAAACCAGTTCTGAGTCCAGAAAATAATGGGAATTTCAATGCTTTTCAGGTTCCCAATATGTGTCTTCTGCATCACAGAAACAGTCTTATGCAGCATGTTTTGAAAACTGAGTGATTCTTCTGATCTTCCTTTGAACTATTCTAAATCCCAAATACCCACCTTTGTGTTCGCTTGATTCCCAAGAACCAGTTAAGTAGCCTGATGTCTCCTTGCAATACTTGCAGTGCCAAAAGTTTCCCAGAGTTTTAAACAGCTTTATGTTAATGCAGGTAGAGTTTCTGACTTAACTAGGATAATTCAGTTATGGAAAATCAGAAACACACAGATACCCTTTTGGTTTCAGATACACTTGTCACATAACTTTTTCTTCCTTTGACTCTTTTCCCATCACTCGGTTGTATATACCTGGTGTTTAAATATGTTTTGAGACATGCTTTTTGTGTTTTAATAACTCTGTGAAGTGCTTATGAATACTTTTTAATATAGTTACTGACAGCACAGCTATGCCAATGTGGTGTTTCTTTGCTGCAAAGAAAAGAATTCTTATATAAGTAAAAATGGAGTGAGATGTAAACTTCTATTTTTTTAAGTCTACAAAAAACATAAATTTTATCTGATTAGGTGTATGCCAGATGCCCTGAAATATTTAGGTGAGGTGAATATATTATTACTTGAATGAGAAGTTAAACTCCACTGCATTATTTATTGATGTGAAAAAAAGCAATTAGAGTTTGGACCTAAATGTTTAATGTTTCAGGTTTGCTCAGAACTGCACTTGTTTGTGAATTGAAGTTTATACTTTCAAAGCAAATTTAATTTTCCCAAATTTTATAAATGCTAGAAAAGATGGTGGTGGTGGACTAGGGATCTACCCAATCTTCATCTGAGGCAGACTTCAGAATACAAGGTGGTAGAGGAAGACTTTTTTTACACTTCTCTCTCTCTCTCTCTGTCTGTCAGTGTGTCACACACAGTAATGTTTTAATCAGTCATACCATCACCCTCACTAAACCTATAAGTCAATGACGACCTGGCTACCCACTGTTTTTCTGCAGTGCTGTCCCTGTCCTTAGGTGTGCAACGAACCAGCAATTAACTGACTGCTTTGGCTGAGGATTCCTGTGAAGAAAGGCTGAAAACAAGGGAGCAAGTTCCTCAGGGGTAGAAGCAGGTCATTGATAAATGTGAATAGCTGGATTTAATCAGAATTTATAAAAGCTTCTCAGCAGGACTGTGGTATGTGGGACTTAAAATAGAAGGATGTTTGAGTTTTCACGTTTGCTTTGAATTTTCAGAAATATTGATAGCTAGTCTCTTCCAGCCAAGGAAGAGCCAATTGGAGAAGGATACTGGCAATAGTTCTAAGATGTTCTTGAGCTGCTCAGATAGTAACATGGAAAAGGGAAGAAGAGAAATCTAGGTAAAATATATTGAAAGTAGACCAAGGTACTTAACGTCGTTAATATATGTTCATTTTTTTATTATTTTATTTTCTTCATCAGACAGAATGGAACCATGAAATGATGAAATGGTCTGTAAGGACTTAAAAGAAAGAGTGAAGCTGTAGGTAATAACAGAGTTTGTTTTCATTCAGAGTTCACAGTTCAGAGATCTCTCTATTCATATGAATATATATGTTCATTAAGTACATTTATAAAGCAGGAGCTTATATATCTCTATATTGATATTTTTATAGCATTTATTTTATTTCTGTAGCATTCCTAAGTAAGAAGAGCTTTATTTTATCTATCTTTGAAAAAGAACTATGGAATGTTTACAAGGTGCTCCTTCTCTGTGTAGATGGCAGCACTAAGCAAAGCATAAAATGTCTGAAAATTTAACAAGTAGCTATCAAAGGCTGATCAGGTGTTGATGTCTTTTGATCTATATTATTTTAATTAATTAAATGGAGGAGAGAATGGTCCGAAGCATCAATTCACAAGAACTAGCATATTGTATAATAATCAGCACGATTTCTAGTGCCGTTTATACCTGTGCCTACATGTCTAGGCACATGCCAGGAACTGTGCCCAATACTCATTCAAGTGAAATAGAGTTTGGGTGTATGAATATATGCAGTGACATGTTATTTGTTGACCTCTAAGTATGATCTCCTTCCTCTAATATAATTTAATATTTTATTTTAAAAATATAACTGAAATATAACTCTTCCAAAAAAAGAATATATATATATATATGTTTACTGATAGTGAGGCATCTCACTTGAAAATTTTTCCAAAAATTTGAAGAAACAGCATCTACCACATCTACAAAATTCAGCATGGCAGATACAATATAAGTTTAGCTAATTCCTTAGCTAACAAAGTCCTTCTGCTGTGCAAGTGTGCAAATTATCAATAAAATATTGATCAAATGCCACAATAATGCCAGATGAGGCTTGTTTGCTTCTGGAGAGGACAGGTCACACATGAAATGTCTTGCAAATAGTAGTCTTTTGAGCAACTTCAAAATTTTCTTTTCTGAGGTACACGAATAATAAAAAGCAGAAATTATACCAAATATTTGTATCATTATTGACACAAAACTTAATAAAAATGATGCTGCCAGCAATTTTCTCGCAATGACATCTAACATACTTTGAAAAAATTACAAAAAAAAAACTGTTTTCAGGACAACTAAAGCTAAAATTACATACTACTACTTCTACGCATCTGCTAATTTCATATATCTTCACATCAGTTTCATACATTTGCAAACTCTTGAACTTTCAAACACAGACAATGCATTCGTTGTTTTAACTTTAGAAATCACTTGAGCAGATGTGTATGTTGCCCAACAAAAGGATGAGAGATGAATCACACACTGCTAAAAGCAGCTTGACCTCAGTCAGTCTGTTGAATATCTCTTCTCCTTTTGGAATTTCAAATGAAAATTTGAAGAGGAACTTCAATTTAGGCAAATACAAGGATAGATGTCTGAGATTTCCTGTGCGTATGAATTTGTTTATGGTCCTAATTAGATGATGTAAACCTACCTGTGCTTATATATATAAGCTCATGCACACACATGCCAAAAAGTACAAATGCTTCTTGCAATAGGAAGCAACCTAATCTGGGTACATAAACATAGACAGAAAGACTGAAGAAGTCCATACAGGATTTCAGATATTTTAAGCCTTTTTTTATGCTTTTCCCTTGCTAGTTTTTCTTCTTACATCCACATTAAAATGTGCAATATCATTTCTAATACACTAAACTGTCCTGTTTGATATCTTCAGGTATAACATTTGCAGATATGTTAGGTTTAGCCAATTAGAGAAGAAGATGCTTGTCACACGATTTAGGAAGCCAGTTGCACAGTTGCACAGCCTGTGTTCTCTATGGGGCAGTAAACATTAATAATTCACCAAGGCTTCCAGGTTAGCATCCCTGCACTCAGCTGCAATTATCCATCAGGAATGCATGAATAACTCAAATATGCACATAAAACCCAAGATTAATTGGTAGACAGAGTTTAGGTCACACTTTGTCAAGAAGTTCACCCCTCAGTGATTCTGAGTAGCCACAGGCCTTCATTTCAATCTCTGAACAACTCAGGTGCAGAAGCAAAGCTCTACTTCTGTGCTACATATCTTGAATTCTGGTCACATACTTTACATAGCAGCAAAAAGTGACTACTTATTTTTGTTTTAAATTTAAATTTAATGAGCAGTGGTCCCTGTCAGCTTTGTCACTCTCTGAAAGATCAAGAGCTATAACAAGAAGTAATACTAAGGGAAGATGAAGAGAGACCCAAGCAATGGAGAGAATTTAAAAGATTAAAAGCCAAACAAAATCAGACAGCCAGATAAAAAGAAAACCAGTAGAGAGACATCAGAACTATGACAACAAAGATATAGGTGGCAGCATAGGCAGGGATTAAATGAAAGTGAAGGTGAATGAGCCTTACTAGACCAAAGCACAGGGATGGGAGAAGCAAAAGAACAAATAACATATCAGCAAAGAGGAGGAAAGAAGGATCAAAAGAAATAAAATTAGGTATACAAGACATAAAGGAGAGAAGATACAGCTCAAGCCTAACATTGCAATATACAGCCAAATCATCAAACACACACCTTGAACTTTGAAACTTGACTGCAGAAAAAAAATCTATCTTCCTGGAAACTTTAGCAAAAATCAGTATTACCACAACAGACATTGTTTAAGGTGGAACCACTGTATGTTTTTCATAGTCAAGTCTCTGTAATTTTATAATATATGTATCAGTTTAATGTATACTTAACTGAAGAATAGAGAGTGAACTCCCCTCAGTTCTGTATCAATAAGATCTAGAATTACTAAAAAAAGAACAGTTGAATGGGATAGAAGAAAGGACATAGGGATGGAAGTTTTTTTATATTTGTGTACAGCAGATGTGGTGAGCTCTGCACAATGTAAATGCTCTGCAAATGGCTGTAACTTTAAAGGCAAAATGATGACAATGTCAGTAGATGTAAAGCAAATTCTTGTTAATATGTAACAATGGGGAAAAATTCTATTCCCTTCCTGTTTCACTGAAAACAAATTGAGAAAATCCAAAGGGAAAATAACTTCTTAACTAGCCTGTATTAGATTTCCTATGGGAGGGAGAAAATGTTTTGTGAAAGAGAAATGAGAACAATAAAAGTCTCTCTTTACATACTTAGAAAACAGTTTCTCTTTTTTTAAAGCTTGGCAACATTACATACGCAAGTGGTTAAATAATGAAAATAGTTTTTTTACAAGCATTTGGATATATTTCGTAATTAATACCTATTATTAACAAAAATGCAACAGAAGACATTTCTTAGGGGTTTCACTCTGTGTTTTCAGGAGGTCATATCCTATACCCTATACTCTGATACTCTTTCAGGCTCCTGTCTGTGAGCAAGGATCTTCAAAGAGGGCGTGACAAACACCCCAACTATGCTCGGAGTTCTGGTGTGCTCCTCACTACCTTGCATTCAGCCAGGCATTATGGCTGAATTACTGTTCACTAGAAGTTTTCTTTCCTCCCCTTCCTTTACTGGGTATCAAGCTAGTTTATGTGATAATAACTGTGGGAGTGCAACTGTTGGATGTCCTAGAGAATGTGCTGGAGAGCTGGAGAACCTTCAAAACGGTCCCAGTTCTCCGGTCTACAGATTGCTATAACCTTGGTGGAGGAAAAGACATTCATCTTGAAAATAACCTTAACTTAAATCAAATTAAAATAAAATGCAAATCCATATTTTTTTTACATAATCTACAGCAGAAAACACAGTTAGAAAGTTTTATAAAGACACAGAGGAGGAAGGAGCACAAAAAGACATTCTTCATCTGCTTAATCCAAGATGGTATCTGGCAAGTCTTTTTTTGTGCATTGCTCTCCCTTTCCCCCTTGTTCTCAGCTGATCTGCCTTACAAACTTTTCTGATACATATCTCATGCAGGGTTTCTGTCTTTCTTGCTACACTACATATCAGGCTACTTCTAATAGAAAGGATCCTCTGTTCATGAAACTTTCTAACTTTCGTAACTACTCTTATTTTTTGAATTCTCCAGGGATCAGAACAGATTTAATCCTTTTCCTATAATTACAGTTTCAAGTTTGCTCAGCCTTTAGCTAGCAATGCCTATTTCCTTATTCGTTTTTTTATAAGTTTCCTATGCTTCTGATCATTCTCGTGTTCTTTCCTACACCCTCTTCATTTAGTCCACATCTTTTGTGAAGTTCAGGGTCCAAAAGAGATTCAGATGCAGCCTTGCTGCTACTGACTAGAGGAACTTCTATGCAAGTATTTCAAAGGTTCTTCCGCTAGATCCCTTGCCAATTAATCTTCTACCAGCTCAGTTATTACTTTCCATTCAATATATACACAGAATATCAGTCCATTTTGATTATAGAATCTGATACTCATGCCTGTTTGATTTTATCCTATTTTTAGTTCATTTCTCCAATTTCAGCTGTTTTGCAGATTTTATAAATGTATTTTCTATTCCTTTTTCCATGGTATTAATGAATACATGGAACAATACCCAATCTGCCATAGGTTCTTGAGGAACTCTGCTCAATGAATATTGAACAATAATTCATGGATAATCACTATGAGAGTATAGTTTTCCAGCAAGATTTCCAGCAAAATCTACATTACTGTAGATTTGCCTTTCTGTAGGCTGGCTGCCTTTGTCTTGTTTATGCAAATGCCATGAGAGCCTGCGTCAGCCCCTAGCGTCAAGATGTAGGATGTCTGTTTCTTCTCTTCTTAGAAGGGTTTCATTTCTTCCATATCACGAAATTAAATGGGTTGAAGTCAAATCCATGTTTCTCATTTGTTAATAATTTCTTTCTAAGTGCTTGCAAACAATTTGTATGATTAATAAATCCAGTATTTGTTCCTGGAATTAAAGGTGAACTGACTGGAAATTTAAAGTTACTACTGGCTATGTGTGAGAACTCATAGATGACAGGTACATTAGGATACCAGAGAATCTGAGAAGAATAAGTCCAATGCTTATTATTCAATGAAGAGAGGGAAAAAAATGAGGTAGTGGGGTTTTTTTTCTTCTCTTAATTGAAGAATAAACATCAGATTTATTCTTGCCAGATTCTCTGATATCCTGATGTACCTGTCATCTAATGAGTTCTCAAACATAGCTAGTAGTAACTTTAAGATTTCATTGACCACATCTTTAAGTATCTTTGCATGAAACTCATCAGATAATAGCAATTTTAACACTTTATGTATCTACCCACTCTCCTTTCTGTTCTTTCTCTGTTGTAGTGTAAGACTTGTCCCTTCTACGTAACAGACCTTATTCAAATAACTTTTGCTTTTGTTTTTCTCTCAGTCTTTGTTATCTTGCATTCTTGATCCTTGATTAAAACTCTCACTCAAGTTTATTATGTCAATATAGGATGACATTCTTTCCCTTTTTAATGGGTAGCCTACCTTTATCCAATAATACTTCCTGGCTGAGAAAGCAAAATTTTGCTAGCATCAACACCTGCAGAGCCATCCATTTATCTGGAGGATACATCTATTCCTACCCAAGCTTTTAAAATATTAACAAGAACATTATCTACTTCTTGCTCCTTTTCACTGTGCTACAGAGTGTTATGGTCATGTTTGATCTTCTTAGTGAGATTCCTGGCGCTAGTACAGACATTGATACTGGACATGTTCCAGTATTGGTACCTTTAAAAAAGCTTGCTAATCCACTGTGAGGAGAACAGTACTTTTCTTCTAGTGGAAAGTAGATTTGAACCTCAATAATCAGTGTCTCTACATACTGGAACTTGTATTTTGCATAAACATACTTATACAGATAACCATAGAACAAACTCGTAAAAAAGAATAGAGTGTGTGTTTCATTAAAAGCCACTGCCTGAAATTGGATATGAAGGTACACTCAGATTGTAGTAAATTGGTGTGACTGAGTTTTAACATCTGCTTAAAAAGGATTTTGAGAGATATTTTGACACATTATGACCCTTTTACGATTAGATATAAAAGCTTATCCTCATTTGTTATTAATTTTGCATAGTGTGCAAAATCTGGGGGTTGATTAGCATTGTATTTCTAAAAAGAGTTAACATTTAAATAATATACTTTATTTCCAAAGAATTTGATATAACTTACCTAAATAAAAAAAAGACACAATAAAAATAATAAAGAACATACTAAGTTATATTTTACTTTCTGCAATACCTAAATATTTTCTAGTTAACTACTGGAAAATGTTGTACTAAGTGAAATCAGTTTTAACTTTTGTTTCAACAGTGTATACCTCAGCTGTCCTCTGAAGAATTTGCAGAAAGTACACAATTATACTAGAGCTGGCTGAGTCCTCTGATACAAATTGCCCAGTAATAAACAAACACTGCACTTAAACTTACTCATATCACAATCAATGAAGATTTAATAGAAGCTGGAAGATGTCTAGTTGAATAACCCTGTCCCACTGACAGTATAACGTAGTGCAGTGAAAACACCCGTGGAAGATCTGGCGAGGAGTCAGTGACTGGCAGAGCACGTGACAGCAGGCCCAGCATGTGAAACTACACACTGACTAAATTCCCATCAGGGCCAGGCATGCATATTCTGTCTTGTCCACAACATCTAGCTGTTTCCCAGGCAGTAGCTACTCAAGGTTAGCACAGGTCCCACCTATGCATCTGACCCTTGTGTCCTGTCCGTGCGTCCAACCCGTACCTCCCGCAGCCTCTGATCGGTGACCCCTCCTCACTGTTCCTAGGGCTCCCTGTGTAGTCTGTAGTGTAAGTAAGTCCTTCATTAAACCTATCCTGTTTAGCCCCTTATGAACCTTGTGTGTCTCTCTCCGCCGGTATCCGATCCTCTCTTGCCCGCCTTGTGGTCACACGCAGAAATCATAGTATACAGTTACTGTGAGGCAGGAGGGTTTGATGAAAAAAGCTGAAAGGTTTTTCTGCATGTTTTCTTATTGACTATATTTGTTTTTCTTAAAAAGCGATCTGTGTGTTCTGTGTGTTCTAATAAAACCAACTAAACAGGGGAAGAAAGTACCTGCTCAAGTTGTGTTAGAAAGATTCAGAAATTGACTAGATTGATAGAAAATTGATAGATACAGGTGGTGGAGACAAGTGTCTTGAGTATTTGTTAGCGAGCAGAAGGAGCTGCTTTCAGTAGTCATGGCTTAAATTTTGGGGTAATAAGGGAAAGAAGTCTATCATGGTTTGGTTCAGCTTTGTTTGGTTAGTTTGGATTAGTCGTCTGTTTTAAACCTCTTTGAAAGACTCACATTTAATCTATTCCAACTAAAAATCAGAAGGAACTATAAAGTTATAATGAAAACAGTCTCAGTTTTGCCTTGAAACTCCAGATAAAATCTATATCATCCAAAAACATAACAGAATATCCATCTCCAAACTTTAAGTCAATACTCATAATGAATAATAAAAGGATGACAGATGTGGAACATTAGTAAAAATGTTATTACTCTTATTACTCAGGATGTCTATCTGAAACTTGACATTTACATATGCTCAGATTTTGCTCATCTAAAATAATTCTCCTGTTGACTACTTATTTATTCAGAACGGTATATTAGTCTTTGAAAGAGACTAATGGAGAAGATACCTGAGAGACTGTAGAAAGAGATTTTTCCTAGAAACGTTTAAAGAAAGTGTTCTGTATAGGGTATATAGGATATATCTAGGATAGTATGCAAGATTTTTAGTAGAGGAAGCAGCCAAATGAACACAGAAGGGCTAGGGTTACAGATTGTGCTGTCTCACTTGAAGAGAGTAGCAACAACTGCAGATAATCTGGTAAGACTACCAGTAGATAAATTACAGGGAAAGATCTGTGAAAGTTGTTTAAACTAAGAGAAAGAATCTGTGACATTATGCAGAGATTAAGAGTTTCTGGGGATCTGTTACAAAAAAAGGAATGGGAATATTGGCATTACCTGTTGTCGCGGCCCGAAAGGAGTCGTTCAGGACGACCTCCCTCCCCTTGGGGCCAAACGACCAAGTTCGTGATGCCCTTGGACTGAATTAAGGTGAAACGACACCAGCCAACCAGTTTTAAGATTTATTAACACAAAGATAAGGCATGTGGTCAAATAGGATAATTGAATGGTGAATACTGCAACTAGCTAGACAAAACAGATCTTACCAACATTCAACAAAAGAGAAGGGGAAAGAGAGAGAGAGAGAGAGAGAGAGAGAAAGATATCACCACCCGTGGATCCAGCGGCGTCCTGTTGGTCCTCTTCCTTTGGGAGTCTCGGCAGTGGGGGGGGGGGGCTCCCGTCTGGTGGTAGGTGGCTCCTCTTCACCCTGGGTGTAAGTTTTGGTGGTGCGCGTGCAGTAATTACAACTCGAGTTGGGTCCGACCCTAGGTTAGCTCGGAATGACACGCGTGCAGTGGTTACAGCTCGAGTTGGGTACCTCCAAAGAGGGACCCTGAACAAAGAGATCCCTGGGCAATTATAGCTTTTTCAAATTAAGTTTCCCACCCCCCCACGTGGTAGTTCAGACCAATAGTAATTTTTGAGTCTGGGGTCTCCTGCTCCTTATTGGATCTCATCGTTGTTCCTAGGCAGGCTGTTTCTTTTCTCCCTTATCTTTTCTGTTGCAGTTTCTGCAGACAGGTGTGTCTTCCTTCCTATAGGTGTGTCTTCTTTCCTCGGGTCCCACCATCATCTCTCAAGGTCTTGACAAAGAGGTGGTAACTCCAGCAATTAGCACCGTTTCAGCAGTGCACAGGAATGCAAATTGCTGGTAACGCCCTTATCATTCCCGCCTGCAGCAGCTCTGGGCCCGTTCTCACTGTACTAGGGAGTGCGGCCTAAGGCTTCAGCAAATTTAGCCACTCATGCCAAGCAGGTTTTATAGAAGTTGTGCTAAAAACGGACAATAATTTACAGTCCAGATCCCAAAGTCTCTGCCCGATTGCGGTCTCGTTCAGTGCAGGCTCGGTGTGTTCTGGGTGGTCGCAGGGAGACCATCTCGGGGGTCGCAGCAGCCCAGTCCTGTTTCCGCCAGGGACAGATGGCTTGTTCGGGGTTATGGCCTGCCTGCACCCCATGCACCAAGAAATGTTTAAGGCAAAAAAATTCATTCATCTGTCCGCCACACCACCCCGTGACTTAAACATTGATTGGTACGTCTCCTTCCTGAAGTCTTCATGGCCTTCATCCACAGTGGTGATATGAGATAGAGAGAGAGATATCAGAGAGAAGTATAGAAAGGGTAGAACAAGTCATGGGAAGAGAAAAAGGAACAATACAGGTTCAGGTAAAAGGTGCTTAACAGTGGTTACACAGAGGTGTTGCCCAATGCAAGCTCATGCTTTAACAATTTTAGCAACTTTTAACTTCACAGAACACACATCAAAATTGAGTTAACGAAGGTAAGTGATTGTTACAACAGGTATAACAGCTGGCAAATGCGGTATGGATGTCAATATGCAATTTCCTCCTTCAGGGTAAACTGGGAATGGGTTTAAATGATGGGTACTGTGGTTGGCTGTGGCCGATAGATGGCACGGATTTTCTTTATGCCGTCGGGTGAGGTGGTAGGAACAAATTGCATGTCGGATTAATTGAACAAAGCAAGGAATTGTACAAGGTAAAAACATTAAAGCGGCAACTGCACCTAACAAATACAATATTAACTGTTTCACCCACGGTGCCCCCGGTAACCAGGACCACAAATTGCCACTCCAGCCGTTCCAGGTTTGGACGGGGACATGGGCTATTTTTCTGATATCTTTGGTTAACTGGAGAACTACCTCCCCTACATCATCTATTTCTAAACAACAGTTGGAAATATTTAATTTCCCACACACCTCTCCCTCTTCAGCTAACAGATAGTCTAAAACCATGCGGTGCTGAAGGATTGCCATGCGCATCTGTTGGGACTGCAGAGTTAAAAGATCTTTTGCATCAGCGGTTTTGTTGGTAATAATTTCTAGAGCCACTTTTAGGTTGTAAATTGGTTCTCTTGCCCCCGATATTAGTTCATTAGGATTCCAGGTTGCAGGCCCGTAATGTTGAACTATTCGTTCAGGAGGCCACTCATTATTTCCCCATTTTTGCATCTCACCCAAATCTACCTTAATGGATCGCGTCTTACGGGCAACCCTTCTGTCTCCGAGGTTATCATATACTTTTATGCCTAACCAAGGTCCGCCTGTTTCTGGTAAAAGGAAAAACAAAGGTCTGACAATCCCTGTATAACAAATTCCTGACCACCCCGCGGGTAAAAATTTATATGCTGTGTGTCCGCAGATCCAATAATGCCCCTTCTTAGCTCCAATGCCCTGAGCAAATGGCCTGTTTATCCCTGGTGGGAATTGAAAGTAAGTTGTGTCTCTGTCGCCCAGAGGGCTGAAAAATGTGGTTGCCCCATCACCTATTTGGCCGGTATAATACCAAGCCCCAGAAGTGCCTTCCCATTTGCAGGTTTGCTTGTAAGGGGGATAATTGGGTCGTTGGAGAGTTAAAGTTTTGTTTTTGTTTGACCAGTATCCCTCAAGTCCCCGATGACACCCCGTTTCATTGAGCCACATCCATAGGTGGAGATTCCTGTTTTTGTCGAGCGGCTTATGAGTGAGTGTCCATCGACATTTACTTTCCCCCACTTCGATCCCTCCCTCCTGGGTACGAATTAAACAATATTGCTCCATGGCTGGAAACTGAATTGGCCAGGTCCCACTGTCGTCCCACATGTCGTCCACGGTTTCGCTGTAATTGCTTACGATCTGGTCTGGGGTGAGGGATGTGGATGTCCACGGCCAGCTTGATAACCCTAGCGGTCCTCCGCAAACCCAGCAGTGGCTTAAATTGAAAGTTTGGCTTACTGCTTTCACCAGCAACACGAACTCGTTGTTCTCGAAGAGATTAAATGAGTTGGGGGAAGGTAGAGGGAGTGGTCGTTCGTTGCCCTCGTGGATGCATCCTTGAATCAGGATGGTCCAGAGTAGTAGGTGCATCTTGGTCAGACCACCACCCTTGAAAACATAAATAAGAACAAACTCGCTCCTCAGGTCAGAAGGAGGGAATAATCCATTTTGTGTGAATCTTGTGGGTTTTCCCACTAGCATCTTTTGCTCTCCAAGTATATTTATTATTCTATTAACCTCCCAGCAGTTTTGCTCCCAAAAAGGAAGCCATTCCGGGCAGCCTTTGAACACCATATATGAGTCCAAGTAGATGTGTACAGGGGAGGTAGCCTGGCCTTTGCATTGGGATACGCTCCACACTGCAGCCAGCTCTCCCACCTGCGCACTGCCCTCTCCCTCTGTAATGATCTGCTCCTTAGTCCCCACTTGCAGCGCCACAGCCTGGTATCTCCAGGTTTTCCCTTTCTGCTTTGAGGAAGCATTTAGGATCTGATTGGAAAATGGGGGAGCTACTAGAATTACAGAGGGGAGTTGGGGGGTTTCTTTATTCAAGTCTGCCTCATCTTGTATATTTAAAACTTTAGCAGCTCCCTCTGTTACGGAGAAGACTTTGCAATAGTGCTGTATTTGTGTGTACCATTTTCGTACAGAGGCTCTCTGAGCCACCCCGTCAGGGGGCGGGGTCCCTGCCAGGACCGCTTTGGTCACCTTGAACGGACCTTGGAGAACTATGGGTTGCTTTCGAATAGTTCGTTCAGCCTCCCTTAGGGTGAGGCTGACTACAAACATCCCCTTCTCCCACGTAGTGTACTGTTTTTCAGCGTCATATAATGGTCTGGCAATAATTGAAAAATCAGGAATGTGCTTCCTCCAAAATACGAGCAGCCCTAGAGCATGTTGCAGGTCCTTTTTGGACTCCAGCATTTTAATTGAGTCTAATGAGGACAGGGTATCCGGGGGAATGTAGGTCATCCCCCCCCTCCACCAGATTCCCCAAAATTTTACTTCACTGGAGGGAGTTTGGATCTTTTCAGACGGAATTGTCAGCCCTGTCTGCTCTAGGTGAGCAATAATGTTGCACTGTGTTCTCTCAACGTCCTCTACCTGGCTCCCTCCCATGAGCACGCCATCTATGTATTGATAAATTTTGACTCCCACCTGTATGGGGACAGTTTCGAGCTCTTGTGCTACCGTAGGGGGATGCTTGTACCCCTGAGGTAGTTGAGTGAACTTGTATTGCTGTCTCTCCCACGTGAAGGCAAAATGCTCTTGGTCCTCAGGCTGCAAAGGGACCATAAAAAACATGTATTTGACATCGATTGTTGCCATCACGGGGTGGGACTTCTCCTGGATAGTCGCTATTAATTCAGCAATATTTGGCACAGCAGCCATCAGTGGGCCTGTATTGTTATTCAGATGCCGATAATCAATTGTCAATCTCCACTTTCTGTTTGGTTTACAGACTGGCCACACAGGGGAGTTACAGGGTGAGTGAGTGGGAATAATTATCTCCTGTTCTCGTAATTCAGTTATTACAGGGGCAATTCCCTCCCTTGCTCCTAATGGCAGAGCATAGGGTTTGACATTGATTGTTTTTGAAGGAGGAAGTGCGGGTGCTGACTGAAGCAGCCTCGTCGAGGCTACAGGGAGTCCAAATGTCCACTCTTTTCCTCCCAAGTCTACCCAGGTACGGCCTTTTAGTAGGTCAAGTCCCATAATATTTGTTGGCAAATCTCCTAGTATCATTGTGGTTTCAACTGGAGATTCATCACCTGGCAGCCAGCATTTAATTCGGGCTGTCGGTTGTGGTTTAGAATTACCAAAAACATCAGTGACCCAGATTGGTTTCTTATCGGCCACTATTCCATTGTTATCAGCAATATCCTTCTGAAGAGCTGATATCTGGGCCCCAGTGTCTACTAAGAAAGTAACTGGAGTTTTAAAGGGCCCTAGTGGGAAAGTTATCAACAAGTCTCCTCTGCTGTTTTCTGTGAGCCTCCTTAAGTGGACCCACTGGCCGTTCCCCGGCTCACTTAAAAGGGACAGCTTGGGGGGTTTTCCCGACTCCGGGCTTTTAAAATCAACCACATCAATTTCCTGGGGTGCAGACGGGGTTACTACTCTAGGTTCTTGGGATAGGGGAGCAGGATCTTTGGGATTTGAGGAAGATGGGGTTCCCCTTATCCTGTCCCAACTTCTTACCAAACTTTGCAGGTTGGGAGTTGGTAACCTATCCATGACTTCTCTGGGAATTCCCTTTGAAATGCCTTCTGCCCACAATAATTGTCTCCTGCTACCCGACACCCGTACCGGTTTCCCAGGATGTGGGGGTCGCGGCGATTTATGTTGCCTCCCACTTTCCTCAACTCTTCTTATTTCTGCTTTATGCTTTGTTTCCCCCTGGCCAGTGAACCCCATACGCCTTCCGTAATTAATTAATTCCTGTGCCACTTCCCCCCAAGTCATGTCAGGGGAGCCTCCCCTTCCCCTCGGTCGGAGAGCTCGTAATCGGTCTTGCAGCTGAACAGCATATAGCTTTAAAGCATCAGGAAGTCCCCTGATCAGAGGATGTAACCTCTCGGGGTCTGCCACACACTGCATGGGGGAGGGCTGCTGCGGAAGCAGCAAACGGTCATGCATCAATTGGAGGCAAGCAGTTTTCTGCACGCTTTCCAGAATGTGGCCCACTGTGGGTGTTTTAATAGAAAAAGGGTCTCCTCTTTCCATTGGGTCTAATCCTCCTGCCCAGTAGGCTACCCTCTGGGTCAAGGACCATGGTTCCCTATTATCATTTGTGGTTAGGAAGACTCCGGGTCCCCAATATCCTCTAGCCTCATCTTCGCTCAGCAGAATGCGATCCCCCCCAGCGAGGGAGACTCTCCACACATACTCAGTTTCAGTTTCCCGGGAGCCCCGGGAGTATTTTTCCTGTATTTTAGCCAAGTCCTGAGGGGAATAGGGGATAATACGCGTGGTATGTTGTTGAATACCCCCTTGACCATTATCAATGGTTTCAGTTTTAATCAAGGGTCTCATTACTACGTTCCCATCTCCAGGATAAAAGAGGTTCCTGCTCTCTTCTAATTCTTTAATTGGATATATGGATTTTAGATCAGATGCCTGTTTTCCGTCTAGTTCGGCCAAATTCGAGAATCCCAGTTCACTATCATCACACCCCCGCCTGTTTTCTTCCAGTTCAGACCGCAGGATTCTCTCTCGGTCTAATGAGTCCGATAAGATTGTTTGAAGTCGCTGAGTATGGTTGCGCTCAGCAGCGAGTTGACTTTGCAAGTTTCTCACCTGTTCTTGCAAAGACTCAATTGTCTCTCTGTCTCGACTCTGCGAGTTTCTTATCTGTTCTTGCAAGGACTCAATTGTCTCTTTATCACCTTGCCTCTCCCTCTGGGCAGCAATTAGTGCCGCCCCTAAAACAGCACAAACTGTTGCTTTTCCTTTCCCGGTTTGTAGTTTTCGTTCCTTTGCCAAAAGAGTGATCCTATCTGCCACTGCCTTTGAGTCATGCCAATTGTTTTGGGCCCAAGCCATGCCAGGAAGAGAGGGCAGGGCTTTATAGCCCTTCAATTTTTCAAAGAGAGGATTATCCTCCATTGTCGGATCCTCAAATCGATCCCGACAACAACTATCACACAACACAAAAGGAGACTACTCCAAATTATTCAGCCTACTGTGGGTTCACGTACCCAGTGTGGATCTTTACAACAAGATCCTCTGTACTCCAAATTATTCAGCCTACTGTGGGTTCACGTACCCAGTGTGGATCTTTACAAGATCCTCTGTACTCCAAACTGTTCAGCCTACTGTGGGTTCACGTACCCAGTGTGGATCTTTACAACAAGATCCTCTGTACTCCAAATTATTCAGCCTACTGTGGGTTCACGTACCCAGTGTGGATCTTTACAACAAGATCCTCTGTCCCCGCTCCTGGCAGGCACTTCCCAAGGAAGGGGCCACGCTAAGGGCCCTGGTCCCTTCTGGTAGGTTCAGTATCTCAAGGGCATCCTGCCGACTACGCCAATTATGTCGCGGCCCGAAAGGAGTCGTTCAGGACGACCTCCCTCCCCTTGGGGCCAAACGACCAAGTTCGTGATGCCCTTGGACTGAATTAAGGTGAAACGACACCAGCCAACCAGTTTTAAGATTTATTAACACAAAGATAAGGCATGTGGTCAAATAGGATAATTGAATGGTGAATACTGCAACTAGCTAGACAAAACAGATCTTACCAACATTCAACAAAAGAGAAGGGGAAAGAGAGAGAGAGAGAGAGAGAGAGAGAAAGATATCACCACCCGTGGATCCAGCGGCGTCCTGTTGGTCCTCTTCCTTTGGGAGTCTCGGCAGTGGGGGGGGGGGGCTCCCGTCTGGTGGTAGGTGGCTCCTCTTCACCCTGGGTGTAAGTTTTGGTGGTGCGCGTGCAGTAATTACAACTCGAGTTGGGTCCGACCCTAGGTTAGCTCGGAATGACACGCGTGCAGTGGTTACAGCTCGAGTTGGGTACCTCCAAAGAGGGACCCTGAACAAAGAGATCCCTGGGCAATTATAGCTTTTTCAAATTAAGTTTCCCACCCCCCCACGTGGTAGTTCAGACCAATAGTAATTTTTGAGTCTGGGGTCTCCTGCTCCTTATTGGATCTCATCGTTGTTCCTAGGCAGGCTGTTTCTTTTCTCCCTTATCTTTTCTGTTGCAGTTTCTGCAGACAGGTGTGTCTTCCTTCCTATAGGTGTGTCTTCTTTCCTCGGGTCCCACCATCATCTCTCAAGGTCTTGACAAAGAGGTGGTAACTCCAGCAATTAGCACCGTTTCAGCAGTGCACAGGAATGCAAATTGCTGGTAACGCCCTTATCATTCCCGCCTGCAGCAGCTCTGGGCCCGTTCTCACTGTACTAGGGAGTGCGGCCTAAGGCTTCAGCAAATTTAGCCACTCATGCCAAGCAGGTTTTATAGAAGTTGTGCTAAAAACGGACAATAATTTACAGTCCAGATCCCAAAGTCTCTGCCCGATTGCGGTCTCGTTCAGTGCAGGCTCGGTGTGTTCTGGGTGGTCGCAGGGAGACCATCTCGGGGGTCGCAGCAGCCCAGTCCTGTTTCCGCCAGGGACAGATGGCTTGTTCGGGGTTATGGCCTGCCTGCACCCCATGCACCAAGAAATGTTTAAGGCAAAAAAATTCATTCATCTGTCCGCCACACCTGTGTTTTTCAACAGATGATTGGATGTGATGGGTGAAATCATATTTCAGTAAACAAAACAGGACCTTGCATTTTTGGTAGGAAACACAGAGTTTTAATTAGGTGTAGATAAGACACTATGAATAAGCAACATCAAGACTTTGATATGTGGGCTAAGGGACTGAGATGAATAATATGGAAAACTTGGTCCATGCATTATGATCAATGTGCTTGGATCAAGAACAGGTTTCAGGTTGGACTAATTTGATATCAGGCAGAACAGGATTGCAAGATAGGTACATGCTGTAAACTGTGAGCAGTATATGACCTGTATTTCCTATAAGTGCGGGTGCTTGCTATTGTTTCTGATTGAAGACACACAAAGGAAATAGTGAGTAAGTAACAGGAGAGGTGTTGACTTTGTGGACCAGACCAAAAAAGGAAGGTGCAGAGAATAAATTAAAAAAAAAAAAAGAAGAAGAAGAAGAATTCAGTTATGCTAGTGGAGTTCAGCTATGCAAAACTTTAGTAGAAAATGAAGAAAACAAAATGGAAGTCAGAAAGTAGACAAAGACAGGTGAAGAGGTAGAGATCAGGAAGGAATAGATATCTACAATTATGTGCAGTTTCAGTTTGTGCCCACTGTCTCTTGTCCTGTCACTTGGCACCACTGAAAAGAGTCTGTCCCCATCCTCATTACATCCCCCCTTCAGGTACTTATACACATTGATAAGATCCCCCCTAAGTCTTCTCTTCTCCAGGCTGAACAGTCCCAGCTCTCTCAGCCTTTCCTCATATGAGAGATGCTCCAGTCCCTTCATCATCTTAGCAGCCCTTCGCTGGAAGCTCCAGTAGCTCTTTTATACTGGGGAGCCCACAACTGGACCCAGCACTCCAGATGTGGCCTCACCAGGGTTGAGTAGAGGGGAAAGATCACCACCCTCGACCTGCTGGCAATGCTCTTCCTGATGCAGCCTAATACTAATATACCATTGGCCTTCTTGGCCACAAGGGCACATTGCTGGCTCATGGTCAGCTTGCTGTTCACCAGCACTTGTGGGTCCTTTTCTGCAGAGCTGCTTTCAAGTCAGCCTGCAGTACTTGATTTGAGCAGAGGATAGAGCAGAGTAGCATAGAAAGAGTAAAAGACCGAAAAATCTGGAGAAGGGAAGTATCTAGGCAATATCTAGACAATAAATGGCAGCATGATATAGATTTTGTTGTTACTCATTTGCATTTATTCAAGCAAAAACATCATTTGTCCTCAATTATGTGCTTTATGAAAAGAATTTGTACTAACACTTCCAACAAGATTTTCATACACTGTTCTCTAAATTACTAAGATATCTTCTTGCTTGCTACTAAAGTGCTAAATAACAGTAGAACAATATTTCCAAGCATCATCAAATGTTCTGTTCATAAGGAATGGACTGAGTTATTTCTTTTCCATACCATTTGTTTTGTTATGCAATATCAGGTAGAGATATTTAATGTATTATATTTTATTGTAAAAGGGGGAAGCTGGAAATTAATCTCTTCCTTATGATATATTTGTTCATAATGTCAGTGCCTGATTCATATGACAAAAACTACATCATAATAAGATGTCACCATTTAAGACATAAAAGTAGCTGTAAATTACTCTTAATCATGATAAATAATTTCAGCAAGATTATCCATTTTTCTGTCAAATGGATTTTTTTTGTTTTTCTGTGTTAAGCCGCCTGTTGAGTAAAATTTCTGACTTTGAATAATATGCTACATTCTGAGCTGGCGTTAATAAAAACTTATATTGAAAAAATAGATTTTTAATGCCTGAAGAGTCTACCATGATCACTTAAAGAGATCAAATTGGAGAAAGTGTTCTATAACTTAAATAAAATCCTGGTTCTGGCTAACCCTTTCAAGGTTTTTTGACAGTAGAAGTTACTGGTTTTGTTCAGTTCAATTCTTTCAAGAGCATAAACCTTTCCAGTGTTATAATTTGACCAATGTAATCTGCTCTGGGCTCAGGAAACATGAGAATGAGCTAATAAAATGGTCCTACAATCATACTCTCATTCTGCACGAAAGAGTTCTCAGTCAATACTGAAGACCGTCTAAAAAGATGTCTTCCTTTGGATTAGGAACAGTTCTGCATCTAGTTCATGGAAGCTGCATGAAAATGATAAGAATGGATGAAAGTTAGAATGGGCCATATGAATAATTCCAAAATCTGGCTACACTAAATGAATCTTAAGGTCTTTGTTAAGCCTTAAGGCTATTGTGATAAGAAATTAAAATATACAGATACAAGTATATAGAAGACTCTAGGACTACTTTTATCAGTTTTTGACTACCTTTGTCAACATCAGTAGCTTTGCCTTTTCCACTAGATAATCTTAACATTAAACAATCTGTCCTAGGTTTCTGCAGAATATATGGTCCCATCAATGGCTTAAATATATTTTGCAATAATACCTTTAATTCCTAGTGATTGAGCTTTTTGTATATCTTGATTCACGGTATGCCATAGACCCTTTTTTTGATTTGTGTCCATTGTACGGACTTGTGTTTTTGGGAAACATGTATAAGATTATCATAGGATCATACTCTGAACATTTTCTGTGATGAGTGCCAGGTGTAAATGAGATGCATATTTGTGTAAGTAAGTGGCAGCAATGACCTGTGTTCAAAAACTGTTAGAAATAAGCAGTTTCTGGACTGTATGCATTGCATTGCCTTTGCAGTTTTTTCCCGTTTCTACCTCTTCCACAACAGAAAGGTCATCAGGCCAGAGTTCTCTCAGCTTGTATGAGGCAGTTAATCCAAAGTGGAAATTCTTCGTGTGCCAAAAGGCCCTTTGTTACCTCCTATCCTGAGCTGATATAGTGCTAAATTCAGAAACTACATCAAGATTACTTAAAACATAAGCATTTGCATTTTTAAGAACCCATTCCATGAATGAAGTGCATGCTGTGTAATGTTACTTTCCATCTGAGTTACAGAGAGAAACTTAACAATGTGTCTCCTCCAGTATAACAGGAAATCAATGTATTTATTAACACCAGTTACTCAGAGCTCAGTGGGATATCTGACTGTTGCAAAAGTTGAAAATGTGCAATCAAGTGAGGAGACAAAGAATAAGAAAAAAGAATTTACTTCTGAACAAATGAATTAATGAATAAGAAACATAGAAACATAAGTTCTTAACATTTGTGTATATAAAGTTGCATCCAGAAGAATAAAGGACATAAACAGGAATTATTGAGCCCCACAGGTGTCGTCTATTTTCCATTGTTCAATAATCTGAGTATGTAGCATCTGAAGGTCACAGTGCTGAATGAAATAAAAAATAGAACGGAACAAAGCCCGTGCTCTCCACATCATGTCATCCTGATCTGAGAAGCTTACAATATAGAGAGAAATAAAATAAAAATAAATACTGTAACTATTATTTACATAAAACAGCATGTTTTTGGTGATACTCTTTTTTCTAAAATTCCTGGCACTCCACCGAAGTCCAATTAAAAATTTGCCTATAAATTTCCTGATAGCTTCCCTGAACATGTTCTTCTCCCCATCAGTTTAACTCTGCTTCCAGTGAACTTTCAGTGAAGAACCTGAGAACAGAATATCTCATTGTCTTTGAAGTAACACACTAGCAAAAATGGAGTGCTATTCAAAAAGAATGCACAAAAGTTAAAGTCTGCTGAGACTCAAGTTTTTCATGTTAAAAAGCTCTTTTCACTTTAATTTTTAATAGTGTGCAAATTTTCATAGGACATTCAAGATAGATATTAGCACCAAATGGAGGAAAAAATAATTCAGTTTCCTCCAGTTTCCTTGTGTGCTGGCCCAGCGATAGGAAATAAATGAATAATTTGCATAGAAAAAGGATGCAGAAACCATTCACCCATACAAAAATGTTATTGAAAATATATGAAACTATAACCATTCAATTTCAGCCTACATGGTATGCTGCACAGCCATTTCTTATTCCCCTGTTTTTCTAAAGAAGCTTCATCTTCGTATTGCAGATGCAGTATATAAACATGTATTTTTTAGTTTAATAGGCACACATAGGCACTTAGATTTCTCAGAAATATCTCAGAACAATCTTCAGCTGAAACACATTTTCCTTCATGTGCAATTTCAGTTGTGTTTTACTTGAGCATTTTTGAATAAATGACAAAATAAATAGAGACAGGATCCTGCTGAGTAGCATATTAATTTGGATTCTAGCGTATGTAAGACCCTTGTAGGCAGTACAGGAAAATCATTAAAAATTAATCATTAGCATAGATCTTTGTATGTTATGTAAACTTATGTAAAGTTGAAGTAGGATTATTTTGAACATTTTGGAAGAAAAATATTTTAATAGAAAAGAATGAGTCTAGAATGAATTTGGAGCATCTGAATTTGGAGCAATTTCATTTTATTTAATTAATTAATTAATTTATTTATTTATTGATTGTATATTCAAGTTGTGGCAATTTATTAAAATTCTTTCAAAAAACTAAAATTTTTAATGGCCTAGAGTTAGAAGTTTGGTTGTTTGATATAAAAGAGAATGGTATATAAATAATTTAAATTTTGACATAGAAGGTATTTGTCTTTTGTTCATTTTGTGGGTCAATTTCTTGATACTGAGATGTGTTTAGACTTGTCAGGTCATAATCCTTTAAAATGGTTAATATATACTTATACAGTTAGGCAATCCCAACATTACAGCTTTTAGTAGTAGAGATGCATATGCTGACAATGTAGTGTTGCACCAATATACAGGGAGCTGATTGTGAGGTCCTACACACAATATATTAATAAGTGTTTAGATCAGATAATAGGGGATAAAAAGATGTGTTAAAGAACGCTATTTTAGGAAAGTGTTTTCCTAGACGAATGCCCACCACTCATCTTGTTTCTGTGTGCTTAGGTTATGTCTTTGAGAGAAATTTTTACATGTTTTACCACTAAGAGTGATCTTGGTTTTTTCAGTTGCATCTGGTTTAGATTTGAGCTGGCCAAACACACAACTCCATCCAGTAGCATTTATGTGTGAATATTTAGATACGCTTAGCTATCACACACCACTGCCACCCACTAATTGGGCTCGTCAGTTGGGGAATACTTCCAGTTTGCTCATCAGTTGATTCCCAGAGGAGATGGGCAAGGTAATTCCTGCAGGGCAGGTGAGTAGCGATTTTGATTCCCCATTACTTTTCAAAGCCCGAATACAGTGACACGCTTTATCACCTGAGCTGTAACTTTATTACCAGCAACTACAGGACAGATGAAATTAACTATATGTCTACAACATATAAGCAAAGCTACAATCAAGAAAGATTTGATGAGATTTTTTTTTAATTTGCTCTATTTAATGTGATAGATGACAACTCACACACATTAAATGCTCTTTTAACATTTGCTCCATTCCTTTAGTCAGACTTCCTCAGTTTACAATAGCTGTGAAACATACAATGGATGTGCAGTGTTATTGACACTTAGAAAATAAAGATGTCCGTCCTTTTCTTTCCCTCTCTCCCATGTGCATATAAAGTATGGTATATTAAACAATCTGAAAGGAATAGAAAAGGAACTTTTCTATTTTTAAATTAATCCTGAATAAATTTTTATACTAGCTTCTGATGACAAGAAGAAAAGGAAAACCTGAAACAATGATGGCATTTTCAAAATGACTTTAATACAGATGGATACTAATCAATTAAGCACACTGCAAAGGCAACTCAGTGCTAAAATTAACAAACCACCCTACAGGATTTTCTGGTAAAACAATAACACAGAATTTTGTGCAACTTTTTAAGAAATGTAGCTGACCAATATTCTCTCACTTTGTACCATAAAAAAATTAAAGAAGCTTGTATCATTTCAAACAAAATATATCAGAAACAGTAACAGATATGATTTCTTCAAAACTAAGGCAAATGATCTGGGGTCAGTTAAAAAAAAACAGGTAGTATCACAAGATGTTCACTACATTCACTATGCTAAGAGAACAGTATTATCAGGAAGGAAAGTTAAAAGACTAAATTATCAAGTTAAAAACACAGTAAGACAGGCTGAAAATGTTCTAATGTGAGCAATTTATTGTAAAAATAAAAGCTTTTAACAAAAAAGGCTTTCAAGAACATCAAAGTAGGAAGCCTGACAGAAAGAATCAGTTGGGCCCATAAAGGTGTAAAAGGAGAACACAAAAATAACATGAAGAAGAATCAAACGACATTTGTTACATTGATATTCACAGCAGAGAAGGTCATTCCATATTGGAAAGAGCCATCTCAAATTCATATTTCAAATAGAAAATGTTTTAGAACCAATCATTTCAATAACAGATAGCTGAGACCAGTCAGTAGTCATTGCAGAGTTTTAAAGGAAATCAAACGTGAGAAAGCTGAACTAGTAACGGTAGACTTCAACACAACATTAACATCTGTGGCAAAAGAACTGAAAGTAGCAAAAATGATATCAGTCCTTGTAGAGAACCGGTACTAAATGCGGTTTTATCTCGACATTGCTGCCGCTGCTGCAGAGCCGCCGCCGCCGAGGCGCGTCAGGCAATGCCACGCCGGCGCCCCCGAGAGCCATCTGCGAGGTAAGCAACCTCATGCACCTGCAGAAGGCGGCTTCTAGGGGAAGAGCATGTCTGGCACGAACCGCATGTACACATTTGCCATCTGCGCATGAGCAGGAGACCCCCAGATGCTCATAGCCCGTTTCTGGAAGGTTCCGAGAGGGCGGACTGCGCACGACAGCTAATCTGCATGGGAAGTGAGGAAGCACCTCCCAGAGGCAGGGCAGGAACCTACAAAAACTGCAGACTGTGTGAATGGTGGGGGGGGGCTTGTTTGCGACGACTGAAGGTCTGGAGCGGAGTGAGCAGAACACCATAGGACTCAGAGTGGTGGTAGCTAGTTTCTTTTCTCCTTTTCTAACTTTCTCTATCTTTTCCCCTTACCCTCTTTCCTTATCCCCTTTGCCTTTCCCCACCTTTTCTCCCCACTTTGTTGAAAATAAAGTTAAAAGGTTGTATGATATTTGACCAGTTTTAGGGTCTTAATCTCGTCCTTGAGATCGTAATGAAACCTTCCCGATATTGGATTGGGACAGTCCTTACAAATGATTTCAAGAATAATTCAGGGAACTTTATATGAATATGCCTGTTTTCATATAAGGCAAACTGATGCAACCTAGAATGAAGAATAAATTAATGCAGATACATGAATAAACATGATATACTCAGATTCAAAATGGCATTGTATAAGAAAGCTATGCCTCATAAAAACTACTAGTGCTCTCTGAAGGATTCAGTAACATGGATAAAAGTCATCTGGTTAATCAGGTAGGTCCTTCTTCAAAGGCTGTTGAAATTAAACTGTCATAGGGTAATAGGGAAGATCCTTTTTTGGACTGATAGTCCATTTAAATATACAAGGAAGAATAAATATCATAGCACACTATAGTAGAAGTGAATGGACAATATTCACAAAGGAGGAAGGTCAACATCAAAATCTCCCAACAGTCTTTGTTGGTATGTTGTTCAATATATTCTTAAATGATCTGAAAGAAATGGTATCAAATAAAATGGTAGGAGTATTTGCCAATAAAATTAAATTATTCAGAATAGTCGAATCTAATAAGTTGAGATGAGATGCAGCAGATATTGTGACACTAAAGGAATGGAGGTAATGAGGATGAAAAGAATGAAGTAAAAATATGCGCAATTTAATGCATAAAAGTGTGAGGTAATGTACAGAGGGAAATCCAGTTCATGTCCAGTAGACTTGTAATTAGGTAGCACTACTCCTGAAGGAGTGTCTAGATACCATTCTCTAAAAGTGCCAGAGGTAAAAACAAGCAAATGCTTAAACAAACAAAAACCTTATAAAATACAGAAAATAAGCATTCTTAGAAAACAAACAGCACAATATTAAAAAAAAATAAAAGACATTAAGATAATATATTGTGATAATAAATCCATCTTGGATGGAGTTCAGTTCAGTCCATCTGAAAAAGAAAAAAAGTTGGAAAGATGCAGGGAAGGACAACAAAGATGATCAGATATACAGAATGGTTTCCACACATGAGACCAAATATTCTATTATGTATGTGAAATAGACAAAAGACGGATGTCTTTAAAATAACAGAATGAAGAAGTGGAATTGGAAAAATTTGTCCATTATTTTTCATAATATGAGGTTTAAAGAACTAAAGCAAACGTAATGAAATCATCAGGAAGCAGCCTTAAAATGAAAAAAGAAAAAAAAAATACACTGTGAAATTTTACATCATGAAACACATTGTCTCAAGATGTGATAGAAGCCAAATATAAGTATATTCAAAAAGGATTTGACAAATACAGAGAAAATGGGTTCATCAGTGAGTACTACAAACAGTGGCCCACAGTAATCTCCATTCAGGAATTCCAGGTTTCCTAGAAGTCAAAAAGTGGATGGAAAGGTTTTGCCTGAACTTCTGCTATTTTTATGGTGAAATAACATCAAGAGACTGGTTTAAGTAGAACCTTGCCATACTGCTGTATGGAAGCTCTGATGGTTTTCTGGCATACACTGGAGTAGGGCTGCAGCTTCATTTCATATTCTTCTGATTTCTTTCACATTATAATCTTCTCTCTGCCATATCTAGAGAATTATGACCTCAGATTTTGGGTCCAGTTTACAAGAACATTTTAAATATGACATTAAGTGATTTGATTTGATGCTGTTGTCCTCTACTTACAGAAACTTTCAGGTATTGAATTAGTAGTCCCTTGCGTCAATGATACTGCTGCAGTTTGTATCTGCTGAGAATTTTAAAAGGATAGGGTTGCGCACAGGTTGCACCTGCCAAAGCTTCTACTGACTGGGATGGGGAAACAACCTGGAAAAAGTGACTGAATCAATAATACCTATTTTGTAAAAAAACAGCATAGATAATCATACACTTTTCTCAGTCCTTACGACATGTTTTCATCCTAAGATTATCTTCCCCTTTCTCTATCTGGCAGCAGTGTTGGTGCTGGGAAGCCATTATTAATCAAGATAAAATTCTTATTAGTATATGTTCATCTTCAGCAGAGACGAGATGTGCTGGCATGGAATCAGGCACAACCCCTGATGTAGGGATCACCCCTAATAAATCTAAGGAAACAACAAAGAATCCTTGTTTTATAAAGCCAATTCAGTTCATTTACATCTTTTTCTGCTTTTTGTTTGTTTGTTTTTAGTTGATAACACAGAATTTGACACACAAAGCAAGTATCTGTCAAAATATTTTCTGGTTCCAGAAGCCTGATTTCTTTAACTGTTGACTGGCAGAGGTATGGGTAAATGAGCAGTTAATCATAAGACATTTCTAGTGTGCTGATATGAGGCATAAATGGCATGGCTGGAGTTTTTTTTTTTTTTTTTTAATCAGTGGCTGTGGGATTTCAAAGTAACAATGCTGATAGTTCTTAAAAAGAGAGGTATTTTATAATCTCTGGTACAGTTAGGGTTTAGGCGTTCTTCTGGATGAACACAAGTGTATAGTCTTGACCCTGAGGAAGCAGAGTTTTTCATGGCAGTTGTAGTG
Organism: Dromaius novaehollandiae; assembly: GCF_036370855.1. Taxonomy (NCBI): domain Eukaryota; kingdom Metazoa; phylum Chordata; class Aves; order Casuariiformes; family Dromaiidae; genus Dromaius; species Dromaius novaehollandiae. The sequence goes on along the minus strand of NC_088100.1, from coordinate 47,798,133 downwards.
GGACAAGAAGAGTATGTAAAGCTCTCTCTGTACACACTCAGAACAGCCAAGAAACTGTTTGCCACTAAATCCAAATAATAAATTCTGGCTTGTGCTTGGCTCTTAGCTGATGCAGAGTGAGTTTCCATCTGCTTGCAGTACACCAAGCAGACAAGAAAGTGTTAGCTGCTTTTCCTGACAAAACACCCTGTTTGCACTGTCATTGGTGCACACTTTCCTGGGGGCTAAATCAATTAGAAGACCTAACTGGCATTTAAGCTTCTCTGCTCAATATTGCAATCTGAAGAGCTCTAAATGATTGCCACTTCCCACTGCCCTCTTCCTGGGGAAGTGCCCTATTCACCTGCCTGCATGCTGCTCCAGTAAGAGGATTCTGACTCTGCAGAGTGAGGGTAAGGACATTCATCTGGGAGACCACAGCTTTTTTGCTGTGATGCATTTGACTTATTTTAGTTATCTACTTTAGGTTTAGATGAATCATGATTTAATTATAAGTTGCTTCTAAATGTAGTTTGTGTGATTGTCTGACACTCAGACCTCTACATGGTGGGAGTGTAAAGAATTCCACTCCTGTTATCTTATTTGGTCTGACCCGGAAGTGTAATCTATTCATTTCCATAATGAATCCATAAGATTGATCATATTGGAGAAAGTTACCTGTGAATTGGTGTTAATTTATAGTTTCAGTAGTTATGGAATTTCTACTTTCTATGCCATTAGTAGACTTCCTAGGCACTGATATCTGTATAAGCCAGAAAACCTCATGTGGTATTCTCGTTTTCACTCTTTTCTATAATTTGTAACTCAAGCTCGGAATGTTTGTGTTTGGCTATTGTCAAAAGAAATATTTTCTGCAGTTAAGTTAAACCTCCTTGAAAACGTGTATAGCACCTCTAAAAAAAGTGTCTGCTATTGGCACTAGAAAACTGACATCATGACACTATGAGAAAATTCTTGGGTAGGAAGGGCTGTGTGGCAGCAAAAAATAATTACACACCTTTCCCTAAGTAACACGATACTGTAGGGAAAAGAATAGCAGTGATGACATGCTAGATATGACTGCAGATTCTTAAAATATTTTTTCACTAAAAATTTGATTATTTAGTGTTAAAGTGCAACGTTTGAAACATTTGATTTTAACTTTGGTCTTTTTGCAAGCCCACTAGAGACAAATTTTATGACTGATAATAAAGACTGAGCTGAAGCATAGGAGCCTGATAAAAGATTTTTTTTTTTTTTTTGCAGTTCTTATTCACTCAATTGTGAATGACCAACTTTTGTGGTCTGCAGTGGGCAAGCAAAAAATGAAGGAACAGTGGGTAAACATATCATTACACTTACAAGCATCCTTTCTTCTACACATTGCTTCCACTGAGGTAATGATTGATAAAATAGAAAAAAAAGCCCTAAAAACTGGAAATCAGTGTGAGTTATCATCTAAGAATAAACATAAAAGATAATAAAATAGAGATTTAATCACTTCAGTATCTTTAGGACACAAATAATGTGTCTGAGTCCTGAAACAAAATTATTTTGAGAAAAAAGAGCTGCTAATCTTGATTAAGCACAACTTGCCTCCTCAAGGCATTCTCACTTAACTGCACTTTTCCTAAAGGCATTTAAATATACAGTTTTAATCTAATAAACAGAAATGTTACATTTATTTGAAATGTGATTACTGATGACAAAGCTGATGAAAATCAGAAATCTAAGTTCAAATGCAATGTCACACACACTTTCCAGGGGTCAGGAGGACTATGCCATCGAGAGAAAGGCATAAAGATTTCTTCATCCTTTTCTCTTGGTCCCTTCATTGTTCTATATGCTTCTGCATGCCCCTTGTAATTGCTTTAACTTATCTACAAAATCTTCTCAAGCTGCCACCTTGCTGAAAATCTGAAAGCCATAGCCATGTGATGGCTATGTCTGGGACATGAGGGGTTTCCAGCACTAAATGTATTTCACAAAGTAAGATGCTATTTGAAATAAGCTTTCTAAGGGTAAGTTATATTCTTCTTTGCCCTTATGCAAGTGAACAACATTAATACCATAATTTAGCTTTGAACCTTCAAAATTCCCCCTTGAGCAAATATGTACCTACTTCCTACCCTTTTTCATTCTTTAATTACTCTCCCTCACTTGGTCTTATCAGTAGAGGACACCGTTAAGCTTTCCCTCATAATTACATGTATCCACTGGAGTCACATATAGTTGAAGTAATGGGATTTTTGTTCTGCTAACATAGCTCCCGAGGCACACATAATCCAAGAAACAGATTTGTCATCAAAGACTTGAAAATTGGAAAAGAATTATAATGTACAACAGCAACAATAAATGTTTCCTTGCCCCCCTTTGCTTTCTAGTAGATTAACAGAATGAGGCGAAGTAGCCAACTAAGATAGCAGTAATATTAGAAACAGAAAATTTTTGTTTCAAGTATTAATGCAAGAGACTTGAAAGGAAATGGACAGATCTTTAGAAAGGTTGGCAAGTAGGCGAGATTTTTGTGTGTAAGGAATTATCAGAAATTTCTGAAAATATGCTAGAAGTTCTGGATAATGTGGGCACTTTTAATACCTGATATTGCGATGCATAAAAAATGAAATGTCACATCATAGAATCACAGAATCATAAAATGATTGAGATTGGAATGAATCTATGGAGATCACCTAGTCCAAACCCCCTGCTCAAGCAGGGTCACCTAGAGCATGTTGCACAGGATTGTGTCCAGATGGGTTTTGAATATCCCCAAGGAAGGAGACTCCACAACCTCTCTGGGCAACCTGATCCAGTGCTGTCACCCTAACAGTAAAGAAGTTTTTCCTCATGTTCAGACAGAACTGTATGTGTTTCAGTTTGTGCCTGTTGCCTCTTGTCTTGTCACTAGGCACCACTGAAAAGAGTCTGGCCCCATCCTCTTGACATCCTCCCTTAGGATATTTGTATACATTGATCAGATCCCCTCTCAGTCTTCCCTTCTCCAGGCTAAACAAGCCCAGCTCTCTCAGCCTTTCCTCATGAGAGAAATGCTCCAGTCCCCTAATCATCTTTGCAACCCTCTGCTGGACTTTCTCCAAAGCTCCATGTCTCTCTTGTCCTGGGGAGCCCAGAACTGGACACAGTACTGCAGATGTGGCCCCACCAGGGCTGAGTAGAGAGGGAGGATCACCTCCCTCAGCCTGCTGGCAATGCTCTTCCTAATGCACCCCAGGATACCATTGGCCTTCTTGGCCACAAGGGCACACTGCTGGCTCATGGTTAACTTGTTGTCCACCAGGACTCCCAGGTCCTTCTCTGCAGAACTGCTTTCCAGCAGGTCAGCCCCCAACCTGTATTGGTGCCTGGGGTTATTCCTTCGCAGGGGCAGGACTATGCACTTGCCTTTGCTGAACTCCATGAGGTTCCCCTCTGCCCATCTCTCCAGCCTGTCCAGGTCTCTCTGAATGGCAGCACAGCCCTCTGGTGTGTCAGCTACTCCTCCCAGTTTTGTATCCTCAGCAAACTTGCTGAGGGTGCACTCTGTCCCTTCATCCAGGTCATGGATGAATAACTTGAACAGGATTGGACCCAGTACTGACCCCTGGGGGACACCACTAGCTACAGGCCTCCAACTAGTCTCTGTGCTGCTGATCACAACCCTTTGAGCTCTGCCATTAAGCCTGTTTTCAATCCACCTCACTGTCCACTCATCTAACCCACACTTCTCAAGCTTACCTATGAGGATGTTATGGGAGACAGTGACGAAAGCCTTGCTGAAGTCGAGGTGGACAACATCTGCTGCTCTCCCCTCATCTACCCAGCCAGTCATTCCATCATAGAAGGTTATCAGATTGGTTAAGCATGATTTCCCATGCGTGTACTTGCTGTGTAAGACCTCTTCATGACAAAAAAATGATTAATGATTTTTCAGAAGTGATACCACCCCACAGTGCTCTCAGGGAAAAGAATGTTCAACTCAGGTTTATCTTTAGATCTTGAGAAGGAGGTTACATAAACACAGCAGATCATGCTGGAACTGACGTTTTATAAACACATTGCACACTGAGTGGAGATAATTCCCACTTCTAGGGTAGATTCAAGGAGCTCATGGCAGAAGTTGAATTTGACTGTTGACTTTCTTACAGTTCTCCACTGCATCTCTTTGTGATAATTGCTTTATTGTTCTTCTTACGTCAAGGAACTGTTATAACTTATGCCTTGTTCTTGAGGTGTATCTCAACAGGAGGTCTGCAAAGTTTGAAAGTGCTGCTGTACCTTACATTGGCTGTTAATTCCTAGTCCTGTACAAGCAATTTCACTAATTAGATGAGTACAGATACAGATTCTACTTGATTTTCTTGAAACCCTAGGATTTTCTCCTGCTCTTTCTCTGAAAAGAAGAGAGCTAAAAGACAGTAAAATGTACTGTCTTCTATCACTCTTTCCTCTCATAGTGTCCCTTGACCTGGAAAGATCATCTAGTTCTATATCAGGTATATTGGAAAGGTGAATTCTGACCTGCAAGATTTCACAGGACAGAAAGGAATAATCATATCTTGTGGATTGTTAACTATTATTTTAGGACATCAAAAGGTAGAGCTCTAGCCATAATTTTTCGTCATAGCAACATAATCTCTTCTACAGTTGAAAAAAACTAATGCTTTTTAAAAATGGTTTTACTATTCAGAAAATCATTATCTTCTCAAGAATAAAACAAAAGATAAAGAAAAGCATCAGTACTAATAAAGAGCCCCTGAGGGTAGGATTCTGTTCTAGATCAATATACATATTTAGTCAACCTGCCACCAAGTAGGTAGCTTCAGGTTAGCTCTCTAGAATTTCTTTCTGCATTCGTTGTGTTGACAGTGCTCTGCTGGACCTCATACTTACAAACAAAGAAAAACTGGTTGGGAATGTGGAAGCTGGGAGCAGCCTTGGCAGAAGCAACCATAGGATGGTGGAGTTCAGGATCCTGACAGGAGGGAATAAGGCAAATAGCAGGATCACAGCCCTGGATTTCAGGAGAGCACACTTTGGCATGTTCAGGGACCTGCTTGCAAGAATTCCATGGAACATGGCCCTGAATGGAAGGAGGGTTCAGAAAAGTTGTGTGATTTTCAAGGATCACCTCCTCCAAGCTCAAGAATGTCCTATCCCAATGAGCAGGCAGTCAAGCAAAGGTGGCAGGAGGCCTCTATGAATCAACAAGGAGCTCCTGACCAAATTTAAAACAGAAATGTGCAAGAGGTGGAAGCAGAGACAGGTAACCCAAAAGGAATAGAGAGTCACTGTCGGAGCATGGGGTTAGGAAAAGCCAAAGCCTGTCTGGGTTCAGATCTGCTGAGGGATATGAGGGCAACTAAAAGGGCTTCAAAAAGTACATCAGCAGCAAAACAAAGACTAGGGAGAATGTGAGATTGTTGCTGAATGGGGCAGGAGAGATGGTGACAAAGGACATGGAAAAAGACAAAGTACTCAAAGCCTTCTTCACTTCCACCTTCGCTGGTAAGACTGACCTTCAGGATCCCAGGTCCCTGAGATCAGTGAGAAGGTCTGGAGCAAGAAAGACTTACCCTGGGTAGAGGAGGATAAGGTTAGGGAACATGTAAACAAACTGGACATGGGACCTGATGGGATGCACTTGTGATTGCTGAGGGAGCTGGCCAATGTCATTGCAAGGCCACTCTTGATTATTTTTGAAAGATCATGGCAATTGGGGGAGTTTCCTGAAGATTGGAAGAAAGCAAATGCCACTTCTTCAAGAAGGATGATCTGGGAACTACAGGCCAGCCAGCCTCACCTTGATCCCAGGAAAGGTGATGGACCAAATCCTCCTTGAAACCATTTCCAGGGATATTAAGGACAAAAAAAGTGACTGGAGTAGCCAGCATAGATTTTTTTATTTACACCTAGTAAATCAGCATACTTGACCAACCTGATAATTTTCTAGGATGAACTGGCTAGCTAGGTGGACAAGGTGAGAGCAATGGATGTTGTTTATCTTGACTTTAGCAAGGCTTTCAACACTGTCTTCCATAACGTCTTCATTAACAAACTGATGAAATAAAGACTAGTTAAGTGGATGAGGTGGACTGAAAGCTGGCTGAACTGTTAGGTTTACAGGGTTGCGATTAGTGACAAAATCCAGCAGGAAGCCAGTCACTAGTAGTGTACTCCAAATGTTTAGTGTCTTCATTAATGATCTGGAGGATGTGACAGAGGACACCCTTAGCAAGTTTTCAGGTGATACAAAACTGGGAGTAATGGCTGATAGACCAGATGGTTGCACTGCTGTTCAGACAGTCTTTGACAGGCTGGAAATATGGACTGACAGGAATCTCAGGAAGTTCACCAAAGTGCAAAGTCCTGCACCTGGGGAGGAGCAACCCCATGCACCAGTACAGGCTGGGAGCTGACTGTCTGAAAGGCAGCTTTGAAGAAAAGGACCTGGGGATCCTGGCAGACACATAGTTGAATATGAGCCAGCAATTCGCCCTTGCAGCAAAGAGAGCCAACAGCCTCTTGGGCTGCATTAACCAAATCGCTGCCAGCAGGTCAAGGGAGGTGATCCTTTCCCTCTCCTCAGAACTGGTGAGGCCACATCTGGAGTGCTGTGTCTAGGTCTGGACTCCCCAGTACAAAAGAGACAGTGACATACTGCAGAGAATCCAGGGAATGGCCATGAATATGATGAAGGGACTGGAGAATCTGTCATATGAGGAGAGGCTAAGCAAAACAGGATTGTTTAGCTTCAAGCAGAGAAGGCTCATGGGGGATCTGATCATTGTGCATAAATGCCTGATGGAGGGAGTAAAGGAAACAGACCCAGACTCTTCTCACTGACACCCAGTGAAAGGGCAACAGGCAATGGGCGCAAATTAAAATAGAGGAAATTCCTTTCAAAAATGAGAAAAACCTTACTTATTGTCAGGGTGGTCGACCACTAGAACTGGTTGTGGAGTGTCCATCCTTGGAGATTTTTAAATTCTGATTGGACATGGCCCTGAGCACCCTGGTCTAGTTGAACCTGCTTTGAGCAGGGGGGTTGGACTAGATGATCTCCAGAGGTCCCTTCCAACCTCAACCATTCTGTGATTCTGTAATTCTGTGACTCTTTCTCCATTGATTACACTGAGGACCCACACCTAATATGTCCATAAATACCTACATGACTACATTTACAGGCAGCTAAATCTACATGTCTTAATCTCTAGCTGAATCCTACTCAGAGTCTCTGAGGTGGAACTCCATTCAAATTACTTTCATAAAGGTTCCTGCTGCTTGCACACACAGTTACACTTTTTTGTTTGTTTGTTTGAAACTGTGTTGATTAATCACATTCAGTATTTACATTACTCTTGATCACTTTTATGCCTTTCAATTTTATCAGTTTTAATGAACTAGTTTATTTTTACCTTATCCTTTTTTATTCTTTATTTTAAGATGTTGAAAAATAATGTTCCAACATGCATGTGAAATATCTTCAACTTCAACTTCAGTATTCTATGTGCTTGATCTCTGTGTAAAATCCAGCATTTTTGGGAAGGATGCAACTCATTATTACTGTTTTGTCCATGTATATACTAAACTCACCACCTACTTAAGAACAGGTGGAAGGACAGCCTTCAGCCAACTGATACTCATATTTTGACAACATTTTCACCAGTGGTTTAGTAGACTAAACTTTATTTACCACTGTTTTTACTCTCAATTTGCCTATATACACATTACAACATTATAGTCTTTATTCACATCTCATATGCATCAGGGCTACATAGTCATTTTTAAACATCTTGTTTTTATCCTGCTGCTTTCAGATGTACTGAACATTTTATTACTGTGTGGATCACTGAGCATTTCAACAGTTTGAGACTTTCTAATCAGAGTTGCACCACAGAAAATGATTTGTAAATACAAAATAATCTGACACAAATTGTTAAATTGCTATTGTAATACATTTCCTCTGGTATTGTCAGGACCCTGAATGCACTAGCAGGCTCAGCAACCTCTCACCTTCCCCTTCCCTAGGGGTTTGGCTGTGTTGACCCTTGCCTGAGGCTACAAGTACAGTCCTTGTTCAGGCACTGACAGCCTTGCAGTCACCCTTGGCTCCTGGCTCACATCTCCTTGCAAAGCAGCCTCACTTCACTGCTTCTGACAGGTCATGGGCAGCTAAACCCCCAGCAAGGGAGAAGAGGTTGCAAACCCTGTGGATGTACTCGGTGGCCTGATAGTTGTCTTTAATGGACTTTTTGTCACATTAACCTTTCTAACTGAAGTTCACCAAATCAGTAAATCTAGTTTCAAATAAATTTCTGTAACACCGAACAGCTTGTGTTCATGAAACACAACACAGGTAGCTGCTGTTTATCATTGCAAGTGGACAATAATCAGTTAAACCAAAGTGATTCTAATAGTGAAATTTACATTTAACCTTTACAATCGAAAAGGTAGGAGTTTAATTTGAATTTCTCCTTTTATAGATATTAAAGAGAAAGAGAGTCCAGAGAAATTCAAACTATTTTATATCAGATACAGTGATTTAGCCTCAGAAGGCTTGTGCTCTCTCCTTTGACTATAAAGGGAGGTTAAACTATCCCTTTTCATGGACTGGAACATAGAGTTCATGGCAGACTCAAAAAACCTCTGAAATTCTTTTTGTATGTTACTTATATTTCTTAGATAAAGGATAAGAAAAACAGTTTTGAATTCCTTAACATCTTCAATATCTAAAACAAGATTTCAGTACATTTTAAAATACACATAGACAGTCTCAAATATGAGTTGAACATCCAATCTAAAATCTACTGTGTTGATATGAGAAAATAATAAAAGATGTACAGGAACAGCCTGTACTTTGTACCATCAGATGCTCCTATCACAAAACCATGCTTTTAGCTTCAGACTGCCTGAAGTGCCCTTCAGCATAACACAAAAGACAAGAAGAATAGAAAATGTAAGTGGGTCCAGTACTGGGCTTAATAGGAAGTCTTAATCCTTTGTGCTTAGGGGAAAAATTAAACTGAAAGTACCAGACAGACACATAAAAATAAGTGTCTGAGTAGTGGCGAGGAAAGGTCCTGCATTTCAGCTTAAAAAAACAAAGACAGAAAAACTCAATTCCAGTTCCCATTGACTAGATCTCTCTGGAGGATATTGTCCTCAGAAAGTAGACACGAAGGAAGGATTACCACAAAGCGTAAAGACATTGACCCTTTTATCCCCAGAGGAACTGTTTACTTGCTCGTAAGAATTTCCTACTTATGTCACTGGACCTTTTTCAGACAAAAAGTTCCATCTTTTCAAGAACTGTATGCATAGCCTTGCTTGAAAAAGTCTTACATATGTCATTTCTCAAACAGCAAGGCTTGGAGAAGACAGATTAAACACCAATATTTGTTTGTTATAACAGATTAGGCTGGTAGAAAGTGAATGACCATGATATAATAATTTATGTAGAATTCACTCTGACTGCAAATGAGAGGCAGATGTAGTCCTGATACATAGCTGTCGCTGAGTCACCTGGTGCAAGAGAAGGTGTGGCGGACAGATGAATGAATTTTTTTTGCCTTAAACATTTCTTGGTGCATGGGGTGCAGGCAGGCCATAACCCCGAACAAGCCATCTGTCCCTGGCAGAAACAGGACTGGGCGGCTGCGACCCCCCGAGATGGTCTCCCTGCGACCACCCAGGACACACTGAGCCTGCACTGAACGAGACCACAATCAGGCAGAGACTTTGGGACCTGGACTGTAAATTATTGTCCGTTTTTAGCACAACTTCTATAAAACGTGCTTGACATGAGTGGCTAAATTTGCTGAAGCCTTAGGCCGCACTCCCAAATTCAGTGAAAAAGGGCCCCAGAGCTGGTGCAGGTGGGAATGATAAGGGAGTTACCAGCAATTTGCATTCTTGTGCACTGCTGAAACAGTGCTAATTGCTGGAGTTATCACCTTCTTTGTCAGGACCTTGAGAGCTAATGGCTGGACCCAAGAATGGAGACACACCTGTCAGCAGAAACAGCAACAGTAAATGGCCTACCTAGGGACAGTGATGAGACCCAATAAGGAGCAGGAGACCCCAGACCCAAATATTACTATTGGTCTGAACTACCACGTGAGGGGTGGGAAAACTTAATTTGAAAAAGCTATAATTGCTGAGGGATTTCTTTGTTTGGCTCTCTCGCGCGCTCTCTCTCTCTCCCTCGTCCCTTGTCAGAGGCACCCAGCTTGAGCTGTGATTCGAACGGAGTCAGCGGAACATCATTGGCCTCGGAGTGGTGGTAGCTAGCTTTTCTCCTTTTCCAACTTTCTCTATCTTTTCCCCTTACCCTTGTTCTGTTCCCCTCTTCCCTTCACCTCCCCTTCGTCTTTCCCCCACCTTTTCTCTCCACTTTGTGGAAAATAAAGTTAAAAGGTTGTACAATATTTGACCAGTTTTAGTGTCTTAATCTTGTCCTTGGGATCGTAACGAAACCCTCCCGATATTGGATCGGGACAGAAGGTATGTTACAAAGGCCAGTGCAAACAGTTGGGATTCCTTCCCTCCTTTCTTCTGATAAAACTATGTCTACTGCATTAAATGTATTATATCATCCAATTTAACTAAACCAAAGCACACAAAGATTAATTGGACAGTATACTAAGTGCCATAATGCTATAACAAAATTGTAATCTCTGCACAAATAATCAAAATAATCACCAAAGGAAGATTTTACTAAGAGTTACAAATGACTACATGGAAAACAGTAAGAGAGATGTGTGCAGTGAGATGGATTACTAGAAAATACTATCTTGATGGTACTGTTAAGGGAGGGGAAATATACTGGCTCCAATAAAGTAGTGCTAATTACTGTCTGCTTCCTTTTATAATGACTTGCAATATACTAGGCCATTCATATAATTCTAAATCACTAAGGGGACCTTGCTGTGACTAATGTGTCTATACAGAAAAGAGTTATTATATGATACTGAGCTTGATAGGTATATATCAGATCAAATATAACACCACCAGCAGATCTTTTAATTTGCTATACAGAAGATACTATTTAACCTTCTGGATATTCCTCAGGTCTCTTTTTTACTTAATGGAAAGTCACAAACAGAAATATGAATAAAGATTTAGACTCATTTTCATTCCCGTAACTTTTACAGCAGTTCAGAAATTCTGATAAGCTAATCTTGTTCACTACTACATCTAGCAACATTTGATATTCATTTTTTCATGTAAACAGAGGCACAGGATAGGAACCTGGGCATGCCAAAAACATGCACTTCAGCATTCTTGAAAGTGCAAAGAGAAAAAAAGTATTTGGCCATGTGAACAAATAAACACTTTTATATGTCTACATGAACACTACAACACTTATAAAGTACCTCTACAACTATATTTGAGTGTTTTCAAGTTCAATACAGCGATGGTAACTGTGATTCACTACCATTTATTTTTTACCATTATTTACCTTTGGCACTGTTAGCCATTTGGCACCATTATCTGCATATAAAATATCCCCAGGCCAGTGTTTATGCTATCTTCATAGTAATCAATTTTTTTAAAAAGTTGTTTCTAAATTAAACCAGATGATCATTCTAAAAGCTTAAGTAGTTTTGAAAATTGTCTTTTGTTGTTTTTTAGTGCTGTTTAGTACTTAGAAATAATCAGGACCGAACACTAAGTGACTTGTAGCTTTTTCCAAGTTATTGTTAAGTATTTCCTAAGCAACACAAAATGTTCACTGAAAAATGTTGTGAAACTTAGGCCTACTTGAAATATGTAACATTTTAAAATTCTAGAGAACCTTTTTTTTCATTTATAAAATAAGATTGTGTATATTTTTAAATAATGTTGTAGCTTAACACTTTTGAAAGAAAAAGCTTTTACACTAAGTGGAATAGACCATTTATGGAGATTGAGTCAGCCAACTTTTATAGTGTCTACAAGTCAGGTAGATGCTGCCTTTAGGTTCTGATATACAATTTAAATGTCTTATGTGTTGGAAAAAATGTAGCTTTCTTTGTAATTAGTTTCTTCAAAGGCAAATGTGGTTTCAGAATTCTGTATTAAATTATATAATTTCCACCTGTTGGGAAAGATAGTTCTCTGCTCTTGCTCCAACTTTGAGTTCTCTGACAGATTTACTGTGACTTTTCTAGAAATATTTCAAGTATTTTTAATTCAGGTTGGTAATACCTGATGGCAGCTACGGTGATTCTCAGGATTAGTTTACATTCTAAAATACATTGTAAAGTACAATAAGGAATATATAAATATATAAATATCCAAAGTAATGTAATTTTTTTTTTTTGCAAGGTATGTTTTTGGTTTTGGGGGGATTTTAGGAAAAGAAAATTGTTTGAAAGAACAGCCTGGCCCTACCAGTTCTGAGATAACATAATTTTAAATAGGCCAAAATTCTGTTTAATGTCTTTCTTAATTAACACACTTTGTAGGAAGTATTTAGAAACATTGCCTGGGGCACACAGGGGTGGTGGTAGGGAAGTTAAAGCTCTGCTGGTGTTGAGACTTGCAAGGGACATGAAGGGCAGCAAGGAAAGCTTTTACTGCTGTATGAGTAGTAAAAGGCTGAACAAGGAAAATTCTGGCTCACTGCTGAATGGAGCAGTGATCACAGACGTGGCTGAGGTACTCAGTGCCTTCTCTGTCTTGGTGTCCACTGGCAAGGCCTCCCAAGCCTCTGTGCTTAGAAGCAGGGTTCAATAAGATCTACCTGCAGAGCACAAGGATCGAGTCAGGCACTATTTGCAAGAACTGAAACTATAGCTGGGCCATGGGACCAGATGGACTATATCCAAGGGTGTTGAGAGAACTGGCCAAAGCCCTTGCAAGGCTGCTCTTTATCATCTTGGAAAATTTGTGGAGATCAGGAGATCTCCAACAACTGGAGAAAACCAAGTGTAGCACCCATCTTCAAAAAGGGCCGAAAGGTTCATCTAAAGAACTACAACCTCACTTTGATGCCTGGGAAAATCATGAAGCAATTCTCCTTGCTTCATGAACCCATTTCTTGGCATAGGAAAAATGAGGTGATTGGTAGCAGTCAGCATGGATTTACCAAAGGTAAATCTCACCTGACCAACTTGATTGCGTTATAGGAAAAAATGACTGGATTTGTAGATGAGGGGAATGAGGGGAGAGCAGTGGATGTCATTTACCTTAACTGTAGCAAGATTTTCACACAGTATTCTTGTATCCAAGTTAGAACATCACAGTCTGAATGGATGGACAACCAGATGGGTAAAAAACTATTTGGATGGTTGTGTTCAGAGGATCACAGTTAATGGTTTGTACTCTACCTGGAAGCTGGTAAGAAGTGAAGTATTGCAGGAATCTGTCCTGGGAACCTGTCCTGTTTAACGTCTTTGTAGGTGAACTGGAATGTGCAGCTCAGTGCTTCCTTGTGAAGTTTGCAAATGACACCAAATTAGAGGGAACTAGATGACATGCTTGAGGCTGGGCTGCCATCCAGAGGAACCCAGACAGGCTAGAAGAATGGGCCAACAGGAACCCGATGAAACTCAGCAAAGACAAGTGAAGAGTCCTGCACCTAGAAAGAAAGGACACCTTGCAATGATCCAAGCTGGGGATGGCTTGGCTGGGGAGCAGCTCTGCAGAGAAGTCCATGAGGGTCATGGCAGACAGCTGCCTGGAAGCCGGGGGCTGGCATCTGCCCAGGGCTGGTGCAAGCGGGAGCTCCCAAGGGGCCAGGGCCAGGGAGAGCTGAGAGTGCCTGCAGGGCCCTGACAACAGCAAGCAGTGCATGAGCCAGCAGGGTGCCTCTAGGGTGACCCTGCTTTGAGCAGGGGGTTGAACTAGAGATTTCCCAAGGTCCCTTCCAGTCTGAATTATGCTATTATCCTATCATAGTGACATCAATTTAACCTTCAGAATGAAGTCTGGAAGAATACATGAACTTTTTATTGTGCCGTCATACAATAGGGAGAACTGTGGCTACTGCTGTCTTGCCTGTACTGAGTCTGTGATATAAGATAGTTTTGTGCCCATGAAATCATTGTGTTTTTCTGACATTCTGATCATGGCTTCAGAGAACACTGTTTTCAGAGTATGCTATTTTCACAGCTGCTCAGGGGTGCCACAAATATCCCAGATACAAAAAGAAATGACCTCTGGGTAGTATTTTACATCTTCAAATAACAGCAAGTTTAAAGAGCAAGTCTATTGCCTATCACCATCACAACAAAAGAGAAATTGCCAATAACTGAAAGCATTCAGTCAGAATGTCAAGCACTTTGGGCAACTGAGTTGCATTATTTTAGATAAAGCATATTCATTTATGATTAAACTTAGATTAGATATATTTTTTCAATTTTCTAATATTTTGATTTGTCAAAAATGTTCTAATTTATCGCATCATCTTAAGGTGTTTCCCAGAAAAACAAGTAAGAGAAACAGAAATAACTCATAGACTGGCTATGGGGATAATTAAATGGGAAATGCACATTGAACTTTCTGCTCAGGTCTTCACTAAGGGGAACTGTTACCTGAAAATTATTTATCCTTCTGGGAATGGTAGAGGATCAAAAAAAAGGGAAGGAGTGTCTCTTAATCGTTTGCCGTAGTCATTTTATTCTGTTAATTAATCAAAATGATGTTCCTATACAGAAAATACATATTGTCATAAATTGTCTCGTTCTCTCTAGTTACATTTTTTTCTAAAATGTCCTGCTGCTAAATGGTTCATACTTTTTTTCTCGCTGAGCTATGTTTGATTTTACCTGGCAAATAGTTCCTGTGTTCATCAATAGTTCATCATTCAAGACAGTGGATTTACATGTCTCACCATTTGTTTTGCCTCTATACCATTCAGTAGTAGATTTGAAGCTTTCCAGGGGCACTCTTTCCTGCTAGTAATAAAATTCAGAGTAGCTTATTCGGTCTGAAATAATAATTTCAGGTTAGTTTCTCACTGAACAGAAGGGTCAAAGCTATTAGGAGAAACTCATCTGAGGACACCACTGTTCAGTAGCTAAAAGGAGCTTCCATTCTTTATCTAAATAGTTTCCTGAGAATCGACTTAGCCTCGTAACAAATGGTGTCAAAGTGTGGGATCTGTTTTTGGCCCTTGACAAAAACTCTTACTACCACTCCTCTTTTGGCCAGCTACTGCATCCACCAGCATCCATACAGTCAGTTTAACTGCCAGTCTATATACTTGACAGCTGATATAGTCACCCTTTAAAGGCACTCTTCATTTATTCTATCTTTCCCACTGAATAATCAGCATTACTGAGTAGCTCTTTAGTCATTTTTGCCATCAGAATATAATGACCTCCAATTCAAGACCTATAACTATTTCTTATATTGTCACTATGTATTGAGTGAGAAAGGCCAAAACGATGTTTTCCTAAAATATAGTCACCCTTAGTTTAAAGGAGTTATTTTAGCGTTAGGGATTTAACTGTCCTAATGCTTATACCAGTTTACACTAGGTTTATGCCTAGATTATCTCTTCTGAATGCAAAGGAATTCCAGGGATAAAAAAAGGTGTAAGTGAGATATGTATCAAGTTTCCTATCTCCACCACCAGCTATATTTGGACTTGGCACACATATTTTTCAGTTCCTTATAGTTTCCTGCCTAGAGTTCTGAGGCTTTTCTGTGTAAACAGGCTCATACTCAGTACTTAGACAGAGTGCTTTGGGGATAGTGGCATACATACAATAACACCAAATAATCCTGTATTTCAGGCTGATCAGAGTCTTCTGAGACAGCCAGCTTTTGAGTTTTAGATCTGTATTGATTTCATACATTTTCAGTATGACAGGCTGCCAATCATTCATTTTTGAAAGCAAATACTATTCAGTAGCACATTTCTTCACAGCTGAAGTACTTCTTAGGGCTTATTTGTTCTCAATTACATTGCATCTTGTTTAATTATATTAATATTAATTCATACTATATTAATATTAATTATTGTATTCCTCATTGTTTTCTGATTGAAAAATGAATCTCTGGAATATCATCTGATTTTCCTGTCAGTGATACAAACATTTATTTCTTTTTTAATCATTTGCTGGCTGATGATCACACTGGCATTGCTGATGGGCATGCTGCAACATCTTTTTGTAAAAGCAGGCCTGTGACCTGAAGAAATTTTGTTCCTTTAATCAAGAACTGTATCTGTTCAGATCTTGAGTCCCATCTGTTTCTATCTGCACTGTATTATCAGGCAACTCCTGCACACCTTACTTATCCTAGCAGCATGATGTATTAGAAAAGATGCCACGATATGCTTTTCTGTGTAACAGCAGCTCCTGACCTGAGCTCCAGATGGCAGAACACTATGGCTATCCATTGTGGTTTGGCAGTGTGGAGCTTATTAAAGGATAGTCGCTTAAGCTGCTAGTAGGGTCCACCTACACATAAATCATGTGTGCCGTTTAGGGGGTTCTTTGGAGAAGTCTTGCCCTCCCCCAGTCTGTTGAAACATATAGATGTTAGCTGTAACACTCTGATAGATTTGGAGAAGAGTTTACTGCAGTCTTTAATGTTTACTATAATTAATTAGTTTTGAATCTGAATAAAACATAGGGATAATCTGTAAACACTGTCTCAGTATCTGAAAATGTGAAGAATAAAGGCCTATTAATACTTTCTTCAGAGAACAACTGACATATTTCAGCATAAATAATGAGAGCCTGTAAGTAGTGTGACACTTTTTTTCTCAGTTCAGTTTAAATTAGGGTGTGCGAGAACAGTGATGAGCAGACATTCTTCTCTTCAAAGTTAATAGAACTGTTTTGGTTAGTAGATAAATGCAGCTTACAGGAGCCTGCATCTGAGATGCACACTTCAGCCATAAAAAGGAAGCTAGCAGAACAGCAATAGTAAGGCACAGAAGGAAGGCCAGTGGTTACAGTTCTGAGAAATCATGGTGAAATCTGGATCATGACAGACTGATTTCCAGCCCCCCTGTTTAAAAAGTACCAGCAGGAGGACAGTACTTCTGATGGTAGGGAAACATAACTTATATGAGAAACTTGTTGAAAATGTTTTAGAATATCCTCCTCAAGCATACAAAGCATGTATTAGCATTCTAAAATTCCAAAGAACATTTCCCACTATTGCTACCTTCTAACTTTTGATTTATAAACCAGGACATGTTTATGGTTTATTTTTGATAGATGCTGTAATGAAATCAGATTTAATATGAAAGTTACCAAAATGATCTTTAAAATTTATAACTTTTTGTGACACTAAAGAGAATTTCTAAAGATTACCTTTTTTCGGTGTCTTTCCACTATAAGAAAGATTTCTCTGCATTAAATGTCTTCCAAAAATGCTCTATCTGAACTCAGAAGAATAAGAATTAAAATTGAACCATAGCCATTGGGAAACAGGGTCCCAGAAAAGAGGAAGGCAGTATAAACCAATGGGAGATAATAAACATATATGGCTAAGCACTGATTTATTGTTAAAAAGCAGTTATTTCATGTCTTAAATGAATAAGCAGAATAAAAATTAAGAGCAAAGAAAGATGGTCAGATTCCTGGTTGGATGAAATATGACAGCTTTATTAAATTTGTTGCCACATTTTTATTAGCAGAGCTCCTACAAAGAATCCCCAGAAGTTTTTGCTAAGATTAGGTCAACTGGAGTTAAAATCTTAGTTTAAGTGCTTACTCCACTATCCTACCCATTTCGTTTCTAGTTCCACTTGGTATGTTTTTTTGAATGTATATGTTTATATTCACTATTTTTTGTATTACAGTTGTGACTTAAGGCATTATTTTTTCAAATAACTTAATTCTGAAGGAACTTAATGCAGGAACATTCCCACGAGCATGTAGTCCCACTAAAGAGCCACAGAAATGGAAGAAGGCACAAAAGCTCAGATGTTTTCACTGTTCCAGAGCAGGACAGTACTCAGATTCTGAACACTGCCTATGTCTTCAGAATCTAAGCTTGGTACCGTATTCATTACACAGCTGCCCCTCTTGTATAAAAAAGAATATATATAAAAAATGGGTATGTATAAGGTATATTTTGCTGGTGTAGCAGATAGTTATTTGTTTAAAATTAGGTATGTGGTCATGTACTATTCTGCACTTGAAAACAACAAGGAATTCCATATCTATAGCAGGTGATCTGTTAGTCTTCTCATTTTTATGACAATTTGGTTAAAATAATGCTATCTTTCAGCTGATGTTTGATGTCTGT
Source organism: Dromaius novaehollandiae (assembly GCF_036370855.1). Taxonomy (NCBI): domain Eukaryota; kingdom Metazoa; phylum Chordata; class Aves; order Casuariiformes; family Dromaiidae; genus Dromaius; species Dromaius novaehollandiae. The sequence goes on along the minus strand of NC_088100.1, from coordinate 47,779,956 downwards.
CCACTCTTTTACTGGCCTTGCTGTTTCTCTTTCTTCCCCTTTGTATTCTAGGATTCTTCTCAGTTGCAAAGTCTTCTTAAATAGGCACAATTCTTTCAAAATCATTTGAAATAAAAAAAGAAAAGAATTCTGTTGTTTCTTTACATTCTTTTCATTCCAAATCCTTTTCTTCCAATTCCTTTTCATTATTTTAACCCTAAGTTTGTCCTGAAGACATCTACATCTATGCATATATAGTCAAACTTCCACTTATTTTTGACAAATACCGTGTCAAATGTCAAATCTCCACAACACAAACCTTTTTACTTCTATCACCCTGTCCCTTTTCTTATTGATCTGATCTCCCTCTACTTTCCTACCAGCTCTTCTGCAATAACTTCTTTTCCACACCTTATTTCTGCTTTTCCATATTCACCTTTTACTATTTTCAAAAAAAGAAAAATCTGTTTTAGCCAGCCAAGTCTATTTTCTTTGTGACATTGCTGTGATATGACTAAAATGACTTAACAAGTCTGATACTGGTACAAATTATTCAGATCTTCTGTGTCTGTCATTCTCCAGCAGTGAGATCACAAATAGAGACAGCACTAGAAACAGTGCATTCCATTTATACCTCTGCTGTTCTCTCCTTTCTTCATGTGTGTACTGTTCTTTCGTTTTCAGAAAAACATATTTTCAGGAACAAGAAGACCAGCAATAGCAATAACAACAGAAGCTAATAGAAGTATCACAGGACACAGTGTCATGTGGGGGGGGGGGGGGGAGGCTTCCTTCAAAGAAAGAAGAAATAATAAATATTATTAAGATGAAGACTTTACAGTTGTCTACTCCAAATGTGTTAGCTATTCCTATCCACCATTCTAAGAAAGGCAGACAACATTTTTTAATAACAAAGATTTCCCACTCCACTAAAAATTTGGCTCTTCAATTTTGCTTCACTATTTAATGCAGTAAAAATAACATTTTAATTTTTTACTCTGTGACATTTATTCTGTGATGCAGAAAATACTGCTGTTCTCTGATTCTTTGAAAATGTATTTTTAAGACTATGTTAAAGATACCTATAATAGGGGAGAAAATACACTTTCCTTGTAATACAAAACCCAGAGTCAGGCAGAAAGTATCTATCAACCGTTGAAAATAATGGACTGTGGATTAAAGTGCCAAAGGTGATAGAATCTCAGGCTAAGCAAAGGAAGTCATTGCTTGCTTATTTTTCGAAATATACCCTATATGATATAGCTTGGGTGAATTCAAACTTTGACTAACAGTCTTTTAAGAGTCAGGCTGTTAATGAGGAAAATATGACATATATGTCAGGAACAAAGTTTTCCGTCAACAAATAATGACATTCCCAGGAAACTAGGAGATGCTTAAGCACCAGAATTAATGAAACCTGGAGCCCTGGACGCTAGGAGTTAGGCATCTTGAGTAACTAAACCACTCAATATAAATCAGGCAATTTAAGATACCAGAGCACAAGCTGCTGACTATGCATCAAGCTCCTCAGAGTACTTAGTTAATAACTCACAGTACACACATGGTATCTACAGGAGCCAGACTATTAACCTGGGTACTAACTGTTCTCCAAATGAGTTGAAGAACGCTTTGTGTTTGTATTAGTAATTAGTATAGACCAATAGAAGTGGATCTGTAGGGTGAAACAACCATTGCTGAGGTCTGACATTCACACTTTGAACATTTCATGATTTTTAAAAATATTTCTGGTTTATCTGATCCCATGGAGTGAAAGTCCATTTGTAGCTAGGAAGCATTAGATGCACTCCAGAAGCACACCATCAGTTTAGTTTCTTATTAAAAGAATCTAGTTCTAAGACTGCTCCAGAAAAACATGATATTTAGTGATAATCAGGACATACACATCAAAACTGCTCTCCTGATCCAGACTAAAACACTAACGGAGTTGTACCTTTTGAATACCAAGCCAAAATAATTGCTTCATTTCTGTGTCTGTACAGCTGTGCCACATCACAAAGTTTGGGCAGTGGCGTGGGTTTAGTTAGGGATGATTATCAGGAAATGAGCAGTTGGATTTAGTGCCTGAGGCTAATAGTTTTCAGGGGACAGGAACTAAGTATCGTGGTCAAAGCAGAGGTTTAATACCAGGGTAGTCAAGTGGACTTTTTGGAGAAAGGCCCAGAAAAGTTAGGTAAGTTAGAATAAGCCCTTCTTCTCCTCTTCCTGGCCAAATAATGCTACAAAATATTCTATGAATTAATTATTTTGTATCTCTAGTCCTTTATTAATGGATGGTTTCAGTAGTCAGCAATTTCAAAATGTACTGAAAGGAGAGCAGAGACACAAAGAGTTACATTAACTTTCCAAAATGTTAAATTCTCAGCAGTATGATGTTGATAAACCCCAATAGATGTTTATCTACAGGAAAAAATGTGCTGGTAACCTTCTCGTGCTCACACACAGGTTTTTAACATTAGTGTAGATTACCCTGGAGTTGCACCAATGTCCATGAGATCAGAACCAGGTGTTCCATATTTCACTATGATGCTTATATTCCAAGCCAACAAAGACTTAAGAAGAATAAATTTATTTTAAATAGATATTCAGACTGCTTCTGCTGTGTAACCTGTTCTCTTTGAACTGCCAGGAGCAGACAAGTTTAATCATGATGGCAGATTTTCACAATACCCTAAGGTAAGATCACTAAATTGCACCCAGTTTTTACAAAACCACTAACTATAGGACTATAAACTCAATGGATTTTAATTGATAGCTTTTTAATTCAGCAGCTTTGTCTTCTATCTGCACATTTGGGCTTTTCCAGAAGGTGATTCATCCCATCTCACAAATGTGCCAGATATAGACTTAATGAATAGCCCTTTGTATGTATATTTGTTTCTCCACTGACTATATAGAGAGCCTGGCTAACTAGAGGGGTTTTGGAAACTTAATTTAGAAAGTGTAAAATTGTTATCTTCAGGTGTTTATTTTTTGTGTGAAAAAAATTGTGTTATCATACAGTAGTATCTCAACATGTTCCATGTGAAATCTGGACAGTTTGAAATGTGAAGCTGCATTTTATATATAAAATTATACTTAGGCCCTGTATGTTTAAATACTGTAACAGGGTTGCTGATCTGATGTCTCACTCAGACCATGATGAGAAACTACGGTTCCTGCCAGAGGAAAAAGACCTCTATAACATGAAATAAAAATAAATCTATGTGTCTTTTCTTCCTGCTTTAAGCAGAAAGGAATACTGATCAAAGCTACAGTATCAACACTTGGTCTTGATATCATTTCTTATAATAAATAGATCCTTAGTACTCACTCCCAAAACATGTAGGATATATGCCAATTTTGGTTTAAAAGAAAACATTAATATACTTAATTATGTATTAAAACATTATTTCCTATTTTCAAATACAAAGATATAATGCATTGTGTGTCTAAAGTATGTATTGACAGACAAAGTGTTTTAATATAACTTTTAGCAATCCCATTGACTTAGCTTGCTCTTACTATTTGACTGAGGTAATTGGCATGATCCAGATAACAGCATTCTCCCTTGCAGTGCATGAGCAATGCCTAGACACAATATCTCCCACCTTCTGAAAACAGGCACAGCCAGTTTCCATATAGGTAGATTACTAATGTTTGGATTACTTTTTTGTTTACCCAGACTTGTGTCTACTTTCTTATGTCATGGTCCTGCTTTTGTTAACATACCTACTAAATAACTGAGATTGCATCATATTATTTTTTGAGATCTCATTTAAGAAACTGTGATGATTTAGGTTTTATTTAAGGATTAGGTGTTGCTTCCTGTAGATTGACAAACACCATTCATTCACTTACAACACTCATATTTCCTCAATTGTCCTATTGCTAGTCTCAGGGTGGACATTGTCATCATCTACTGATTTGAATGATTGAATATGCTAGAGAACTTCTGTTATTACAGGAGTGTTAATGCTTAGTTGTTCCATTACTTTTATTCCGTGTGGTGTTACATGTGTGATGTTTATGAAAAGCTGAAACATCATTAAATGTTCTACTCTATAATGTGGAAAATATAGTTCAGAGTATGATACAGTTTTGATAATAACCTGCTGTCATCAAAGAAGTGGCAACTGATTGCTCTGTATAGAGAAATAAAACTGTGTGCTCATCTTACATTTTAGAAATAAAAACTGAAGAGGAACTATTTTCCAGAAGTAATGTTATGCTCTTAGAAATTATGTATAGGATGAACTGGAGATGAAAAAGCTTTAACAGTTTGTTGTTGTTTTTTAACAATAACTGTTTACTTATTTTGCATAATATATTGTGTAGCAGAGAAATGTGTATCATGCGCATGGTAAAACAGAAAATTTAAAATTAAATTTTAAAAACTGCAGTGTTTATACTCAGAAATAAATTTGGCCCTGTTGAAAGTAATAGGAGTACTACCTGTTTGAAGTTAAGCCTAGGCTTAAGTACCAAATGAATCTAGGCAATTTTTTTTTTTTTTTTTTTTTTTTTTTTTTTAAGGTATGAGACAATGTCAAAGTTTTCATGTGGAAAGTTTTCATTTAGCTCTTTATGAAAGGAAGGCATGAAAAGCTCTGTTTCATTGCCATGAAATGCAGGAAATACAAAGGCTAGATTCACAAAAGCATTGGAGGAAGAGATCTCATTTGTAGTTTGATGATTACAGTATGCTTTGAGGATGTAGCAAAGCCATTTTCTGTTCGAACTTCTAGTGGTTTCCCTAACCATGGGCTATTAGTCTGAGTACTTTCAAGATCACTTGATCAATGTGGGGCCAGCATGCCTGGATTCAGTGGCTGTAGAAAAGATATCTTTTTTCCAAGACAGCGGTCAAACTGTTAGACTACAGTATCATTTTTGCTTTTGTCTCCTGACAAAAATGTATTTGCACAAAGGTTAAGCGTCAACAGCAGGTAGAATGCAAGGCTTATTTTAGGCCTGATTTCCCACAGGATATAATAAAAAGTTCTAAATCACTTTCTAAATAGCTTGGAGTTGGGTATTGATCTTGAATCTCCCATCTTTTGGCTGAGTATTCTTTAAGCTGCTGTAGCTTAATTTTTTTTAATGATCAGAATCTAGTTGGAGGCCTGTAGCTAGTGGTGTCCCCCAGGGGTCAGTACTGGGTCCAATCCTGTTCAAGTTATTCATCCATGACCTGGATGAAGGGACAGAGTGCACCCTCAGCAAGTTTGCTGAGGATACAAAACTGGGAGGAGTAGCTGACACACCAGAGGGCTGTGCTGCCATTCAGAGAGACCTGGACAGGCTGGAGAGATGGGCAGAGGGGAACCTCATGGAGTTCAGCAAAGGCAAGTGCATAGTCCTGCCCCTGCGAAGGAATAACCCCAGGCACCAATACAGGTTGGGGGCTGACCTGCTGGAAAGCAGTTCTGCAGAGAAGGACCTGGGAGTCCTGGTGGACAACAAGTTAACCATGAGCCAGCAATGTGCCCTTGTGGCCAAGAAGGCCAATGGTATCCTGGGGTGCATTAGGAAGAGCATTGCCAGCAGGCTGAGGGAGGTGATCCTCCCTCTCTACTCAGCCCTGGTGGGGCCACATCTGCAGTACTGTGTCCAGTTCTGGGCTCCCCAGGACAAGAGAGACATGGAGCTTTGGAGAAAGTCCAGCAGAGGGTTGCAAAGATGATTAGGGGACTGGAGCATTTCTCTCATGAGGAAAGGCTGAGAGAGCTGGGCTTGTTTAGCCTGGAGAAGGGAAGACTGAGAGGGGATCTGATCAATGTATACAAATATCCTAAGGGAGGATGTCAAGAGGATGGGGCCAGACTCTTTTCAGTGGTGCCTAGTGACAAGACAAGAGGCAACAGGCACAAACCGAAACAGGCAGTTCTGTCTGAACATGAGGAAAAACTTTACTGTTAGGGTGACAGCACTGGACCAGGTTGCCCAGAGAGGTTGTAGAGTCTCCTTCTCTGGAGATATTCAAAACCCATCTGGACACAATCCTGTGCAACGTGCTCTAGGTGACCCTGCTTGAGCAGGGGGTTTGGACTAGATATCTCCAGAGGTCCCTTCCAACTTCAACTACTCTGTGATTGTGTCATCACTGTGTTTTGATTTTAATTAAGCATTTGAATCAGAGGTCATCATCTCTGAAAAGATATGGTCTCAATCTTACTGAGGACTTGGGTGGAAAATATGGTATTCATTCAAGTGTAGAGGGTGAATTATCATTATTTTCTTTATTGATTCACTTTATAATTAAAAAAAAAAGTACATCAAAAACACCTATTGGCTGCTTTCATACCTAAATTCAAATTTTATAAGAATAGTTTTACAGAGTTCTTTTCACAGTTATCAAATTCTGTTTAAAAAAGTGAGTTCTATTATTATTATATAGATTGTTTTCCAACCTGAGTGTCTCTGTCAATATGAGATGTGTCATCGGTTTTCCAATGGCTAGAAAAGAAATACATTTCTATAACTATTCACTCTATAATATAAAACAGAGATTCAGATGCTTGTCATGTGTGGAGGAGTAGACACCAATAAGAGAGTGGGTACCAAAGACTGACTTTCCACTTTCTGTTATGAATATACGGATTCACACTTTTTTTTTTATTTTAATGTAAAAAAAATGTCTATAGCTTTCTAATTTTTGCATCAAAATTCACTATTACACTGACACATGGAAAAGAGTTGCGTTACATATTATTTTAAAACTATTTGTATATTGTGATTTTTTTTTTTTAGTGTAGAAGTGGTAAAATACCCAGTAGAACAAAACAATTCAGCAGATATCTTTTTAGTACAGTACTCTTCCTGTGAGGCTGTTTAGCTGTCAGAATTCAGAGATGAGGTCAAACACCATTCCAGCTCTTTTCAGGTCTGAGAAGAACAATACTTCTGTTGGATAGAAAAATATCTTCAAGATATTTTCATTATTAGGCCTTGATCCTTGATGGTTAAATTGTTCTTTTACATCATAAATTGTATAAATAAAATCATAGCGTGTAGTACAGATTGTGCAATGCTTCCTCAATGATTTGAGCAGGAGCAAAGGACAACCTTCCAGCTGGTTTTTACAGTTCGGGAAAAAAACATATTAATTAGCTTACACGGGGTTGCTCATGTTTTAGGCAGACTATGTCCAGATTAAAGCATAAGGGATTTTGGCATCTCTCACTTTATAGTGTCACCAAGAATACAGCACAGAAGTTTGAAAAGCAAAGAAAAAGAAAGACATTCTCTCTCTTCTTTTCATCCTAGTTCACTATGAGCAGATTAAAGCTGAGTCACATTAGTAATGGCAGTAGGATATTGGTATGAGTGGCATTTATACCACTGTGTACTATTAGTCATGGGAGTCAGCTATCACTACTAAGTCTGCAGTTTCCATTACTTTGGATTTCAGTTCAGTTCTGTATAAGGCTGATCTTTCTTTTCTTCATCAGGGAATACTGTACAACCTAATGGGAATTATTTTTCACTTCTCTTTCTAATGGAACATTATGACATGAGGTTCTGTTCTTATCGAAGAGGTAGTTTGGGGAATTTTGCTTAAAAGGAACGAACGTAAAATACACAGTGGCAGATGGTACGGAGAGAATAGATGTCTCACTATAAAAATAAATCTTTCATTTTAATTCTTCGTCTATATTTGCAAACAATAAAATTAACTGAATCCACATTCACTTCAAAGCCTACAGGCTCCCAGGTAAAATAGGTCAGGGATTTTTTTTTGTTTTCACACTAAATAGATAATCATGTAAAATTTTGGGGTTTTGCTTTACCTAAATTTTAAACAAGTTGCCCTAGCAGAGAAGCAAAGAAGGGGAAATCCATTTCTCCTGAAATAAGCACCTAATTAAAGTAACTGGAGACAAGTTTACATCTCTAAAAAACAAACAGAAGATGATCCATTCTAAATTAATTAAGCAGCTACTCCCATGACAGTATAGGGAACTAACAGGGAATGCTAAATTGTCTAACTTCATAACCAGTTTACTCAGCTAGCTTCTGATGGTAGCTTCCTCTGGATCAGGAACATTTCTTTTATAAAATAAGGATCCCAGCTTATTCCATTTCATTTTACAATTCAGAAGATTCATGGAAAAAGTGAGATATTTGGAACTGCATTCCAGAATTTCCTTGTCCCCAGGAACTTGGATTCCCCACCTTCTGCATGGCCATTCATGTGCAACAGCAAGGCACTCGCTTCTTTTCCTGCCAGGGCTTGGTCAACATGCAGCCAGGAATGGAAGAACCATCACACTGGAGGAAATGCATCTCTTCATGGGAAAGACAGGGGAACAGTGATGCATTTCCAGAACTGACTCTTAAATTCCTGGCTTCACCATGTATGGATAGTCTATTAATGACAAGATTATCCAAATATATAATAAATATTGAATAACATGGTGTTAGTCAATCTTCAGGGTCTAAATCAGTCCTCCTTTTTCTCTCTATCTGTGCCTGTACCTCATTCCCATCAGTGTTCTGTGCCTTTGGTTAAAGTAAACAGCTTTCTGGAGAAGGGTCTAAAGTACTGTAAAATGTAAACTGAAAAGCTGGAAAAGAAATGGAAAAAAAACCACTCAGTCTTTCTATTTTTCAATAAATATAGAGCTCAATATAGGATGTAGCTTTGTGAACTCGCATTGCTTTTTTACAGAAACATAATGTATTTTTGTGAAACAAAGTACAAGACAGCAATACATTTGAAGTCATTGATTTCAATAGGATATAGGTGCATAAATGCTTTCAAAATATCAGATTTTTATTAGCAGTCTTTCTGCTGAATACCTAGCACTAAGGCATCTAGCAGATTGGTACAGCACAGAAAAAGCTTTAAATCAAGTCACATTGCATATTTCATCAAGACTCTTTCTATTTGTGCATTTCTCCAAATGAGATTAGATTTAGAGGAGAAATCTCATGCTCTTCTTTGTCATATAAACCTCTATGACACTGTTCCATCTTTAGATAAAAAAATAAAGAAATTGGAGAAACATGAATTGAGTGTCAGAAAAGAAATACTTTTATTGAAAGGTAAACTAGCCTGAACATGCAAAAATAGTAACTGTGTGGTCTCATATAATTTAAAAAAACCCCAAAAACCTCTTTCCAGATCCAGCTATATTTCTCTGTACTTCTGAAATACAAATTCTGATTATATCCCTAAAATTCTTTTTAAAATGTTTTTCTTATTCAAGCTATAAATTGTTTTTTGACTTCAGTACATTAATCCCTACTAAAAAAAAATGAAAAAGTGTGAGTAACTAGTACTTCAAGGACTGACAAAGAACGACTTTGGCTGTGAGACACTGAAATTGAACAATCAATCAGATACATTATGATAATGCAGAAGAGCCAGAGTTTAACCATACAGACCTGAGACTAGAGCAAGGGGAATTGCTGGTTAGTAAAATTCAGGAACAAAATGAATTCAGTTCTGTACAGTCAGCATTCTTAAAAGTCCCTTTGCTACTGAACATTTGGCATGGATGTGCAGCTTTCTTCCTTAAGGATGATTTATGTGGTTTGGGAGGGAATGGGAAGACCTTGTCAGCTTTACCAGAGACCTTTGAGCTCATCTCTTGACATCTTAACCAGACAGCGTATATGAGAGCATGTGGGAAAAATGTCAGGCACACTTTATGCATAAGATAAAGGCACAGCTCATCTAAAAATATACTGAAAACAACTTGAGGCGATTTTGCAGAGAGATTGAAGCTTATTCTATTATTTTACTTTTCTTTTTTGCCTTTAAAAAAAAATTTCTTTTGCTATTCCTTAGGCAAACATTTCAAAATGTCCTTTGAGTTCACCTCCAAATTTGATCCTGCTTTCCTGCTATAGACTTCAATATCTTCAATCTTGTGAGCAGTTAGGACACATTCTACTGAGGAACTAAGAAGAAAGAACTGAGGTCACAAGACATTTTTAATCCTACAACTCTGTTACCCTTACATTTCTTACTTAATCATTATACTTTCTTCAGGCCATTTATCTAATTACTAACTGATCATTTTTTATGTCCACATCAAACATTTACATTTTTCTCCCACTGTTCTACTTTTTTCCTTTCCCCATTCTATAATAAAATTCTAGATAATCTTAAAGTCATTTTACTGCTCTTGGTTTAGGGCATACTTGTCTTGTCTACATTCTAGCTACACACCCTGGAGAAAATTTAAATAAAGCTTTGGTGATAACACTGTATTTCTGATGTGCACATAAGCATTTCCTTAGCGTTTTCCTAAAAATTTCCCATAGTGCACACAAGCTTTTATTTTTTCCTATATTTTATTCTCCTTTATCTCCACAGAATATGAGGCTGCCATTATTTTCCATCACATACATATCAGCTAGCTTACCAATTTCCCTATTTTATGTCATTCTGAAGTTCCACAGTATACATATTTGTCCAAGGTGACATCTATCTTCCTTTTTCAGATTTCCCTCTCTTTAGGGTCTTCCCTGCCCAGACACACTGGTGCTCACAAACTTCTCCCAAACTTACACTACAACTCTTTTTTGCTTTTGCTACAGGCATGGTACTGCACCTGTTCTCTCCGCAAATGCTATGTCACATCTGTAGACTTTACTGCATGCACCTAAGGGCAGAAGAGAAGAGAACCATCACTAAACAATGATCTAGTTTCACACTATGCAGATATAAGAAGCCAGTTCGGCTGCTGGCTGTGTGCACAGGCAAAAGAGAGTCTGGTAATGACATCTTCCCCCAGAGGTATCTAAGAGCTGCCTAAGAACAGAAGTGGAGAGCGGGGAGGACAACCTTCTAACACAAACCTAACTCAAAGCTTTAGAACTGAGCTTGCTTCCCAAAGGTTTTTCTTTTCTTTTCTTTTCTTTCTTTTTTTTTTTTTTTTTTTTTGGTGAGAAATGACTTGCAGGAAGAGATGAACAAAAAATTCCAATGTTATGAATTGAACTTATTAGTTGCTGAATTTATCTAAGTGTGCTTTAGTTGTTGTTCAAGTTGTTCTCAACATACTGTACCATCCTTCATTTCAAAACGTGATTTTTGCTGCATTAGTTTTGATTACTTGTCAGTGTTAATCATGGGCCTTCAGGAAAGGGAGGGACCAAAGAAGCCATGTTTTAAAACTCTCATAGGAAATGTTGCAGTTGCACAGATTTGGAAAATTTCCCAGTTAGGCACAATAGAGGAATTTTAAAGTCTTTCTTCTCATATATTGGCATTCTGATCACTGTCTAGCAAACTGGTTACCTGTGTTCATTTACAGCTAGGATATACCCATCTATGATCCTTGGCAGAAAGACTAGGATTCATATCACCTAGCTTTGGCCTTGCAAAAACTAATCAAGTAGTCTGAGCTATTCATCCATGCTACCTCTGTCATGAATGAAGGGAGAAAAGCAGAAGATTCATCCTAAAGATGTTAGACATCTATCTTAACATGAGATGAACTGCCCTCTGAAAGCTGCAATTTATTTCCATTAATGGAAATTTAAATATAACCTGATATTTATAGCAGGTGGTTCAGCACTTTTAATTCTTTTTCTTTTTCAGGTGACCCACTTCTTATGGAGTACAGCATCAGTCTATATAAAATTAATTGTTTATGAAAACTTCAGAGGATGCGCATCAATGTTTTTACAGTTCTAACTTAAAGCCTATCATATATTTCACACATCAAAGGTCCTCTGATTTGTTGGAAGATAAGGAGTGCTGGGGAAGAAGTGTTAAAAATAAAATCAGGCTATTCTGGGAAGAATGTGATGGCTCATGCACTGAAGATAATCCACATTGCGGTCAGAGTTCTTTTACCACCCAAACTAAAATGATTCTGGAAAAGAAATACTTCTTTAGGCAAAAGAGGCATTTTTTGAGTAAGCTTTATTAATGCCCTTCAGAGAATTTTTTTTGCTTGTTTAATTTATTGAAAACTAAAACAAAAATGCATTTAATGTTTTAACTTATTTATTTGAACAGCTATTATATTTAATCTAACTGATTAGCAGCTAGTTAGTCATACATTTAATTCCAGAGCAAACACTGGAAAAACTGAACAGCAGATTCAGTAGTGGTATGAATCTTCAAGAACTTCCAAAAAGCACCTCAAAAATTGACCTCCTATAATGATATTTTATTTGATTGTCTGCTTACTGGCAGACTGTGTGTGGAATCAGGAGAGTCCTGTGGTACTCCTGTAAGGGTGTGCAGCGATGTTACTTGGTTCAGAAAGAGTTACATTTGAAACAAAGATTAGACAATTATATGTAGCATGAAATCTATTTTTTCTTTCTTCCTTTTTTTCTTTGAAAGTATAGTTGAGCAGTTTGTGCTCAGCAGTATGCATTACTGTCTCATACAATAAATACAAGCTGTAAGTATATTAAAGTAAATTTTAAATGGTTAACAAATTATAATTGGCATTTAAATTCAGTACGTGCACCAGCATAGTATATAACTATCAAAAACAATGTTTCCTAATTACCCAGGAGTCCAGAGTGGACTGTTTACTTAATTTACTTTTAATCACTTTATTTTGTATTTTCTCAGCTGTATATGCAAATGGCACACACAATGTCACCTCTGTGGGTGAAAGAAGGAAAACTATTAATTGATCTTTAGGAAGAATTGATTCCCCCAAAGCAGTAGGCTTTAGTTTGAGTCTATACAGAAAAATAAAATGAAACTGCATATGAGTTATCAACCCTGGTGTTTTTACATGCAGATGGATATCATAAAAAGCAAGCTGAATCCTTCTGACTATGGTTATACAATTCTGAAATTAACGGAGAACCTGAAGCTAGATCATTACATTAAAGAAAAGTTAGAGGTATATTGAATACATTCAAAGTTAGGGGAAAAAATCTACAATGTTGTAAAAAAAAAAATCTCTAAAATATTATAGCTAAAACAAATAAAAAATATCTTGTTGAAATACAACACATCCATATTAAGGGAAAAGAAAGAGTTATTATAGCGAGCAATTTCAGAAATAAATTCATGAATACAAAAGAAATAGTCTTTTAGAATTATATTTATAGCAAATTGACACCTTTTCCCTATTAAGAAATATCTTTTGATACCCATTCAAGGAGAATAAAGTTTATTTCTTCTAGTATAACCAGAAAAATCAAAATCCTCTCTCTGTCTTTCTCTTTCTTGTTTCATTTTATAAGCTCAGGAATGAAACTGTCTTCTTTCCGGTTTGCACTGCGCAGAGCATAACAGTTCCCAAACTTCCTTGTGAAATACCAGTACTTTTTAAAATCTTTCAGTTCAACATATGTATGAATGAGACCTTATAAACTGCGAAAGCTTATTAGACTGTGAGTTCTCCTGGTAAAAAAAAAAAAATAAAGTTAAGAGGAAGAATACAATGATCAATTACTCTTCCTACTGTAATAAAAAAACAGTACATGTAGAAACCCACATGTGGATCATGTTATTTTGGGGCACACTTAGGCATGTGTTAAGTCACAATGAAACTGCATCATGACTTAGTCTAACGATGTTATCTCCAGAATTATGGCTTCATTCCAGCAATATAGCTGTTTACTTTTTCCATGGTTGGGGATGAGGAGGAATAAAGGTAAACAAAATGTGTTTTAATCCCTGGTTATAAATTGTTATTACTGTATTTTAGCCAAATATAGCCTCACATAGAGGGCAGTAACAGAGCTAACAGAAGTCATGCAGAAAAATATATTGAGCTGTGATGAAAAGCTTTAGATGAGCCCAACAAAGTCTGCTTCCATCATCGATAAGGTTTTAAACTCATAAGTAAGCAGTTAAAACCTACCTAAATACTTATAATGATGCTTAACTGTTGGGAGATATTATGCTGAAGGGTCATCTTATGAAAGAATCAAGACTTTTCCAAAAGAAAAGTTATGGGTCTTCTACAACTTGGCCAGATTTACAAAGCTTCACAGTTCAGAAACAGAGAAATGGTTCAGTAAGCTACCATTTACTTAATATAGCTTTGAGTATATCAGCTAGACTCACCTTGAAAGATTGCTAAGAAATATGTGGGAAGTAAGAATATAATACATACCACTGGAAGAAAAAACTCTGCTGATAGGGTCCTTGGGTTTACTGTAGACAGAAAATTAGATAACCTTGACTTGAGCAGTCTTAGTGTTGGCACTGCAGCAAAGAGGACAGTGCAGCATAGGGCTGTGGATAGTTTGCAAAGAGCTCTCTCATTTTGCTTAATGGTACCAAAATCATGATCTGTGAAATGCACTCAGCAGCACTTGAAACATATCAGGAAACCAGACTAAAACAAGAATAATTGCATCAAGTGCTGAAATGATCATGATTTGCAAAGGAAAGAAAAGACTAATCTGAATTGTGTTTTATACAGAAAAATGTACCTAGATGTATGTATTCATTTCTGAATTTATACATGTGTGCACGTTTGTGTGTGCAGATGTCTATGTCAGAAGGAAATACAACAGATCAAGTACCACAAATTCAGCTCTGAACTATCTTGTGCATTGTGTCTTAAGTCTGTCCACACCAGAGGAGACGCTTTAATTTGAAGAGTCATTGCTGCATAAGAATTCTGTTTTTATTGGAAGATGATGGCATTGCTGACAGAAAACAAATTAAAGGAATAGCACATGTCTCAGCATGCTTGTTAATTTCACTGATTTCAACACTAGTTGACATAATGAATTCATTGACATGGAGCTCCCTTAAAGCAGATTGTATCACCCAGTATACGTTTTTTTGCATGTGTATTCAAAAAAACCTATCTATATTTTTATTACCAGTAGTAAACAAATGTATTAAAAAAGGCAAACATCAGGCTAACCATTAAGTCAGAAGCTGACTGAATTCAGCCCTTGAGTCAAACTAAGACTATATTTTGTAATCTAAACAATGTTACATGGATACAAATAGCTCCAATGTGGAATACAAAGTCAGTCTGTTCAATGTTCCATTGAAAGCATCGTATGGCAACTGAAATACAAAGACGGTTGATGGTATAATAAACCTGGATGATTTGAAAGTATTCCAAATATAGTAAAAAAAAAATGTGCTAGTATAGAAAAATATTTTTTAAACATACTAAGCTGTTATGCATGCAGATAGGAACAAAAAATACAGAAACAGAGAGAGAAATGCAGGAGAACTGTGAGTCTTACATTTGAGAATTCCATAAGAATCAATTTAAAGCTGGAATTTTGGTATTTTGGTTTAAACCCACTGCAGTAGCTTCATTTCATTGAGTTTCTTGAACTAAACTAGGTGAGTAAAATGACCATGGAAATCTCTACAAATTTGAATACAACAATGAAAACAGAAGTACATCTTTAATGAAAAATTAAGAAAGGTATAAATGCAAATCTAAAACAATTTGATGTAAAGGGTTTGAAGTTATATGCTTCTCCTGTACTTAACTGTTGCTTTTTTTTCTCATTTTTGAACCACTAGACGTAACATTCTTAGAAATGGAATGTCAGATAACTGACAAATGGCCTTATAAATGTAAGATTAGAATAAGACTAATGATTTTCCTTATACTTATTTTCCTATTTGTATGGAACAATATATATTTTCAAGTCATAAAAACTGTAAAGCAAAACTGCGTTTACAAATATATGTAAAATGGGGAGATGAGCTTAAGTGATGAATTACTCCTCTTGACTAATCCAAATCTAAATACTGTGAAATGTATACCACATTGTTTGAAGAGAGGAAAACTCTCAGACCCTGCTCAAAAGGGAAGAAAAGCAACTCTTGAATAATACTATTATTTTATCTAAATATCTTGATTACAGTCAATTGGAAATTGACATTTGATCTATTGAAAAAAAACTCAGTAGAATTTTGACACATCTTTTAATGTAAGTATAGTTGCTTTTTATGTAGCAATAGAGTTATATGTATGAACCTGTTGCCACACATAGCTCTGTGGATACATAATGGCCATAACATGCTTTGTCTTTACTGAAAAAACTAATCTCTTCACAGCAATATCCTATCTACGCCAGTAGTCATGGTAGTCATAATTTACCTCAGCTGGTGTCCTCTTCTATCATTTTAACTTTCATTTGCCATGTCATAGCAGACAGTCTTGTTACTATTTTGCACAAGATTCTTTCCCCAAAGCAGGGAAATTGTTTGATATGGCTTGCTGTCCAAACTAGGACTTCCAAATTACATGGCTTTTTCAAAAATGCACAGGAGATATTCCATGTCTCCCATGCAATGTTTGCAGCTTTATCATTAGGATAGCCTATATCACAAACTATCTTTTGTCTAGCAAATGTTATTCATATACAGTGCAAATGTCTCCAAGCTGGTTGATCTTTTGAGCTATGTATTTGGCAATGAGCGCTCATTTGCAATCCCCTGTTAAACATATTTATCTATGAATGTGGTATTGCTGGTACAGAACCTCTTTCTCCCATCCCCCACAATAGTTCTATTATGGCAGGAAAGCTTTTCTTGATTTGAGATGGCCAGTAAATATGGTATACATACCGACCAAATGATGCTTTGCATCTTCAGTCTGTTAGATGTATTGTATCTTACTGTTTCCTTGCTGACAGCTGGAGCAACCCTGGCAAACAATGGCAGAGCACATTTTATGAAAATATTTATCAGGATTCATAGATGTGCAGAATCCGATAGGGCAACATCATGAATGATCATCCTGTGGCTCTCTGGCATATGCATGATCTGCTACTTCACAATTGTTTCAAGCACTTAAAAAAACCTTATTTCACATATATTCAGTAGATGTTTCTAGGCTTTTTTTGTTCAGTTGTCTTAAGTTTCTGTCTGTACCTGCACTGATTCTGCCTTGTTTATAGTTCATTCCTCTCTCAGGATAACTTTTTTCCTCTGGTGTTCCAGGAACAATGGAGAACTTTTTCTTTAAATATTATTTTAGCCTTTTAGTAATAAATGCGTTGGAGTCTCAGGGCTTTACCTCTTTGTGTACCCAAGAAACAAGCTGCTCTGGCAATTATTGAAGGTTATTTAGTAAATGAGGTTGTTTTTTACAATCTTTGCCTACTCATTGCTGCAGAAATTAGAAAGTCAATAATGAATGAGGCAGAGCATTATGAGAACAGAAAAGCTGTCGTGGCAACTTAGGAAAGTCAAAAAGGCATGACTGCTATATGAAGACCCATAGATGTAAAAGTCCTCATGCAGAATCTGTCATTCATAGCCTGTCAAGCTGAGCTGTACACGATAACCAAATCCAACACACTCCAGTAATATTAGGCTTCTTCTACATGTTCATACTGGCTCTGTAGTGAGTTTGATGTGTTATATTAACTGTACACATGATACAACATTGCTCACTACCACATAAGTGTGTTCTTTTTTTAGATGTCTAACAGTGTAGCCTTCAGGGTGTGTAGAAACAAGATATCTTTTCACACAAAATATACAGTGGTAGATTTGTTGCTAAAAGCAGTTGTCGACCACACAAGACTGGTAAACTGACTGGATCAGCTCTGAACCTCTCAAAACCAATTTTCTTCATTATGCACTACTTAATTTTTTATTATAATAGAAAATGTGAAACAATATTTTTAGTTAAATGTTAACTAAAAATAATGCAATAAGCCCCACTTATAACGTCAAAATTGGTAGCACTGGGTAGTTTCCTGTTATAGGGCAGGTTTCTTATTTACAGCAAATCTCCCTTCTCCATCTCCAGCACCGAAGATCCTTACTCTAGCAGAACCTATGGGAATTTGGGTCTGCAAGTTTGAACAATTTATGGCCATTCTGTATCCTCTGTAGGCCACCGTCCCTGGCTTTACAAAATTGTGTATTTTCTAAGTGTTCTCCAAGCGTAACATTACAAACCTGATTCATTTGGGTCATGTTTACTAGTTACGTCATGTAAATACTGATATCCTGGCCTTCAGAACTAACTCAATTGTATTCAGCAGTAAATGCTGAAGACAAATATTGCCCACTTATTCTCCTGGAGAAGATGAAGGTGTTGATTCAGGTATAAGTAATTATAGCTGCCTCAAAAGAAATGTCTGCACAACACATATTGCTGTTGTCTCAGCTCATTTTAGATATTAGCTTAAAACTATCCTATTTAGATGCTGTAAATTAGCCAAATAGCTGTGGTAATCCAGGGCTTAGCAAGACAGAAAGCTTTTCTAGATACTGGATAGAAATATAAGCAGTTTGGCATGCTCAGTGTTGTGTTTAACTGTGCACAAGTTACATAGGGTAACACTGCCCTGGTTATGCCTTTATAAGTTTCCTTTTTTAGGAATAATAGTGAAAAAAGCCTATCCAGTTTTTCTGTAAAGCATGCCATGATGCATATTATTATTCCTACAGGTAATAAAAGCTCCAGAGTAAGAGAACAAAAGACAGGGTCAAATTTCACACAGCCCCACAAAGAGCTTAGGAAGGACTGAACAGAGCTGTCTACCCTAGCCCCATTATATTCGTCTTAGAACTACTTTGTGTCTGGCCGAGCACTTGAGGCCTGTAATTTTAGTAGCCAGGAAGTGGTCCAGGAGGACAGCTTTCCAACATCCATGAGGCTGGCAAAATCAAAGCTCTCATTAGACCAACCTTTTCACTGGAGGAATGAATAGATGTTGGCACTGTTTGCCTTTTCTACTGTATTGTGATTAAAAAAATATTTGTGTTAATGTGCCTCACCTGGCTATTGACTGGTTGGTGAGAGAGTTCTGTAAAAAACAAAACAAAACAGCTACTCTTGTCAGGAGAGAGGACCTTCCAGTTCTAAAAGCATTGCTGCTAAAAACATACTGCCAACACACAGCACTTGGGGGTCAAAGTGCTTTCAAAACAAATCTGTCTGTCTCTCTGCTTCTATTTGTTTATATTAGGGATTTAGAGATAGCTGGTGACAGCAACAGTGCAGGGTGATCATTTCTGCCATGATCTCTATGAAAGTCCTTCAAAGCCTCTTCAAGTGCAACATTTCTTTTCCACATACTGATTTTATATCTGATAGGTTTACCTTGTTCCTAAAGAAAATATTTATAATCATGTAAGTTTTTTCATGTTTTGAAAGTCATATTTATTTTCTCATGCATGTCTTATGCTATCTTATATTTCATATTGCATCTAATTACTTCAGCAAGCAATAGCGCAGATATTTGTAAAGAACATTTAGAACATTTTTAGAAACAAAGGAAAAAAATGGTTGTGACACTACCTAAGAGGGAAAATGCATCCTACTTCACATTCTGCTGCTTGTAATCCCTACATAAATGTCATGGAGGTCAGGAAAAGTAATTAGCAAGAGGTTAGCTTGTGTTACCATCAGATAGATTTTCTTCAGTGTCCTGAAAATGCACAATATTCTGTTAGATTATTCAATGAACAGGGTAAAAAGTAGGTTGTCTAAAAGTCCAATAGTCTGGATTTTCCAAATAATTGGTGTGATAACAATCATGTCATTAGTCATTATATTGTCCTTTTTCATCACTGTTTATTGCGCTAAATTGTTTCAATATTAAGGTAAAAACATGTAATTTAAAATTGTTAAAGACACCCATCCATCATGTGTGATGTTACTGGGGTATTCCAAAAGCTGAATTCAGGAAGGATGGCTTAAGCTGACCACCAGAGATCTATTATCAGTTTGTAAATTGTTGTGCGGTTCTGATATTGATTGATTAAAGCCATTAGATACCTTCAGTAAAGTTGAAAGGATGAATTATATCTGATGTTTCAAGAGAACGACTTTTTTATAAATAATTAGTTCCTTGCTTTTTAGTAGACACAGAAATTCTGTACCAACATTTTTCAACTTAATTTATAGATAATAATTTATGACACACTAGCATTTTACTAAGGACTAACTCATCTCCCTAAACAGATGGAAAGCAACATCAGCAGGATTACTTTAGAACAGAATTTTTTCTGTTGTCTTTGCATTTTAAGGTGAAACTATATGGTAAAATACACTATCATCTTAATACCAAATTTGTATTACACCTGAACTATGCTTGACTTTTCCATTCAGGGCCAGACCAAAAGTCTTGAAAGAGAGAGGTAGAAAGTAGCTGGGATCTCCAAGTTTGGAAAATTTATGGCCATTTTGTAGCCTTCACACAATACAGTCTCTGGCTTTAAAATCAAATGAGGTTCTCACTGAAACATTTAAAAAAATAAATAAATCAGTTTAATATCACTTTCTGAACTATAACCATGAGCTCACAGTGAGAAAGGACATACAAACTCATATTGTGGAACTGTATTCACAAAACTTCTGTAAAATTTATTTTCTTAGAAAAAGCTTGACCATATTCCCTTTTCTCTTCATTCACAGCTCTCTATTCTGCAGTACACTAATTATATACTTCATGGATGCACACTGGAGGCCAACTTTTTTATCTTAATCTCAACTCCCAAGTAGGCAGATTGAACTGTTGGATGGAACTTAGTTATAGATGTACTCAGCATCCAATTCCCTTGGCACGTTTGACCTGTTCTCACAATATGGGATCTGTTTCCTGAGGAAAACCAGCTTCAGAAAACCAATTTTCCATTATTTTAGGAGATTGAATTTATGTTTAGGTTTAGGTATCTAAAAGGTGCATCTACACATCTAAATTGTCATATGACATCTATATTGTCACCACATCCTGCCTGATCAAGAAGAAAGCAGAGCAGAGAGCAAAGAGATCATCCCTTCTCCAGATCCAATGAGAAAATGTATCAACCTCTTGAAGTGTCTGTCTTTTGAACTATTTAGGGAATGTGGATATTTAATATTTGGGTGTTTAAAACTGGATGAAATAAATCTGGAGACTAGTAATTTTGGTAAGCTTCCTATTCATTTTTGCTTTTAAGGGGCAGCTTGATTAATACATAACAAGTAATTAGGTGACAGTAAATAAATAAATAAATAAATAGAATTTGATGAGATAGTACAAGCCAAGGGCAGTGGGACTCCAGCCAAAACATGAAATCATGGCCAATTAGCTGATTTTTTTAAGGCAAAACATTATGGATTTCCTTTGCCTCTAGATTTATTTATAATATTGTAGGCACTATTTATAAAACACTAAGCACTATGGTGATAGACTCTAAGTTCAGTCTCCCCTAAACGTCACTGACATTGTTTTACTGTTTAGCTACTCTTTGATGGAGATGGATCACTGATTATTTTGCACTCATCCCTCATTTTTCCAAAACACTTTAATTTTAGAGGTTAGATTTTCTTACAGGAAGTGGGTATTTTGCTATTGCATGCTATCCAAAATGCAAATTATCTTAAGACATAATGTGAAAGTTTAACATGAGGACTGTTACACTTTATAAACTCTTTAGCTTGGAATATACAGAGATATTTTAAGTTCTGTGTTTTCAGTTATTTATTTTCAACAATACTCTTCAGAAAGCTAACTTCTATGTACACTTGTGAGGAGAAAACTTGCATTATCCTATCTCTCTGGAAAATGTTTCAGGATAGTCTTCAGTTATGATGCAAAACCATGTTTAAGTAAGTGGGGAAACTGGTAGAGAAAAAGGAGTAAAAATGGACTAATGAAACACTTTTATCTTCAATTATAGCAAATTTCATCTTGGATCAATCTGTGTCATGCCAGCCTATCATAATTGCTTTAGCAACCCATAGTAGTAAGTCTCTATAGCTTCAGGTGGACATTTTGATTACTCTGAAGACAAGAATCAAACTGGCATTAAAAAAAATTGGTGAAAATACAAAAGCACAGAAATTATTTATCTCCTGGTTGGGCCTTGTTGAAAGTATATTCACCTTGTTTTGCTTAAGCTGAAGTTAGATTCTTCTGATTTGTTGCATTATGTATAAAGACTCAAAGATGCAAAAAGTTCATTTGATAAACAAAAGGAATGTATCATAACATCTACTGCATTAAAGAAAGTGAAACAGTAACTATATTTCCAAAATCTTCTTGAAACATTTCAACTTCCCAGAAGTATAACTACAGTCTAGTCATTTTTCGGATTATAAGAATAACCAAAATTTCTAGTTGTGTAAGCTCTTACAAGACTGAATAATATTACTAAACACCTAGATAGTTTTAGGCAAGTTAATGAAAATAGACTGTTATTATGGATTCCATGTTTTTAATAGATTTCTGTTACATATGCAAACAGAATATTCCACAGTGTGCTGTTATACTTTTGAATCCTGATCTGTGTTTTCCAAAAAAGAAGAATCTCTCCTATACAGATAAAAAACATATCTGTATCATGCTTTTTAAAAGTTCAAGATGAAACTCATGATGGAAGGAGAGAAAATAGCTTCTGTTCTTTGGTAGCTCTGAATATTTAGTGCAGTTTTATCCTCAAAAATTATTATGGGCTACCTCTGAGCTAAATTTTATCCCTAAATTTCTTCAGCACTATAGAATTTGACATTACTCTTCATTTCTTCTGCATGTCAAACCTTGACAGGAGAGAAAGCCTTGAAAAAGTTCTTCCATGGGAAGATATCTGACTCAGACATGGTATAGATCTCTTGGTGCCCCTAGTTCAGTTCATGGCAAAGCAAAGAGGTTATCTGAAGTTGCTGTTAAACACAAAATGGACTTGGAACTCCATATACATCAATTACAGCCAAAAGACACTCTTTGAAGTTACCATCGCTCAATTGCTAGTTACTGTCATTGATGCAATAATGGACTGTGAGCATCCAAGTGTATTTTTGTTTGTCCTAAAATGAATGAAAAGTTCTTACACAAACGTATCACATTCTGGCTTTTGTTGCTTCTCTGTTGCAATAATTTCACATCCCAAGACCATATTATTCTGTGACCTTAATAAAAGATGGACAGGTTTAATCCATGTGAACGTGTCAAGCAAGGGCACAGTTCTGGAATTTTAGCATAAATGTTGTCAATGAACTTTAAGTCAAATGCATATCCTGATAACTACTAAGATATTGGCTTTGTATAACAGGAAGATATTGTGTCATACCTGCCTGCACATTGCTTTAAGGACTTCCTTGGACTGCTCTTTTTAAACTAATGTATGTCTATTCTCTAAACCACCTTTCATTTCTGAAAGAGATAGTGTTATGAAAGAAAAAGTAAATGTAAACTATAACATCTGTAAAATAATATGTATATAATCTAACAATTCCCATGTGGACACAAATCAAAGGTACTTTTCCATCCATAGGGAAGATCTGCCAAATCTCAAGAATAGGCAGAAAATCTTGTAACAGACAAAAAAATCCCTAATTTTCTTATAGTTTTCATTTCTAGAAATATGCTGAGAATAGTCAAAATAGTACAGCAAGAAAGAAATATGTATATACTCTCTCTATCCACATAGGTATATTTAAATATTTAAAAACACACAAATATCACTGAAATTTATCTTCAGAATACTTCATTCATATTTTATCTGATCCAATCTAAAATTATTAAAGCTGAAGTAAACATTTCTTGTCTAAAGATGATAACAGATGTTAACAGACAGGCAAAATTCACATGAAACTAAAAACTGAAAACGTGTTGGTCATATGAACAAAGATATCTTAGATAACACACAAATATCTTAGATAACACACAAATACTGTTTGCATTGCCACTAGTAGTAGCATTTCTTGACCTGCCATGTCAAAAGAATGGAGGCCTATAAAAGACTACATTTTACTGAAAATTGATTTTTTTATACAGCTTTCTTGTTTTATGTAAATCTAAATTCTACCTTCTCAGCTTGTCTAAATAAGTTAGAAAAGCTTTCTAACAATCTCCTTCCTTTTTTTCTTCATTTTGAGTTTGCATTTGCCCTGATATTGTATTTCACATATCCTCTTTGATGTAAAGGGTTTCACAGAACAGTTTTGACTGAGTTTTTTGATGAGTTTTGACTACACTCTTTCTCTGAGGCACAAAGAACTGTACATCCTGAACATGGCATTCACTTCTAAGTTCAAACTTTTTTTCTGAAAAAAGTAATGATCATATTACCTCCAATTGTGAGAGAAGAATCTATAACCTAACCTAGATGCCCAGAAACTATTCCTCTGTGCCAGAATTTCTTGACAAAGGCTCAAAGGCAAATGGCATTATTTCTTTCTAAGCAAAGTAATTTCTAGGTTGACAATTGTTACTTTTACTTTCTGTCTTGAAAGAGAATCAAGTTCTCATTCTCTAGTACGGACTTAAACTCCCAATTTGAAATATTAGGAAGCAGATCAAATTTCAGATCAAAGAACAAAAGATCAGGAATTCTGTTGAAAATATGGTCAGGTCTTGGATAAAAAGTATAAATACACTTTAAAGGAAAATGACTTACTTCCAAGTTTTTCACACAGAGGATTTTGCTAAAGTGCAGACTGTTGTTTGAACCAAATTCTCCAGGATTTTTAAAATCCTTTGCTCTTTAAGAAGCTATGGTGAAAGCCAGTTTCTAGTTATGCTGTCTGCATGTATCAGAGATCAGAGACAGCTCTACGAACACTAGTTTATGATGGACACTTCTTTTCCTTTCCAGTGAAAAAAAAGATATATGATATGGTACACAAACCATGGAGAATGTAGATGCAGTATCAGTTCCTCCAGCTTTAAGTAGCTGGGGACTCTTACCTGGTATAAGACAGGTGTTTTCAAAATTCATTGGTCATCAGAAATTCATCAGAAATATAGTTGCTCTGGGAAGTAAGTTTGACAGAACGAAAATCTTCCATCATATTTCTGCCTTTGAAGGCCTGTCAGTTTTCATATCATAGATTCTTTCCTGAAATTGAGCCTTGAAGAGATGTTCTATATTATTTACTATGAAGACCATATCAGTAGTCTAGAAACAAACTTTGACTTCACTTCTGTCTTGGAAATATACTTAGATTATAATAATCTATTTCACTATCCTCCTAAGTATCAAATCTAAAGAACAACTACAGTCAATCAGAATACAAGGCCATAGACTACAGCTGAGCAGAGCAGAGCTGACCATGAGAAAAACAGATCCGAAAGAAAAAAAGAATGTTTTCTCATGAAATGCACTGTGGTTTTAAAAATTAATTCCAAATCAATATTAAAAAAAAATGACAAGAGAAATTCCTTTAGGAAAAGAATTTCTTGCAGAAAAAAAAAACAAAAAAAAAAGATTTTGAGAAACCAAAAGTATAGATTTTAATTTACAAGCTACCACACTACAAGGTTTGTATCAGTTACATATTCAACAGACTCTTCATCTCCTGATTCTCCCTTTTTCTGCTCAGTCTTCCATGCCCTCAAATCCCAAAACCAGGTTTAGTTCTTTGGCTGCCATCCTGGAATGATTTTGTAAATCTTACTTTCCTTCTCCTAGGAGTAAGTGAAATCAACAAGAATCTTTCTCATAAACATCTGGGAGAGCTATCTTTTTTTTTTTTTCTAAAAGTATTAATTTCAGAGTATATTTTCCTGCAAACAAAATAATTTTTAAATGGTATTTTTCATTTGAAAACTCGCACAGAAATTTTTTTTAACTCGGTGATCATTTCTCCTTGTATTTTCCAGATTTCACTGCTTTCCTAAAATGAGTGTTGTCCTAAGGCTTTTTCTCTCAGACCTTCCCACAGAGCTCTGGAAGGCTGAAGTCTTAGATTCCTGAAAACGTACTCCTCATGTAAGAATGTCAACTGCCTGTATTCTTTGGCGGTAATGATAGTACTCGGGAAAAGGACAGCACTAATCTTTGTGTTTCCTCAAGGCTCAGGTCCCCTAATCCAAGGTAATTTATTTTTGTTTTTGAAAGCAAGAACAAAGATATTCTTTTGGGGCATTTGGACCAAAAATAAATCTGAGGTGATTAGATCTGAAGTGGAGACAAAGCAATTCAGGCCAGGGTGAAAGAAAACACAAGAGCACATTTAAATTAGCCCCCAAATTATATTGATCCCAGTTATCCCACGAACACACATGTGCACTGTTTCTACCTGTTGTCAGGAGTGGAGAATGAATCATTCATAACAATTGCTAATTAGTTTATTCTGTTTATCTTTGGAAGGTGCTTAGGCACTGGCACTGGCAGACTAAAACAGGCAGAGTCAGAATAAAAGCCAACACAGTAAAATAAACCAGTGAGGAGAATATAGGTAAGCACACAGCCCTTATCTTGAATTGCAAGGGAGAATAAAAACTCTTTCTTTGTTGGAAAATCGGGTTGCGGGGGAAGAGGCTAAAAGGGAAAGGCAGGGAAGGGAAGGGGAGGGATGGGAAGAAGAGGGAAGACAAGGGAGGGAAGGGAAGAGAAAGGAAGACAAAATAGGCCCTGTCAGATATGATCTTAGCATAGGTACAGTGGGACAATATTTTTCAGTGAATAGACAATGAGTAGAATTAAGTGAGGGGGTCATAGCTTACAAAAACATTTGTTTATTTAAAACCACAGTTTAAATAACCCCCAACCAGAGAGTCGTAGGTGCTAAGATGAGCAAGTCTTACAGCAATATAAATATTATCAAGGATTTCTAACACGTCTATTGATTTAGCAGTGTGATTGTGTGGTTGAGAAGTGGCAAACACAGAGCTTTCTTTTCACAAAGAGTGAGACTGTGTATGAACAATGAAGCAAGGTTATTTGATGTGATGATTATTGATGAAAGCAATTGCATATAAAGTATTTATCTTAACTGGGAATTATTTATCTAGAAACCCTTAAGGAACTTTTTAACTGAGTGAGAAAGACAAAAGTCATCTCTCCAAAGGTTATTAAGAGGGACAGGGGGTACTTTATTGACTACTTTAGGACTGTCTTAGCTTAATTATAGAATAACTTAATAGATTGGTAAGTTAAGAAAATATATTGAGACTTTAAAGGTTTGTACATAAAAATAAAATGTTTGGATTTATTTAAAAGAAAGAACATTTTATGTCATGTTAGATGAAGGAACAACTAAAGAAATAACTTAGATATTAGCTTGAAGAAAGAAAAAAAAGTCAAAATCCTACTTTAAAGATTGTTTAGGAATTTTCCTCGTGGAGAAAGATATTTAAAATATGCTAAACAGTAATGTCTTCTCTTCATGAAAAAGACTAGTGATGGCACCAAGCTAATGAAAAGATGATAAAAGCTAATTTTCAATGAAACCATGCATGAAAGAAGGATGTTTACCTTCTCTATGAAGTTATGGAAAGGAACATTATAAAATTTCTTTGAACTGAATGAACCACTATAGTCCTTAGTCTTCCAAACCTTGATTTAACAGCACTCTTTACAGCACATCCAACTCACTTGTGTAAACCAACAAATAAACAACCAATTCAAACAGAAAACAAATGAAGCTTCTACAACAGGATTAAGAGGAAGCAACTTTCCAGTTCACAACTTCACATAGACTAAATATGTCATGATTCAACAAAGTCGTAGCACAGGGATTAGGTTTAAACTATTTTTTTCTGGGAAAGATTTTAATAAGGCATTAAAATGGTATTATTACTTAAGATATTAACAGCATCTCCTGCTAATTTTCTGCTTTCCTTCCATTACAGAAGAACGTGAACTAACCTCAAAGAAATAAAAAGAAGTAATTCATATTTTAGATTCTTACTTGATATGCATTTATTTACCCACACCAAGATAACTACTTTTTTTTTTTTTTTTTTTTTTTTTAAGATAACTGCTTTAACTGTATTTCTTGGCTTTCATATGATTTGGGTTTTTTCACATTTTCTCAAATATACATTGTTTAAATTATCCATGGATTCATGTCACCTACTATAAGTGAGATACAATACCAATATCTGTATCTCAACTATAGTCTCCACTCCCACTCCATCTCTAGAGATGTTTATCTAGTGTGTTGTCTGTTTAGATGCTGACTTCAGGATGAAACAGATCACACCCTAGGCCATGCTGACTGCATTAGCTATATCACCACTAATTCTAATGAGAGTCTAGGCAGATACCTTAGTAGCAGACATTTGCTGTCCAGATGCCTACGAGTTACACAAGAGGAATGCCACCTAAAATATCTTACAGACAAGTATTTAATCGAAGATGATTGTACAAGCTCCCTAGGGACACTGGAGAGAGCTAAGATATTACCACTGTGAGGATATGTATTTCTCTCCATTGACTAAAGAGCTTAGATAATTAGCTCTAACTGGTCACTTATCTTTTAGATAGCTATACTTAGTGTTAATTAAAGCATTTGATTATAAGCTTACATGCTTATATTATACACTTATAGGACTCATTAATTCAAGATATAAAGTATATCTTGCCTTCCAAAGAGAGAACAACTTTAACAACTCAGTTCTTACTGGAGTTCACAATAATGAAGATTACAGAAAAAATAGTAGAAACTACTCTTTATTGGTCAATGTTTTCTATCTTATTAGTTTATCTCACAGTAAAATAGACTTAATTATTAACTTTGATCATTTTCATTGTTTATAGTTCTGGTATCTGTTCCCAAGAGCACAGCTAGGAAATTCAGGATGCAAATATAATGGAATGTGCATCTCTTAATTGGTTCATTAAATAAATAAATAAATATGGCATTTGTCATACTTAAGGCTAAATTTCTTTACAGTTAACACCTAACAATACTCTCAAAAACTACCAAAAGCAATTCTTCCTTATTCTGACTCTCACTCAGAATTCATTCTTGCATGATGCCTAAAGCTGTGGACCCCATCTTCTAGGTAGCAACCCCACATTCTAGACAGCAAGGGAAAAATAAGGAAAGACCTCCAGACTTCCTAACTGAGGTTATATTCTCCTTTAGAATATTTATAGAAATATAGCATTAAAACCCAAACCTGCAAAATCCCAAGACAGATATTTTACTGGAAAACAGATGTCTATTTTCTCTCAAGTCTAGGGGAAAAAATGCTATAATCTTTATCATAAAACAGGTACAGCATAGAAGTAAGTTCTGAAGCGGTGACAAATATTAAGAAAATGCCTACGTCTTTCTAAGTGCTTTTGCATCTCAATGGAACCATCTCTATGTCAGATGGAGTCAAATGCAAAGTAATTTCCAGGATACAAAACTAAGATGTGTATGATGATAAAACAAATAGAGGAATGATCTGTATTTTCCACTCAGCATTTTTGATGAAACAGCAAAAGTCTGAAATTTTTATTTTACATCTGACTATTCTCAGAGAAGTATTCTCAGAGAAGCTTTCAGTATACTATTTATTAAAGGCTGCAATAATCACACCACTCGAAGAGCCAGCATTTGTTTAAATATGCTTTTTGATTTGGAGTATGAACATGAAAAATGTAAATGTTACAAAATGTATTTGAGGTATAGGCATTCAATGATTATTGCAAATCAAACATATGTGCTCAGAAATTAATTTAGAGGAATATGTTTCAGAATGAATGCACTTTTATAAAGTTACTCTTACACTTTAATAGGTTTAAGAGCATATAATTCTTTAATATTTGGGTGAGCAGGAATCTGTCAAAGAATTATCACTTTAAAAAGTGTAAACTTAAAGTAAAGTGCCAGTAAGAAATGTGTTCTACCTATGTATTACAAGATTTTATAGACTGAAATCTCTGGGAGCAAAAGAGAAGAAAGCAAAGGCAGCAGTGTGGTGAATCAGTAGCAAACAGGGCTTGAAATACATGTGCATGTGTCTTGTTACATGCGTGGCTTGTTCTGGTTATACAGTAGGGAGAGGATACACTGACTTGCTGAAGAAAAGAATGTAAAGCATATTAACTACTGCATGGTGCAACAATGACTAAGTAATGCAATATTTTATACTTGCAGCTTATTTACACTTTCTTAACTAAGGTGGAAAAGTTTTAGTGTTCTGTTTAAAATCACTTTTTTTTTTTCTAGATTTGTCTTTTGAACTTGCACCGTTGTTATTCCCAGTCTGAGGTAAAAATAATTTTGGGGACATTAAGAAGTTTATTCAGGACTTTAAGAATGTATAATAGTGGTGGCGAACAATGAGAAACAAAATAATATTTGTTGGAACAATTCTATCCCTCCCATACAGTGAATAAGGAAAGGAACCTAGGGACAATTTAATGTCACTAGAATTCCTGTTCATGCACATATTTAAAGGACTGTAATAAGGTTAACTAGTCACACCCTGAGTATTTTCTTTAATAGAAAATAAGTTTAAAGGATATTAATGAAATATTCTCTGCATTAAAAAAATTGAAGAGAGGGAAACTCCAGGTTCTTAGCATCACTACCTTGGCATAACCACCTTGGAGTCTTAATGCACTGCAGAGATTTCTGCCTTTGGGCTTAGCAGAAGAAATAGATCATACTGACAGTGTGCATCTGTCATACTTAATGACAGCAAAGGAAAGACCAGACTACAGAGTCATGTGTTTTGCCTTAAAAATAAATTGGGTCCACAACCCTATTTCCCTCAGTAGCTTACTAGTAATTACTTCTCCTGTTTGTTTGGGCCCCATTCACTAGGGTTATTTCTCTTCAAAGACCAGTCCTACTGTCTTTTCACTTCTGGTGTGGATCTGAGGGTTCTGAAAGGTGAAGGAAATTCTCAAAGTTTGATTATTCTGTCTAGTCCTCAAATTTTCCTGAAATATCCATATTAACTATTTCATCCTTTTTTTGGTAGACACATGCAAGAACTATAAGAGGTAGAGAGCGGTCTGCGAGGAGGGCATATGTTCAGAGCAATTTACAAGGGAGCTGAGGTATATCAGGGAGGTCTAATGAGGAAGGTTTTAGCCAGTCTGTTCCACACACACCTTCCTGTGCATTGAGGTTTTTCAAAGACAAGAGGCTAAACAAAAGGCCTCCTCTCTGACCTCAAGTCCATGCTCCAGAGTCTTGTGTGAGCAAGTGCTTGTTGAAGTTTAAGTGACTTTTAAAATATCAAATATAGATTTCACACAGCTTCAGAAATGAAGAAATTATTGTAGAAATTTCAGAAATTATTTAGATTGAGGCAGGCAGTTGACATTCAAAATTTAAACCCAACCAGAGTGTTACAGAGTGCTGTAATTATAAGCAAGGGATCACAGCTTCTTATGAGAAGTATCAGACAAGATTAATAATAAGTGGCACAACCTGCCCTATCTCTAATAAAAAATTGCTCTCACTTTTTATGTCCCAGCCATGCTACTGACAGCTACGTTGTTCTCATGTCATTCTCTGTTCATTTGTGAAGCTTCCCTCGGCAAAGACACTCATAAAGACCAACACAAATCAGAATCAAATCTAAGAAAATGTGCTAAAGCACACATCTACAGAAAGGCATCATTCAAACTGAAAGGTCAAATGCTCATTTTAAAAAAACTGGCAGGAAAATGGCTTTCTAAGGATTTCAGGACTTCATAATGGAAGGTTATACATGAGTTACATAACAGTACAAACAAAAAAGACTTGAAAGTAATCTCATTTTTGGTGCTAATACAATATTTAAAATGTTTCTAGACACAGTGCTGCAGCCTATATATAGCTATATTCTATATACATTTTGCACTATATATGTTATATACATACACACAAACATATATAAATGTACAGTATGCATGTAGATGTTTTAAATTGTATTTTTAAACACAAAATAAAGAAATACGAATGAGGGATTCAAAATGGATGCATCAGGAGGCATGATACCTCATGGTAAATAACTGAGCTATTTAGTTCAACATGTCAGAACATTTGTTTATGGATTTTGGGGAGTTATTGGCTGCACTTGAAAACCATTTCACTTGTCCATGCTATTAGGGTAATTGCAAGCACAAACAAAGGTTCAAGCGTATTGTGTAAACCTGATCTTGGACTTGGGCTTTTATGTTTCTGAAACTAGAACTTTTTAATGCTTTTGTTTACTTTCTTTCTGTTTCATTCCTTTATTAAGGAAAAGTTTTCAGTCCTCACAATAATCCAAGATTGGGAATTTGCAAGATAATATTCTATGTGTACACATTGTTCTAAAAAAATGGTGAGAGAGAGGATTATGAATATTTCCTTTTGAAGCATCTGAAACCAAACATTGTTGGCACAGGATATCAATCTATCACTAACTTACAGTGGTGTCTCAGTATTACATTGGATTGCTTTCCAGGGAGGGGAAGAGGGAAGAAGATTCCTGGAAAATATACCTAAATGTCACAGAATGTCTGAAATTTATTGTATCTATTTAATACACTCTATTTTCCTATGAAGAAATTAGTTTATTTCCTATTCAGAAAGTTAAACATGTAAGAAAGCATCTTAAATTTAAAGATAACATTTGTCACACCTGTTTTATATGCATGAATAATTTAAATTACATACATAATTTAAATTCATGATTCCTTTCATGAATCCATAGTTCTCCAGAGGATATTAGTTACCCACATGAGGGCCTGTCAGTGCTAGATTTTGCTTTTTTCAGCTACAAGTGAAACGAGGTATATAGAAAATCTGATATATCTCCAAATCTTCTGAAGGGAGTTTCTAATAGAGTTTTCGGAGATGGGTGGACAATGAAATTCATGTTTGCTTTTACATGTGTAGATCTCTAGCCATCCCGTGTTAAAACATGAAATATTACTTCAGATTTGCTGGGTCCTCCATGTTTTTCACTGCAGGACACTCAGACAGAGTCCTGAATACTGAAGACTTGTAGTGATGTGAAAGATTCATTTTTAGCATGAGATGGCAGAACTATTCTGGAGCTATTCTCATTCTCCCCATTGCTTAACATGAATATCCAAAGTTGTTTCTTGATACTCGACATCCCGTATATATGTGGGGTTTATTTCTTATCAGTTGATGAATAAGCATATTCACTTGAATTTTCTTGCACAATTAACTGCATGCTGTACGGTGATAGTTCTCTTTTCCTCATTGGAACACTTTCCCCTTCTCTTCTATATCTAGTGCTATTGGGTTTTATTTTGCTTACCTTATTCAACTCTCACAGTTTAAACTCTCTTAATTTAAACTCTATGTAAATTGATCATCCACCTAGACCTATTACTACAGTATACAAAGCAGATCATTATTAATCCATTGTAGAGTCAATTAACATTGACATCTAATAATGTCTATATGTAGTAATTGTACTTTCATTATATCCTATGGAACAGGTATGCCCAGTTTGCAGAGTATGCATAATAGCTGATTTGTTGCCTTTACACACACACATATATATATATGTTTTAAATCAAAGTTTAGAACAATTGGAAACAAATTATTGCTTTCACATTTGAGGCTCATCTCACTGATAACAGGTTTCAAAGAATTCAATTTAGATGCTAAATTTCACCAAGCTGAAACTGTGAAGGCTAAAACTGACAGCAATCTACTTTTCACTTTACTTATTGTTGACCATAATTGATTTTGGCAGCATGAGTCATAACTGACCCTATAAATCCTTCAGACCACCTGGAATATTCTTCTTTGACCTTTGACCGTAATTTGCATGTCCAAAATCTTTTACACCTGCAGAACCAGCAATTGGTTATGATACTGAAGTTCAATCCTTTCTCATATCGACTGTTTTTAAAGTCTCTCCTAGTCTAGTTTTAAGTCAAATAGATTACATGGTAGGTGTGTAAGATCCTGCTTTCCTGATCTAGTCTTGCAATGGCTTTCTTTTGGGTACTCCAGTGAACAGGGTGAATATGGAGAAAGCTGTGCACTTGGAACCTGCCATTATATGGAAGAAGGATGCCAGGGACAGCAGCCAGAAAAAGCATTCATGGAACCTGAATTTTACAAACAGCCACAGTCACCTGCTCTGTCTTTATATCCCTTTGTTTATTTGTTTGAGAAATGTAGTAGTTCATACAAGAGTTCTGCTTCATAACTATCAGTGAATAGGTAAAACAAACAATTTGCTTCAGGGGATTTTTCATTTAAATGCTCTTGGTGAGAATTCATGAAATCTCACTACTCAGATCAGGAAGTTTAGTCAGTAACAATTGCCAATTTTATGTAAAATATGTGATAGCCTCATGCCTCCACCCATATTTCTGCTAAGCATTTCACAAGTACCTCAGAGATCACTATTCCCAGATTGCTTACAGTAAAAACCATCATAGCAGACAAATGAATATATACAGATCAAACTCTTAAGTGCCTTGGAAGTTGTGAATACTTTTCTTTAACCGCTTAAGATTCTTCCTCAGCAAAGTTGTGATGTCATGGCCCACCCTTCGGTGGAGAAAAAATATCAGCTCTGCATGGCTGTTTCTCCTTTTTTTGTTTATAATACACAGATGTTTTTACTTAGCAAGATCCAACCTTGGGAACTGCAGAGGCAGGAAAGAGATTTTGGAAATGAACTTTGGGCTGCCTATCTTATTACCCAGCAGTAATTACTGCAGACCTTCCCCTGTGAGGTAGCCACCAGCAAGACAGTCTCTGTCTCACAGCTCCCAATACCAGAGTCTTCCAGCCACAGCACCAGTAACAGCCTGACTTTCTGTTTTGGGCTTCCAGCAGGTACATGAAGATGCATTTAGTTGTGTGGGGTGGGTTCATTGCTCCAACAGTTCTACCCTGTCTCCTACAATAATAAGCAGTGGGTTGAATGGAAATGTCCCAAGGGCCACATTTGATCTGCAGGCTGCAGCTAGACTACACTGAATTACATGATTAACTAAATTCTGCCTTTATGACATAAAGTAATTTGACCCTGATATGTTTCTTCCATTAAAATAGAGCTAAACAGCCAAGCAGCTGAGTTATCTTCATAGAAGCACTGTTTACAATCAACCTGACCATATTCCTTTTATTACTATAAATTTAAAAAACTCCTTGCCAGTCTCAGATTCTAAAATTGATGAGACACTATGTTCTTCTTCCTTTAATCTTAAAATTCTGTGTAGGTGGTTTTAATCTGACTCTTTGTAACACAGTAAATAATAGTGTTGTAAATAGGACTCCCTTTGAATTTTTTGGAGCAGAAAAAAAAAAAAAGGCTGATTTTTTTCACCGATGTTCACAAAACTGCACTGGGCAGCTTTGCAATTGTAGTCTATACCACTGATCATTTTAAATAACAGTTCAGAGTCTAGGTAGTTAATTGCCTAATTCTTTTGTGCTCAGAAAGAACCCGAAGAGCAGATGGAGGTGTTTATAATTCTGTGTTGGGATATAGTTGATACATAGAACATTAAATGTATTTGCTAAGGATTATCTGTTATTTTGGTTTTGTAGTATTGTTTGTACACATGCATGACCTGAGAAGTTCTGCCTGGTGATAACGTAATGATGACCTAAGGATGCCTATTGCTGGGGAGGTAACAACTATCACATGGAATGAGTGGTTGAAAGCAAAGGAAATTTTTAGGTTACGGCCATTACAAAGTTAAAATGATGGATCCTCAAATTATTATTTTACTAAAATCTTAAATAAATATTTTGAATGAGAAAATGAAAAATATTTTGCATGAAAAGTCTGCTGAGCTCTGAAAAGAGAGTTGTTAGAGAAAAAAGCACTAACATTATTTAAATTTTACTTCTCCACTCCTAACTCTTGTTCTAATTTTTGTCTTTTCCACTTCTTTTTTCCATCATTTCTGTCATTTCCATTCTCTGAATTCCCTTTGTTCCTTGAGGGAAAGTGTCCCCAGGAATGAAACACTAGAAAGGGACATGAACACTCCAAAGTTAATTCACAGTTCTTCATTGGATTTCCTATGTCATTTTGGGCAAGACAGAGTGAAATTCAACAAATGGTTTGGCACTTAAAAAGAACTTTGAAGAATACCAGAACACATACTTTCAGTAATGCCCGTGCTCTTCCCTTCACTTAGCAGCTGCCTTTACAAAGTGCCTAAATGTGCTGTGGATCTCTGGCTAGCTTCAAAATTCTCTATTTTTTAAGACCACTGTGAACACCTCAGCTTCAGGAGTTCAGTGCCAGTGTCCTATTTAAGCCATACTGGGTCTTGGGAATGAGGCATTCCTTTGCCTAATCCTGAAAGGACTGGTCCATTACAGTGTTCCTAAAACACACTCATGTGATTGGGTTTCTTACAAAATTTTCAGAACCACTTATTCTTCAGAATGTGATTGCCAAAGGAAGGGACAGTCATAATATTATTGCTTTCACGAATCTTTAACACAGTAATATTGCACATACTCACTGGATAAAATATATAACCCACTCTGGAAAAAGGATAAAAGCCTTGGACTGCCAAATAGCTGTATCAATCAAGTTACAATGTACCTCTCTTTCTGCATTGCATGTTGACACAACTTGAGAAGGAGGGATGGAGACTGTCTTCATGTAAAATCAGTCTGTGCCTATAACATACTCTAGTCAGGAGCAGGCAGTAAATTGGGCTTCTCATCTCCTGTGTGACTGCTCCAGTGTCTCAGAAGTTGTGCAAAAGAGGCTACAGCTTCTCTAAAGTCACTTGTGTATTAGAAAAGGAAACAGTGAGCTCTGCTCAGGGTTTGGGAAGAGTGTTTGCAGATGCTTATTGCAGGGCTAGAGGTGGACCCACAACTTAATTTGATGGGTGATGTGGAACACACTCTGAGGGGTCTACTTTGCCACAACATTTGAGGTCTGAGTGATCCAAAAGCTAAGCACTGTGATATCTGGTTGTTCAACCCCAAATCCTTCCTAGATCTAGTTTTTAGTCTCACTGAATTTAAATGTCCTGACTATAAAATATGGATAATACCTTATTTTTCCATGCATCTTCCATTCTCCCTTGTTTATTCAGACAGGAAGAGACAATTAACTCTCTTTGAAAGAATTTATATTTCTTCTAGACAGTTTCTGTACATTGGAGATGTGATGTCATTTGGGGACTGTCTTGTTACTATAACATAAATAACAAAAAAATATTTATTCCCAAAACAGCTATCATATACTTTTGCCTTTAATTATTTCTGAACTCAGACAAAAGGCTGTGTAAATTGCAAATACACAAAACACATGGCAGATACAAGGATCTCTGAGGGCAAGATTCATAATGATCTCTGAGGACCTGCAGGGCATGATTGATAGAAGGGATGGAGCTAATGGTTTTCAAACAAAGTCTCTCTTGCTTTCTCCTTTGATTTTTGCAGGACACCATTTCTTCTCCCTTCTCTGTAGGGTTTGTTTCAGCAAACGATTTGAAAATTCTAAGCATGGAAGCCAGTCAGACAGTACAGTGATCTACGTGTTTGCTGTATGGCAATCAAGGAAAAAAAAAAAAAAAAAAAAAAAAAGAAGATGTATTTGCATAGTCTGATATGATTATAAAATATAATGTAGGAAACAGAAAATTTGCCTCTCATATTGCTACCGTGAAATGGTATTAACATAAAATATATTACATTCACACATAATTTAGTAGAATAGTCAGGTTAACTATATAAATTATCTTCTGATTTCCTTTATCACCAACTACAACTAATGAAGCTATTAAAAAAATATTAGGGGAAAGCAAGAAAGCAAGAATGAAAGAATCAATAAATGAACAGAAGAAAGAAAGGAAGCAAGCAAAAGAAGTAAGGAAGAAAGGAAAAGAAAAGAATAAAAAAACAGAATTAGAGGTGATGATTGGTTATCTTAAACTTTTTTAGTTTCATACAATTCACCTTTTCTACTTTCTTCAACCAAAGGAAAGAACTTACATTAGAAAAATGAAAAAAAAAAGATCAGATCTATATATAAAAGAATAACAAATTATAAGACTTCTGAAAAAATTAAATGCTAATGATATTATTCTTCTCATATGCAGACAACAGAGTCCTCTCCATGCACTGACATTGGCATTTCCTTTTGTTTGTGGGGTACTTATTCTCAGTAAAATAACTAATTTGCAGTACTTATAACATTAAACATTGATGTAATCAGATAACCTTTTCTTCAGAATTAGACTATAACAAGAAGAGTACTGTGCATGTTTTAAACGACACATGTTCCTCGTAAAGTGCAGTCTGTCATTACAGTGTGCACAGAAGAGAATACAATTAACGTAAAGAAATTGCCCTATTGTCTCTGGGATCACTTCTGTAGCTGCAGACATTAAGAAAGAAGCAAATTTGTTTTTCCAGAAGACTTTAATACTTACATTTCACTTTCTATGAAGCTAGGTTAGGGGCAATGTCCCTATGTCTGAGAACAGTAAAGGTGGATGACATACCTTATCTTTTCATATTCACCTTTGTGAGCTACAGAGAAATTCAATATGTTCTTCATTTTCTATTCTAGTTATTCCTAGAAGCTATTGACTTTTCTTTTTGTTGCTCCAGAAGCAGCTGCATTTCTGAGACTGACAAAGTCATTTCCCTTCACCCCAAGTGCATACAGACATACTGGTATAGACAAGTACTGCAGAATCATTAGGAAGGTTCTCTCTTCCACTAAAAAGACCTTTTGTATGTTTTTATAATGGATAGTGAAGGAACTCAGTTCAAAAAAGTTTGAGACAACTTGATTAGAGTGTAGGAGAAGAAATGCACTAACAGAGGAAAACATAGTCTAAACAAAAGGCAGGAAGCTGCAGTTAGACAAATTTAAATTTGCAACTATAAGATTATTTTTAACAGTGAGGGTGGTTAATTATTGGGGCAAAAGATGCAGACCTAGCAGCAGCACTGGTGGACAAGCTGATCCAGAATTAGGAGATCAAGAGAGCCTTAAAGAGCAACACTGTGGCTTCTGCCCAGTCTCATGAATTGTGTGAAGAGTCATTCACAGTGATATTAGGTGAAGCTTCACTCAGGCAAAGCTACAGCCCCTTTAGTGTCCTCTCCAAGGAACCTGAAGGACAAAGGGTAATGGCAGATTTTTTTTTTTAACTTTTACTGCCTTTCAGTCAAAAGTAATTCCCTTTCCAAAAACGTGCTTGAACTCACTATTTGGGCCTGATGGGATGCACCCATGAGAACTGAGGGAGCTGCTGGATGTCATTGCTAGGCCAATCTTGGTCATCTGTGAAAGGTCATGGTGAGCAGGAGAGGTGCCTGAGGACGGGAAGAAAGCCAGCGTCACTCCGGTCTTCAAGAAGGGCAAGAAGGAGGACCCAGAAAACTACAGGCCAGTCAGCTTCTCACCTCGATCCCTGGAAAGATGATGGAGCAGCTCATCCTGGATGCCATCTCCAAGCATGTGAAGGATAAGAAGGTGATCAGGAGTAGTCAGCATGGAGTGACAAAGGAGAAATCATGCTTAACCAATCTGATAGCCTTCTATGAGGAGTTTACTGGCTGGATAGACAAGGGGAGAGCAGTGGATGTTTACCTTGACTTCAGTAAGGCTTCTGACACTGTGTCCCATAACATCCTCATAGGCAAGCTCAGGAAGTGTTGGCTAGATGAGTGGACAGTGAGGTGGACTGAGAACAGGTTTAATGGCAGAGATCAGAGGGTTATGATCAGTGGTGTAAAGTCTAGTTGGAGGCCTGTAGCTAGAAGTGTCCCTCAGGGGTCAGTACTGGGTCCAATCCTGTCCATTTTATTCATCCGTGATCTGGATGAAGGGACAGAGTGCACCCTCAGCAAGTTTGCTGATGATACCTGATGATACCAAACTGGGAGGAGTGGCTGATACACCAGAGGGCTATGTTGCCATTCAGAAGGACCTCCACAGGCTGGAGAAATGGGCAGAGGGGAATCTCATGAAGTTCAACAAAGGCAAGTGCAGAGTCCTGCCCCTGAGGAGGAATAACTCCATGCACCAGTATAGGTTGGGGGCTGACCTGCTGGAAAACAGCTCTGGGACCTGGGAGTCCTGGTGGACAACAAGTTAACCATGAGCCAGCAGTGTGCC
This sequence comes from Dromaius novaehollandiae, assembly GCF_036370855.1. Classification (NCBI taxonomy): domain Eukaryota; kingdom Metazoa; phylum Chordata; class Aves; order Casuariiformes; family Dromaiidae; genus Dromaius; species Dromaius novaehollandiae. Next base: position 47,740,347 of record NC_088100.1, on the reverse strand, counting down.
CTTGTGGCCAAGAAGGCCAATGGTATCCTGGGGTGCATTAGGAAGAGCATTGCCAGCAGGCTGAGGGAGGTGATCCTCCCTCTCTACTCAGCCCTGGTGGGGCCACATCTGGAGTGCTGGGTCCGGTTCTGGGTTCTCCAATACAACAGAGACATGGAGCTACTGGAGCGAGCCCAGCAAAGCGCTACTAAGATGATCAAGGGACTGGAGCATCTCTCATATGAGGAAAGGCTGAGAGAGCTGGGCCTGTTCAGCCTGGAGAACAGAAGGCTGGGAGGGAATCTTATCAATGTGTCTAAGTATCTGAGGGGAGGGTGTAATGAGGATGGGGCCAGACTCTTTTCAGTGGTGCCCAGTGATAGGATGAGAGGCAGTGTGCACAAACTGAAACACAGGCAGTTCCATCTGAACATGAGGAAAAACTTCTTTACTGTGAGGGTTACTGAGCACTGGACCAGGTTGCCCAAAGGGGTTGTGGAGTCTCCTTCCTTGCAGATATTCAAAAGCCATCTGGACACAATCCTCAGCAACGTGCTCCAGGTGACCCTGCTTGAGCAGGGGGGTTGTACTAGATGATCTCCAGAGGTCCTTTCCAACCTCAGTCATTCTGTGATTCTGTGATACTTCTTCAAACAGAGAAATGAGCCCAAGTGTTAAGGTGTGTCGATCTGGAGGAGAATGCCTTCTTATCAAGTCCCAGAAGCATTGCACTGTCAGGACCTACATGTGGGATGAGGTATAAACTGGTTCAGATACATGATTTCAGCTCGCTGTAAGGATCAACATAAAAAAAATTGGACGACATTAAAAAGCCACCTAAATGTCCCAATGTCCACACCAGAAGTTCTAAGGAGTTCTGGCCTTAAAATCTGAAAACACAAGTACTCAGTTCTCTGTCAGGGAGTAAGTGGAAGTAGGACAAGGCTCTGAATGTTAAAAACTTCCTCATTTCCCTAGTGAACAGATGTTTAATTTGTATGAACATTATTTCAGCTATTAAACTACAGAAATATGATCTCATTCTCCAAGGACACTCACTACCTGTGCACTGAAGCAGTCCTCTCTGGTCTATATTTAAGCAAAAAACAATGGCCTTTACTGAGTATCAGTGCTACTTGTTAACTACAAACAGGATCTGAAACAAGGTCATATTCTTTAGTATGACTTCAACAGAAAACATTTTCTGATGTTTTTGAGGATTCTATAGTCTTTGTGATATTTTGGACTATGAGGATATCTGATAAAACTGTTGCCTTAAATAACATGAATTACCAGGATATAAAGTAAATTTATATTTACCTTGGAATTTTAATTTTTTACAAAACATTAGAATTTTATTCCTATATTAAAGGAAACACTCAACTTATGTTCTATTAATAAAAGATTCCTCCCTCATACATTACACAAAGACCACTTGCTTTATACTTTGGCACATTTTTGTTCCAAACATAAACCTAATTTCACCCTTGCATAGGAGGAATAGACTAGTATCTGCTCTCTCTGAAAGAGAGAAGACGGTATCTCCAAACTGACCTTCAACAGTGATTTCAGAGCACTGAACTAGAAGAGACACTGTATGGCTGCACAGAATTGGAATAAAAATATTAAAGACGGATTCTACAGTCCTTAAAATGAAAATCATTAAAAGAGGATCCCCCACAGGTGATCATGTACCAAAGAGGGTTGCTTCTGGCAATGTCCCTGAGTTAAAGTATGCATATTTAGCATGCTATTAAACAGTCTTAAGGTTTTCACAAATACAAACTCTATACAACTGTGAAACACACTATTTATGACTGATGTACCAAAGCATCATGTTTATGTTATTGCTTCATTAATGTTGCATATTCTATTCACAACAGATTACATTAATCATGGATATATTCAAAAGCAGTATTTGGCTATTCATTTTTTGTGATAATTGCAATACTTTTCATCTTCAACAAGTACAGTACTCCCAGGAGAGAGCTGCATTACAGAAATCTAGGCTGGGCTACTATATTTAGGAGTATTTTTATTTTATTATCACATAATAACATTAGTGCTTCTGGCTCAGTGTGCTATCTTGAAGAATTCTGTGACTTTTACTCATATTAATGATCAGTTTTCTCCTTGAGTGATATATGTAATCTCTTCATATTTATAAGCAAGCGTTTGCAGTAAATTATACAATTATAGAATTGATATCAGAATCTATCTCTTCCCACCATCAGTATTCTGGAATCCTAATTTTTATCAGGTTTTCAGATCTTTCAGGTTACAAGGTGAACTTGGCTTAATGAGTTACTTCTAAGCCAACAGTGTGTTCCCTTGCTAAGACTGCACTCAGCTTTAAACAATGGCTGAACAACTATTTCATGACAGGAGCAGCTGACAAGTAGCATTAAAATGTTTAGGAAGTGGAAATGAGACATTAAACAGCAAAGTTGCCAGCTCACGGTAATGGTTTCTTTAATGTTGTATCTGGATGTGCTGAGCAATCTGAGTGCTGCAGAACTGAGATTTGCACATTGTAAGAGTTAATCTGCTGAAGCTGCCAAGGCTTCTGACCACAGCCTTTCATTTCTAATTGAAAATTATTTTACTATTTCACGTATGGCATGTTATCTTACAGCCACATATGATTTGCTTTTCTTTCGTGGTTACTGTAGTAAGAACACCTCTGGACGATCTGGCAAGAAGTCAATGACTGGCAGAGTACATGACAGCAGGCCCAGCATGTGAAACTACACACTGACTAAATTCCCATCAGGGCCAGGCATGTTCTGTTTTGTAAACAATGTCTAGGTGCTTCCTGGACAGTAGTTTCTCAAGGTTAGCACACCTGAGATAAGGAAATAGTTCTAGTAGATTTAAGGGGCCCTTAGAGTGCAATAAGAGGAGTCTCACTTGGGCGTCAGACCCATGAGTCCAGCAGCCTCCCATCAGCGAGCCCCTTCATGAAGCTCCCAGGGTTCCCTGTGCAGCTTGTAGTGTAATTCCTTTATTAAAACTCCCCTGTTTAACCTCTCATGAACTTTGAGTGTCTCTCTTCACCCTCTCTTGCCCATCTTGTGGTCACAGTAACATATTTTGACAAATATATTTCCTACTTTGAATAATTTTGAAGTATGGATTAGATATATGTATGACAAACACATCTGAAGCAGTATCAATTCTTGATAGCAATTACATCCTCTATAAAGAGTTTGCTCTTAAACAAAAATATTCTTCCTGTGCCTACTTATACAGGGCACTCAAGAACACATCTGCATACACCTTGCAAAGTCATATCTTGTCCTTGTGCAAGCAAACATAAACTATTGATGTTCTTTGGATTTAAAGCCACTGAATAAACTGATGACCCAGTTCATGTCATTCACATTCATGAATTGCTGTTGAAGGTTTGGAGGAAAAAATACATATATATTTTTCCACAATATCAGTCAAATGGAAGCACGTGCTAAAAGTAGGGTACTGACACATCTTTCCTTTATAGTGATGAAAGTAGCAACACCAAATCATCTGCATACCATCTCCACCTTGAAGAGCTGTTTACAAAGTTGGCATTTTTATTATTCTTTTTAAGAAAGGATTTTGAAGCTATTAAAGAGACATTTGATGGTGTAACTTGAGTATGCATTTCTGTGTAAGATTCTTTAGGTATAAAATGCTTATCAAATGATCCTGACATGGCTGAGTGAATTAAAGATATACATAATACTTAGGAAAAAATCCAGGTTGTATAATTATATCCAAACTGCAAGCCAGGATTTGACAGAATCAGTCATAGTTGCCCAAGGGAAAATGACATTGCAAATATAACTCTTACTGGACTCTCACAATGGCTAAAATTAGGCTTTACACCTGTACTCTGAAAATAGATTAAAGCTAACGTTAAAGCACTGTTAGAATTTTGTGTTTTCTCTTTCAAAATCAGTTTCTAAAGTGTTGCCTGCAATAATTCTAAAAACAGGTGAAATCCTTTCCTCTTCCCCCTGAAATCTATGTCAAAATCTGACTCAGCTGATTCACCAGCTTTGTTAAAAACAGAAAAAAGAGAGAGAGAATTTGCCTTACAACAAGCAAATATCTGTTTGAATTGCATTGTATGTATATCATCCAAGGTTATTCTTCACTTTACTCTATAGAGCCAATCTTGCAATATTATATATTTCTGTACATCTACATACACATATATACTATAAAAATAAAGGAATGAGGATTACGGATACATTGCAAAAGACCAGTTTGCTAGGGTATGGCTCACATCACCTGTTTAAAACACCTCTAAGAGGATGAGATAAAGCCTGTTACAGAAGTGCCTACTTCTCAAAAAATGAATGCTACCATTTTTGTTCAATTTTAAGTCTTCAGAAGGGAGAGAACACTACCACGTTTCCACATATAGATACAGTTGTGATGGCAGCTTAAAGAATTTAAGTCATTCAGATACTCCTCTGGCAGTTCTGAGTAAGTGTTTATGGTAATCAGCTATCTGTGGAAAGATGACTTCCATAAACACACTGAATATATTGTTTTTCTAACTAGCATTTTTCTCAATTAATCTAGTCCAAATGATTCCGAAATCTGCTAGTATGATAATCAAAATCTGATCTTAACATGCAGTTTGATTACTGGTGTGTTTTATTCTGCCTTTTTTTTTTTTTTTTTTTTTTCCCCAGTGTGGGCCCATTATCAATATTTTTCCCCATGGAATAAAGTTGCATAAGCAATGCTGAAAACCAACTAAACCTAATCCTGAAAACCTTTTATTCTAATGTGTTTACTACAAGAGAAAGTTGATACAAATGAAAAAAAAAAGAAAGCAAAAAGCATCATACTATTTCTTAGAAAGGGAGAGTTGTGAATATACATATATATATATACAGTGAAAATACAAATATATATATATATTACTCATATACACATTTACATTGTAATAGACAATATCATTTTTGTAGCCACTGAGCCCCCAAACTTTTACTTGGCAAATTGCTGCTGAAAGCTCACTTTCTTCATCAGCTGCTCCCTTCCAATACATAGAGAGAAACACAGAAAAACATCTTGCTGCCTAATGTTCACAATTTGGTCTTTATGAGGAAGCAAATAATGTTTACAAATCAATTAATCTTTAAATGGTATCCAATAGCATGTTTACAGTTTTCAGGAGCCTTCAATTACATTGATTTAATTAATAGTATGCCAGTATCTGTATACCTGAATTCAGATAGCAATGTTCTGTGTAATCTACACATCAAGATGATTTTAGTCAAAGCAAACCATATAATTTCTGTGATGTATGCTATTTTCCATTGTTTTTAATAAGTAATACATTCAGTGTAATATGAAATTATATTTCTTATTTGTCTCAATGAAGACAAGGTCTGCTGTAAACTGAGAAAATTTTATTTTCCTACCGTTAGGAAATAAAAAGGTGAAATTGAAACATTAAGTTTCTGGCAGACATACCATGTTTTGTCAGGAAAACAATACTTAATCATCAGTTTTCCCACTAATTAAACCAAAAAGGTGTAATTTTTTTCATTAACTATATGCCAAGTGGAAAGGTACGTGATTCAATTGTGTTAGAGCACCCTCAAGGCTTTAGTGAATTGCCTGAACCTTACAGAATTGTTTCAGTTTCACAATTGAAAAAAAGGCTCATGAAAGATTACTAAATGGTGCTTAAACCATGCATATGAATAATTAATTAGAAAGTAAAGTGGAATTATTTTCTTGATAAGTTTAAATATTTGTTGTTATTGAAAATATTGAATTATTTATTCCTGCATGTTATCATAATGCAGTGCACGTTTTTTTCTAATACCTTTCTAATGTGTCTTTTGATTCTTCTCTTTCCACTTCTGACCTGTCTCACAGGCCTAGAGGCCAAATGCAGGACCCACATTTGTCTCACCAGCCAATAAAAATATGGTCCAAAAATCAGACATCCAGTTTTGTAGATGTGAAATTGTTTTTAATCTCATTCTTCAGTGAGCTACACAGAACTCTCACTGAGAAAAAAACAGGAGCTCTTCAAGGGGAATAAGATCAGAAATAGATCTCTAAGTAGGAGGTAAGGTGAGTAGAGAATGAAATAAAGCCTTTTCGAGCCAAAGAAAAGGGGCAACTAGGAAAATCTAGATTTTAGTTCAATTGTGTTTTGTAGTTTTTAGCACCCATTTCCTATGAGGAATGAGGTAATTAAACTGATAATATTTAGATCTCTATCCCTAAAAATACCGCCCTGCATACCCCTTTGCACAAGCCATCGAAGTCTGAGGAAGCTGACATTTTAAAGGCAGTCTATATTGGTCTTAAAGTTCCCTAATGTCTAAGCTTTCATTTCGTAAGAGTGTCTGAGATGAAAAGCCACATGCCTCGTTGCCCCGTTTCTCCTCCTGTCTCTTAATGTGTCTCCTCTGTGTTCCCTCTGCATCTTCACATCTCTCCCCCACGGCAGCTGTCTCTGTCCCAAAATACACCCTAGCAGAGGCGCCACAGGCTCCCCGGCCTGGCCGCAGTGTCAGCACCGCTGGGACGTTGGTGGTGGTGTCGGAACCCCCTGGAACCGGCCCAGCGCCCTGGCAGCCCCCGCCACCCAAACGAGATTTTCTTTCTGGAAATATTTTTCTTATATTCTGGAAATAAGAGAATAAGAGAGACATTGGCGATCTCTGCTGCCCAGGGAGGAGCTGAGCACCTGGCCTTGGGAGTCCCCACAGGGAGCATTTTCCGGGCAGGGCTGCCTACCTTTCTCCCCTCCCTTTCCTCTTTTTCATTTCCCCTCTCCCAGAGAAGGAGTTAGCCAGCTGTAAAGGAAATATTCTTATTGCAAAAATAACACTAGTAGTATCTGAGTCGCCACAATGTGTTTTAATGTGACACCAGTGGTGTTTGAATTTGAGAACACTCAGTCTGATCAGCTTGCTTAAGTTAAAAACCCCAAACTGGAGACTTTTGTGTGTGCCTGGCAGTTAGGTTAGCAGCTCTGTGAATGGTCCATCTTTCTGATACACAAAGCAAAAGAAACCTTGAGCAGAGCTGGATTTGGCTGTCCTTTATATAACGTAATTTTCAGCTGTTGCTTCTAGCGTGCAGTAAGGACCAAAAGAGGAGCTTTACTGAATCTGGGTCACTGGACACATTTATTATCCATTATATTTGGTGTAGCCTTCCAGAAGTTATTTTATGCCATTTCTAGAAAAGGAAGAAAACCAAACAATGTAAGTCACATTTCAAGGGAATGCTATTAGTCTTATTTGAAGTCCAGAATATTCCAATGGAAAATTTTGACCCAAGAAATACTTTTGAGAGTTCAAGAATTTGTAAACAGTGTCAGAACGTTCTGCATGTTCTCTAAGGGTTACTATTTTAGTTACAGCTGAATTTTACTAAAACCTTTACCTATTACCTTTTACACCATGATATCCACAGCAATCTTAAATGTGTTTTTAATATATCTGTTTTAACCTGCTAATGTGATCCATTTTTAGTATTTGTTTTTAAATGTTTATTTTTAAAATAGTGACAGAAAAGGATCTTTGTATCTAAGTATTTACAGTTTCATTTATTAACCAAAACAAAAACCCAGAAACATAAAAAAGAGAATAGAATAAGAGAATACTGTGTTGAATTTTTAACAAAAAATATATATAAAATACAATTTTTTTAGATTTTTTCCTTAAATGAAATATTTCTAAAAAAATCTTTCAAATATACTAGTCAGTTTATATTATTGTTATCATTTAGTATCTGACATTATTTTTCCTCCTATCTAACCATTCCACTGTAAAGTACCCAGAAATAAATATTCTTGTAACTGATTACACCATCCAAATATCCTAACAGCACACATTTTTTGCTATATTATGGAAAATACTATGTAAATTTAGAGTATTAGAGCTAAGATGGGATATGACTTGCAGAAAATAGGAGCTATTGCTGTTCTAAGACCAATTCCTGCAAATTACTGAGGTCTGAGACAAAGCACTTTCAGCTACAACTAGGCAGTATTAGCTGAGGGCACTTAACATGGCTGATTAATATAGGCGCTTGTCCTGGGAGATTATATTAAGCATAATTATTCGTATAGCTATTTGTGGAGTTAAAGGAGGTTTGGGGTAAAAGGTTCAAAACAAAGTATCCTCGGGCAAGAACATCTCCTGAGTATGCTTCAGGACCTTTTCATTATCTACTGGATAGAAAGACTAAAGAATTGGTGTGTCTAAAATCAGAAAGCTGTATCAAAGAATAACTTACTTTAAGAAGACATTTATTTCAAAGGCAACAGGGATTCTATATCTGAAAGATATTTTTTATTCTAGATGCTTTGCACCATGTTAGACAGAGAGCTCTGTAGAAAGACAGAAGAAAAGTGATATCAGGAGGAAATTTAATTTTATATCATTCCTGATTACTAGCATACACCAAGATTCATTCATGGTTCATGGCAGCAGAATCTCAACTTGTAGCAAACTCTAGGAGGAAAAACAGAACATGCCACCAACTAACCTTTGCTACCTAACTACCTAAAAAGAAAAAAAAAAAAAGAGAGAGAGAGTGTGATCCATGAGATATGGTAATTTAATACACTTATGCAACAGACTGCTCAAAGTAGATACTGCCAAATTTCCGGAATGTCTGTGTTATCTATGTCCACGGTATAACAACCATATTGATCTCATGAGGTAATCACTTCTTTGCTTTGTAAAGCCAATGAGTTTGAATCGGGCACAGATGATGTGTGTGAGCACACATGTGCAGAAGGGCACCTTTATACTTAACTAATAAGCCAGCTCAAATAAATTTCAGGCAGAGAAATATCCCATAGCACTTTGCTTAGGTTAATTAGCTTTTCTAAAAAGAGACAATTTTAGCGCAGAACAAGTGCAGAATGTGTCTTTGTTGATTCCAGTATCTGAGCTGATTCAATATACGAGCAGGGCACAACATTATGCCACACAGACATATCCTAAGAGACAAAAATCTATCTCTGAGTGTCTACATGGTGTTGTGGGGAATAAAAACAAAAATTAAAACCAACTCATAAAGCATTTTATCAGGTTGTATTTCTTTTTCTTTAATTGTAGTAGTTTTCATTATGTGTTTAATACCATGCAGGAATTAAAAATCTACTGTCAGAGAACCAGCTTCACCTACATGGAAGCTAGTGACAGGTGCAAAATTGAACTGCATACTATTACTGCTGCTATTTAATGATTTTAGACTATATGCAATCAATCACTTGCACTGGTGTTACCCACAGAACAAAGACAAGATGCAAACTGAGCAATGTGAAGTTGCATTAGTCAAAGGTTTGACCATATTTCCTTTTAGAATAATATATTTCTAGGTGCAAGAAGTATTCATATTTTCAAAATACTAAACTCTGCTACCTTTATATGATTAATGCTTTGGGAGAGGAAATTAATGGCTGTAGGAAGTAACAGATATGTGAGTGTTGATGGAAGTATCTGGTTCCAGAAGAATAGCAATACAGTTTATAATTTTGAATGCCAGTGGTCTAAGACCACATTTAGTCTAGAATAAAATATTAACCTTCTTCATCTGCTTCTAGCACTTTAATTTAAAATAGAAGACAGCATTTTCCAAAGATAAACATTTTGTCCAGTGCTTCATTGAGATAAAATTTGAAAACAAACTATGTCAGTCTGCTTCCTTTTAGACAATTAAAATAGCTCATATCATAACTGCAGAAGCAAAAAGTTATTTTTTAAAGGAAGGAGAAGGGGGTTTATTTCTTTTCAAAAAAAAAAGACTAAAGAATTCAAACTCACTCCTTTTCTTGCAGTTAAAGCCCACCTTAAAATGATAGGGGGAGGAAAAGAAACTATGCCAGAAATAAACAGTTCTGAGAACTGTGAAATTGTTTCTGCCTCAAAACTTTTTGAAAAAAATAAGCAGAGTAAACTCTTTTCTTTTTTTTCTTTTTTTTTTTTTTTTTTTTTTTTTCCAGAAGGTAACTGTCCACTTAATATTTTAAAGACTTACTGAAGTGATGGGTCATGGCTTTTACTAGGCATTCTGCCAGTTTGGGGATACATGCATTCAGTTTTCCTAATCAACTCTCCAGCCCCCTCAGTAGTTCATAACTAACTTAGCCATCTGTTACTGGTGGCTGAAAAATCCCAGAATGGCTAATCTTCCAGTCTAATCACTATTTGGGAAAGAAAAAAAAAAGAAAAAACTCTTTTTCTTTTCCCCCCAAATGTGTTAGCTGCGTCTTAGATTTTGCCAGTACTATAAGAGCTTTGGTCTGTATTTTGCAGTAAGCCTTATAACCCAGTCACCCCAGCTGAATGTTGCAATGCTGATTTTTTGTGTTCTTTGGAATTCTTTTTTTCACCCTAAAATAATGAATTGCATTTGTTGTGCCATTTGTTCAAGATCATCTTTTATTGGGATTTGTAGGTGAATATATAGGAGAGAATGCAACCTTCCAGTATTTTTTCTTTTAGCAAGAATAGTGTTTGGTACTTACCTAAAACATTAATGAATGTTGACAGTACCATTAAGAAAAGAAAGCTGTTGGCAATAATGAAGTTTTATGTTACTCTTTCATCAAATACACACTGCAGCCTTTTATTTCAAAGCAATGCTTAAATATATGTTAAAAGTACTAGGGATTTGTAAGGAAATTTCAATGAAAGCTAATATTAAGACTTTTATGCACGTCTTACATGTATTTTGCTTTAGAGACTGAAACTATATATATGTGTGTGCAGAGCTACAGCATGTGTAAAAGCTTGCTATGCCTTTGGATTTTAAATGCCACTTAGAAGATAGATCTGTTCTGGATCCTTTGCTTAGGCTACCAATTAGGGTGCTGATTTGTGTCAGATGAGAGCATGATTTTGCACTGTATTAAGTGTCCCACAGGAAATGAACTGAGCTCATCGGTTCTATTCAGAGACCAGCCATTAGACAGATGGCAACAACTTTTGGTTTAACAACTTTCCACTGACCTGGGTTGGATTCAAATGAGGAAATTTAGGGGAAAATGTTCAGGATACCAATGCGAAAACAACATTTCAAGTATTTACTGCAGTTCTGAAGAGTGGATTGTCTCAGTTGCATTCAGGCTCCTTATTTTGTTTTTCTGAAAATATTTGCCAGTATATTTTTTTTCTGGCCATGGGTCCCTTCTTTTCATACCAAAACTTAAATTTGTATGACAGAAAGGACAGACATACATAAATAAGTGCATGTGTTATTCATCCATTGTTTCTTAGAATTCTGCTGCTGAAAATGTTTAAATTGTTTTTCTGGGGCAAGCTGTACGTATTATGAGTTCCTATATGAAGACACACACTCATAGAGCTTGAGAGGAGGTGCATGTAATTCCCTCTGCATTTAGGACTCACGTAAGCTCAAACAGTACACCCACAGAGGAAAGTTAGGAGGCATAAAATAGAGAAAAAGTAACATAAGAAGAAGGAAGATATTTTCCTAGCAATTTCCTGTTTTCCTTTTACCCCTTCAGAAACCACAAGGGGAAGTTCTCAACAAGCTGTCTGTTCCATTGTTCCTAGATGTGTTTTGGACTGGTGATATTTAAGGTGCGTATAGGTGTATGCTGGAGTGTAGTCTTGGCACACTATATATGAACCCATGCAATGCAGGTAGAGACTTCCTTGCTTCCTTTGGTTGCTGGTAGGACAATGTATCTTATGGAAGACTAGTAATAAATCTGAGTTACACCTGTAATTGTTGGAATCATTATTGCATAGATCTCATCACTGTGAAGGAACATATGGATTTTATGAGACAAGTCAGAGTACTGCTGTGAAATGTTTTTCTATCTTCAAAATTTTGTAAAAATTGGCAAGGAGAAAAAAAGGCAAGTGTTGTCACATAACCCTAATAAAATATAAAAATCAGATCTGAGCACAGCAGCTAATGGCAGTTTTAAATGGAACCTTTGATCTTAATGTACATGACTTGCAAGCCACATAATGTACTTTGTATGTCATTGGATGGCAACTCTGTAATAACAGTGGGTTTTCCTTTTGTTAGTTGTATGTTTTGAAATCACTCATGTTCATTTACGTTAGAAAAATCATCTATATTAAGAAAAAGAGATTCAAAGATAATACCAATAATACAAGAATAAATACACTGTAACTTTTTTATTGAAATGATATGTAATATTTCTTCAAGTTTGATCTAGTGCCAAGGATGTCATAAAGTTGCAGATGTCTGTTTTCATGAGATCAGTAAAAAGTGAGCTCTTTAGGAAAAAAATCAGCTTTTTTGTCTGGAGAGAGATTGCATTCTCAAAACTACATTGAGGTTTAATGTACCAAACATCTTAATTGGGTTATTTTAAACTGCATGCATAAAAAAATTGGTGTCATTAAAATCAGTGCTTGAGTTTCCCTTTTCTGGTTTTGCCCTAAAAATGCAATCCTATATCAAAACATTTTTCTTCATAGTTACATAATTTTTATTTTAGTTGTGTTTCAGGAGAATTCCATGACTTCAGCGAACGACAAAGAACAATATTACAGAATTACCAAGATTATAGGCAAGACAAACTCATGTTAGCAATGGCAGCAGCCTTTAAACCAGGCAAGGCTTACATAGGCCTTACAAGGACATCTGGCACGTGTGAGATTCATGAAGATGTACCTTGAAGGGCATGAAGGAAATTGTGTACTTTGCTATTCCTCAAAGAAATTATCAGAGGCTGGGTGTTTTCTGGCAGCATTTGTTAAAAGCTGAGCCTGTCAGTCCCTTTCTGTTGCCATGTAAGTGAATGAAGTATGTTGCATCCCATCTAATCAGCATGTGGTCAATGACAGGGTGGGAAAAAATCCAGTTTTTTCTGAGAGAGAGATAGAGATCAAAAATAAAATTGATTCAAACTGAAGAACACAGAAATGTAGTCTGTGGGAGTTTCTGCAAGTATGCAATGATTTTGATGATACTTCTGTGATGATTATCCCGGTAAATAGTAAAACTCTGCAACTTTGTGTGTCATCAAATGTTTTGTCTGAGGAAAAAAATAATTGAAAAGATGACTGTCCAAAAGCAGCCTGGGTCTTGGAAAAATTGTTAGATTTTACTGGGAAAGCATTCACATTAAAATTCCTTTTGGAGATCAGGGCTTTGTTCTTCAGTGAGAACTTAAATATGTCATAAAAATGAAAGACAATAGTTTTAATTTTCATTTCTCATAGGAAAAAAAAATCTTAGCAGCAGCTATAGATGGATTTTACTGCTTTGAAACAGATCTACTACTCAATAAGAGATAAAAATAGTGATAAACTCTTTATATAGGCTCTCAGTCTTTTTTATCCCAAAATATGGAAGAAAGTAGAAATGTATAGAATCTAAGTTTTTTTTAAAAAATGATTGATAGTACAAAGTAAAGTAGATACGATTTTCTCTACCAGTGAGAAGTCGACCTACTACAAATAAGAATCTGTTGTTATACAGCAAATGGATTTGATATATAGTAGATAATAGTTTTCCATATTGCCATCAACCTAAGTGTAGTTGAACTACTACTAGTGAATTTTTAGCAGCAGCATCTGTTTATGAGAGTTTCTATGTTGCAACTCTGAAAAAAGTGAATGCAGTAGCAATGTTTTGTAATGAGAAAACTAGTTGTGCAACAAAATGGTAAATTAGTGTTTCTGTTGTAATAGTTGCCAGATTTGTGACTTGTCTTCGGGGTTTATTTAATATTCATTTAGTATTACTAAATAAATTCAATTTTTATATTTGGAAATTGTATGGGGAACAGAAATGATACCTTCTTACAAATTCCAAACTATTCTGGAAATATAAATAAACTAATGTTCCCCATAACCTTATATGCTGGAATATCTAGCATTTCCATTTTAGGGATCTAATATATTAAAAATGCAAGAAAGCTAAGCTGATGTCCTAAATCACATGAGCACGTGCGCACACGCACACGCGCACACACACACACACACTCCAAATCTCTAGATTACTAGTGGCTGTTTCCTCTAAAAGAATACAAATACATTAATGAATGTTGTGGTCCATCTGTTCTTACCACTGCATATCATTTTACAAAACTGAAGAATAAAAAAATCTTGGAAGGTAGAAGGGATAAAAGATATCTTAATAAATTAATCAGTGTATTACTATACTGCGAAAAATATAGTAATTAATTTATTTTTTCCTGTTCATTTAACGTAACTGCCTACCCCATTGACTACATGTGCAATAAGTGATAAAACACTCTGTATAAAATAAATTTAAGCTAAAATAGTAGTCTAAACCACAGGTCTTTCCTTATCAATCTCTCAAACTCTACCATTGCACACTGCAGCCTATTTAAAACATCACACTTGAAAGCAACTGAATTTTACTTCTTTTAAGACCAAATTGTCTGATCTGGCTTTCTACTGACACTAGTAGAAACTTGTAATTTGTAATACCTGTATTGGGTTTAAGAGTGATTGTTATGGTATAACCAAACAGACAGGACACCCTTAGTATACAGCACCATAAGCTAGCATAAGAATGTTATTTTTATGAAAATGTAATACCTTCTATGCTCATGTATGAGAAAGTCAAATTGCATAGGAAAGATAATATCTATGTGTGGAATTTTCTTTCACTGAAAATCATTTCTTTTTCAGAATAGTGTGATGCAAACTTATATAATGTAACATATTGGTTACTTCCAGCATGAATTTTATGGAATGATAGGATTCTTTTCTTCACTAAAAGCCTTTTAAAAGTATTATTTTTATTCAAGAATATTTCATTTCCATGCTTCAGAACACTAAAACTCTGCAAGAAATTTCTACAGGCAAATAGCATCTAATCAGAACAGTACTGTCTCCAGATCAGTATTGTGAAGGAAATACAGCCCTTGTATAATCTTGAAATGGTTTTGGTGTTTCTGTACCATTCCTTGGTAATGGAAATTGACATCAACTCAGTGATGTTCGAGTGATTCATCTGAACTGAGAAAAATGTTTGCCTTGCATATGGAGGGAAAAAAAAGAAAGCTCTCAAGAAAGTATGTTTGAATATCAAAATAATTTACCTGAATAACTGAGAATTGAAAGACTTTTGCCTTTATGTGGAAGTTGAAGATAATAACAGCAACTATACTGGGCATTAGATTCGATCTTGCACAATCGTCATCATTGTATAATGATTTTTTATACATTTTGTCATCCCAAAACTCAGTATTTGGGCAGTTTTCAAAATCTTAATCTTTTTTTCAATGCATCTGTTTGCACTGAGACCACTTTGCATCATTTTAAATTAAAATGTTTCTTACTAATGCTTACTTTCTATGTGAAAGAATTGATAGATAGTACATATAGCCTATGGGAATATGCAGACTACTTTTATTATTAAATATGACTTCAAGGTTCTTGTTGCTTTAATATGTGCCAAAGCAGTCAATTTGGGGGGGGGGGGGGAGTATTTCTTCATAACATTAGATAAAATATATTTTCCACTGTTTCACTGAATCCTGTTCATACTCACTCTAGCATACTTTTACCACAGATTCATAAATGAGGTAAATAGAGATTATTTACTTTCCTTTTTGTTTCATTGCAAATATCAAGCCACATCCTGAACATGAATATTTAAATTTCTCCTGCTAGCACGGTAATTTAAAAGTAATTAAACATTGCATATAATTGACTGACAAGCTATCTCTGATAAACACTTTGAAGATGTGTTTTTATACTTACATATAAACAGCCGTGACTGTTAAGACAGTGGAAATTTTAGTATTGATCTTAATGGAGTTAAGACTTCTTTGATATGGTGAAGTTCCATCACTCAAGGCTTAATTAAGAACAGCAGAACTTAATTATACTGCAGATCTCCAGCCAGAAGTGAAACTTTTATATGCACACACATATCTAACAAGACCTAGACATTTCACACAGTGCATTTCAGTGCCTGGTTTTGGATGCTTTGCTGTCTAAAGAAATCCAGAGTTTCTAGGAATGCCTCAGTTGAGGGTCCCAAAAGAAGACTGAGCATTTAAGATGTCAGAAAAGAATTTGCAAAAGTCATCAGATGGTATAGAAATCTATCTAAGGAAAAGGGAATAATAAGAACTTAACTGCATTTTAAACATTTTGCTGTTTAAGATAAAAGATTCCTTTCTCATCTGTGTTGTACATATGAAGAGGCATGGTTTTCATGTCAGGGGCATGAATCTTGCACTGGCATATGCATGCTTCTGTTGTCAGATCACACAATCAAAGACATGCAAGTGTAGCACTTCCATCAGAAAAAAATGCACATTTGCTCCTCCTGTATTGTTTAGCGCTGCAGTTTCTCCCTCCGCATGGGCCAAGGAGAAGCCATTGTGCTGTGTTTTCTTGGAGTGTTTGAATTCCCAGTGCCACAGCAGCAGAGTGGGCGATGGAAGCCAAGGCCAAGGGGTTCACCTCCTCTGTTAAATTTGCACATACGCAGGATTTAAGTGCTGTGTTTTGGGCTGATGAAAGGTGGTCGTTTTAATTCCATAGATCACAACAATATATATTTTTCTGTTTGTTGGCAAGGCATTATATATAGCACCTCACTACTGCAGTTCTCACTGGATCTTGAACAGAGATTCAATCCTGTCTTCTACCTAGAGCAGAAGGGAGAGAATCTGAACCTTTAGTTAATGTGTGGATATTTCTAATCACATGGCAATAAGTTATATTTAGATAGATGAACTTTCAATGCCATAGTTAATTTCTCTCCCCCCCCCCTCCCCCCCCCCCCGCTTTTAACAGAATAGCTACATTTCTACTTGTTTGGAGAGAAAAAGGTGAGAATGTGTCTGTAGGTTTGCTTGCAAGGTTTGTTCTGAGCAGATATAACCTGATTCTCCCCCATAAACCAAGAAATGATTTACTATGTACTGAATGTATTCTGCTGAGATATGAAGTATTTTAGCTTTGTTTTTCACAATGAATATGTATAATCAGTTCAAAGTAAAGGCAGGGTATCTAGCAAAAATATATTTTGTAGATATATGGTATATATACTGTAGTGGTGAGAGGATTCACCTGCTTAGTGTTCATTTCTCCCCACATGGAATACTTTGTAAGTTATCACCTAATTTCTCCAATGGTGTAGCAAATAACATTATACCAGTGTCAAATTTCTGCTGATTTTTTATTTGTTAATTTTGTTTTGTTTTGTTTTATCTGATGACACCCTAAAAAATAAACAAAGAAACTCATTTTTATTTCCAAACTATGGTCAGAATATACTAGACTCTTCCTTTTCCTTATTGCTTTTTTTCACACTTTGATGCTGAAAGGCCTTGTGAATTGGAACCTTATACAAACTCCTTCATCACTATTTTAAATTTAATCTACATTGATCAGGGGAAAAAGTCACTGTAATCTGAGAGGATTTCGATAGGCTCCATGGGAGGAGTTGTTGGTTCCGTTCAGAAGCTACAGCTGTGTTCTGATGCTTCCCCATGCAGCACAATTTGGTAGACTCACCTTTCACTTTTATGCCCCACTTGGGCTAGATAGATAGGTTGATAATGATATGAGATAGCTTGAACTCCCATTGTCAGTGATATTCATGCTTTCAGTATAAATAGAAACACTTAATGCAGATCCAGCATAAATCATGAATACCTTCCATCTTGCCAAAAATGTACAGTGTGCTACGATCCATCTCTAAAAATAGTTTTGGTCTTTATGTTCAGTCACTGATTTCTTTCATAGAGGTATGGAAAAGGATGCAACTCGGTAGGTTTAAGCACACAAACGCATTCTCTCTTTCTCTTTCTCCTTCCCTTTCTCTCTCTCTAGTTTCCATGGTAACTCATCAAAACTAATAGAGGCCCTCAGAACGTCATGTTCAGATACAGAACGGTAATATAAAAGGTTCAATTTGTAGTTCAAAATGAAAGGCAAATTACAGTGTGTTAAAATCAGACTTATAAGTGCATGTTTAAAATATAAAAGTTTAGGTAGAAAACTTTGATGTTTTATAGATTACATACACAGACACAGCCCTTACAGGAGCCCTACAGATTTAATGTAGAATATTTGGGAGTTTAGACAGAAATTTTCAGACTATTGTGAAGAATTTAAGAGCAGAGAAATTGTTCTATATCAAATTATTTGTCAAAATCATCTCTATATCCTTAGTGGCTTAATCCTTCTACAATGTGTAGGAGTTTCTCTAGGAGCATATAGTAGACATTCTGGATGATTGTTGGACAGAGAAGACTCTGACAGACAAATAAAACAGTTTAAAAAAATTCATTAAAAACTGGGCCTAAACTTTTTGGGTGGAAAGCAAGGAAGAAAGTTTGCAGTCATAGTATCTTCTCCAGGTATTATGAACTAGATTTGTGCCTCAAATCAATACAGCTCCAATAATATTAATTCAGCTGAACTTCTTCATGTCAGGTAGGGATCTATCTGTAAGCATAATCAATGGGTGAGAGGAAATTTAGAGTCATCAAAAAGGCAAAAACTGTGACTGGTCTGGTAAAGGTGTATCAGTTTGACAAATATGAAAGGGAGTACTGCTGCTGGTACTTCCTGCTGTCTTTCTTATGCTTATGCAACCTTCCACAGAGGTCTGTGCAGCCTGATGGTGAATCAGTTAGGAACACTAATTTATTTGAGAGTTTTTTTCTGAGTTCTTTTGAGATAGATGTTTTGACTGCAGGTTAGCTCAAGTGACACAAAGAGGCAGAAATGGAAGTTAAAAAGTGGGTAAGCGGAGAAGAACTTTAGTTGGTAGATCTTGCTTAAATGCCCTTCAAGCAATAGCACAAGATTTAGTTATTTTAGAGGTGAACATTAGTAAGGACAGAATATGGTTGTGACAAATGAAGTTATTTTTAATATGGCAGAGAAACATGTTGACATGTTAGCCCTGTGATCTTTCATTGTCTAATAGAACTAGTAAGTTATACACATTTCTAGACACTTGAATGTTTAACATTTTCACCGAAATTTTTAGAAGTCTGTGTTCTACAAGGATTTATAATCAGTGTTATTCTTGAAAGTAAATTCGGGTAAAGGTGTTTATCTACTTACAATTTTCTCAATACAGAGTTTATTTACTGCTTTATGCCTAGCCAGGAATATCAAACAGAGGAGATTACCCCTTCATGTTTATCACTACCTGTTGTAAGCATAGAGGTTTCTGGTGACCGAGAGAAAAGGGATATTGGCATAACTATTTAAATTAGTGTCTTTAATTGTAACAGCTGTGTACAGCACCATGAAGAAGATATACAGAAGAAGATATAAGTCTGACACAGGCCATAGATTTGAAGCGACTGAAAGAGAAGTAAGGACCAACAAACAAGGAGGACATTTTTTCCCAATTAATGAACATCTAGTTAACCCAAACTGTTCTTGAGGATGGTTAATCCAATTTGATCGTCGATAGCCTGTTCTGTTGTAACCATTATAAAATGAAAATAAAAATACCTCTTCTCTCTACTGCAGTGTCAGCTGGTATGCACAGAGCAGTTAGTACATCTGTACTGAGGTACTGATTAATCTGACTCATCTCTTAAGTCTTCTGCTTGGTTTATCGTGCTGGATAAAGTAGTTGCCATCTTGCAATCAATGCTGTAATAGTGGAAGAGAAGAAATAAATTATTCATAAAATCTAAAGCAGGGTTTAGCAAAATCCAAATATGTTTAACATACAGTTTTCTGGGATGTCTCGTATGATCATGGATGAAACAGAATCATTTTTAACCAGGCAAGAAATTCAGATCTGGAGTTTAGCTGTGACTTTCACAGATAAGTAATGTTAGCTTTCCTGAATTATTCCAAAGGACTCCAGTGGTGCACCTTATCCATCTGATATGAGTTTTCATTTCTCTAGTAAATGTCCTTCATGCATGCCACTTAAAAAAAAAAAAAATCCCAGAGTGAAGCTATTTGTTGAATCTATACTGATTTTAATTAGTCCCTCAAGGAAAGCTCCACTACTAAATGATGTCTGAATATATCCTACACATCTAATCTGTTGCACTAGGAGACTGTCTGACTATCATGCTTGTGTAATAATCTGTAACCACCTGCAGTATTTAGTTCTTTTATAAGTATTTATGGAGCTTTATCACCAGTCCTGATTTTGACAGCTGATAATGAGACATTTTTACACAGAATAGTTTGTTATTCACTAACTCAGAAGGCAGGGGTTTTTTTTTCTTCCCTTATGACTCCATTCTTTGGCATGTCTTACTTTCTGATATCAATTTCAAATTATTAGTGAAAATATGACTACTTCATAACAAATGCACAACTGATAGGTTTGGCAAATAAATAAATTAATACAGCAGTGACACAACTTTCAGTATCAGCCTCTAACGAGAGCACAAAAATATGAGTGAAAAATGGAAGCATCATAAATATGCTCTGCAGATGCTTGTCATTGTCATCTTAGGGAACTACAGAGAAAATGTTAGTAACCCAGGGAAGAAATCATTATCATAGTCAAATAAAAGGAGCTTATTTAGAGAAGGGTAATAAAAAGGTGAAATAGGAATTGTCAGAGCACTGAACAGGATAAGTAATGGAAAGAAACGTTTGTATTGTTTGCTCACTACTATGTATACTTTTTTCTAGACAGGTGGATTCCTCTGCCTACAGAAAGCAAAATTTGCACTAAGGAGATTTTTTCCATGGGATTGTGAAATCTAAAGACAAAGACAAAGATAAATGTGCCTAACTTTCAAACACTTGGCTCACATCACAGACTCTAAATCTTTTAAAAGGTTATTCCCCTCTATAATTCTATTCCCTTCTATAATACATACCTTATTATATATTATCTATCAGTCATCTGATTGCATTTACCTGTGTTAGTTACAACACTTACCACTTACATTTGTGGCAGGTAGTACAGACAAAGCAAGACGTGTATCTGCTTCCCAGCTACATAATTTATAGCCTGTGTACCAGTAGTGATTTAAACTATCAACGGTGAACATTATTGTACCACATAGTAGAGAAGAGAATATATACCTCATTTGGCAGACTTGAAAGACAAGCCTCATCTATGAAAATACCCTCTGTATTAGACTCTAGATAAGACTAGGTGGAAATATCTTTTCACTTTTTCCCATGTAGCATGTTCCTCACTGAGCAAGAAAAAGATGGATGGAAGGATATCACCCTCACTGATATTTAGGGTGTTCACAGAGGATGAGTGAAGGTCATGATTCCCTTACTTGCTGTCTAGGCTATTCCTATTTTTTATTGCTGTTCCACAGGCTATATAATGACATAGAATAAATACGTTAGAGGATTATATTCACATCTACTTTTTACTTGTATTAGGTACTGGATGTATTGTGATTTGCAAGCCCTGTTTGATCCAAATAAATTGCAGAACTCTGATGTTGTTAACCAGTTATAGTTAACAATAGCAAGTATTCACCATTATTCAAGACAATGTAAAGGCCCAAAGCAACTTCACAGCTTGCCAGTCATTATGTACCTTTATTTAGAATAATTGAATTTAGGCTTGTGGGGTCAAGGGCAAAATCTGAGTCATATTTGACTAATGCTTTGGTGGCAAACTTTAAATGAGACGTCTCCGCACTCTATTCCACCTATCTATTGCTGCATCACAGCTTTTTCTGTGAGATGTATTGTAGCAACATTACAACCATTCAGTTAACATAGTGAGACCTTGTTTAGGAGACGAAAAGAAAGAAATGAAAATTGCAATTTCTTTTTCATAAGAGTATTCACTAGCATTTTGTAAGGCACACAGTTCAATTTCCACAGCCTTTCTGGACTTTTTTCATTCATAACCATATTCCAAAAGATCACTCTTAAGAAGAGTCAATTAAAAAAAATGTTCTTGAAAGAAAAAAGGAACACTGTCCTTTTCTTTTCTCTCTCTTTCTTCCAGACCTGCAAAATAAATACTGTAAAGGATTTCTCAATAAAACCAGAAAAGTGAGGGCAAGAAGCCTAGTTCCTTCCTTCCCTCTAAGCATTCACTCTAAGTATTACAAAATAAAGGAGATCACTGTCTCATGCTTGTTTTTGGAGAAACTTGGTATGGATCACATTGTCATTTCTTACCCAACTCATTGGTTTATATATTTGAATGGTTCACATATTTGAATGGAGATATTATATCCTTATACTTTTGATAGGGTTACTTATAATTTTTTTTATTTGTAACAGTGTTATTACATATAATATTTCAATCTGGAATTTATTATCACTTCAATTTCTTTTAACTTCTAATGTGAGCTCATACAATGAAAATATTTAAAAGCCAGACTGTCAGCAAGTGTATTCTGATTTTTGTTATTTAAGAAGACTGGGTTGACTAGGAACTCGGTGACTGCTCTTTCCAGTGGGATCGCCCACTCTACTTATGGTGGGAAACTACTATAGCGTTCCTCCATCACACTATTGCACCCATTGACCATATCCAGTCAATTCGTTTGGGTGTCTGCAGTATGACTAAAGTGCCAAACTTGCTGCACAGATACCTATGTCCCATATTCCCATAGCCTTTCCCCATATAACTTATTTCCCAAAATATCCTCAGGAACTGGCTGAGCGCTAAATTAACCTTTCTAACAGAAGTATCACATTACCAGCTCTTTTCCTTTGCAGGGTGTCCTTTTTCTCTACTTCATTGTATGACCAGATTTACAGCCTTAGGAAGGGAGAAGGGTCTAGACGAGTTGGAGGAGGCAAAAAAAGATAGAGTTAGCTTGCAGTCAGATCCTGAAAAGCCAAGTAAGTAAGAGCAGGCCAAAAGCTGGCTGAATTGTCCTGGTAGCCTTCAGAATGGGAGTCCCTGACCTAGTGGGCAGGGCACCCAGCTAAGAATCAGTGGTGTAAGTACAACGGTGATAAAAAGTGCTATTTACAAGCATGACATCTGAGTTTATAAAGAATTCTGATACTTTACAATGAATGTAATATATAATTATGAGGAAAACCTTAACAATTATGGCTTGTGATCCCCTTGCATGTTCATATTTTTAAGCAAAAGATATGAAGGGGAGTAAAATATTTGATGCTGTTCTCTTGATAACATATAGGCCTAATCTGATAAAACCATATATGTGCTTTTTTAATCTCTCTCTGTAAACGTATATATAATTGTGTATATATGTACACACACACACATACAGCTTCTGTTCTTTGCATCTAACTGATACAAGAAAGAAACCACTTTGTTTGTTAAGGGTTCCTGCAGCTTTTGCCTCACCTGAAGTCATAATCCCTTTTTTTTTTTTTGACCTGATTATCATTTCTATGGCAACCGATTGTAATATCAAAAGTGGAGCATTTTGACTTCAAGTAGGGAATAAGCAGCAGGATGTGATTAATTCTTAAAGTGCAGGGCTACTCTGAAAACTCTCTGTAAAAATAGTATTGTCACTTTCAAAAGCTTCCCCCCCCCCATAATTTCCCAATCAAATTCATTCAGTTTACAATAGAAATGGCTTTTCTGACTGCCAGCCCTGTAAATTGGGGCTGGGATTTGGAAGCTTGTTTGTCTTCTGATTCATGGATCACCAATAATAAAGATTTTTGCAGGTCAAGTATTGCCTTCAGATTCACTTGTGCAACTCCATTACTTCCAGTCAGATTGCGTAAGGGTAACTGAAGACAAAACACCAAAAACAGTGTAACTGAAAAGTAGTTCTGCAAGTGGAACTTTTAGTTAACAATTATATTAATGATGCTCAAGCCACAGAATTATGCAGTGCATTCTCCTGATATATGTTGTTTCTGTCTGTTTAAAGTTCATTTCTACTCACTTCCCTTTCTGCTTGGCAAGTTTGGCTCTATGCAAATAACAGGTCCAAGAAATAGATTAT
Source organism: Dromaius novaehollandiae (assembly GCF_036370855.1). Taxonomy (NCBI): domain Eukaryota; kingdom Metazoa; phylum Chordata; class Aves; order Casuariiformes; family Dromaiidae; genus Dromaius; species Dromaius novaehollandiae. Next base: position 47,716,523 of record NC_088100.1, on the reverse strand, counting down.
TTTCACATAGTCAATTTTGAGAGTAAGTCATTGATAAGGATACACTCTGTTTATGAGGTGTGCTTTGTATTTTTTAAAAACGGTTTTGTTTTGCCCCATCTCGGCCCAGCCCAGGACTATTAGTCACTGCCCTGCAATGCTGCAGCAGTGCTGGCTCCAGCCCCACCACAGCCCTGCCCCTGCCCAGCCACAGGCCTCCCATTCCCGTCCTCATCCCTGCCATGGTGCCTGATGCCCCCCGGGCTGGGGCTGCCTGGCCCACATGTTGCCCTGATATGAGTTTGTCATTGCTGTTCATACACTGGATTTGTTTTGTTAGTTTTTGGCTAAAGAGTAAGACTTCTATCACTGGTTCAATTGTAATTCAGCGATCATGATACCGACTTTATTTGGCTTGCCTGAAGCAGCCATTGAATTTTTAAGTTCTCGTTATAGAGGGAATGCTAAAAAATTCAAGGCAGCAGAATATGAATAAACCCCAGTAAAAATGAAAAGATAGTCTGAGCCACTAACAGCAGTTTTCACTTAGGCGAAAGCAGGATTAACCTCGTTATTTGGATGCTAAGAGAGTTTGTACTTCAGTTGTGCATACAGCCAAGCACAGTAATCTGTGGTGGGTGTTGTGCCTCTGTTTGACAAAATATTGAAGAGCCTGTTTATGAGTTGGTCCTTGGCCTTCATAAATGACCTTTCAAGTGAATTCACATTCGATAATCCTGATTAAAATTTTTGTGGAATTAGTATGTGTATTAAACTAAAAGTTGAAATGGAAACTTTTTTCATGGATTCCAAATATACAGCTCTAGGATACATATGTAATGTCCATTTTTTAAAAAATATCTGTGGCTCTTTTCATTTTTTCCCACTTGTTTCTACTTTTTTTTGTTTGTTTGTTTTACTTGTCTATGCTACATAGAGAAACATTTAGAATAATCAGAGAAAGGATTGAAATGGTATTCAGATCTGGATTCAATGCTCATTCTGTCCCAAACTAGTAGCACTGATATTAGTGACCTACTTACTTTTTTAGTGCCTCAGTTTCAGTTCTGTAAAATCTATACTGATCCAGTAAATTCTAAAATCCTATGGATACCTCTGACCTAATATTACATGTCTAAAAGTTAGCTATCTAAATCAAAGCAAATAATTTTGGGTTTCCTATATACTTATTAGAAAGAAATAGAAAACTCTAGAGAATACTTCATCTCACTGTGGACATCTATTTTAAGATAAAGTGAAGGTCCTGTTTCCAGGACCATTTTAAGGTCCTGTTTCTCTCCATTGACTATAAAAGAACCCATGAATGACTATCTTTCACTTAGACAATGAATTTTTAAGCATCTAATATTATGCAAGATAAATGCAAATTTAGGTGAGATTAACTTGTTTGGAACTCTCTTATTCTGTCTATAAATTTCATTGAGCCCCTGGTTACTGCTTCAGCTGATATACTGCTTAATTCTCGTATAGTGTCACCCATTACATGTAACTTTTTTATCTGCTCTGGGTTGAGAAAAAAATTGTTTTTAAAGTGAAATCTCAAAAAAGAAAAAAAAGGAAAAGGAAAGACAGAAGGCTTCTACTGACAGTTTTTTTCATGTCTACAGGTTGTACAGGATAAACAATATAGTCCCAAAATCCCAATGAAGGTATTTGTAAAAGCTTTTTTTTAAAATACTCTTTTGCATGGTTGCATAATAAAAAGTATCTACTGAAAAAATTAATCTGTTTTTTTTTGTCATTGCAATAGGAATGTATGAAAGTTCCCTCTCTGCGAACTATTGACTTCATCTGATAGATCGTTATGGCTCTTAGTGAACTCTATGTCTATTATGTCAGTGTGTCCTACTAGAAACACTTAATCCATGCATTATTGACACAATAGCCTTTAACAGTTTTGTATGACTGCATAAGAAGTAATAGAACAGAAAATAATATCCATTAAATACATGCATCAGTGATATCAAAGACTATAGTAGAGCCTTTTCAGTAATTAATCTATAGCTAAACCTCTCACTAGAGAATTTTTGTCCACCACAGCATTGCTAGAGGCATGCAACATTCTTCTGTTGCTTTGTTCAATTAACTTATAGGGCAAATGCTTCTATATTTGCAGATCTTTTTATCAATAATTTATGCCTGATATCTGAGGTATACATCAAAAAGTTTGCAAAAAATCAAATCATACTGTGAATAATCCAAATCTATTAGTACTAAGCAGACAAGAGTAGGATAGAGTAGAGAGAGAAAAACTGCATAGCACTTCTACTTCTACGGTATTATGATTGCTTGCAGACACTCCTTGCGACTTTCATTTTGATGAACAAGCTTTTAAAATTTTTTTAAGACTGTATTTGTACAGGCTATTCTAACAAGTTCTGATTGCTAACTTAAAACTTATTTCTTGTCTCTCAGAGAGAAAAGATACAATCACTTATACACAAACTGTACACCTTAATCTCTAATACAAAATATAATGAGACTGTGATGTTTCCTGTATTCCATGATGGAATATTTTCAACATGCCTAGGTTTTGGAGAAACTTGAAAATTGTGTTTTACTGCTGTGAGTGAAGCTTCACTTACTTTCACTGAGTGAAACCTGATTCAGATTCTTTATATTCAGTGCAGTTCACTTCAGTCACTTCCCAGTATAATAAATGGTTCTGGGGTTGTCTTTTTGACCTAGAGATCTGCTTTCACAAACTGGCCATGCTGTTATTGTTAAACAGCTTTGGCTTCTGTAACAGGATGGTCACCTCTAGACAGCCTTCTGGAAATATCACTGGTCTGTGCTAACTCCCAGCTGTGTTCAAAGCATGCTAGCTGGCAAAGGCCAAAGCCATGCCGACAATAATGGCAACAGTAAAGCAACATGGATCATCACAGGCCGGTGCTCATTCCCCCGTCGTGGCCTAATTTAGTTTATTAGCATAGACGTAGTCTCAGGCTCTGAGTTATGAAGACAATCTATAGTCCTTAGAAAGACAGGTCCTCTCAGTGGGCAATTCAGAGGTCTACTGTAAGGCTCTGATACCAAATCAAGAAGGAGATTGAACTAAATTAGCTTTAGGTGCATAAAGCTGGCTGTACACTGCTTCAGAACTTTTTTTTTTAAGCCAAAGATGTGTTAACATGATCAATTTCATGGCCTTGCTCAGGTTCATAGCTAGATATCAGAATAAAGTTTGTTTTTTTAAAAAAAATATAGAATAGGTTTTATCATTAAATTCCCTTTCCCTAACTTGGAAATGAATGAATGATTTTAGAGCCAGAGTAAACTGACCTGAACAACCCAAATAAGAAATGGAGTCTGGAAAGAGCAGGAAACACTCCCATCCTATGCCATGAAGACCAGAAAATGCTACAGCAATTATTTACCTGCATTAGCTGTTGCATGCGATTAATCTTTTCTTCCGCTAAACACAAAGAAATGGCCAGCAGATCTATATAGTCAAGATACTCTGATGTTTCTCTTCAAGATTGTCATCCATGCTTGTGTTCAAGATCTACCTCTCACTAGTTTCATGAGATGTTAATTTCCCTCTCGTCTGCTGCAATGTTCTGCAATCCCCATAGATGAATACTACTAGCGTCTAGGGAGGGGCCTGTAGGAATGGGTGTATTTAGCATGTGCACTTATGTGACATGCCTGTACCTATAGGATTAGATCTCAAGCAAGAGTTCTTTGCTCCAAGTCTTCTGCTGAGATCACTCCACACGCTTGACAATGTGCTTCCATTTCAATTACTAATTACACAGATTATCATCCATACAGCTCTCATTGTTTTCCATGGAAACGACTTCCAAACTACAAGGATTTGGTCTTATGGGTAATTACAGATAAATAATCCAAATCCTTCAAAATTATTTCATTTCTATTCTCTGCAAAACTATTCTCTGCAAAATCTTTTTTTTTGTTGTTGTTGATTTTTTAATGTTGATTAGCACTACCTAGCTATATTGTAATGACATGCTTTTTCTGGAAAGCTTCCCTAAGTGGAATGCTCCTTCCTCTCAGTTTTGAGCTCCTTAGATCCTTTTTCTGGTCTCATACAGAAAATGATGTGCTGGATTACAATTTTATCATAACGTTGGTATCAGGGACCTGAGGCCACTCCTGTCCTTCCCTGTCTCTGGCCCTCCAGGCCTCACCCAGCCCCCACCCTGGCCCCATCTCAGCCCAGCTTGGGGCTGTCACTTGTTGCCCCGTGATGCCACAGTGGTGCTGGCTCCAGCCCCACCACCAGCCATGGACCCCCAACCCCAGCCTTGTCCCTGGCCCCGTCCCCGTCCCCGTCCCCATCCCCATGGTGGTGCCCGATGCCCCCTGGGGCTGGAGCTGCCATGGCTGCCCCCAGGGCCCTGCTCCCTTGGCATGGGGGGATGGGCCCTGGTGGCCAGGCCCGGCCCTGCCCCACCAGCAGCCCCCACTATAACCCCCATTACCCTGGGTGTTTATAAGTACTCAGTTCTCCCAGTTATTACTGCAATAATGAGAAAATTAGCAAAGGAGCAGGAAAGTGTTTTTGTTATATTCTAGTAAAGGAAATAGTGAGACGGGGTGGAACTTGCCAAAAACTTGTTTCCTAAGAAGCTAACCTGCCAGAAGTGATAATTCTGTAGGTTTCAGTGAGAAATGAAGGCTTCCATAATTTTTAAAATTGAGACCTCTTCCTAGATATCAACATTTGGATGTGGGAGTTGATATTTAACTTTTTTCAGCTAGGGAAATATGTTTTATTGCTGGCCAAAGTTATAAAAGTTACATAGAAGCATGCATACTGGAAATTGTTAAAAAGGGACTATAAGAATGGCTTAGTATGAAAGCAAAAGATGGGACTTGTCTTCCCTAAGTTAATGTAGAGGGCAGGATTCAGATACAGTTCAAAACAAAGGCACCAAAGTTAGATGTCTGTAAAGATGTTAGATGCAGCCATCACTTTCCAGTGAACTGGGACTCTATTTCATTTCCCTCACATAAACATATAGGGTCATCTGAGATAGGATCTGAGTTAGGCTTTCTGCTTTTCCTCCAGCTGCTGCACCAGAAGCGTAATGGTTTTCCCATAGGTCATATATGCCAGCCATGAATACTGTCTTGGACAGTATAGTGCACTCAGCTCCTTGCCAATACCATTCGTATATGCAACTAAGCAAACAATGGGGCAGGTCTTAGTCAGTTAGAGATAAGCAGCTAGTGTCATTTGAGATGTTTAGGGTGTCTAAAATATCCACACAGGACTAGAGGATTCATGATTTATGAAAGACCTGAACTCTTCCAGGGTAGTTACTACACTCAGGATGTTGTTAGGGCAAAAGGGAACACACTTTGTGTGTAGAATCAAGAATTTATTGCTAACCTACTTGAAGTCTTAATAGCCTAAAAAAAATAAAGCAGTAGTTATTATTAGTCCAGTTACAATGATAGACAATTAGAAGACTGATCTTTCTAGTATCTGTCTAGTTCTGATCTTTGTAAGACAAACTTTCTAGTATCTACCCCCTTTTCTTTGGTGTTATGTAAACTCTTCTAATGTCCCCATGTGTCCTAAGGTCAGCAATTTCTCGTTCTTAAGAAATAGGAGGAAGAGGCTACAATGAACCATTAGGGTCCTAAGGTCTTCGCTGGAAAGAGCATGAAGTTGATGGTGACTCCTCGATCTGAAGTCCACTTGGGATTAATTTTATACATCCTTAGACAATCTGTTCTGCTACTCTTGCTTTTCTTATAGGCGCACAGGTTAGTTACTCAGTGACTACTTATTTTCATTAGACTTTTACCAAATGTGATTTAAAAATTTCCTTTGCAGAGTCAACATTAAACTATAGCAAAATAAGACATTAAGCTATAGGAAATCAGTGTTCAGCTATAGAGAATAGGTCATTGCAGAGTCAGTATTTAACTGCATGAAATAGCCTTCCTGCCCCTTTCCTGACCCTTATCAATTTTTGTGGCTGCAGCTAAAACAGAGCCAGGACCACTAAAGACAATTCCTGATAAAGCCTTTAGTTTGAGCTGTTAAAATAGTATGAACTCTGTTGCCTGCTGCTAAAATAACAACACTGTATCTACTGGGCTACACAGTAATTGGATGCCAGACAGACCTAAATGGAGAACACTTAAAAATGTCATCAAATATTATGTTTAGGCAGCTGAATCCTGCCTTTGAAGTCTACTTTAAGATAAGCTTAATCATTCTCCAGAATAATTTCTCTTGAACATACAGTAATCACATTTTTTAGCTTTATTTTCAATATTGCTCTCTGTTGAAACCTCAAAATCACTTTGTTATCAGGTTACCTCAGGTTTGAACTTGGTAAACCATTCAGCGGAAATGCTTTTCACAGATTTCTCTTGGGAAGACAGCTGAAAGGAGGGGAAGTAAACATACAAATAGGATCAGACTACTTCTGCATTTAAAAAAATAATGGTGGCAAGTTTATGCTTACCTAGTAAGCAGTCATTAATACAATCGCAAATAATGTTGACTGTCACACTAAAGTAATTGTAAAGACTCAGTTTGGTGCATTTGTATTGAGACACATATTTTGTCTTTTGATGTCTGTCACCCTATTAATTGTCTCACCTTTGTTCAAAGGTTCTGTGTAGGCATGTCATTATAATTAAAGTCCATATTGAATTAAGGTAATAAATGTGCCAAGCTTGACAAAGAAGTATTATTTCATTAATAAACTGCAAACATAGATAAGAGATTTTAACTACCCACTTGCTTTAGATGGAAGCTATGACAATTTGTAAGTTACATGTATTATACTACTACATATTAATCTAAAGTATATCAAACTGCCTTTATAGTGGATTATGACAATTCATAATAAAAATATAAAAACATGAAAGCTGATATTATAGAAGTAGGACTGTTATGACGGTAACTCCAGAGTTTATCCACATGCCTTACACAGGAGTTATGGTTTAGCTTTCTTTTATGTATATGGTCATAATCAAATGATAGATTAGTATATACTTTGCTTGCCAGTAAGGAGCTATTCTCTTGGTAATAGACCACCACAGTGTGATTTTTATACAAGGAACCTAGGCTACATCTTTAATCTGAATGCAAGCCCTCTTAATGATGCAATATTACTGTGAGTCTTAGTATGAAATGTCCTCAAATTTTGGTGCTTGCCAGTCTTATTTTGCCTGATTATCTGCACCAGCCTCTTCATTCTGGTGTGTCTGATCGGCAAAGAGGAATACATTCTGCTAATGGAAAACTTTGGACTCATTCTTCACAGTAATATTGATGTTTGCACTACTGTTCCTCCACCACTGCTGATGGAATAGTGTCTTAATTACTTAGGTTGCTAATCCCAGTAGGATCATATAGGTAAATTCCTAGAGATTTTCTCTCACTAATATGTTGTTTAATCACCTAATACTAAAGTACTATTTGGTTTCGATAAATGATACTGTGCCAGTATCTTGATAAGTTGCTACATTTTCTCCAGTGTGATACCTGTAAATGGTGTATGTCCTCCAGGGCCTTCCACAGATTAAGACAAAGTAAGAAACGATGCTAGTAATGTAGTTCTTTTAATATGTCAAATTTCTCTTTCATCATCAAAGTCTAATTTAAAAAAATGATTTTGTTAAATTGTTCTTTCAACACCACATCCATTTGTCCTTCTTAGCTGAACACTGGAGAAGAATAGGCAGTCTTAAAATGACACAGACCCATCACTTCTGTGTTAAATGATTTTTATAATAACCAACAGAGGAGATGGAAAAACTCCTATATGTTCTAATGTGTGATGGAGGATGTCATAAGCTCCTGGATGAGCCCAATGAATTGTCGAGCCTTTTTTTTTTTTTTTTTCTATTTCTATTTCTTCTTGTGTCAGACAATCTGAGTAGATTCTCTCTCTCTCCACACATCACTGTGTCTTCTCTTCCTGATCACTGCAGGGTACTGCAGGATGTTAGTCTGTCCAGGCAGTCTGATCCATAAGCCAAAATTAATAAAGGAGATAGGGCTAGTGCACAACTGGAATTCTGTCCCACCCTCCTCCAGACTGCTTTAGTGTGAGCATGCTCCTTGTCATGGTTTTGGCCCATGCCCAGTAAAAGTCTCTTAGACATGTGCTTGAGCATGGTCACAGGTGCCATGAGCCAAGGACTGCTCCTCATGAACAGTACAGAGGGAGCTACTCATTTTATGAGGAGAAGAGTTTGCTATACTTTCCAAACTGCTCTGTCTCAGAGTCAAAAGCCTGGTGCTAGTGTGCTTTATTTAATAGTTCAAACAAACAGAGCCGTAGACAAAGAGCCAATGAACTGCAATTGTTGATAGATACTGCAGCATTCAGAAAGATGTTTTATTTGTCAAATGAAAATATTATTTTCATTTCATAAAATACTAAAAGTTCTCACTAAGGATCTTTTATTTCTGCCCAGTGCTCATTTTCATCAAAAACATCTCTCTTCCATTTCTGAATGTATCCAGTGTGGACTTAATCTTGAAAATGTGCAGAAGTCCAATGGTAATTTTTAATTGGTGTGTATCTGTGTACTTTTGCAGAGCTTTAAGTTTTCAAAGGAGGATCATAGATGAGGGCCAAAAAGAGATGAATCTTAAGAATAGGTGGAAAGTTTCCAAAGTTGAAAATGTTTTTAAGGGGCGGGGAGAGGGGGGAAGTGTTGTACGAGTTCATGTCACTTCTACTCTTGAAGGTAAATACAGGGGAAAAAGAAAAAAGCTTAAACCCACTTGTGTACATCTTTGGCTAATCTGTTCTTTCTTAACTCATTTAGGTTTGGGATTTACCTCAAGTGAAGCCCCTCTCCAAAACACTAGCCTGCAAAATGGGAGAAGTTATATAAAGCATATCTCATTGACATAACGAAACCTGTATCAAATTATTCAAAATCAATGCAGATATGCAGTTTATTTTACTTATCACTGATGTATTCCTTGTTCAAAAATACCTACCTACAAATTTCTCCCCAAATGCCTGTCATTCAAACACCACTGTAATAAAACCAAAACATATGCCATGTTTTCATAAAGAAATGTTTTCCTAAAGTTGTGTATATGAGGAAACAGATTGAGAAAGAGTGTTAATGAATGATGACTAGGTTTTTAATAGGTGTTAAAGCTGTATATTACATTATTCTATAAGCAGATGGAATTTTTTAAAGGTTTTTATGCTGTACATCAGACACATGGTATCCATTTTCATTAAGCATTTTTTAAATTAAAATAACATATTTGTGTTTCATAGAGTGAATATGTTTGCCCCCTAAAATAACAGAAGTGAGAAGAATTTGGGTAACTATTGCCTGCATTCTAGTGCGGTACTGAGAGTTAAATTTCAAAGAGCATCAAAAACTCCATCTGGCCAACAGTCCCTTTTCTTAGTAAAACTCCAACATTTTGGGGGAGAAGTTAATTAATGTCAAAGGAGGAAACTCTAAGAATATATGAGAGCATAAATGTTTAAATCTTCTGTGGATGATTCCCTAAAACCCCACATTAAAGACCTTGAGTAAGTGTTAATAAAGAATATTGTCCTGAGACCAGCTCGAATCTTAAGCTCATTTACTTTTATAACTTATTTCTCCAGTTGTTGTTACGTTGTAAAATAACACTCTTCTCCAGGAAACAAAGCAAAACATTTTGATCATACTGTAATTTTGCTACTAAAAATAGTGGGCTTACTTACTGCATAATGAAACTTTAAGCATATGTTGTACACACACATTGCTGTATAACAACAAAAGAATTAGTTGTTCAGATATTCTGCTATTAAGTTTTGAGGCTATGTTAGTCTGTTTCTGATCCACTGAAATAAATGAATTGTTGAGAAATAAGATAATCCATGAACGTAAAAGTGGCAAAATCTATTCCCTTGAAGTATGCATCAAAGATGTTAATTTTAAAAGAAACTTCTACTTTCTGCTCAATTTTTTGTTATAGCTCACAAAGAGTGTAACTATTGTTAGAATAGTAAGGGAAAAGAAAATACGTAATCCAAAATATCTTAGAAAAATATGAAAAATGTAGAATTCAGTTCCAGACATCAATACTCATCTTAAAATACCATTTTCTAATATTTCATGTAATTATAATATTGGGCGGGGAGTTGTTCCTCTGTTCAGCTTTCATGTCTCTTACAGATTTCTTTTGTGATTATAGTTCTGACACTTAAGCTTAATTCCCTGTTTGGAAAATAGTGTTGATAATCCTCTACCTAGGAAAAGCAATGAAGACAATATATTTGCATATTACTTACTTCAGACATTGTCCCTTCAGTTTTGTTTGTATAGGAATCAGCTGAGAGGAGTGGCAAGTTTGAGTGAAGGCATTTTGCTTACATAAATAGTAATAATAATAATTATAAACATAAATTAGATACATTGTGATTACATTCAATTATATTGTATATATAAGTTACACCCGCACACGGAGCATACATACATATACGTAATGTACATATATGTGTGAGTATGTATATATGCATGAATGTGTGTATACTGAAAGTTAAATCCTCAAAGTCTGCATCCCAAGTACACTTGAGCTTTTCCAGTTAATAACTTTAACTAAGCCAAAAGTGGCCTCTATGTTGAATAAACAAAATGATATGCCTTTCCGTCAATTATCAATTTTTTTAAAGTATTCAAAACTAAATTTCTTTCCTGTTAATTGTTTTTCTCTCTTTTCTCTCCTTACCTTTCAGACCAAAGTTTTTAAGGTATCTCTCTTCCTTATTGGATCTTTCTTTTTCATTCCAACTTGTTCTCATTTTTTAGTATTGTTGCTCACAAAAAATCCCACTTCCTTTTCTTATTTAAAGCATTTACTGTGTTTTTAACTTTCCAGTAAACATTAAATATTCATAGAACGACCATTCCAGAAAGGCACAATAGTGATCTTCAGATATAAAAATAGGAGATAGGTCAGTACTGAGTTTAACAAAAATATTTATTTCTTATAGATCAAATGGAAATTAGTCATACAGTCATCTTACTGAAGACTCAAAAAGGACTTTTTCCAAGAAACAATCACATATAATTTTTCCACAGTGACTTTTTTTTTATTTGTAGTCGTAAACTAAAATCTTTGGATCTGATGTTGCAGTTTAAGGCCCAGATTCTGTTTGGATTAGTTAGTTGTTTGTTTATGGTAGTAATACAAATCGTAAGGACTCAAGAAAAATACAGGTAGACACAGCCATATATAGGACAAAAGAAGGAAAGTACCATCGGTGAGAGGATAGAAAGTAGTCTTGTTTTTAAAGTGGTCTAACCCCAGTTAAAATTTCTATAGGCAACATGGCTAAGGATGAGATTTGAAAGAGTAGGATGAGATTGCTTTTGGGATGCCGAGCATAATCATGTAGTCATAGATTCATGTAGGTTGGAAGGGACCTCCAGAGGTTGTCCAGTCTAACGTCCTGCTCAAAGCAGGTCCAGTCAGAGCAGGTTGCTCAGGGCTGTGCCCAGTCAAACTCTGAGTATCACCAAAGAAAGAAATTTTGCAGTTTCTCTGAGCAACTTGTTCCAGTGTTTGACTACCCTCATGATTTTTTTTTCTTCTGTAGAGTTAGAATTTTGTGTGTTCCAGCTTGTGTCCCCTGGCTCTCATCTTTCCACTGGCTCAATCTTGCCTCTTCCCTATCATAAGATAGCAATGAGATTCCCTCTGAATCTGTTAGATCTTTTTGTCCTGAGATAATGCTTCATTAAAAGATACATGCTTTGTCTTTCAGCACAAATTATCCTTTCACTTCTTAATATTTTAAATGATAAACATCCAAGAGCAAATCAGTCCATGCATTAAAATTTAGAACCTCATGCTTTAGTACTGTGTAGTAATTTTGTTTCAGTATTATGGAATGATTTAGATGGTCATCTAGAAGGGAAATATACAAAGAAAGGGCCTGATCTAGTAGTTCATGCACAGGCAAAATTTCTGTTAATCTCAAGTAGGTTTCTCAGATTTCTAGGAATACAGGGTCTGCTTCTTTCAATGCACCCTTCATAAACACTTTTTGCTGTAGATAGAACAATAGCAAATCCTTGAATCCACATCTCACTCTAAATTTTCGAGTGCCTGTGATGATATCCAAATTTTACAGTCATGATGCAGCTCCCATTGTTTTATACAGTGACTCCTTACAAGCAGTAATACCAACCCAACACTTGGAGTAATAAGTATAAGAACCTGGTCCGTAACCAGCAGTAATTTCTGCCAAGATCTCCTTTACCTTAATGGACAGAAATCATGTGACGTAGCAATAATATTATCTGGTATGTGTATTTCTTCAAACTCAAGAGTGTAGGTTTTATGCTCATGTGTCTAAATGTTTCAGATCATTGTACATGACTTAAATCAACATAAAGCCAACCATTATAGAAACAAAAAAGTATCGTTAATTTCAGCAGAAACTGCATTTAGTCACTAATAACTCTGCTAGCTTCTTGTTTTTCAATACTACTCTATTCCAGATCTTTTCTCATTAATTTTGCCTCTCAGAGGAAAAATCTCCAATATTTTTGGATTCATGTTTGCTTTTAAGTCCTCAAAAAGCAGGATTTTAGAGGCTTTCTTCGCTTGTTTTTATCCAAAGATTTCAACAAACAAAATACTGCATTTAACTGAAGTCCAATTACTACTAAAACAAACCAAGCTAAAAAGCAGCTTGACAAAAATTTTCCAATAGCCCTACTTGGAACACAGTTGCACGTAGTTGTGCTGGACTTGGCATTTTTTCTTTACAGTACTCCAGCTTTTTTCTTGCAGTAATTTTAATATTTACTATTAGCTCTTCAGACAGGAGTTAGTTCCAGTCCAAACATTCTTATCCCAACCACTCTGGAAATAGTTAATAATGGAAATAGTTAATAAAAATGTGAGTGAATAAACCACAAATCAGAAAGAGCACTGTGTTTTGAAACATTAAGTAGCTGGCTATTTAAATGTGGCTATCAAATAGTTGCGGGAATTCTTGAAATGTGACCCATATATCCGCTAAAAACTTCATGCATAAAATCTTAATGGCAGGAGGCAAAGTCTGGATATTTTGTGAAGAGAAATAAGGGCCTTATCCTAACAGTATATTCATTTTTAACAGTTCACCCCTACCATCAATATTTTTCAGAAAACAAGTTGCTAAACATACAACTATAAAACACAAGCCTGTACGCGATTAGATTAAAATCTTCAAAGGTACCCAGCACTGCATTACCTTTCAGAAGGAATAGGTCAACATGTTTGAAAATTTACCCCTTTAGCTTAGCAGAGTTCTTCTCATGAGAGTAGCCCTATTGACTACTCTCATGAGTTAGGTCATGTATCTGCAGGATATACAAGTAAGAAAGCAAGCTGTAATGAGTAGTGTTGTTCAACTTAACAGCCTATGAGCATATGTCAGTTTGAGGCTTACAAATCAAATTCTTTGGGAATAACGTAGTGTGAAAATAATTTGTTTCAGACTTTCAATAAAACTTTGAAAACTCCCCCCGCTACAACCCTGACCTGTAAGTTTATTTAACCGTATAATTTATAAACCTTTATTTAAAAAATAAATTTGGGCATATGTACCTATTGTTTTGGAAGTAATCAAACACAGTTGTATTAAGACATTTATTAACCTTGTAAAAGTTGTTGTATCAATCTAATTAATTAATCTTACTTGCAAACAAAGACTTTGTGTTATCAACAATAACTAATGGTGTATACCTCTGTTAGCACATTCAAGATACAGCCACATAAATCTTAAGGAGAAGTTAATAAAGAGGGCTGTCACTTTAAAATGCATTAATGAGCTGATTTCTTTGTGAATACTTAAGAACCAAAATGTGCAGAATGTGATAGTGCCAAGAATGCTTTCCTTTCTTTCCTTTCTCTCGTTTCTCCATGCTAATGATATATAAACTGCAATGAGCCTCTTCACTCACATGAGGGATAAAGTCCCTGTAGCTTCTAGGAGAGTTTATTAGTGAACCCTGCAGCCAAACAAATGACACTAATTCCAGAATCATTCAGACATGTCACTTACTGCAACGGCAGCTTTGTGGCCACTGCTACCATGGGACTTTTAGTTACCCTTGTGTTAATATCAGGGGAATAAGAAGGCCTAAAGAGTTAAAAGTGTTAGGGTATGCTGGTCACCCTGAAGGATGAAATGCTGCTCATGTTTTCAGTATAGACACATCAGCCTATTTAGTCACATGACAGCTGCTCATCATTGACATTGTTTTAACTTATACAAAAAAGAGAGGGGAAAGAAAATATATAGCTAAAACATTGAGATGGTGTTAAATGGAGGTTTTACTTCAACAGTCACTGTAACTGCCAGTCCTTCAAGATATACACTGTTCATTTTATTTTTTAAAAGAGAATAAAAAATTGTTTCACAGTCATTCAGATGCCATTAAAAATCATTAAACATGTTCTTTTCAGAGAAAAGACAATGAGTTGAAATGGACAGGTCCTCATTTTATTTTCCATGTTGTTAAGATCAACTCTTATTTCCTTGAAAATAAGAGAATCACATGAAAAGAGAGAAAAGAGTACAGCAAATCTAAAAACAATGCAGCCGACCCTTACAACTTTGTTGCTAGAAAATGGCAGTCTAAAACAGAAAGACACAAACTTTTTAGCATTTCTTCTAAGTCCATTTTGCATTGTCGTACCGGTAAGGCTATAAATATGTATATGTCCTTTTAGCTTCTCCTGCAGTCATAGCCGTGGAATAGATATGAGTAATACGCTGTCTTGATCAACTGAGGCAGATTTTATTTTAGAAGGCAAAAACAATATTGGCAAGAGGAAAAAAAAGTGCTAATTTAGGACACAACACAGAGGAAGCTGAGACCATAATGCACATTTCTCATATCAAATAAGGCTGGAAAAGACATCAATTAATGTACCAAGGCAACAAAAACCTGGAGACATCACTACATCTGCCAAAATCCTTGGCAAGCCTCACCCCTTTCTGCCCCTCCATTTCGCCCATATCATTAATAAAGGGTTTAAAGTGAGAAAATATCTCTTTTCTCATTACTTTCTAGAATCATTTATTACTTCAGCAATTGTCACCTATTATCTTTTTTCTTATTCTATTCTGGCTAGAAAGCTAGCCAGACACAGTGTTAACACAGTTCCTGGGATTTATCAGTAGCCAATTTGATTTGATAGGAGTTTTGCCATCTTTCATTTTTGTTAGCCTTATGACCCATGTGATATATCAAGCTGATCTGAATTATTGTACTGCGGACACTTCATTTTGCACAACAGCTATTCTCTGGTCTTTATTACCAGACAGGCTAACCACTGTTTAGGGATGCATTCCTTTTCAAATCTTTTCATTTTACTATAAGGAATAAGAAATGATGAAGAACCATTGCTTAGATATTTTAACTTCCCTACAGCATGAAAAATATCTTACTTCCTCTATCAGTATAATACACTGTAGGCATAAAGTAATGATAAAAAGTAATCACTGAGTCTCTGTAACACATTATGATGTCTTGCTATTCATGGGTAGAGCTAATGAATTCCACTAAGGTGAGTAACACCTCTTCTTTGACTAAGTAGTTTCTCTTTTATTTTCTAGTTCACTGCCCTGCACCATAAATTCTCCAAATATGCTGTTATTGCATTCTCCTCCCTTTCTCTTTTTCATACTGATTATGAAATGCTACACTACTTCCCCTACATCATATGGCTCATTAATCTGATACATGGGTGGCAAGCCAGGATAAAGATTTAAAAGTGCTGTTGCTTTAAGGGAATGGGCATGTAGGTGAAAAAAATCACAGGTAGCAACATACATTTTTTCCCTTTCTGACAAAAATCCTCATGGAACTGGTTGATAGGAATTTAATAGAATTGGAAATTGAGATTTTAATCCATGACCCATTGAAATCAATGGGGATCTTCTGGTTGAAGTCCATGGATCAAAACTTCTTTCAGCCAGCTTGTGGAGCAAATTGTTTTTAGAGAGATAAGGGGATAGAAATACCCATACAACTGAACGCTTTCAAACAGCGTGATACTACTAACTTCTTACAGAGGACTTGCCAGTTTGGTTAGTCTGTTTCCAAAACCCTTACTAGTTTCCTTTTCCCTGTAGCTAGAAACCCATTTCAGAATTAGTGACTGGCCCCTCCTTTATTCATACATAGAACACTGAACAAAAATGTCTATATTTTTCATATTCACCTAGTTGCAGGCGCTGGGGGAACCTCCTAGTCTCTTCCTCTTTGCTGTTCATCTGCTGCCTCAGGTAGCTAGGAATTTTTCTGTAGACCATGGGCAAATAACCATTTTTGTATGGAAGATGAACAGCAGTGGTGGTCCTCACGTTAATATGCATCTTAGTGTTAGGCAGTGATAATACACACATAAAACAGTACGTGTCCAAAAGCTATTGCAAATGAAGTCATGGAAGTCCTACAATCCAGGGAGACTACAATTTTTTCTGATGAGGAAATATTTCCTTTGGGGAATATGAGTGTATTTTTATTCTTTGACTTTATAGCACATCCTGAAAGCTGCAGCTCTAATAATAAAGAAAGACATACATGGCAGAATCTGTGGAATATATGGGTGGTAACTTTTCTTAGCTGTTTTCACTCCATTAGTTATTCAAGGATCATTTTATTAACATAAACTGTGTCTTCAATCTGCAGAGTGTCATGCTAGCAGGTTTACCTAATGGATTTTTTATAGTCATTTAAATGCTTTGAATGCCAAACTGTTGCAGGAAATTGGGGAGACACTTGAAAAATGTTTGAGATTAAAAAAAAAGAAGACGACGATGACAGCTCAACAGAAATTTATATGATGATTATCTAATGGCCGGATCCTACAGCTGCTGGATTTCTCTATTTCTTTTTGAAAGAGGAAGAGCATCATTCAGTTCTTTTTGGGCTGGCATCTATAGGGAAGGAAAGTTACAGAATTTGCTTGGGACCATGTCAAGAGTTTTCCAAAGTAAGGATGGGATAAATGCGTTCAGAAAGGTATCAGGAACAGATGAGGGAAACTGTCCAGGGTGGAAACAACTCAAATGAAATCAAAGAGAGAATGTCAATTGATAGAACAGTTTAATCTAGGGACAGCAGCACAATCCTGTCCAAAGACACTTTATTTGTACTTTATTCTAGTTCATCCTTCCAGTTCTAACTTAATCAGAAAACAAAAACAAGATAACCTCCAAGTTGTCTCTCTCTAGGGTGGTTTGTGAAATTTTTGTTTGTAAAAATGCATTCAGAGAAAAAGCTAACTGCAACAGTTTTCATACATGAAGTTTTTCAATAGGCTGCCAAAAATGTTATCTATTACTTATTAGCACAGGTTTTCTTGCATATAGCAAACAAATGTAGCATTTCAGAAACAGGTTTGCTTGTTTTTAAAATAGGTCTCTTACAATACACCTTAAACATTCTCTATATCACCATTCTTGATATCAGTCATATGTCCCATCCAGAACTTGAGAATGGAGAGATTTTATTCCAGATCCGATCAGTATTACCCATGACATTTTCAAGGAAAGCTTCAGCACTCTTACTATAAGATGACAGCAAGGACTCACTGAACTGTCCAGCACTTTGGCCAGTCAAGGACAGCATGTCAAATAATCACTGGTTTCCAACAAAGATGTGGCATTAGACTTAAAAAAAAAACAAAAACAAAAAAAAAACCTCTGTATTTTGTGAAAGTATTGTGTAGCCCAGAATTTTTACTATCATATTTTGAGCTGCATAATTTTGGTTTTTTTTCTCTGTAAAAGGCTGTGCAAGGCAACAAATATCATACAGAAGAATCTTCTCAAGATATATAGAAATTATCTGTGCAAAAAAGCACATCTGTAACCAGCAGTGTTTTCTGACACTCAATTTTTGTGGTTTGTATATCACAACTACTTTGAAGTTCATTACAAATGTCCATTTTTATTTTTTTTCATGTTGCCCATGTTCTCATCTGATGTCTGTTTTAAAAAAGGGGTGAAAAGAGTACATCAAATTGAATAGTCTTACAGTAGATTTAAAAATAGTGTAGGTTTTTGGGAAAGCATGATTGTTATTGACTCTGGCTTCAGAGAAAAGCCTTTGTATAAACTGTCCCCCAAAAAATGATAGAGAGCGTTTGCCATACTTGTGGCGAAAATCTCACATTAGAGAGGTACTCTAACACAAATATAACTCTCACTATCCATTGGACCTTTTCTACTGCAAGAGTAAGCTTTTTTAATTTTAATCTAAATGTCAATCCTCTACATTTGTCAAACTATCTGATTTGATCTAATATAACTTGTACCCTGTAATGCACAATTAATGTTATAGAGAGTGCAGCATTATCATAATCTATCATTTAGCGAAGGTATACATGGCTTTGCCATGTTCATCCATGAAGAGTAGGGGATATTTCTCTTTCTAGTCTCAGTATTTATAAATCAAAATTAATGTTAAATGATCACATTAATAATAAACCTTTAAAAAATAAAATTGGCTCAAATACAGTCATATAAGATAATGGAAAAGAAGTAAATTGCATAAACTACTCTATTTCAAGTAGGAATATGCATCCTTTTCATAGAACAAGAATAATTCCTGTTACTTATCACCTTTTTTGTTACTTTTCATTTTGGGTATTAGTGAGTCACAAGTGGAAAAAAAATGACAATAGGAAAGTCCCCAGATAACTCTATGATGTCATAAGTTATAAGAAGACATCATCTTTGGTAAAAAGTTTATGTCAGCAGGTAATGGAAAAAAATATGTTCAGATAAGGATGATTTCAGGCAAATTCTGAAAATATATATATTTTTTTGATTCATTTAATCTACAAGAGATCATTTCCTAGTCATATTTTCTCAAATTCTCTCAGCTGAGAAAGTTTTGTCTCTGGCTCACATATGATTTTGAAAGACTTGGTTATATAATAGGATATACTGGCAAGGATGTGTACTTTCCAGAAGGGTTAGATGAATGATTGAATAATAAAGCTCAATAAAGTCAGAATTCATAGTTAATAAAATAAGTAAAATAAGACAGCTGCAATAAGATGATAGCCTAAACACAGATCCGTAGTATGATTTGAGATGCCACAGGGTATTGCACCTGACACTTAGCTTCAACTGTAAAATGGTACGAGTTCTGCATCAAGCTGCCTGCCCCATGTCTTACCTCCTCTAGTGTCTTTAAAACGTTACTAGTTTCCTATATATTTTCCTACTTTGCCTATTTTGGCAACCTAACCCAAAGGCTGGAATTCAGCTCCACCTACAGGAAGGCATCTACATGTAAATAACCAGAGGCTCACTAAAAGTCAAAGTTCACTTTGTAATCAACAGAGACCTAATCAATATAGCCAATGAAGGAAGGATAATGATTAAATGATTAAAGTGATAAAGGATAGTGATTAAAGTAGGAAATAGTGGTACAAATTCATGGACTAAATCTGTCATTGACTACAGTTGGATTTTAGACAACTAGTGCAGGTGCAGTCACTAAAAGGTAGGCACAAGCATTTACGCATGCTCTTAATGTTGCAGCTGAATATACGCGTATACATGTACCAGTGAATTAGAGATCACTGTGATGGGACCATTTAGAAGACTGGAAAATCAGGCTAGTTTTAAACTCTAAAACAAACACTAAATTAATTATTTAACAACCTACTTATTTTCCAATTATTTATTTTTATTATTTATTTACTATTTTTATTTATTTATTTATTTATTGTTATTTAGCAACCTACTTCTTGCTAATGGTTAGTTCTTACCTAATATAATCATAACCACAATAAACAACTGCTAGTTTCTGACATAATACTCTATCTCAGTTGCAAGTATACCATATCAAAGAGCTGATGATGTGGTATAGTTGGCACTGATGGCTATGGCCCTTGATGGTATTTAGTTGCAGAGGTGATCAGGCTTAAGAGCTCTTTTATGAGAGAACTTTGAACTAAAGAAGATTTGTCCTCTTCTCTGATTTTCCTCACTTATGCCTGATGTTTTTACACTGTTATCTCCTTCCGAATAAGAGCAGGTTTCGTCTATTCCTGACACTGCCTCTTGGTTTTGGTTTTGCCAGTCATCCTTCTGCATACTTCATTCTGCATGATGCCCTGCCTGTTTGCAGACCAGTGTCCTTATCTTATATGTTGTCTGACAACTTTTTGTGATGTGGGGGTCTCCTACATGCACCTATGTGTGTGTCTTTGCCCCTTTGGAGGTCACACGGCTCACAAAATAACACAATACAGTATGCTTATATCTTGTGCCTGGGTATGCCATCACAGTCTTGCAAAATACTTCTATACTGCTGTTAGTTACATTATTTATATTTAGGTTCAAGGCTAACTAAGAATAATTATATCCTTATCAGTACATTTTTAATTTCTAGGTATCACAAGCCTCTGTTTTGGCTACATTAACACAAATCCTGACCTCACTATTAATGCTAAGTATGGAACAATTTTATATAAATTGTGGATTCTCCAATGATAATCAAGCTTTCCTTTTTTGAATGGGATCTATTTCATGGAAATATTATGACTTGGATTATACAGAAAAGCAGATTAGATTATTACAAACAAGCTCTACTAGCACTGTCGGTTATTAGTCTATGGAAGCCTATCAGGATACAGAATTTCTCAGTTTCAGTTATATCTACAGAATTGTACTGTGGTCAGAGAGAAAAAGAAGAATATTCAACAGAATGAGTGTTTGGATGGAAGACACTTAAACACTGCAGAATATTGGTTGTGAAGTGGTCGTCTCTTTTTTTGGAATTGTACTGAACTAACATCCCAGCGGAAAGCAGAGGTGCCTTCTGCTTCTTGAAATGATGCCTATACACTGTGATGAGAAGACTGTGGTCTTTAAAAATTTCACACTATTTAATTCAAGAGTAACATTTAGATCCTAGTCTTCAGCTATATTCTGGTGTATTTTGGTTCTGGTTTCCTCTCTAAATTGCTATGCAGTGTTGGTAGAAATCCTTAAAAAATTGTCATTAGGTGGATAGAATATCTATTTTAAGGAAAGGTTTCCTGTCCAATTGAAATTCTTTGGAGAAAGCAAAATATTATCTTTCAGCCTTATCTGCCTTTGAGAATATCACCAAAGTGGTCTGTGAACTTATGTACTTCTATGCATGCTGCCTGAGGCAGTAAGCAGATAAGAGCAGATCAGATTACTCTCTCTCTATGGTTGAGTGAAGTTGTTGCAGATCAATATTATAATGAAGTATTATACATGCATTCATCTTTTCCTCCAAGAAGCCATAACTGGAATGATTAAACCTGGAGTGTATTAAGCATACCTGATAAAGAAGTCTGTAGAAAGTTGCTTCTTAGTGGATATGTGCCTCTAAGAACTAAAATGCAGGAAATGAACTATTTCAAAGCAATATCATTTCAGTGAGACCTTTCTCTTTAATATCTCAAATATGTTAAGCATTTTGAAAGGGAAAATACTATTAGTTGTTCACGGAATGCCCTTCAAGGCTCACTAGTGCATAACAGAAAGAGAAAAATGGAAAAGATTTATGCAAACCTACTGAAAAGATATGAATGTCTATGCACTAATGAATATGTAACCATAGGGAAAAAAATAGAACTTTCTTTGATCCCTCAGCAGTGGAATAATACAGAAGTGGTCATCACTACAGCAAAGAGGCACTTTATATATTCACAAGTCACTATTCCCACACCAGCAACAGGGAACAGATCCACAGCTGAGCTGTGAAAAGGTTCATGCAGCTGGAATCATGTTGCAAGCTATGCTCCATACCCATTAATAGTAATAGAAGGGGAAATATTGCAGGTCTGTTAAACCCTTGGTAATTCTAGTCTGATATCCTATCCACCCTGCAGTTTACTTCAGGAATTATTTTTATGTAGGTCTTTATGTGAGAGTTTTTTTAAAAAGTTTTATAAATTATATATAATTGAGAACACTCTTCTGTCAGTGACCTACATCAAACATGTCAGTTAGTCACAATGTGTTAGAATAAGCCTGGAAATTATATTTTGCTGCTCTGTAACTGAGCTCTCCCCCACTATCACAGCCTTTTTTTCTTTCATGGAATATGTTTTGCACAGAATTAGCTTCTATGGCTAAAGCTGAGCTCATGATGACTTTGTGATATGTTGCCTTTTTTCAAGTCATGGGAGTATGATTTCTCCTATTTGAAAACATGGTTGTGTTTGTTCCTGTTTGAGGAAGATTGTGCTCCAAGAGATACATAACCATGGAGAGGAAAAAAAAGAGCTAAGAAGTCTCCTTCCTCAGCTCCTCCACAAAATCTATTGGTGCATGTTATGTTAATGAAGCCTAATTCAGAATTTCAGTGCAGTGGGTATTTAGAAAGCTATACTTATGTTTTTTCTTTTAAACAACAAAACATGATGTCCTAAATTCCTGTTCTACTTTGGCTTGTGGAAAGATTATTTCAACACATGCTAATAAGCAGAGAAAATTCAGGTTATTGCCTGCTTTCTATCTGAGTTATAGAAACAGTGTATTTACATGCATTCACTTGTCTTCATACAGGTGTTTCCAAAATGAAATACATTTACTTGCCTTTCATACAGGTGTGTATGGGAAAGTGCGGAAGAATGTCGAGGAGATAGACGATGGAAGCTAGCCAGACCGTTCTGTGGGAAAAGGAACATCAACAGGGCATGCTGACCCATAGTCACGTAGCTGAGCCTGTGCCAGGGTGGCGCTGCACCTGGGCTTTGAATCGAGAACAATGAGCTCAATATGCTTACTGCGCATGTGTATGGTACATAAAAACTTCATCTAGTGCCCCTCCCCCCCCCCCCCCCCCGGTGTTCCTCACCCTGGACCGACACTCAGCGGTGCCAGGGATCCCCCGCTCCATTATTGCCTCGACTGGGAAAACACCGGGAACCCCCGTTCAGACGCAGAGGTAATAAATGCTCCATATCGACCATCGTATGCCTTGTGTTTGTGTATCCGTCCCTGCTGGGAGTCCAGGTGGTGCCCCCGCCTCACCCTTACACTTCACGTAGTCGGCAGAATACACAAACGACAATGCCGTGGCTGAGGAGAGCGAAGGGGGAAGGCGAGAGTCTAGAAGGGACTGCTCGCCTGCGGCTGCCAGGATGGCCCCAGACTGAGCCATGGGGGCCGGCAGCTGCATTGCTTGCCACGTTGGCAGTCCCCGAGGACTGGACAGAGTTAGCACAGGGGGAAAGTGTTATCCCAAAGGTGGCTGAATCCGCTTTACAGGTTATGCCCTTCCGTGCCGCTTTGGAAGCAACTCGGAAGCTGGCCGGACGATTAGGGTGGGCACTGTTGACAGGCATTCGAGCCTTAGATAACAAGGTATCATCTTTGAAGCAACGAGTAAAGGATCTGGAGAAGGAGAGTGGAGATTTACGTGATGCGAAGGCGGTAGCACAGGAGTTGATTATGACCCAAACTGGAAAGAGTCAGGAATTAACCCATACGGTACAGCGATTAGCTTTGCGGATGGCTAATAGGCAACATGGGCATTATGGGAAGGTGCCTGCTACTGTTTCTCAGGTGTGGGCGATAATAACTCGACCCTCCTGGGACTCAGAGGAGCAGGATGGCAATATTTGGAGTACCTCTTCTGATTCAGAAATTGAGTCTGATATCGAGTAAGAACCGCCAACGCTCAGGTGCGGCCACTTGTTCAGATGTGGAGGGAGTGACAGATAGATAGGGATACCATAGAGCAGACAAGGACTTACACACCAAAGGAGTTACGTGAGTTTTTGACCATATTCCAGCAGCAACTGGGGGAGTTATTACTAGTGTGGATGGTGAGAGCCTGGGATAATGGGGCTGGATCATTAACTTTGTTAAAGGAGGAGATGAATTTAATGAACCTGTTGCCCACAGACACTCAAGTGCAGTATTATCTCTCCCAGCTTATGTCTGCGCAAGATAGCTCTGGTAACCCTGTAGTTGCTCCTTCACTGTATCAATGGTTGTGCGCTGCTGTGGTGGGTGCTTACCCGTCCACTGGTGAGTTAGCCGCTACAGTGGGGGCTTTGGTAAACAATGCAAGGAATTTTGTTTGCACTTGTTGGTCAACCGGATACTAGGCAAGTGAGAGCAGTTCAGAATTCCAAGGTGAGAAGATTGGCAGGGACTACTAAATTGAATGGAAAGCTAACGAGGTGACAGATGTGGACTGATTTGCTGCAGGTAGGGGTATTACATGATGAGATAAATGGTCTTTCTACTGCTGACTTATTTAAGCAACGGTTACCTGCTAATCAGCAATATCAGACACAGCCTACCACCCCACCTGCACCCAGTGCTCCCTGGAAGCTGCCTGCTAAGAAACAACGAAGGGAAGGCGGGTCCCCCAAAATCCGAGCGTCGGTTGCAGCATATCATCCAGAGGACCGACGCCCATATGTACCCCTGTGAATTAGGTGGTGCTCGGGAGGGGAAGTAGCTGTGCTTGCTTTAGTAGATACAGGAGCGGAGGTTACAGTGTTGCATAGTGCTGTAAACCCTGAGAAGGTATAGGGGCCGGACGTCAGTGTGCAATTCTTAGGGATAGTCTGGAGGCGGCAGACGAAAGCTATCCGTGAGACAGTGCACAATACGATTCAACAATACCCTGTTGCCACTACTGTAAAACAACTACAAGCTTTTGGGGGCCTTTTGGGGTTCTGGCGGACCTTTATACCCCACATGCAACCTTGTTAGGGGAAGTACGTTTTGAGCAAATGCCTCTATCATCTGAGCCAGAGGGGCTCCCCCATCCCCCACTCCCCCAATAGACCCATTACCTGTCCAAGAGGCCCCTCCTTTTGAGACGTTATCTCCTGAGTGAGTACAAGCCAAACTGACCCTAGCAATCCCTGCTCGGATATGTGTAATGGAAGGGGGATTGCCCCCTGTGTACTCGCCTCTGGGAAGGTAGAATTCTATACATCTGAGCAACTTATGATTATTGAATGAAGAGTTATAAGCTTACATTTAAGACTTGGCTGCCCTTCACAGTGTGTATGGCTGATTACACCTTTGATACCTGTTAAAATAGCCCCACTCTTCTTGACCTCTTCTCAAGATTTATCTTTCCAGGTATCCATATCCACGCCAGTGAATGTCTCACAGGGAGCACCAATACTGCAAGGAATTCTGATCCACAGTGCTGGAGTGCCTCAAGTTCAGCAAACACCCTCAATACACTCTTTAGCCAGTGTGTGGGTACTAACTCCTCAAAAGAAAAAAAAGCCTGGCACTATTTTAGCAGATGGTCCAGGAGCCACTGCTCTTGTTCTTCCTGATGGCGATTCCATGCATTTCTATCTTCCCATCAACAGGTTATCA
The DNA here is from genome assembly GCF_036370855.1 of Dromaius novaehollandiae. Classification (NCBI taxonomy): domain Eukaryota; kingdom Metazoa; phylum Chordata; class Aves; order Casuariiformes; family Dromaiidae; genus Dromaius; species Dromaius novaehollandiae. The sequence continues at coordinate 47,691,192 of NC_088100.1, read as the reverse complement.
CGCCGGCATCTGTAAGTTGCCATTGGAATGTTGCCTCTTGTGATCACAACAGATGCCCTTGATCTACAAGACCATCCAGCTTCCCATGTAAATACATGGATTTGGCTTGCACAAAAATCAGCTAACCTCTCTACTTTCTGTATTGCAGATGGACGGACGATCAGTGGATGATGTCTTAACTCCATGTTACATAGGTGTACCGGCTCCACTCGCGGTATTGCAGAGTTATACTTTAGAAAAAAAAAAAAGAAATTTCTGTTACTCCCATGAATTTATACAATTTGAGTATTGTTTCCCAAAAGCTGACACCTTGGGCTTACTCTTTTCATATAGCTAACATAGCTAAAGCAGATACTTGCTTTCGCTTTGTAAATGCTGCCTCCGCTCTGCAGAATGTAACTGATATGCATTTAATTTGTAATGACACTATGGATATTACCTATGTGTCTGCTCACCTTATACTACCATTAGGATGGTTCCTTCTGTGTGGCACTACAGCATATACATATGTGCCAGCCGACGCCACAGGTGGCCTATGCACTGTAGGTTATGCTACTTTAAGCATTCCTCCCTTTATGATGGAGTGGTGGAGGACCCCGTAGCATATCCTAAGATGCCACTTGTAATGGCCATATAAGGTTATTTTCTCATGCAGAAGCTCTAGGCCTATTGTGGAGTCTAGCTGGGATCCCGGGGGTGGTGGCACATGATTGTAAACAGTTAGAGCATGTTACCTGTGCTTTGGCTCAAAGCTTAAATTGGACATCTAGAGCTATTGCCTCTTCAAATAGGGAACTGGGAGCAGTGTAGCAAGGAACACTGCAAAACCACCTAGGGATCGACTGCCTCCTACTGTGAAATAACCACAGACATCATGACTTCGCCAAGATGTGCTGCTTCAACATCACCAATGAATCGGCATCTATTGAGAATATCAGCCACCTCATACAGGGAGGACTCTTGTTTATATCTTGCTTTGTATTATATTATGTTTTGATTTCATTACTTCATAAACTCCCTTGCCATCATACCCCATGCCCTTCTGAGGATTGGGAGGGCCTGTAACTAGCTTTCCATCGTGGGGGTGGAGTGTATGGGAAAGTGCGGAAGAATGTCAAGGAGATAGACGATGGAAGCTAGCCAGACCGTTCTGTGGGAAAAGGAACATCAACAGGGCATGCTGACCCATAGTCACGTAGCTGAGCCTGTGCCGGGGTGGCGCTGCACCTGGGCTTTGAATCAGGAATAACAATGAGCTCAACATGCTTACTGCGCATGTGTATGGTACATAAAAACTTCATCTAGTGCCCCCCCCCCCCCGGTGTTCCTCACCCTGGACTGATGCTCAGCGGTGCCAGGGATCCCCCGCTTCATTATTGCCTCGATTGGGAAAACACCAGGGAACCCCCGTTCAGACGCAGAGGTAATAAATATCGACCATCGTATGCCTTGTGTTTGTGTATCCGTCCCTGCTGGGAGTCCAGGTGGTGCCCCTGCCTCACCCTTACAAGGTGTTTTCATAATGAAAATAATTTGCGCAAAATGTGCATAGAAATTGAATACTTCATGTATCTGAAGAAGTCATGAAATGACTATGAGAATTCTAATTGCATTAATATGCTCATGTTTTGCTATGTGGTGACATTTTGTTATTCAAACGGTTTTCTTATGACATCTAACAAAGTTTTCCTGGAAAAAGTTTTTCTTAGATGTTAGTGTGATGACGTTTATTGCAAATCTTTTTTATCCTTTTCTGAATGAGTGTTTTTTTATCTGAAAGGGAAAAAAAACTTCTAGCTAGTCAGTTGCCTGAAGAAAGATATTGAAAAGAATTTGTGAAAAACAGATCTTAAAATATTAGGTTTTCCTAATTAAAGCAGCATGCTAACATTTCTAAGTCTGGTGGCAAAAGCCATCCTCCCATCCATAAGATTCCAAATAACAGAGCAATAGCACAACAGAAAATTTGCCACAACATAGTCTGATCTACTCCAAATAAACCACATAATATCATAGGGGAAAACCTTGCTGCAGATCTTACATATTAAAAAAAGAAAAAAATGGTCAAAATATATTTAAGGAGTCTGTTCCCTGATGTATACTTCTTCAGAACATGAACCTGGTAAAGGGTGCAAAAAACAAACTTGATTTTTATCAGTAGCTTTTCTAATTTAGTATAACTCTTGCCAAAGGCAGAAGTAGGGACTCACCATCCATTTTCCATGTATAGAACAGAGTCTTCACAGTCATTTCATTTGTCATATGTTTTCCACAGTGTAAACAGAAGAAGCTAATCATTTGAATTAATTGATCAGCCACTGTTAATACTGGAAACCCAACTGGTGAAACTGTGTGGATAAGTTTAAGGTATAATACCTTATATAACATAATATATATAGCTTAGAATGAGGAATTTTTAGAGCACACATATGTATCACTTGTTCTTGACACACAAATAAAGGAGACTACCCATACTTATCAAGCAGGGAACTGATGTCTATACACACATAAGAGGGGTGAGTCAGACCCTTTGGTGAAGCATAAGGATTCAGAGATGTAAAAGGAGCAAGATCCACAACACTGAAACCTTGCCAGAGCTCCTAGCAGTCTATTTGTTAGATTGTATAAACGATGTATTTACATGATTTGACTGTTAAAACCTGCGACGTGTGTTTTCAATAAATCTGTATATCTATCCAGTTTCCAACTTTTCAAATTTTTACATAGCACCTTTTCCAATCATCCTAAAATAAATAAATAAATAAATAAAAGAGCCATCCATATTTGCCTGCATATATCCTGAACCTCATTAAGAGACAGGCTCTGTTAAAGTAAGTCTCTCACAAATCTTGGATAAGTCATATGCTTAGATAAACCCTGGCTCTTTCTCTCTCTGAACAATTTTTTTTTTTTTTTAAGTTCCCTAATTCTCTGATAGGACTAGTAATAGAAAAGAGAATATGCAAAGTAAAACTGTGAGAAGGCAGAGAGGCACCAGGCTAGAAGGGATCACAAAAACATAGATTTTTGAGAGAAGGTTGGTTCTGGGATAACTTCCCCCTGTTCATGTGTGCAACCCTCCTTGGTTTTGAGTCATAGTTTTTATAATTTTTATTGATTATCTGTGGGATACATGCACAAAACCAATTTATTAAATGGTTTTGGCACAGCTAATTTTAGGATAGAAAGTATTTTTTTGTGCTGAGCAGCAGAATAATTTCCTGAGATAACCCAAGAATTTATGATAATACTCACATGCAGAGCAGAGCATAATTTTTTTTCCACAATATTTTTTCCTAAAAGCAATATCATTGTCTCCATTTTAACTACCGTGCAATGTGCTTGTAAGAATGGTATAGATTGACCCCCCACATAAACCACTGCTGATGTGTTTTTCCAATTATTTTTGTATTCTGATTGGTGGAGGAGGTAGAGAGAAAGAGATAAGTGAGGAAAAAAAGTATCAAAGCTTAATTTGTTAACTGTTCCCATTTATCCATTTGGCCTTTTTTTTCCTCCTTGTTTCTGTCTCCTTATGCAGGATTCACCTTAACTAAATGTGGATATTTACATGTCTGAGATAGTCACACACAACACCTTACATAGTCAACAGTAAGAAAGAGGCAATTCTGCAGCTGAATTCATCTGATCTGTTTAGGTATCTGTGTTGAGATGAGATGAACTGTTCTCTGAAAATGCCTGTTTTTCTCTTTCTCTGATGGTTACAAAGGGAGCATGAGGTCACTACATAGGATATGCCCATTTACATTGCGCATGTCTAAGCTAAGTAAGACAAATCCCACCCTCAAGCTTGGCAGAGTGAATCATGTCAAAGTCATCATTTAGGAGAAATATATGTGTAGAGAGCATATGAGTTCAAATCTCTTCTATTTGTCTGTTATTTAGACTATTTACTTTCGATATTTTTAGCTTTGAATATATATTAATTTTTTGTTCCTGATTGTCTCTAATTTTGTTCATATATAACAATAGTTATATTCTTATTGAATATCTGAAATATTAGAATTTAGTCTGAGGGTTTTTATGAGGTATTTCATGGCATAAAAAAAAGAAGGAATTAAAGGGACCAATAAACATTAGAAAATTAAAATTATACATCTCTAAGGAAAAAAATATATATATACCTACACCATGATTTCTAATCTTTACTGTTTTCAAGAACCTAGTTTGAAAGAAACTGAGAAACTTTTGGGATGCCTGAATTATTTTTCTGATTAACCATCCATTTATAGAGAAAATAACAGACAGTTCTGAGTAATTTTGCCAGATTTTCTATTCTTTCTTGAGTTTTGTCTTATTGAGTGGATATTCTGCCTGCAAATTTAAAGTTATATTTGATAGTGTTAGTAACAAAGGACACCTTGAAGATGCTGAGCATGTTAGTTTTACAAAATTAATTTATAAAACTTCCTGAGATCTCCTTGTTTACCTTTTCTTTTCTTCAGAAGCTGAGATGAGTGATGCAATATTAATGAGAAAGTGACATACATTTCCATCTTATAGAATGATCATTTTTACAGAGTCCAGTTTACAATAATACGTGTACATATAAGTAATCAGGACAGAAAAAATAAAACTCCCCTTATACCTGTGGTACATATCTATTTTGTGTAGTTAATAATAAATATTTTGTTCAAAGCCTTTCTCTTCATCTTATTTCTGTGTCCAGTCCTGGAAAGCTGACAAGGTTATAGGCTGATGAGAGGTTCTCTGTGTCAGAAACCCTCCCTTGCTTTTTTCGAGTTATAATAATTTCTCCTAACCAATTTTTTCTCTGGCCCTGCAGCAAATAGGGAATAATTTGATTATCTAAGAATACAATGATAATATGAGTTATCCAGTGAGTTAGGTATGTGAAATGAATAGGTTGCCTTAACAGTCTGGCAAGAATTCAGTCTGACAGCTGTATCATTAGCATAGCCTGATTTCTCCAGTAGAGATAAGCTGAATCAATCAGAAAATTGCTTTATTTCTTATGGTAAATGTAATGCAATCGCTCCAGAGCACTTCATAATATAGCTGATAGAGACATAAAATGAATAGCAGATGCAAGCCATATTTGGGTATCTAAGGCAGACACGTTCTCTAAATGTTACCGAACATTTCAGATGGTCTGAGATGTTATGTGAGTTCCTTGCCCAGTACTGGGAAGCTGGTGCCATCTAACACATCAATAACATCCTTGATCTCACATACAGTTAAACACCTCAGTGTATAGATGCACTGCAAGGTACAAATTTCAGTTGGTGTTGAGAAGGAAACACCATATTCTGAGTGTCCTTTGAAGGTACCCTAGCTGAATTTGGGGACATAAAATTTAGGTGAAGTATGAATATCAAAATAATATTTTCTGCTGTTGATCTTCTCATTAAAGGTGAAATCCTGGTTATAATCTGCTATGAGTAAGGAGAGACCACCCATGAAAGATGCCAGGGCTGTTGGCTTATACAGGTTTCATGGTCAATAGGGGAAGAAAAGGAACACCCATAGGCTTGCAAAAAAGCCAAGCAATCCTTGAGCATAAAAGAGCACTTGGATGTGCAGTCCACAACCGTATGTGTAAAGGCCTCCAAAAGAAAAAAAAGCCTCCTTGAATAGAAAATGCAGGAAGGATAGCAAAAATAATAATAGGCTAGACCCCTCTTTTGATGCCTAATGAAAAAAGAAGGTGACACCAACTTTACCTACATAAATCAAGTGATCACTCAGGAAGAGGGAGACCAAGGTCCTTATTAGTCTAATGGAAACTTAAGCACCTCACAGAATTTTTCCCAAACGCTGATTCACAGATGACTTCTTCTCACTGATTTGAAGTTGAAAATGTAACTAAGCAGCAGAGCTGATCCAGTAGTTTAGTATCTTCATAAAGACAGTAGTGCATCATCCTCAATTTAGCTATATGCTCCCGCTTGCTCTCTCTCACTAAATATTGTGCTCCTCTGGCTCCCTCATGAACTATTCAATGAAACCCTATGCAGCAGAAATCGGTACAGACTTTTCTTTTTCAGATTTATTTTTTTTTCCTGGAGAAGTCAGACAAGATCTCCTGGTAACACACAGGAAGAAGCAAAAGCACACAAACTGGAGCAGGATGTGAGGAGTTGTAGCTGAGTGAGGCAAAGGGAGAAGGGTCTTTTTGTGTTTGATGGACTCAGCCCTTCTCTTCAAACTGCCCCCTAAGTCACTATTCATCCAGGAAATCTGCAGTCACACAAAAAACAGAGAAACAGGTACTATCACACCAAGTGATAATCCCAAGTCTGCTACTTCTTCACTGAGTGTTCCAGCAATTATAAAGACACAATGTTATTTACACTTTTCAGATTTTTCCAGAGGCCTTGGGCTGAAATCATGTACTGGTCTGCCTCGATGTAAGTCAGAACTGAGGTGCTTGTCTACTCAAATTCAGGTGATGCTTCAAATGAGAGGTAAAGACCCATTTTTCCAAACTGGCATTTTGGAAGTCAAATGCCAGGCGAAGGAAGCCTATAAGATTTTAGGCCGCTGTAGGGTTAAGTGTTTATGGAAAATAGGCATGTATCATTTCCCAGAACCTTGGTGGGTTTTGTACCAACTACATGTTATCCATTTTAGTGTTTCATAGTGCTTACATTTGCCAGTAAGTAAGCTGGCTCCATTCAGGGCTGAAATTAAAAATAGGCAATATTACAGAAATTTAGTTTAATTATTCAATTTATTCATTCATAGGGTGAGTAGCACAAAAGGTTTGTAACAAAAAATTTTTTGTTCACACAAAAAATGATGGATATTTCTGATTCCTTGGTGACAGTATAAATAAGAAAACACACCTTCATGCAAATCAAGCTTTACTGGTTGATATCTTGCAAACTTTACTTACTGTGTTGCTGCTAATCATAACTTGATTCCAGATGGGAGTCAAATGCTTAAAAATTCCATTGACTTCAGTAGAAAACAAGAGTTAAACAGCTTAAGAAAAATCAAGTCTTTCACTTTAATGAGGGCATATATCTGCCATTAGGAAAAAAGGAAAGGAAGGAGAAAATAAAAAAGAAAAAGTCTTTGTGGACACAACACAAAACCTTGATTCCCATATAAATGCCACAATTTTGGAGGGGGCTGAAATCAGTAGTGCTCACCTCTATTGCTGCTTGATAATTTGAAGAAGATATGACTGTCATAGTGTCTAGAAGTTATATGGCATGTCTATACTGAATTTTTGAAGTGCTCACTGTATGTTATAGAGACATCCAAACCAACTTTAGCTATTTAACTCAGCACTCATAGCAGCAGCAGACCAGAGCTCAGGACCACAGTGAACACGTAATCCTGAATAGAAAACATGTAAAAGTTGGGGATTTTTACTTTATCAGCTTTTTATTGTCTTTACTGATACCTTACCTATAACTTGGACACTGTGCATTGCACACTGAATGTTACAGAGAATGTTGTGTATTACATTTTTGACATTACATACAAATGTCTGATAGACATTGCTAGTTTCTCCCCTCAGTTAATCATAATTTTAGGAGATGATTTTGGAGCTAGTTACTATGTAGCTAGCAGTGTAATACATACAAACTTTCAGATCACGTTGACTTTCCAGAGCTTTATTACAGAATCATAAATTATCAGTTAAAAGAATTGTGGCTCAATAGAGCCAATTCTTCTGTTATTATAAGTATAAAACTAAGTTTGATTTAGATTCCAAATATTTTTTTAGATGCCAGTCAGTACTACTTGGATGGCTTTAAGTTTTGTCTTCTGTGCTGATATTGATGTTCTAGGTTTTCAGTATAAATCTGAGCTATGCTATTTCTCCTATGTACTAGTTGTCATTAAGACATTCATTGCTAAAACATAGTTCCTCCCGTCCTGCCCTTCCCTGATGACACAGGAATTGGAGGCAGGTAAATTTAGGCTATAAGAGTAGAGATAGCAACTTTGTGATAAGAAGGGATTCCTCAAATGGACAGCTCTTCCCATAACTAGCCCTGCTCTAATGCTCTATGTCTCCAAGGAAACAGAACAAACCCTGTGTGTCTGCATTTCCTCTAGCATTTGAGATAAGTGTCATGATAAAACCCTGGACTGAAGCACCGATGATTTAAATCATTAAAAAAAATGAAAAGAACAGCTCGATGATGGGATGCTGACTACCTGCTGCAAATTCGAAATGCTATTGACTTCTTATCAACTTAGACTTTTTTTTTCCTCTGGAACAACTCTTTTTCTAGCTGAAATAGCATGTGTGCCAGCAGAGATCAAAAGTTTTCTCATGATGGCATTCCCTCCTCCTGCTGTTTTCCAAGTGAGAATGAATAGTAGAAAAATTTGAGTGATATGAAAAGATATTTATCACCACACAGTGCATCACATCACACCACACCAGTCTATTTACGTGGCCAATATTTAATTAGGTAAATTTAAATATTAAAATTTTGTGATGAAAAAATAACTTGTCTATAGAGTAATTTTATTTGAATGGCTTGTAATTAGTACTTAGTTTAAAGCTCTAAGATCTACATTAAAGTTAATGAAGTGCTGAAAACATGAATTAAGTAGTTAACTTGTAATAAGTAATGAATATGATCAATATAATTTTTCATTTAAATAATCTGTTTCATGAGCTATTAGTCTTTTCTATCTTCTATTTTCTCATATAATTAATCCTTCCTTACTGTTCAGAACTTGGAATTTGATCAACAAATCAATTTGATCAAATTTGATCAATTTTGTGTCAAAAAAGTTTTTTAGGACATAAATTTAACAATTTTCTGCTGAAGCTGAAAAATTTTTATTTATTTTTTATTTATAAATCAAAAACCCACTGTTACCACAGGATCAGACTCTGAAGACAAGCTGACTAGAAGCATTTTTGACCAGTGTAAAAGTAATGCAAACAAGAGCTTATACAAATAAACACAGCTTATTGAAATTGACTCTAGGACAGAAGAAACTGGATTTTTTAGACAGAAACAACTGGTCACAATAACCAGTTTCAGAAACAGATCAAAATTTTGACTCAGATAAACTGCCTAAACTGTTGCTATGAAATATATGTCTTATTAAGGGAGTATGTCAATCCAAAGTCAAATCTTTTCCCACTCCTCAGTTCAAAACTGAAGCAATCTTTCATGTACTTTCTGTGTTCATGCAGAACATTTCTCAGTACAATATAGTGCATTTGCTTTCAGTGCAAACTTTCGTGACATATTGATCAATTTATTGATTGCTATAATTCTACTTACATTAAAAAAAAAAAAAAAAAAAAAAAAACAGAGCCAAAATGTCCAAGCAGCAGTTGTTGGGATATACCATATGCTCATGTTTTTGCAAAGTTTACAGTTTAAGAACTGAGAGTGTGGGACATGCATCAAAGGGGGAGAAGAGGCAAACTGGGAGATTTCTGTTAGGGAGAAACAGAAAGATTATGAAATTTTTTTTTGGACACTCATCAGAGCGAAAGCATTAACAATCAAGGATGAGTTGGGGGGACAGGGTAAATATCCTCTTTTATGTCTTATCTTTAGGTGAGGCAGTAGGAATGTAGTTTGGGACTATTTCCGTGTTTATTCCTATTAATAATTTAGCAGCAAGAATGCAGTTGTCTGCCTCTGCAGGGTCACCTTACATCGCTTGCAGCATTGTCATTCCTTTTTGTCCATCTAGCTATTTAATTTGGGGCATTTGGGTCGATCTATTCATTTTGATGACTGTTAAGAAAGAACACTGATGAACGAATGTAACGTTCAGTCGGTAGCTAATATCCACACATGGCATAAAAGGCAATAGGAAAAGACCTTCAGGTAAGGTCTTTCTGCTATCCTCCTAGGGGGAGGGAGTTACTTTTCTGGGTTTTTACTTTCACTTGGTGAGAAATAAGCTGGAAGTATCTATCTATCTTTTCCATCAGCCCGAGGAGTCAGTTCACCCATCAGTCTTACTCTTGCTGTATCCGGTGGAAGGATTAAGAACATGCAGCCAAGAGTGGGAGAGAGTGGGGCTGTCCATTCTGGTTGCACCCTGTACACAGACAAGACAAGCAGACCATGAATCTTCATGTGGGGAAAAAAAAAGGAGTTCTGATGTTTATTTTAGCATTTAAGTGTGACAAATGATAATGTTTCATCAAGAGAAGTGCTCCTCATTGAATGGGAAGGATTGGAAGAAAAGTAGGAAGGAAAAGGATGTTAAATTTTTTCCTGTTAAAGGAATCAAGACAAAATATTATTTTTCTCTTCATTGATCTTATATGTTATCAGTATAACTGGATTAACCTTAGAGTTCCTCAGATGGCATATCCCAGGTACACTGTTGGGTTTAACCAAGTTAACACAATATTCTTCCGGTAGAATATCTCAGATAGTACACAGGATCCAGGCTAGCACACCATGGAAGAAAATCACCCTCCACAGCTCCTAGGGGACTCCTATTTTAGTGCTTCAGTTTAAGAAGTTCCTGAAACCTAGTGATTCAGTCCATGCTCTCAATCTGAGGGAAGAATGAACCCTTCTGTGAATTCTTTTATTCCCATAGATGATACTATAGGAGACTTTTGTAGAGTGACCAGGTCAAAACAGCAGGAAGTTAATCACAAATGTTAGATATGTTAGCAGAATCTGTGAAGAATGAGACTTTCTAGAAAGAAGTATGTGTCTCCAGAACTCTTTATGATCTAAAGATAAGCTTATTTTTCTCTTAGAGATGTTGGTCCAACTTCTTATCTCTAAGCCAATGCTACTGTGGGAGGATTTTCATTTCTCAGTGGAGGATGCAGCTGAGGGAGAAGATGGGAAGACGCAGGAGTAAAAGTAAATTCAGTTAAAAACAGCAGACTCTGCAAGCAAATGTGAAGGAAATGTACCCTCTGCAGGGCAACATATTCATGCAGTTCACAGACTAAAAATGTAGCACATAAGAAAAGTGGTTTTAAAACTCAAGGCATAACTTCTCAGGATCTCTATTAAAATAAGAGGTATTTCACATTATCTAGAGAGTTTTGGGCTCACTTTATTGTTTCCTTGAACATACACTCTTCTTTTCAATCTTTAGACTTTTCTATAGAAAGGAGAGGGCCATGATCTTGCATGCATAATCTCATAAGTTTTCATCTTTCACTGGTGCAGGAATATATATATATATATATATATATATATATATAAAAATGAGGAAAACTTGCACTTACATTCTGGGAACTAAGCTGATGGGACATAAAATGTCTATAATTTTGGTTAGCTCACAGCCTAGAAAATATATTTTAAATAATCTCAAGGTAAATAACATTGTTATATAAATGATTTTTTTTGTTTTGTTATTGTTGTTGTTTTAGCAAAATCTACTGTTGTTTTAGCAAAATCTAACTTCTGACTATTCTGTAACATTTTTCAATATCATCTGCCTAAATCAAATGACTGAGATTATACGTAATGCACAAGTAATTTATTTACCTTATAAGAGCTACTACAGATCTTAAGTTTACAGCTTAGCTTTACTAAGCAAGAAATACATAAACAAAGAATGCACTTTTCATAAGATAATACACTTGGCAAGTGTACATTTGAAGGCTAATTATGCTATTTCTTGGGATTACATATTTGGCAGAAAAGCCACAAATCTAGAGCCAAAAACTGACAGAGTTTGTAATTGCTTTTCTGTGATATAACTGAACTTAAAATTCAAACGTATTGTTTCTGTCAATTTCTTGATCAATGCAGACAAGTGTGAACATCAGATCAGTAAGGTATTTGAACACTGGCTGAAGTGCCCTGACCCAAAGTTTGGACAATCTAGATAAATTTGAAATCTTCTCATTCATCATTACAGCTGCAAGTGGTTCTAGTTTAAGTACATGTATATGAAAAATGGACTGGTACTTTATGCTTTTAGAATACTAGTAGTGTTTTGGAGAAACTAGAGAAAACAATCTAACCACGGACTACAATATACTATATACTCTAATTTTATGGGAGCTGACATTAAAACTTTGGGGGATAGAAAACTCTCTTGTTGATGGACACAAAGATAGAAATAAAGATTTAAGATATTTTAATGTTTGTTTCATTTAGTTATGCAGGAATGTCAAGATAGTACTAGTAGGAATATCTAGTAGTAATATCTTACATCCTCTCATATCATTAATCCAAAACTTTGATAGCTATCCATACATACGATATCCATCCATCCATATCCAACCTTGATAGTGTCCATACATACGTATACACATATAACTTTGTCCATATATTATATGTGTCTTTATGAGATCATGATTTTAATGAGAAAAAAGTGCTTCAAATCATATTCAAAATGTATTTTATTTCACTGCACTCATTAGTTGTATTTTTCACATGATGACTTAAAATAAATATGTGGTTGGAATAATCTGTTTTGGATTGCTTATACTTCCTTTTAAAATAAGTGTTTCTGAATAACATAATCCTTAACATAGTCCTTATTTCTTAACTCAAAATATCCTACGTGTTGTAATGCAATTCCCAGATGTTCCCTCATCACAATTAGGTAGCAGGATAAGTACTGAATGTTCTAATGGAGAGCTACTTCAAAATGTCGATGTCCCTAGCAGTACAGTACAAGAAAGAAATAAGGCACTTCTGGAGAACAAAATAAAATGCTCCAGTTAATACTAAACCAGCAATAGGCCTAAATTGTAAAAATTATAGTCAAAGGACCCAAGTATGTTGTCATGTTATGACATAATCTAAATGTAATTGATACATTGCTATTAGAGTAACAAAAAATGTAAAATGTAAAGCAAATTAAAGTTAGGAACAACAATAATTATTTTGACATGTTTTCTGTAATAGAAATAATTAACAAAACTTTTTTTCCCTGTTTTTGGACTAGAAAGTCCTTATACAAATTTCTCAGAATGCAAAAATTCTTGATGCAGCTAACTGTTAAACCTGAGAAGTACTGCAAATGTATAATATCTTTTCTTTTTCAGTTAATGCTGAATCTATTTGAATTACAAGTAGGGACTTTTTGTTATCAACAGGTATATGTGAAGGTATATATGTTAGTGAATCGGTTTAAGTGAGAATGACACAGTTTCCTTCTCTGAATGGATGCAACCTATGATTTCATTATACATAAATGCAACTGATCAGAAGATATGCTGTGGGAAATAAATTCTTTTCAGAGAAGTTGACTGATAGGAGAATTACAAATTCTGTAATAAGATGTAACAACAGGGAAATGTGCAGTTATCTGTTTGCCTATGTTAAAAAAAAAACGCTGAAATACTGAATTTTGATATCTTGATACATTTTTAGCATATTTCCACAGTTAATTCCTGCACCTCTGAATTTTAACATTTTTTTTGTTTGTTTGCAATTGTAGATATCCTTTACTTAATCATTAGAATAATATAAATCTCTCATAGAAATGCAAGAAGGATGTACCTATATCTATCATGGGATGCAAGGAAAAGCTGTTTCTTGGATATCTGAAAACTGTCATGCTGATTATTAAGATAAAATTCTAGAGATGGATTCAATTATCAGTGGAGTTCCAGCACAAAGACAGAGAGCTAGAAATGCATATTCATAATGACCTCTGTTGCTATTGTTTTCAAGCCAAAGCTTCCTTGGGGCTTCCGCTTTCATTCTCAAATAAATATAAAATAAATAGTAATAAATTAAAGAGAGTACTAAAGTATTGGAGTTAACACCATAAAATGCAGTTTAATTACATGAATTCTGCAAAGAAAAGTGACATCTCATTAATTTCTTATAATTCTTTGAACATGTCAAGGTCATGGATACAGCCAAGAACAAGGGAATATTCAATCAAAGAGAAAGGCAGAAAATTCCTACCTGATTAAATGCTTTTTACATAATGCTTAATTAAACTGTGGATCTCCTTATAACTGGTAGGGCTGAAAACTCAGTAGGGTTAAAAAAGGGAATTTGAATTTTTTTTTGAGAGAGCTTCTGTTTACAAATTTGGAGTTGCTTCTGCCACTTCATACAGAGAGGTTTAAGTAAGTCCCTCTCAGTTAAAACTAGAGATTGACTGACTGATAAAACCAGAGCTGGCCTTAAGTTCAGGCAGCCAAATCCCTGCAGCAAAGCTGCAGAGCTTCACAGTGCACTCAGGGTCCTGGCAGTCCTTACTGTTCTAAACTTAAATTGTTGGGTTTTGGTTTGTTTTGTTTTTAAGGATGGCGATCCTGAATGGTAACACTCACTTTTTGGAAGCAATGTATACTTTCTGAAAATGTTTGTTCTCTGTTAGTTAGGCAGTGGCAAACTCTTTTCTCTGTTAAGGATCATAGTTAAATCTTTAGGTATTGTTCGATTGTGTGTCTGTCTGAATACAACTTCTAGCATGCTGGGGTGCAGATCTTGATTGGACAAGACACACTGAGCTTCCTATGTTATCACAGTGATTTAATATTTGGGGCTTTTGATTGGTGAATTGGGGGTTTATCTGGACCACTTCAGTTAACATGAAGGCTTGTAATTTGTTTTCATTAATAACCATAAAATATCCTTATGCTTCTGTTTCTCCTAGTAATCTGGAACCGAGTAGACTCATCACTAATGCACCAGTCCACTACAATAATGGCTTGTCAGGTACTAGTGTGACTGTTTCCTGAGCCTAAAAACCCTCTGTTTTGGGCTCAGGCTCCTCAGTTACTAGGCTTTGGATCCATGCTCTTTGTCACATTTGTTTGTTGCCTTGTGCTAACCTATCACTTTCTGAAAGGTTTTGTGCTAGAGAGATCAGTTATTGACAATGACTGAATTTATTTTTTTGTCTGCCTGTCATTCAATTGTCATTTGCTGATGCTTTTATCAATAATGAAATAAACTCTGTTAGAAATTTTCTATCTTTAAGCTCTTCCAGAACTTCTGTGTCTTCATATCTAGGATAATCACTTTTGGGGATATAATGCTAGTTAGGATACCCGAAGAGCTTTGTGCATATGTTCCAGTCTGTCGGAGAGTTCTGGCCCTTGAAGAGATCTGGACCTTCCAAAATTTGTGATTTATCATCTGTTTCCAGTCTGAAGTGGGGCATTCATGGACTCAGTGAGAGCTTAAAGAAAACTTGATTCTCATAACACTAAATAATTGAAACTATGCTGGTGAGCTGTAGGCCTAAGTGTTTGTGTCCATTCAGTTTAGACTTTTAGGCAGGGGTGCTTGTAGAGTGAATCCTGCAGATAACTGGCTATAGTGAAAGGAGCAGAGAGCTTTGCCTGACTGTTGGCAGTAGGCCTGTAGAGTCTAAAGGAATAATCTTTGCAGAAATTGATGACTTAAGGATGTTTGATATGTCATGAGTATTATTTTGGAGGAGTAAAAATAATATAAACTAGAGGTATTAGAAACCTTTGGGTCAAGAATGTTCTTTGGTGCCCCAAATTACTTGTTGGCTCCCAAACTTATGAAGCACTTCATGCTAACTTCTTTTGTTGTACCGCCCATTTTTCTCCAGTTGTTTGCTGAATTCTATCTATCTGCAGTCTATCCTGCACCTTGATGTGTGCCTTAGTCCTTCCTACAGTGTTTTCTGCCAATATTTGTACTTCTATCATGTTCGACAATGTTAAGTCAGTGATTTTTAATTGTCAGCTTGATGCTCCAGCTGGCAAATGTGCTGAAATGGTTCATGTGGTTTTCAGGATTCCATTTTCAACATCTTATTTACCTTGCCACATATTCGCAGCTTCCTCCATTTTGACTGCCAAAATTTTGGTGTGTATCCTGGAAATCTTGCAGCTTGCTAGCTCAAAACATCTCTTCCTGGGACTTCTTGACCCCTATCCAAAACTGCAAAACCTTCTTTCTTAATGTTTCTATTAGCTCAGTTAGTGCATAATATTTTCTACCAGTCCAGGCTTTCTCCATTTTTCCTTCCCAACCCTCCTCTTCAGTCTACCTCCCACACCCAACAGGAGTATGGGAGGAGAAAGGGATCTTTACCATGCAATGATTCAAAATTAAGAACTGCAGACTTTGGAAGTATAACAGGTTTTAAAGTTTCACCAAATGCTCTTCTTGACTGATCATATAGTTAGATTACTTTTTTAAACAAATGAACAATGAAGCTCACTCTTTTGGGAGCTCACATTTCTCTTCAAGTGCCCTTTATCTTTCTCTGTTTGTGTTACTGGCCCTAACCTTTGCCTTATGAAATGGGAAATTGCCCTCTACTCACTATCCTCCTACAATTCTTACACTTTGTGTAGTTTACGGACAGTCCTCATGATCTGAAGCCTGAACTGTAATGGACACCATACGGCTTTTGTTCATGATCTCCACATGTGTCTATAGAGCACTCCATGTAATGTTTCAACGTTTCATTTCCCCAAAGGAACGCTACTGAACATTGAAAGTCAACTGTCTACGTTGTTAAATAATTAATACCATCCTTATGGTAGGTTTGGCTTATGCTGAATAGCACTCTCCAAAGCAATTTCCAAGCATGGTTTGCAAATTAGCACAGGCCAGGAACCATTCCCAACAGGTGGTTTCTATTTTGCAGAATAAGAGAATATAATGGTTTAGATACAAGTCATGCCATGCCAGGTGGTGTCATAGAGCTGTCCTGAGCAGGTATAATTTTCCAGTAAAAGCATAACCTTATTATGATAAGAGTGCTTTCATGTAATAGGGAGAAATTAGGAGCTAATATTCAGGGTCAAAAAGTAAATTTGGGTACGGGAAGGTTTTTAAGACATAAAACCAACCTCTACACAGAAAGATTTTGTGGCTTTGATGTCTGTAAAGCAGGTCAAGAGGAACTGAAATTGGTGAGTGCCTCAAAAGACACAGATCATTTGGAAAGACTGCCAACCCCTGAAAGTACTTATTCAGATGCAATGAAGTGTATTTTACTTGGGTTCACTACCATTAAGCATTTTGAAGTTCAGTTTGTGCTATAGTAACATATTTTAAAAATATAATTTCTTTTCTGTACCGTATGAGGACGCAAAGTCTTATGAATTTCCAGGTGAAGCTGATTCACTGTGGAAAGCTTAGCCAAATTTATAAAATACTATGCTGATGAATAGATAAATTAGAAAAGAGAATATGTTAAAACAATAGAAAGTATAGAGGGCCTACGCAGAGGGAAAGGTTTTACTCATCACGAGGAAAGAATGAGACCTGCATTCTTAACTGCATAAGATTGGCCCACTAGTTTCAATAGAGTTTTGAGAGTTAATCATATTAACGCAATTATAAAGTGTGATTTTGTGTATGCATATAAACTAATTTGTTTATGGCATATGAATTTTAATTGGGGGGTGATAAACTACATTTGTTTATGGAATTTTGAAATCTCTTGTTTTCTGTTAATGCTTAGTTTAACCACATCAGTAAAATGGAGACTTATGTTTATGATTTTGCTCATTAGTTTTTGAAAGAAGAATATGTGATTGGCATACCTGTAGAAGCAAGACTAATACAGAAAACAAAATTGTTTTTCACATTCAGTAGTGTTCAAAGGCAAAAAATTACTCTATCTTGTATACCCTAGACATTAAGGTAGAATGCCTGACAGAATAAATAGTATGCATGCAATCCTTGCGTGCTGTACTTTGTGTACGTGTTGTAAATAATCTACTAATCTTTTTCATTAAGCAGAAGGGAAAACTGGGTTTCCACAAGGTTATCAGCCATCTCATGTCTAAGGCTATTTTTAGTATGTGTTGTCCATAATCACATATCAGACAGGTGTAGAACATATATAGACATATGGTTATACAAATCCCTGTTGGATAGTAGTTTCATATTCCACCTTACTGACATCCACATGTAATTTATATAATTGAGGTTTGTAAGAACCTTCTCTTATAACATCCTTATCTTATTTTGTACTATCATCCATAATTTTTCTCTTAAGTAACTTAAGGGCTTCCTCAGCCCTCTCCTTTTCTGGCCATTTCTTCAGGATTTCTTCTAGTCGTTCTTACTATTTAATCTCCTCTAAATGCAGACCTATCTGCTTTCCCATTTTTGGTTGGAAAACTGTAAGGAGAAATGAGGTGTGAGTATCAGGTGCCTGAGTACACCAGCTGCATCCTACCAGAGCTGATCTTGAATACAGCTGCTTGCAATCAATATCAGCTTCCATATGGTGTGACCTTGGATCAGACTTCTCTGAAAACAACTAATTGTGAGAAATAGTCTTGCTGGGACCTCTCCCTGGGTCTGGCATTTAAGCTTAGGCTCTTGTCCTTGGCCCTTGCTTGAGTAGGGATGCCTGTGCCTGGCTTTGCATTTTGCTGGTCCTAACTCTGGCTTGCTGACTTGATTTGTTGGCTTGACCTGCACCTGTTCAGCTGTTCCTGCTCAGGTAGTGTGGGACTGCACCCTTTGCTGGTGAGATCATTGCCCCTGTTTGCACTGCTGTTACCCTTGGCTCCCTGCACACCCTCCCTTGAGGAGCAGCCCACTCTTGCTGCTCCCTGAAAATGAGGAACTTGATCCATGCTTCCAGGATGCATTACAGTAGTGAAGGCACATAGAAAGCCATCTCAGACTTCCTCAAACAAGCATTCTTTTTGATCTTAACATCAGCTTTCATCTCAAAACACTTACCAAGTTCCAATATGACCATCTGATTCTCTTATTTCATTCTGGCATTGTCCATTGCTTTTTGTTTTTCTTTACAACAATAGTTATTTCAGGAGTCTATGTCTTCCCACATGTGTGTACAGCCTTTCCAGGTTTAGGCCTCTTTGCTAAGAAAACAGGCTGTTACTTTGAAGGAAAACAAAACTCACCTAAATTATGCGCCTTGTAAAAGAACAAGGCAGGGCTACTGGGTGAAATTGATTCTTCCAAATCACAGTTAGCTTGGTTTATACCCTGAAATACGAGAATTCATATTCTAGATAGTAAAGGTCTAAAATCAGATGCTGACTGCACAATAAAAAGATTCATAAACAACACATAACACTTAATCACATTAGGTATACCTTTATTCATATATAATGAAAACCTTATACAGACAAGGATGAATACAGCCACAGTTTTCCCCAACTTCTGATAAGGTAGCTCTAGATAGAGCATCATCAGATAAGATGCACATATCAAAGACAGGGAGCCAGTGGGAGACGTATAAGTTTTCTCAGCTGATACAACAGATAGGTCACATGTACACAACTGTTGGTGTGTTATGGTTGAACTTCTCATATGTGATAAGAGACATGAATTTTTTTTGTTTGTTTGTTTTAAATTTCAGTGAAATCCTGGTGTTGGATTTGTACGAAACAATGTGGGATAGACTCGTGGAGAGAAAAGCTGGAATTATACAACCCAGGAATTAATGTGATGCATGTAAATCTGCCTAGGACTCAAGTTTGGGCTACAGATATACCATGTGCAACCCCTCCCCCCCCCCCCCCCCACACACACATACACACACACAGATACAGAAGTAACATATCTTTCAGAAACTGTACAACCTGCAGTGGTTTAAGGTGAGACAGTTAAATAATAAATATCTATTATATATTGATATAATTACTACTGTTGACAGGATCAATCCTAGGAGCGACGAGGTGTCTCAGATAACTGGAAAAGATTAGCAAATCACAATAAAGGGCTTTTTTCCATTTTTTGAGTGGGAGGAATAATAAGAAATTTCAGTAGTTATCTTGCTCAAAAGCTAGTTTTACTCATGCAAGAATAAACAAAACTGTCTAAAAAAGAGTCTAAAAGAAATTAGAGAGTTTGAGGATTCCTCTAGAAATGACACCTTCATAAGCAATATAAACAGTTCTATTTAAAAAAGAGGAATTTTGAAGTTTATATTTTATCACAAATGTCTTAATGAATATCAAGTTCAATAGTGTGTGCAACAGAAATTATTTTACTAGTCTCTTTTTCAGCAGATAGAACCCCACTGTGGAGTAATGCCAAAGTATAACAAAAGATTTTATTCATTGTCTCTAGTCAGAAATAAACATTTTCTACTCTATGGTTTAGATGACTTGATAGAGCTCCAACAACACCTTAGAACAAATACAATAATGATGTATTACCACTTTTAATGCAGGCTTCTGAAAGATTATCTAATTCCATACTAAGCCAGATCACTGCTGGGGTATTGTGTCTCTCATTGTGTTTTTTCTTTCTTTTCTTCTCTTTATGCTATCTTATGTAAAATTCCTGTTAGCTTGGAATCCATTTTGATGCTGTTTGTTGCAAGGAAATGAAAGTATGAATAAACTGATTGGTATGATTGTTCACAAAGACTTAGATGCCGGTCTTTAAACAAATAACAGCCATTAACCAGAGGTATCCTTGGTATGAGATAAAAATAGAAATCCCTTTCAAACACATACAGCCTACAGTGTCAGTATCGCCTAATTACTCATGAGAAAATTACACATTTTTTTTTCCAGTTGTCACTTCCATGGTTCTTCTGAGAACATATTAGAAAAAAACTGAAGCCTTTGGTACTGTTCAAAGTTGTGTTTTCTCCTACCTCTGCAATGTGACATACTTCTGAATGGGCAGGCACAGAGGAGGTATGTACATTGCCATGTTTAATTTTTGCCAGAAAACAGCCACACTACTTCAACTGCCTGGTACTGTCATATACCCTGAAATCTGCTGCAGGCTTACTGTAACTAACTGTAAATAACTCCACTTACATGTGGATTTATTTACATGTCCCTAGGCCACATTTTTCTCCTGTTATACATCTGCCACATACACAGTTTGAGACATTAGTTTAAAAAAATTACCATAGAAACTTGCTTCCCCATTACATGTATAGTCATTCCAGATACTGGTAAATAATGTGTGTTCATATTTTAATCCATATGCCCCAATTCCCAGGCAAGTTGCAAGGTAAATTTGTTTATTTATTTAAGAATTAAATATTATATCAAAAAATTGCCAAGAAACAGGGTTCTAGATTTGAAAAATAGGGATCAAAGGGAAGCTCTCCTCCTTTTTTAGAATAGGGAGATAAGGGGTGACAGGTGACAACATATTGTGCTTTATTTTAACCAGTTTTGTTCATCAATCAGACTGCCATTCATTCCAGTCTCTCCTTCAGGTCATCCCTCACCACATTACTGTACTTTGAGAGCTGCATTTGTCTCCCCGGTCATGGCCTGCCTATTCATATAAAACTCTTGTTGTAACTGCAGGCTGAAGGCATTCTTTGCCTTATTTTGGATATTCTGTCTGTCAAAATTGTTCTTTCAAAGCCTCTCTTTATTCTATAATTTCTAGTCCAGCTGTTTCTTTTTTAATTCAGCAGGTTAGTTATTTCTACCTTGGTTTCGTTCTGACACTCTGAAACATACCACTGCCTTCTTTTGAGAAAATGTAATATAATTATATATAATATATAATATAATGCTTTTTCTTCTAGCCACAGATTGTCATCCTTTTTCAGGATTAGAGACCTCATCTTGACTCTAGTAGACCCATTGGTGAAAATGTCCTTTTTTTGGTAGCAAGGAAAAGAAATTTCATTTACTATAGTAATGGCCGGATTTACTGAGGCACAGAGGTGTGGCAATGGAACACGTCTACCTCAATTTCTGAATTCCTATCCTGAGGACATGCAAGCTTGCCTGAGGGCAACATGTTATGATGCATTACTGATAGTTGCACTACCCAGGAAAGTACCTGACACCTCATGGAAGATGAGATGAGATGTTGATGAGAAGTTGTCCACGCTGCAGTTTGGATTATCTCCCCTCATTATCTGATGATTATAGGCTCATCCACTTGAAATGTTTTTTTCTTTCTTTGCTTGTTTGTCTTGAGCTTTGTATTGTTTATTTTTTTGTCCACTCAAGGATCTGGATGAACATGCCTCTAAGTCCTAGACTACTCACATGGGAGAGGGGCTTTATACAAGATGAGGAACTGTTACGTATAGAAACCCCATTGTCATTACAGGTAAAAATAGTGATAGTGCATAAAAGAGACTCAGAAGAGGGACTCTGACAACTCTGCAACACATTTAAACCTGGTTTTAATCCTATTTCAATGATTTGCATCTCCTGAGTACTTTGAGGATTTCTACAACTAAATAATCCTTCTTTTAAGCCTGTGCTTCTTGTCTGTCTACCATATTGTCCCAAATAAGCCTTAATTAGCTTGGACTTATTCCAGCTTACTTTAGGCATCTAACCAAAGTGGATAATTTAACTGAACACTGTTAGCTAAACCTCCCTCTAACTCTCAGTAGAGAGACAGGTGCCTGAATCATCCTGAATCATGCCTCTGTATTTATTAACTGTAAAGGAAATTTAGAGCAATTGGATTCCTGAATTAGAAGGCTGAGTTTGCTGACTGAGATAGAATGAATTAATTTGAGCCCTGGAGTGCCTATGGGCTAGGTGAACATCTGGGAGGGGATGATTATGTCTGTCTTAGCAAGTAGAGAGGTGGAATAGGAGCAGGTCTGTAGGATAACACAGTTGGTGTTGAATGTACCTGAATGCATCAAGAGGGTTTTATTTGGGACTAGCTCTAACCCAGCCTTCTGGTCAGACACTCGTCAGTTGGAGTACTTCTGGACTGCATCTTCCAGGTTAACTTGTGCTGAAGCAAATTCAGTCTTCACACTCTGAGGAAACTTTTATCTTACTGACCAACACAATGCAAAGATGGAAAGACTTGGGTTCACTTTGCTGTCATCTGTTACAGTTCTAAGACTGTATTTCTCATTGTCTATTGAAACGAAGTTCACAGCAGTTGCCTATCTTAGATGTGTGGACAGAAAGCTAAAACTGGAGGACACTGATAACTTATATCTACACTGTATTACTTTAAATGACACCTTGTGAATGACTTCAATCTTACTTCACCAAGAAGAAAACCGCTTTGAACATCAGACTTGCACTCTAGGGCACATTGTAAGACTGTGTAGATGCAAAGCAAACTTCAGATAGAAAAGTAACAAACCAACAAAAAACAAAAAAAAACCCTCCTATACATTAAATCTCTAGAGTAGATGTATCCAGAGAAGACTCCACAATGCAAACCTAAATGTGGTCAGTAGAGGTGATCAAGATATTCACTTCAAAAGTATACCAGTGATCCAAACTTAAACAGTAAAGTACATACCTTTAAATGAGCAAGAAAGTCTGTCAAAACAATTCCAGAGCTCCAGGGCAGCTATTCAGCAACACAGCAGAGAGAAGATGACTGTCAGAAAAAAAAGGCTGAATCTGAAAGAGCAGCCCTTGTGGGCCCAAAACTATCAATGCAAACTGCTCAGATCTCTTATGCTTGAAGCATGGGGTAGCACGAAACATCAGCAAGTTTTGAGTTTAGAACTGGACCAATACTTCTCCAGGACTGTAATATTTTTGATCACATGAAGCTGACAAGCCTACACTACCATTTCTCTAGAAAACATGGCTCAGATAAACAAAACAGAATGAGACAAAACAAAACTAGCCTCATTCATATCATCTGTAGCATATCAAGTCAAGCTTATCATACAAATACAGGTTCATGTTGTCAGCACATTTTTGGAGTTGTAAAGCAGGTTAATACAATTCAGTTAAAATAAATAAACTGTCAGGAAAATATTTTGAGTTGGAGCCTGCAGCTTGTTGTAGCTGCTAGTAATTAGGCTTTGTTGCCTGGGCCACATTCTTATTTGACTTTGCAAATTTTCATTTGAACACCAACTGTTACAAAGCATATGGACTGCCATAGTAATCCCATATGCCAGATGATAGCTGACAGTTATCTGTGCAGGATTCAGACAATGATGAGATTACAGAGTGCTTTGACTGTGAAGTAGACATCTTTAAATTGTACATCTAGCTTAACAGGCATCCCTGAAATTTTAAAAGGCAGCAGTGGTAAGTATGCTGCTTTTAATGCTTCCATTCGTTCTTACATTTTTTAACTTAAAAACTGAGTATTTATACACAATTCAAACCTTAATAGAGAATTCTGAATACTATGGAAAAATGCATATTAACTTTAACTGTAAATTACTGCAACATTCAGCTTCATTTGTTTGATAAATAATACTGTCACTTTTTTATTTTAAATCTCATCTTTTGTATTGCAATCCAGATGTTTTAGGACCAGCTACAAATCAACTTAAGCAGCTTAACTATAGAAAATTACAGATCTTTGCAGAACTTTAATGCAAAACATTTTCATCCAACTAGTTTTGTAAATTTACTGTGGACTTTTCATGCGGCAAGCTTTCTATGATAAGTTAAGAAAATATTATTTGGGTGAACTATAGGTTGACAATGTAAACTTACTCAGAAAAAGACATCATTTTGTCTCTGACAAAGCTTCTTCACTTCTTGAAATCAAGTCTGAGAACATCTTCCCCTAAATCCAACAGCTCTCTAATTGTTGCATTTAAATCCAGCAATTTTCTTTATTTTTTTCTGTTCATTGCATGCACTTTGGTATTGGTAAGTGCCTGAAAGTCTGCAAATTCTCTTCCATCTAAAGACTATTAACCTTTCGGTAATTAAAGTTTTTTTTCAGAGTACACTGGCTTCTAAAACTAAAAAGATCTTTTACAAGTTAAGAAGAAGGATGAAGAGGACTCCATGAAGGTATGGTAACTGTTTCATTTTCTTCAAGCACATAAATCATCTTTTATCCAGGATACTCAGAACAACAATGAGTTGCCTGGAAAAGCATACGGACCGGGGAGAAAAAGTGCTTATGATGAAAGAAGTGAACCCTGAAGTTCATCAGGTCTCTAGCCAGATCATATCAACTGTATAATCACTGTTATGTTAGATGTTTCCAATTTATCTATCTCCAGAAGGGGTGTTTTTCCTTTTAAACACAAGGCAGACTTATTAGCTTGGCTCTTGGAAAAAAATCTATCAGCATTAGCCCACAGCTTTAACTATAGTTATGACAATTTTGGCTCAAACCGATTTTCAGTCCAGCAGTCAGTACATGGCACAGTAAGTTCACATTTGCCTGCCAAGATTGTGCAGTATATCTTTTGTCAGGCATAGTGATGCAAGGGAGAAATCTTAATATTCACACAGAAAATGTTATTGATAAAATTACAATGTTATGTTAATGTTAATGCAGTCTTGCTGGATTTTAAGAAGCACTTCTGAATGCTTCACGATTTGTGATGCTTCACGGATATAAAGACTTTTGCTTATATTTTGAGTAAACAAGAGGGCTACTCTAATTAAAGTAAGTCCCTGACTTCTGCACTTTTTGTCATTCAAGGACAATCTTCAATGCCAAAAAAATTCACACAGAGACAAATATCCTTAAAACAAGTATTTTTATATTCTATCTTTGTTTGCATTCTATACTCTCTTCTTCTATTCTGTATTTTAGGAAATGCATATAAACAAAAAATGTAAATATCTTGAGAATGACAGATTGTAAAGCAAGGAACTATTTGATCAAGAAAAAAAAGTACCAATACAAATATCTTTCAAAGAATAGGATCTTTCCAACTGGTACAAGATGCTAGGGAGAGATGGACACTGTCTTAAGAAAACCAAACTAAATATTTAACTTTTATAACATGAATATTTGTATTAAAAATATATTTACCAGCAAAAGGAATGTGTTGATGAGTTTTGAAGTCATAAAATATGCTATTAACTAAGTATTCTTCTATCTTTATCTCCTTTTGGAAAAATACCCAAAAAACTTTCATTCATGTTTGATAATAAAGTCTATCTGAAAAGATATACTTGCTGAAACTCCTTTCACCAGAATATCAAAGAATGATTAAAAAATATGCTACAGAAAATGTTTCTACTTGCTATGAGATTTATGCTTCCTCTTCATATGGTAGCTCTTAATTGCTCATAAAAATATTAATTGTGACAATGTTCTTTTGAGATGTGCCTTTTTAAATATTGTGGCTAAATGCGCTACCACTAATTGTGTCTGTAGTGTACTACTCCAGTGTTATGTAACAGCTAACACTAGCTACTTTACCTGACAAAGAGGATTTGCTAAACATCAGTTGAAATTATTTGATCATCTGTATTGTTATCTATGATAGTGTAAGCCACAATTCATTACTCATGCTGGCAATTAGATACTTAGTCTCTTACCAACTGTAAATAGATACACAGATAAAACTCTGATAGGTATAGTATCAGTTAAAACTCTACAAAGAGAAATGCTAAAAATAGATAGTTCATTAGATAGCCGTATCTGATTCTTCTTTATTTTCACATATACTTTTTATTTTTTTCTCCTCTTGCTTGTTTTTAATCTTTGGTATCCCTTTAGATCTAGAAAAGGAACAACACAGAGAAAGAATTATGGAAAGATGTCCCTGCACTGGCTTAAGAAATAATATAAATATACTTCATCTTAGCATACATTGTTTTGCTAGAGTGTATTTTTCAAAAAAAGTTGTTCAGTGCCTAACTTAACATACTTTCTAACAGTGAATTGTTCTTCCAGAGTCCAAAGCTCAAGCAAAAGCCACCAAAAGCAAACTAGTAACTGAACAATTTTGTGATTCTTTTCCCTTTCGCTACCTCTTCCCCTTTCGCTTTGATTGATTATTCTCCTTTGACCTCATCTTTTGGTAAACTAAAAAGTAACTGTCATATTTTGAGGTCATTAACCTTATCTAAGTATAGAAAGCAGTGACAATTTTTTTCTCTTCCCTACTGTCCAATAAGATTGAGCTCAGGCAATTCTCAGATACAAATTCCTTCTTTTCCCCTCCTCCCCACAAATTTTACAGCAGGCAGTGAGCAGGTTTTCAAAAGTAAAAATGCACCTGAGTTTGTTCATAAACACTACCTTAGCCATACATGATAGTTTTGATTCAAATCCTGATTTTAAAATTCTCAAGTTAATAAGTTCAATATGAAATCAAAAGAAAATTCCATTTATATATTCATTTAACCATACAGACAGAAAGTTTCTGGTTTTCAGACAGATGTTTATAACTTGCCAATTATGTTTTAGTACGGATTGATTCAGCTTTGAACAGCATTTTGGAAAGTTTAACTCAGAATAAAATTTATCCTCTCATTATGATTGCTGTATGCCTCATTTTTTACACATAGATCTGTCTCTATCCCGTAGAAAAACAAGACAGTATAAATAACTGGCTAGATCTTTGTCAAAAAAGATAACATGAGTAAAATAGCAGGGGACATTTTCAGAAATGTTTGAAAAAGCAGAAATTTTTGAAAACGTAAACATTGATAGATAGAAAAGGATGGCCACCTAAGCCAAACACGTGATTTCCTTGAATTTCACTGTTAGCCATTGTGAACTTGCAATGCAAATTCTAAAATGACAGCCTTACAATTAAGTGTATATTTTTGCTGTTTTAACTTTGTGGGCATCTCAGAACAAGGACTGTGTTTTAACAGAGATTTACTCAGCATAGTGGAGTTGTGCGCTGTGATTTAACAATGAGAGAAGCAGGGAAGGTGGGACACATTCCCCAAAAGACCCAGGGTAGGAACAGAGTTCCCACCCTTTGTCTGAGCCGTGCAACAGCAAAAACCACAGCACTCTGAAGGGACACTGCCAGTGCTGAAAGAAGGGAGAGCACGCCCCTGGGCTGAGCCATCTGAGGAGTGCACATAGGAATAATCAAATCCTGTGTAATGCTACATCTTTATCTCCAGTTTCTACAGAGCTAGAAAACAATTGGGGTCCAAATCCTTTGTAGGATTTTGGGGGTACATATATTAGTGAATTAAGCAATGTCAGGCCACAGGCAAGGATATTGGAACTACTTTTTCTTGTAGAGTTAAATTCCTGCATGATTTCTGGCACAGTTTTGGATGCGGGCAACCAGTGCTCCCACACTCCTGGAGCGTGGGAGTCCAGCAGAGGCCAGGCACCATTTCAAGTCAATAGTTTTAATGTGGAGACTGTCTTGGATATTAAATCACTTTAATAGTACAGACACAGTCAGACTGCATCAGTTGTGTTGGGGATAGAGGACAGGCCCTGGAATTGTACAGCCTAATAGTCTAGGTGTGTTCAGGAAATATCCTGTGAGAACGGATCCATGGAGCAGGAGCTAACACAAGCTACATGTTAAATTTAGACTGATGCTTGGACAGTGGTGATGGAAAAATTTAAAAGAAAATAGCAGAAATAGACTAGAACGGACATGTATAATGAACAGAAGAATGTATGCATTGCTTAATGTTTAGTGTTTATGATCTTGATTATTTTGATTTCTTAAAATAGGTAGTCTTACAGTGCTGCTTGTAGTAGCAGATAGTACTGGTGTTATACCTACTGGTACCATCATAATCAAAGAAGAATATTTTTCTAGCCCACCTGCATATCTTGAGCTGATACAATCTATTTTTTGGATTATTAAAATACATTGATTGTTTTGGATCAGGGCATATGTTTCAAATTTGCTAGACCCTCCTATAAAAAAAAAAAAAAAAAAAAAGTCACACTAGGAGTTATTGCTTTGTCTCTAATGAGTCTGCTTGTATGATATCTTGCAGAAATGTATAGGATGACTAAGAAACACTGTATAGGAAATATTGCCATAGAGGGCACATTTGATGTGAAACTAAGCAGACACCTACCTGAAGAGTTATTGAGCCATTCTGTTCAATCTGAACAGACACATAACATTTGTGGAGGTAGCTGTTCTTTGGAAGGGGGATTGTTTTTGATAAGAAAGTAAATAATCAGACTTCTGAGATCAAAACAGGGGTTGTTAAAATAAATATAGCACTTGTGAGGTAGTAAGACTAGATATCTTGCACAAATGAGACTTCTGACTAACTAAAATAATATTCCAATGGATTTTTAATAACACTTCAGCATACTCATTCAGTTCAAGAGACATCCAGAAAGCCTGGAAGGCAGCTGATGTAACACCATTATTTATGCAAAAGCTTAAGGCCAGACTAAGAAATTATAGTTTTGTTAGTTTAACTTGAGTTACAGGAGAAGTAAGAGATTATTTTAAAAGACCCAATGAGATAAAATTTTGAAAACTATATCTCCACAAAACAAAGAGAACACATTTTCATAACTGAAAAGTCATTTCTGACTAATGTGTTGGAGCACATTGCTATAAAGACAGAAAGAGGGTAAAATACATTTCATAAACTTGTCGGGATTATAAGGAGCCATTTGGTGACATTTCCATGTCCAAAGTTTTAACCTGTAAGATACATATGTAAGTACACATGCACTATGTAAAGGAGGTTTAACAGAGCTCTGAATAGGGTCTCATGTCTTGAAAGCAATGGATAACAAAAAGTAGCTATTAATGTATTGCTCCAAGCTTGAAAAAATTTACCAGAGACATGAACTGTACTGTTTGTAAAAAATTAAAATGCAGTATTAAAAATTAAAAGATGGTAAGTTCCTAGGCACGCATCAAATATCAATGACCAAATTCCAAG
This sequence comes from Dromaius novaehollandiae, assembly GCF_036370855.1. Taxonomy (NCBI): domain Eukaryota; kingdom Metazoa; phylum Chordata; class Aves; order Casuariiformes; family Dromaiidae; genus Dromaius; species Dromaius novaehollandiae. The sequence goes on along the minus strand of NC_088100.1, from coordinate 47,661,842 downwards.
TCCTTATTTAAGTATGTGTGATACTATTACTATCGTTAGTTTTTTAATCTAACAAACTGAAAATGTGATCCAGTGCGTGGAAATATATAGCTCTTGCAGGAAGAAGTAATTAAATCAGGGCAAACCACTGAAGAAACATGTTAATGTAAGAGCATTTACAACTCTCACTCAGAGAAGAATTGCACTGTTTATGAAGTAAAACGGATATCCTCAGCTATATACATTTTGAGGCCAAGCAGCTTGTCAGCTTATGATCTACCAATCAACAAATTAAAAACAAGAATATTTGAAGTTACTTTTTAGACAGAAGTGTCAGGTGTGACGCATACATATTTTATAGAAAATTTATGCAAATTTTATAGAAAAAAGAATACCGTTGTATTTAACTGAAAAGCTGAGAAGTTGAGGTGAAACTCAACTTCTGAAGATATATCTGAGGACATATGTACTATTACCTACTAATTAATATTAATCACACAACCTAAGGGTGCAAGGAAATAAGAAAACAGAAATTTGTATTCAGAACTACCTTGAAAAATATCTTACTTTGAGAAATTGTGCTTCAGCAGGTTGAATCCTTAGCTTTTCACTGTAACATAAAACAAATTCTTTACCATACTAGAGAGGAAACTGAAATTCCTTCTGGGTTATAATTCCTTCAGTAAAATGAAAGCAGGTAAGCAATTGATTCTTTTTGGTGGCTGATCCTCTCAAATCATCTAGAGTGATTAGATAGACAGAGTATATTTTGTGTGATTGGTTGTTTGCCGGTAGCAAATGCAGCAGACAAACTGATCAGTTCAGTGTTCTAGGCTTTATTCTTACCAGAAGCAGCTGAACAAGAAGATTTTAAATAGAGAAGTACCTATAAATAATTTCAAATGATATTTTATTAATGTTTGCTTTGTTAGTTATTAGTGTATACTGAATAAAAAAGAAAATACCGCATTGTCATAATCGTTGCAGGGAAAAAAACTCCTGAGTTCCTGTGTTTTAAAACAAATCAGGATTAAAGTTGTTGATTGATTTATCAGCAACACATAATCAACTGGCAATCAGTGACCTATAGATTCAGGATTGGTATCAACAAAGCAACAGAAAAATCACGGTAGTGAACACTTATAAAATCCTGATATGCAACCACAAAATTCCAAACATGCCTTTATGACTACTGCCCCTTCACCAGCTCTGCCTCCACTTGGGTACAAATCTTTATCTTTTTTTTTATACTTCTTTTCAAACTTACACTTTTTTTGTTTCAAAAGTCTCCTGGTAATTCCCTGGTTGCTCTTTAATCCAGCTGATGGTTATCTTTTTCTTTAACATGATCACTTTTGGGCAAGCACCCCCCAGACAATTCTGAGTGTTGCAGCCACCCACACTTGATATACCCACATCCCATCTTAACAGCTGCTGTTCTCCAAGCCCTTTTATCAAGGGTTGGCCTTGCAAGTACCCCCACAATAATTTACATGTACAAAGAGGCATGTACTAATTTGAAATGAAAAACTTTAATTATGGTATTTCCTAATTTTCAGGGCTTAACTTTACAGTCTAAACAATACATGTGATTTGTGTAATTATTTCTTCTGAAGTAGTTCTAGGTGAGTTCTCTGTGAGGACTAGTCACCACTATTGAGATCTCATAAGTAACCTCCTGCTGCATCTAGATTTCCAAAAATATCTGGAAAGTCTGTAAGGGCTCCCTTTGATATTCCATTTGATCCCTTCATTTCCTTCTCTCAGGTGAGGTTTCACACCATTTTAGAAGATAGTTGCTAGTGGCTCTTAGGCTCTTTGGCACTGTTGAACCTTTATTGCATGAAAGTAAAGGAAAAAAATTCTGATTTTACTAATAGAATTATTCTTATTAATGATAGATATAAGCAAAATCTGAAAGAATAGGACAAAAAACCTTGCATTTGCATTTGATTCCATTTTTAGATTAAAAAAGCATTCAGCAGATACAGACAAATATCAGAAATCTGAATGACGTATTTGGTGTCATCATTTCATGTGAATAGTATGGGCTGAGAAAAAAAATACTTAGGTGGGTAAACAAAACTATTGAAAAGAATGCTTATCTTTTCCATTGACTTCTCTTGGCCTGCTTGTCTGAATGATGTTTTCAGGATTACAGCCTAAACCTGCACAGAAGAAGAAATATCAGGGAGTATGCAATTTTGTTTCACTGTCTCAAACGCCACGGCTCTAGTCAGAATTCCATCAACATATTACAGAGGTGCATTCAGAGGGAGGAGCTAATTCTTAACCCTAGAATACATATCAAACTGTTGCTGTCAAAAAGCACACTGAACTGTAAAGACTAAATCTGACCAGGACGTTGGAAAGGAAAAGAAAAACTACTTCTTTCTAAAGCCAGTGCTTTACACTACTTCAAACATTTTTCAAGATAGTCAAGTCCAGTATTTCCTCAAACAAAGATATATAACTGAATAAAAAGCACCTTTTTTTTTTTTTTTTGCTTTATCATAGGATATCACTTGCCAAAAAAGACATAGCTTCTTTTCAGGCATTTTTAAAAGATTTACTAGTGCTAGAGGACACCAGTATTTCAAGACAAAAGGCATATGAAAAATAAAAGCATTTGTGAAAATTAAATGTGAATAAAAAATATAAATCTTCCTTCTCACAGTACTTCTATCAAACCTCTTCCTAAATTTAGGACTGTTCTCTCTAAATAATACTTCCATAATGGAAATCAATGAACGATGAGATCCTGTGCAGCCAAATGGTTGTTAAAATGCTGCTTTTGTCAATTCTCTTGGAGAATTTGGAAATTCCTCTGAGGTACACAGTTAGAGAAATGTAAGAGAGATACTTTACAGGATATCTGTATTATCCATGTTGGTGCCATGATTAGGGGGAAGCTTGGAACTCTAGGAAGAATCTTCCTTATCTCTTTTTCATGATGTCCAGCATGGTCAAATCAGTACTAGACAATTTTGGATGTTGAGATACTTTGAGGAATTTCTTCGCTCGGTTGGAAGCTGTAAGGGCATGTGGAATGAAAGAGCATCTGGTTCACTAAGTTATTTCATTAAAAGTTATTCAGTAAAAAAGAAGTAAATAACACAGGAAGGGAAGTGGTAAATTAAACATACAGGTACACAAACATTAGCAAGCAGGTGAACAGAAACAATAATGAAGACCAGAACTGTCTTGTCACTGATTGATGAGCCATTAAAGAAACTACTCAGGTATAGCCTGGAAGAAGGTCAACCTGAACTTCGTAACTGATAAGGAGGAAGAAACATGATTATTACGAGCATTATGGGATTTATGAGAAGGCTTGCGGGACTGTGCAAAACTTATTTTAGGCTATCAGAATGGGCTTGTGGGATTATGTAAAATTTACTACAGGATGTTTAGGGGAAGGGCCAAAAGCAGAAAAAGGGGAAGACCAAGGAAAGTGTGGAAAAATGGGCAGGAGGGGGATAAAAGGGGCTTGTTGTGTGTAAGCAGGCTGCTGGTCCATTCCCTTCTCTGACTGAACCCTGTGCCTGACCACCACCTATTAAATCCTACTCTTAACTATATTTTTTTCTGTGTGATTTCACTCTCCTTTGTGAGTGCTGCAAAGTCTAAGTGTCAGCAACTGGAGAAGGGGTCACAGTCACAGGGCCTGTCGATGTAGGTGCCAGCAACTGAGGAGACCGGTGTGCAAGAGAGGTCTGGGTGTCAACGACTGAGGCAGGGACCATGGGACGTAGGGCTTGTAGGTCTGGGTGGCAGCAACTGGAGGGATTAGGTATGTGCTGCAAGATCTAGGTGCCAGCAACTAGAGTTTATATTATATAAATATGTATAATACAATATAATATAATATATACACAATATATATAATATAAACTAGTGTTTATATTTCCCTAGTGAATTTTATCCTGTGTACATATGTCTATGTGTAATTCACTATCAAATTTCAAGCTGGACTAGCTGGAAAGTAGGAGGAGACCCACATCTAGAAAGACTCAGGGTGTGAGTCAGTGCTGGATAAAGGGACCGAGGGTTCAGGCATGGACACTGGGCAGGCTGAGAGGTGGTGCTAATATTTGAGGGATCCGTGAATGTGGGGGTGCTTGTGAGACAGGCATGCAAGTGCATGCATTAGTTTCACTAGTGAACATCAACCTGTGCTGGCCACAGAGCAGGAGGAGAGCCACAGACCAGCTGAGAGGGCCAAGGGTCCAGGCATGGATGTTAGATTTAGAGGCTGTGCTGATATTCAAGGGATCCTTGAATGTGTGTGTCCTTGTGAACTTAGAGAGTGAGGGCATGTCTGTTTTCACTAATGAGCTTCAGTCCTAATCAGCCAGGGAGGAGGAACAGGACTGGACTATTTGTACTTACGTTTATGTGAGTGTTGGCATTTATGGGGGTGCTGCTAAAGGTGTGGCTGGCTGCTTTAGTGTCTTCTGTGTGTGTGTGTGTGTGTGTCTGTGTGTGTGTGTGTGTGTGTGTGCGCGTGCACGCACGCACGCACACGTGCGCACTCAGATACATGCTCCACCTTGCTACTGGCCTGCACCTGCAAATGGGAAAGCAGCAGCCACATCCATCAGCCTGGGACGGGGAGACCTCCTGGGTCTCAGAGTGCCCCAGGTGGGCTCTAGCAGCTGGGAAGAAGAGATCCCTGGCTCCAGGAGTCCACAGGGTTCAACAGCCCCTCCAACACCCTTAACAGAAGCTACCTGAGCAACAGATATGGAGCTCTAGGAAAAGCAAAAACCTGGGTTTTAATAATGAGCTGACTGATGAAGAGAAAATATCAAAGATAAAAAAATTGTCTAAAATAGTGCCTTTTTCTTAAACACTTCACTCTTGACTTTTTCTTTTATCCATGATGTAGCACCTTTTTACTCTCCTACTGAAATTCTTCCCTCTTCTTGAAATTGTTACTGTTGCACGGATACTTAAAACTATTGCTGGACTGCTGAAAAGGTGCGAGGGGCATTCATGATTTTTTAACTTAATGCTCCAGGACACTGCCCTAGCAAGCAGACTCAGATACAGTTTTACGGGCAAAATTGGTTTATTTAAGTTGGAAAATTTATAGACAATTCTTGCAAGAGAAAACAATGTCATATCCCAGATGACTGTCCTAGTTCTGGTAAAACCCTTTTCCTAGCCTTGATAGAAAATGATTCAATGCAAAACAGAGAACAAGTTAACAGTTGTTTAACTTTAAAAACTCTGAAACCAGAAACAAGAAATGCATCCACCTGGGGAGGGTAAGTGGGCTAATGAAACAAATTACTTTACCTTTCTCCTGTCATTGAGACAGATACATTCTGATCAGAAGTTATGATTTTGAATATTTTCCAACAGAAAATTTCTAACTCTGTGTATTTGTGTTCAAAAGACAACTGTCCTGGATCTTTAACAGTTCCAAGAGTCATCCAGGACAGTTTCCGTACCACATACATAGTGGTTTATACTGCTTATCACTTATTCTCTGCAGAATAACATGCTTTCTTGAACAGCAAAAAGAATTTTAAAGATCCAGGTTGTATAACCATGATGGAAATTGGAAATACACCACACAGATTCATGAAATGCAACTGAACTTCTTAAATATTCTTCTTTATTAAAGAAGTCTGTGTTTTCTTTGTGCCCAGTAAGTAAAGGGAAGCAAAACAGCTGGTTGTTCTATTAAGGCTGAATTGACATATATAAGTAATAGTCTCCTTTTTTCCTGAGGCTCAGTATTGTATTTGAAAAATCAGGATTGTTTTTGCATGCATACATCTTTTTCATCTCATAGCCAAAACTATGTCTTCCAATGGTTAGAAAGAATATGGTTATCCTTTTTGGCTTTGTAAGCTACAAATGTCCAGTAAAGATTAATGTTTATTTCCTAACTTTCAAAGAAACAAGCTCTTCTGGCTTTACCTCAGCAGAAAAGCTCAACCTCTGTTCTCCTTGATTCCATACATAATCCACTTAGTTACCTGATACAGTAAATCAATAGAATTCTAGAATTCTTCAGGTATTAGAGCATAAATATTTCATAGCTCTATCATACAGACAATATTCCTTGAATGAAACACAGATTCTGGATCTGTGTTACAGTGTATCAATGGTAAAAGATATTTATGTACTTATAAAAATGTTTAGTATGGAACTCATAAACAAGATCGCATATCCTCTACTGAGTCCCGTATCCTACACAATTTTTCTCCTTAGGTGAAGTTGAATAGCAAAAGTAAACTTTTTAAATCCCTGTGAAGATTCCTAACCAGTGGTTTAATGTTTTTCAACATACTGAGCTGCCATCAGTTTTTATCTATTCCTATTTAATGAGTACTCGGCATGTATGGAAATGAGATGGCTTCCTTAGGTATCTGAATAAGGATATAAGAGTAATTCTGACACTTCCTAAAAATGAAATGTTAACTTTTTGTTTAGCCAAACATTTTAATGAAGGCAAGTACCTTTTATTGGAAAATTTTTAAAAAGACAGTTCTAAAAAGTTTATTGATTGATATGGAGTAAAATACCTTGGTCGTTATTCAGCTACAAGTCTTGAATGCAGAGAAGTAGAATGAAGGGTGTAGAGCCAACCAAGGTAAAAGTGTAGTCAAGAGAAATGTTCCTGAGGTACATATATTATAAACTGATTTTTTTTTTATGGCTTACAGGACAAGAAGAGTTTCAGTATTAGGAAAATTTTTATTCATTTAGTATTGTCTAAAATGCAGACCCTGCTTTTGCTGCATAATAGGAATGGAAGTAAATCAAGTGGAATAAGCTTACATTTGTTGCATTTTTAACTAAAATAATATGGAAAAACTGCACCAAGCAAGAAATAATTATATTCATTAAATGTGGTATTTTAGAGTTAGCTAATAAAAATTAGACAAAGTTTTTCCATTTAATTTTAATTTTATTTTTTTGTTTTATTAGTGCTTAAGGAAATTTCTTATGATAGTTCTAAACAGCTGTTTCCTGACAGCTGATGACCTGACTGTAAAATGGGCTTATCCAATTAACACAGTTTCAATCATCTATTGCCTGTGCTCACAGAGAAAAAAAATGTGGTCACTGCAAAGTCAGAATGACTCTACTTTATTAAAATGTAACAATACTTCATTTTCTTTTAGTACAGTAACTCTTGTGTGAGATAAGACTCCCACACTATTTGAAATTATTGTTGACTGATTGAATATGGATGAGAACTGTCATCACTAGGTTGGTTAGAATTGCGCAGAGAGAAACATTTTGGAGAGATATGAGCAGTTACGCACATACAGAGAGCAGGAAAGATTTGGCCATTTTTATATTCTTTCTTTTTTTTTTCCACTCCTTTGTGTACAGTCTAGCCTTACTTCCTTTCTTTGTCCTAGTTCTTTTTCCTATACTTACTCTTTTTTATCTTCTGTATCCTTTCAGTCTCTTCTCATTTCTTCTCCTCCTGCATTTGCTGCTGGACTTGCAACCTTGAAGTTCTTCCCTCTGGTCAAGAGTAGGCACATGCCTGATTACCTGGTTCTGATGGGTTTTAATCACTTTCTCTGTTGTCCTCCCAGCCATGGTCTAAAGTCAACTGGATGTGAGGGGTCTTACTTAGGAAGAGCTGCCCTATGGGAAGCATCCTGGAAAACAAGGTCACTTCCCTTTGTTATGTGCTTATTTATTATGTTACATACTGTTCATGCCGTGAATTCTTTAGGCCCATTTGGCTTTTCAGAAATGAACTTTATCCTGACACAGTGGAGAAATTCCTGTTACCAAAACTTAGCTGAGTTTCATGCTGTGAGTTCCTAAAACAAAATTTGCTTCTATCTGTTGGAAGCTAAGTAAAAAATAAACCAAGGAAATTGAATTACAGCAAAAGTAAAGATAGTACTTTTCCAATAAACTATGCAAGTAAACCTTACATGGATAAGTTTTCTTTCTTCAGGACTTGCTTGACGCTTCTGACGAAACTTTTTTATCAAAAGAGTATCTTTGTGAATCATCAATCTCTTTGATGTCTGTGTCATTCATTTGGGGAAAGAATAGCAGATTATTTAACTTAGAAATGGGCGATTAGTATACTAAACACATGGGGGGCTTATTTCCTATGTAACATAGGATGGTGTCATCCATATTTCACCACGTGAAAGTGGCTGATGAGGAGCTCATTAAATCCTTAGAGCCACCATGCAGGATTAGATTAGTCACATATCTATTCCAGTAAATAGTTTAACAAATAACAGGCCCTGATGATTCAGAGGAAAATGTTTACCAAAAAAAGATGCAATTACAAAGTAACATGCTTGCAAAGAAAGCTTTCTGATTCTGTTAATTGAAGGTTAGTTCATGTGGTGAAGCTTAAGAATTGATATCCATTACAAAAATCTTCCTTTTTAAAAAATATCTTCTCTGTAATAACTTTTCAATCAAAATTTCACACAGGATCATTTTCCTTCTGCCTGTTATGAATGACTGTGATGTTCCTGGGTGGGTAATATTTTAGAAGGTTTTCCATAATTTCCTTTATAAGATGACGTATTTGACATGGAAAAGTTTTATCCCTCTAAATTTGCCTGAAAAGTTACTGGAACGTTCAAAAAACTGAAGCAATATTATTCTGCTACAGTATTTGTTATTCTTTTCTCTATAATCACAACTATGAAATGTCTATGATAGAACTGTTGAACAAAAAGTTTTTCTGCTGAAAAACTCTTTGTGGAAAACATGGGGACTTCTTTTTTTCTCTAAGTTTATTGTATTCATCAGTATTTATTGACAACATCAAAATTATTCCTTCTGTTTACTGATTATGATTTTAGCTTTCAGTGACTGCATATATGAATGCTTCTTTCATGTAAAATGTCTATTAAAACACTTCATGATTTAAGAAGCTGGGTCAATTAGAAGCTGTATAAAACTAAAAACCCCTCCATTTATATTAATAAATAATAATAAGGAAAAGTCCAGGATTACTCAGATATCAAACTCAGATTATGATTAGTAAAGTAATTACTCATTCCTGACTTCCAGAATTTGCCTTATGAGCTGAGAAAACCTAGCTGGAACCATTTTGTTCTTTCCTACTAGTTCTCAAAAGAAGGTTGTGCTCTCTGAACCGTTCAGAGGAAAACAGAACGCATATGTTCCTATTTGTATTATGTGAAGAGTGGAACGGATCTGCTTTTGTGTTTTCCTAAAGATCATCTGGAAATGGAAAAGGAACTTGCCCCATTTGTTGAACAGAAAACCAACTATCCTTCATGCTAAAGACTGAAAAGTTCATTTAAGGTAGGTTGTGAGACTGCTCATGCCCTCACAGAGCCAGATACCTTGGAGGAGCATGCATACTCTGAACCTACAGCGTGGCTTAGAACTTCTTGCCTTTTTTTGTAGAATTTTCTTGCATATGTTTTTGATGTGGTAGATAATAATAATTCAGTCCATTTATTCTGTCCAAGAGTGGAGAGGTTGCCAGTTATTTTTTAAATACATCTTAGGTTCACAGTGCAATAGCAATGTGGAAAGTGATTGCTCATTATGTATTAATCGCTCTCAAATTAGTCTATATTTTTATAAAGTCTGAAGGAGAGGATTGGGAAAGGCAAATAAAGATAGTGTGGATGTAACAGCTGATGTTTATTTCTTGCTTTCAGGCAATATCATAGCCTTCAACCTTTGTCAAGTTGGATGAACTTGTGTCTGCTGAAGAGCAACCAGAGCTGCTAAGAATCCTTCCTCAATCCTTTCTGGTTTTAATTCTTAGAAGACAGCACTCCAGCTTTTCCAAAAATATCTGAAATACAACTTGTCCTATTTACGAGAGAGCTCTGGAATAACTTGGCCCTTTCTGGAGACCCGTATTTCAATCTGTTCCTCACTTTCTTGCCTAGAAATGAAGCACCATGCTAGAACGGTACCGTTCTGCAACAGATTACTCCTTGTGAGATCCCACAGACAGAAATCTGCTACTCACAGATCTGTGTTTCTGTCTTGGAACTAAAAGAGTATTCGTATTTATAATTTGGTTATTTCTGTTCCCAAGTGACAGCTTGTCCCGATCCAATATCGGGAGGGGGGGGTTCATTACGATCCCAAGGACGAGATTAAGACGCTAAAACTGGTCAAATATCATACAACCTTTTAACTTGATTTTCCACGGAGTGGGGAATAAAGGTGGGGAAAGGCAAAGGGGAGGAGAGACAGAAAGAGAGAGAGAGAAAAGGGGGAGAGAGAAAGAGATATCACCACCCGTGGATCCAGCGGCGTCGCGTTGGTCCTCTTCACCCTGGGTGTAAATTTTAGCGATGCGCGTGCAGTAATTACAACTCAAGCAGGGTCCGACCCTAGGTTCCCGCTGAGAAGTTCGGAGCCAAATCAAGGCAAATTAAATAAATAAATTGTAATGACACGCATGCAGTAGTTACAGCTCGAGTTGGGTGCCTCCGAAGAGGGACCCCGAACAAAGAAAACCCCTGGGCAATTATAGCTTTTTCAAATTAAGTTTCCCACCCCTCACGCGGTAGTTCAGAGCAATAGTAATTTTTGGGTCTGGGGTCTCCTGCTCCCTATTGGGTCTCATCGTTGTTCCCAGGCAGGCTGCTTTTCTCCCTTATCTTTACTGTTGCGGTTTCTGCTGACAAATGTGTTTTGATTCCTCGGGTTCTGCCCTTCTCTCTCAAGGCCCTGACAAACAGGTGTTGTTCCAGCAATTAGCACTGCCCCAGCAGTGACAGTAGGTGTTATCTTCCAAGGTCCCGACGAAGAGGCTATAATCCAGACCCCCCCCTAGTTAACACTGTTTCAGCAGTGAGGGGAGGCTTTGTTTCCCAGGGTCCTGGCGCCCAAGCAGGCCTTATTTCAAAGCCTTGACTTCCTCCCTCCTGGAGTGTGACGCATAGGAATGCAAACTGCTTGTCTTTCCAGTCTGCACCAGCTCTGGGGCCCTTTCTCACTGAACTAGGGAGTGCAGCCTAAGGCTTCAGCAAATTTAGCTCTAAGCGGAAGTAATTTGCAGTCCAGGTCCCAAAGTCTCTGTCCGATCGTGGTCCGGTTCAGCGCAGGCTCGGTGTGTCCCGCATGGTCGCAGGGAGACCATTTCAGGGGTCGCAGCAGCTCAGTCCTGTTTCCGCTGGGAACAGATGGCTTGTTCGGGGTTTTGGTTTGCTTGCACCTTATGTACCAAGAAATGTTTAAGGCAAAAGTTCACTCATCTGTCCACCACACAGCTGTTTACCATGTGCACTGAGAATGTCCATGTTTATACATTACAAATGTCTTTTTTATACAAGCTTGATTTCTGATGGCTGAAATAAATAGTTTGAGCCACTGATATATATGCTGCTCCTCTTGCTTTCAGGTTGCCACTTCACTAAAACCAGTTATCCAGTCCCACATGGTAGGTTAACAACATACCTTTATTAGATTAGGAGGGATCAAAAAGGAGAAACCGCTGTAAGCATCACATAGTCAAAACGCGTCCATTTCCACAAGATTTTCCCAAAGAACCCTATGGCCAGTCACCAGTGTGTTGAGTGTGAATCGAATGATGTATTTCAGAGAGTTGTTTTGTTTTTAAGTAGCATGTGCTGTAACTTACGGCCATTGGCAGGAACAACCAGATTTTTGAAGCCATCGCTTCACTTTAGGGAAAGCACCTAGCAGCCTTTTTAGGAAAGTGCATCTCTCTGGAGCCCTTTCTGTCAGGCTGAGGGAAGAATGCATCTTCCTTCTTGAACTCAGTGTCAATTTTTCTAGACTAGAAATTCTTGCCATACATAATTCTACTTAGATTCCAATTTTAAACTGTCTCAGTTACAGCCACAATAAACTCCTCTTGTAAAGATTTCAGTTTTATTGTCTTTGAATGTCACAATATGGTACTTTATATATCTATGTATCCAACACAAAGGAAAGGCAAGGCTTAGGAGAGAAAAGGCATCTATATACTGCATCCCATAAGCAGTTTCTTGTGCTTCAAATAATCATCTGAAAAACAGGCCTTAATAACTACCTTCTCTCTCATGAGCAAATGATAGCTGTATATCCATGGCTTACGCTTGTTATAAATTTCTGGAATGGGTACAGAATAAATGTAATACAGTGCTACAAGACACTAAAAACAAAAATTCCACGTCATGGATATAAAATGCTACAGATAATATGAGATTATAAATTTAAAAAAGACTTGAATCACAGGTATAACATATAACTCTTGCTTAAATGTATTGTTCTTAAAGTTAGGTAAATAGCATAACATTTTGGATATCATTGTTCTTAAGAGTTAGGAAATTTGTGTAAGGTTTTGGATATCATCAAATATTTAAAACATTTCTAACACTAACATCAAAGAAATCATGCATCAAGATTTTGGGATTTTAATGGGTATTGGTATTTGACTTTCTTGCCCTTAAGAAAATAACCAAGCCTTGTGATTCAGCCTATAAAAGCATCCTGACAAAAAAAAATCCATTGTTTTTTCTCCAACTTAAACAAGCTATATTTTCCAATTAAAATTTATGTTTATAATTCTAACTTCAACATACATAGTCTTTGCAAATATGTTTGATTTCAAACTGGTACCAGTGGGCCACAGGGTGGAGACCTTTGTCACAAGTTTTCATTGATTTCTTTTCCCTTCCCTTTTGAAAACCCCATCAGCGGGTTGAGCCCAGAGGAGCGTGTCAGAGTGACATAGGTTCTGTCTACTGATAAGGACATCAAGAAACCTAATCACAATAGACATGCGCCTTAGAAACATATAAAATGTGACAATAACAACAGCTCTTTGGAGCTCCCTCTCAGCTGGTCTGGGACGACCCTTATTGCGTCCTGCACACTTGAGACCCTCGCCCAATGTGGAACAGGTCATATTACCCCTGCTTGCTCTGTATGTAGTGTAGTGTGTTATTTTTTCCCTGTTAAATACGGAACTTGCTATATTGTTTAAACTCTTGCTTAAGGATACTGGTGTACTTAATAAATATCTGAAACCTGATAACCTCCTGGCTGTTTGGTCAGTGAAGCATTAAAAGAAAAAAATACATGTCACCCTGCTGGCCACAAGCAATGTTTGTGACAGATATCCACCTAGTTTTCAGTAAAGACTTCTCTAAGACAGTTGGTCATCAAAATTTACACTTGCAAAACTCATGTGATGGCTTATGTTTTGTTACTATATCACTAATATGGTTATAGCTATATGATAATTTAAAAATAATTTCAGATGGGTCTAATTCAAGCACCGATTCCTGTTCTTTAACACTGTACTGAATATCTCATTGGTTACTAGCCAGATTTGATTTTCTGTTGAACCTGTGTATAATAATGCTATTTGTCCATTGACTTAGGGCTTGTGTAAAATCTGTCTTACCAGCTGTTTAAATGGTATATTCTTTTACAAAACACCAGTCCATTTTAGTTCTGATACAAATGGTTGTTACGGTTTTAGTTCTGATACAGATGTCCACTAGTCTCATTGGGAAAGTCATTATGCATTTTCCTAACACATTCGAGAATAAAGCTTCAAAAGTGAGTCGAAGTCCCCTTGTTCAATAGCTTCTTCAAAGACTTTGATGCAAATGTAGATGATTTCGTCCTTTCAATGATTTATACCAAGAATTTGCTGAAGTTCAGGAACAAACTATATGGTTAAAGGATGTACAGTTTAATGAAGGAGTGTGTGTTGCACTTAAGAGCATCATGTATGAAGGATTAGAGGACAGTGGTTCTTGATCAGTGTATTTTCATCTGTCAAGCTAAAAGGGAAAGGTTAATGCCTTTGACTTTACGAATAAGTTTTCTTTATTAAGTCTATGACTGAAGTTAGTTGTATGGGAAAATCTAGGTCAACTTCTTTGAGATTTATTGGCATACTGGCTTTATTTGGTTTCATTTCTTCATGCTTTTACACTTCGACTGCGGCCTTTCTCTGATTGAAGAAATATTAAGTTTCATCACATTCATCTGGACAATCTAAACCTTAAGTTCGGAATGATCTGTTCACTCTGAGATGGTAAAGTGCATGTCTTTTGATTTACTGACCATATAACATGGCTTCAGGTTTGAGAAGAGAATAACTGAACGATCCTCACACTTTCCTTTCATGAACCCAGTTTTTCAGATCATTCTTTAACTTCACTACAGGCTCCAAATGTAGCTCATAGGACCTATAACATCACTAAAGCATCTCAACTATGTGCTAGGAAAAGCTCAATAAGCTAGGAAAGCTCTCTGTTCCTCCCTAGCTTGGAAGAATCTCTCTGTTCCTCATCTTGTGACATAAGGTGGATTCAGAGCAGGACCTTATTCCTATTAGCCTACCATGTATAGTAATTGCATAACTCTTGACTTGTACCATCACTCTTACATCATACCTTATATCCCGCATTAACAAACAGTATCCAACAACTCTGTATGGATTAAAACATATTGCCATATTAAATTGGAAATCAAGCTTTACTGCCTTTGCACTTCCTGAATTTTGATGCAGTATATCCTAAATCAGAAAGAAGCAACTGGTTTTGCAGATAAAAAAAGCCAATTGTAGTGTAAAAATAGTCAATATATATCTACAAAGCTGCTAGCCACCAAAACAAAAATGTCTCTTGATCCATATCTAAAGTCACTGACTCTGAAAAGTTTAGGCTGTTCCAGGAAACCATATACCAAATGCTATATTTGAGGGGTTAGCAAATTCAGCTATTGATACCGTTATACCTTCCAGGGAGAATTTCAAGGGGCAGTTAGACCCTTTAATTACCATTTAAAAGTGGTAGGAGTGTGAACCTTAGAAAAGAATTTTTTTTCTTTTACATAGTTCTGTCATTTTTACAAGGTGTTTTGCAGACAAAAAGACACATTCCTTTTGCAGAAAGAGTGAAATAAGACAAACACTAAACAAGATTCAAGGCATCCATTCAGGGGAGGAGAGAGAGGATATATAAATAAGAAAAAAAAAAAGGATTGCTTGAAGGGAAGGTAGAGGAAGAAAGCTTCTGTCAGATGGTCATGAGAATATTCCTCACATACCAACTGAGATGTTATTGTTCTGAGATCAAATTAGGTGCTATTACTCATTGTGCTATTACACTGAACTTTCTTTTTTCTTTAAGATGTCTCTATGAAAATGTGGTACCACACCTAGATTGCTTCTTAATATGAGTCTCATCAAAATAATTAAGAGTATGAGTTCTGTAATTGTTAATCACATTAATCGCCATTTTACAGCCATGCTATAAATATTCATACTTTTCAACAAGCTATGCCTGAGATTTTACCACAAATACTTCTAATCTTTAAAATGTGTATTTACGATTTTTTTCTGGAGCCTCCCTTCAATTTTTCTTTTCTACACACACTTTGGTCTTTCTAGCTTGTCCTTTTCATCCCACCCACTTTCCTGACATTGCCTATTTCATAGTGGAATTGGAGACCAAGGAGAGGAATATTTTTCCCCTCAGATATGTTATCCTGGCTGGCAAGACAAACACACTTATTTTACAATGCTCTTATAAAACTGAAAAGTGTGTCTCTAACATTGTCTCAAACCAAACTGTGTACTAAATGTGTCACATGCTAGCAAAGACATTTTTGCATCCTGACAACTCATTGGAAAATGTTTAATTGCTTGAAATACCATTTTTTTGTGGGCTTTAAAGAAAAAAATCTTTGTTGTAACACAGAGGAAAATTAGTCATTTGATGTGTCAAAGTTAGTGTTGTCTGCAGTTGTTGTGGATTCCCAAGAGCTGGAGTGCTGAGCAGCTAAACAAAAACACCATTTTGCAAATCTGATTGGCACCTGTCAGCTGTCTCTCAAAGGAGATTGTCAGCAAAATTTACCATAATTTATCATTTCAGGATAATGTTTAGTCTGTTTTGAAAGCTGAAAGTATTGAATCAACTAACATCTTGTTTCTCACGGAGATTTGATTAGTGCCGTTATTTAAAAAGGCAAGCATTAAGCTGACTTAAAATCAGACACCACTGAAAACCAGAAGACCAGGAGAGGTTTGAAATCAGTCAATGAAAGTTGACATAAATATCAGGAATATTTTAATTAAATATAAAACTACAATTAAGGTACTGCAAATTACCGGAAGCTAGAGAAATGGGGTGAGTATTGCCTTTCATAAAAATTAGTCTTCAAAAATAACAAAATACGTTATGTTTTGAGGGTAGCAACAAAAATCACTGGTTCTCTGTGTTTGTATAGTATTCCAACTTTATTTTTACCCCAGAAGTAATCACTAGGCTGATGATATCCATAAGAATTTTTATTTTACAGAAAGAAGTACTTAAGATTCAAGTTAATTTGTAGTGACTGAATACTAAACCTTACTCCATTGCACAAGGTGAAGTGGAGATGGAACCTGATCCTGTCCTTTCCATAATAATCATGTCCAACATGAAGTACAAATCTGTCATGCTACACTGTAAAAAGCTGTGACAGTAGCCTTAACCTCCAAAGACCTATCTCTTTAGAGCCCACAGAAATATGGTCACTGTCCTCTATACCGCCCAAATATTCATTACAAATTCATCACTGTGATAGATTCTTTGGGGTATATGTGTGTGTGTGAACATGCATATGCTTTCAGTAATGGAGAATAAAGTAAATAAACTGCTAGAACTACTTAGAATTACAGGTTAAAAATTAGTCCCAAGAAAAACACAGTGACATTTCTGCTACTAAAATATCTAGTTTTACATGCAGAATTTTGATTACAAGGTTTGTCTAAAAAATAAGAGTAAGCAAAAATCTGGTTTTGGATTGAAGAAAGTATTGTATGGTCATAATACCTCCTGGTTAATTCTCACTTTCCTGTAAATATTAAGGAATGGAGTGCTCTGAATGCCAAATTATTTTGTCTGTTTTTCTTAAGGTTCTGTTGTTCATACTTAATGGAAATGGTACCAGCAGAGAAACTTAGAACATTTGAAGGATCCATGTTCCAAATCCAAGCAATATCCAAAAAATGTGTTGTTTCTGATTGTTTAACAAAGAACCATGAATCACTGAGATAGTACAAGAGACTTCATAATATTTTGATATATTCAGGTTGGATTAAGGGTACCTCAGATATGTATATCTGGTTTATTTCAAATTGTTACTGGATAACAAAGAGAAAAAAAAGGTGAGAATGGGAGCCAGAGAAGTCATAAGCCAGAAGTTCTCCTCTTCTGGTTCTAAGAAACTTGGATTCCTTTCTACACATCAAAATAGTTTTGCCTCAAAAATATGTTGTAGTGTGCAGATTAGGGCAATCTTCTATGATAATAATAGATTTGAATTCCTCAGACTGGGGAATCCTTTGAAGCAAAGAATTCCACATCCTGAGTTTTCCAACTAGTAAGTACCTATATAAAACCAGGCTGGTAGCACAACATTTTTAGCAAGATGCTTCTACAGCATTTTGTAAACGCTCAGGACCCAATCAGCATAAGTAGGATGTGCTCAAAGCATATTTATTAGATTGGGTTTCCTATGAGACTTCCTGTTCGTTTTTTGGTGAACTGAGTACTATTTGGGGTTCTGTCAGATTTTCTTAAAGATGATTATGCACCTTGCTTATTGCAGTGGTTGACGTTAGGGGAACTGTGTTATGCTTTGATCATGTTCCGAGTCCATTGTAAGGCAATTAATTGCCCCCTGACAAAGCAGTGCCATATAAATTAATGTTCTTGATCTTCAGAAGATGGCTGAAAAGATATTAAATCTCTGACAGAGAAGTATGTTTGCTCTTCTGGCCACATCCTTAAACAGGAGGCCAGAGTTGTTCAGAACATTAATTTATCACTGAATCTAGGTATTTAAAGACTATTTAGGTTTAAAATAAGGTAATTAGAGACTTTAGGTACTTGATAGTTAGGCGTAGAGTGAGAGTCTGGGGATCTGGATGACAATTTAGTGTATCTAAATCTTAAGATAGATTTCTTAAATATCTATATTTTAGTTTTGCATTCTGTCATTTCTTACATTAGTGAATTGAACCTGATTCCAAAATATAGTTTGCATGACTGCTTATTGAGCATGGAACTGTTTAAACTGAATATGGATGACAGAATTTAGCCAATTGAAGTTCACATAACCTGCTTCTGAAAGAAATTTCAGTACTCAGTTTTTCCTAAGAAGCAGATAGGAAAAAAAGCAAATCAGATTCTCTTGCCTCTAGTTGTGTTTCCAAAACTTTCCGTAGTTTTCTAGGTTGATTAAAATGCTCTTTCATATCTTTTTGATGAGTGCACTGAGCCTAGGTTTTACAAAGTGAATCACCATACGAGAATACTTGTCACTACAAGAATAAAAAGCTTTGCATTAGATTTTCCTTCTGCTTTCTTCAGAGGCATCTAGAGAAGCCTTGCTCTTCCTCTAAGTTCTAAACACATTAGTCATAGGAAATTGCTTAGCATATTTTTTTACTACAGTGTGTCAAGAAGAGCGAAGGATGTAGACAAGTAAAAGAAAATAACATTAAGGTTGACATTATCAGGAAATAGAATAAAAAATACCCAGTTATGAAAGCTTCATATTATCTTTCTTGCTCCCAATGCCCATGTTTCAGATTGAGATATGTTGTCAATTGTACAATTAATAAATTGAAGCACTGAGGTCAAGACTGACCTCTGAAAACACTAAGGAGCAATAACTTTTTTCGCAAGGGAGAGGAGGGAGAAAAGTTTGGATTTCAGCTGAACTCCAGTAGATGACTAAGACTAGGAGTTAAAAAAGTGTGTTTTCCTCCTTCAGGTGCTGTTCTGCACAGGTGCAACCTGAGGACATAAGAATCAAATTTTTGGCCAAGAGGAGATTGTCTATCATCTCCAAAAACTATTAGAGAGGAAGACAGGGCCCTTTAACAGGATCTTTTTTAGCAGATGGACAAAAGCACTAGATCATTAGTCTTCAACAGACTGGTCTGTCTGCAAAGACAAAGGTAATGACTGGAAAAGGTATAGCTAAATACTGCGGAACTGTTTTGGAATAATAAATTTTAATTATTGCATTTCTTTGAATATGCAGATAATTTTGGAATAATGTTATTTTAATATTAGAATAAAATGTCTGTATTGGAAACAAGAGAGCTATTCCAGAACACTTCAGAATGCTTTATTTAGATAGTCTCCCTGGATGGCAGAAAATTCTTTCAGATGTATCTATGCGCTGAAATTGTTAAGCAAACACCTTATACTGTGTCTGTTAGCTGGTCTTTAAGGAGTTCTTTCACTTCTAAGTTAAGGTAATAAAAAGACTGTAGGTAGAACCCAGGCAATCTGCAAACTCAGTTGTCATAATATTTTAACATTTGCATATTCATGTTATGGAAATAGTTTCTGTTTCAGCAGATTTCTTCCATTGTCTACAGTTGACACAATAAGGTACATGAGTAAAGCTAATGACTTCTAATACATTTGGGAATATAGTCATATCGTAGTCCAGCTCTTCTGATGATATGTCCTTGGAACACAGTGAATGCTGATATGTTTTTCAGCACAATAGGAGGAATTGTGAAAGGTATGTAAGACCCTGATAATTGAAATATTTCAGCAACAGTATATGCACTGTAACCTTTCAGAAGACCTCAAAACGAAATCAGAAGCAGAAAATACTTTCTGTTGTGTAGGTGTCTGACAGCCTTTTGTCCTTCAGTCTTTGGGACTGACATAGAATTCCATTCAAGCTCTAGTATTTGGACTCCAAAAAAGATATAAAATGGAGTCTAACTATACTTTTTCTAAGTAAAATTTTTGAGCTATTAATTATTTGCTATTGATCCTCAGTTTTAGAATACTCCAAATGACAAACATCCTTGTAAAATTAAAGATACCTGCGTTTGTTAACGAATAGTGCATGCTCCCTGCCACAAATAGGGAGGAGCTTTTTAATTTTAAATGCTGGATTTACCACTATCACCTTTTTTTTATACTACAATCTAGCTGCCTTAGGCAAAGATTCTTTCTAGCACATAGTAGTTGCTTTTCACTGTCCCTGGGAACTCCAGGAACTCCAGCTGTTGGGAGCCTAGACCAATAGAGGCAGTAACTATTTTAAAGAAAACAGATAGAGACGAAGAAGTGCAAACGGTAAGAGGCCCTCAGGAGCCCTGTGAAAAACCCTCAAGAAAAAAGATATATATAAATATATATATAAAGACATATATAAATATTATATATAAATTTATATACATAACCAGACTGAAAAAACAATACTGGCACAAGAATTAGCCAGGATATCTGAAGAAGCTAAACTGGCTAAAAAGTTGCAACTACCTTTAGTAAGAGCCATGCAGCCAAGCAGGCAGTCATTTTTGAAACTAAAATTTCCTAAATAATTTGTTCTAACTGCTAAATGCAAACATGTATGTAACATATCTAATCATGGGTTTCCAGTGCCAGCTCAAGAAAGCGTCCATTATACACTTGCTCCAGGCAGGATAATCAACATTTTATATCTCTGAAGGTTTGTTTAAGAAATAAAGATCTTGAGTCCACCCTCAGACAAACAGAACTGGGTGTAGCACCTTTACAGGAATGCAAATAGAAAGACCTGTAAAGAGCCATGTAACCAGAAAAGATTTTTCACCTTGTTGGATTGAAAAACTGACATGAAATAGATGGAGAGAAGATGCTTAACAAGAACCTTTTATTGCCTTTCAATAACTATAGAGAAGTTTATTTGATTTGGTAAATTAACCCAAAGGGAAAATACCTGGAAAGTATGGTCTGAAGAAATTCAGATAGATGGCTTTGTTGTAAAGCTGTCTTTTATTTTCTTGCTAAACAATTTTTTGAACTATTGGGGGGTTGGGGGGGAATAAACATGATGAATTTAGAGTAGTTTGATACAAAATTCCTGATATTATCCAGCTTAAAAGAATGCTGATGTTCTTTGTGTTTTGGCATGCAATACACAGCAATCACAGATTCAAAGCTAAAGATCTGCCAGACAGCAGCAAGAGCAGGGCTGCTCCATGTGGGAAGGTTACCCAGGAGCCCAGGTGACCGCAGTGCAGGCAGGGCTGAACAGAGCAGAACTGATGACAGCAAGAGGTCCCATCCAGTGATGGTCCAGAAATCATTAGCCTAGGCAAGGTGGTAAGTCAGGTCCAAGGTCCATCCAGGTAGTCCAAACAGCCTTAGGATCAGCAGAAGATAAGCCTGGGCACAGACACAGCTACAGCACAGCTCAAACTGGGACTACAGGCACAAGGCTAAGATTAAATGGGGCTCCCAGGCCATGATGAGAGGGTGTTGATGGGGGTCCCAGGTGAGGGTGGTCAGGGCAATTATGACCTGTCTCACCACTTAGGGCCCTCACAGCATCTTCAAAAGAATTAATGAACAAAATCTATTTGATCAGCCATGTTTAGTGATGTTTAACTGTATAATGTTCCTCTCAGGCATTTGCAATATAGGCTTACCCATGAAAACGGAAGGTTTGATGTGCCTAATCAGAAATCGTAATCCCATCACACTTGTTCTGTGTGTATTTTAATAGTTCGATGTTAGAGCTTTTTTCTCCAGAAATTGTCTCTAAGCAGCTCAAAAGCATAACAAATAAGTATCTCAGAATCATCTAGAAATCAAATGTTCAGTATATTCTCATCCCCCCATATTACCTGAGACTCTAAGAAGAGAACTAGTAAGTACATATACACTAACCCAAAACCTATTCCAAGACTTTGAGAATCTCTCTCAAATGGCTTCTGACAAGGTACAGACAAGGACAGGTGTGATGAATCTGCACAAACAGGTAAACCACAAAAACTGAAAGGAAATATAATGTATTTTTTTCTTTAAATCTCCTGAGGCTTGTCCATAGGTATATCTGACCTTGGAAGAATAATAAATGGGTGGCATCCCAGCAGGTATAATCTGTTAATTGAAAGTGACAGCAATTACCTTTCTTCTAAACTGTGAAAATCAAGATACTTCTTGATATTTAGTGCAAAGTATCACTGAGACTTTTTTCATCAACATCTATACTAATTTGGAACTGATGAGAGGGATGAAACTTTGAAAGGCAGTCAGATCCCTGACATTACTGAGTGAGAGACACTCCTCAACCTACAGTGAAATGTATTTTAGGATAAAAATAAGGTGATTGGGTTGTCATTTTCTTCCTTCCTTTTCTCAATTAGAGGTTTTCAAATACACTAACACATTGTAACTGGAATCTTGAGCCTTGCCCTGTCCTCAGTTATAATTTAGCAAGCTTTATCATACAGATACATAAAGCTAAGAGACCCGTTTCTTCTGCAGAGAAACAGGTGCTTTTCAGAAACTGAAATGTCACAGAAAGTAGTCTCTTGGGTTATAGGAACCTTTTTTCTGACAAGAAAATTTGTGCATCCATGGAAACTATCAAGTTGCTGATGACTTTTCATTCCCCTGCTGAGATAAAAGTGAATTTTTCTTTACTTAACACCTCAGGTACTAGCAGAAAAAACCCGTTCTCTCAAGAAACATTTCTTGGAAAATGTGCTTTTTTCAATACAGGAATTTCTAACTCAGTTTGCTTGAGTATCCTATGAATAGCAGTGGTGTCTAATGTCTACGTGTTGTAGGAGCAGAAGGTTCTAGTTCCTTGGCTGCAAACATAGAGACAGATGTAGCTAGGTTTTAATGGTCAAGTCTTGTTTCTCACCAGTTAAAACTTCCATAGAGATTTTTTTTAAGGTTTGTGCTTGATTACCCAGACATCTGGCAGCTTGGTCTGAGCTAGTAGTGGTAGTAGTCACAGTGGTAGTAGTCACAGTAGTAACAAATTGTTAGGTACTCAGAAATGCTGGCTGGTTTTGAAGCAAATGTGCAGATCATCTTGAAAGCTCAAGGAAAGGAAAACTAACACTGCCTGGCACCTTCTTCTTTTTGTTTTCTTCTGCAGGTACTATCAGGTTTATTTTCATATCCACAAATGTTTAATGTGCAATAAATCCAATGCTTTCTGAATATGTTTAGACTGCATTTCCCTCCATTTCTGTATAGAAAATCCCAGGACAAACACAGTAGCAGTTCTCACACCTGCATCTGCTCACTTAAGAAACTGAGGTGCAGACTCCGGACACACTGTCTCCTGTCTCTTATTCTGGTGCCACACGTCCTTGCTTCCCAGGACAGGACACCAAGTCTCATCCCTCCAATATCCCAGCAAACAGGTACAAAGCAGAATCCTAACCTCTTTTTTCAGCATCTATACGTTCACTTCCCCACAGAAAGTGTGTGCTCGTATTTCATCCTACTCCTACATACTCAGACAAGAATGTAGGTTCTGGAATAATTCAATAGCGTTTGCCATCCTGACGTGACTGAGATAGAGGCTCCTGCTTAGCAAAGCAGTAAGTTCATGGCCAAGTAGCTTGATTGCCTATATTTACCAGCCAGTTCTTACGTCAAAACTTTCTCTAAAAGCATTTTATGCTTCAGTGCCTGTGGTTCAGTCTAGACATAATCAAACTCACTTTAAATGGATTCTTCTAGGCATAGGTAGCAGTCTAATTTCATGAGCAGAGCACTCAACGCAGGTTGTACAACCCACTATAGAAATACAAGTGAACTCCATGCTACCATCGATTGACTGCGAATAGTACCTGAGCTAAATGGTGTAAATAACATTCAGCAGCATCCCTGATGCATATGTCAGGACAAAAGGAAAATGGAGAAGAGCTGATATCCTTGTCAGTGTTGCAGACCAGAAAAATAAAGTGAACTGCTCATGTACTGTCATCCTAACTGCAGATGTTCAGAAAGTTCCCTAAAGTGTGTGAGAATTAATGTAGTTCAAACTTGTATTGAGGAAGCTTCAAAATTATCTAATGAGACACACTGTTTGAAAAAATTAGAACTGCTGGTCCAGTGTCACTATGCCTGATCAGGGTAGTGGTGGAAGATCATGAAGCTGAGGGTCCAAATCTTTACTGGTCAAAAACACATTTTTACCCCTGAAATTATAATATTGCAGTCTAATGCTTTAGCTGCTAAACGGTTGTGTCAGTTGTCTGTTCTTGTTTCGTGAGGAATGGGGAAAAGAATCCTTATATATCTGCTTTCTGTGGAAAAACTAATTTCCAAAGTTCAGAAGAAAATAACTCTTTTATCCTAGGAATCATCATGATGATGTATTCTCTCAGCATTAGCATTAACCGCATAGTGAAAAAGAAGTTAAAAAGTAGAAAAAAGCTTCTATATTTTAAGTGTACATACTCGAAGGCTTTTTTCCAACATCTCATGTGTTCCTGGTTTCCCTTCAGTTCTGGAAAGTCTCTTTGCTGAAGTCACAGAAATACACAATAGGTGTTCTTTTTTTTGGAGGAAGACAACAGTCTTCAAATGAAGCTGATATTGCCATAGCTCCGTTCAGTGGTGAAGTCTCATCTCATGACTGGAAATTCCTTGTAAAGAGACTGCAGAGTAGCTTGCTGAAATCTACTTCAGTATTTTGCTGCTCATTGTCACCAAAAATCAAATGAGAATTTTTAGAAAAGTAAGAGGGAAATTATTGATCTTCAAATGGCTATTAGACCTGTCTCCACTATAACATCAATTACTCTCAGTATATTCAGACTGTATTTCCAAACTGCACTGTGACTACATCAAATATACTGATGCTGAGTGATGGTACTGTTATCAAGTGATATGTGCAGCTGCTTTTGAGTAGCATATCACCTAAATTAATTAATAGATAGATTCCCCAATTCTTTTAATAAATAATAACCTTTTGTTGTTGGGCAATGTGTATTTTCTTATGTATGAAGGATGATCATGTTTCCACATGTACCCTGTAGTGTGTTACTTTAAGTGTTTTATTTTTAATTTACAGGATATTTTTGTTTTCTTCTTCTTTGTTCCTGGAGGTTAAAAAGAGAGAGAGAGAGAGAGTGAGAGAGAGAGAGAGAGTGAGAGAGAGAGAGAGTGAGTGAGAGAGAGAGAGAGAGAGAGAGAGAGAGAGAGAGAGAGAGTTTGAGGGATGAGGGTTGGAATTGAAGCAAGCTGCTGGCAATATGGCAACTAGTTTGTATTTTCTGCCTTCCCTTCAGGAGAAATTAGAGCTAGTCACAAATTTTTATATGCTGATGTTTTTACAAATGATTTAATTGTATGAGGATTTATGGCATTATAAAAAAGTGGTTTGGGGGAAGTTTTTTGGGAAGTGGGAAATGTTCATTGCAGGTGTATCTATATCAGCATAATATAACAGGTGGTCAGAGAGCTACATGCACAGAACTGCATATAACAACACTATTACCTTTTCCATAGTGAAAATAAGGAGTAAATTTTAGGCTATTGAATATTTCTCAGACAGCCAAAATTCATCCTCGAAGTCTTATTCCACAGCCCACCACTGAGAAATCATGCTATTGCCAGGAAGATGTGTCCTCCCACTGTGTTTTCTTGAAGCAACAGCTTAATGCTATGACAAGCACAAATGGGTGAGTTTGTTACAGCTCTCATTGGTGGAGGGTGTAGAGTAAATTTAGTTCAAGCCTCTTCTAAAATCAGGACCATGCTGAGTGAACAGTTTGGTTTGTTAAAACAGGTCATTTTTCATTTTTGGGGGGAGAAGGGACTGGAAATACATTGTCTCTGCCTAAGCTGTTGCAATTTTTCCTGGAAGGTATGCAGTTCCAACTCCCAGTTTCTTCTGTTGGGTAGATTTCATGGGTAATTTTCCCTATCATAATTTCATATTTTCTGTTGAAAGACAAATTATGGCAGGAAATTCCCAGACAGCTTCACTTGAAGCACACTCCTTAGTGTACTATTGATTGATTTTTACTCTGTTCTGCTGAGGAAGTCTCATTAGCTTAAGACTAAAGAATCTTAGCAGCACAGTTGAATGATACAGTCAGCAGACCTTTTACTACTGGTGCTACTGGTGCTGCCATCAGTAATAGTGAAGGCTGTTGCTGCATAGGAACAGAGATCTGCAAAAAAACATATAGCTGGTGTACATTCTTCTCCTTTACAAAAGACGACACTGATCGGGATGAAATTATACCAAAGCAGCTTTTACTGTTTGCTATTTCAAACATGCTGCTGCATCAGCTGGCTTATTTCTTATCAGTATTGGCATGTATTTGTGTGTATGTGTATATGCACGTCGGTACTGATGAGAAATGAGCACACAGTTGCCATATATGTGCCTTACCAAAAGGTAACGGTATCTTCTTTATTGTTCATTAAAGATAATAATGAATGTGTATCTATTTTTACTTTGATTTGCTTCATCCATCTACTTTTATCTGACTTGGAGAAACTTTATACAACCAAAATTTTTGAATTGTCTTTTTCTGTTTTTCATCACTCATGTCAATCTCCTACAAGACACACTGGCTTTGACCGTCAGGAGGACTTTTTGGAATGATTTGATCAGTCTCTGTACATGGTATCTTGATGGAAAATTGATCGCGATCTTATACAGCTAACTACCAAAACCAGATTTGTGCAATCGAGCTAGTGAAAGTACTTATCTCCTCCTAGGTATAATTTTAGACATCTCCTCTGAGCTCCGAAGAAAGGTTCAGGTCTTCCAATACTTGGCCAACAAAATCTATGTAAAGCTCTGATTCTTCAAGTGCTGCAGTTTTCCACTGTTTTGAACACTAAAGCTATTTTGTTTTACTTAAACCTCCTTACTCCCTCCTTCATCCCCCCCCCCCCCCCCAAAAGCCTCCAGTCAAACGGTCCAGTTTATTCTCACCTCTGACCTAAAATACCACTGCCTCTGGTCACATTAGCTTAAGCAACAGATAAGTAGGCTTTAGCACCATCTAGCTAATTCCCAACATAACATACTTCATTGAAGAAGTTTTGTAAACCCTTTCAGAAATGTGTATCCGTTCTAGCAATCTCACACATGTTGCTCATTCTTAGTTTTCATGTGAAGAAATGTGCTCTAGCAGCAAGCACAAGACTGTCTGAACAGACAAGCATTAGTAAGAGGATCGCTCTGGTTTTGTGCTGTGTTATTTGCACTTTGCGATAGGTGTGGCAGTGCTGCCCCTGCCAGGACTGCTTATGCAGCCTGCCACTACTCTTCTCAGTTGACTTCAATGAGACAGTCACTTTACCATGAAATGGATTTTCATTCCGATGGCTATACAACACTGTAAATATTTCAAGAAAAATCCCAGGAACTGATGTGGAATGAATGTGGAAAGGATGTGGAAACAAAGCTGCAAATATTGTATGCCTGAATTTGCATTTTTCTATTTCAACCTATGATATGTAAGATAGATGATGTTAAAATTGTTTATTACGTCCTATAACAAAACACAAAAAGAGCAGAGAAACTCTGTTCTTTTTAAGCAGTGAATGGTCTGGCGAGTATAATTTTCTGCAAGGATAACCACATTTGTTATTTTTTTTTTCCTTTACTGTACTCACTATACAAACATTATATTTACGGCATCTAGAAGACCTACAAGACTCATATTTAACTCACTCGGTATCTTAGAGAGTTGCAACAGTTCTCTATTGCCAAGGAAAAATTTGCTGTATGTACTCAGACTATTTCTTTCAGTCTTCTAAAATTGTTTTCATTTTGTGCACCTCTGCCATCAAGCAATATGCAACTAGAGTACTTGAAACTTAAAGCGCAGCTTCATTTCATTTACATAGTGTCATGGGCATAATGCAATTTTCACATGGAAATTACACAAAAAATCTGAGCATTAAGGGACCTAAGTTGCTTATGGATAAAATCCTTAAAGTTTCAGTAAGATGCAAATTTTCAAATCAAAAGCCCTCTATTAGAGAAAAATGATGATTGTGGCAAACTGAATGTTATTAGCTAGCAGTAACAATTAGGTTTAATATTTACAACTGAGTTAATGCAGGACTTGTACTTTTCCAGTAAAGCAGTTGGTAACAAGTTAGTAAAGGAATGCTATGAAACTATCCTTTTTCTGCTGCATTAAAGGAATAAAATACATTAAATATTAGTTGAAAATGAATGGTAAATACTATACCAATGTAACCTGATTTTTTTCCCCTCTGTTAATGATGATTATGCACACAAAGTACAATTCAGAAAAAGGACAAAAAATAAAATATATGAGTTCCAAAATTTTACAGATTTTTCCTGGCTAAACTACTTATACATTCAACATGGTAGGGTTTTTTCTGGTTACTTAAAGTAGGTTTATATTGTATTTACAAGTACTTACAATATTTAAACTGACTTCCCCTCTACTCAGCCCTGGTGAGGCCACATCTGGAGTGCTGGGTCTGCATCTGGGCTCTCCAATACAACAGAGACATGGAGCTACTGCAGCGAGCCCAGCAAAGCGCTACTAAGATGATGAAGGGACTGGAGCATCTCTCATATGAGGAAAGGCTGAGAGAGCTGGTACTGTTTAGCCTGGAGAAGAGAAGGCTGGGAGGGAATCTCATCAATGCGTATAAGTGTTTGAAAGGAGGGTGTAATGAGGATGGGTCCAAACTCTTCTCGGTGGTGCTCAGTGGCAGGACAAGAGGCAACAGGCACAAGCTGAAACCCAGGCAGTTCTGTCTGAACATGAGGAAAAACTTTACTGTGAGCGTGACAGAGCACTGGACCAGGTTGCTCAGAGAGGTTGTGGAGTCTCCTTCTCTGGAGATATTCAAAAGCCATCTGGACACAATCCTGTGCAAGGTGCTCTAGGTGACCCTGCTTGAGCAGGGGGGTTGGACTAGGTGATTTCTACAGGTCCCTTCCAACCTCAACCATTCTGTGATTTCTCTTGGAAAACATGGAAAATCACAATTAAATGACTTCATAATTGGTAGATAGTTGACTTTTTTGCGGTAGTGAATTTGATGAGGATCAATATTTTGGATAGCATGGATAAACTGTTGAGATCACAGAATCACAGCTAAGATGTGTACTTTTAATTTATTATTATGATATATAAATCAGCTTGTTTTTACAGTGTTTAGTATACTGAAAAGGTAGTTGAATAAGTTGCAGATTTTTTTTCTGTATATTTCTTTCTCTATTTCGGTTAAGTTCTGAAACTCACACTTGGGCCCCTCTGGGGAATTTTATGGTGTGGAATTCACATGGAAGTCACTGAGCAGATTTCATCTGCCACATGTTGAATGCCAGTACAGAGTGTATGATATATCTGTAATATTCTAGTTGCTTTGGATAGGTCACCCTAGTATGGATAAAAAGTACTTTTTTTTCCTTTTTTTTTTTATTCTATACCCATTTTTTTCATTACAGGGATCATTTGCTCCCATTGGGAGCAACACGTTTCATAATTCAATTCATTAAGATGCATTAACTAATTGTCTTCATTCTCTTGCAGTTAATTAAACCAAATTAAGTCAATTATACTTTTCTATCTCCAACTTTTCTTTTGCCTAATCTAAATTCGAAAAAGTGAGCCTTAGCTTGAAAAGAAAAAAATAAAATATTCCCTACAGCAAAAGTGGAAACCTTAATATCATAGTGTGAAGATAGCTAAGAGTCAAAGTCATATAAAATGACTTTTAGCCTAATTTACTTATTACAAAGATTGAATACTTCTTTTTTTTTAAAAAAACAATGACATAGACTTACAAAATGGACATAAAGGTATGATTCATTAGGCACTTCAACAGAAGACAGCCATGGTATAAGGTTGTCATGATACAGCACTGATTTCAGCAGCTAAATTTTATTCCTGGAGTCAAATAATCACTATATTCCTGCTGAAATGAAAAAAAAGAAAAAAAGTCATTTTTAAATATATCTGTTCTTCTTAAAGAACAGTCTATATATAGTTTTCAGTTTTGATTAGCTGCAAGAAAACAATGAAGTTAACTTTTTAATAATAATTTCATTATTTATTTTTGTTTCATTTATTTTCTCCTTACTTAGCAACTCTTTTTTGGTTGAATTCTTATTATGCTGCTGTTACCTTGATGTCATAAAAATTACTTTAGAAAGCCGTTTGTGGCAATAAAATAGAATATTTCAAGAAGTACCACCCCTGAAAATTAAAAGCACTAAAATGTTCCTGACCTGTGGAGACAGCTGAAGATCACAGTAGAAAGTATAAAACCTTTAAGAGTGCGATAAAAACTAATGATCTTTTCAGCTCCCCTCTTTTTTTTTTCTTCTGTTAACTGTGATTATGCACACAAACATTAAAAATGAGTAGCACTTGTGTTACTTCAGAAGTGGTGTTGGATCAGTCTAGTAGGTGACCACAGGTGACCCATAAATTTTCTCTGTGCTTATTCTCCCCGGTACCAATGTGCAGCAGAAGACCAAGGGCCTAGGGGTGCAAAGATAACAAGCATTTCCTGTGAATCATTCGACTGACTAAGGCACTCTCATTTCCAAATGAGCTCACAGCAATTTGCAGTATGAAGTATTTAATCTGGTCAGGATACAGTTTGGGGAAATCACAGACTTTCTGCTTTCCTGTCACTCTGCTGCCTCTTTGCTCCCTAAAAAATGGAAACTCAGACATCTCTGCCTTGAAGCTGCACTTTCTGGGTGAGGCATTATAGTCACTAAATTAAGCATTTCTCACCCCCTTCACTCTCTGCTCTTGGAATTAGACATGGTGACCCAGTTACAAAAAAATTCTCAATGAAGAGACAGGATGGGACAAAGGATCCAAGACACTGGTTTAAACAGATCTCTCCTCTTTTTATGCTTTTATGTTGCATTTCCTTTTATTTTTCTCCCAAGAAGCATCAGAGACCTCCTTTCTTTATACGGCAGATACTTGACTTCAGTTTTTCTTTTCTAGGTGATTTGGCACAATAGCTACTACTCCATCATACACATCAACCTCCAAGGCTCTCTAGCTACCTGTCATCCTTCATTGCCTTTATCTTCGCAATAGTTTTCTAATCCCAGGCCCCCCAAATTGTATTTCATTAAAAAGCAGCAGTCTTAGTAACATTCAGATTAATTCCAATTTTTCCACAGTCTATCTAATTTACCTAAGCTGACCTCTGGAAACCTGAGATATTAGGAGCTTAATGAATAAATTCATTCAGAAATATGCATTTTTTCCATTAAATCTAAGGGAACTTTTTAAATGTCATATCAGTCTTGATCCTTATCCCGTTTCTTTTCAGAAAAACATGAAAGTGTATTTCAATGTCCAAAACATGTCAGATAGCTGAGAGAGAATATACTTGTCTTCATAAACAAAACAAAGACTGTTTCTCTTTCTCATCAGGCACATATCACTACATTAAAACCTAATCCTACTTACTGCTTTAAGGAACTGAGACTTATCTGTTGCAGTGTCTAATCAGAACAAATCTATCTACCAATATTTTCAAGTTTCTTTTCTGTTTCCAAGAACATTGCCCATGAGTTAGAATATATCTTTAGGGGAGAAGAAAGGATGACAGTGTTTATTCCTACACCTTTCCTCTTCAAACACTCTATTACTCTTCTATATATGAACTACCCTATGTAACAAAATAATAATAAAAAAAAGCGTGCAAACAAAGAAGCTCCTTTGCCAATTTTTGCTTCTTCTGTCTAGCATGTTGGGTGCATGCACAGTGACAAGCTCCCACATCACTGCCCTCTAACACTTTAGAGATTGTCTTGCTTTTGCTCAAGCCAAGAATAGCACTGACCAGTCTCATTACTGAATGTTACAGAGGTCTCGCTATGCAACCGAGTGTGTTCTAAAATCAAAGGATGGTATAGGCAACTTGTGTTTATCAGGAACTACACAGCATCCTATGGTAGCGAGGTTACTAGCTGGTGTGTCAAGATAAGGGTATGCACTGGAAAATGATAGCCACTCTGATCTCAAAGGGTTGGTTTGAATAGAGGATGTAACATTTCTCATTCAGTGGTATTGTGCATTGAAACCTTCCTAAAGCCAGGAACAGTGTGTGGGAAAATAATAGCTCCAGGGCTGTCTTTGCTTCTGCCTCTGGGTCTCTGTTCTGACTCTAATCTTAATTTTCCTTTACATCAGAGGGCTAAAACAAGCTAGCATTCAGGCAGAAGGTCCCACTGTAGGTGGACTCTGAGGCACAGGACTCTGAAAGATATGTTCAGTTAGTAAAATACAACTTCTCTTAAACAGCATGCAAGCTTACCAGGGATGTTTTCCTAAAGCAGGCATTAAGTAGTTTATAGTCCCACAAGACATCTGCTTCCTTCCAGCTCTTAATGTTTCTCCACTTCCTTAAACAAACACAGATGCAATAGGTCAGACTTTCTGTGAACAGTGCAAAGCTGCTTTCAAACCTCAGGTGTCTTATTTTCTCTAAGATGGTTCTCCTTTCTTTTCAGAGCAAACAAGTATGATTAGAGAGAAGGAAATAAATCTGAAAATAGATCTTGGTTCTAGCCATCTCCATCTATTATTTCATATATGTGATGGTATGACTATAAAGATGAATCAATAGCAGTAATTATTTGTTGATCTTGCTTCAGTATATCATATATACTACCAAATACCTTGGAAATAACAGCTTTAACAATGGAGTGGCTATGAAATTCTCATTAACAGCATAGAATCTTTATATTCTGACCAAAGGCAATATAAAATTCTTAGCTTATGTCCTGAATCTTCTGAATATTTTAGCTATGGTTATATATATATTTCTGTATATAAAACAAACAAGTAACTTTCCCTGAAAAATATTTGAGAAGATAGCACCTTGCAAAAGTATATATTTGGAATATCATTGCTCTGCACAAGGCACTCCTGAATTTTATGCTGTGGCCAAATTCATGAGATTTAGTCCTCTTCCCAAATGTATAGGCTCACATAATTAAAGCTATCTTCTGTGGCTAACCACAGAGAAGAAAATGATTGAGCCAGCCTACCTGTCTCCTTAACTTAAATGATCCAGTTGGGTCAACTGAGAGATAGCTTGCAACATGAAGGCACTTTTTTAACACATGCTCATTGGCTCCTAGGAAGACACAAACACTGGTATTCCTGAATGCAGGAAAGTAAGGTAAAAAAAATTAGAAAAACTAATTTATTGATTGAAAGAAAAGTGATTTGTGTGTGTGTGTGTGTGTGTGTGTGATTTTATTTTTGCCCTTTTTGTTTCCTTCTAAAAACTATTCCATGAACACAAAGCATTGGGAGGCATCAAAAGAAAAAAAGTATTGAAATTTGATTAAGAGTTTCTAATAAAAAGGTAGCCAAGGTAGAAAAAAATAGGAAAGCATTCTTCCCTAAGGATGCCACCCCAAGGAATGTTCTCACTAGCATCTTTCAGCATTTTTATGTAACAGGAAGGTACAGATTAGACAGTAGAAAAGTACTTTTTGATCAATTTTAAGCACAGGAGTATTAGAAAACAAGTCCAGACATCCATCTAGTAGTCATGCAAAGAAAAGGGCGGTAAATTCATGCTCAGTGGAATTACTTTTTCGGTGAAAAATTTATTGCTTACATTAGATATCTTGATTTAAGATAATAAGACATTCTCCAACTGAATTCACATTGTTAGGGTTTACAGCTAGTCAGGACAATGGCACAGGGGAATTACACCTTAATATTTAGCTTTAAAAAAATAAAGAGAGAGAGAGCGAAAAGAAGGTAAAGAGTTCTGAAGTATAAGAATAAGCCTGTGATAGACACCAAATTTATATGAAGATAAATAGCTAAAAAGGACAGTGATTGTTGTGCCTAAGGATATAACAGAAATGTGAAATTGTCTATATTTATGAGGGATTCCATTTCCTAGCTCTGGAGTTTTCAGACTTAATGCTTTTCAGATTTGTTTGTGTGCTGTTTTTGTTAATATACTCTGTTTGGGGAGGGGAGAGAGATAGGACACCAAAGAGAAACAAGTCACCAAAGTTAATAAAAGTCACCCAATGAAAAATAAAAAAATAGTGACTGGATTTTACTTTCAATTCCTCACTTCCATATAACTACAAAAGACTGAAGGCCTACAGATCATTAGTTCAAAGTAAAAAAATACTGAAACATGCATTATTTCTTTAAAATATACTGTATATTAACCCTATATACTTGCAATAAAATTATCCATGAAAACAGAAAATGAACTGGTATGTTGTATCCATCATTCTTCATATCACAAAGACCTTGGAGTATCATGAAAAGACCTTGGAGAGCAGCACACAGTCTTCTTGATTACTGTGATATTTTCTAAATACAAATGCTCTTTCATGGTAGCATTTAGTGAGAGATTCTTGATGGAGATAGTATCAGAACAACTAGGTAGGTCCATATAGTGCTATGTTCTATTTCCTGTTTTTGTTACTAAAAGACTAGAAGGATCTTTTGAATTCTGTTTACCCCTCCAAAAAGTGTGTTGTTTACTGAAGGACTATCTGATGACTGTGTCCACACATAGGACTTGTCAGGTCAGGGAAGGACAGGCATGAGGAACTGGAAGGCCCAATGCCAGACTACTTCTTTCACATCTTAGATTCTTTTGCACTAAAGTCCCCTGGATGAATTTAGCCTATGTCTAATTAATGTGCCACACACTAGGTTTACTATCATAAGTTGCTGGATAACAAGAAGATTGCAAAAACCATCACTAAAATTAGTGCTTTTCATCTGCATTAATTCAGCAAATTAATGACTTTGAAATAGCCCCAAACCAGAAACAAAGAGCACTCATAAGACATTGCTAAATTAGTCTTTTGTTAACTGTTTCAAAAACAAAAACAAAATAAAGTGTGTTGATGCAGAACATACAGAAATAGTGGTGGAGAATAATGAAGAAGTGTAGATTAATCAGTAGCGTAAGTCTTTTTAATCATCTTTCTTGCTAAGGAGATCTTCAAAAAAGGAGACTATGTACTACCGTAAAAGTAGAAATATCATCAATTACACAAGTTAATGTAACTGAATGGCACCTGTAACTATATTTTCACATGCTGAGTCCCACTGGTTATTATCTGATATTGTTGACCATTATCTGAGTTAGGTAGTTTTCACACAGTTTAGAAACTACAACTTGCTAACTTCTAACTTTAACATTGGAAATAAACATCAGTCTCCTCACTGGGATATGCTGTTAAGTGAAAAACTGTGGACCCGAACATTTTGGGTCATTAGGCATTATGCTCATGTTGATAGGTACGTATGAAGCCAAACTCACTGATTAATTTTTGAGAAAGATTATACAAAATTAATTTACCTAATTACACTATGGATGTAAATTCCCCTGCAATTCACTGAAAGTAATTTTCTGTACCATATCCTTTAATGCCAGTATACCACATTTTAATACAGAAGGGGGTGTATGCATTCCCAAAGGGCAAAAGTAAGGGCGACAGAGGGAAACATCCCTTGCATCTGTATGCTTAAGTTTGTTAAAGTTTCTAAATTGCAGATAACCAGGATCACCAAGTTATTTCCAGAAAAGTAACCAGTATTAGGAAATCTAAAATAAACAAACAATAAAGCCCAACTCTGAACTCCAAATCTTGCTTTGGAAGGCATGGACTAAACCTTTAATAGTCAAATATATAAATTTAAGACCAGAAGAGATAATCAGTATGGCATCAGACTACATTAAGTAATTTAATCAAATTAATCTTGTGCTTAGCTCCATGCTTTCTGGTTGACTAAAATATTTGTATAAGAAAGGCAGTTACGGTCAACTAAAACATAATTTATTACAACCCTTAGCAGTTTATTCTGGTAACAAATCCCTCAGTGTTTAAAAGAGAAAAAATAACTGCCTTAAAATATTTCTCAATGCTCTTGTGAATTTGCAAATCAGTTTCCTGCCTGTGGTTCTTGTTTTGCCTTTCTCCATTTAAGTCTAAAAGACTTAATCCCTGGTGTACCAATTTACGGCTATCTGCCAGGGCAAGCTGTGGAGTGCCTGAGGGCTGTGGTTTCCTAATCACCCAGATCAGAGGATCTCTTGGACTGCGATGCTGTTCCCATTCAGCCTGCAATGTTAGTGATTTCTTTGCACAGAAGCCAAGGTGCGTGGGGGGTTTGAGAAGGGAGGAGAAAAGCAAGAAAGGATATCTGGATGAAGCTGGCACAAACATTCCTCTTCAAGAAGTGCTACAGGGAGCAGTAGCCAAGAAATATTCACAGCCAAAATCTAGAACAATTTTTGAAGTTTTTGTCCTGGATTTTTCAAAGTACTTCACCCATTTTGTATATCCTATAATCTAATTGTTTTATGCTGATATGTTATGCAAGCTTCAGGACTGGACTCCTATTTCATCTTTTTCCTATCATAGTATAAATGAAGCTATCAGTTCGCAAAAGATGGATAGGGAAAACAGTAACGAAAAAAAGCACTCTCAATGCTTATGTCACCCTAAATTGTAATATTGATGTTAATTATTCATAAGATCTTTGGTAGATCTTTCGCTGCAGTATTACACACGTCTGAAGTTTAGTAAGGAAGCAATCTACCAAGAGCATGATTTGGTGAATTTTCAATATAAAATAAACAAACCTAAACTGTCAGTAGACACCAATAGAACAGAATAAGGGAATCTATATAGATAGCTGCAGTTTATCTTTCATACCTTCAATTCATGGCCCAAACTTATTCCACTCTACTCCTTCTATACACAATCTGTGGATATCCAAAACAAGCACAAACCATTTGAATATTGTTTTAAAGCATGAAATCTCTGTTTTTATATACCTTCAAATGTGTAAGCAAACAAATGGATTTGTTCTAAATGTGGACATATAGATTCACCTTTAGGTTAGTAATGAGTATAAAATTTTGAGCTCATAGGGTCTTTTTTTCGCATGGTTATGTGTCTAAACTCAGGAGCTTATAATAGCAGCGCCTTCTCAAACATATGTATAGATTTGCTAACGTGATGCTGTAATAAATTGAAATTATTGAACTATATGTGGAATGTGATTGAGATACACTGATGTATAACATTTGAATTAGAACTGAGAAAAATTAGGGAAAACTACTTGGCAAGCAAGATGTCCTTTAAAAAAAAAAAAAAAAAAAAAAAAGCAGAAAGGGAGAAAGAAGGAATTATAAAACTGCAATGCTATGAAGTCCTTAAAGTATCCCTAAAACTGGGCACTGACAGAAAATCAGAAGAAAATTTTGGAGTGCTGAGTCTAAGGCTTACTTTTTCATTCTTTCTTTCACCTTCTATTCTTAAAGATTCAACCTCTGTGGCTAGATGTTGAGGAAAAAAAGTAAATGGCATTAAAGTACAAATATTGTGTATGAAATAGTATGATAGCTAAAGTACAGATTGCTTCCTTCCTCCAATAGGTATATTCCAGAGTTTATGTTTTGGTTATATTGCTTTTCTTTTCCACTGTAGTGTAAAGATACCCTGTTCAGCCTTTGCTGTGGTCCAATCAGGACAGCCTGGAGATCAAAATGCGCTATTTTGCCCTACTTCCCAGGTAGCTTGCTGAGATGGCCATCAGTGTTTAGACTCACTCAGACTTCTATACCATTGAACAGAGGGTGTAAATCAGCCCTGAGACGCAGAATCTGCACTGTCCCTCTTTCCAAGTAAGCTTATGTGCTTATTCATGCTTAGTGCATATTTGTTTGTACTGAAGGAAAATGTGTAGCTAGGGACACACTGTGCTAGGCACTGTACAAGCACAACAAATTGAGAGTTTTTGTCCAGGGAGATTAATATTTCAGTCTGAAATGAGAGACATCAGGTGGATAAGACAGATGGAGAGGAAACACAAAAATAGCAGTAAGACAGCTGTAACCAATGCAATAAGCAGTGGTCACACCAGCGGGCTAATCACTGGTGAGCATATTTTAGCATTAATACAAAGACAAGCTTGAAGGAAAAATTTCAAGTGAAGGTGGTAATTTTTTAGAGTTGCTTCCACACAGAAATGGGAATGTAAGAGAATGGCATTGCTTGTGTGAAAAGTGTAGCAAACATTATCAGAAACAAGGCATCCCAGCCAGCACGATGGTGGGAATCTGTCTTTCTGATGTATTTGTACAATTAGAATGAGGTGGGCATCAACCTTGAAGGGTTTTAAAAGTGAGGATACAATGTGGCTCAGCATAAGAGCTCCAGTAAGGAAGGGCTGTGTTATGTTATGACTGAGGCAATGACCAACAAAATGATTTGTACAAATTCACCTAGGAATACCTCAGGTGGGTTTAGAGAGACATGTATAAGTATGATTAGGAAGGAGGTGCCAAAGTTTCCTTTGTCAAAATGCAACATAAAAATCTCATCAGCACCCCTTTGAGCAATGGGATTGGGAAGATGAGCTGGACTTCGGGTAGGATGTTTTAGAGGATTGGCACATCTGTCCCTTCCGCTCAAAAACAGCAAATTGAAATGACCATGAGTCTTCCTATTAGAGCACATGGACCTCTGTGGACCTATGACATGCTCCATACGCAGGATATGTGGAGACTCATGATGTAAGAAGTGTCTTGCCTGGGCAGCGGAGCCACACAGCTCTGCCACCGGGGAAACCACTCTTCCTTTTTATCCATCCAGAACGTGCCTATAGTTAAGCTAAGAAATTAGTTAGAGTAGGTTTGCTGTTTAAGACTGTAGCCTTTCAGTGTTGGTACCTTCTGCTGGCTGGTCTCAGAAGCTTCTCTCTCTCTTTCTATCCTCTTTAACAGTGTGAGCTCTCCTCTTCACAACAGATGGTTTTAGCCCTCACCCATCCACATACACAGGTGATATCAGGTGCCCA
Organism: Dromaius novaehollandiae; assembly: GCF_036370855.1. Taxonomy (NCBI): domain Eukaryota; kingdom Metazoa; phylum Chordata; class Aves; order Casuariiformes; family Dromaiidae; genus Dromaius; species Dromaius novaehollandiae. Next base: position 47,623,261 of record NC_088100.1, on the reverse strand, counting down.
CCTCAGCTCCAGACCCCACAAATCTGCACACCCAAGCAGTATAGCAAAGCTGCATGTACTAAACAAATGAAACCATGCATGTTTCTTTCAGTTAGGACTTGCTTGCAGAACTTTCAGTGTGGCCTGTGAATTCTAGTCAATATTTACTCTTCTTTTGCTTTGCACCTATTTCTTCCTCTTCCTAAATCAAATGTAAATAGATTCCAATTTAATAGCAGAGACTTACAGGGATAATATATGGTAGATTAATTTATACACAAGTCACAGATTTACAGTAAGATCATTTATAAGGAAAACATTTATCCCATTTATTTCTGGATCTGTTAAATATGTTTTTTCAACAGTTATTGGAAAACTAATAAACCTACCTTTATTTTAATGAAACAAATCTTGTACAGATAGCATTTCCTGTGGAAAAATACATATATTACCCCAAACAGCTGTAAAAAATTTTATGTTCTACTGTGGGAATACTATAAAGTTAAAAAACATATTTCTAACTGGCATTTAGTACCCACAAAATAGTGCCTTCATAGTATCTACTGTTATTATTACAGTAAGAAATGAAGGGTGTTAGGGAAAGAAGATTTTTTTCTCTGCTGCCAATTTGTTTATTTCATACACTTGACAACACTTTGAGGATGGCAGTCATACCTCTGATGTCAATTGTTCTCACACTGGTACACAGAGACAAGGGATACTTTGAACCATATTAAGCAGTAAAATTGATTATTTTGTCAATTCATTTTGTTCTGCAGGTGGTCCACAGACAGCATGAAGATTCTTGATTCAAAAAAGGTTTAGGAACCTGTGTCTTGCATTATACTAACATTACCATGATGGTCTCATACATTTTTCAAGGCGTATAATTTTAATTTCTGAATCAAAAAAGCAGAATGTGAAGCAGAATGTGAAGATGAAAGTCATGCTAATAAGCTAGGACAAGCTATTTTTTGTATCTGAGTGAAAGGTACTTCCATACATCAGAGGAGTGCCAATTAAAAATTACTTTTACAGAGACTACACATGGAAACAAAAGAATTTCAAAAAAGCAAAACAAGCTATTGAAATTGTGCCATGTGAGAGCTTGAATGAGTCAGCTTAAAAACAGTGTAATTTGATGTTGCCATAGACATTGTGGGAAACAAAGCAAATGAAAGAGTGGGAAAGTTGAAAGAACAGGTTTATGAATTTTGACCGGTAGATAAATCTACCTGAAATCTTAAAATAAAATAAAATAAAATAAAAAATCTACTAATAAAGGATTCAAAGTAAAACAGACTGGCATGGTGAGTGATGTGGTTCCTCCTAATAGTGGCATCTCACTGTCTCAATTCTGCCTTGCTGGAGTAATAAGAGCTCATGATTCTGTTCCCCACATTACTGAGAGTAAAAATATCAGTAACAATATAAAATTTGATGATTCTCAAAATTCCAGTGCAAATGTTTGCCTCCAGAAGACAGTAAACATAACCAGAATGGAACAGAGGTGTTCAATAAAAAAGGAGTCAAAGATACTTTAAACAATCTCAATGAACATTTTTGGTAAATTTTGGTGAAAAATGGAAATCAATACAAATAGGCATCATTAGAGGGCTAAATTCAGCTGTCATATGAACAGCAGTGTACAATGAACATGTGATTCATCAGAAAACACATGGCAAATTATAATGTAGTGTAACGGATACTGGTCTGACCTTCAGAGGTGGCAAAACCACTGCGATTTTAACTGTGAGAGGATATAAAATAACTTTAAAAAAGACAGTAACTATTAATTATGAAATAGATTTTTTCAAGGTCTGTTTTCTTCTTGCTCTATGAAGACTATGAGTCTGATTTTTATTATTATTATTATTATAACTATGCATGTGTAGTGGAAGTGAGATATTTACTGCAGGAAAGTCATATTCCCAGATGCTTCTGCTTTGACTCTATGCATATGGATATGTTTCAGTCACAGCTTTGCCAGACCATGAAAATAGCCATCTGGAAACCATCTAATTTAGACTCTTTAACCTAAAAGTAATGCACTGTTTGAATTAGATGCCATATAACACACCTGAGCTGATGGACAAGGCAGACAGTTTTGCTCAAGCTTTTATAAAAACTATGTCCTCTTTATAAAAATGATTAATCAGTAAATAGGTATGAAACTGACTCTACAGCTAGGTACTTCTCTGGTGTGTGTGAAACAGTATTTCAACCTGTTCTTCCTCCATCAGAGCAAAATCTTGGCTTAGTCTCCTAGGGTTTTATTGAAAGTATTGGAGGATCTGAGAATATACTAGTTAGGCATATAATGAGGGAATTTCTGCTATGTGTGTATTGAGCTCTTTGTGCATGTAATATACAAATGGTTTAAGCATATGCAGAACACCTCACTCTAGGTTTTCTGATCTTTCCCAGACCACCTGCAAAGGTGTAATAGGTCTAACATGTCTGGTGTCAGACCTTAAACACACAGGTTATGCGATTTATTTCAAAGCAGAGCCTCAAGATTTAGCCATTTTGGCTTAATCAATGAGGTTGCGGTTAGGTCAGATGCAGTGCAAGTCATTGCATTAGCCCTAAGATAGCCTAAACAGTCTTCCTGACAGAGATTATGTATCACATTCAGCATTTTCAACAAAACAGCACTTTCAACAGGGAACACCAACTCCTCCCTAAATCCTCCCCATTAGATTCCAGTACCCAAAGGATTCAGGCTACAGTTTAATTATCTGAATTCTTCTTTGATCTATTCCACACATATCAGATTCAAAACTATTATACACAATTATCTCTTCTTGGATGAATCAAACCGTTAGTGTTTCTGTTCCCCTGAAATTTTGAACGTAACTATTTCAGTACTTGGTAACATTAAAGTGGCTAGAAATGATTCAAAAGTTAAGCATCAACTTAATGACAAAAATACAGACCCTTGATCATTGGAGGTGTTCTAGCATGGGCTGAATGGTTGACTTCCTTGTTCCAGAAAGGTTAGGTCTCGAGTCAACAAAGTTACCTCTCCTGGAAGTGAACCTGCTTCTCCAAAGGCTAAGACTGTCACTGTGGGATTCAAAAATTTTTAATTACTGTCAATGAAGCTGTTATTTGTACATCATCAATCCAAGGGGAATCTTGCTCAACAGAGACTGTAATTATTTTTTATCTAATAGCTTTTCAGTGACTCAAATGAGAGACATAGTAGCAACTCCTTTATCATGACTAGATTTTATACTAACCAGATATGATACGTTTAGGACAAAAAAAAAAAAGAAAAAAAAGAAACTTTAAATTTATATACAAGGCATGAGCCTTCTTGAAAACAGTGAGTGTAGAAAAAACTTGCTCTTAGTTCTTCATTGTATAAGATAGATGGTTTTAACCAGCAGCGAATCCATGCAATCTTAATAGCACTGAAGTTGGTCATTTAATATAAATTGTGTTCAAACATTCAAACACGACTCATAATCTTCCTGTTTGAATGGCTATATAGAATTTGCCAGTAATGATGTGGAGAAGGAGGAGGACAGGGTGGGAAGTAATGGTATTCTCTACGGAAAACAGCAAATGGAGAGGGGCTGCAAATGTGGGCTGCTATTCACAAAGGAAAGGATGTAAAGTCATCTGAATAGTTAATGATACAGTGAAAGGGACAGTATCAAAGAGAAATAAAATAAAATAAAACAAACAACCATATCTGAATTTCCTGGGGCTACAGATTCACAGTGATTTTTCAGTCATTTACGGGCTGAAATATTTCAATAGAGATGGCTTTGCTATCTTTACAAAAACACAGTAAGCAGAGAAATACAGAACAAGTGATGTTTCACAACCCCCTTTATACCGTTGGCTCTCACATGTTTTCTCTGTAGGAGAGTCAATCTATTTTTGGGTAGTTTGTCTCAAGTTTTAGTCCTTTGTAGAGCTGTACCAAAAAGTCAGAGTTTGTTCTGAGAGGGAAATCAATGAACTGCTTAGAACAATGGCAATGTCTAGTATCTGTTTCTAATGAGTGTGACAGTGCAACCTTCTTTTGCTTATGCTCTGCTTGGGCAACATTTGGCTAAAAAGTTCCCAATTACACTCGTGGCTTCTCAAAAGTGGAGAGAGTGACTCTAAAGCTCATGTCAAAAGGTAACACTGCAAAAGAAATCCCAGCTCTCTGTACAACTTTTCAAGCTTATTTTGTTAGGACCTCTAGCTGAAATCTTGATGACATGTCAGGTCTTCACAGCTTTGTCCTTAATGAGCAAAACTTCAATTATACTTCAAGGCATTCTTCTACTTTGAGGCATTTTTTAACTTGAAACTCTCCTCTTGGTCTCCCACAGTTAAAGTCTTGTTTCAGAGACCTGGGAGATATCACTGATTTTCCTTTGCCAAAAAAGATCACTGCCTTTAGGCAAGGTGTGAATACTAGATTACTGCATTTTTTTCCTTACAATTTCTAATTCTTTTATGTCCCATCTCTGAGAGACTTTTTTACTGTGAGTTCAGTACAAATACTGAAAAATTATAGATCCTACATTCCTTCCTATTTCACTGTTATGCATCATAAATAACACTAATGAAACCAAGAGACTAATCCAGGTTTCTACTGATGTAAAGGAAAAGAGAGATTGTCTATTGCCTGATTCATTAAGATGAATTTTATATAAACAGAATGAAACATCTGTTCTGCATTTTATCTCAAATTTGAAAGTTCCTTAAGACAATAATTGGGTGCGAAAACTGCTAATAATAGTTTTTTAATGAAAGGAATGCAGCATTATTTTTATCTCCTTACTATGTCAGGTCCATAACCTTCAGCTACAGAACTGCGTACAGTTCTTTAGAATTTTTTGTTTTCTTTCAATTTTGAATTTAAAAATCCCTAAAATATCTCATATAGTACACAGAAAAACTCTACTCATTTAGATATTAAACAAGGTTAAGAGTTTAGAAACAATTGCAGCAACTTTTCTTCCCATGTGGAATATAGTTTTTCTTAAAGGGAGAGTGTTAACTGGAATGTCAAATGATTATCCAGACTCTGAGGAAAAGTACAGAAAATATTTGATGTTCAATCTTATTGTGTTAAAGTGATTGACTGCAAATTTCAAACATTAAAATGGATCTAAATTTAAGACAATTCAGTTTTCAAGGTTAAAAATAGGGTGAATGGAAGATATGATCTATGAATGAGATACTGGGGAAAACTGGAGATGTCTGTTGTAAGAAAATTTAAAAGAAGAAATAGGAAAAATGAAAAAGACATCTTGAATTGTACAGGTTTGTTTTCTCGGTAGAGAAGATACTGGAGGGAGTTCCCTTCCAATACTTACCCAAAAATAATGTAGATATGTGAAGAACATTAACTCTTGGAAGATTGGTTTTTTCCACTTTTTTCATTTAATCTTATTGCACATTTCCAAATTGCAGTGTTAACTCCTACAGAAGAGCCAGGAATCTAGCAGGAAAAAAGGCAATTTTTCAAGATCTATATACAGTTTGAGAAATTCGTGAATACTTAATCTGTTTCAATATAAATATATTTCAAGATAACTATATTTCAAGATAAAAGATAATACGCATAGATAGTAGCATACATTACCTTCCTTATAAACCATTCATGATTATTTTATGATTATTCGTACTTATTAGCATTTTATGCACTAGCTCAGATCACTATTCCATTACATTGAGTGTTACAAGTATCCACCATGAAGAACTTATAGAGACAACACAGAATGAAGGAAGCATAATTGTCCGGTTTTATAGGTCTGAGATTTGGGGGCTAGGTAAATAAGGTCTAGATATTCAAAGTTATTTAGCCATCTAAACGGAAAACATTCATCACACCTAATTATGGCTAAGAGTAAGTATGTAAACCTAGTGGCCTAAGCTTTCTTTATAATCCACACTATAAAACCATTATAAAACAAGTGTTTGACACCTATTTTAAGATAGCCTCGTGCTAGATGAGGTTAATCATTACTGAAGAAATTCACACAAGACTGGATAAAATGACATGCCAGATCTGGTAACAGAGCTAGGTATTCTAAGGCCCTTGTTCTGTGCCTTAATCGCAGGACTAAACAGGGGTACATAATGTGACTAAAGAGAATCTCTGGTGCACAGCCACGTTAATTAGGTGGTGTACTTAAACACACGTAAGTTTTCTTTCTATTACAGTACCTGTTTCGGAATTTTGATGGTTTTGATTGTGCTGTATTGCTTGGAAGAGAGCTTTTCTGCCTCCCTACTAGAAGGACAATGTTCTAGTAAGGACATTGGTAGAAAGTCTGTGTGTTCAAAGCCAAAGGGTGGGAAAAAAAGGTAAATACCCTCCTCTCTCTAAACAACCCCCCCCCCCAAAAAAAAAAACCAAAAACTGGACTTGCACAAGAGTTACTTCATGTAAGAAATGCAAAGGAAGTCACAACAAGGAAACAGAATCTGCAAAGACTGGTTAAAATTAAGTTACATAACACTGAATATTTAAATAGTAATAGTAAAAGATAGTTAAAGATATAAACTAGATGTAGTCTGAAACACTCTTTCTCATTGGTGTTAATTGGTGTCATACTTCATTCGTTGTCAAGTATCTTAGTAATATTATATTCATGTTATTTCATATACCTAGAAAGATGTAGTCATTGGCGCCTGTGATTACAGTCTATACTGTTAATATACTGATTAGGGTAGCTAGGAGAAAAGGGCCATGTTTATCCTGTGGATAAGGAATATTTTAAATAATCCACAAATCTGGGACGAAGGAGTCATCCCAGACTGTGTGCAAGTCCTCTTGCTCTGACTAGAATTACAGATTCAAAGGAACATAAAGCAACTAGAAGACTACACAGAGAATCATGGGTTTAGAAGCTGCTAGGTATTGAGCAATGTTTTAATTGGACATTACAGGGAGAGTACAGTAATTTACAAATGTTATGTATCTTTTTCTTTCTTCCCTTTTAGGAGAGAATCTACAAAAATATTACTTTGGGTATTCCAGAAAACTGCTGAGAGAACAAAACATAAAGGGACTGTAACACTTCACAGCTTGGTGTTGAGCACTAAATGTAACAACGCGTAGTCAATTGCAGCTGCTGTAGTTACACAGGCGCCTGGAGAACATTTCAACCACAAGAAAACCTAAGTCCGCCTACTGAACCTGGAAATTGAGAGCTTTTAGATAACAACAAAGCCCACCTTTGATATGTACTTTGATTTGAAATCTCATTAAGTATATTTGAAATAGTTACATTTATTAAAAACAAGGAATCTGCCAACTGTTGCTTGAAAAATTAGAATTCTGTATTGATTTTTATAAAAAATCTATAATCATATGAAAGACTCTTCTAGTTGTTTTAATGTAGATGAACATGTAATTTTGTAATTTACATTAGCCTTTCATCCAAAACTACAGTATTCAGCTTGTTTTTAGATGAATATTTATAAATCTTAACCTGTTTTAAATCTAAACCAATAGGGCTCAGACATTTTGGCAATTTTTAAACTTCAAATCTCTTGTCCTACCATTACATCCTCTCATCAAACTGTTAGGCTACAGAAGACAAATTTAACTAATAAAATGCAGAAGACCAGATGTAGATCTCTTGACATGAAATTCAGATACAGTTTAGTTGCTTGTTATTTCAATTACTAGCTTACACTATCAACTAGTTGGAAATAAAGCAGCAATTTATTTTAAATATGAAATACGCAAAACTTTTTGAGTTAAGAGGCACTAAGAGTGGAAAGGAAAAGAAGAAAATAACAGAATATTAAAGGAACTTCTTCAAGATGTCAGTCAACTCTGTTTCCTCTTCCAGTGACACACAGATATGCTACGTAAGGTACAGTTTTCTAGAATGTTTTTTAGAGATATCATGTGATGCTTCATATGCCCTGGTGAAAAGTATTTCATGTTTTGCTCTATTTGAATGTTAGCTCATTTAGTCAGGTACCTACATATACTATAATGTTGTCTTTTTTCATATGCTAATGGAGAATAGAATATGAAAAGAAGATGGAAATAAAATTAGCATTTCACAAACAGAAAAAGCTTTTATGTACAAAGACTGAAGAAGCATCTAATTATAAGGCATACAAGATGGTCTCTGGGTATCAGGGCTGGCAAGTGAGACACACTAAAAACTGGAAATAAAAAGCTCATGAAGAAAAAGAAGAATTGAAAGTTTGGATAACGCAGAAGGAGAGATCAGATTTCCACAATATTAACCTGACTGAAACTTTGTTAAGTAGGATAACTGGAATAGGCTACCTGCTGTAAGGTTTGGTTGAAGTAAATCTAACATAGCACATTCTTGGGGAACTGTGGAGCCAAAATGCCCTGGAAAAGTGGAACCTCAAACTACTCAGGTTAAATGCCAGTGAAACAGGTAGCCTCAAAAGCAGAATGTGCCCTAGCCAAAAGCCAGGGAGCTGCTAACAGAGAGCAGACAATGGACATTCAGGGGAGTCTAGCACACTGCTTCTCTGCTTGGCTTCAGTTGTAGCTCTGCAATGTTTCAGTTCTGTAGAATAAACATTCCCTGAGGAAAAATTTTCTGTAAGAAAATAGTCAACAGAAATAAGAAGAAATAAAATAGGTAAGACATTTTCCCTGTAACGACAGTCAAGCAGTGGGACAATCTGCCCATGGAGATTGTGCAGGCACCATCCTTGGTGGTTAGCAAGACACAACCAGATAAAGCCCTGAGCAACCTGGTCTGATCGCTGAGCTGACCCTGCTTTGTGCAGGGGGTTCGATTACAGGCCTCCTGAGGTCCCTTCCAACCTGAATTATGCTATGATTCTCGGATTCTTTAAAATTCAGCTGCAAGCTCCAGGTGCATCTGTGTACTTATGGCACCAAAGTCTGCCTCTTGCAGTCCCTCAGTGCCCAATATATCAATGTCTGCCCACTTTTCACTTCAAATATCTTGAAGCATAACAACGTGGACCTCTTAATGATTACTGATGAAAATTTTTCTCTCGTTCCTGTCTTCTTGCCTGTGTATAGCCACTGACACAAAAGGAATAGGAAGAGACTCCTGATTTTGATCTCTCCCAGTTTCTTTCAGTCCTTGTAACTGGGAACTACAAACAAAATCACCAAATTATTTGGTGCCTGTACTTTTGAAATAAAGTACTTTTTTTCACAGAATGTATCCTTATTACCATTGCTTCAGTAATTGCATATCGCTTCTAAATTTCTCCATTTCTTAATTCACCTTTTATTGGGCTAGCTACGACTGAAGTGTCTGCATTCCAAATCATCACCCTGGATGCACCTCTGAAGATATGAAATTAGAAACAAACAAATGTGTGTACTAGCAAAACTGTCTTCTTCAGTGTCCCAGGCTTTCTGGACAGTTTCCAAATTTTGTCAGCTTATTACCAATAAAGGATACCTGCCTCTTTGTCTAACTTTAATTCCAGTCAATCCCACCTGTTGAAGAAAGCATGTGACTTTTGGGGTTCCTTTAACTGGTGATTTTCCCAATCAAACATACAAAGTGAAGACAAACCTTATATCGTCTCCTCAAGTTATGTTTTGTAGCTAAAGTTTGTGTGTCATTTCACAAAGCTGATTAGAATACCTTTGTCATTGCTACTTTTGTACTGATTTTCAGATGATAAGAGCAGTTAAAGTAACTTAGGAATAGCCAGAGACTGCTTGGTATGGATTTTACCTTCAGTCAGAAGTCCCTCACCTTGTTTACAAAAACATAATGGCAGAATAAGACCTCATTATACATCACCTGATGGAAGGACTATAAAGCAAACACAAACCCATGTATGCTACCTTTAAAATTACAGTACTTCATTTCTATCACCTCAGGTATTGGTCATAACGAAATGGCCCATACCCACATTCTGAGTGCACTGTAGAATTAACAGGTCAGAAAAAAATGGAGTTTCCATCAAATCAGAAAAAAAGAAAAAAAGATTTTGGGAGGAAAGGCAGTGTATAAATTCTCATTCTGGCTCTTAGTGTGGTCATTATACTATTCATATTTTTATAAGACATAATCAATACTGATATTTTATATTTCTGTGTGTGCTCCAAGTTTGTCACTCTGGTAGTGGAGTTAAACTATACTCAAAGGTGTAACACAAGACTTCCTAGATCCTGGATCTGATACAATATGACAAATACATGACCAAGTTAGAATCATTGGTGTTACTTCATGGTACATATTTTTTTAGAACAAAAATAAACTATAAAACTTTCATTGTTTTTAACATAATTGTATTTATCCCACTCATTCCCCATCATCCTTGCTTATAGCGATATATTATCTCCTTACATCACTAGTATTTAGTCTTGTTAAGGAAGACTACAAACCTGGACGAGCATGAAAAGCACTCTGAAAATAATATAAATGGCCAAAATACTTTAACATCATATGCGAAGGTGGGCAAATAAAGCACCATTTGAAAAGGCAGTGAGTAATAATGCCTGGACAGACATATTCGCTTTAGATGACCTAAATGCAATGATGACAGATGCAAATCTTGGAGAAAATGTACCCTCGAATAAACAGTTTTGCCCGTGTATCAATTAAGGCATATTCGGTTATAAATGAAATAGTTTAAAACATAAAACGTCAGAAAACAATCAAGATAAAAAAACCCAAGACCCTTAAAATTAAAACAAAGAAAGCATTGCATAGGTAAGCTGAGTTATTCATTTCTGCTCATTTTTGATGACCTGTACTCACTCAGTCATGGTTGTTCTTTGCTCCAGCTCTCAATAGTTAAATGTCAGCATAAATAAATGTTACAAACAATGTACCCACAGTCAGTTCTTTGTTTAGAGACTATGTTTTACAGAATAGATTTTAAAAGAACATTTGAGTTGGACACTTAAATCATACTCAAGGGGATTTAGGAATATAGCCTCCTGAGACATTTTTGAAAATTCCGGTTCTTATATTTGTGCCTGAACTTAAAATTCTCATTAAACTACTGTAATGACTGTTTATCTCTTTGTCTGTTCTTTGAAAAAAGTTGTGATAAAGGTAATTAAAATATCTTTCACAAATTATTGCAACTGTGGCTCAACTCTCAGAAAAAAAAAAAGAAATGAAATAGATAGTGGAAGGAAAAGAAAAACTGATGTTATAAAGAAGACAGTATGAATAAGTACATTGCCTTGTAATAGATGAAAGGAGAATAAAGCTTGTATGCCTCTGCATTTTGAGCAATTTATCACATTATAAAACAGCAACAAGTATCATTGTCCAGGACTCCCTATTGAGAAATAATTAAAGAGAAAGTAAACAGATTTTTATTTATTAGAGCTTAATAAACATAAATGCAACATTAAAATGCTGTAACAAAAGTAGCTGACAGGTATTTGCAAATGTGAAGTCCTAGGAATCATTCATCGTATTTGTGTTTTGTTTATTGAATTCCCAGAAAATCATCTCTGAAGGTGAAACCTCATTGATTGTAGGTTTTAAATTTTTGGTGATTGTTCAAATAATTAAAACCAGATGTAAATGAAGCATTACCTTAATATTAACATTAATTTCTCAGTCAAATTTCAAGGTAATTGGTATTCAGCTAATTATGAGCTATTGCAACATTGATGCCAATTATTGTAAGGAATTAGTACATTGGTTTACTCCTATGAAAGAGGTACTTTTCCATGACTTCTAGTGAGTATGAGCAGAGCAATATATTAAGTCAGATTTTAATGTCTTCATTAATGATCTGGAAAAACAGAAACTGCACATTAATTAGACTTCTGCTCAGTCTTAAATCAACAGCCTATTGTAAACACTTGGGAGGAAAATAAGTAAATAAAAGTTGACCTATACAAACTTGAAAATTTTTAAAAAAAGTTTTATATAAAATATTACTAACTAAAAATCATTTAAAATAGCATGAAAAATTAGTCAGAGTTCAACAGTAACTGTGAAGAATCTGAAAAACAACTAGACCAAGACATTAAAAGACTTGTTTTCATAGGATCATGAGATAATTCAGCATAGAAGGGACCTCCGGAGGTCTGTAGTCCAACTCCCTGCACAAGGCAGAGTCAACTGTGAGATCAGACCAGGTTGCTCAGGATCCAATTGTGTCTTGCTAACCACCAAGGACGGAGACTGCATGACATTACTGGGCAATCTGTTCCAGTGTTTGTCGGTTCTCATGATAAAAACACTTTTCCTCAAATCAATCTCACTCCTTCTTAATTCAACTTACGGCTATTATCTCTCATCCACCCACTGCGCACCACACTGAAGAGCCTTGTTCGTATCTTCCATAACCTCTTCATCGGTACAAAACAATTAAACCAGTTGGAGGCTGCCATTGTGCAAATTGACAGTGTCTCCTGTCCACTTAGCTTTGGCAGTCTTCAACTGTAGAGTGATGAAAGTTTTTCCTGTATTTATTTAAAAAAAGTTAGATTCACTACAAAAGCTTCTAATCAGCTGAATCTAGTTTGCTGGCTGAAGCAACATGGTCGCTTCATGGTTGAAGGTTTCCAACTAAAACATTCTTTGAAATTGTTTTCCAAAACAGATTCTGTACAGGGGGAAAAATGTCTTGGAAGAGTTAAGGAGGAAGAACACAGGTAAGAGGACTTTGGCAAGAAAGAGCAAGAAAGGACATTCTTGGCTGAGGTGTGACCAACAGCATCTCTTCTACCTCCTACAGCCCCAAAGGCTGTCTCTGCCCAGAGCTGAGCCAGGATCCTCCAGGGAAGCATCTTATTACCATTGGAAGTCGATCCACTGGGACTAGAGAACAAGCCATTTTAAGATCTTTCTTCCATGCACACTCCCTCTGGCCCTGAGCACTTTCTCCTGCTGAGGACCTGCAAAGAGGACTTGGGTTTGCTGTTTTCCTTTTCAGTGGGGTCTGGAAGGACAGCTTTACACATGTCTGTGTCCTGCCTGCTCAGATGCACCAAAAGCCTGCAGCATGTGGGCCATGCAAGGACATCTGGGGCTGATTTTCAAATCAAGCTAAGAAGTGCTGGTTAAGGAGAAGCCAAGCTGAACCAAGCAGGGAAAAAAAAACCTCTTATCAACATGCAACTTGCTCTGTCTGTTTGAAAGCATGCAGCAAAATAATATATGATACTGGGAGCTAATATAAATGCCTGTGTTATGTTGCCCAATATGTTGTTTGGCACGTAACTCAAAAGAACAATAGATACAGAAAATGGCTTATTCTTTCTGCCCCATGGATATACATAGCTTCAGAAGAATCAAGGGAATTCAGGTTTCACCACTGTAAAGAAACTACTGATAAAACGGAAAGAAGGGATTACAAGCTCAAGGAAAGGTGTTCATGCTAAAGGATATCAAGTATCTGAAAAGCCAAGCTTAAAGATTATAGAGACTAGTATCTAGTATATCCTAATACTTCAGGAGGATCTGCCAAATGTTTCTGACAAGAAGAAATGATGTGAAGCTGAACATAAGGAACTTTAACACAGTATGAATATTCTTCTGTCACTTAAGCCAGTTAAGGCTGATTTGGCAAAGGCATAGATTGGATATGGTTTCTTCAGCTTTCTGTACCAAGTGTCTGATGTATGCGCTCATCAGTTTCGCCTAAATAAGGATGTCAAGACACGGACAGTAGTTATCATATACTAACCACAACATTAAAGCCACTTTATTTTCTGAAATTTCACATTAAAAAAAAAAATTGAAAGACCAGCATTACTTCCATCAGTGCCTTTCTGCTTCTTAGGAGGGCTGGAATTGGGTTATTCCAATGTCATTTCAATTCTTCTTTGTAAGAGAACTATGTCAAATGATATGCTTATAAAGTGAAATCATCTTATTGCATTAAATTGTCTTTCCACATTATGTTGCTGTCAAAGAATGATGATATTTATAAGCCATCAAACATGGCAAATTTGTTTTCATTAGGAAGCTTTTCAATTGTGCTTGTGTGTTGTTTCCTAATCTTCTTATATGTAACCTCTAGGAATTGCAGGGAGATGAGAGGCACACAGATCGCCTGCTTGCTTTTTATTTCTTCTCCTGAGATTTCACTACTGCTTCTAGCAAGTTTAAAATAATCTTTATGCAAACAAATCTTTTCTTTGTCTTACTTGGCCTTATCTATCAAGCCGATTTCAAGAGTGTGGATATGAACGAAATAATGATATGCATTTTGTGAAGTTTTAATCTGTATGTAGGACAAAAATACTGAAGTGTATTCTAGAAGCAGACAGCAAACCATATCCATAGTAACCTATCCAGTTACAAGGTCTTTCATTGAGTTTCCTAAACTCATGGATAGAATTTATTATAACAAAAAAATACTCAGTATGAAAAAAAAAATTCTGTTCAGTGTAAGAAAACAGTACAAGAAGCAAGTATACAAATGGAAGTTGATATGACTTAACCCTTATAAAATACAACCAATGTGTATTTTCTTCACAGGACCAAAAAGATAAAGAAAAAAAAAATCTAGTCTGATGAAAATGCCAATAATAAACATAACTTTTTTATGCATACCTCTCATGGAAAAATTGAGAGCAACAATAGCTATTTTATGTGAATGTTTTTTTAATCTATCCAGTTATGAAATGCTATTAAATTTGATAAGCCTTTCTATTGAATACATATCAAACATTTTTTTCCCTCATATGAACTATTTTTGTATTATTTTCATTAATAGATGATCTTTAAAGAAAATGCCCTCCTGGCAGTGGTAAAGAAAATGTACCTATTTCTTCATAATGGAGATCATCAAGGGGACTTCAAAGATTTTTCAGAACTAGTACACTGTATTTCAGAAGCCTTGGAAAATGTTTTATGTTTGTATTTAAGTCTTTTTTTTCAAAAGGGACCTCGCATATTTTCTAACTCCCATTTACACAACTCTTGACAGTTTCCTGGTTTTAAAGTATGCTACAAACAAGCACATGTGTATTCATAAAGAATAAACTGTATTCCAGCTAGAGAAAGTATTTTTTAATTGCATTTATTTTTATTTGTAAGTTTGGTGGATTTTAGTGTTCATGAAAATGAGAAATTTATAGTACTGGTTGGTCCAAGGCACAGTGCTGACAAGTGCAGTGCATTAACATCTCTATACCTCTCCACAAAAGACACTCCACTCCTTACTCACACCAGCTCTTCTGTTCTAATACTGGTTGCCTATGTTTCCTCTGCGCAAGGGTTGTCAGCTTTGGGTTGAATTGCAGGGTGATTTCTGAACTAGCCAGCCTTCCACTGAGGACCGCAGTAAGATCACTGAACTAAATTCACTTTTCCTCTAATCCATAAGGTAAAAGTAATGTTTGAGATGTATAAACCAAATATACTGGTGCTCTGGAATCTCTGGCTAGTTCAGTGGCCCTAACACCAGCACTCATTTGCAAAGTGAAGCCCCTACACTACAGTACTTTCACCTGCTTCCCAGTGTCAGTGAAGCCTCCTCTAAATGAAACTCCTGGACTTGTTGTGGAAGGATGTAAGGCTTAAGTGCTTTTCTTCTTTCTGTTGTAAAATGGCTACATATAGCTAAAGAGGGAGTACTTAAATAGTTCATTGGGAAATCTGGAATGGAATTCCATAAAGACCTTGTTCTCCATTTTGTTATGCAAAAAAACCCCCCCAAAAAAACAAAAAAAAAAACACTTTACAGCTTAAATACAGTAAGACATGCATGCCTTGGGATAATACAACTTCCATGAAAAGTAATTGAAAGCAAATCTAAGTGGACTTGAAGGTATTGGGCAAGAGGAACTGAGACTTGGACACTTTCAGATTACTGAAAACTTCTGACATTAAAACTTAGCTATGGCTTAACTATACTGTTTCCTAACATTTCTATGCAACAAAGTCCAGTTTCATCCAAGGTTCAAAATCAATTTCTGTGTCCTGTAGCCCCACTCCAGCTTCTGCAAAACATTTGTGGAGAATTTAACTCTTTTTTCCATTTGTAGTTATCACTTGAGAAGCCCATTTCTGATCCTATTATGCACCTGAATAACATAAGCTAAAATGACAGGTAATATTTGAATTGTCCAGATGCTAAGTTACAGGTAACCAGAGCACAACAACATTTTTAGAGTTCATGGACCATGCATTCACAGATGAGAAAATTTCCTTTATTCAAAAGTGTCCCCAACTCAGCTACTTAATGTCCTTGCTGTATAGCCTAATTTTAGTTGTACACACTGAGGTAACACCTGGCCATATGAAAAAAGTGTGAGTATTTCTTGCAGAGCTCAACATCCTGATTTCTAGAAGAGAAAGTTGTGAACGAGTATTCCAGTGATAACACAACAGACTTCCATCCTCTCCTTCTAATTTAAAATAGGTTCATTTATGAGCTGATGGTCTCAAAAAATTGAATCATGTTCTTTTTGTTCATTTTTCTGTTCATCAAAACAACACTGAAGTCTTATAAATTCTTTTTTGGGGAGTGGGGTTACATTTCCTGATTCACCACATTTTGAAAGAATCTAAAGTAGCCTATTGCAGAACTGTAGCTCCTTCACTCCAGTCTAAACTCCCTTCAAGTTACACAGCACAGTTTAATTCTAACAGCAACTGTGAAGCTTCCTCTTACACTTTAAATTACATAGAGTTTTGTTTTCTCCAAATCAGTTAACCAAATCACCCTTTTCAGAGGGAAGGAGGGAGAACCTCAAATTTTTACTTTGTTCACTAATAGGTAATTCAGTTTTATTCATTTTTGCCCTGCAGTCTCATAACTCTTTCACTCCTGTTACACTTCAAATTCACTGGAGAGGAGGCAGAAATCCAGCTGATTTTCCATATATGGTTTCCTCAGTTTGTAAAATGCATTGAACATATATTTAACCACAATACATGTTTATGGAACTAAAATGTAGCAAAAATGCACACAATTGGCCCATTAAATTCCAAAGGTAAAGCAATTTACATTTCATGAATTGCTTTCATTTAAGCCTTTCAATTTTGTTCTCTGATCCATGGAAATGAAGCACTTCAGTCCGTTATATTCACTTGTTTCATTCTTTTCAAATGAAAGGAGCTTCTGACCACAACATACAGATTCTTTCTAATTAAGACATTTACAAAGATCTTTCTTTCCTTCACTTGCAGAAAATTTGCATTATTTTATACAGATATAGACATACATGAACATGTATATTTATATACAATAACATAATGGCATCAATGAAATTGATATGTAAGGAATTTCATTTTATTAATTTTACATAAATATAAAGACATACTATGTAAGTGAACATTTAATGCATATTTACCCTTGCGACCAGCATGCCACCTGTCATACAGTTTACTCTCAACTTGCCACTCAGAAAGTATTTCCTCACTCACACTTGTTGGATAGCCAACGACTGAACTCATCTGGTTCAAAGTTCAAAAACTCTTCTCTTTAGGACTGTCTGCTCAGACATTTTCCTACCACCAGGTTGAAATTCAGCATTGTAGTGGCACTCCAAGCCACCCACCAAAGCCATCTGTGTGAGAGTCCCTACCACTTCCCAGTGCACCTCAGTTCCTGTTCAATGTAACAGCATGGTGTAATCCTTTATAAAGCATTTCTGATTAAGCAAAAGGCTGATTTATGAGAGTGTCCTGATCCAGTATCGGGAAGGTTTCGTTACCATCCCGAGGACGAGATTAAAACCCTAAAACCAGTCAAATATCATACAACTTTTACCTTTATTTTCAACTGAGTCAGGAGAAAAGGTGGAGAAAAGCAAAGAGGATAAGGGAAAAGAGTAAAGGTAAAAGATAGAAAAAGTTGAAAAAAGAGAGAAGAAACTAGGTAGCGCCACTCTGAGTCCACTGATATTCCACTGACCCCCTTCAAACTCTTTAGCTCTCACAAACACATTTCCCCCACCCCATTCACACAGTCTACAGTTTTTATAGGTTCCTGCCCCACCTCTGGGAGGTGCTTCCTCACTTCCCATGCAGATTAGCTGTCATGCGCAGTCCGCCCTCTCGGAACCTTCCAGAAACGGGCTGGGGGCATCTGGGGGTCTCCTGCTTATGCGCAGATGGCAAATGTGTACGTGCGGTTCGTGTCAGACGTGCTGTTCTCCTAGAGGCGGCCTTCGGTGCTTTTCGCGCCTTTTTTCCCTGCACAGGTGCATGAGGTTGTTTACCTTGCGGACCGCTCCCGGGGGGCGCGGCACGGCATTGCCTGACGCGCCTCGGCTGCGGCTCGGCAACAGCGGCAGCAGCGGCAGCAGCATCAATATCAATGTCGAGACAAAACCGCATTTAGTACCGGTTCTCTACAGGCACTAACTGCATCTTCCCCTCCAAAACACTTTTTCTCTCCTGCAGAGTCTGAATATCAAAGGTACTAAGAAGAGTGTCATGGGTTTTAAGATTAGCTTAACAGAGATGAACTGGAGTCACCTGTCTTTTATTTTCATATAAGTAATTTTTCATGTGAAGATAAATTATGCATAGATATCATAATATATAATTTAGAAATATAGCCCTTAAATGCAACTATATTGTTAAATACATAACAGTTTGTTGAAATATAATAAAGACTGAAACATACAATGATAGCATAACAACTAGATATGATCTTTTACTTAAAAGCATTTGTCCAATTATATGAATATGAAAAATAGAGAGTATCGCCTCCCCCTGTTAAGAAAATAGGTGACTGGTACATTCTCAGTGACTTAGATGTCATTGTAGTTGAAAGGCATTGAGTTTAGCAAATTAAGCCTCAGAAAACAGATTTCACTGATTATAAGAGAATTCTATGGCTGTACCTAAATTATGAAAAGTTTTGTAGTATACAATATGCTTTAGTCAATTTACATACAAAACATTCAGGAGAATTATAATAAGTAAACATCTGATTGTTTTTTCTCTCTTGAAAGTCTGATCCTCAATAGAGAAAAGTCTACATTTTTATAATTATGTAAGTATTGTGATTATATACATATATTGAAGGGCTGAAGGTTGAAAATGAGATTTTTTGTAATAGCATGCTCGGTAACACCAATACTACAAGTGCTGCAAACTATCCGAAAGTATCTACAGAGATAAGAAATTAGTGGATTATCATATACTAGAGAATGGTCTTCTAGGACTTTTCTCAATACAGAACACACGAAATTTCAACTTCACATATTATGCCTTTCTGTTAAATTACTGCCAGCCAGATGCAGCTTGTCTCATGTAGTTTCTGCTGTGAAAGAATTTTCTCCTACTCCTGGGACTGAAGTTAACTTGTTCTATATAGAAGGGGAATTGGCAAGTTTGCAAATGTTCCAATTATAGAAGACAGCTCTCATGCTAGGTTCAAGTGTTATAATAACTCAGAAAGAGGTAGATTGAAAGAGCAGGAGACATAGCATGATGCAGACTATGCTTTGCCATTGCTACTTGAAAGGATGGACCCCTACTAGAACAGAAAAGTTTAATGCTTGACACAAGCTGGTGAATTTATTAATTTAAAAGTATTTCTATACAATTGTCTTGCAGAGCTGTCATTTAGTAAATAGTCTAACCTCATATTTCATAATCCCTAAGAAAATATGAGAAAGATGTCATAAAAGCCTATGATATCTTTTTTCTATAGATTATAGAAATAAATTCTTAAATTAAAATTTATATAAAAATTTATACGTTAAAATTCTTATTTTACTTTTTTTTCCTGTACAATGCCATTTTATGCTTATTGTAAGCTTCCTGAAGGAAATATTATGCATATTGCGGATAAGGATCATAGTAATATTAATCTACTAGTCCAAAACTCAGATACCACTTATTTTAACATGCTACAGGCATTTTATCTACGCTAGATAACTTATTTTAATGATCCAGGTTGCAAACTAACTGCATATCTAACCTGAAACACGGTGGATATATATTTATATGAGACTGTATTGAACAGTCCCTATTCACTGGAACTTGATCATTTATACTCTTAAACTGCTAGGGCAGCCCATGGAACAAATCTATGTGAGAACAACTAGGAGTGTCCTAACAAATGCTGGACACAGTTGAGGAACTTGAATGATCCAGAGTCCATTTCCGGTAGGCAGTGAGTCTCCACTTAGAACCTGAGTTTAATGATTGATTTTTGAATGATGATTGACGATTGTCCTTGCACCAGATGGGCTTGTGCATATTTAATTTGTTGACATGGACATAACGAGACTGTTCAAGCAAACCACGATGCTGTATGAATTTATCCCATTTCTAAAATTCTTCGTAATTTGGAAAAGCCCTCAGTTTGATGAACCCTGAGAACCTTTCATTTTACAGGGATCTGTACTGGATGTTGTATAGTTCTCAGAGCTGACTGGAATCTTTGCAAGCATCTATATGGTGATTCCCACTCAGGGACTTCAGGTGGGATTCAGCTCCAGGTTCAGATGTCTAACTTCAGTTATCTATAACAGACAACAAGTTCTACAGGTGAAGTCTGCAGTGAGTCAGGTCTGCAAGTGAGTTAGACACACAAGCTCCTATTTGTACTCAACAGAGATTTAATAGGTACAGCTGGTGGAACCTATAGAATTTTGCTCTCCCTAAATTAGACAATTAGTAAAAAAATTGAATTGCTTAAATAGAGGAGATTAGTGCCAGTTGAATTGCCCTAAGACATCCACTCGTTGGTAAGACAACAGATAAACAGGAGATCCATCCCTTTTTATCCTGATACCTAGAGGCCAACCACGGATGTGTTGTATGCATATGCCACTATATCCCTCCAGGGAGAAATTCAGCTGCCTAAAAATAGCTGTTTAGTGTCATTTGTAAACACTATTGTTTGTCTCTGTCTGCTGCTAGAGAAGGTCTCAGCTATCCCTTCGGTCTGATATTGGTCATCCCTTTATGTATGTCTTGGGTCACTTAGGGGATTTCAGAGGGTACCAGACACCCATCTATAGGCAACTAATTCAATTAGCTGAATCAGTCTCTAGATTCCTTTAAATGCATAGTTAAAGTTCACTGACTATAAAAGGAGCTCAGGTATTTAGCTCATATTTAGGCACCCACATAGATACCAAAATGTAGGTGTCAATCTCAGACTGAACCCTAACCTTGTAAACACGTACCTGCATGTTTTAATCTTAAAAAAGTCTCACCTTTACAAAAAAGGTGTCTGCATCTGGAACAAAGTATCTGCTATCTTCTGTTCTTCACCCAACATCCTTCTATGGATGGCCTTGGAGGGAGATATTTGGCTTCAATATTTCAATGCCTGCACTTAGCCGTGTATTCTGTAAAGAACTCAGGAGAGGAATATCGCTCCACTTGTGGATGTAGATATGTCTACATTAAAAAAAAAAATCCTTTACATTCTGTATGTTTTCACTAGTATAAAGGTAGAGCAAATATTTGTCTTTAATTGAAGCACCATTTTCATTTATAGTAAATCTAGGAGATTTTGAAGCTTCACAAACTAAGAATTCAAGGCTAAATCTTATTGGGGTAGAGTTTGACCTCTGGATGAGACCTAAGTTCTGCCACTTAAAAATAATGATTTCTACTTAAGTGCTTCCTCTGACTCATGCTACAGTTCTGGCAACTTTTGCTGTAGTATATGAATCAAGAAATAAAAGTAATCTAACACATCAACGTTTAATGGAAGAAAGAATATTCACTTTAGATTGATGTCATTTTTTGTGGAAGCTATCTCATTTAAAAATATAGTTGGAAAATTACCTTTGTTGCTTATAGTTCTAGTAAACCTGAAGATGAG
Organism: Dromaius novaehollandiae; assembly: GCF_036370855.1. Taxonomy (NCBI): domain Eukaryota; kingdom Metazoa; phylum Chordata; class Aves; order Casuariiformes; family Dromaiidae; genus Dromaius; species Dromaius novaehollandiae. The sequence continues at coordinate 47,601,598 of NC_088100.1, read as the reverse complement.
AAAGTCTTAGTGCTTAGTAAATGTGTGTAACACAGAAAATTTACATTGCTGATTCCACAGTGTTTTCACTAACACTCTATGCAAACCAACTAAAGAAGCAAAAATGAAGTAGAAAAAAAAAAGTGCCACCTGTATGAGTTGTTTCCTGTCTAATGCTAGCTATTACATTACAAGAATGTGATTATCAAATGAAACAATATTCACCAGTGAAACGAGTATTCCCAAGTTGAATGAACTTGAAAATTCTCATCTGACATTGTTTTAACGTTTTTGCTCTAATGTGAAGATCTCAAATTAAGTCCTAATTTCTAGTTCCTGGGAATTATATAATATTTTATGTATGTGGGATGCAACATGATAAGGAATATATAGTCAAGAACTGATTTTTATCCTATACTATTTGATATTTTCTTTTTGTCTTCTATTTTAACACCAATACAACTTTATGCCTTTCTTCTGTCTCCCATTTTCCTTTTATAGTTTCTGCATTGGACCATTTAGTTTAATTTTATCTTTGTTTTTTGGTGGAAAAAAATGTTCTAAATACTGGCTAATACTAAATACTAAGTTCAGAATGATCAGAACTACTCTGGGCTATTTAATAAACAAATATTTCAAAATTAAAAAAAAAGCTCCAAAGTGAACAAAAGTGTTCAAAGTGTTCAAAGCTGAGACAAGCAAGATTGTCTCTGTGTTCACATAGAACAGGAATACTTTCACCATGTACATGTTCCTAAGGTGAGTGTCAAATCCTCTGCCTTCATGAACTGAAGATGCTTCAGTCATGTTTGCTTACTGGAATTAGTTTCTCATGCCTGAAAAGTCTTCAGTGTTCACTAAGAAGCAAGTTTACATGTTACAAGAAAATTTAGCCAGAATAAAGGGAAAAGGCAGCTGAAAAATGGGCCATCTCTTCCAATCCAGATAGGTCTGTAATGGTGAAAAACATATTTAATTTCCAATGTATGGCAAAGTTTCTTCCCATTTTAAAAATAAACAAAGATAGAGGGTTTTTTCTGCTCCTTGTGTGTGAAGTAGTTCTGGAAAGGTTATTGCATAGGCTTAAAGAATGGCACCAAATGAGAACCTCAAAAGTGAATGAGTAACTCAGTTGTGCATGTGAGTACCAAATAGGCATATTTCCTTTAACTTATGCAGAATACAAAATATATTTTTAAGATTTCTGTCAATTTCACTAAATGCTGTGAATTACTTGCTTCCTCTTTAAACCACTGATTTTCCCATAGCTCTGACATAAGTTATCTTATTTTGTAGTCTACTCGTTCCAGTCCACAGCTTTCAGTTACTCTTTTTTTAAAGATTACTATAAGTGATTTTATTTTATTGATTCCTCTCTTTCAGAAAAGAAAGAATTAATGTTTTTTCAGGAGATTTCTGCAATGTGCTAACCACAATCTGGTAGGCAATGTACTAATATGTGGCAGAATTTGATTGTGGTCTTAATTAAAATGTTCTAAATCATGGGTAAAGCTCCCACGCTCCCGAAGCCTTTTATTTCTGTTAATCAGTTCCTAATACACAGTTGCCTTTGTGTCCAACCAAAAATTAGATGTGTAAACATTTTTTAAAGTTTTATTTAAAGCTGTGCAAGGTCATTTTGGATATGTTTCAGACTGTTTTTAACGGAGTCACAATTCAATGTGTCAGCTTTTTAGTGACAAAAGAAAATGTAGCTGCAGGTCTCAGAGCCTTAAAAATAGGATGGCTAATTGGACTGAGTTTCTCCTACTGATTTGTCCTTTTAATCTTTCCAGTTAGCGTATGCTATAGTTTTCCTTTGCAGTATAAGTGAAATAGAGGGAGCAGGAGTGATCTAATTTGAATTTATCTGAGATACTCAGGGAAGATACTCAGTCAGTACAAACAATCATTGTTCCCATGAGTTCTGCTGCCCTTCCAGCTGATGCCGACAGAGGATTTTGTTCTTATGGGCCTGTGTAAACTACGACTCATCTTTCTACACAGCGCAGTGTACTGCAATGAAGAGTCTGGCATGTAAACCGTAAATGGAAGAGACTAGTTCCCAAGATTAATATATCCTTCTTCTCAGCAGAATTTGGAGGAACTTGACATTTAAACCCGTTTTATCTGTGAAAATGTAGTATGCTTTCAAAAATTAAGAACCTTTACTATTAATGCCAAATGTAAGTCCTCGGTCCACTTCAGGCTAGTAAGCACAGCTCATAAACACAGATCTTTTAGCCAAATGGACAGACAGGATAGGCCCATTCCCTGCTCCTTGTAGAAGCCATGTAGCAAAGAGAGGCTTATGACCTATGACATTAAATCCTAACATTTTCTTTTGTTCTCTGCTCCCTTGTTGCATACTGGCTTCACTCCTATTCCTGGTACATCGCCACAGTTTCTCTGTGTTTCTCCAAAATCAGTGCGTGTGTCTGAGGAGTTTTAGAGGAGAGGTTGATGCTCTAGCCGGAGAAAGTGAGTGAAGTCATTGTCATGGCAAGAAAGTAGGAGATAGAGACCAACATGAGATAGCCTTGATAAATCTGTGCCTCATAGGAATAAACTGTGTTGCAAGAGTATAACAAAACATGACTATATTTTTATGCTTACTTACTCTTCCTGCTAATGGGCGAGTATCTACATTTTGCAAAACCAGTGACACACTAGATACCTTTTTTTTTTAACAACTTTAAAGTGTGGTCCTATTTTAAGAGCAGGTTTCAGTGCTTTTTTCATTGATTTGAATGGTATTACTCAGATGAACATATAGGTATACATTTACAGGAACATACCAGAACTTCACAGAAATCTACTTCTGACTTTTATGCAATTTTAAAAAATATTATCAAGTTTATGATATAAAAAAGAAAAAATCAAAAATTGCACTATATTAAACTGTATTGCTTTACATTTCCCACTTTCAGTGTCTGTTTTCTCCCTAAATACATTACAATCCCACCTAGTGTTTTGGTTGTTTTGTCATGTTTATAATTTTATTTTCTGGGTTTTTTTAATATTTACTATTCAATTTTTCTAAAAGATAAATTTCCTTTTCTTTAAATTAGTTATTATAGCAAAATATTAAAAAAGCTATTATAAAAAATATAAAACTTAAAAGGTTATGGAAGGAGTGAAAATCCTGAATATCATACTTCTGATTGCTTAGAATGACAGATGAAGTGATGCAGATAAAGGAGAAAAACAAAACAAAATAAGCCAAACCTCCCGCCCCCCAAAAAGTAATAGAAATGTAAAAGAACAATAAGAATACAGCAAAATAAATATGAACTTCATTCATCATGTATCAAATACCTCATCAGCTGCAAATGCATCAAATATGTATTTGATCTCACTTCAGAATTAAATATGCCCATTTTCACTAGCTCTTTTCACAATTAAATATAAAATGGAAAGTGTTTATCTGAATACTAGAAGTTATCTAACTGGATAAAGTGATAGATAAAAATGTATTTGTAAGAGAGTAGCCTGCATTCTTAGCTACAGCTTGCCTAAATAGAGATTAATTATGATTTATTCTTGATCTTGAACCTGGTCCAAGATTAATAATATAATTACTTAAACTGAATGGTCATTGTGTACTGTAAACAAAAGTTATTGTTAGGTACTAGAACTACAAATTCAAATTAGAAAAAGGGGAAATAAACTACAATGCAGTTACTGAATGGAGATAATTAGGAAGGATTTCTGAAGACATAAGCAAAATGCAAGTTTTTCAAAAGTACGGTAGAAACACAAGAAGTGTTAGAAATAACATAGTCTCATTATAAGATAGATGAGGTAAAATTTTTCATCATGATTAGGATAGGGCATATATAAACAGCCAGACTTTTCAATAATGAAAGAAACAGGAGTATATCACATAAAGATGATAAAGCACTTTATTTTCTATTAGTAAAGGAATGTAATATTCCAAGGGGGGTTTATAAGGGATAAACAATTTTAAATCATCAGGCTTTGATAACTTGCATGTGGGACTCATGAAACAGCTGAATAAGAAGATATGTGGCTTGCTGAAATCTGTTCTTAATGATTGTTGATATACTAGAGAAATTTCATTAGGCAGAGAGCTAACGTACAAAATATTCAGGAAGGACAAACAGGATGATTCAGGTAGTGATGGCTATAATATGTTTCCATTAACTGAAAGGAAAATAATGTAAATATTAGCATGTGATTCATTTAGTAAATAGTTAAAGAATGGTATATAATAAATGTCAATCTAATTTATGCAAAATAGGAAGTCTGTCCTCTCTAAGAGTCTATAACATGTATCTAAATGCAGTATATTTCTTGAAAAAAAAGTTGGCAGTGTGGAATCTTCATTGAATTATAGGGACCTTTAAAATGCTGTATGGTCCAGAGAGGCTGGATGCATAGTTTCCTAAATGATGAGAAAGTTAATATAAATTCAGTATTCATAATTAGCAGATAACACTAAGATGGTAAGGCAAAGACTCAGCAGTCATATGCGAGAAAAGGAGTTGATCTAAGGAAACCGAATTTTAATGAAGGTAAAAAAAAATGTTTACTTATCTAGGAGAAGGAAGTAAGTGTCTTACAGGTGAAATGGAAAAGTGTTTCGTAGGGCTGGAAAATGAGTAAAGGTGGATAACGTCATCAGTGCAACATCATGATAAAAAAAAGCTAATACCATCATGGGTCAAGAATAAGAAAAAAAGTGATAAGTACGTTGCAGAAAGTAACTCTACCCATGTTAAAAAATTATTACAAAAAGCATTCTTAGTTCCTGAAATGTCAGTAATATATTTCATAATCCTGAGGGAAAATAAAATTTTAAATGTTAATAGGACTTCATAACGTTGTGTTTTTAGGGAATTCAGATGTTCAGGTAGAATCTCTTTTAGAAAGAGCAAAAGAAATATATTATCAGTAGATTAGTAGTAACTAATTAAACTTGCAGGAAAAGTATTTACTTAAAATATTATACATATCATTAGCTGAAGCTTCCTAATGACATTTAGCAGGTACATGAAAAATACTAGTGTTATATCCTGTTCAAGTGAGAATAAATACAAATGTTATATAAATACATATATAGTATATACATGTTATGCATCTATATTGTTGAAAACAGAAGATGATTCTTAAAGGACTACCCACATAAGAAGGTCACTATTTTCCTTAATTGTTATCATACTGATAATATGAGTTGACTTACATCAAGATAAAAATAATATCAATATGAAAAACAGACTAATTTCAAGGTACTAGTCTGTATCGCCTCACTTTTGTTCAATGACATCTGAAGGCAGCTTTTAGGATGAAGTTAAATGACAATACATAGCAAGACAAGCAGCTAAATGTTCTCACACTTGGAGATTGGAGCCATTGGAGATATTGATTACAAAGGAGAATGATGCATATTGCTAGCAAATCTGACAACAGTGTTCTCATGCATCACTCAGTATTGAATAGCACAGAGCTACTTGTCAAAGCAGAAAATGTCTTGTCTAGGCTTCTGTCCACAAGGTCTTGCCAATTATTACCTCTTTCATGAATTTTAATACGTTGAAGGACAGTGAATATCTTAAAGATCTGTCAAAAGTACTATTGTGGAAAACAAATCAAGTTTAAAGACTGATTGATCGAGGAGAAAGGTGTTTTGCATGTGCTATATAAAATTACCCCGGTGTTCATTTTTTCAGTTTCTCCTTTATGTGTTGCATGTAAAAGGACATCCTTTTTTTTCTGAAATATGCCAAACAATTCTGACTACAGCAGCTTTCAGACCATGTTGAGGATTCATTCTTCTTTATAGTGACATATTAATTTGCCTTTTTTAGATCATGAATTTAAAAAAGTGTCTTAGAAATGGCCTTATTTAATGTCCAGTGGGTGTTTAATCTAATTAGTGTGGGTCCTTGTTATTTTCTTAATTAAATGTGTGCTGCTTTCAGTAAAACCAGTGCCTTATTTCTTTGGCAGATTTCTTAATATCAGTTCTTAATTGCCATTTACTCTCACTACCATTCTATTATCAGGAGATTAAATAAAACAAACTGCTCTCAACTTTGCTTCACTGTCAAGTGAAAAAGAAGCAAATATTCAAGATGCAGAATGCTGCACCTCACATGCTGCAGGACTACTTGACCCTGCCTATTGTCTTAGCGTTTTTCCAGACACCATTAAATCAGGGTAAGGTTAGCAGGTTAACTGCATTGCCATTACCTGAATTTTCAGTGAACAGGAAAATACCTTCTAACACCTTCTAACATGTAATGGATCTCTTTCTTTTCTATTTCCAAAACATATGAAATCTGTGATCACTTTGACTGTTGCACTGTTCACTGGAAAATAAAAATGAAACAAACCTCTTAGCATTGTGACACTTTCCAGTAACCTTCTCTTTTAAGGAAAAAAAAATACATATATACATATATATACACACATATATATATATCTTCATTTCTTTTGCATGGTTCCCTGTATCACTCTTCAGAAAATGAGAAGCTCTCTTGTGTTAAACTTACGCTCTTATGAAGCACCATTAGTAGGCAAACTTTCAGTGCCTAGTGTTTTAGAAGAGGAGCAAAGAGGAGACAAAAAGAAGTGGCTTTATTTGTTGAACCTTCTTTTTTCTTTTTTTTTTCTTTTTTTTTTTTTTTTTTTTTGCTACAAAAATTTCTTCTCCCAGAAAAAAGAATTAAAAGAAAGGTCATTGTACAAGAAATGCACCCTCTTTGTTTACCTCAATATAATGCAGTGACCAGAAATCTTATTAGTGATGCTAAAGGAAAAAAATGAAGAGTTTCAGGAATATAGCAGGATTTAAAGTAATAAAAACAGTAAATACAGTAACACAGTAACTGTGATTTATCTACTTTCAGTCAATAGTTTGTTTGATTAAACCATAATACATAATGACAACAAAGTAATAGTCAGCAATCCATTAATTAATCACACCAATACTGTAAAAATTATTCCACTTTATCCCCCTTTACTCCACATGCAACCACAGTCCTGAAGCAAAGCAGATGAACAAAAAATCTAGTAGGTAGGTGCTTTATTTAAAATAGTGTAGGCATTTAATTTGATTGGACAGCGACAGACCTACTATCTATACAAATTAGAATTTAAAAATGAGTCAGTTAGGTTCTTTGCAGAAGTGTATTAGGAAAAATAAGTTCAGAAGAAATTTGTATTGTGACAATGTCAGCAAACTTGGGTTTGCTTTCTTCTGTGGGGGAAGTTGTGGGAAACACCTAAGATGATGTCTCTTCAGAAGAAAAGGTATACGGTAGAGTCAATGTTATGTCACGATAGTCCATTCTGGTTCCTAAATTCCTTTAAGTAATTGACTCTAACCTCCTAAAGAGATAAGTAGGAAAAGTCTCATAGAAACTATCAGACAGATCTATCATACATTAATTATGCCATTATTAATTTGTTCTTGTAAGAGTGAAATTGGTGTAAATTCTTTACTAAGGTTACCCTATTTATGTGATCTGAAGATGAGGCAGAAAGAGAATAAATACTCCTCGTGTAGCTTATTTAACCTCATAAAAGAGAAGTCAAAAGCTAAAATGAACTTCCCTTTAATAATATTGTGTGCTATTTCCCCAAAGCTAGCAAAACTATTAGGAATATTTAAAGTTCGAAAACACTCTATATTATTTACAAAGAGGGCAATGTACTCCTAAAACGTTAAGAATAAGGAATATGTGATTTACTTCACATGATCTTTCATATGATTATTACTTAATATATTATAAACAGTAAGGGAGGTAATGAGAGCATAGCAGGCATGGATAGATTCCACATATGCTGTGTTTGGGTCTTCTGATGCAGCATTATCATAATAATAATAATAATATAAATTGTCTGCCAAGATGAATTAATATGTACAGAGGCAATTTAATAAAAGCTCCCAGTGGTTAAGAATTAAATTGTAGAAAGGAAATTGTTCTACATAAAAGTAAATGTATGAATAACACCTAGTAACTGCAATGGGATGCATTATTAACTTTGACAGTGTGGGTGGAAAAAAATTACCCATAGCTGAAAAAAAGAAAAGACAACTGGAAGCAGTATGTATTGTTATATAGTTGAAATTTTGGTGGAAAAATAATTAGGTACGACATACATGTTCTTACAGTAACCACACGTAGATGGCTCAAGGCAAAGTGTCTTTTTTTTTTTTTTTTTTTTTAGGAAACTAATCATTTTATTACAGTTTTGGTTGATTTTCTGGTTGTTGAAGGCTGAATATGATAGGTTAATAAAAGTAATGCCTGTATAGTCTGTTTTCTAAGAAGACTTACTGCTGATTCTAGAATTGTTCATCTTAGCTTGAAATGACTTGGTAAATTCTTTTACAGCAGTGATGTCTATTTATTCCTCATATTAGTAGTAGTAGTAGTACTCTTGTTTACATTCATGTGAATGTTTTGCTATTATTCATAACAAAATAGGTATAATCAGAGGATACAGAGAAGATATAGAGCAAAGCAAGATTAAATCATTTAAATAAACTCAGTAACTGAAAAGCTCTGAAGAACACTACATCTGTGTGAGCTGCTTTCTTTTGGACTGTGCAGATCTATGCAGCATACCATGCAGTGTTGCAATTAAAAGCCACAGTAAAGCAATGCCTGAAAGGTCTTAATATTTGCCCAGTCTGTCAATAAAATCATGCAGGATATGACTAAACTTTTCTTAAATCTCTGCTATGTTTTTGGGAAGCAGAATTTCACAGGCTGGAATTCCTTTTTAAGAAAATGAGCTTGTTCATCAAATATTTTTTAAGGCTGGCTTTTGGTATTCATCAGCTAGACCTGATAGCTCTTTACCTGAGCTGTCCTTTTACCAGTTAAGGAAGCGGCTATTTACCTTGACAAAAACCCACGTAAGGAATACTCAGGGCAGCTCTCTGTGCTCGGGAAAGTGTAAATCTCTATTGACAACTTGCTGCTTCCAAAATGTCTCAGACCATCTATGAATAACCACTGAGGTCCTCCAGCAACGCGGCAAGGACAGTATCCTGCAATACCTAAATAGGTCTAAAACAGTGCATATGACTCTATCTACTGAGAAGTTTCAGAAGACATTTTTGCCTTGTTCCCATCATCTTTCAAATGGCACAGTTAAACCAAATTTTTTTGCAACATATCTTTCTGAATTCTTCATGTGTTTGAGGTAATTAATTAAGTTCTCTGTGGTTTTTTTTATCTCTACTCTTTCCTCTGAGGAGTAATAGAACACTGTATTACTGTGTTTCTATAACTGCATTTTTATTACACACAGGGCATTATGTGTTTTTCCATCACATTTAATTTCTATTCATGTAATGGCTTTTCAGACTTGGATTTTTTTTATTATTGTTGTTTTTATCAAGGGTGCAAACTGACTCCCAAGTAAAGGTGCAGAATTTATCTGCCATAAAATTAAAGAAACCTGAATTGTGCCAGTTTTCAGGTTTGTTGAACTGATGTGATCATGCTATGTTTCATGGAAAATATTTTTCATTTCATTGGAAAAAACAAAGGTCAATATTGATTTTAAAAGGTTTTGCACTGCCATCTTGGTCATGAAAGTATAAAATTTCACTCTTTGTGAGCAAATGAATGCATATAAATCTAGTTTTCTCTGATACTGTTCAGAATATAACATTATTGATTTACTAGACAATCAGATACAAGCTTCTAGATGATACATCTGTGTCTAAAACTTTGTGGAACAGGTGAAACAGGAGATGATTGCTTTCCAGAGAAGCCATTGGTGGAAAGTGGTGATAAAAGTCAGCTTTCCTCTTACCATATATTAACAGCAGCAGACACTGGCCTTCTTTATTTTAATGAGTTAAAACACAGGAAGCTATTCATATTTTCTTGGGAAAGCTATTATCTGGTTATTGTTCTGTGCAGGTGTGCAGGCAAGGTGAGACATTATTTTAGGATCACTGCAGTTAGTAGTACTGGATCTGACTATCAGTCCATGGAGATCACTGCTATGCTAGGCATGTGCACTACAGGTGTGTATTACAACAGCTTACACCTTCGTACATATGCATGTGTTTGTTTAAGTATATACTTGTTTTGAAATCAGGCTATGAAAAGGTGTGTAATGTATTACACAGAGAATTGTGGCTCCATTACACTACTCTAGCCTCCAAAAGTGGGAATGGTGAGGGAATGCACTGACGTCTGTATTCACCTTAGGCAATTCTCTTACCTCTATAGATTTGTCTCTTCCAGGGGAATTTTTCAGACTAGGAGAGGGTATAATTGTAAAGCCATAACTCCTCAGAAAAGTGCTCTTTTTTTCCTCAAAAGATTTTTTTTCCCCCACACATTAAGCATTTTCAGCCCCAGTGCTTTATTGTCTATGTTTTCCTCACATAAAAATGTTCTTTTCACCTGCTGTGGGATCTTTGGAAGCTCACATCCTCTTTCCTGGAGAGGATCTCAGGAGGCAGGTGCAGGATACTTCCTGCTCCCATGTGTTGTGGTGCTGGGCTTGCTGCTAACATGCTTAGCACAGGAAGGAAATAATACCCGGAAGTATTTCACTGAGAACTGTAAGATTCTGGTGGAGATGGACTCTACTATTCCCAAGGTCAGAGTTTTCCCATCTTAAGATATATGTACATTCTTCCTCAAGGCCTTGAGAAGACTGTGTCAAATGAAAGTGTAATATTACAGGAAAGAGAAAGGTGAAAAATTTTAATGATCAAGATTTGTCTGCTTCACCAGTCTTAACCTAGAGAAAAGTCGTTTACTCATAATCATATGTAGGTTTTATTTTTGTATTTTGAATGAAGAAGTATCACTGGACTTCTAGGGAGTGTTTACTGTGGCAGATATGATTCTGTGCAATGCAGGCTATTCTCAATCCCAACAGAAAGCATAAGTAATCATGTGGAGTAATAAATAATATACACTGTAAGTTACATACATCTCCTAAAGTAACATGAATCAACAAAACATTGAAAACTATGATTCATAGAATTAAAAAAAAATGCAAAAAATATCGTGATCTTTCGTTGTCTTCTGATTTTTAACCTTAATTATCCATAACCTTGCTCTCATTCTCTAAGGAGAAACTAAAACACTGATGCAAACATCTGATTACAGAAGCAAAATTTTTTAATGAAGACACATAACATCTCAAGGATGGGGATTAAATTTTGATAGATTGTAACAAATGAGGAAATTAACAGTAGGTAGAAAAGCAACAAATACAACTTTGGGAACAAGATTACATTTATAATGCACAAAGTATGCTAGTGCTTTCCTATCTTGACTTCTAGCTATCCTGCTGGAAGGTCTTGTAATTATTCTACATTCCAGTTAACGCACCATAGTCAACGTTAACCGAGTCAGAAGGAAAAATTATAATTAAGGACATTGCACAATGTCAATTGCATATAATTTCTCTGGAACAAGAGCTTAAAAGTATGGAGTTTGGATAGACTTTCAGTGGGTGAAGTATGACCTTCCATAAAATTCAACATTTTTTGACAAACCAGTAATGCTCAAAAAACTACTTTTTCAAAAACTATATTTAGGAGGAATAAAACTCAGCCAAAATAAAACATGGCCATTTCTTTCTGGGCATTATCTGGGTAAATATTTATCATTTTGTAAACATGTCTGTGTATAGCTTTTAGAGGAAGTGGACCTTTTCAGACCTAAGAAAAGTCCCGGTTAACACAGCTTTAATCTTGCCAAGAATTCCAGTTGGTAGAGATAAGAGAAAACTGCAGTTCAAAAAGTGACAGGTCCTCCTCTTTAGAAGTGCCATGACTGAAGAGTCAGACCTAGCACCTGAATGAAACTCTTTAGGAAGAAAGATGAAGGTAAGGAAGCACTAACGCCTCTTAGTTACACTTCCGCAATGGCCCTACTGTCAAAACAGAGGGCATAATAGTACAGAGTGCACCTGCTGCCCTGGGCCTGTATCAGCTTTCATTGCGTGATGCAGGACCAGTGTTTCAGGGTAACTTGCCACAGATAAGTTTTCTAATTTTTGTACAGTAACTTTGTTCCTTTGGATTTTGATTCCCTTTATATTTATTAGTGAAGGAGAATTCTGGGCTCAGATTATATATATGTACTTATTCATATTCATCCTTTAAAAAACTCAGAAAATACTTTTCCAGCATATCTGAGAAAAAAATCATTTTCACACTTTAACTGAGAATGAGGATGGAGTCACCTTCCTGCCAAAGGTGACTTTTTCAAATTACAGACACATGAAACAAAAGCGTGGAACATGACGGGGAGCACTTGGCTGATTATGTTTGCCTGTGCAAATCCAGTGATTAATAATAGATTGGAATTTTAACCAGACTTTAACTTTTAACTTTCTTCACTTTAGTTCTTTTGCTTTCTCAAATGAAATTAAGCCCATAGCAGAAAGAAAGAAGCAGTATCTTTCAAGTCCATCACACATTGTTTGCAGACGGTTTTCACAAAATAATGAGGCACAACATACAGCCATATTTAGATGAAGAGTAAATGCAAGCATGGAAGCACGGGAACTTTGCTGTGATTTTTCCCAAGAAAAGTATATCCCTCGTGCTCCTCTGAAGGCCAGCTGGCCTAACACAAAGCCCTCTGGGCTCTGCAGCCTTGCTCTTCAGTCCCTAATGAGTGGCAGTGTGATCCTTCTGCAAAACCCAGGGCAGTATGAATTTTGAGCTAGCTGAGCCAACAGTTTAAGCTCTGAGACCACTGTGCGAACAGCCAGCCAGGTCTGCAGGTACCATAGCTACCAGCAGATAGGCAGCAGGTATAATTGGCCACTCCAAACTGCAGCAGCTTAGACGTTAGCTGGTGTCAGTACGTTACAGAATAAGTCCTGTTGCTCTAGCAGTGTTAATTACCGGGCAGCGTCATTTGCTTCTCCATGTGTATAAGGCACCCCACCACCAAGAATGGAGTAAAATAGTAAACTAGGCCCAAACATTGGACCTTTTTCATATAAACAATATTCAAAAAAGAAGGAAAGGCTATATTTAATACGAGCTGATGATGAGGCTATATTTAATACGAACTGAAATAAACCCACTGGCAAACTCTCGAAAATGTTTGTCTTGTCGTCTCAGTCCTATTTTAAAATAGGAAATGCTGAAAATGATCTTCAGCTTACCTGTTTGGTTCTTTTGTACACATTTCTCTTCTCTTTGATTTTAACCCGCTGGTCAAATCCTCCTTCCAACAGCTCTCACCTGCATTGCCTTTTGCTCAAGAGTAGCCATTTCCAAACTTTTAGAAAGTATATTTCTAGTGGCTTTAAAATAAAATGAGCTATTCTAGGATTTCAGCTGGTTCATGACAACTTTCATGACAGCAGGAAAGGCCATGAATCTAGCCCACTCAGGTGGGAAATGCTTAGCACATTACAGGATCTGTACAAAGAGGCAGACTCATTTTGATATAGTAGCCATATTTTATGTATTTGTTGGGTTTTTTAATATATCAATACACTTTTTTTCTGAACAATAGAACTTTATTGTATATGCCACAGGTCAGAAAGAGTCTGCCACTTAGTCCAGACCAGCCTTAATAAGGATGTACACAGGCATAAAATAAAAGTAAACTCATGTGGAAAATGTTATTTATGCTTTAATGAACCCCATTTAGGGGAGTCAGTTTGAGTAGGGGGCAAACAGTCAAGCTGATTCACATCTTCTCAGCTCAAATCTAATGGGGAGAGAAAAGACATCCTGAGTAGCTATTTGTCAAAATGAACAGCAGGGCCAAAGTAACAACATACCACAGGTCACGCAGGGAAGATGCTCCTATTGTCACCCACCTTTCAAAGTCAGGGATAAAATGTGTAACCCTACAACTGTGTCTTTTCTCATACATAAAAAGGTAGACAAAAAACACAACCCCTGCCCCCACAAAAGCTTTTTTGTATGTGCAGTATTTTCTGGAGGTATTATTTGCTTTGTGGGTGTTAGCATCCTTCTACATCCAGCAACTTTATCAGAACTGAAATTAGCAGCTTTTATTCCAGTTCAGGGTTTCTTAGCACACAAGGCAATTTGTAAAAGAGTATCATAAATGTTTACCAAAAGATGAGCATAACAAAGGGCCAGGTAGAAATTTAGAGATATTTTCTTCAGCTATTTGATTTCTTAATTCATATATACCTTTTGCCTACAAAATTCATTTTTTATAGTTAATACTTTTTAAACACTTCTGCTATATTCTCGTATTCTAGCTTGCCAGGTTCCTGTGCAAATGATAAATCTACACTAACTTAAACGTCACTTTTCCCAGGTCTTCTCCTGAAGTTGTCTTCAATAACATTTGAATGCAGCTAATTGTTTAAAGATATAAATGCGCATTTTCAAACTTTCTCTCTCTCTCTCTCTTTTGTTTTTAAGGAAACAAAATCTTCATCTGGTACGTCACTTTTTCCATGGGCTTTTTACTGTCCATTTTGACAGTGTTCATTTGAAAGTGTTCCATACATTTTTTCAAAAGAGAGTTTATTGTCTTAGTCATTAATACTCTGTAGCTACAACAAAACACAAACTGGTAAATGGTTCCAGTCACCCTGCAGAGCAACTATATTTGAAAGCTCTATAAACAGGAAAAAAAAAAAAGACAAAATATGTTTCTAGGTTTCTCTCCCATTTCTGACCTTTTCAAAAAAAGTGTTCAAAGTGTAGGTTAACTTAAATCGACTGTTTCAAATACCAGAGCTTTTCTTCGGAGTGAGGTCTTCTCTAAAAATACCCATTATTTCAAGGTATGTGCTTTCAAACTTGAGAGTATTTAATTTTTTAAGCCTCTTTTTCATTATAAAATAGGGTCTTGAAATCAGGTTCCAGCTTAGGGGAACTGGTTGTCTGAGAACCAGTATTCAGGTGTGAAAAGGTGTGGTAGTTTGAAGCCTTATTTTGCATCATAAAAACAGGTGAAAATTTTGTAGACTACATGCATAAAACTGTCCTGATCCAAAACTGGGGGGGGGGGGGGGGGGTCATTACGATCGCAAGGAGGAGATTAAGATATTCAAACCGGTCAAATACTGTGCAATCTTTTAACTTTATTTTCCACAAAGTGGGGAGAAAAGGTGGGGAAAGGCGAGAAAGCTGGAAAAGGAGAGAAGAAACTAGCTACCACCACTCCGAACAGATCTTATCAACATTCATCAAAGGGGCGGGGGGGGGGGGAGAGAGAGAGAGAGAGAGAGAGAGAGATCACCACCCGTGGATCCAGCGGTGTCCTGTTGGTCCTCTTCACCCTGGGTGTTTTGGAAGAGTTCAGAGCCAAATCAAAGAAAATTAAATAATTAAATTTTAATGACGCACGTGCAGTAATTACAGCTCGAGCTGGGTGCCTCCGAAGAGGGACCCCGAACAAAGAAATCCCTGGACAATTATAATTTTCCAATCTAAGCTTTCCACCCCTCACGCGGTAATTCAGACCAATAGTAATATTCAGGTCTGGGGTCTCCTGCTCCCTATCGGGTCTCATCGCTGTCCCTAGGCAGGCTGTTTATCTTTACTATTGCAGTTTCTGCTGACAGACTTGTCTTCATTCCTCGGGTCTTTGTCTCTCAAGGTCCTGGCAAGGAGGTGGTAATTCCAGCAATTAACAATTAACACTGCCCCAGCAGTGAAAGTAGGTGTTATCTCCCAAGGTCCTGATGAGGGGGAGATAGTCCAGACCCCCCCTAATTAACACTGTTTCAGCAGTGAGAGGAGGCTTTGTTTCCCAGGGTCCTGGCGCCCAAGCAGGCCTTATTTCAAAGCTTTGACATCCTCCCTCCCGGAGTGTGAAGCATAGGAATGCAGACTGCTTGTAACTCCCTTATCTTTCCAGCCTGCACCAGCTCTGGGGCCCTTTCTCACTGAACTAGGGAGTGCGGCCTAAGGCTTCAGCAAATTTAGTTACTCATGCTAAGCAAGTTTTATAAAAGTTGTGCTAAGCGGCAATAATTTACAGTCCAGATCCCAAAGTCTCTGCCCGATCGTGGTCTGGTTCAGTGCAGGCTCTGTGTGTCCTGAATGGTTGCAGGGAGACCATTTCAGGGGTCGCAGCAGCTCAGTCCAGTTTCCACGGGGAACAGATGGCTTGTTCGGGGTTATGGTTTGCTTGCACTTACGTACCAAGAAATGTTTAAGGCAAAAGTTTACTCATCTGTCCGCCACAAAACTTATCAGTTTAAATATTTATAATTCTAAGCCAAATGCTAAACTCTAATTTTCGTTATATTTCGGCTGTTGGTGACTTCAATAGCAGTCTGAATTTTTGTATTTAATTATGTTTAACTTGGAACTTGAAATAGAAACAAAATGAATGTTTGTCACGGATTGTTTAGCTTTCTTAATTCAAAAATTGTGACTAAGAGTAGGAAGATTAATGCATTCATAAATACACTCAGGCATCAAACTGATGGAAATATTCTTGCCTGGATAGTCTAAAATTATCCAGCTTTCAAATTATTAATAACAATAATAATAATTTTGTGTAAAAAAGTTAGCTGTAGCTACTGTTCTAACATCTCACTCAATATACACTAAGCCTGTCTGCTATGTCCATGAGAAACTAACTTGTATATTAACTCCATCAAAAAAGAAAAATATACATTAAAAAGGTCAAGTCATCATTCCTTTCTTTTTTTAACTTAGACTCTTTTTTAGCTTTTAAATGTCTATAATATCAGCTCCACACATACAAATTTAAAAATTAATCTCCGTATCTATTTATACTGTCTCTTTCTTGGAGCTCTGATGAATTGGAAAAAAAGCAAGCTAACAGTCTACAATCTCTTCAGCATGCTGCAAGTTTTCATAACAATAGTGCTGACAAAAAATCTAAATTTCCATTCTGAACCTTTTTTTAATAATTTATTATTGTTTTTAATTCTTCTTGGATAAATGCGAATACTTTTTGGAGAAAGAAAATGTTGGTAAATGAGGTAATACCTACATTTCCATTGTGTGAACATATTTATTAGGATAAAAATCAACATTTTATTACAGAGTAATTTTATCTCTGACAAGAAACACACAAAGATAGGAAGAGGAGGAAATATGTATATGGATATAGTCTATTCCACAGAATGGGGAACTTAAATAAAATACACTCTGAGAATAGTCCTTTATTCCTGCAGTTTTCCACCTGGTAGTTCTAAAGAGGAGCTTTCGAAAACTGTTGCTCCCAGGATTTTTTCATGACTAAGGACTATGTAAGGAAATAGTTAAGACTTTCTCTCAAGAAACAGTGTGACGTAGAGGAAAAATAAAACAAAAATACATTTCTTTAAGTATATTTGTATGTGTATGTATACAGAGTCTTGTGTATGTATACAGAGTCTCTTCAGATTCTTTTGGAACTGTTAAAATTTATCCTATCGAGTACTGCTTTTATTAGTAATCTTGCAGCTTATTGCTCACTCTATGAGAAAAATCCATGGTGTATGTTAAAAAAACAATCTGATAGTGGAAGTCAGATGCTTAAAAATGCTTTCTATATTTGCCCTATAACAAAGAGCTTGACTTTAATCCCTTGGATTTAACAACATCCTCCTCCGGTTCTCTGGTGACTCCTGTAGTCTGTGTTTGAGAAAGGTGAGAGGTTGATTTATTATAAAGCTTTAGAGAGTACAAGATATTTCTGTTCACAATCAAAATGCTATGAATTCAAATGCATTTCAGAATAATTTGGCCTATATTCCCCACAATGCAAGTAAGTGTATTCTGGGAAGCTTTAATACATCTATATAATATTACAATATAGCTATGACTATAGTTTACAATCAAGGTGAGATTTTTACCCCACTTCCTCTATGAGACTTTATTTTGGTTAGTCATCACTGCTCTAAAGAAGTTGTTCAAAGGGCAAGCAATGTAATGTAAAGTTCCATTTTTTTGTTACAAGAATATTGTGACTAGAGGTTGGGAATTATAACTGAAAAATAAATGTAAATGTCAAAAGGCATTCTCTCTGCTTTCCCTCAAACCTTGCAAATGTTCCTTGACTAAGACCCCATTCAATTTGTGTGAGTTTATGCTGATCTTTTTGATAAATAACTATAAAAGGAGTGAAAATACCACAGCTGACTTAAAAAAAAATAAAGGCTTGGATAAAATAATGTTAGTATTTTTCTTATTTTGTAAACATTGGAGTGAAAAACAGATACATAGGTGACACAGTACCTGTTGCAATATCTATTTTTTAGGCACCTGTGGAAACTAAAACCTACTATTTGAAGATAAGGTGCAAGGGTGAGTGAATGCAAGGGTGCAGGGGATGGAGCTCAAAATGATAACTGGGGGAAAAAAAAGGTATTCTGGTTGCAGTTTTGCCAAATAGGTGTGCAAAACACAAGGACGCTCCTGAAATCTTGCCCCAGTCAAGAACTTATATGCTAGTTTATCACAAAAGGATGCCACTATCCTTAAGTGCTCAGAATCTAAAAGCATGATCAGTTTACGTTTTGGAGGTCTATACATGTGAGTTTTCTGCTCCTCAAGCAGAGAAAGGCAGTAAACTTGCCTGTCTAATTTTCCAAGTAAGTAGCTTAAGTGCTGTAGTGTCATATAAAGAGGTGAACATCAGTACCATCTCCTCTATCTGTACCAACAGTATTTCTAAAGGAAAGGGGTTAGCACACCCTATTTGGACTTTTTTAAGGGGATGTAGGTCTCCCTATAGATACTTAAGTATAACATAATGATCAGTATACTCTTTATAGACACTCCCTATAGATTCTGTTTGAGTTTAGACACAAAGTAGACTATTCAATCTAAGGCAGTTTTGGATGTGCAAAGAAGCAAAACTTACAGACTACTTTAACACTCAGAGAAATTCAAGTCAGGTACCTACAGGGTTAGGCAGAAACTGATGTGGGATATTGCGATATGCCAATAGAGGGGCGTCCAGGATTCTTTAGGTCTCTGGGATTAGTTGTGCTAACTCATCATTTGTCAAATATGAGAATTTATTAGAGATAAGAGGTTACTACAAAACTAAAAGTATAGCAAAGCCAGAAATACAACAGAGCTGAAAATATATATACATATTAGAGCCCTACAGTTCAATCATGAGAGCACAGCACAGTGACCACTCTCATCCTTTATGGGCCATTCCTCCAGTATAGTTTTCCCCAGTTTCTCCTCACCATGCTGGTGACATCAGGGTGTCCCCACTGACGAGTGGGTCCTTGGGTCTGCAGGTCAGCTGACTGTGGGTCCAAGTCCACACAACCTATGTGGCTTACTCTCTTTTATATCCAGTCACAACAACGCCATCCCACCGCTACAGAAAAGCCGCACGGCTCCTGTAGGGGCAGACAGCGAGGGATTGGACAAGGTAGAGCTTATATAAAGGGCTTGCTTGCTTGAATAAAGTTGATTCTGATCCAGCACATCGGAGTCTGTGAATCAGACCGCCACAAATGGCGCCCGAACAGGGACCGAAGACTGACTTTGTCCAGTGCTGTAGAGGCAGCAGTTAGCTGATCCGGTGGCGGAGCCCGGCTGAACAAAGAGCTGCTGAAAGGAAGCAGAAGGGGAGCCGCTGAAAGGAAGCGGCATTGCACGCAACAGGTTACCTACCACTGGACGGAGGTAAGCGGCCGGGAACGCGTGGGAGTCGTGGGAAATGGAATCTCCCCACAAGATAGGTCTGTGCTAAACGTAATGTAAAAGACTTTGAAACAGCACGGCAGAGATATACCCCCCCAAGATCTCCAAATGCTATTAGTGTGGGCACGTTCGAACTGTCCTGAGGTGAATTCCAGTATGATTTATAGCCTCGGTACGTGGGACTCAATCGGAGTTAAGCTCTGGGACACGGCAACAAGAAACGATAAGACAGCGGCAGGAGTTTTAGCCCCGTGGCGTACCATGCTTGAGACCCTGAAAGAGCATAGCAAGAAGAAAACACAGGGCCTGGAGGCACCTGCAGCCCCCACAGCACCTCTGTCAAGCGACACAGTGGTGGGGGTGGTGGATGGACGGGACTCCCCAGGAAACGACCCAGACAATCCCTTTGACCCAGGGCCAATCAATCCGGAACAGGAGCCGGACCTTTATCCACCTCTTAATACGCCTTGCTGTGTCCATTTTACGGCCCCTTCGGAACCACCGCCCCCTCAAGAGATGGGGCCGCCTGCGAGTGCCAACTGCCCACAACCCCCCCCACTGACCCGGCCTTCTGGGAAGGATCCATCGCCCCAGGGCCGCGCGGCGGGGCATGACTACACCAGCCAGGGATGGCCCCCGCCTGCCTTCTTCCCTCTCTCTTTTCCTTCCTGCCTTCCTTCCCCTCCCGCCCGGCCCTTCCTCTCTCCGCCTGGTGCTGCGTTCAGCTGGTGCCGCCACCGCCAAGCAGCAGGAGGAGGAACACGGCGAAAGCGGGGCAGGCCTCAGCCTCGAACTGTAGCACGAGCTCAAATTCGAAGAGCCTTTCACAGATGTTGTCACCACAAACCTGAAGCTCGGCAGTCCTACAGATAGAAATGTGTGCTTCAAAGTTAAGACCACAGCACCACATAGATACTGTGTAAGACCTAACAGTGCAATTATCGATGCAGGAACATCAATTAATGTTTCTGTGATGCTACAGCCTTTTGACTACAATCCTAATGAGTAAAGTAAACACAAGTTTATGGCTAAAAAAAAAAAAGAAAAGAAAGAAAGAAACAGTCTATGCTTGCTCCAGCTGATACTTCAGATATGGAAGCAGTATGGAAAGAGGCAAAACCAGAATTCATGCATTCGAAACTTAGGTGTGTGTTTGAGCTACCAACGGAAAATGATACACCTTATGACATAGAAATGAGATTGTATCTACAACTGCAACAAAGACAGATTCTTCTGTAATGTCTAAATCAATAAGTCCCTCTTCGGAGGCACCCAGCTCGAGCTGTAATTACTGCACGCGTGTCATTAAAATTTAATTATTTAATTTGCTTTGATTTGGCTCTAAACTTTTCTGTGGGAACCTAGGGTCAGGCCCTGTTACGGTGGCCGACAAGCCTAATTTCCATAACAGTTTGGCGACCCAGGTGGGACCCTAGGCGACCACTGTTGGGGCCTCTCATCTCCAAACGATCATCTGGCGCCATCGGGTGAGTTCACCTGGGATCTTTTGGCAACGAGAGGCACCGAAAAGGTGAGTCTTAAATTCCCGCCTAAATTCTAAATTCTGGTCTGGTAACGGTGCACTGTAAGGGGTACGTGGGCTGGCCACCGTAAGGCGTACCAGGGGATGGGTGCGAGTCCCATCCCCAGGGTTTGAGTGGGTTTTAAGTCCCAGCTCGGTCCGGCCGGAGAAGGAGTGCGCAGCCTGATCAGCATAAGGCGCACTGCAAGACTGTAAGACAGAAGTCTAGAGTCACTGTGACTGGTGTGAGTGTGGGCAGTACTGTGTGCGTGAGTGCGTATAGCCTGGGAACTGGCCGGGACGCCCGTCAGCTGATGAAGCCACCCGCTGTGAAGGGACAGCAGTCCTAGGAGTTAAAGACTCGGGTGGTGTGAGTGCAGTTCCCAGAGAGTGAGAGAAAGAGAGTGTGTGATTAAAAAAAAAAAAGGTTGGTCCAACTATGTCAGGAGGATTGCCCATTCCTGACAAAGGAGGAAAACCCAGCGGAACCCAGCAAGAGACTTTTGATCAGCAGGCTAACTTGTCCCATGATTTCTTTTTTTTCACCAAAATGCAAAAGCGCTACAAAAAACTTATTACAAGAGACCAGGCCCAAAACATTTTTCGAAGTTGCCCCGATTGCCAAAATGTATCCCCGTTACCACCCTACTTAGGGACCAACCCTCGAGGCCTGCAACCCTGCAATATTTGGCGCACAGACGTTACCCATTATCCCTTATTCAGAAGATTGAAATATGTCCATGTCTCTGTAGATACCTTTTCCCATTACGTTGTCACTACTGCCTATGCTGGGGAAAAAAAAAAAAGCCGTGATGTATGTTGTCATTGGCTTGCCTGTTTTGCCACAGTGGGGGTTCCCACTCAAATTAAAACTGGCAGTGGTCCCGCATACACTGCACAATGAACGTGGGCATTTCTTCAAACCTGGGAGGTCACTCATGTGACCGGAATTCCCTATTCCCCAACTGGCCAGGAAATAGTGGAATGTACCCATCGTACTCTAAAAGACATGCTTGAAAAACCAAGTGCAGTTAATAAGCATTTCTCATGCCCTACGTGGTGAGAACAGCCTGGGGTTCACTACAAGAACCTGGAAACGGGTCAATGGAGTGAACCAGTAGACTTAATAACATGGGGGAAAGGTTATGCATGTCTCCACAGGTAACGGGCCTCGTTGGATGCCTGCATGGCTGATTCAACCTGTTGACGCATCCCTCGAAACACCAAATGAGGACTGAGAGCCAGTTAAGATGAGCCCATGTCGGGACATTTTCTGGCAATACTTGCCTGCCTTGTGCAGGGTCAATATCGATTCATAAAAGCTTACCGCGACTACGCGACCTTACTGATAAGTTGTAGATAGAATCAGAGTGGAACCCTTTTGAGGGATAGGACTGGACATTAGGTTTGGGGTTGTGGGTTAAGAAGGTACTGGCGTGTGGATTGGTAAACTTGCTAAGATTTCTAGCCCTTGCTATCTATCTCCCCTGCTTCATAAGCCTTATGTAGAGAATGACTTGAAGGGCTTTGCATCAAGTACTTGTACAAATACACACTGCACTGGCAATATTTAGTTTAGAAAATAAAAAAGGGGGAGATGTAGGGGCAGACAGCGAGGGATTGGACAAGACAGAGTTAAGGAGCTGAAAGCCTTGGGAGGAATAAATAGCAGTATGTAGATAAGGTAGTGATGATGGGAACTTGACCTTCGAGAAAGTACCGATCCGCTAAAGCTTATATAAAGGGCTTGCTTGCTTGAATAAAGTTGATTCTGATCCAGCACATTGGAGTCCGTGAATCAGACCGCCACAGGCTCCAGTCGATAACAGCACGCACATCAGCAGGTTGCCTCGTGTTCAGCCCACAGCCCTGCTCTGTGGGTAACAACCTGCCCATGAACAGGTCATTCTGTGGGGAATGGCTCCATAGCACTGAGATGTTTATGGTGTGGGTCTGCGGTGTCCTTTCTCCTTTGTCTGGACTTGTCAATCATGGGGTCGTTAGAGGCTGTGCCCCCAGGCTGCAGCAACCCCACAGTGTGGTGGCTCTGGCCGTGGTGCACCCGGAGTTTGTTAACTCCTGGGGAGCCTCCCAGAGCAAACCCCTCTTCTGTGGGCTGCACCATCCAGAGTCCCACGCTTGCCTGTGTTGCACCTGTCAGATATTCTGGGATGCAATGTTCAATTTGGGTGCTTAAAAGCTAACCTAATCTGATTTTAATATTTAAAACCTTTGTTATTTTAGCCCTGTAGGTATGGCAACTAATCAACATACATGACAAAGTGCTATCCAGAGTTAATAGGTGCACACTTTATGATGTCTGTCCTTCCCTGTATTCTACACAGAAGAACATTTAGATATACCTAGACTCGAATCTTCTCCAGAAAAGCACTATGCAGCTACCAGGGTCCACCCTGACAGGGTTAAGAACATAAGAATGGCCATTTGGTTCAGATACATCTGGTTCAGCATCTTTTTTCTGACTGGGAACTTGTGGACATCTAGGTAACAACACAATACAAGGATGTCATTTCCCCAGAGAACTTTCTGTAGCCTCCAGCTGTCTGTGCTCCGGGAACTTCCTGAGCGGGGGGACAGAGTTCCTCCCCTGCCAAGTTCACCTTTACTCTAGAAAAAAACCTAACCTTAGCTGGATTTGGAATTTCTAATATGATCTCCCTGTCTTTCCTCACCCCCTGCCATTGCAAATGGCTTTGGACAGAAGATTGGATAAGCTTTTCAAAAACTGCTTTCCTCCTCAGATTTGTGTTGCTTACAAAGTTATGAACCAAACTGCACACTTCAATTATGTCTTTTTCATTAATTACAATGCTGTAAATTAGATGTTATCGAAAATAGCTCTGCAAACTTGGGTTATTTCAGTCTTCAGAGTGGTGAGAATTTCTGAGGTAAATCAAGTTATCTGACTACAGCTGCACAATGCAGACATAATTTGTGGATCACATATTTTGTATCATGATCTGAGGGTAAAAACAAATCTTGCTGCAAAAAGAAAGCTATTCATCTAAACACTAAGGCTTTGAAAGATTTTAACTCATTTAGATTATATGTACCTTACAACATTTTCTGCTGTTAGGCTTTGAATACAATTACAGTATTTTTAGGCATATTATCCACAGGCTACCTGTAAAATGACATTTGACTCTGTATCACTGCTGGTTATAGCCATTTACCAGTAGTATGAGGAAAAATTTATCTCAAAACCTTCATTTCACTATCTCTCCTCTGCTTCTGTTCTGTGTGTTACTGATTTCACATAGTTTGCTTCCTCAACTCCAACACCCTTGAACTACAGATATGATATTGTTCAGGTTGTTTAAGGATAAAGCTTATCTGGGAGTATAGCTGTTTTAAGAATTATCTTCAGTAATTTTAATGTGGTGTAAATTATCTGAGTGTGCACTGTGCAAAAAATATAGTCCCTCTGAGTCTTGCAATTCCTCACAGGTACCGTTCTACTAAGTATAATGTAAAAAAGTTTCAAATAGATCCATACATTTTTCCATTTTGTAGCCTAGAGTTTTTCCTCATAGCATGTTTTTCCAGTACCATCAGAAATGTAAGTTGCAATTACTGTAAATTACAGGTCAGAAAAACGTTAATGTAGCTATAGCCATAAGATTCAGTTTAGAAGGAAGGTAGTGGGTGTGTAAGGTAAGTCGGCCAGATGTGACTGCATATTGTGCTTTCTACAGACAGAGCAAGCACATCGGCATACTGATTACAGCTTACCTGCAGGCAACAGGCACAGCGCAGTGTTTATAAACATGTGAGATGTATACCACACCATACAGCGAGGTTGCCTGCCCAGTCCAGCGGCTGCACTAAATAATGCCGCTGAGTTTCCGTTGCCGTCCTCCCACAAGGCTCATGCCAAGGGATGTCCATGGAGCGCAGGATCCACGCTGGTGGCAGTGACAGTGCACAGCCTGTGCTCCCCTGCTGCTCCCCAGCCCGATGTCCTCATATATGTAAATACTCACCTGTAAAAACCGGACCATGAGGATGACTACCAGTGAATACGTCCTGTTAGATCTTTGAAGTACTCTCTTTTCCCCCTGTTTCTTCTCTCGAAATTAATTTCCTTTTATTTGCTGTAGTAGTTTTCTGGTTCTTTATTTTTTCTTACTGTCAGAATAATTTTATTAATATTGCTAGAGATTTCCTGAATAAGACCATTAATATATATGAAAGGATTGAAGAGTCAGACTGGCATATTTCTCAGCACAGTAGCTGGGAAAAAACTAAAAATTACTCTTAGGAAAAAGCAGCAATATATTCCTTTTCTCATTACAGGTTCTCTAGCTTGCTTTTCTGCTAGCATGGCTGTGTCTGAAAATAACAGTCTCTTTAACCTCTGCATTAGTGTCATGGGGATTAAATAAAATCACTGAACTGTTTAGCTTTGTGAATTCCAGCTTAAATGCTCTGGAGTGTGACCATTTTGTCAACTAAATCCCTGAGCATATTATTATATTTACTTTATCCACTCACTATTGCTCACTACTTTGTACACATTTGATACAAAATAGAAGCCCATTGCCATGAGAAGTTTACCATTTAAATTGGACAGATAATATGGAAAAATGTAAGAGTTTTCTTTACTTTTGGCCATTGATTTCACTGAAGCTAACATTTCACCATGGAGGCCTAAATTTAAATTATCTAAAAGGCCTTTTCATCTGAGAGTATCTGTCTGTTTTAAATTTATGTGACAGTTCTATTCTTATTTCCATTCATAAAAATATGAATATTAATGATAGTAGCAGGACAGAGGAATGCCTGAAACATTAAACAAAATGGAACTAGTATTTTGAACCACAAAATTGTTAATGTTTTAAGCGGTGCTTGAAGAGCAACTAGACAAAGGCAGTATGCAGAGTGATCTCTGAAAGCAGTCAATAATGCAAAGGTTTCTGTGTCAGTATTATAATCAGAAAAGAATAAAAGGTCTCAGTATTATAATCAAAAAAGAATAAAAGGAGGCAGTAACAAATTTGTTACTACCTCCTAAAATCAAGTTAAAAAACCCTTTTTTGTTAATACAATGACAATTGTGGCTACTCCACTCAGTAATATCTAGAACTATTGTTACTACTGTTTGGTTTTATAACTGATAGGTAAGAAAGCTGAGTCTCTCAATACAGAACAGTTCCAGTAGTATTTACCTCTCTAGTTTTTATTACAGATATAAATCTTCGTCCATATGTAAACTGTTCCATTGACTTTATGGTCATATCTCCATCACTATTCCAATAGATATGATTTTATTTTCCAAAAGTATTTTTGACCCAAATGAATTTTATTGTGGTCCTTTTTCTTGTAGAAAAAATAGTATTAATAACATATGGCTAATCCATTTGTCTTTTCTTTCTTCATTATTTCTTTCAACAGCTCACACTCTTCATTATGTCATTCCAGCCATGATTGCTATACCATCATGTTTCTGTTATCTCAGAAAATTCTCTATTTTTTTGCCCTGGTTACTTGGTTTAGTGTGCAACTTCATAGTTATGCCCTATTGATCTTACTCATTTAGTTGTTAAACTCGACAGGGTTTATTAATTAAACTCACAATGTATCTAACTTTATTCCCATAACTAATATTTTTTTATTGCTGCCATCACTATCTAGCTGCTCCAGTCACTTTTTCCTGTCTCTTTTTAAAGAAAAATAAATTATTTTTCCCCTCTCCAAACTTTGTAGCCTGAAACACAAAGCTTCTGTTCTGCACATAGCATACAGTTGCAAAGAGCTGCTCTAAAACACAAAACATAAGCAAACTACAAACCTGAAATACTACAAATTACATCATTCAGAACACACAGGAGCGTAAAAATGGACTGTTGCAGAGGATCTTTTTCTCAAAAAGAGAAAAAGAGAAAAGTCCCACACAGACTCCTCTGTTTACATCACTCTAGTCTCTAGGTATCTGCTGTCAGGTTCCTTTTACTTAAGTTAATTATGTGCTTGAGTAGGTCTTAGAACACTTTAAATAAAACTAACTATCCCATTATTATTCAAATAAAATAATTTGCATAAAGAAAGTACTGAAAGTCAGGCTTCTTTAAGCTTATTCTAAGTATTAGACTTACTTAAATACTTCTAAAATCACTATTCAAAATGGCTGAATATTTGTAAGCTGAAAAGGACTATGCTGTGAATGTAAAACGGAATTCCTCTGAGATCATTGTACAAGCACATATTTTACTGCGACATTTCAAAACAAATTTGGTTATGGTACAAGAAGCTTCTATATTCAAAGCTTTGCTTGGATCTTTGTTTTTAAGTTTTGCTTGTGCTATTTTTTAATTTACTCTCAGTTCACACATTCTTCTTTTTATTCTATTCAGATTGCCACAGAAACTTTTCTCATGCCTCTTTTAAAGACATGAAATATTTAAACTCATTTATAGTAAAGTCTGGTAGTAATTAAAAATGCAGTGCTTGCAAAACTAACCTATTGCTCATTATATACATTTATAGGATTCTATTAAATGAGACTATACATAGTAAAGGGACAGTTCTTCCCATTGTAAAATTTGGTTTGAATTGTTTTTATCCTGACCAAATATAATAAATTTGGCTGAAATTTTCCAAAAGGAGTGTCTGCTTTAGACTTCCACTTCACTCAGTGTTTGTTATCCATCTTCGTGAATTTATCTTCTTAATGTCATCTTCAGTGAATTAGTTGCTTCCAAGAATGAGAAGTCATTGCTTATTTTTTTTTATTTTAAAGTAATTAATTATTTGTATATGTTTCTCTGAAAAATCTAATCTCCCTGCTTTGGATCAAGGCCTTGACTTATTCATAGAGTTATCCTTGTGGTAGATGTTCACCATTTCCATGAAAATTTACAAGAACATGGCCGGGTTATATGCTTTTGCAAAATCTGAGCTTGCAGATATTAATTAGAGAATTGCCTGGTCCTTAAACTGCCTGAAAATAACATCTGTCCAAGGACTTCTCTATATTCCAGCCTAGATTAATTTCTTTTCAATTTTTATGTCTACTCTTATCCTGGATATAAAATATGATAGAAGGAATGAAAAACTGAGAAGTGCTCTCAAACCCATTGCTGCCACTACTCAGTCTTAGAAATATGGTGTGGACCTATCAAAAAAATTAGAGAAGAATTTAGAATGCATAATTTGTAAGGCAAGGATGGATTAGCACACTAGTCAGAGGACATGGGACTGTCTTAAAAGCATGACAAGAACTGAAATTGTTACCTAACCGCCAAGGCCACGACCTAAGCAAAGATGAGAGTTAGTTCCTGTAAAGCAAATGACAGAAGCAGTTAAAGCCTTATGATAGGTTAAAGCCCACACTATAGCAGAATGTATGTATTCAGGTCTAAGGCTAGAGCAGCATTGCTTTGGATACTGATTGCTACATATCCTTAAAGAACTTGGAATATGCTGAGTCTGGAATCCGACATTTTTTCCCCATATCCATGAAACCAAATTGATGAACATGTTTCAAGTATGAAAAAAGCAGAACATAACCATTTCCTATCATATAAATTATCTGGCATAGGAAAACTTCCAGCAGCTTCTAATTCCTGTATTCCAGAGCCAGGGACTGAAAGCTTTGATGTATATAATTAAAAGGTAACAGAAGCTAGACTGAATCTGGGACAGAAAAAATAGAAACTTTGAGGCTTAAACCTGAGGGATTCAATATAAAATTTTTGCTATAAGAAGCAACATCAAGTGCTTTCTTCTCAATGTGGAGTTGAAATACTTTTAAAATAATACCGATTTAGTGGATAATCTTCTGCTTTCCACTCTGATTTAAGGTTCATAACAGTAGTGCATTATTGCCAAGAATCAATGGAACTGAAGAATTGTCATCATTATTAGTGACTTTTCTTCATCTTATGCCACACCAGCTAATATCTGTCAGGTATCTTCTTTGAATGAATAGAATAATTAATATTTTCAGAGCCAGGAGTTAATTCAGCAACTCCATTATAAGGCATCAAAGAAAGCATCAAAGAAATGCAATTTCAAGCTAATATATTATTTCAGAGGTTTCTACTGAAGGCATACTTTTTCCTTTTTTTCCCCTAGAGCTATATTTTAACCTAGGTAAATCTGTAAAAGTCTTCTTCAGCTTAGTAATCTTGCAATAACTGATTCTGGTTTAAAGCACTGGAGTATGTAGATCAGTGACTTCCCCCACACTTAGTCCACAAAAACTTTCCAGGCAGTTCACAAAGAACTGGCCTAATGCCCTTTCCCACTAACAGTGGAAAGATATGTGAAAAGAAATTTAGTGAAGCATGAACAAGATGATCGACTTGTTTTCAGAAGAGACAAAGTCTTAAATATGACTAACACAAATCATTTTCCTAAAACTTCTGTCTCATGTACAAGGAATTGCACCCTTTCACATAGTAGGAAGGAACTGAACACAGAAGACAAAGAGGAGAGCAGGGACTCCAGGCTGCTGACACTGCTCCTCACCAAGAACATATAAAGGACAAGAGTACCGGAGCAGCCATAACAAATCCATTAAATGCCCATAACTTGGGAACCTGTATCATCATTCTAGCACTAACCCTAGGGAAAAAAAAGGGGGAATAGAGGGTAACAGCCACTAGGTACAGTGTCCTGTAACATTTATTCTCTATTCTTTAGATGACTTAGTCCAGAAAGGTTAAATAGTGCCAAAGAAGGCTCTTAACTATGACAATTGTGATTTGTCAGGGCTAGGTGACGCTAGATGACTCACCTACCAAGTTGTCTACTATATTTCAAGTGACTTCAATTCTGACACAACCCTTGTGGGGCACAAAGTGGCACACAATCCCATTTGTCTGTTTATAACCACTCTGAAGAAGATTTTCTTTGTAGAGGCAGATAGCTCCTCTGTAAATGGCAGGAAATTGTTATTGTCACTTCCACAAACAATGGTGACTCCAACCACCCAAACAAGGAACAAAAATATATATTACTTTTATGAGATTCCACCTCTGTTACCATCCTGGCAAACTAATATAGAGGTTCTCATAAAAAAAGAAATCCTCATCCCCCTCAAAACCATGCTTTCACTTCCTGGAACCTCTCTCTTTTTTGAAAAATCAGCAAAGGTAGCTCCAGTTTTTCAATGACACATTCCCTGTAGCGAGATATATACTGTACTGAGAAATGCGTAACAGGAAGGAACCTCATTAATACATTATGCTGCACTAAGGGAAAGCAGAAAAAGGTACACTGGATCCTCTGCTTGAGTGGCAAGAGAAGTGCAACCTCTCCATGTTGCCAGTTACCAGGATGGAAAATCTAATCAAGATTATAACAGAAAAGGATGAATACTCACAGACCTTACAGGTCTCACGTGATCTATTATTTCTCCAATACATTTCTGATGCAAATTCTATTTTTTGACATAGATCAGATAGAAAAGTGTGTTATCTCTTACCCTGATGTCATAAAGAGAAAATATGAGAATACAAAGCCTCCCTGCATGATACATTTTACTTTTGATTCCAGTGTGACCTCAGAAGTTAGTTTTAGGCTAACGACCCAGCCAGCCATAATCTGACATGGCTAATATCTCAAACCAGGCTAATAAATTACTCAAAGGAAAAATTCTGTAGTTTGTTTACAAGAGAACAAGCCATGCCATTGACCTGCCAGTGTTAGCACGATGGGCAATCAGATAAATGGATTGACCTATGTGAAAACTACTTTTATTCTATTTCCATACTAACATACCAAATTAAACAGCAGTGTAATTCAGTCAGGGGTACAAAATCTGATTGTACAGTATGAATAAGCCACTTGCATCTGAGTGTCAGGGAGCAGCAAGAGCAGGGCTGCTCCATGAGGGAGAACATGTCAGAAGCCAAGGGTGGCTACCACAAAGGCAGTGCCTTCACTGATGAGATGCAGTCCCACAGGGTCTGAACGTGGTGGGCAGAGCTGGTAACAGGGTCCACTGAGAGGCCTCCAACGAGACAAAGAAATGAACCAGGTCCCGGCTCCCTCTGGGGTCCATTCAGGAGCAAAAGGAGGCAGAGCTGGAAGCAAGACTGCAACATGCATCTAAGATGTATCCAGAGGCTGGGACTGCAGACAGGCATAAGTACAACATAGCCGAGTGCAGGACTGGCATCCCCAGGCTGAGCTGAAATGGGGGCCTGGGCCTGGGCAGGGGGGAGGCTGTGGGGAGGTGGGCAGGGACAGGGAAAACTGGGAGTGCCTGCAGGTCCCTGACACTGGAGCCCTTGGGTTTACCATCAGGTCAAAACTGAAAGGTCAGTACACCGTAATTGCCTCTGCAATTTGCTGGAAAGGAAATTGGAATAAGTCCTTCCGAGAGGCTCTTTTCCAGAAATATCTTTATTGGAATACTTTCCAGTACTTTCAGATTCATAGATCTCTCCTGCAAAGTTCCTCAGGAGATACACAAACCAAAAATTATGTTAGGTGAGCATAATCAGGTTTGTGAAACACCTCAGTTAATGCTCAAGTCAAGATGATATTGTTTACTTATTAATGCTATAATATGATTAAAAATTTAGAGATACTGTGTTTTAAAAAAAGGCTAAGATATCACAAGGTAAGTATATATGTATGTATGTGGCCCAAGAGAACAACTTTCGGAAGTCTTCGATCAGCCGTGAGGTCTTTATATTCCTGTTTCAATTTGCTTACTGAAGTGTGTTATTGCTTTCATGAATGGGAGAAAAACAATTTCAATTTGTATAGCACCTTTTTATAATAGTAATTTGGGTAAAATGTCTGTAAGTACAATGCTAATGTGAATCTCTCAGACTCATTAGTGCAGCCAAATCCTTCTACTTTGAGCTGGCAAAACATGGCATTTGGGGGATTTTTTAATGATACCTTCCTAGATTTTCTACACTTGGCTTAAGGATATCTAGAAGGTTCTCCACAGAATTTCATAATAAAAACTTCAATAAAGAGATGGAAAAATCCTGGAAGGAACAGATAAGACAAATATCTGTAAGAAAAACTTAAGTACTCTTGCCCTAGGCAAAGAGCTGATCAGATGCTCTACTGAGCGCTCTTCCTAAGGTATTTTTTGCATGGCCCATTTGGCATTTTTCTTATTCCTTGCTCAAGTAGATTTCAGGCACTAGTGGTACTTGCTCAGAAATGTCATGGATGAGGGTGAAATCACTCTGACCAAGGTGAGCTGCGTTTGACTCATGGCAATGTGGGCTCAGATGCAGGTAAGCTATTTGGAAAAACTGGGTTGCCTGGCAGTTCTGGTGGAGGCATTGAAGAGACAATATCAGAGCAAAGAATGAGAGGTGTGGGGAGAGAATATGCTCTCTCTCTCTCTCAAATTTTTGCCTCGTTCTGTCATGTGAGGAACATGCCTCCTATTGGGCAACTTAATGCTTATGTGATAGCATGTGCCCCAATTAAATTAAAGAAATGGTTAAATCCCTCTGAACACCCCATGAAGGGGAATTCCCTGCCCTTAGCTTGCTTGAAAGGGGAAACTACAGTGGTGGAAAGACTGTGTAATTCCAAGTCATCACTCTTGACTTTCCAGTAGTTCATAGCCAAGATATACAGGATAGTGAAAATGATTCAGCAAACTCCTGAACAAAAGCATTAGGTCCTGCCTGTTTTGGACATTGTAACTGATAATGACCTCATGATCTATATGTAAATAGATTTCTTGTAATTTCCAAGGTATAAAAAACCTCAATTCATAGCCTGGACATAGAAGGATCTTAAAATATCTGGTGAAAGATGATACATTAAAGGTGGCTCTTGAATTACCAGGGACTTAATCTGTCTGTCAGTGAATAGGTTATAATTAGGCAATGAAGTCCAAAGAATAGATGCAAAAGGCTCTTAAGAGATGCTGAACAAGTCACTTCACCTCTTGCATTTCGGTTGCTTTCTCCACAAAATAGGGATTATGAAGATAATTATCTCATTTGTAAAGCACTTTGAGATCTGCAAGTAAAAAGCAATATGCAAAAGCAAGATATTACTCTCAGCATCAATGGCAATTAGATCAGATCTCAAAGAATGTAAATTAGGAGTAGCTCTATTGATTTTAATGGAATTCTACTAGTTTGTGGTTATCTGCTGTTTAAAAAAGTCTAAAGTCTAAAGATGCTGTGCTAATTGATGCACAAATATATTGTGCATAAATAGACAAAGAAACTATTAAATAAAAACAGACAAACAAATACAGAGATTACCTGAAGCACATACAGTGGAGTGTCTGTTAGTAACTATGAGTGTAAAATAAATCTACTCTCAATCTCTCTCCCTGTGAAATCTGTTAGAATTAGAAGCACAGTGAAAAAATAGAAAAACTGTGATTTGGTCTGTACATGTTAGTTTGCCTTCTAGTAAACTGATGAGAACATAATTAGAAAAGGAGTTCTCAGGGTGGGGGAGAAATAGGAATCAAAATGACCAGAAAGACTGAAACTTTTCTTCTAGAGCATCCCTTAGCTGAGTTCTGAGCTACATTGATTTGCATAATATATAAGGTAAGTCAGCATTTTTGCCACAGTATTACTATGCTGAATTATGCTTTCTTCTAAAATAAGTACCACTGAAAACTTAAAATCTACAAAATTGAAATGGTATCAGCATTGTGTTAGAAATATTCCTGGGAATTTTGGGGGGGGGGAATTTTGAATTATTTTGTATCTTTTTTTTGAAGGATACTTTAAAATTGGTTCACTCAGAAAAGGTCACATATAGTTTTCTTATACCATGAGCCTTTTCCACTACAGATGCAAAGTACTACTGATGTTCTTCTTAAGTCTTTCTTTAGATCTGAGATACTCTAGTTAGATGGTCAGAAAGATACCTAGTATGTGACTTATTTATAAAGGCAATGTTTCTATTTGAGAATAAAATGTTATGTTGTTGGTTTTTGTGGGTTTTCTAGTGGACTGTGAGTAAACCTTCTTGACTCACTAAACTCTCTTTAACATATACAGGCGTTAAGCCATGGCTCAGCTGAAATTAGGTCTGTATTGTTTAACAATGGAACTTTTCACATGGTGCCAAGGAAAAAATAGTATTTTCATAACAATGTGCAGTTAGCCTTCCAAAGAAATCTTTCTTAGAGTGTGTATGTAAATAGATTGCCAGCAATTTTCTAGCTATAGAAAGTACAAAAGGCCTTCCGAAGAATTCTGATTCATATAAGTTAGGTGACAATACTGAACTCAATTCAGTAGTCAGTTCAGACCATGGTCAGCCTCATTTACATAAAATTTAACCATTTGGAAGCACAGAAAAGATCAGTGAAAATTATATGTACTGCCTTACACACTCACACATGTACATGCATAGCCGTGATCCTACAAATAAAAAATATTTGAACAAGCTACAGGAATGAGATGAAAACTCAGGAACATGATTAAAATTTCCATTAAAACTGCTTAAACTACAAGCAATTTAAGATGCAATTTTTCGCTATTACAATCAATAGCTATTTTATCATTGAGTTCTGTAAGAAGGAATTGAGATCTATCTAATTAAAATAGATTGTTATCTATAATAGACAATGTGGCACAGTGTTTCATTACAACTACAAGGCATGTAGGCTGAGATTTTATAGAATAAATGAAATTATACTTTCCCCATTTGATATATACGAATTTCAGTTGAGATAAGCATTAAGTCTATCCAAATCTGGTGCTTTTTAAAATCTATTTGAAAGGAAAAAAGAATCGCTTTACTTTTCTCCAGTTTTTCAACAAAACAAAACAAAACAATCCAAAATAGCCTCAGAAGCCCAATGTAGGGCTTAAATGAACAGGTGTAATTATAGCTTTTTCTACTGATGATTAAGTCAAATTGCTTAGAAGATCCCTGTGTGTGACTTTTCTCTGTGGTAATAATATAAAAACTAACCTTGCAAGTTATATTTAGATGTAAATGCTAGCAATGAGGCAATACCATGAAATACATTTTCCTCCAAATGCAATCACAGCATTCTAATAATTGTTAGTAAGAATTACACATGTTTATGAAAGGACTATTCCCCTCAATGCCTCTTCATGTTTACACCACAGCAGCCAGAGAAAAACATCAGGGAAGCTTTTTTTCTCTTTTCAAACCTTTTAAGGTGTTCAGCCTATGGCCTTACTGCCCACTCAGCTCTAGGAGCAGAGGGAATGATTGTTATAAGCAGGCTACGGAGGGCTGTGAGGCAGATTTATTAAAAACATGCCTTAAACTGCAGTTGTCATGGGTGGTTACAAAGCCATTTCAGGTCAGCTGCTGTGATTCCCAGGGTTACAGACTCCGTCGTAATGGCTCATACTTGGTTCACATCGGAGCTACTTTCTATACCTGTTCTGAAATCCTCCAGCCTATTGCAGATTCAGTCACTAAAACCACTTCATTTAGACAAATAAAGCACATGTCTATTGCAATCTGGCATTCCCTCCCTATTTCCTATCACCAGCATGTTCCAATACTAGATGAATCAGAGGAAGACACAAAAAATTAATGGGCAACATCTTAATAACAGTTTGATGTTGGCATTTACCTGGATCAGCAATGAGACAATTCCTGTCAAGCACTAAGTCTTGCATAGCTTTAGCAACTGCAGCTTTTGAGAGAGAGATCTTCCTGTTATTCATCAGAACAATACATGTTGCTTTGTTATTTCAGAGAGGATTTATACTAGATTACCAGTTTCATAGATTTACATGCTTTTTCATTCCTTGGGAACCAGTGACATGCTCATCTCATTAAACTTTAAGCTTCCAGAAGTTAGGCTTCTTGCCTAAGTGTATCTTCTGGGCTCTTTTGAAAGGCAATAGAAAAAGAGTCATCCCTAGAGCTTAGATGTCAGAACCCTCAGAAAGATAGATTTTTGGGAACACTAAAGTCAGAGAGATCAAAATAACATTCCTGTAGGGTTTTTTCAAACTATGCAAAGCAATATAGTATCAGGGTTGGTTGGCATTATTGCAATTCAGTAGGATGTAGAATCCTGAATCCATTAGTGACAGCTGACAATAAGATTCATACGCTCCAACCTTTACAGGATTTTGAATGGGAGACATGTCAGTTGTTCTGAGATCCATGCCACTTATATTCCTATTAATTTAAACTTGTTCAAAAAAGAAGAAAGTGAAAAAAAAGAGAGAGAGAAGAGAGAGAGAGAAAAAAGAGAACAGAGGCAAAAGAAAAGGAAAGGGAAAGGGAAAGGGAAAGGCAAGGGAAAGGAAGGAAACAGAGAAGAAGTATTTTCAGCAGGAAAGTCTGCAGGTAATAAGGTTAAATGAAGTATTGTGTTCAAGGTTTTAAAGGGCTGTTATCAACAAAGTTACTTTCTAAAGGAAAATATTCTAGAGAGAGAGTGAAAGACTGCCTGAAAAATGTCAATCAGAAATATATATTTAATATCAAGGTTATCTTAACAGCCTGTTAAAAGAGAACATTCTAAAATATCTTCCACATTCTAATAACTTATTCTGAATTTCGTCCAAAAAGCAAAAAGGCAATTGAGACATATTTGAAGGCTCATTTTTTTTGTGAGCTTAACTTGGATAATTGCTATAAATCTAAGCATAACAAATAGGGTAGATATGTAAACATTTCAAAGACTGTGTTCTACTCAGACCAGAATAATTTCCAGTAAGATGCGCTTCGTAGGTGCAGACAGCAGTTCTACCCTGTCTGCATTTATGGCTTCACTAATATTATGCATTATTTGTATTATTTACACAAGCACACACATACCCCGAATGTCAAATCTAGGACAAGAAACTATGCAGGACTGGTTGACTTTTCATGACATCAACCCTGGCAACGTACCCAATGCATTGCTTCAGTTCTGGATCAGCTGTACCACTGCATGCATTTCATATGGACTTCCAGTAGGCAAAGTAGTCATCGGGGCGCAGTGAGGGAAGCTCCCTGCAAGGGAGGGGAAGCCATGAGCGAGGGCGACAGCAGGGCCGGCAGGGCAGCGGTCTCACCACCAAGGGCACCATCCCACAGTGCCCGAGGGAGGCGAGCAGAGCAGGGCACCTGAGCCTGCAGCTCCCCAGCCAAGGCGGAGAGGCCCCCCAGTGAGGCATCCCACAGCTCACTCTTACCACTTCACTGTTGTCGCTGCAGTCTAACCCATGGTTACAACGCTGCGGTGCGGCAGAGGTGACTTTGAACACAGGGAGCTAAACAGCTGGGAAGCAGGGAAGAGGTTGCAGCGTTGCTGGTGCACTCAGGGCCCCAGCAGTGTTCTTCGTAGCAAGACTTGTGTAGCAGACTCCTGCTAGTCTCGAAAAGGTTAATGGTAATGTTCAAACTAAACTCCATTCTGCTGATTTTTCTTCTACAACTTAGAAAGATTCCAGTGTTCGTAATCATGACTGACAGATGATTAGAACTCTACAGAAGTTTAAATGAGAGAAAATTGCACTTATACAGGAAAAAGCAAAGTTCTAGTGCTATTCCTGAGTCATGCAATAGGGCATATGCAAGTCCTCTGCTCTGCAATGAATATCATCATTCCAGGGGTATATCTATTCATAAAAGGCATCTACCTGTGAAAAAGGAGGGTTTTTGATGGTGCTATTTAGACAGGGAACTTTTTGCTTTGACTAGCAAGATCTTTTGTCTGCTACTTTGTTTGGGGAAATGAACTAGATCCAGAGAATTAGCTTATGCTTCTGTGGGGAGAGAATGTTTGAAAGGCTGTGACAGAACCTATAGAAGAACAGAATGCTTGCTCCCCATAAAGACTCTTTTTTTACGGCTACACACAAAGCTGACCAGATGAAGCTGACTGGTTCTTACAAGATTTTAGGTCCATATTTCTGAACAACTATCAAGCATTTTTTTAAATCAGCTGGGGACTTAGGAATATATTATAGGAATTTCTGTAAAGGGGAAATTGAGGAATGAAATGTTAAAGGTTTTTTTCCACAGTGTAAACAATTTTTTGTTCTCTTCATCAAACAAAATCAGATATTATTTGGTAAATGGATTTAAAATCTAAATCTCCTCAGTTTTAAACTGCTTCTAAAATAACAGTAAGATCTTTTTTTCATAATGTTAAAGTCCAATGGTTTTCTTCATTTCTATTCATTTCTCCAGATCTCTAACTGGCATACTTGCAGTCATCTACTGTGTTTCTAAAGTAAGATTTAGAAGTGTTTCACTATGAAAAAGCTGTTTTTGCATACTAAAGCAATATCAGCATAGTCATTCAAAATGGGGCCAACTGAAACAAATTGTACATCCTAGACAGAGAATGCAGAATTAAAACAGAGTCACTAGTTTTCCATCTCCCAATTTACATTTCTTGTTTCAGGCAATAAAGTGCTGAAAAGAGAATTCTCCAAAATTCTATGACGTTCTGAAGGCACTTATTATCAGTCAATAGCATAATCTTTGAAATAAATTTAAAATGTTGCTGGTCCTTCCACAGAATTTGTTGTTATTTTAAAACATAAAAATAATAATAATAAAAAAGCTCTACTGCTGACTGTATGCCAGGGACATTACCCGTCACCATAATTACTGACCAAATAGCTCAAAGAACTGAAGTAGACAGAAAAAGAATTACAGAATAGTTGTGCAAGGGACCTCTTGAGATCATCTAGTCTAACCTCCCTGCTCAAGCAGGGTCAGCCAGAGCAGGTTGCTCAGGAATGGTCCAGTTGAGTTTTGAATATCTCCAAGGAGACCATTACAGTGACAACTATTACAGTGTTTGACCAACTTCACAGGAAAAAAAGATTTTTCTTATGTTTATATGGAATTTTCTGTATTTAAATTTCCATTATTTAAATTTTTGCCTGTTGTCCTGGATACCACTGAGAAGAGTTTGGCTCCATTTTCTTTACTCCCCTCCTCAGTTATTTATACAAGTATTATGTAAGATCACCCTTGAGACTTTTCTCCAGGCTGAACAGTCCCAGCTCTCTTAGCCTCTCCTCATATCACAGATGGTCCAACCCCACTAACATCTTTGTTACTGGTCACTGAACTCACTCCAGCAGGACCATGTCTCTTCTGTACCGAGGAGCCCAGGACTGAGCACAGCACTACAGATGTGTTCTCACCAAGGCTAAGTAGAGGGGAAGTATCACCTCACTTGACCTGCTGGCAGCACTCTTCCTAATGCAGCCCAGGAGGCTATTGGACTTCTTTGTTGCAAGGTCACATTGTTGTCTTATGTTCAACTTGTCCATCAGTGCCCCCAGGGCCTTTTCTGCAAAGCTGCTCTCCAGCTGGTCAGGTCTCATCCTGTATTTGTACCTGGGGTTATTCATCCACAGGAGCAGAACTTGGCATTTCCCTTTGTTGAATTTCATGAGATTCCTCTCATTGAAGCCCATTTCTCCAGCCTGTCAAGGTTCCTCTGAATGGGACCACAATCATCTACTATATCAAGCACTCCTCTTAATTTTGTATCGTCTGCAAACTTGCTTAGGGTGCACTGTCCCATCATCCAGGCCACTCATGAAGATGTTAAACAGTACTCGCCCCAATATCCACTAGTGACTGGCCAGCTGGACTTTGTGCTGCTAATCACAGCCCTTTGAATCTGGCAGTTCAGCCAGTTTTCAGTTCACTTCACTGTCCACTTATCTAGTCTCTACCTCAACAGCTTGTGTATGGGATGTTATGGAAGACAGTCTTGAAAGCTTTGCTAGTGTCAATATAAACAACATCCAGTGATCTCCCCTTATCCACTGAGCTTGATATATGCTGTCTCCTCCCAGTCTTGTTCTTGTCCTTAATATGTATGGAAATGTTTTCCAGGATTATTTGCTCCATCACCTTCCCAGGGGTCAAGGTGAGCCTGACAGGCCTATAATTCCCTGGATTCTCTTTCTTGCCCTCCTTGAAGATAGGAGTGACATTTGCTCTCTTTCCATCCTCAGGAACCTCCCCTGTAAACAATGACCTTTCAAAGATAATTGAGAGTGGCTTCGCAATGACATCAGGCAGCTCCCTCAGCACTCATGGGTGCATCACATCTGGTCCCATGGATCTGTGCATGTTCAGTTTGCTTACATATTTCCTAATCTGATCCTCCTTCATGGAGGGTTGCACTTCTTCTATGCTTCCTTTTTTGTGTTTGAGTTTAGTTGGGAGCTCCTTGTTCATCCATGCAGGCCTCTTGCCGCCTTTGCTTGACTGCCTACATGTCAGGATGGACCAATCTTGAGGTTGGAGGAGGTGATCCCTGAAAATCAACCATCTCTCCTGCACCCTTCTTCCCTCCAGGGCTGTATCCCATGGGATTCTTCCAAGCGGAACCCTGAAGGGACCAAATCTGCTCTCCAAAATCTGTTCAGGGTTTTGATCCTGCTATTTGCCCTGTTCCCCCGCCTCGGGATCCTGAGGTCCACCGTCTCATGGTCTCTGCAGCCAAGGCAGCCCTTGATCTTCACATCCTGACCAGTCCTTCCTTGTTTGTAAGTATGAGGTCCAGCAGAGTGCCTCCCCTCATCAGCTCCTCAATCTCTTCTGCCAGGAAGTTACTGTCAATGTGTTCCAGAAAGCTCTTGCCCTGCTGTGTTGTGCCTCCAGCAGATAGATATCAGGGTTGTTAAGGTCCCCCACAGGGACCAGGGACCATGAACATGAGGCTTCTTCCAGTTGTCTGAAGGAGGCATCACTACATTTTCTTCCTAACCAGGAGAAAGACTCAGTCTTCAGAAAATATGAATAACCTTTGCTTAGTTTATTTCCATTTAAAAAGAAAATGCAACTAAACATTTTTTTTTATGTATAATGGATGGAATCTATGACATAAGAGTCTTACTATTCTTGAATAGTCTCTTCGGCCTTGTACAGTCCTAGAAGAGAAGTGAAGTGTCACTTACCATGAATAAGAATATCAGAATATACACTTTGAAAGGGAAATAAAGCTTTTGGTTTAAAAGCAATTTCTCACTTGGTCTTGTAATTATCAGGAAAAACAAACAAACAAAAAACTTCCAGAAGACAGCTTTTGCCAACACTCAGGAGAGCTAATATCTCCAGAGTTCTTGAACTCTAGATCCTCACAATTTTTAATTGGGTTTTAGATCAAGTAATATGAATTCCCTCAACTCTAAGTGAACCTTTTTATAGGTCATGAACTGCACAACTGCTTTGACATAATTGATTCTGC
This sequence comes from Dromaius novaehollandiae, assembly GCF_036370855.1. NCBI lineage: Eukaryota > Metazoa > Chordata > Aves > Casuariiformes > Dromaiidae > Dromaius > Dromaius novaehollandiae. The sequence goes on along the minus strand of NC_088100.1, from coordinate 47,560,357 downwards.
CTGGATATATGATACTTCAGAGTCATGCAGTTTTTCATCCTGATGATGACATGTACAAGAAAAACAAAAAATATGTAGGTAGCAATAACAACAACATTCATAACAGTGCTTTATTGCTAGGAAGATCTGAGTTCAACAGCCACCTTCCAAATCTACTTATTATCATGATTTATGTTCTCCATCACTATCAACCAGCTTAGCACAGACCTGATATATTCAGGTTATGACTGCCTGCTGAGGAAGACAAACACCAGTCTTGCTGTTATGAGTCTTTGCTGTACATGGTTTTAGTTACAATACTGCACAAAGGTTAGATTCACTGAGAATACCACTTCAGCGTAGTTTTTTGCCTATGGTAGATCTTTGTGGAACGTGGACAGAATTACTTAGCTGCAAACCTTGAGATTTATTTGATTAAAAAGTGAAATTTCACAGTCAACTCTGTTTCATCTTGGTTAAGCAATCAAATATTAACTTGATGTAAAAACTGTAAAATATATTCTTCTGTCAAAACAGAACAAAGACTTTGGATCAGCATATGACAGGATTCCCTAAATCACATTTACGTTTCCTCAGGTTCTGGAATCAGCTAGTCCAACAAGGACTTAGAGAAGCCCAAAGGCAATTGGTTGCCCCAGTTGCTCCCAAAAGAGCAGTTGTTTGCAAGTCATTTTTTGGTTGAGGCCAAGTAGCCAAGTGGCCCCTGATCTCAGCCACTATGTCAAGGCTGACATAGAAAGTTATCAGACAGAATGAACGATTGCTGTATATAGTGTTACAATGTTTAAACAGAAGCAGAAATATTTGGGAGGTGGCAGGTGTCTCCATTGTTTCAAGCCATTTCAGCTCCTGCAGCATAACACAATACCATCTCGCATTATCAGTTTGAACACTATTGAAGTATCCTGCAAACATTTTAACTCTCTCTGCATAAAAAACAATGCTTTCACTGGTAATTAATGTATATCACCTCCTCATCCCCACGATACCTAAGGTATCTTTCTACATATCTGATTGGTACATAGATGAAAACAGGTAGTCAGCTCCAAGATCCAGCAAACTATACAAATCTCTGCAAAATCCCAAAGTCAGAGAGAGACAAAGAGGTGATCATCAAGACTGTACCTCTCCTACGAAGGAATAGAGCCAGTGATGTATTCTGACTTGACTGATTCAGCAAGACATTGATTATAAGGTATCACATCAATAAAAGCTTGCAATGTTTACTTTATCTTTGTAATAGATTTAGTAAAAAGACATAGTGTGTCATTTAGTCCGTAATCTCTAAATCATATCTTGGCCCAGTCTAAAAGGAAATGAAAGTGCAGGGCATGCATTCATAATACTTTATACCTCACAGATCTAGGTCCTTACTGTATTAAATTATTTCTTAACAGATTTGATTCTGATATTCCACAACTTTGAAAGCTTGCCTTGGCATCTGTGGAATATGTCTTAATAACAAATTAATGGATTAAAAGCTCAAGTTACAAAAATAAGCACTATCACTTTGATTTTCTTATTTCCACCATAGTTCAACATAGATTTGTAAAATTAATTTTGACATTTATGTTGTCTATTTCACTACCACAAGGAAAAAAATGGTTCCACTTATTGACTGTTAATTAGCAGTTTAAGAAATATAGAAGCAAAGGCATATATAAAGTGATAACTAGCAGCAGAAAAATATTTTTTAAAATAGTCATTTCATATGTTTAGGGAAAGAGCACAGAGGAGGACAAGCATATAACAATATTTCCCCAGCATATCTTCTGCACTTCGGAACTTTGAAACTAATGGACTTCCTGAATAGGAATTTGTGTCTTTTCTATTCAATAACTCTTGATGAACATTTCTTCCCTAAATTTGCCTGACTGAAGTTATTTAAACTACAGCTTAATTTCACTAAAGAGACAATCATGTCATAAAAACAGACAATGAGAAACACAGATGTATCCTCCTTTCCACACAAGACTAATTCATGCATCTCCCTTGGTTTTGTTTCTTTAGTAATATACTATGTTAAAAGAACAAATATATTTGTTTTCAGATTCTCAGCTGGCATAAGTCAATGTAACACTAGTGATGTCAGTGCTTTATGATCTCACCTGCTAGTGAGAAATTTATATACTGGAGAACCTGCTCTTCTTTTACAGGTATGATGGATTTTGGTTTGTTTTGCTTTGCTCTCTTTTGTTTTTCTCTTGTGAAAGATCTACTTTAAATGCCTCCCCACTTACTTAAAATATCTTCATATATTCCAGGCTTCTGGTACTCTTAAATTAATAGTATCAAAAGGACATTTGTAATGAACATCATTTTGCATTTCTATGACTGTTTCACTTCATTCTCAAGTGGTCCTTTTGACTCAAACCCAGAAACAGACAGCTTGAAACATTTAAGAAAAGCAGTATATTTACAATACTCTACTCTAAATATTTTTTGAAGCTTAGGTTGAACTAGATCTGTTGGTTTAGTTTTCTTTAAAAAGCAACAAAAAGACTTCATTGAAGCTATCCAGACTTGAACGGATGACGATTTTGGCTTATATGAGGAATCTCCTTGATGGGATACATAATCTCATAGCCCAAGAAAGTGATTTGTTGGAAAATTTCTGCACACAAAAGCCCATACTCATTTGTCTGAAAAAGACATATATAGGTATATGTAATATACACATTTTTTATATATATTTATTATTACGGAGGCTTCCCTGGATAGACCAAGTCTAGGGGCCAGCTATTGGAGGGTAAAGGGTGTGCTGTGAGACCACTGCAAACTTCTATACTGATCAGCCAAACAGGAGGAAGTGGGATATCTATGTTGTTCATTTTTGTGTCAATCCTATTTGCGTTCATGCAGGTACTGGTAAAGGCATGGCTCTCTGTGTTAAGCTGTGTGGCCTTTGTGTTGTGTATGTGTGTGCATGTGTGTGTGTGCATCTACATCTTTGGTTCTCAGCCTTGCTCCTAGCTGGACTGGGGCATGGGATGTGCAGCAAGCTGGCTCTACAGGACTAGGACAGGAGAAAGCCTTGAGTTTTAAAGCCAGCCAAAGCCCTCTGTAGTGGGGAGGGAAGGAGAACTCCTCAGTGTCCCTGAACCTAATGGATTCAGCTTCCCTTAACAGCCACCTCTGCAAAAATCTATAAAAAAACCCTCATGGAAGCAAAATCCAGACTTGAAACATTCCTTACAACTAGTTTGTTTATGAAGGCAAATCTGTATATCAAAGGGAATAAACACTTAACCAGCTATGTTATTAAATGTAAAACTCTACAATGTTTACATTTTAACACACATTTTTTTTTAAGCTGCATATCAGACTTTTACCATATAAATGTTTCATGTAAAGGCTGATTCATGCAAAAATTCTTCATGGAAACCCTAAGACAAAACTGTGTGTATACCACCTCGGATTAAAGTTAGGAAATAAAGTGAATACAGCAAAATGCTACTTGCTGCTGAGGAGCAACTCTTCTCAATTCTCTCTTACATGTTTCCTCTTTAGAAACAGGAATATCTTGTTGTTTGTTATATTTTGCTTGGCATAGCTTGCCAACATACCATATAAATTATAAAAGACCCCTTCATTTTATATTTTTCTGCTTGAATTCAGTCCAGTAAAACTGTAACAAACTAAAAATAAACTTAGTTTAAACAATAAACTAATCTATAACAAGCTACAACTATAAGCTTCTTATCACTTCTATTCGTACAGTGGACAAAAGCTCCTTTGGGACCAACTTTTTGATTCACTTAGCCATCCTACCTTTTTGTGCTCTGAAATATTTAGACTTTTCTTTACACTAGCATAACCAAATATGATTATACTCATCACTATACTCATCATTTTTGTTATGTGATGCAGCAGTTAAATCTCTAGATGACTGGGGTTTAATAAGAGGTCAGCTATCAAACATGGCATGACTAGGGCCTGTAGGACTTAGGTCTAACAAACTGATATAGCCTTTCCTGTAAGTCTAGACCTTATTCCTCGGGCTATCTGTGCCTTACACGTTCCTTTCCCCAGTGTTAGTGTGATTGGTTTCATCTAGCTTAGCTGTTTTTTAAGAAGACATGCAATAGATGCAAGGAGCAAGCTTGGTATAGTTTTTAAATGGACTGTTGTTTTTCACTTAAGAAACCAAGAGTTTACAGACCATTAGAAAACATTCAAACTCAATCTGCTTTTCTGCAGCTCATCTTTTCCATAACAGTGCCTTTGTAGAAGGATAGTGGTTGCATTCAGAATAAGCGGAGTTTCATCTGTCTCCTCAGAGTTGTGGTGTAGGCAGTTCACCCTTCTCCTCTCATTCCTTCCATCACCATCCCACTGCTTCTGTCCAATAACTCTGTTCACCTTTCATGAGATCACAGACCTCTGCCAGGTGATTTTATTGCCAAGGCCATCTCATTCTACCTCACACAACCCTGATTTTTTTTCTTTTTTCTTCCTTTTTTTTTTTTTTTTTAATGGGAGCAACTTTGTAGACTGGGATGTTGAATACAGGATTATCTCTATTAAAAGGCCATCAATGATTAGGTCAGTATTACTACGCTGTTAGATTTGCAGTTCCAACTTAATTTTAAAAAAGACACTTGAGAAGCTAAAGATTTATACATGAAAAATTAATTTGGCCACTTGCACACAAAAGCTATAGGGCATACAGATAGCCTCCCCAAAACAACATAAAAAGCTTTCACAGGTACATCATTCTTTCTTTTATGGAACTTGAATTTTATTTCTTCTATGGAAAGACTGATCCAAAGATTTGCAGTGCCTGATCCTCACTTACAAGTCTTCCTGTACATTCTGCTAGCAATGTACATGATTTAAAAACCAGGCTAAAGAGCCCAACAAGATACAAGTATTTAAATAAAAGTAAAACCTGGCATGTTGTGCTTTTTGCAAACTCTAAAAATCATTCTCTCTTATTTTCTCGGAAATGATGAAAATTGGTTTTGTTCTTATTTTTGGTATTTAACTTTGGGGTGGGTTTTATGTCTTTTTTCCAGTTGTATTCCTCTGAAAATAAGATGTTCAATAAGCAAAGCTAGAAAGATTTTGCATGAAAATATCAAAAATATAAAAGTGGTTTGGCTTAGAGGAGTAGAGAATGATTCAAGTGGCTTTCAACTTTTTAGAGCTATAGCTTAGTTCTATATTTTTAATAGTGACAGCATGTTCATTTTGTTGAATGATGACATCCTTTTGAAAATGTGAAAAGAGGAGTCATGGAACATTTGAGTAAGCACTGCTGATTTGTGGTTGCAGCTCCTGATGCCTGCAGTGTAACTGCCAAGCAGAATTACTGTATCTGCTATTTGTTACACTCCAAATGATTGACCTATGTGAATCCTCCTTACCTTGATCCCAACAAACTGCTGACTTACTTCTAACTTCAAATAAGTAAAACAGTGACTTTGGAGCCAGCTCAACCCTGTTCGTCAAACTTGCATCACATACATTCCCCCACTTCCATTAGGATTGTCACTTGAAAGTAACTGACTGGAACATAAAATAATTGTCATTTCTTGCTTTCTCTGCAGATTGTCCATTAACTTCACCCACCCCCAACAGAACAAAATTGATGGGGTAATTTTGAAGACACTGATTCCAAAGCTATTTAAGACCACAGAAGAAAATATATTTTTGTCTGACTGAGCATTAATAAATAACATCTGAGATTTCACTGCTTATTTAAAATGTATTTTTAAATGATTGATAACTAATTAGAGCTTATTATTCTTCTTTCAGCTGCAAAGGCATCAATGTTTTCACGCCTTGGAACTCATAGGAAATTCTAATAGGGAAGAATGAGCTGGAGAGGGAAAAAAAACAAACCAAGAAATGAAGGAAATAAAGCTTTTTAAAAGGTCTGAATTAATCCACTTTTCCTTGTATCATTTAAATCCATGCTAGAGCTTTCAGAAGGTCTACTAATCTTTGTTAGACCTGTTGTCATTTCCTTACAATATATAATGACTATATACGGTACATTGCACAGTGAATTTAGAATGTAGGACATTGCAGTAGAAGAAGTTATTGTTGTCCAGGGAAATTCATCAAATTGTAAACAATCAAAAAAGATTTGGAAACTGCTTTTTCTTTTTATTGGAAAGCTGCTCTAATTTAACCCAAATTATCATTAAACCAATAAATTTAACAATAAGCTTCTTAAGAACTAAGACAGAAGATTTGCAAAGCCACTGATGTGTGTAAACTGGATGGACACATGGCTGCTGACCTAGTTGGAGAAAGGCAGAGCAGGAGGTTATACTTGGTGCAAGCTCCTATCTCACTGGAATGACTTTGTTACTCTGCCAGTAGTGGGATCTCAGCAAAGGGGCAGGGAGAGGCAAGTTCGACATTTTAAAAGCATTTACTCAGAGACTGGAAAAAAGGAATTTGAAGTAAACACTCCAAAATTCCAAAGGAAACATACAAAAAGTGGGAGAAGAAAATGATGAGAGAAAATTGTAACACTTTAGTGGTCAAGTCCTATTTTTTGTGATGTGTTTTTGTCTCATGATATTAATGGCCAAATGAATATGAACTCAGGAATTTCTTTAACATTAAAGTAGGTAACTATATACTATGCCTTATCCTTAGTAAACAGTAATTGCTACCTGGAACTTCATATATTTCTCTAAGATATCAAATGATATTATATTGGAAAAGTAAGCTTTTCTTCCCTTATGCAAGGCACTAATACAGTCATGACTGTCAGATCCCTTAGAAAAGGACAGGATCAAATATAATAGACTGCAAATCCCTATAAAATCTCTTTTCATATGGGACAGCTGCTTTCAACTCTGGAACTCAGTCCTGAGGGAAGCCTGGATAAAAGTCGATGGTTTCTCTTCTTCTTCTCACTCTTTCAGTAAATGCTTGCATTTTTATCTTACCTGCACTATATTTGATTTCTTTTATTATTTTTTTCTTCCATATTGCTTATCATTTGCTGTCTGGACATATGTAAGAAGAATCCATCTCCTAGAAAGATTCTGAGATAAATTTGTGGGAAGTCAGACTTTGTGGGAATATCTTAAACTTTTCTGTTTGTCTATTTGTTCCTTACATTCACTTGGAATACATTGTTTTAGAAAAAAAGATAGAAAGGCTAATAAAAACATATATTAAGCTACACTGGATGGGAACTGTGCAAAATGAAGGCTAAGAAGACATGTGGAGAAAACAAAGAGAAGGAGAAAACTGCTAAAGGTTAATGTTGCTGATAAGTAAATCTACAACATCTTAGGAACTTTGCTATTGCTATTGATTTTACACACCAGTCCTTATGGCTGCATTGCAAGGGGCAATAACAGAGCAAGATACAATATGTAAAAGCGGTGAGGGAAAACATAAAATTTGAGCTTAAGCTCAGATATAAATGAGGAATCCAGGAAAAAGAAGCAATTTACAGACATATCCTTACTTCACATCAAGGAAACAAGACATTGGGATCATTCAGGGCTGGGAATAAAATGCTCTCAAATGCTACAGTGATGAAGCAGAACAAAACCTCAGTGGTATCAGAAAAAAAGGTGAGAGGTACAGCTGGAAGAAAATGAAGTTGGCTAAGATAGCTGGCAAAAGCTAACAAAATCTAAGCAAAAGATGTTTGGAAGGGATTAAAAAGAGAAACAGTTTGGGAGAATTTGAAAAAGCAAAGATAAGCAAGTGAAGTGGAGAAGGAAAGGTACCCAGAAAAGAAAAAAAGCAATAGATAAAGAAAAATATTTCATTAATCAGCATAGAATTCCTTTCCCTTTGAGCAAAAATTAATGTAATATAACAGCAGGATAGCATAAATGGATATACAGAGAAGACTGTTAGAGGTATTTTCTTCTTTGGGAGAGTGCTTATTATTTTTGTGCCAGTAAGAGGGAAGTAGCTGAAAAATAAAAGTTAAATGTCACACTATGTTATCTGGTCAATTGAATCACAATTTGATCAGTACACAAGAAACAAAACAACTTGGTGTGTTTGCTTAATAAAATGAAATACAGTACCTTGAAATTTAATGTTGCTTGAAATTTTCATGGTATAAGTTTAAACATCTGGTACCAAGTTTATCTGTAAAAAATGTTCTACAGCTGCTTAAGTAAAGGTACTTAAATTAACAGCTTTTGTTTTTAAAAATAATAGCTGTATGCCGATAAACTAAGGCAGTGCTCAGCAATCTACTATATCTGCTTTATACAAGCTGCTATAAAACACAAAGCACCCTGCATAAATCCACAGAGCTTTGCACAAAATTTAAGAACTTTACCCTAAAATCTTGCAGATCCTATTTGTCCCTGTAATATGTTTATAAAAGTCCTTCAAGATTCTCGTGGCTCTGTGTGTAGCTTCAACAGAAGAAGAATTATATTGTGATTTCTTTCCATGCACTATATCACAAAACAAACAAAGCCACATTGTTGTAGAGTTAAACACATCCTCTAAATAATACAACATGACCAAAAGCACAAGAACGGTCATTCCATAGCTCAGCATGCTGCTTCAATAAGGGCTGGTAGAAGTAGGCAATTCTTCTTTTACTGCTTGTGAGTGGCAGTCTCTACCTACCTCTTGACTGACAAGTGAAAAAACACTGTTAGAGCAGCATGGTTTGTCTGGTTTTTGATGGTTTTCTCTACCTTCACCATGGATGAAGGAAGAGATGAAGGACTCCAGTGCAGTCCAACAATCATTTTCACCATCTTCCCCCAGTATGCTGCACTGTAATACCAAAACCTCAAAAACATCTACCTGCAGAAAGATATTTCTACTATCTGATCAGGAAAACATCTAGTCTTTGACATCTCTCTGCTCCACATAGAAGAGGATGCTCATGAGTGAAATACAGGTAGAAACTTTCTGTATCTTTTTTTTTTTTTTTTTCCCCTTGGCTTTTTCTTATTTTACTCCCAGTTTACAATGGCCTGATTCCCCTACTCTTTATTATTTAGCAAACGTATGTGCAGGATGTTTCTTCCCACAGAGAGGTTTCCCCCACCCCAGCAATCAAAGTTTCTTTTTAGCTACCACCCATTATTCCCAGCCCTGAATGATCCTGATGTCTTGTTTCTTTGATGGGAAGTAAGGACAAGTCTGTAAATTGCTTCTTTTTCCTGGATTCCCCATTTATATCTGAGCTTAAGCTCAAATTTTATGTTTTCCCTCAGCCCCATTTATATATTGTATCTTGCTCTGTTATTACCTCTTGCAATGCAGCTATAAGGACTGGTATTTCCTTTCTTTTAGCCTTCCTTAATATTTGCTGCCTTTTCTTACTTGTATGAATCTCTATTCCCCCCATTTTTATACAGAATACAGGAGCCTGTCTCTCTGTAGTAACCGCTTCTCTTTGAAAGGAGACTTCCACTCTGGTGGTGCCACTTTCTTTACTGTGACTGAGTAGAGGAGAACAGCTGGGACAACCCTCAGGTTTACATTTTAACATCTCCTGGAACTGCTTCCAGCATAAGGCTGACATCTTTCAGGGACAACAGTTCTGCTCTGGTGTTGAAGATGGGGTGGCAAATGGATTTTCTTTAAGCATGTTTCATGCTATACAGTTCAGAGTGCACTTGCTGCTCTTTTGAGCATCTACTTCTCTGATAACAATGATCTATCTTGATCATTGGTTTAAGCTGATGACCTGGAAGTCTGAGTGGTTGTAGAGCTGCATGACATCTAGTGAATTTATCTTGTTCATCAGATTACATATTGCTTATTAAGTCAAAATATAGGAAATGTACCATAAAAATTTAGTAAAAACATGGAATTTGCCATTGAAATACAGAAAAACCTGTATTGTATTGGATTTGCAGAAACCCAGATGATCATGTTTCCTTCTTCAAGGATTTGATATTTTCTTATATATTTCTTTCCTCTGATTCCAGGACTCCTCCTTTCATTTTGTTGGCAGGAGTCTTCTGTCTGTAATTTTCCTTCCTCTTGATACCTCTGTTAATTCGTTCTAAACTGTCAGATTTGCTCACTGTCAGGTTACACTGTGCACACATTCATGCCAACATGTCTTTCTCAGAATGTACTGTACTGAGACCTTCCTTCGTGTCTTTGTCTTTGCTTCAGGCCTAACTCTCACAGCTCCAAGATATGGGGTTTCCTATGGTCTTTGATATTAAACCCAGAGCATATCTTCTGGTATAAACCATGTTTTAGCATTTGATAATTTTTTTGTATTAGTCTTTGCAGAGAACTCAGTTTCTTCCTCAGTCTTCAACAGATTCCTGCTGGGCCAGCCACCTTCCCTGGGAAACAATATTTAGAAGAATCAGTTCAATTACTTCCAAAATTCCTAATAAATTGTATGCATTATTTTTGTACAGACACGAGAAATTTTCTTTATCTATAAGCAAATGTTTATGGATTTAAACATTTCTTTCATGGATGGGCTGGAAATCCCACTACACTCTCTGTCAGAGAAAGCCTAACTTGTTTGTTGATAAATGAGATTTATATTCCAGAGCTTTGCTCTTAAAAAGAATTATAGTCAGAGAAACAGAGTCGAGCACAAAAAAACCCCACTGTTGCAAGAATCAGTGTAGAACTATGCCAAAACAAGTGTGCCACAGTAACCTACAGATTTTTTTTCCTAGTTCATCCTGAATTATATAATTAGGAATCTACCTTCCTTTACCTCACTTTGTCTCAAACTGCCTTTAGTATGTCTGACTTGTTAATAACCCTATTCAGTGAAAAGATAATAATAATAAAAAAAAACCTACTAAAGTGCAAAGATTAAAAAAAAACCCACTACTAACCTTCCCATAGTTTCCCACCTTTTTGTTTTCTGTGTGGTTCAGCTTTCCTCAGAAATATCCTTCACCTTTTTAATAATACATGACTTTGCAGGCATGCATAGGTAGCAGCAGAATAATGCGAGAGGATTCTGAAATATCAGTCTAGGTCTTCCTTTCTCTTTTGTATAAATACATATTTTTATGTACCTACTTTCTATACAAACATATAAGGAATGTTAAATCTCTGTCCAAAGAGATATAGAGATATGACCAAATAAGGTCATTGTCTTTCATGATCATATAACATTAATTCATGAGGGTTTAATCTGTCAAAAACAGAAAAAAACATGGAAATCTGAAGCTTATAATGTACAACCAGAAATTTATCATTTAATTTCCAGCCTATGCACACAAAAAAACACATACACAGAAATATCCCATCCTACTGCACTTAATAAGCGGGCTTGCAAAGACAAATCTGACCAGAACTATTATTTCACACACCCACTCTTACCCTTCTGTCTTCTACAGTCATAGTAAGTAAGTTTCATGATAATAGGATGATTTTGAACAAAAGAAACAAAGAAAATCAATATTTTTCTACTTTTTAATTCTAGTAGCAAAATCAAGGTACACAATAAGTACTGCTGAGGAGTTGATTCTTCTGTAAGGGAAAAACAGCATTGTAATACTCTGCTGGATTTTTTTTATGGGACTATTACATATTAAGTTAAGCCAGATGGATGGCAGGTCAAGTTAAACATATCATGAAGTAAGTTGTTCATACTGGCACTTTGTAAAGATTGATTACTACAGTTGGACTGCTTCTATGTTTATAACAGTGAAACAAATATGCAATAAAATACATATTTGAATTACCAGGGAAATGAAAAAAATTAGAGAAGTCATTTTGCAGGCCCACAGAACTAAATGCTTCTGGATTCCTTACCAGTGAAGAGCAAAACTCTGTTACTGTGAGCAAACGAGCCATGAGACATAATCTCATTGGCACAATGGTAAAATAAAACATTCAGGTTTTGATGAAAACAGTAGAGAGAATTTCCTTTTATAATATGTGCTTGCATTAGAAATGTGCCAGAGAGAAGGAAAGTAAGCAGTTAGGCTCAGATTCTCCTTTGAAGTATTAAAACATACCTCCTACTCATTACAATGTGAACTAAAGCAGTTTTTATATAACCAAAGCATCATGGGAAGTTTCCAATCTCCATGTGAAAATTCTTAAAATGTGCTCAAAAGAACAAGCAGAATAACAGAACAAAAAGCTTAGAGAGTAAAGGAGATAAAGACTTTTTTTTTCCTGTATACCTTATCTAGAGTGTATGATCAGTATATATTACCTAGGATATATGATCAAATACATATGACCGATGTTCACCTATCCAGAAACCAAGATTTTGCATATTTGTGGTAACCTACCAAACACATTGGACCTCCTAATTTCCCTGTTTTCTTCTGTTGTGGTAACACAGTGATTCATCTGTTATGTGGAACCTCCAAGATTAAAGCATTCTGCATTTATTATCGGTGTTCAAACCAGCCTCTGCGGAGAAGTGGATATGTTAATTGCTGTGTGTCTCAGTGGCTCCTGATCGCCCAGTACCATTCCTCATCCATCCATCATCTCCCCAAATGCCTTCATGCCCAATCAAACAGGTAGGATCTTAATGTGAATTGTTCTATCGCAAGTTTGCAAAAGGTGTGCTTCGGCGGATGATAAGAAATTGTCAGCACATTGATATATGACCCAATGTCATAATTATTTTAAATGTAATTGTCACCTTCCAACACCACTCCAGGAGCAAACCAATAACAGCAACTTGATTTGACAGAGGCCAATGGAGAGGAAGTTATTTAGAGTTGTGAGTGACTCACCACAAATAACGTTAACAAAAGAGGCAGGAGGGAAGAAAGGATGGAAAGAAGGAATGAGGGAAGGAGAGAAGCAAGGAGAGGAAAGGGATGGAAGGAGAGAGAGATGGAGAGTGGGAGGGTGGGAGGAAGGGCAGGAAGAACAGAAGGAAGGAATAAGAAGGAAGGAGACATGGAGAGAATCAAGGAGAGAAGCAGGGAAGGAGGGAGGAAAAGAGGGAGGGAAGAGATAACAAAGGCATAATATTAAGTGACTTCATTGTTCTGAAAGTTCAAAGTTGAGGGCCCTCTTCTTAAAGAAGAATACATGGAAATATATGCTGTTATCAATTAAATGGGACAAGAATTTTAATATTCAGACTTGTTGGAAGGAGACCTTAAATCATCCAGTAGCAAATGTCGTGCTTGACCTATTCATGTCAGTCATCCAGCTGGCATCCAGCCAAAAGTCTGCTGAGCTGGAGCTGGACTGAACTAGCTGTTTTTGTCAAGGTCCAACCAGTTTAAAGCTGCTCTTTCATAAACCTATTTTTTCTAAATATGGTACTTTTCTGGCTTTCCCACACTCACTGTATAGAATTAAAGGATTTTATCACACTATGAGATTTGCCAATATTTCAAAAGCTATAGATTATATTCACACAGCAATGAAGACACCTTCATCAGTATTCAGATGAGTTTTGTAATTAAAGTCAATATCCTTCTGTGAATGTCCAAATAATAAGTGCAATTATAAAGATTACATTAATTTTAAGAACATCTGTGCAAAATTTATAAAGTCATGCCAATCCTGATGTTTTGCCAGCTTCTTGCTTTTGAGAGTGATTAAAGGATCAAAATATGAAAAGATTTTCCTCCTTTGGAAAATACATGTCTTTCAAAATACAGCAAAGGGATGGGCAGTGTAGCTCAGTTTGAAAATGCATAAACTAATCCAGATCTGTAACTAGCATACTTTGGAGTCTACTCTGTGCTACAGGGTACTGTAATAATTTGCTAGAGTAGATCGTTGCTCTGTGCAAGACAGGCAGACATGATAGACTGATTGCCCAAGTTATGTTACACTCCTTGGATGAATCCTGCTTTCTTTGGGCTTGCACTGAGCTGCCTTTCAAGATTCTTTATGCGGAGGAAAAAAAACAAAACTACTCTCTTCTTCACACAATTGGGAAATAGGGAGAAGAACAGCGATGTACCTGTCCCAAAGTCAGTTACCTGGGCATGCAAATTCAGCCCTGATGACATGCCACTGCCAGTAGGAGTTTTTTCTTTTGTAGATACACTTGCTGAAACATAGGTGCCTATTGCCATTTGAGAGCCTCTGGGATATGGAAAACCTCCACACGGCTCTGAAAGACATGACACAGGACCTAAAAGAGAACCCTGTCCTTCTGCAGTGACATCTGGAAGCCAAGTGGGATTCCTAAGGGAATCTCAAATGGAATTAGCTGCCTACATTTAAGCCACTGAATCCTCTGATCTGGTACATGGAGTCAGAATTTGATCTTTTAATTTCACTGTGACAGCTTAGTTTATCAGACACAGATTAACATCTCTGCCTTACATTTCAAAAAGACAAGGCTGTCGGTCCCTTTGTTTACATGAGTAGCCCTGTAGAAAAGTCCTTAATATGAAGGCCTTAAAGTAGGTGGATTACTACCAAGTGTGCCTTTACTTATTTTGCTGTCTGGTTGAGTAAAAGCAATACTAAACATAAAGCTGAAATCAAAATGTGTGTTTCCTCGCAGCATGATTCTGTCACTGATAGGGCTCAGAAAGAGCTCTGAAGAAATTGGTGTGAAAAAGGTAAGAAAGATCATTCTTTATCCTCAGAAATATTCTCCAAAAAGATGTTTTTCAAAAAGTCATTTTTCTGCTTCCCAGGAGTGTGCTTCAGCAATGCTGGTTTTCAAGAAGATTTACAAGCAAATTTACAAGCAGCAATGATTTCAATCACAATTATAAAGGACTGAATCTGAACTATTATTTTGGTTTGATTCTTTATTCGAATGACATGTTCATTGTTTTGTATTATATAATATTATACCAACTACATGGTAATATTTTAAGAAAGTTTGTTACATCTTAATACCTACTTTTCTATTTCACATCTTTTGTTTAATTTTTCTCTTTCAGAAGTAATAAAGTTGGCACAATAGAGTGTATAGTAGCTCTGTCTATCATGAAACCTGTTAGTGCACAGATTGTAAACTAGAAGACAGTAATGGATCCTTCGAAGCTTTATAGTGTCAGAAAGATTGCTACACATGCACATTAAATTCATGTGCGGAAAGGCCTTGCGATTTTATGTTGAATAATATCCCCACTCATATGCAGAAGCTGCTTTTCTTAACAAGATGGCTTTTTTGCTTTTTCTACCAAAGATACATTCTTAAAATGCCATCCTTGAGTTACAGGAGTACAAAAGAGAGTTTGAAACTGCTAATTTCTAATTTTGTTTCCATTTACACAGCTTACCAACTAGCAATCCCATTGGCTCTACATTCCTGAAAGAAGCATGCTTGTTCTACACTTAAAAATTATTCAAACTATGCTGAAATTGAAGCAAATGTTAGTATTACAGCACCAAAAATAGCTGAGGTCTGCAGTTTAGAATATCTTTTCAGATGTAACCTGTCTCTTTCCTGCTGTAGTGCAGATGTTTAATTTTCAAAAAACAGATAGGTACAAAATAAAACTCTGTACTCCTGCCTGCAGTACATCCAACCATCTGCTGGAACACATCAAACATTTAACCATGCATATCAATATCACATAATGTGATAGAAAAAAGGGGAAAAGAATCCTGTTGCTTTGAAAATACCTTTCTATACAATATAATTCAGTCCTCATTGGAGTAAATAGTAAAGCTACTATTGAATTTGGTGGGACCTGGATTTCTCATATAGCATATTTTATTGGAAGGCGACAATGCTACTTTAGAAATGTGGAAATGAAATTTCGGGCGAAATATTTTTGTTATATAGAAAGGTGATTTACGTTTGCAAATGTGGAAATGACTATAAGTACAGAGAACTCCTTATTAAAATATAGCTCTATATAGCTAAACAGCACTTTTTTAATAGAAAGAGACATACCTGCTCATCTAACTTACTTTCTCAGTGTTTTCCCAAAATATATCTGCTATGTCACAAACATAGCAGTCCTGGAACATCCTGGAAAGTAATGCTACTACTTGCTACTAGTGGGTAGTACCACCCCAGTAATGGCTACTGACATGGTCTTTGTTAAATATTAGTCCTAACACATCAGCATCAGTTCTATGATATTCTGTGACATTAAGAAAGTAAGAGGAGTATTCAAAAAAAGCTGATTTTAATTAAGGGAAAGCAATCTTCCTAAGCTTCTTTTATAATCAGTAGAGAGAAACTGATTTCTTCCAGGAGAGAAATGAAACAGGAATCCCTGAATCTCACTGTTACGAATAGTCATTATATGCATCTCCATGGAGCTGTGAGTGTTAACA
This sequence comes from Dromaius novaehollandiae, assembly GCF_036370855.1. Classification (NCBI taxonomy): domain Eukaryota; kingdom Metazoa; phylum Chordata; class Aves; order Casuariiformes; family Dromaiidae; genus Dromaius; species Dromaius novaehollandiae. Next base: position 47,544,220 of record NC_088100.1, on the reverse strand, counting down.
GATTTCTTTTAGAATCAGAAGCTACTATGTCCAGTCATGTGACAGCCATTAATTTTTTGTAGCCCTGAAAAGTACTGCTTTATTTATTTGTACTGCTCCCCCAAACCTGTTCCTGAACACAGGATCATCAGAGGCAAACCTGGATTCAATCTTCCCTTCCCCTACTTTGTCCCTGTAATAAGATACCTTATGGGATTAATTTAGAAACCAGATAGGAGTTTCATGTCACTAGAAGAATTCTACTTATTATTATTATGGCTTTAAGAGCCCAGTGCTAACAGAGGTGTAACACAGAAGAGATTATGACAACATATTGTGGATAAAAATGAAGCAGGTGAAACAACTGAAAATCCTGGTATTGGGAGTGAATGCAACTCTGATCTTTGTACAAGAAAAGAGTGGTGTAAGTATGTGGTCTCACCCCAGTGAGTGACATAAGAGTGCACAATCTCACTGAGGTTAAAGGTGTGGGGAGCCAGATAGAAATGATCAGTTTGTATATAGATAAGACATTTTTAAATAGTCATAGAAACTGTTCCTGCAGAAATGGTCATGCAGGACAGTCTTCTGAATGCAGTTAAGATATCAAGAGATGTTTTGCACATAGTTATGGTGCATGAATAGAAATGAATTATGCATGTGTGAGGGTGGACACACAAAACCATAGCTACCTGGATTATAAGAATAGAGCAAAACAGTGGTTCAAGTAATTTCTGTTGACCAAGCTGAAGATGCCACTGCGAAGACTGTTGCAACAGAGATTCCTGTCACCACCAGACAGTTTCCAACAGTCCCCACATGGGGAGATTTGATTCCTTAGTGTTACCTTATGCCAAGATCCCAATATTTTTTTTTCCTTTAACAAACCTTTTGTCTGTGCAACATTACCTGTATAAGCCTTGCAGTTCTTTGAATGGAGTTCTCTAAATAATACTCATTGGATCTAGAAAAAAAGTACCTGATGTATGTTAGGTGTTCAGATGTTTACGCTGATTTCAGAAGTAGGGAATCACTATTTCTTTTAATTTCCTTTAAGCAGGGAATCTGAGGGGGAGCCTACTTTACTTTGTTACTGGACAGACAGTACGTAGTGGTGATAGCATGCAGTGCTTCGAAGGAGCTGTACTTACTCTGAGAGAACTTTTGGTTCTTTTCCAGAAGTTAGGAGGGCCCTGAAGAGGTCATGCAGTCCTCTCTGATCATGATTGTTCTTTACTTACATTCCAAATGCTAAAGGGTGAAAGAAGGGAAAAAAAATAATGCAAGTTTTCCATGTTTCCTCGCATCCCTCTCTTTTCTATGGTTTTGCTGAAGAGTGAAGATAAGGAAGGCAAAGAGTTCATATGTACTTCTGACTGCTGGTGAGACAGATTTATTACACAAAGCTCCTGAGAGACCAATTAATATCACCAGAGTTGTCAAAACAGGTGTACCAGGAAGAATACAGGCAGCCCATCAACACACTGTGAAGGTAAGGTCACTGAACACAAGAACACTAGGGAGACAAATTTAGTCAGAATGGAGGAAAGCCCACAGTGGAAGCTGAACATTAATTAAGTGAATTGTGAAATGTTCACAGTGGCCAAAATATTGCCTAGTCTAGAACTGTATTTTCTCTCACAAATGACAAAAGATGTGTTAGCATTGTTAAAAAAGTACCACAGCTAAACACGGAAAAAAAGAGAGGGTTAAATATGATCCCAACAAAGCTCAAAGCTACCTATCAAAGATTAGGATGTTAGGAAGAGTCAACTGTATTGATGTTCCCAAGGGTTATAAAATAAACTGGCTGAAAAAGTTCAAAATTCCTATAGCTTAAGAGAGGCAAAAAGGCAGGCAGACAGACAGACAGAGAGATAGACAGAAAGAGAAAGAAAGGAAGAAATTAATAGATATGAACCCACTCAGTAGGGTTACTGCCTGACAGGATGTTAAGAGAAGGATATGCTGATGCAAAGGATGCCATGATAGTAAACATCCTCTCCCTTGATTAATGGTACCTGATACCAGCACATAAGCTGTTGGAGATATTTAATAACTATTTTGATGGAGACTGAGCACTCCCGAAAGCATGTGTGTTTTGTGACAAACAAGTCATACACTGTATCTGCCTGGACATTATACATGGGCTTGTTTTCAGGTTTGACCTCTGAATCACCTGTAGTGATACTGTACTTTTTGGAGAACATGTAGTGAGATATGTGGTGAAAACTGCTGTATTTTGGCAAAACAGAGGTAAATAAAACTTAGTATCCTTAACTTGTGGTATTATAATATACTCGGTGCTTTTTATTAGTGCAAGAAGCAGAATTTGAGTAAATGATCAGTTCTTGCAGTGGGATGAGGCTAGCAGTGGAATTCTGCAGGAAAGTGGGCTACAATCTCAGTTGTTCAACTTATAAATGATAGGAAATGGGAAGTGAAAAGATGGCTGATAGCAAGCAGTGAACTCATTGTGAAGAATGGAAAAAGGACTCAGGACTGACTAACTGCGGGATAGAATTATATATAGCCAAATATAAAGTGACATTTTTCCAAAAAGAATCTTAACTTCAAAAATGGTATGATGGGTTCTGAACTAACCACTATCAGTGAGAAGTGAGATCTTAGCGGTATGAAACTGCCAACTCTGAATGCAGTAACAGTCAAAAAAACAAAGTAGATGTAAGAAATTATTAGGAAAGGAATACTGAAAAAGTGTAAAACATTGTGAGATATTTGATTATATTCATGGCTTAATCACATTTTAAATATGGCCTGTAGTTCTGGTTCTCCCATATGAAATAGCGTATCACAGAACTGGAAGAAATTCAGAGAAATGTAACCATGATGGTCAAAGGTCTGGAACCACTTCCATTTAAGGAACAATTGAATAATGTTCTTACTGTAATGTTCTCTTCACTCTGGAAAAAAGACAGCGGAGGAGGATTATGACAGGGGTCTGTAGAATCACAAGGGTCCAGAAGACAATGGATAAGGATTAATTCTTCACTATTTTTACCTATACAAGAACAAGGGGTAAGGTAATAGGAACCTGGTTTAGGAATGAAGAAAGCAAATGATTTTTCAGGCTATGGGTAGTTGTGCTGGGGATCTCCTAGGCACACAGTATTTTGAGTACTGAAGTATGGTCTCAAAGATCAAACATCTCAAACACCAGCTAGGAATCCATTTATGACCACTGTTCCGACTAGTTGTTAGCTCAGGCATAATGCTGTCCCCAACAAAATGGAAGGGCCCTTCTAAAGAAGGGAATAACCACTGAGGCACTAAGTGATTATGAGGGAGAGGGGTTAAGGGTTAGCAGTTCATTTATGACCAAAATTTAATCGTTGCTGCATGGTTCAGGTTAGATTTTTGTGCTTTTGATTCCTGCTTCCTGTCATCAACAAGGAGTTAGGCCAATATCATACTAGTCAACATCAGTGAAGTCAAACAGTCCCATTTGTTTTATTGCTTTTCAAGAAAAATTAGATTAGAATAAGGATTCTTTCAATCAGAGTGAAAAATTCGGGAAACTGCTCTCACATCTCAGGATTCAACATTTATTTAGCAACTTGCCTAGGACACACTACAATTTGCGTGTGTTCCTGTCTCTATATTCATAAGTCTGAGTAGAACAAATAAAGTGAGCCAGAGTGGAAAAAACCTCTCATCTATCATTGTCAGTAGACATATTTGTTATTTTCATTTTTATAATGCTAAGTCAATTTTTAGTTGTCACAATTTTCTAATACTGTTAAGAATCTTTATTAGAAGATCATAATCATTTTAAAGCTCATTGAGATCAGTGGAAGTTTCTCCATTGGCTTCAATGAAACTTGGAATAGGCTTTTTGTGCTGATAAAAATAGCAGTTCATTTCACAAATGAAAACTTATGTTAACAAGATTGTATGTTATTTTATTGACATTCTGTTCTGAAAAATTTACTGTGTGCATTCTACTTAGATTAATATATACATATTAACATTTTTCTGTTTTTGTTTTAAGAATCTGATGCTCTATTCTATTTGACAGTGAAAATTTATTCATTTTCCATGTACTATTGGATGACCTACCCTTTGATAAACACCTCCCAACAAAAAATGACATTTGAAGTTGTTTATAAACTGAAATAGCTGGACTGCTTTCAGATATCAACTGTTTACACTATTTTCCCTTTAAATTTGGGAGTATTTTTTAGTAGATATCTATTGCTGTTCTACTGAATTCTACTTTTCATAAAATCTGAATTGGCCACAAATTCATGAAGAAAAGGTTGCAAAACATGAGGTCGGTATCCGCTTAAACGTTTCTTCTGCTGAAAATTTCCTGTGAATAAAACACAACCTGAAGGGGATTTCTCAGGTTTTGTTTCCTAATTTAAAATGAAACAGTAAATAGCTAAAAAACCAAGCAAGGTTTCCCATTGATATCTATTTTTTGTAACTGCTAGAGACAACTGCTAAAGACCAGTATGTGGACAAGTAAATCTGGATTTGAAGTTTGACTGAGATGAATCTTAGTCAGCCAACTGTGGGAAATATGTTAACTGTCTCAACTTACAGAGTGGAAAAGGTCTGACTGACCAAAGTTTTCAGTGGAAGGATGAAAACTAGGTAAAGTGTCCACAAGTAGATTCTCTTTCACATTGAATTTTGGACAAAAAAGTGAATTAGTGAATATTGCTTAGTTTTAAAGAAGATCCTTTTGAATTATTTTGGTCATGTTCCTTAAAGGGAAGCTCTCAGAGTGGGATACCTAGTGGGCTGTAATTTGAGCTCTTGCCTAAGAACGGCAAACGGAATACTACTGCCTTTGGGAAGTGAGCCCATGAGACCTCCAGACACAGTAAAGATGCCTCTGTTTAGATAACAGTGATACCTATTCCATCTCCTGTTTCTCCATTATTTCCCATATCATTGTCATTTCAATAATTTTTAATTACTGTATTCAGTCTTCTTGTCATTCCTTTTTACCCATAGTCCTTTTTTTTTTTTTTTTTTAATTACTGATTTATATATCGGTCAGGTTGGATGATCATTTATAGAAGCAGTACTTTGGGGAAAAAGTTACCATTACCAGACCTGGTAATGCTGATTTAATGTAGCAGGTGAAACTCCTGTGGGCTTTTTAGATTCAGTAGCATTGATTCAGTGATATAAATTTCTCCATCAATAATCAATTTCTCCCTTAATTCAAATTCAAGCTGTTTTCTAACTTTCTGAAAATTGGGAGTATGCAGTAACCCTTTCACAAAGAATTTGTATATCTAACTGAAGGCCTTTCAAGTTTTAAAAGGGATTTTTAAAGTAAATTTTATTGATAAGTATACCCATAATTAAATGTATAAGTGGATAGTATTGGAGCAGAAGATTCCATACAAATATCACAGAAATATTATCAAACTAAATTACATGTTCTCAGATCTTTTTCCTGAGAACTTAAAATATCTTGGAGTGTAGGGAGAAAAGGTTATATGACTGTGGTGGACAGATGAGTGAACTTTTGCCTTAAACATTTCTTGGTACGTAAGGTGCAAGCAAACCATAACCCCGAACAAGCCATCTGTTCTCGGCGGAAACAGGACTGAGCTGCTGCGACCCCTGAAACGGTCTCCCTGCGACCACCCGGGACACACCGAGCCTGCGCCGAACCAGCGCACAATCGGGCAGAGACTTTGGGACCTGGACTGTAAATTATTGCTGCTTAGCACAACTTTTATAAAACTTGCTTAGCATGAGTAGCTAAATTTGCTGAAGCCTTAGGCAGTAAGAAAGGGTCCCAGAGCTGGTGCAGACTGGAAAGATAAGGGAGTTACAAGCAGTTTGTATTCCTACCCTTCACACTCCAGGAGGGAGGATGTGAAGGCTTTGAAATAAGGCCTGCTTGGGCGCCAGGAACCTGGGAAACAAAGCCTCCCCTCACTGCTGAAACAGTGTTAATTTGGGGGGGTCTGGATTATAGCCTCTTCGTCGGGACCTTGGAAGATAACACCTACTGTCACTGCTGGGGCAGTGCTAATTGCTGGAACAACACCTGTTTGTCAGGGCCCTGAGAAAGAAGGGCAGAACCTGAGGAATCAAAACACATTTGTCAGCAGAAACCGCAACAGTAAAGATAAGGGAGAAAAGCAGCCTGCCTGGGAACAACGATGAGACCCAATAGGGAGCAGGAGACCCCAGACCCAAAAATTACTATTGGTCTGAACTACCGCGTGAGGGGTGGGAAACTTAATTTGAAAAAGCTATAATTGCCCAGGGGTTTTCTTTGATCGGGGTCCCTCTTCAGAGGCACCCAACTCGAGCTGTAACTACTGCATGCATGTCATTACAATTTATTTATTTAATTTGCCTTGATTTGGCTCCGAACTTTTCAGCGGGAACCTAGGGTCGGACCTTGCTCGAGTTGTAATTACTGCACGCGCATCGCTAAAATTCACACCCAGGGTGAAAAAGACCGACGGGACGCCGCTGGATCCACGGGTGGTGATATCTCTTTCTCTCTCCCCCTTTTCTCTCTCTCTCTTTCTGTCTCTCCTCCCCTTTGCCTTTCCCCACCTTTTCTCCCCACTCCGTGGAAAATCAAGTTAAAAGGTTGTACGATATTTGACCGGTTTTAGCGTCTTAATCTTGTCCTTGGGATCGTAACGAACCCCCCCCCCCCCCCCCCCCGATATTGGATCAGGACAATGACAAAACAAACAAAGAAAGAAACAAACAAGCAAAAAGAATTGCCGAGAAAATGAGGTGGAGGGCAGAGCAATGATGTTTAGGACTGAGATCTGGTAGGCAGTCTACCAAGTCGACAATAATTGTGTTTCTTGGAAATGAAATGGCAGGCTAAACATGCAAGCTGGATAGTTAATTAATAGGCAGACATGACTGAGGCACTCATTTTAGGTATCTTTCTTCAGTTATAATACTAAAATTAGTTTGAGTTGTATGCACAAAATCAGATAAATAACAGAAAGGATTCTTAATATAATTGGAGATAACTTAGGAAGAAAATTTAAACTGAAGTTCACATGTTAAGTGGTGCTAGAAATGTCCATGAACCTAACTTCCGAAAGAAAACGTATGTAGTATATGCAGATCCACTACAAAACAAGTTTTGGGTTATTAAACTCATAGGTGTAAATATGGATGAAAGATTTCTGCATATATTCTTTGTTTCCAAACAGAAGTTTACATAAAGCCAGCGAATACAAAGAACTATATAAAGACAATGAATCTACAGTCAATACTCAAACAATAACACTGTCTTTTGACTGAGATCATTCAATTTCAATGTGATCGTTAGGTTTGATTTCACTTCCCATTACAGCAGAAGACTGGCCTTCGGGCTTGAGCTCCCCCTGTTCAAGTCTGCTCACTCTAGAGCTAAGCACAGGTTTTCATAGATGAATGAGGCTTGTCATTTCTGATTTCATTGCGGCAGCACGTGTTTTCCACTTCATATGAAAGTCCTGAGTTCTGCTCTTGTACAGGAGACTTAGCAGACTTGAAAAAGTTTTGGGCTTGTCTTGCTTTAATTTCTCTGCTAATCTCAGTAGGACCACAGGATGTTGGCACTCTATGGCCCCGTAGACTTACTTTTTCACCTCATTCTTTCCATGTATAAGTCTTTTGGACTTTGTAGGTTTCTGGATTGTCTCAGCACTTACTCATTTAATTCTGTGTGTGCTCCGTGATCTTTTTTATTAATCCATAAACAGCATAAGCATTGCAAGATGCTTGAGCCACACAGAAAGAGAACATCTGGTTTCCTCTGCCTCAGTCAGCTAATGCTTTGAATAAGAAAGGTGTTATTTCCAGCTCACAAAACTTGTTCCTTTCAATTAGTTTCAAGAGGCTTCAGCAAGTTGCCTGAATTCCACACGTTTTGGTCCAATGAATCATTACTTATGCAGTAGGTGGTTAGATGGACAAGCTAAGTTAAAGTAGGTAAGGTTATAATTTAGTCATTATTGATTTTAAAGGAATTTACATACAAAATATAATTTCTTGAAGCCATTGCACCAATAAGGGAATGACACCAGACAAAAGAAAGTCCTTTGAGCCAGCACTACCTTTACAAATCTGAAACCAAATTTTTCACCCCTCCAAAAAATTAAGCAACCCTCCCCCCTAAAAAAAAAAAAAAAAAAGTAAAAAAAACCCCAAACACCCCAAAACACACTACAATTACAAGTACTGATCTATGAAGGGGAAGAGATTTTAGGGAGACTGGTGATGGCACTGAAGTATTTCAGAAACATTTGACAGTTAGTAAACATAAGAATTTACAGATATGAAGGAAGAAAAGAAATAACATCACATCTTGTTTTTAGAGATCCCAGCTATGCCTGGCTGTCTCCTCTAATGAAAAAGGATGAAACATGCTTTTTATTCTTTTTAAGGAAATGATTCTAGCAACAAGGAAAAATAATACCCTCAGAACTGTCTAATGTAAGATTCGTTATAATTGTTACCTTATTAGTAGAGTTGTCACACTGATAGTTTACAAGTTTGCTTGTCTGATTGGAAGAAACATACTCATTTGAAAACATACTTGAATATCATTCTGACAGTATGAGAAAACTATTAAAAATAAAATAAACTAAATGAGGACCATTGAATAACAGTGTGTATCCTCTCCAGTTATCTCATGAGCAATTTCCGGTTAGGCCAAAATCTTCTCCCCTCCCACAATAGACTTGTGTTCAGAAACCCAGACCTGAGAAAAGGATTATACATGGATTAGTGGGGTGGCTAACTTTCTGTTGGCATTACATTTGTAATTACTTTTATAGTACATAAGCTTTATTTCAGACCACTATCTAATTCTACAAAGCTTTAAACAGCTTCATCTGATGATTATAAATGTTATTAATATGACAAAGACAAGAGACTGTTTCTTGTTTCAGGTTTCTTGAATAATCTGATATTTGCCATTTTAAAATAAAATGGTAATTGTATCTCCAAAATTTATATCTTTCAATATTACAGGTATGGAAAGCATAGTAAACAGCAACAGTATTGACTGAATTGAATAATATTGATATGGAATAGCACTGATTGAATAATTCATTTAGTTATTCCAGTGTTGATCTGGAGCAAAATAAAATATGGAATAAGTGTTTATTAAAATTATAGTCAATATCACCTTAGTAAAAAATAAAATTGACATATAAAGCCACAGTTCACCTTATTAGTCGTTGAGTCAATATGTTAGAAAATTTAGACGTTTTGCATTTGTTGAATGAAGATTCAAGAACGGCTTTATGGAAGAAAGAGTCTAAAACCGTAAGAGCAAAACCTCCACTGAAAAATTCTTCTAAGCCAAGAAATCCCCAAAATGACACAACCTAAGCCTTAAAGAAACCTGGGATTCTCTCTGACTCACAACAGAAGTTAAAAAATATGCTCCTTTTCAAAACTTAAAGTACTTTATTCTATCTTAAAAAGAAGTTGAACTATTTTCCAGCTTAATGAATGAAAACTGTTATTTGTTAGTTCCTTGAAAATCCCACCTTAGCCAAAGGATAAAGTTAAAGAGTTCACAGGACTGTGACTCTTTCTAAAATGAAAAAGGTTTTCTCATTTGCTCTCTGCAATTTAGAAGCCTAACCAAAAAGAATCATTAAAAATTCTAACCTTGTTACAGGACCACAGGACCCTTCTAGGGCTTGATTAGATTTGGCACTTCATGTACATTTTGCAAAACTCTTCATTTTCACAGACTCATCATCCTGTTTAGCTGATAGAAAAGGATCAAGCATGCCTTGCTATACTTCTGCTCTTCCAGTTATTTATCTTATTAATCAGAAGCATATCACATTCAAATGATCAGTCAAAAAATGTAAAGCTTCTTCTTCTATTTCATTTTCATTTTATTGTGTAATTTCAGTTGTGCTCTTATTCTACATTTATTTAACTCTTTTATCACCAAAAGAAGGACTTTAGATGTACATGTGCTTGTGAATAATTTTGTGTTTCGTCATTATTCTGCTGTTGTTACATATGAATAACTCTCAGTAGGTACTTTGTTTCGTGGAAATAGAGTGTCATGCTGGAGTAGAATTTATTGGAAGAATGACTGATATTTATTGCTCATATAATGGTACTTTCAGGTCTCATTATAGTGGCCTCTGTACAAGTACAAGTTTCTGTTTCAAAGATTTCACAATCTAAAATATCAGCAAATGAAATGCTGAGGAAAAAAATAATTTTACTGAGAAGGAAATGAAGAGTTACTGTTAGATGCTTAGAGTGGAACCGAAAATCTGTAGTAGTTCAAAAATAGGATTTAGATTTGTTATATCCTAGATGACTACTAATACCTAAATCACTATACTATTTTTCCTGTCTTCAGCATGAAAGAAGTAGAGGAAATGCAGGTAACATGTCACTCCAGTATTCGCAACTGGGTGACGGAAGAAAAGTAGACGTCCCTTCTGTTCTTCCAGACAAGAGAACTATATTGTCTTAGCTGATTCTGAATACGTATTATTTGAAAATTTACAGAGATTATCCCTTTGTCATACCAGTATGCCCTGTGATACTAATGTAATTGTTTTTCTGGATTCTAGAATACAATGATAAGAGACAATGTTCGTTAGATTAATCAGTTTGTACCACTCTTTTACAAATACCTGTCCATAGGTAAATGGCCAGTCTCCCATAAGTAAAGCATACCCAGTTCTGTAATCAGCCACCTCTTCCACTCAATGGGAACAATCAACTTATCCATTGTAGCTCATGTAGCTCATCATCATTGTAGTGATATTAACCTTCGGCAGGCGTCTTCTAATGACACTTTCATTCACATCTTACCTACTTGCCTGCGTACATGTAGCTTGGACACTGACCAAGTGCAGACACTCTGTAAAACGTAGCAAACAAACCAAAATCAAAGGCTACCCCATGGTGCCAACAAGACCATTATAATAAGGATGTTGTTTGTATGTGTTTTCCACTAACTGACAGTTGGTTCAGATGAATTGTCCTTATTGGAGTTATTATTTTATTTCAGTATTTATGAGGTTCCCTCCTCTTCTTGTCCATTTTATTGGTTAATGCAGACAGGTAGCTGGACGAGGATGTACTTTGATCCAGTGTAAGAAGTCATTTTCTTGTTAGTATAACTTTTCTAAACATTCACCTGACAAATCTTAAATGAGATTAGGCATACTAAAATGAAGCCATAAAGAGAAAGATTTCCTTCATTAATAGTTGGCCTAAATACTTTATAAATCTTTATGTCACCTCAAAAGCCAGAGAACTACTTGCAGTACAAAAGCCAAAAAAAAAAAAAAAATTGCATTAGAGCATTGAAAGCTCAGTAAGACAGAATATACATTTTTAATAAAAAATATTAATTTTTCATCAACCATTGACTAGATGAGACCATAATCCAATTTATAACTGCCATTGTTCCAAAAGCCTTCTGCACCAATTCAAGCAATTTTAAATCATATAAGTCCTAAGAGATGTCTTTGTTTTATTCTATATGCCAATAATTTAGGATCACCTACAAATTCTGTCTACTCCTGTTAATAAATAAATAAATAAATAAATAAAGGTAGTACAGCAATTTTCTGTGGCATTTCTGATTTAGTACTGAACTTCTGGCACAGAAGGGAATTTTATGATGGTTAGGATGAACTTTTGGCTTAAGCTACTATAATTCCCTGGGTCTAATGAATTTGTCAACGTAGTGAGAACAATTATAAGGAATGTTGTCCTTACTACTAGTTTCAGCCAGCTTTCTAGAAAAATACAGAGACCAGAGCAATATAGGGGTTAGTTGTGAGAATTTTTAAATGAAAAGTATATGTCTTAGATTTTTTTTATTATCCCTATAGCTTGCTTATATTTTAAATGTGACTCCCCCATCATAAGTTTGATGAATTAATTCCTCTGAATAAACATTTGCTTTAATAAAGATTTCCTTCCTAAAATTACTTTGACACCAGTCATACGTATGAGAACAAAATCCTGTTTTGACTGTTACAATAGAACAGATATATTTTTTTTAATTAAACAAACTCTTTTATCACGGTACTTAAAGATACTTTTTTAAAATCCACAGATAACCATCAAAATAACTAAGCTGGATGCTAAGAATATGCTTGTAATAACCTATGCAAAGACTAATGAGCACTCAGAAACTTGTATTGGAACAAAATTCAGGCAGAGTTTAGGCATTCATTTCCAAAATTTTTAAGATCATCCTCCACCTCCATTCTCCTCCACTCCTACTGCCCTTCATCAGTCACTGTCTAATTGCACCATACCTAAAATTATCAGTTGTTCAAGGTGAATGGAGAATGCTGCAATACTTAAAGTTTGAAATGAAATTCAGGTCAAAATTAAGCACATTTTGATGCTAAGGAGCTTTGATGGCTCCTAAGTGGAAGAGAAGTAGAAAAAGAGAATTATAGGCTTGAAGTTGGACCTTTAAAGTCTACCTACATTTTGCATTATGCATCTTTATTTAAATATGACTCTTAGTGAGTATTGGCAATTATTCAGATTATGAACATTTTTCAAGCTAAGAGTTGTTTTCAAGGATTCATTTTTCATGTTCAGCTTTTGTCCATTTAATTTTTATCTGTATTATATGGCATTTTCATTCTCCCTGGTTTTAAATCTTCATGTCTGTAGAGCTCTCCAGAAGGATGATTCAGCACTGAATTTAGAAGAGCTGAGTTTTAAGCATATCAGTAGCACTGTTTTAGTCAATGGGATTGTCCAACACATAAACTCCAGTCTGCTCTTAAATATTTCCCTATCAACATCAGACTTAAACTTTTACTTAAACCTAACAATGCACAAATGATATAATAATTATAGAAGAAATAAACAATAAATCTGAAGAAAAATGAATTCTGGAAAGTTATATAATCATGACTAAAAGGCCACACTGACATCTTAAGTGACTCATCAGATGAGTAATAAAGAAGAAAAAATTGCGTAAACTGCCTGAATAATTATGACAATGAATACATTGACATAAATTGTTTTGTAGTGTTTATACCAGATGATAATTCAACTGTGTAAATGTATGTGACTAATGTTGCGTATTTAACTAAGTCACCCCAAAACACTGACTTGTTTAACTGAAGTCATTTAAGACAGTAATTTAAGAGAGACTCACGTATCTATAGTCATCTTCCAAATGTGCCACTCTTCTGAATATATCAAAATAAATATCTAAGATTTCTCATAAATAGTTTTCAAAGCCTTTATTTACTCACAACAGGATTTACAGATGACAGTTTACTTTTCTGATGCACATTTTCCGTGTATCTAACAAACATTTCTGTATTTGTCAAGCAGCACTTTTCTAAGCCCACAGCTAGGCATCTTAAACACAGACCAGTAATTAAAGCCTCTTGTACATATATATGAAGCTATCCTGACACTCTCAAGTAGGCTAGTGTGGATTAGAACTCCGCTGGAAATTAGTGTACCCTAACTTCGCTTTTCCATCCCTTCTGTTTCTTTCTTTATTCTTTTGTTCGTAAAAAATAGTCCCTTTATGATCTCAGTCAGTGTCCTCTAAGTTATTTAAGCTTTGGTGTATAAAGATATGCACTTCTTTTGTTCTCTATGTTGGTAAAATTGGGCACAAAATTTTCTATGTTCAGTACAAAAATTTTCCTTTGCTAGCAAAAAATTTCATTGACTCTTCAGTAAGTGTTATCTTTATACTATACCCTTTGAAATAATATTGAATAATATTTGTTCAGAAAATTACTAAAATACAGTAGAGTAGGCTTAATCCTTTATTTCCATGACTCAGTTTTCAATACTTCAATAGTGAAGCTTTTCTGTTTACTTTTCCTTTTCATTGATAGAAAAACTACCTATTGGTGTTCAGTAAAAGCAGCACCTAGCTGCTTGTGTTTTGAATCTAATTATTGGTATCTTCCACTGAAAAGAATTTAAATGGTTGTTTGGGAGGTTAGTGGGGAAACTTACTGTTTTGAGAAACTGTGCAATGTGACAAAAAGTTCCCCCCCCCCTTAGATGTGAGCTGTCATAAGAATTTGGGTGTAACGAACCAAAATGTAATGGGAAAAAATCCCGGGAAATATATCCCCTCAGCTTCCTTCATTTAAATCGCGTTAGGTTCATCTTTATCAAAAGGATTGTCATTCCAGTAGAAAGAGCCTTGAGTTTTTGTACAATGCACCTTAGTCAAGTGAGTGCATATTCTGTAATCGAAGTAGCATTTGGACTTATATATATACTTTTATAAGAACCTTGTTCACTAAGCAATAGCCTATGGTTGGACTTTCTTTTCCATTTAGTACCTCACTTGCTAAAGTGCTAGTATTAACCCAGTATAAGAGCAGCTTTATTATCACTCATGTCCATTTAGAATTTCAGTGTTGAGGTGGCGCTCTGCTTCTTCTCATGAATTTTCCTGTTCATCTATTGTTTGCACTTAAAAACTAAGTGGGTAATGAGATACTTCAATTTAGTGTACAGTAAAAATACCTTCAATCCATGAATGCCTGCTCACTGTTTTAAAGCTTGTGAAAGAGTTAAGGGGTATAGAACTGTAAAATTGCTTACAGGATTATGATAAAACCTCCCTAAAGTTATGCACAAACATTTAACCTTAATGAAATGATCAAATTTCTCACACAGTTTTTTAGCCATGAGAGTATATTTATTAGATGGATAAGCAAAGGCACTAATACTTGTCAACACAGTTGTCAAGCACAGACTATGTTTATTTTTTCCTGACAGCCCAGATACCATGGCAACACCTGGTTAGGAGAAGCTGAAGAAATATTTGGAGGTTTGCATTTGTTGAAATGATTGAACTGTAACAGACATGTATTAATTGCAAGTGAATGTGACAGCACATAGCGGATTTCTGAAAGAGAAGAAAACATCCACATCATTCAAGACTAAAGAACTGAACAAAAGATGTCTGACTTCAAATTTGATATCCGTGATGCCTAACGTCAAATATGATGTCATGCTTGTGTACTCATCATTTATAAGGTCTGGTGAGAAGGTGGAATTTTGTTAATTTAGAGATATTTCCAACAAGAACCTTAAAGAGAGGGGGGAAAAATTACTGCTTGTCAACTTAAAAAGGCAGAACTTAAACATTCAAAAGCACCCCTAAAAACATATGAGAATTCTAATCAAGGGCAATCACAATGATTTCATGCTGAAAAATTCATGGCAGCATAAAAGTTTCCTTGGAGACTGTTGGCAAATTACCTTCCAAAAAGAGGCAGGACTCAAATCTAGGAGGTATTTTTAGGGGAGTTATTACAGGAAACTATTTTTATTTTGTCTGTACATACACAGAAGGACTTAAATATACTTAAAGATACCAAAATGGAGGACAAAGAGATTTTAATATAAATATTTAAATTCTAAAACACTTGTATATGCAGACAGCAAACTGTAATTTACTTTAATATGTAAGGATCCTTACAGTTGCCTTTATTTCAATAAATATTTCTAAGTATGATGTTTTTATACATTATTGAAATGACAGTATATAGGAACCAGGTATCACTGACTGCCTTTTTAAGTCAAAGAAAAATGCTGTCAGGTCTCGGAGCAAGCTGTTTATGCTATGCTTATGCTATGTCTTGTGCTATATGACAAATGCCAATTTTTACTTTTGATTATATAATAAACAGAACATGAACTAAATCAGGTAAAGTTAATGATAGTGCAGAGAGCTGCTGAATAACATCTGCACTCTGTAATTCCATGTTAAGAGGAAATGTAACTTGCCTTGTTGAATTAGGCATTGTGTAAGTGAATAGGAGAGAGGAGGAATATTCTAGGGATTGGGAAATTAGTCTGAATTTGCAAAACTGGTATCTCTTCTGTCCTCTGCCATAGACTTCTTGTGGGATACTGATAAGCTATCTAATGTTAAATCCACCAATGTCAAGTCTAAAGATTACTCTTCTGGCTGTCATAGCAAAATTCACAGCCCTGGGCCATAGAGTGTATAGGTAGAGTGAGGCACTAAACAATTTCTTCCAAGGTATTTGAGCAGCTTTTGGAGGACCTGAAGGATGCTCAAGTAGGGTTACACATCACAGATCCAGTTTTACTGGATTTAAAAAACTGACAGAAAACATACCCTTTTGGTTAATTTTATTTACAGTTCAGCCTAGAAGTTTCTTCTGAGATATTATCTAAGTTACTACTCTTGCAACTGTGACATTTTAAAAAGTAATTACAGTCCTTAAGTGCAATTTACTTCTGAGGGATAGAGATGCATACGGGCACCATGTATTTGAATAGCCTCTGGAAAACTGGAAATTTGGTGTCCAGGATATGTCCACATATGGGGTATATACCTCAAGTTTCTGCTTCTCCATTTAACACCAGATACTTCAGGCCAATAATATCATTGTCAGCTTTTTATGTAAAACAAAAAGTAAAGTACTCGATTACAAACTTAATGAGAAAAAATAGGGCAATAAGACTAGTTCTAGATTGTATTTACCAAGGAAGCTATTTCTTAACTGTCTCTTAAGAGACTCTGCAAAAGTATATACACACCTTTAAAGTGCAAAGCGGTTGCTTCTCAGCTAAATTGCACATGAAAGAGTTGGGGTTTAGCTGCCAGGCTGGGCACTGGAGGGCTCCCCAGCCCCACTGCAGTGCCCAGTGAATCCAGCAGGGCAGAGTCAGCCCAGCTAGCCTCCCCATTTATTTTTCCTGCAGGATTTTTATACCTTTCCATGCTGATGTTTTGCCTCTTGACTCCCTGATCAACTGCAGCCCTGCCTCCGTAACCTCGTCTGTAATTTTTCCTCTCTTACCTCTCTGCAGCTCTTTCTCAGCAGCCTGAGTTGAGGTGACACAGCAGGGCCATGCCAAAGCTGAGCCTGGATCCTCGGTACTGTAGAGAACCGGTACTAAATGCGGTTTTGTCTCGACATTGCTGCTGCTGCTGCAGAGCCACCGCTGCCAAGGCGCGTCGGGCAATGCTGCGCCGGCGCCCCTGGAAGCCGTCTGTGAGGTAAACAACCTCGTGCACCTGCACGAGGGAAAAAGGGCGTGAAAAGGGCAGAAGGCCGCCTCTAGGGGAACAGCACGTCTGGCACGAACCGCACGTACACATTTGCCATCTGCACATGAGCAGGAGACCCCCAGATGCCCCCAGCCCGTTTCTGGAAGGTTCCGAGAGGGCGGACTGCGCACGACAGCTAATGTGCATGGGAAGTGAGGAAGCACCTCCCAGAGGCGGGGCAGGAACCTACAAAAACTGCAGACTGTGTGAAGGGGGGGGGGGTTTGTTTGCGACGACTGAAGGTCTTGAGTGGAATCAGCAGAAGATCATCGGACTCGGAGTGGCGGTACCCAGTTTCTTCTCTCCTTTTCCAACTTTCTCTATCTTTTCTCCTTACCCTTGTTCCCCTCTCCCTTTTACCTTTTCTCCCCACTCCATTGAAAATAAAGTTAAAAGGTTGTATGATATTTGACCAGTTTTAGGGTCTTAATCTCGTCCTTGGGATCGTAACGAAACCTTCCCGATACTGGATCGGGACGGTACATGGACTGCAAAAACCTTTGTGGGGAGAGAAAGGCTTACAGGAGGGGCCACAGCTACTGAGGACTGCAGTGTGGAGAAGGAAATTACCTTTTTTTATTCAGAGTTTCTCCTAGACGGTTAGGGTAGCCATATAGCTAGTTATCTATAGATTAATATCTACAGGAAATATCTATCTCCCCTAGATAACTGTTTTTAAGATTATTTCAGTCATCTTTAAAGCATATATGATAAAAAGAACCTTTACCACATGTTCTGTAACAGCCACAGGTTTTGACAAGTTCCTGTCTCCAAAGGAGCCACCAGGTCCTTTGTTAGGCATCTTGCTGGTCAGACATACAACTATGTATGTTACTAGAGCCCAAAACACAAGCTCTTATTTGCCAGTTTCAGGACTCCTAGCATGACAGGTTTTTCCCTTTCAGTTAGGTGTTTCTAAATAGCTTTTATCATTTTTTTTCATTATTATTCGCTTCTTCTTAGCATAAGCAGCAGCATAATGAAATGTCCTGTTTTTTTATGATGAGCAAATAACATTGCACGGTGGGCTGGGTTAGAGCTGTACACATTGATGACTGAATTATTTACAAAGGATCGGAGTCATTTAAATTGCAATCACGTCACATGAAATTGAGGCTGATAGAATTCAGATGCTTATCCCCGTACAGAACTAATTCATTAATCTCAAATGTCTGAGATATATGAAACTGTGTGTTAAATGAAACTTTACTTGTTTACATACATAGGTGAGTATACCAGAAGGCATTCAGACTATTGCTTTTGCTCACGTTCCTGTAAAAAAATCACTGCTGTCCTCTACTAATGGCTGGTATGGTTGAGGAAAAGATTTCACAGTTTCAGGGAGGATAACAGGAATAAATTTACCACTGACTGATACAAAAAGTTTACATTATTCCAAGAAAGTAGTCCAACTTCTTTGTACTTTCTTGCTATTAATACCTTTTTTTGGAGACAATTGAAGTATGGATTCCAGTGCTGTCAACTTTGTGTTATATAAAATCTAGTAGTAATATATTTTCAGTTTAAATAATTTTCAAAAAGTAAAATGAGAGCCAGATGATTTAGTATGTAAATAATTTCAGTTACATACCTTTATCTCACATAACTGCTATGTAATTATTGAAACAAACCATTAAATATATAGAAATGAAGTCTGTCTGCTGCCCAGCACCTTTTTTTTTTTTTTGTATTCTAAAATTTTGGCAGTCTTTCTAGGTCACATTTTTAGGAAGAAGTAATAAATTTTGATCAGCTCATATAATTAGACGAGCTTTTGGATAAACAAGCTAGGAGCCTGTCTGTTTTTTCCAGCTCTATTGGTTGGCCTAATATGAAATATTACCTAGCTGTGCCAAATTTATTTTGTGTATTATACAAATAAACACTCATAGCTGTCTACTCACAGCTGCAACGACCACTACTAAAATATGTGTGGCAGGTGTTGCAGCCATTTTTAAAAGGGGCAAGAAAAACAATTGGCTGCAGGCCAGTCTGCCTCACTTCAGTCCCTGGGAAATTCATGGAGCAAGTCCTGTTGGAAACCATTCCTGGGCATGTGAAGAAGATCATTGGGAATAGCCAGCATGAATTTACCAAGGGTAAATGGCAGTGGATGTCATCTACCTTGACTAGAGAAGAAGTTTGTCATAGACTCCTGCAGCATCCTCGTTTCCAAGCTGTGACGTTACTGTCTAGATGGATACCAGATGGAGTGACTACTACATGGGCTACTATATGAAATGAAAACCAGCTGGATTGCCAGGCTCAGAAGATAGTGGTTAATTTTTCATAGTCCACTTGCAGTTTGATTATATGTGTAGTTTCTCTGGGGTCTAGTCTGCAAGCTATCCTGTTTATCCATGGCCCAGAGATGTACCCTCATCAAGTTACTACAGAATGTCAAACTGGGGGGAGTTGTGCAGCTGAGATGCTAGAGGACAGAGGCCCTTTCAGAGGGACCTAGACAGACTAGAATGGGCCAACAGGAACCACATGGGGTTCTACAAATGCAAAGTACTGAACTAGGAAACGGAGTAACTCCCTTGCATCAGTACAGTCTAGGGACTAACTGGTTGGATGACAGCCCTGCTGTAATGGACCTGTGGGTACCAGTGGACAGTAGGTTAGACACAAGTCAGCAGCAATGAAGGCTGACAGCGTCCTGGGCTGTATCAACAGGAACAGAGACAACATACCGAAGGAAGTAGTTATGTCCCTCTACTCAGCCCCTCTACTCATTAGATGATACCTGGAATACTATGACCAGTTCTGCCAGAAAGAAATTGATGAACTTGAGTGAGTCCAGCAGAAGGTCACCAAGATGAACAAGAGGTGGAGCGCACAACCTGTGTGAGGAGAAGCTGAGGGAAATGGGCTTATGTAGTTTGGAGAGGAGAAAGCTTTTTGAAGAGACCTAGTAGCTGACTTTCAATACCTAAAGGGAAGTTAGCAAGAAGGTATAGCCAGGCTCTTTACTGAAATTGCCCAGCATGAGAATGAGATGCAATGGTCATAAATTGAAATGAGAGTTTCCAATTGGATATAAGGAAAAAAAATCATTGTTGAGATAATTAATCACTGAAACAGGCAACTCAGAGAGATTGTGGAATCTCCCTCCTTGGAGGTTTTCAAGACCCAACTAGAGAAAAGCCTGAGCAACCTAATCTGAATTCGACCTGCTCTGAACACTGCTTTGAATATAAAGTTGGACTGGAGACCTCCTGGGGTTCCTTCCTACCTGAATCATCCTATGAATCTGTAGAGACATTGCAATTCAATGAACAATAATAAATTGGAAACTTGGCAGCTAAAGGAAATACATCTGTTAAAAATCCTTGTATCTCATTTTTGCTTCTTTGCAAAATCTTTCATATCGCCCCCCCCACTACATTATATTCCTCTCTGATTTCTCTAACGTCTTCATTGTCTGCACTCAATCCATGTGGAACACAGCAACCAAGATATTTTTTGCAGTTCTTCAAACAGTCCAGTATTTATCTTTGAAATCCGCCACAGTCCTATTCCTTTTTATTATGCCAGTTTTGTGTTTGTTGCAGTCACTTTCAGAATAAAATACAAGTCTCAGTGAGAATGGAAAAAGGGTCAAATAACAACAGAAATGAAATTGCAACCTATGCTTTATTGCAGGACTATGAATATGGAGATATATATATCCAGTTGGATTCATCTTCAAACCTCAACCTGTAGCAAAAGGCAAGAGGGAAAGAGAAAGAGAGAGAGTGTCCTTATGAAAGAATTACCTAACAGCTTTGTAAATGAGATAACTGAGAGTAAAGGAGCTAGGAGGTCTTTATGGCCCTATAAAACTACAAATACATACACCAGATGGCTTTGCAACACATTTTAATAAAAATGTATATAAACGACTCTGGCAGCTCCTGTCTGGCATATATAACATCTCTGTACAATCTGGTTCCTCTTTATCAGACTTTAATCTGCCCCAGATTTACCTAGTAAGTGCTGCAGAAACTAAATCCACCAAAATGTTCCTTGAGTAGGTGAACAGCTATCCTTAATGATGACCTTAATATATAGTGAAAAAGAGTTACAAAAATTTTCACTTCCTAATCAGATATGTGTACTTTTTAAAAGAGGTTTCTGCTTATTCTGGGCTGGAAGAATAAAGAAGTTCTTTATCTCACAGCAGAAGCAAAATCTCATCTGAACTGCTCCTTGAGATCCAAGCCAGATATCTTCTGACAAGTAGGATAAAAAATTAGTGGCTTTGTTCTCCTTTCTTACTCGGTCTTACTCAATACCAACAAATTCCTGGTACCCAAAATTGCAATCTCTATGAAATAGATAACTGGAAAAGAAGTGAGAAAGACGCAGTTTTGCCCTGAATGAAATTCGATCATTATTTTTTATCATTTTTAATGTTCTATATACTTAAGCAACACTTAAAATAGCCAAGTATAGGAAAGCTGATACCATATCCTCCCTATGGATATCAAGTTGTTTTTTTCTAATACCACTTTCCTTCTAAAGTGTTACTCAAATCCGTGATATTAGGTGCACCTTCCTACAAAGAATGCTTGAAAATACTGCTTTGTCAGGTATTTTTTTATGCAGATAACCATCTTTCAATTCGAGTTAGTTTCTAGAAGCTGCAAGTATAGTCAGACTCATTCTGAAGGCAATCTTTCATTGTCTATAAGAGAATTAGCTCCTGGTTAGTTGATTTGCTTAATATTTTCTGTCAGGTTTTTGGAGATTCTGCCATGTAGCGTTGAATCCCTTGTACTGTGACTAGTGACATTCTTAAACATGCCTGAGGCTTAGCTGGGAATGAAGCCTCTTTTTGTGAGGCTTTGGTCCAGCAGAAACTAATTAGAGTGTGGTAAGATATACCTTTTGGTAGCTGGGGAAGTAGTGCAGCAATCTGGGTATCTGGGAGTGACCTTCCGGATCGTTTTGCTCCCACTGCAAAAGGAGGAGGTTGCCTCTTCAGTAAAGCTTGATTAAAGCGATTGTTCAAGCCACTGGGTTTATTTTTAACAGTATTTATTTAATTTATTTTATGTTATTTGTGGAATACCTTTATTATACAGTAAAGTCAGCTATAATGTTCTAAGGCAGTCCTGCTTTTTTTCTGTTGTTTTTTTTCCCCCAAAAAAGGGTTCTTTTTCAACTAATTGTTAATGACTTGAGCGATTCTTAGCTATCTTTTTATGCTGCCATTTTCAGCTCCTGTGGCATGTTCTGCAACCACAACAAATGCCAAAATTGCTGATCTTCGAGCTTTTTCATTAGCTATGTAAGACTCTTAAGGGAAGAAAAACAAAACAAAACAATCTATTTCATGGCAAACACACTGCTGCATAGGGAAGTGTGGTGGTAATTGGAAGAACCTTAAGTTACATGAATATTTTAAAGGACTTCTCTAAGCTCAGCTGGCAGTCTGTTACATCAGTTTTATTTCCCTGTGTTAATGATCTTGATGCTATGTCTTAGATAAGTAAGCATTACAAAATAAATAAACCTGGTTTAAAAATCAAATACACATATACATATTTACTTTTTTACATGGATACTTGCATTAAGACATGAAAAATTCAGCCCTACACCTGAATTCTGCTGTGCTTCCCAACCAATTTTTCTTCTAAAGGTATAGTCCATATAAAACCTTAACACAGTCTGATTGTTCTACTCATTTGTATCTTGTTTGTTAATTATCCATGTAAATAACTGCTTCAATGAACAATATTATTTCTGAAGTCCCCAT
This sequence comes from Dromaius novaehollandiae, assembly GCF_036370855.1. Lineage (NCBI taxonomy): Eukaryota > Metazoa > Chordata > Aves > Casuariiformes > Dromaiidae > Dromaius > Dromaius novaehollandiae. The sequence continues at coordinate 47,521,436 of NC_088100.1, read as the reverse complement.
AAGATAAGTCCTATTTTTGTGGGTAGTAACACAGAAAACTGATGTAATTCAGATACACAAGTTCTAAGAAGACACAGCTGACTGAAGGCCCTGTGCATTGTGGGACTGTGACAAAAAATACAGTATTTTGTATAACCTCAAATGTATGCTTTAAATTGTGTGATGGTTTGAAATATTAATACAACAGAGAGGATTTATAAACAGGTAAGGAAGGAAGGCATTTTGGAGTTGACGGGCTGATTTTCACAAGTTTTACACAATGAATAAGGAATAGTGAAAAACTGCAACTCAGATATAGTTTTTGGAAACGTTGGAAAACATAGTTGTCAGTGAAGTTCTGAAAAGGTCTAATGCAGTTCTTAGATGTGTATATGCATAATATACACACACATACACAGAGGATGAGCTGATACAGGATGTCGGTATGAATGTTGCTGTGTAGTTATACGCGGCTGGGTATCTGTTTCTGAGCAGGAGAACGAAGGTGATTTTAAGCTGGAATATTTTGTCATGAGATTGATACTGCTGAGACTGCATCGTACATGTGATGAAGTTGTTCTTGCATAGAGATGTCACTAAAGATGAAAGGAGAAAACATAAGGGTAATATTTACAGGAAGAGGATTCTCACAATCTCATTCAAGTAAGGGACAATAATGGAAATATAAAGAAGAAAGGAAAAGGAACAAATAGAAATAGAAGCCAAACCAAAACAAAATAGGCAGGGAGGTGTGGGGAAGCAGTTTAAGACCGACAGCAAAGAAACTTGTCCATTAAAATGTATTTACTTCTATTTGAAGCTCTCTATGAAGCTACTTAGATCGGAAACTGGTCACAAATCTCGGGGGGGGGGGGGGGGGGAATTTCCTAACACAAATGTGGTGTTAACAAAGCTTTATCTGTGGTTTACCTTACCCTACCAACACAGAAAAGACCTGTCAGAAAGCGAAAGCAGGAGAAGGCTTGTCAAATTCCAGCATAGCAATGTTTCACTGGAATAGCCAGCAGCATGATTTTAGGACATCTAGGGGTATTTACAAGATTATGTTAGATCCAGACAAATGATGAGACTTTTAGCAATATGTTTCATAGCCGAAATTCTGTCCTTCTCTTCAGTGTTTGGCAATGCTGGATGCAAGAAAAGTCTTGGCCATAATTCTCTCTGATATTTTTGCTCTCTTCATTGCTGTCATAAAATAAGTGCAGTTTAGAAAGACAAAGAATATGAGCAAACACTATTTATCAAACACATATCATCCTGCTGTCATATTGTTTACATATACTCAAGATTCCCAGGCTTTATACTCCCTTTGTTTATGAAAGCTTCATTTAATCTGGAGACCCCTTTCCTGATACAATGAGTTTAAAAATATGTACTCTTGTACATCACTCCCTCCTTCTGGGTGACAGTGCCTGGAAGATAAACTGTAACCTATCTGAGCAAAGATCTCCCCATTCCCACTAAACTTAAATGTTTGCTCCTCATGTTGGGGGGAAAGAAATTAGACAACTACAGTATATGTCCTAACAAATATACATAATACACATAATATACAAAAGCAGCTCTGCAAATAGTACACTGAAGGACAAAGTTGTTGAGAGAAGAAGATAACATTTGTGAGAAAGACAGATTCGGTGTTATGATACTGAATTTAGTCATGTTCATGAACAAGTACAACTTAAAATTTGTCATAGTACAAAATAGCATGCAGAATTCATTGTGACATTTATAGTGAGTAAGATAATAAAAGCAATGAGACATTCCATAATATTTTTATAAGAACTATTTTAAAGAATAGTTTTGCAAACGATATATACATTCACTCTTCAGCGTGCAAGTCAACTTCTTAATGATTTGGATTTGGAAGGCTATTGTATTTCCTGGCTTCTGATCACAAGAATGCTACTGGTTGTTTGACTTCTGTTCTTCTAGCTCCCTGTGAAGCAATAAGCCATGACCTTTGGCAGAATATTCATCTAATTGGACTTCCTATATGATCCATTATAGCTACCTCTGCTTCCTTATCCTTTTCTCCCTGTTCCCAGGGAAGGTTTCTTAGATAATGAGAAATAATACAACTATTAAAATATAAAAAGACAGAGGAAAAAACCTCTATCCCTCTTTCCATTTTTTTTTTCTCATTTATGATCATGTATATGATGACCATGGAATACAAATATTCACATTAAATTTCTGAGTACTTCTGCTTTGCATCTTCCATAATATTTTCATAAGTTACTGTCAATCATTTTTGTTTCAATTAAACTTTATACTGGACTCAGAACAGGAGGAGGTGCCTTTAGTATGTGAAAAATATTATAAAAGACTCACTCATATTAGTTTTTAAATATAGTCTTTCAAGTGCATAAGCTATTACAGCAAGTCATCTCCTAGTGTTGTGAGTTAAACTAAATTTAAGGAAACATATCAAACTGTTACATGATGTCTGGAATTTTCCGGGTAACACTTGATACAGGAAAAAATAAACAGAGATAATACATTTTTTTCACTCAGTGAATGCATTCAGTAATAGATTCATCTATCATAAAGTCGGAATGGTTTACAAATGGGCACAAAATCTGACTTAGATGCATTTCGTGCTTTGAATTAGTTTTGGATTGCAATAGAACGGTAGTTTTCTGTATTTCAAACTCTGGACAAATAAAACATTTCTACTGGAATTGAAGCCCCTTTAGAAATATCGCAGTCATATAACCATTAACACAGTCATACAACCATTAACTAACACAATTATACAACACCTATGAGCTTATTCTTATTTTGTTTTGCTGTCCCTAGAGAAGAGTCACCAACCCCCCAAAAGTTTCAGGAGTCTGCTGCTGATGGTTCTAAAATTACTAAGCTACAATGTCTAATTACCATCTTATATTTTACTTAGGATGTTTTCATTAATCCACTATGCTGAAATTATAGCTAAAATAAAAATGTTGTCAAAAATTAAACATATATTTTAACACTTTTGAAATGCTGGTTGACATAAGTAACAATTTCATTTTACCTGAAACTCATATCTGCCCTAAGAACACAATGTGTTATGCACTTATGCATATATTGAATACCTCCAGATTCCCTCATGCATTTTCAAAATTGTCTTCAACTTTGGGGAGTCTGATTCCCCAAATTAGAATTTGCATCAATCCACAGGCTTCCCCCCCATAAATGTTTTAGCTTCTGTTTTTGAATGAGCCTACCCATCAGCAAAACAGTAAAAATTCTGCTTATAGACATTACAAAATATTAAAAATATTATTAAAAATTATCCTATCTCTCTGAAAATTTGCCACATGCAGTTCAGGTTATCTTCCATAACATGTCTTACATTAGAATTTACAGACTTCTAGATATATCATTGAGGTTATTTTTTAAAAGAAGGTTAAACCCTAAAGTAACAAGAAATTAGACTACAAAGACAGAGTTTTTGTAGATAAGAAGAATGATTAAAAACATCTGATGTGATAATAACAATCAATCTGGAGACTTCCTGCTCTCTGGCACATCCAGTCAGATCCTAAACTCAGGTTGAGGATGGACACAAAATAGGCCAGGGATTAGACAGACACTGGTGAGAAAAAAATTCGTTAATCCAGGCAGAGAACTGCAAGCTATTCAGTTTGACTCTCTCTCTTTTATATATACACACACACACACACACACATGTATACGTATACATATGTTATATATAGAGATTTATATATATATATATACACAAAATTACTATCTCATTCAGAATGCTTGAATTGGAGACTCATTACTCTTTCATGTGGCATTCAGCCTAATTCTTTCTCTTGGACACGAGTTGTTTTCCTTGGTGGACAATTAAAATTAATCACTTAGTGGCTGGATTTGTTCAGCTACATATAGAGGACTTCATATCTGGTTCTGAGGTAGCAAGAGTAATGTGTGTAACAAAAAGCATGAGACATGAGAGGAGAGAAGAGGATAAGATGAGGCTGAGCAGATGCATCTTGAATGATAGGACAAAAAAAAGATTAGGGGAAAAGATCTGCAGACAAATATGACAAAAACATGGAGAGCTGTGGAACTGGAGGGAGGACAGGGAATGGCAGGAGGACATGTTGAAAAGGAATTGTGTTTATAGTGGAAGTGCTTAAATGAGTCGTCGGTAATATGTAGGCTCTAATTAACAGAATCTATTTTCGGCAGTTGTAGTATGTCACTAAGTCACTATCAATGTTTCTAAATACAAAGGAATGTATTAAGAAAAAAAAAACACACAGCAAAGACACAGGAAGCTGTCTTATAGGCAAAGACACATTATTTTATGGATAATTTTTCTTTAAAGCATGGGTATTATGTGTGTAGTCCTTGGAGAAATTCTGAATTTTCATGTTAAATGTGAAATTGTTTCTGGAAGAACAGTGGCAAACAGCATATTGGAAAATACCAGTTATAATTGTTTAGAATGCAGTAATTCAAATTCTGCCTTAAAACTGTATCAGGAGAAGAAACTGAGACTTTCAACCTATATTTTTAATTAAAATACTTTTGCCAGGAAGGGACAGTGATTACCAGATTCTCTGTAGAGACATCAGTTTACCAAGCACCTTAAATATGTAGTTAGTCACTTTCCTGTCAATGTGTAAGCACCTGCTTACATTCAAGTCAGTGAGACTTAAAATTAAGCATGTGCTTAAGCACACTGATTGAGGCTATAAGACTAAATTAATTCCCTGAGAAACCCTATTCAGTGGAATTAGCTCACAGATTGGTTTGTTAAATATTACTAATTACTTTGCACGTCCATAACCTGATGACCTCATGAGGCACACAGTAGTCCTCATCAGGTAGATGAGAAAAGATCTTCTACCTGAGTAAACACCAACTACTTGATTAACCCAAGATCACATAGTAAATTTGGGAACTGTAAAGAGATAAAATCACATCATTCATGTTCCAGATATTAAACTTTGCATCTATTTCTTATGTATTCTCTTGTGGAAATATGAGGAGTTTCATGCAGGTTTTGTGCTTGTAGATGAGAATACCATATGCATCATAAAGCAATATACTGCAATATACTGCACAACACAATCAATTTACTCTATTAATCCATACTTTACTTACTTTACTGTTTGTTTTGCTGAATATGATTTCTATGTATGAAGCTGTTTTTCCTAAAAAAGTTGCACGAATAACAGCCCCAGTGTAGGGGCTGATTTCTTCAAACATTTATCTGTATCACATAAACAGGATAATAGTGTTTGACTTATTAGACACAATGGCACTAACTAACTAACTAACTAACTAACTTATATTGTATTATACATGCTTATTTTCATATATATATGTGTGTGTACATATATACATATAGATAGCCCCCATAGGATTTGAAAACATGTAACTGCATGTACAATACATAAATATGAACAACAACTATTAACCTCTTCTCTGAACTGATATACCAGCATGCACTCTGGAGAGTCAGCCATACAGTTACTAGCATTTGGGTTATTGCGGCAGTATAAATTCGTATTTTCAGAGCTGAAATTCATGCTGCAGGTACAGTATGGAACAGCATTGAAAAAAATTGCAGAGCAAGTTGTTATATGCTCACATGTATTTTTACTCTTCCAGATATGTACAAAAGCTGATTTGTGCAGATATGTCAGAATATATATCTGTGCCTCATGCTCAAGGCAATCAAAGTTCTTCAAGAAATATTGAGAAGAATTAGAGAATACAGTTGTAGAGTTGCTTTGAAAATTTCCTAAGGAAAATACAGTTGGATTTCAAAAAAAGTTTGCTTTTATTTTTTTTAAGTTTTAAACATTCTTTTATCCATTTTTATCTTTTTTCCCCTTTTTCTGAACAGCTTTTTTATTTCAGATTTAAATTTTATACAATAGTATTTAAAAGTTGCAGAAATAAAAATTTAAATAGCATTTCCTCTTATAATTCTTATTTTAAAAATCATTTTTACCTCAAACTTCGGGTTTTTTTAATGGAAAAAATCAGGTCATGGTTTCTGTAACTAAAAGAAAATTCACCTACAATTAGATTTAATAAAAACCTCCATTTTCATTACCAGTGAGTTTTTGGTAGGCAAAATGTTGTAAAATACAAATTATCAATTGTAGGTATGATCAGTTATGATTGTATTTCTATTCTTTTTTAAGAGAAGACTATTTCCTTTAATAGAATTTAATGTTACCTTATAACATGTATTCTGCTAAGTAAGAAAAGTACATTTTTCATTTTTATTTCTTTTCTTGTAATTAACAAAACACACAGCTGGATGACAACTTCTCTTTAGAAATGCCCACAGAAGTATCTTCTCAAGACTCTAATAATAAATCTAATAATATCTTGCAAATGTTTTATACTTAGCTACCTGTGGCCCACCTCGGAAGGAACCTAATGTTCTCCAGTCCCTACGGAGTATAAATGTTCATAAACAAAATTTAATTTCAATAATCACCTTTCCATTGAAAGAAAACCCTAGGACTTCTCTGTAGACTACCCACAAACATTCATTCTCTAGCCTCAAGCCTTAGTCTTATAAATGTCTTCTATCAAATAAATTAATCACCAATGTAATTACCAGCAGTTGGTTAAAACTTTTTCAGCTTCCGCTTTTGAAGACAGCTCATATTTGGGAGGTAAATACTCATGTTAGAAAATGCTGCAAATTTTATGTCTGATATTTATTCTGGTTCTGGTGCAGTATCAGATGCATGCAAGTCCTCAGACTAGGGACTTATACAGGAGTAAAGACCAAGAGACCAAGTAACATAGTTGAGAGAGAAGGAAAGATTTCAGTAGACCTTAATGTGGACCTCTCTCAGGGACCAGGAGACAATGATTTTAATAACTGGAGGATGATGAGACTCTTCATTTATGTTTTGTAGGTCTGGATATTTCAGTTTATTTGGCCACAACAGGCCCCTATCAAGCCAACCAAATGGAATGTTCAGCTTGGTTTGGCATAGGGCAATGGTTGATTTTTGTTTTTGATTTCCATCTTTTGTAACATGTCCTTGAAGCTTGATAACAACATTTATTTCCCAGCTGACTTTCTACTCTGTTTCACTCCATTTTGTTGCAGATACTGTTTTCTAATTTTTTTCTCCACAAAACTGTTTTTTTTTTTAACTGTACACTACTGAAGTTCACAACAATAAGAATAAATATGTATTTGATCAGGCAAATATTTGCTATGTAGTCACAAAACCTTCTATTTACTGTTCCTTACCTGGAAGAAAGAGACTACCTTTATATTTAATTGTACCAGTTCATTGTAATTTTAGAAAACATATCAAAAGAACATAGTGGCTTCTAAAATAATAATTTGAAATTTTAATTCTAATCAAATTTAAACATACTTCTGTCAAGCAACACAGGAAAGTGGAAAGATTTATGAAGTTCGTTTAAAGTTCTATTCTGAATGATTATAGCAGTTACTTTGACAATTAAAAAAAGAAGGGTCAATGATTTTCCCTCTCTTTTTCTTTAGAAAATCAAATTCTAAATTTATTTGTTAGGTTTCAAAATTTAAAAATGATTTAAGCATAACTCATTAGTAACAGTAGTGAGTCTCTGGACTTCTCTGTAAACTACTTCCAATCATTCACTCTATATTGTCAAACCTCAAGTTAATAAAACCTTCCTTCATATAAATTTGTCACCAATATAACTACCAGCTGTTGTTCTGAACTTTTTCAGTTAAACTATTTTAAGCAGAAAATGCCAATTCATTATGACAAAACCTATTCCCAGAAATATAAATGTTTTGATAAAATTTCATTAAGAAACTTTTTTAATTTTCATTATGTTTCATATGTGCTTCATAGTGGGTGGAGTCTGGGTCAGAGTAGAAGAAAACAAATAGCCTGGGAATGTGTTTGGAATGTATGAGAGTTAAGCCCTGATAATTTTAATCACAAATAGTAGGTTACAAGTGGTTCATTTCTACTCCTGACTTTTTTGGGGGGATGAGGGGTAGGGAGTGGAGCTAGATCTGAATCTAGAACAAAAATATTGAAACCACAGTGGTACTTTGTTTTCCAGCCAATCCAAATCATTAATTAAAAGACTGGGGTCAAAAACAGTAAAGTAGAGAATGTAGTGAATAATGTGTCATAATTTTCAATGAAAGAAATATCAAAAGAATGGGGAAAAGAATGATTTTGAAAGAATTGCAATAGAACCTACAGCTGGAGTAAACTGTAGTTGGTAGGTTGGGTCTCACAGTTTGTTTATTGTCTTGAAGGTCACACAGCTGAGCTTTGGTGAGATCGGAGGAGACAGACCTGTTTGTTCTGGTTTCTGGGAAAACCCTGTGATTGTGCCCTACTGTTTGAAATCTGTGAATGGTCCATCTCTTTTTGTTTGGAAGGGGTCAGATCTTAATGCACATATCAGTTGTGTACACAGCTCAGCAAACCCCTATGCTTAAGATCAAAAAAGCCAAACAAAAAAGTGAGAAGTAATTTTTTTAAGGGAGGATGAACAGCTTTCTCTTGGGATAGGTCTATAATTAATACCATGATGAACAGCAAGGGACCAACAGTTGTAATCTGAAACAAATGTGATATAAATTGCTTCATTATTGGAACTAAAGCAGAGTTTATTTTTATTAAAAAAAAAAAAAAAAAAGATGGCTTTACCTGAAGAAAAAAACAGTGATTTGGAAAGTCATATACTGAAACCGTACAGCATCAGCCATACTAAACGGTATTGGGATGATATCTGGCAATCACAGTCAGAAATTAAATAAATTTCCCAGGAGTATAAGATGGGATGAAGGCTCTATCCAGGATAATGTGACACACAGAGGTAACCACTAAGCTAAGAAAGACAAATGGCCTTTCTAGGGCATATTGTGCTAAAGAGGAGAAAAAATATTCAACAAAGGACAATGGGATGAACATAGGTAGTGGCCACAAAATAGGATAAGTTTATAATGTTCCCATTACTGGAAACAGTGATCATAATAAATATATCACAGGTGATAATATGATGCACAGTAATGTTACCAATACTTTAAAATTACAAAATAATGTCAGTTTCCCATACTGGTTCAAAGAGTGTTAAAATAGCGGGGGCGGGGGGTGGTGGATAGAGAAAAGACACTGGGTACAGATTCAGCATATTAACAGCAAAATTAGTCAGTATACAAGATATAAGGAAATATCCTTATCCTTATACTTGAACAATACTTCAACTGCTTATTCACTAGTTCCACAAGCTTGGGTCATAAACAATAGAATTCGAATTGTTTATTCGTCAGCATAGTTTTCACCTATTTGAAATAAATGCTTGCATCAGTTTATGAAATATTGTTTATAAATGTCCCATTATAATATAATTTTCTGTGACCTTTACAGTTAACAATATAGCCACCCTATCCAGAGGCAACCTTCCTAAGAAGAGATGAAAATATATCCTGTAATTTCTTTGAGGATCCACTTGAGAGGCTGAGTGTGTCTCAGCTACCACATCTGCAAGAAGAAATCATTGTCCACATAGTGACTTATTTGAAGCAACTGAAAAAATTCCTTACCTTGGACATAAGGGAAATCTGACCAAAATGTAGGGATTATGTTTTTCAGAAAAGGATTAAGACACGAAGAAAGCTTTTGGCCAAAGGATGGACACCAATATCATGAGCAGTAAGATCAGATAGATTGCTTCATAAGTGATTGTGCAGATTTTTTGGGAGGGTGATCTAAAGTTTCCTACGAGGAGCACAATGTTTCATTGATTTAAGTATCTTCTCAGTCTAGGCTAAATCCATATTCTTATGTCTTCCTATTTTATATATACATATATAGAAAGATTGTTTGAAATAAAGGAAAGACAAGGGAAAAAGATTCTAAGCAATTTCTGTAGAGGAAAAGTGATTTTTTTCCACATGGCAAGGGCCACTGCTAATGAGAAGGGTATTTGATCAAGGAGCTGCTCTGAGAATGTAGCCAACAGAGTCACTGCTAGGAACTATTACGTAAAAGTGTCTCAGATTTTAAACAATTAGGTGTGCATATTGTCCAGACATTGGGTTTGTTCATACTGGTGCCCACTAAGAAAAAGAATTAACTTAGACTTACTGTGACGGCAGCTGTTGTATTCATTTACTAAGGAAAATGCTTTAGAGAATGCTTTTACAATAAAATAAATTACAAATCCTAGAGTAAAAGTAAGATAGAGATTTGAATTTCAGTTTTATGCAGTTTTATTCAGTCAAATAGTCTGTCAAATTTCGTCTCTAAGAATGTGTAACAGAAAGCTTTGCTGCAGGAAGATAATCAGAAGTATAAAGAGATACAAACTTCAGAAGAGTAGCTAAAGATGTATTTTTGTTAGTCTTGTGATTGCCCTAGTAGATGGGAGCAATGATGCTCCTTCAGAATATGAAGGAATTGAAAAGAATTTCAAGAGTATTTATAAAAGTCAGTATATGTACTAATTCCTGATAACTTTTATTATTAGAGCCTGATGGATAGGTGTGCACAACAAGACTGTTTAAAATCATCGGTTGTAATCTATCTCCTGAAGAAGTGAGTAGTCAAAGGAAAAAAAAATGAATAGCATTTGCCTAAAATAACATTTATTTCAAAATTTCTGATCACCCCCCTATAAACTGATAATTTTATTATTGACCAATTGTTTCCAGCAGCTCTCTCAGAATCTCTCAGAATCTGAGAAAGATTCTTGAGGGTCTTTTTAATTACTGTTGATTGCCTTGTTACTTACTTTGCTGGTTGGCATAACAAAACCAGTGGTGGGATTTGACAGCTGAAAGTCTTTTTTTTTCTTCTTTTTTTTTTATCAATTACCTAATAAAGCAATGCAAAGCCTTGAAATGTACTGGTCTGTGGGATTCAAATATTCTTAAACTAAGGAATGATATTTTGATATCAGTTTATGACACAGGTTAGGCTAAATTCTTCCAACATGAAAGATTTTGACGCAACATTTGTAAAGTTACTATGAAGGTAATGGTGCTACTAAGGTATCAAAAAGTAAAGTAATGGATTCCAAAAAAAGTAGGGATAATGTGAATATACTATTGGATGGTCTGTATATATATCATTAAAACAAAAATTTTAAAAGTTGTTAGCTAACAAATATTAATCTAATCTCAATCTAATCTGACAATCAGCAATGATTATTGATGTTTTTACAAGGCACTAAATGGTATAAAGATAATCTCTGTTATAGGCATCAAATCTAGATAACAATAAAAAGTCTTATTGAACCATGTCATTTATATAAATGAATTTTGTTTTGTCACCTTACATGGAAAACAAACGAAAATGTAGTTAAAATATAAAGGTTAACTAGATTGTGATACTACTTGTAAAGTTTACATTAAATCTTCAGAGATTGTTAGGAAAAGCACAAAAATCTCACATGCTGATCAGTCAGCATGTTATGTAGTAAGCAAAAACTAGAGGCAAAATATGATTTGAATATATTGTCCCTACATGAAGGTAGGGATAAAAGATAGATACTAAAAAGCTTGGATGCTGAAGAAGAACCTGTTTCCCTCCTGATTAAAATGGCCAAATAACAATAGGCTAGATAACAATAACTATGAGCCAAAACCCATGCTAAATATGGTCTTACTAGTATAACAAAAAGGTCTCACTCTAAGAAAAAACTATAAATGAAATTAATAAAAAACAAAAGAAGAGACCACGGAATATTCATGGTCAACCTAATCAGGTTGTGTCAGGTAAAGTGAGACAATAATGCTAGTGTATTGACTGATTAGAATCCCACTGGTCTAAGACTGGAAGAAGAAATCTCTAAGAATTAGAAGGGGATTAAGGTAACAGATTGTATAAGAACAGATATAGTACTTAAAGCACCGTGGATGGAAATATAGCAAAAGAAGGCTCAGTTGCGTGACATCTTAAGTCTTGGGCAATGTTTTACAGGTATTGGTCACCAGATATTCAGAAAGAAAGTTGAATGTCATTGCAGACTCAATGAGGAGAGGACTTTGTGTGTTCTAAGTACTTCCCTGAAGGGAATTTTTAACCAAAATGACAGACTCATTTCAGGCAGCACTGCAGAAGCTAAAAATCGAATAAAACAAAACATACAACATGCTAGAATTTTGAAATGTCAATAGATCAGAAGGGCTCTGTCTCTTGTATAAATTGCTGCAGGCACAGTACTGACAGAGGTTTGGATATAGCATCCGTGATTGTCAAGACCAGAACTATTAGCAAGGCACTAGACAGGCTGTCAAAGGAAAAGAAATTAGGATGAAAGAATTTTGAGTGGAAGAGGATTCCACTACAGTAGAACTTAAAAACTCTTCAAAACCTATGCAGTGGCCATATTGTGAGTGATGGAGGTGGTCAGTAAACAGGGTGAGATTCATCTGCTTTACTTACACAAGTGTCCATCTGACGCTGCTCTCAGAGTCAGCAGAAAGAAGTGGGCCCTTTCTGGGATGAGTCAACTGACATATTTTAGATGTTTGCTTTGGCATGAGATGAATCAAACTCTAAATACACATTAATAATGAAGACTTACTCAAATGAATCTTTCATAGAGTGTCTGTGAAAAGAAGGGCATAGGAATGTTCCCTTAAGAATCCACAAGTAAGATACTTCTAAACATTAACAATAATTTTTCTGTAGCAAGTGTCTCAAGAAAGTGGTTGGCTTTATTAAAATTATCATGGAGAATTAAGATGACTCTGTAATTTTCTGAAAAGAAGCCCAATCTTGTCCAAACTGAGAGGAACAGGAAAGAGAACTGAAAAGTGTTAAGCCTAAAGGAAAATCTTAGGGAAGTAAAAGTTCTTGGAATGAAATAGACACGAAAGGAGAATGAATATTTTCTTAAGATTGTGGTTGTGAAGATGATATTTACTGAACAGAAAAACAAAACGACTTTAGGAAAATGCTTTTCTAAAGAAATAACACCAGTTAAGAGAGGCTACTCTGTGGGTGTTTGCTAAAGAGTCTGAATTTAAAGAAGTGTTAATAAATTTATAGAAATTCACACATAAGTATGAATTAATAAGTGTAAGATTCAGAAAAAAAGGAAATGTGTTAGCAATGAGTATAAATCAGAAACTGGGAAGTCTCCACAACAAAATAGCAACAGCAAAAGAGATCCTAACATTGATACTAACATTAATGCATGAAAACAGTATCACTATGTCTATAATAATGCAGAAAAAAACAGAAATGTAGTCATGATCTCTCTTTGTATTTAAGAAAAGTGAAGATAGTATAGTCATATTAGATGATGATGATGAAATACCTCTCATTTCCACAGTAGCTCTGAGGGATGTTAAGCGGCAGCTACTAAACTGGATATTTTTAAATCAGTCTTGCATTCAATAATTTTAAAAGAGCTGGCTGGAGAGCTCTCTAGACAATTGACATTGATTTTTCAATAAGTCTTGGAACACTAGGGAAGCTCCAGAGGACTGAAAGAAAGCTAATGTGTCAATACTTCAAAAAGGCAAGCAGGATGAGCCATATAATTATATGCCCATAACCTCACTTTGATCCCAGAAATATAATAGAACATTTGATACAGTGCTTAAAGACTAAAGGGTTCAAAATAGATAATATAGAAAATGCTAACCAAAACTGACTTATTGAAAATAGAAATTATCAAATCCCTACAGTTTTTCATCAGATTACATAAATGATATATGTCACAGCTCTAACATGATTTATTAGATATATGTAAGGTATTTGACCTCATATGTTAACACATTTTAGAAAGAAAGGACTAGAAGGAACTTCCTGTGCTACCGAGTGCATTATCTTCCTATCATATTCATCATATCATTTTTCATTTTCAGAAAATGAACAAGATCCATTTTAAAAGTAACTTAAGTTTTTGCCCTTTTCTTCCTAGAATTTCGGTGGAACACTAAATCTGTTTAATTTCTAGCTAGAAAGTATCATGTTCTTCTAACTATTTGTACCTTTTTATCATTCTATTAATTTTATCCTGTAGAGTTAATAGGGTTTGGGGGGGGCTTCTTCTTGTTCCATTTTTTCGTTAGTATTTACTACAGCATACGAAACTAGTATCTTGACAAAGATATCTCCTCGTTCACTGAATCTTTAAGTCACTTTTCATCCAGTGGGCTCCCAGATTCACAGACAACTTTAATGGTGTGTTTCTGAACATCCTCTGTTCAGAATTTATCTTCATACCTGAGTGACCAGATCTACACAAAAGTGGTGGTACACATAACATGTGCGATAGGCTTTTAAACTTAAGAACTGTGAATTATGCTGTAAAGACACCTGCTTTTCTTTACTGACAAGATATGGGCGCTAGGATCCTAAATTAGCTTATCTGAATAATTTCCAAGACCAGTGAGTTGAGTAACTTTTCTGTCAGATTCCAGGTGAGGACCCATGTCATTATGTATTAATGTGATGTGAAGTTTCTCTAAATATTCTATGAATATGTCTACTGACTAGTGTCCTGCATGCTCTGTTTTCAAGGTCAGATTAAACCAGTTGCTCTTCGGTATCCTTTGGTAGTTTACTACATCCGATTGTTTCCATTCCTCTTTCTCTAGTTCATAAGTTCCTAGTGTCAAGGAGAGGTTCTTTTTATTTGTCCCTCCATATATGAACTTGCACTCATATATTTTAATTTCAGTCTATTGCTCTACTCTTCAAGGTCATCCAATTCTTTCCATATCCAATCTTCTGCATTAACTATATCTCACTGAGCACTGTATCATCAGAATATTTCATTAGCAAACTTGCTTTTGTGAACCAGTCATTAGTAACAGCCATAAAAATGGTCAAAGACAAATTCTTAAGAGACAGTCTATAAAAAACTTCACTCAAGTCTCATACTTCCCTTTCAGAACAATCTTGTTTCCGTCTTTCCTTTAGCCAGTTACATAATTTAGAGTTCTGATTCTAGTTCTCATCGTCTTCAGCTTCACTAATAATTTCCCATGTGCCTGTACACTAAAATGTTTTACTAAAATCCAGGTAGATTAGATATATCACAGTTCCCTTGATGAAAGAAAGCAATCAGGTTACTCTGGTAGAAACTACCTCTGGAGAACCTATTTTAAACTGTTTCTCATGTCTTTAATTGCTATTTTCTTCAAAATGGGAATTGTACGATATTTGGTCAAGTTGAATCTCCCATATCATTTTTTACTCCTCTTCTTCACACAGGTGCAATGTTTGCTACTTTTCCAGTATATTAGTATTTGTCATGAGTTGATATTTTTAATTGAAAACTTTGTTACTGGATTGATGGCATCATACACAAGTTTGCTCTGGGATGCAGATAATACAGAAATCCTAAATATTCTAATATTGTGTATTAAGCTGTTAGGTTTTGCTTCTACCACCGAAAAGCCTTTTTTTTTTTCCTGTTACACACTTTGCTCCACTCTTACTGAGAACTGCAGTGAAATACTGATTTCATTCTGGATCAGATCTATTTAACTACAATTTCTACCCATAGCTGCGAAATAGCAAGCCAATGCCTTTCTTTGTTTTCTTTTGTATCAAATAAATTTTTGATACTCTGTTTGAATTTACCTTGTAAAGTTTAATTTACTTAATGTTTGTCACTCACTAATCGCAAGACAATTTTCCTTGACCATTAGCAATTTTTCTGCTGTTTGTAGGCTTTCTGAGTACTCTCAATTTACTGGTCATTTTTTTCCAGTGAGATTTACAGATCTTTTGTACAAGTTATTTCATCTCCCTTAGGAAAAAGGAAACAGCTGAATTTTGACACCTGTGAGTTATATAAGTTCTGGGCCCTCTCTGCATTCAAGTTCTTCTGACTAAAGCATTCCTGTTTGAGAAAAGCAATAGCTATGATAACTGTGATTCTATTTTTATTTAATTTTTTTCAGGAATGAAAGACAGTAATATCACGGCTTTGCCATTAATTGCGAAATATAATTGTGTGATATGGTTCCCATAATGACATTCCTCCAAGTAGTACGATTGCTATAATTATTGAAAAGATATTTACTTCAGAAAAATCCACAGAGCACCTACTTCACATACCCACACACACAGAATGTCAGAAAGTGCTTCCTGACAGTCAGTAACAAGATCTATATAAAAAAAAAAATCTTCAAAACAACAATTATGTCATGATTAGAGAAGAGAACATGAGCATTACCAGTGCACAGGGTCCCTGCAGTAGCAGGCAGTTTCTAAATTGAAAGTGAAATTCCTGGAAAATGCACTGTGCCACAGAGGAAGGATGGAAAAAGAACAAGTAAAAATATTGCCTTTGCCAACAAGATTTAGGGAATATTACTCCCTGATCCCCAAATTTATTAACTGGTCTAACTCTGTGGATGAGCAAAGTGCACCAATCTAGTGTCCAAGAAATATTAATGTAATAGATTGTTCAGGTCCCCTTTCCTGACAGCTTATCACTATCCATGACTACTGGCGAATATTTCAGTGGAAGGTAAGTCCACATCTCACCTTCTTATCATTACTAGGGGCAATAAGGTTGAATATTGAAGGAGGAAAATATCTTTCATGGTCTTGCTGGTAATGAACAAATAACTTGAAGGAGAGGCTAAATGCCAATATACTGCGAAGAAATAGAGACAATATATATCGGTTATGTTATCAATATTATTACTGAGTTCTATTTTCAAGTCAAACTCTTTTCTGAAGAAAATAACACAAAATCAAAATGCATATTAAATTATTGATGGGGATTTATTATCGAGCATTTCTTTTTTAAGCAACTTCCACTGATGAAATCACTTTTTAGTCCTAAACTATGTAAGCAATGCTCTGGGGGAAAAAGTGCTGATAAAGTCCAGAACAAACTGGAATTCTTGGTAAACTGAGTTTTACCAAGCAGCATGTTTTCATTCATGAACGTATATGAGTTGAGTTATTTTATGTGGTTAAGAGTATTTTAAGAGACATTAACTGTGGGAGAAAAAGTGTAGTATCCCCACTTTGCTTGTAAAACACTGAGTCATTGATAGATTATGTATTTACCACAGCATCTACTTCTCACCTTAGACTGCAGCCCCGCTCTGGACCCGAGACTTTTGAGATCCAATCTGCCTGAGAACAAGAGAATATATCTTGTTACCAGAACAAAATCAACTGTTGAGCTAAAAGTTTGCATACACAGTTATTTTTGCTATTAGAACTCCTTTTGACTGGAACAAACACATGGGACCTTACAGGAAAACACAGGTGCCTCTTAAATGCCACCACTGTGCTGTCTTCTACTTTGTCCAACGTAGAGGCGGACAAACTTCCTATGTTGCCAACTCTTTTCATTTTCTTCAGAGAGATACACAGGGTCCAATCCTTTAAGATGTTGAGGATCCTTACACTTGGAATTACAACTCAATGCTACTAGAAAAAAATCTTACATGGGAACAACAAAACCCGAAAGCATTATCTAAATATAGGAGCAGGCAGCTATAAAAGCCAGGTGAATTGGGTCGATTCAATGTTCATATTCTGCTTTTGACTTCATCCTTGTCTTTACTAATGTACAGTTCTTCCTCATAAACCATCAATTTTGGTGACGCATTTCATACATGGGGAAACAATAATGTCATTTTTTATGTTTGAGTTAGATTCCATTCTGCAAACAAATACTAACTGCAAGCAAATACTAACTGTCTCAGCTATAGATGAAATAATTTTATTGTTAAAGGTGACAAAAATGAATTAGAGTTTTTTGGTAATAAATAAATATTGTTATTGCTATTGTTATTGCTATTGTTATTATTTTAAGGAGAAGAGTTTATTATTCTTCTGATGCTGACTTCTTTGGTAATTAAGTGGGCAATGTTCCCAAACATTCTAGTCATGTAGGATCAAGAGCTTAGGAAGCAGTTTTATACATGAATGCCTGCTATTCTCATTCATTTGAAGAAGAGAAAAGGTAGCTGTAACTGAAAAACAGCAGAAAATAGAGAGATTCTATATTCAGCCCTTCAAGCAACCATATTAATTCCCTCAGTCTTAATGACTTCACTCCACAATTCCATTATGGTGTGTATTGACTTCTTTAGAATTAATTTGGATTCAGAACAATGTTACTGAGAGAGAAGTTGGACAAGCCTCTGTAAGTGAAACTGATGATCTAGATGTTCACCCTGATTGGCAGTATGTTTTCTCAATATTCTTTGTGACACTGTACATTCTATTTTGGGAAACCACTAAATTTGATTTAAAAGCACCTATTTCTTGAAGCTTTGAAAGTTTAGCTGTTTATTTCCTACATGAGTGAGAAAATGATGAAAATGGTACAAAGATTATATTAACTTCGGTTATTAATTTCCTCTAAACCAAATACATATTTGAGAACATATCTACAATTTTAGCCATTTTTAACAGTATTTTTAAATGTTATCCCATTCACATGATCATACATAGACAGTGGTAGCACTTATAAGGCCATCTTCTAAAAAGTTTATGCCATTTCTGTAATCATTCTTTTAGTCCTCAATGAGATTTTCATTCCAAAAAAAAAAAAAAAAAAAAAAAAAAAAAAAAGTTTAAGGTACTCAATCCAATGCTTTCCTGTATCATTGGAGTAGATTTCTTGTGATTAAAAACTTCAGTTGGCCATAGCTTACTGGTTCACACTTACCTTCATTTTATTATTCACACAAACAGTAAACTTTTCATTCATGCTAACTATAGTTTACAGTGAAAGAAACTTGAATTGACGCATTTGCCCTTCTGCTTTAACACACTGAAGATGCCGAAAAAAAAATTAGAACTTTTTATTTTTATAAAGTTATAGGAGTATTGTTATAACTTTGCTTATCTATCTAGATTCTTATACCTAACCCTTTGGTCTGATAGCTAAAGCCAGCTACTTCTCTCCTTCTTCCTTGTCACTCCCTCATTCATTCTTTCCCACCAGTTAGATAGATCAGGCTCTCCTACACTGAACTGCAGTGACAACCTCTGGCCCACCAGTAATTGCAAATATCAGAGGTTTAACTTCTGTCAGTCAGTCTTTTCAAATATCTTGTCTGTTCTCCTTATTCATTTTCTGGTTCTCTGCAAGTGTCTTCTTGTATGAACTTTCCTTCTTCTTCTTGTACTCTTGCTAATTTAATTAGGTTCAAGCCTTGACTGCTTGCTTTCTACAGTACTTCCTACTCCCTCTCTAATGTTCTTTTTCCCCTTCTGCATTTGACTATTTGCTTTCCATTCAAGTTAGTACATTAGCTGCTCTTTGTATAAGTCCCAAGATGTTATATACATATTGTATGTCAAAGGCCTTAACACAGCTTCCTATAGTACTGCTCTAAAGTCGAGCCCCTTTACTGAATTCATTGTAGCACATGATGAATATATGATTAGATATCTTCAGACTGGTGCAGAAAGGCCATCCACTACCAGCTACATCGTACTGATTTAAAGTGCTTTTAAAACAACAACATAGATATTGCATATAAAGGACTATAAGACCTTAGTGTCTTAACAGCAGGATCCAGCTACATTTATGCTTCCAGAGGATTACTTTGTTAATCTCTTCTGATAAAAATTAGATATCTGCATATGTGATGTTCATATAGAAAATAATCGTCAGCGTCATTTAGGAATATACAAAGCCCAGATTAATCTCTAAGATTTTACAGGTCTGTACCTTTACAGAATTTGGACTCTCAAATGTAAGAATGCTTTGTTGGCAGTAGTTCGGCTCACTTTAATCTCTTTAAATCAGATACATAACAATTAATTTAGTTATCCTCAGACAAATCTGAACAATGACATGATTAATCTTGACCAGTTTAGTGACTTCATTAAGAAATTTGTGGAACTCAGTCAAGAAATAATAAAATGATTTGAAATAAAGCTTATTCACTGAACAAACAACCAGAGGAGCAGAAGCATCACAGAAGTCATTTATATGGATTAATGTAGGGATCAAACTGGTTGGAGAATTTCTTCCTTAGGGGAATAGTCTGAGAATAGAAATTATAATAAAAAGAAGATACATTTTTCTTTCTGAACATTTTAGAGAATTGCAGCAAGTGTTCAGGGTAGAAGATACACAAAAGAAATTATATATTCTACATGTAATATTGTATTATTTGGTTCCTAGTGTTGGACCACATTTTATTATTGTGTACTGCATTATACAATGCAATGCTATTTCTAAATTTTTAGTACGACATTCTTTTTGATATTTCATCTCTATAAATAGCATACAGAACATACTCTTGTTTGTAAAGAACAGTCTAGCATATGAAATTAGATATTTATATATACCTGTCAGCCATTTGAAAGGTCAAATGAAAGAAGAAATGGGAGGGAAAAGTACTGAAGTCTGGAAAGAAGCATATTCCAAGGATGTTTTGGAATGTAAGGTACTTTAAATTAATAGCATTGCTTCTGACATCCTGTTTCTCCGTAAATGTATTCAAAGCACCTTGCTAAAAGAAAAACTTGAAATATATGATCCATGAGGATTGTCAAGTTTTAAAACCTACTGTCATTCAAAAGCAGAATTAGTAATTTCTGTTGTGAAGTGTAACACCTAAGAGAGCTAGTCAACATTGCATTAAAAAGCATTACAAGTCAAAGGAGACACACAAATTATTCATTTTGGCATAACGCAAATGAACTTAAAACATTTTGATTTGATAATGACATGCTGTACAATAAGTGTTAAGTTGGTGGAATATCTACACATTTAAAACACGTATGTATCTGAAATAAGAAAGATGTAACATTCTGGAATGAAAAGAACATTTACCCCTATATTCACTTGGTTATTGTAATTTTTGAAAACAACATGCAACCCCCCAAAAAATTTTTTGACTCCAATTATTTTCCAGACGATTTTCTTTTTTTTTTTTTACCCCAATCAGCTCTACCATTATTCCTATAACAAAAAATAAGTAATGCCTGGACAGACAGTTGAGATACTATAGATTTTGATTTCCGGTGGGCTTGATAACGGAAAATATTTTCCCCTGTCTTAGCTAGTCTTCATGCATTTGACAGCATTTTACATTCACTGAGCTTTGTCCTTCCTTCTGTTTGTCACTTTGCACTGACATCTGTTTGGGTGTTTCACTAAACAAATTCATTCTATGATTCGGAAATGGAATTGTGAAACAAATTCAGGACTCTTTATGGCAGGGACATTTCTGAAAAGTCTTGAAACTATAAAGAATTACTAGCTTGATGTGAACATTGTGTCTTTAAACATGCAGAAAATGCATGCAAGATGGCTTTATCATCATGTATGGGTTCCAGCCATGTCCCAGTATTTGAAGGTTAGCCTGGAAAAAGAAGCATCACTAAAATCCCAAAGTTGTTGGTTAGGACTTAAGGAACTAGAACAACTCACAAGTGCAGGTATGCACCCACATACACTGGGAGTACCAGTAGTACTATTACTTTTGTTATTTGCATAACTTGCTTGTAGGAGCCCTATCTTGGGGGGGGGGGGGGTGCAGGAGGAGCAGGATGGAGGGGAGGCTACATTTTGCAAAAACACAAAATCAGAAAGATTATCTTTGATTCAAAGTATTTGTAGGAAAAAATATCAGCCAGGACAGTAAATAGGAACAATGTGATCATATAGCTAAATTTAGGCTGCTAACCTTAGCAAATTTAGTACTGAGGTCAGATCTATGCTATAGAAACGAAGTTTGTATCCTGCAGACACTAAAACAAATGATTAATCTTGTACTCCTAAGTCTTGCACATGCCTAAGCCTTTTTGGGGTAGCAACTGAGTTTGTAAGATCTGCAAGCAGATACCTTAGGTCATCTTGGCTTTCAAAGGAACCCTTCATGGAGCAAGGGTGGCAGCATCCACCCACCAATAATGAGCTGCTGCTGTTAGCTAATTCAGGACATCTGCAAGATCTAGAACTGGATGGTTCTTAGGTTTCCCTGTGTGAGATGACATTACTGATACTGTCACAAGTAATTTTCATATTCACAGTAGAGTAGCATTTACTGCTTTGTACAAGATACTCATTACTAGAAAAAGGTTACTAAACAGCTAGCTGTGAGCATGTTTGGGAAAGCAGCCAGATTATCAAATTATAGGCATCAACTTTTATCTTTATGCTGATCAAAAAGGCAATTAGTTATATAAATGGACACCGAACCAGAATTCAGTTATTATGTACTTGTTCCTGTATCCTGCCTTCTTTGTTTCTTACTTCATTCCTTGAAATATCGAGGACTGGACATGTGTGAATCTTTCACTAACGATGAAAATAGTTCATAGGCTGAAAACAAATATTGTAGGATGATAGAGGAAATCTGGTAACTCTTTCAGTGGATTTCTGCAGCAGTTTGGTAAACAACTCACATCAGCAGCTTCACTGATTTCAAAGAGAGGGCTGACATCCTTTACAGTGTTAGGAACGAGATTAAGCTAACTTTCTAATTTCTTTGAAAAACACAATTGAGCATTTTACTTATAAAAGTTGTTTTCAACAGTCACGCATTTCACATACCACTATCAACCTGCTTGGAGCCTCAGTGGATGGCAAGTTTTCAATTTTAATCAAGTTAATAGGAAAACTTGTGAAAAAAAACAATAACAAAGCAAAACAGAAAAAGTGATGGAGACACTGGAAAAAAGAAAGGACCATATAATCTGTGTCATTTCAGTGTCACAAGGCATGGTGGAACTACATTGCAGGAGGGGGCAAGAAATGCACGGAAAGATAGATTTACGAGGAAGTTGAGTAAATGGAGAAACAAAAGTAAACAGCTATATAACTTAACGAACATGGGAGTTCAATATTCCTCACCTCCTGAGGCAACAACAGTCCAATACAGCAGTACTCCCTTATTTCGAGCTGATAGCATCAACAGTAAAATGCGTTTTGCTGGCATAAAGAAAGGTAGGATTGCCTCTTAACTGGCAGCTATTTTTGAAAGTTTATATATCACAAGCCAGTATAATAGATGTAATAAGATAACCTTACTTCATATGTGCTGAAGACAAGGCAAATAGCAGTCACATGACATCTGTTTTACAGACTTCTGGAAGAGCCTGAAAGCCCATGCAGTTGACAGATCTGGAGATGTACTGAAATGAAGCACAAGAAGAGCGTTCTGCTTAGGATGCTACATGCATGCCTGCTATCTGTCCTTCTGTGTGTACACCCATAAAAAGATGGTTGGGAATACGTAGAGTGAGCTGGAAGTTGTGTAGGAGTGATTTGTGTCTCAGGAGCATGACTAGGTGGAGAAGACTGGTGCTGCAGTGAAAGTGATTGTGAAGCAATTGTGTGTGAAATGCAGGAATCAAAATGAAGCACAGAGCATTAAATGTTACTATCCCAGAACAGTATAATGGCATGTATTTAACTGAGATTTTCTAAGCACCAAATTGAGAGTTTAAAATTCTTCCTCATGTATTTTTCTAATTTTACGTAGTAAGTCACAAATCACTCCATAGTTTTGGCAAAAGGAAGAGAAGAGTTGAGGATGCCCAGTATGTTCTTAGCTCTGCGGATAACACAAGCTAGTAAACAGTTTATAGGACTTCGTTTTGATTTTGCAACAGCTTTAGTCTCATGAATTTCTCTCTGCTTCAGTAAACCAACTCCACTGCAAGATTACAATGAGATCTTCAGGAATTTTCCTTAAACAAGGAAGATTAAAAAGAAGGCACATACCTCAGGTGGTATAAAGACATTACAGTGTTGTTTTTCCATAATAATATTATTATTATAATTCCCAGTATAAACTATGAATAAAAATTCAAAGTTAATATATTTTATTAAACATGTCAGGAGAAACTGTAAGCAAAATAAACTTCTGTTTCATTTTTTACACTTGGATCTCTGATAAATTCAACATAAATAAAAATCTGATCATATTTTCAATGAACAGTTTGCATAAAAAGGGACTTTTCTCTACTCATTACACAAGATACAAGAACTATGGTTTCCACTTAAAAATTACCTTTCTTTTTCTTATCACTTTTTTTTTCAAAATATAGCATTTGAAAACATTATGACTGTAACTGGTCTAGACCTCAGATGTTACAATCCAGAGAATCCAAAAGAATATAATTCTTTTAAGCATTTATCAAGACAAATGCTCCAAAAGCGCAAATTAAATTTGATAGTATAACTGAGAGGATCTTTAGAATTTAAATGACTGTTGTTAAGCTTCTCTTATGGTAGCTTGCAGGCTACCCACCAGCTTTAAAGCGATCTGTAGTAGCTCATACAAACTGGGTTTTATTTCCAACAGCTAAATTGCATTAACTGACATTTGTAAGTTTACTATTTGTGGGCTTGTTAACATGCCCTGTGGTCTTTTCTGAGCAGACTTAAAGCTATTACTTCCACTCCTACTCAAATTAGTTTTGATCGGGAGGAATTAAGGCTCAAGGAAGCTAATGCTGTTAAACATTACTGAGATAAAGGGGAATTTTATGTGTCTGTTTCAAAAATTGCAACCTTCAAAACTCCTGTTCTGTAGCACCATGCCCACAGTGGCACCTCAACTCTGCAGATACTTCAGTTTGAGTC
The DNA here is from genome assembly GCF_036370855.1 of Dromaius novaehollandiae. NCBI lineage: Eukaryota > Metazoa > Chordata > Aves > Casuariiformes > Dromaiidae > Dromaius > Dromaius novaehollandiae. The sequence continues at coordinate 47,496,938 of NC_088100.1, read as the reverse complement.
ACGCTTTCTTGGCGCACATGAAGTTCTTCTGTACATAATTAGAAATTTTATAATTTTGTCATGGCTCAACAGCTCTCGTGCTGACTCTCCGAGGAGGGGACAGAACCAGGAAACACCAATAGTTCGGTCCAATACATGTTCCACCTCAATATAGCAATCAAAAAGCTATCTAGCAGTTTTTCAAAATCACTGTTTCCAAACAGCAGAAAAAATATGATGAAAACAGTAAGTTGCAAAACAGATCAACCACACCCAAATTTGAAAGCCAGTCATGTCTGATGTGTGGAGATGTACTGCACCAAAATTTTCATACCACTTCTGTCTGAAAACATTTTCTAATGATGCACAATATATTTCCAAATAAATGCATCCAAAAGTTCTTACCAAAAGTAATACTTTTACCTTTGAACATAATAATGCAGTTAATTGTACATCCCTAGTCCTTACATGTACCATGGCTGGGTCCATTTTTCTGCATGAAAGATCATCTACTGTAAGGCCGCACTCTCAGTAGATCTCAAAAATACTCAGATGTAAGCATTAAATTGGCTGCAGGGATTAAAAAATCTACCCTTTGTAGTATATTAAATAGCAAAAATTTATTTTAATTAGAAATCAGATTTTAGGTCAGATGTAGGACATAGTAACAAAAAGATCTGTCTAGTTTTAAAAAGAAAATCTAAAGTCTTAAATATTAGAACTGAAGTGTTAAAACCAAAATAAAATATATGTGGAATTTTAAATAAGGAACAATGAAAAGTAAGTGACTGATAAATTACAATAGTAGATATCCCAGGGGGACAAAGAAAATATAAAAGAGCATAGCAGCAGAAGTACTGTTAATGCATTTTTGAAAAGTTATTTCATTTAAATCCAATCATCCAGAACACATTTTAAGAACTTTTAGCAACAAAAATGCTTTTCATTTTTATAAACCAGAGCACAACACTGCCTGTGTACCCTGAAAATACTAATTGCTGATGATAACAAAGACTGATTGTAAAGACAGGCAATAAGAGGTCTTTAGACATGTGCTTTTTTACACTGATCAGCTTGAGAGGGGGAGTTTCTTTCCCCATCTGTTTGGTTTTCACTGTTCTTGTTTTGGCTTGTGAGGTTTTTTCTGTGCTTTTGGGACCTAGAGTCTTGTACGAAGACTGTAAGCTTTTAGGTGAGAGAGGTGTCTGTTCTGTGATTCCGCGGTGTCTAGCAGAATCCCCTTCTTGCCCTGAATTATTACAGAACAGAATTAATTAGTCACTGGGTAGAATCAGCTCTGGGTTAGTAAGCTCACATGTCTTTTCAGACTTACTCTACTCTCCGTTGTCTGTCTGCCATTGTCCCAGTTCTGTGTTGGAAGACCATACCAGAGAAATAGTAAAATTCGCTTCCAGAAAAGAAAAGATAGTGAAAATATACACAATGACAGTGAGAAAGTAGGACACAGCTGTTATTTTAAGGACTCTATTTTCAAGAAAAGCATGAGGAATTTCTTATAATTAAACCATTTGCAAATTTAAGCCTAATTCAAGAAATAGTTTGTTGGGAAAGTAGGGAAGAAAGGAAATCTGAATAAGTAATTTATTATTTTGATGTTTTCCCAAATGCTCTCCCCCTTCCCAAATTTTTTTTGAAAGAAAGGTAAATGTGACTTGAAATATTGAACACACACACACACACACACACACACACACACAGATCCAAAATTAGTATTTGGAAGGTTCATTACAGAAAAATAAATCTGTCAAATTGAAAAACAAGTCTAAGGCTCATCAGTGTAAACACTGAGTAAGAAGGCCACTACTTCTGTACGGTTCCTTTAGGAGTCCAATTGTATTAGACAGAAATGAGTATAGCTTTGATAAAATAATATGATGTTACCGTAGTTTCCAAAAAAGTACATGTTTGTACATACATGTACTTTTTTGAATCATCTGAAAATGTAGAGTCAAATGCTTCATATTCCTCAACTATTGCAGACAGGACTAAGATACAGCATCACTGCTGGACAGATGAGCATAAGAATGAGATAGAGCCTGTGGTAAAGGATATTTGTAAAAGGTATGAATTTAAGGAGAAATGGTCAGATTTTGCAAGAATGTCATATTGAATAATTTGTTTCAGCTTGAATAAATAACTAAAAATTAAATGCTTATTTGAATTCAGATAATCTGAGTGTTTACTGTTACCTGTAAATCTCATTTCTGAAGTAACTTGTGCTCAAAAGGAAAGTAATAAATAGCTGAAAGAAGATGACCATGCCAGGCTGGAAACATCTATCTTTGATTAAAAGTTTTGGAGCCTGATTATTACTTCAGTATGGCCAGCTAAGAATATCTTGTGACTTGTTTATGGTTAATCTTATATATAAGCCCAGCTAAATCCTTTACTTAAAGCTGCTAAGTTACTAGTACTGGATGATTTATTTTTAATTTACTAGGAATCTGTCACTTTAATACAAAGGTCCCTGTTTCAAATTCCTACTAGAGTAGACTCTTTACAAATAAGTATAATCCTTTATCTGGTGTTTGCTTACTTAGATCCTTTTCTATCCTGAGCTTTTTACATAGAAGACTTTGCAGTCAATATGTACTTTTGACCAGATAGACATGTGCAATAACTCAATTTCTTAATGTATTTTTTTCATTTTACCATTGTCTTCCATAAAATGCTAAAACAGATGTAAAAATGAAGTTATTTTTCAATGGTAGTGAAAAGTAAACAATTGAAGATCACCTGCATTAAGAATGCAGGATGAATTTCAAATTTTTACATATCTTTTTTGACAGCTTCCCTTCAGCTTTAAAGTTTACCTTCACCTTGCATCATTACTGTAAGTCTATGAAATGACATAGTCTGGCTATTAAATTAAAGCAAGGTCTGGAGAGTAAAAATAGAGTAATAAATGTTATACCTCTAAATCAGTTTTTCCCAGAGCCATTCCTAAATAAGTCAGCTAAGTTATCAACCATTACTTGAAGTTGCATCTGATTTTATCATCTGGTAATAGCCTGCAAATGTTTGTGTTTTATATTTCTGTGAGACTGCTGACTTGGTCCTCTAATACCTGTGTTTCACACACAGTCGATGGAAAGAGGTAAGTGCCTTGGGAAGCCTCTGGAGGAAGAGGCGTTCCACCTAAGCTAAAATATATGTGCAGTCTCTGGAGGGAGATTTTCAGTGGCATGTGTCTCCCTCCATTGACCGTGGAGACTGTAAGTTGCTGACTTAGGGATACAGGTTTAGGAGGCACCTAGGAAGTACGTAGAAAGTAGATAAAGCAGATCCTGCCCAAATACCCTATTTGTTTTGAGTTACTCCTGTTCATGAGCTCTTCTATGATTGTTGGAGCCCTGAGCAAAATGAGTCACAGTTTCCTGGGCTATCCTTCCAGTTTTCTTCTCTATGGACACCAGGGGCTGGTTTCTTTCTTCCTCTCACTTTTAATATGGAATTGCCTTAGAAATATTTCTGTCTCTTCCATTTAAACAGCCAGCGAGTCTCTGACTTAGAACAATAGTTATCCACTATATATTTCCTCGACAATGTTTAATGTCTCAGGAAGTGTTTTTCTAACTTCAGGTTTCCACTTCACGATAGAATAGGATGCAATACAATGGGTATGAATGATTTTCTGCATGTAATGAAATTACCACTGAAATGAGTGAGGTTCAAGTTCTTTGCTAGCCTCATTAGATGAGTTTGTTTTATTTTTAGCTTTGCTTTTTTATTTTTGAGAATTCAATTAGGCATCTTGTTAGAATTTTAAATTCTTTGATTTAAATTTCTTTTCCTTTTAATAAAAATTTAAATGAAGGGCTGGGAAAAAAATCCAGGGCTACAATGATGCTATTTAGTGCAGTATTTAGACTAGAAAAGTATTGAAATAAGAAAATTCAATAGAACATAATTTTTTATTTGACAAAAAGCTATTGAAGGATGTGGTAAATAGCATGAAGCATTTAGATTTCTTTAATTTTTCTTGTCTTGTTTGTTTATTAAAAGGGGATAGACAACATACTGGGCATTATCTTGTACTTTGAATGATACAAAAAGAAAAATCTACAGCACTAAAAACTTATTAACTTGTACTGAGACAAGGGGACCTTAGGAGAAAACCCAACATCCACTAACTCATTAGCCTGACTGAACACTAGCTGTTAGATTACCTAATTTAGGATTTGAACATAGGGCTTTCTAATCTGCTGCCTACTGACTTTCCTGATAAACTGTTGTTCACAGAAAGAAAGAGTTGTGGGTGATCAAAGTGAGTTTTAGAAATAAGGGCAGGATGTGGGTGACTTTTTTTTCTCCAGATATTTCAATAAACTAGTTTGCTATTTCATAAAATCCAGATAAACCAAAGCACTTTAAATGTCTCTCATACTTTTACTGTGTCATAATCTTACAGTTTAGTTTAAAAAGTCGTTTATTTACATCTTTCTTGCCTTTTCTGTACATTGAAGTTAGCTCTGAGACAATTCTTTTTTCCCCAGTCTTATTTAGATACTTAATACGTATTCTAAACAATAAAAAGTAGGAAACTGACCCTACAGAAGGATTTTTAGATGATGTATCTCTGAAGAAAAATAATCTTGTTTGGGGCTAGGGGAGGACAGTTGATTTTTTAAATTTGTTTTCATGAGTGCTCTGCACTGGTTCTAATACGAATCAAAATAGCATCCAGGTTAGCATCCCCAGTACATAAATATCTTTTGTAGTTGGCAAGCACAGCAGAAAGTTAGCCAAATATTTTTGTTGTGTAGTGTCTCTCCAACCTTTCTTAAAGCAGAGAGAGCTAGCTGTGTGATGAAAAGATGGCTTTCGCATAGTAGCCTGGATGGTGTGGAACTACAGAAGACAATGTGAAATAGCCGACATACAGGAACATACTGCCATCTGCTTCAGTCGGGAGGCACCCAGTATCCCATCTTCTGTATGGTTCTGAAGTAGATATGTCTCGGGATAAACACAGTGTATTCAAATAATATTTAGGATCTAGCTGTGTGTGGTGTTTGCCATAACTTCTTGTAATAATAAACATGTAGATACGTGAAAGAGAAGAGCTGACAACTTTATAAATTAGAAAAGAATGAATCAGCTTTTGACTACTATAGAACTGTTAAGTCTTTAAGTCACCAAGCCACTTTCTGCTTTCTTTTAAATGTCTTATGTCACTAGGCCTAAAGAATCAGGGCCAATGAAGCTTTATATGAACAAATTCAGAATATTCAGTACTTCCAAGAATACTGAATTATTTGGTATCAGTCTATAGGCTGAAATACTATTCAGTCAGTTCCCTGATTCTGCAGTTTTATATGAAGAACCATTCCTCTTAAATCCTGTATCAATACATGCTCATGCAAAATATTGATCCTTCTGGCTGAACAGCACCCTGCAGGCCTAAAGCAATTTCATTGAGTGGATGGCTCAGGATAGACAAAGCTGCTGAAAAGCTTTCAGGGTCTGCAACTTGCAGCACAGAGTGGAAATTTAAGGTAGCTATAGTTCTAAACATACGTAATAGGATTTGAAGAAGTGGGACAAAGTCAGTCTGGTTAATAAGTGTAGCTATCTATCACAGTAAATACAGTATTGTCATTGTTGGCAACAGGCTTTACACTAACTTTTCAAGGTCTCATGACTTCATGGACCTTTGCTTTAGCTTGTTTAGCTGGAACAGGAATTGCCTCATGACTAGGCAGCTATTACCTAACTTATTTCAGTTTGTTTAGCTTTTTATAATTTATTACCTGTACATGTTTTCTGGTAACCCTTTTGTGCATCTATGCCATAAGTCTCTTTTTGCTCCCTCGCACTTACGCATTAAGTCAAAAGCAGCTAGAGCAGGGCTGCTCCACAAGGGAAGAGGACCCAGTAGCAAAGGTGACCACAACACAGGCAAAGTAGTGACGGCACCAGCCAGGGCATGGGTGGTAACAACAACGGACTTTGTCAACCATCTGTTAACAATCAGACAAAGCAAGGTAATGGGTCAGGTCAGAAAAGGAAGTCAGGATGAGCCAAGGACAGGAAGGCACACTTACAGTGTAGCTCACACAAGGAGCAGAGGCCCACACCTGTACTTCAGTGGAGTTCCTGGGCCACAAGCTGAAGGTATGAGTGAAGGTCCCAGATGAGGCTGTTCAGGGGAATTAAAGCCTGTTGATGTACTCACAACCCATATTTTTATATTTATACATTGGTATGTTCATTTATTTATATGCTTATATCGTTACACCTAGCTGTGTTACAAAATTCTGTTGATTATGCAACCAGAGGTGTTACGATTTTACAGAATGCTGATACTCTGTCACTGCTTAGGCTATTTTAGTGTGCTTATCTTTGGGTTCAAGGTATGCAGATAATAATTACATTCTGCCTAGAGTGCTCTCTCTATGGTGAAACAGGCCTCTGCTTTGGCAGCAGAATTATCTAATAAATACAATACTGAAAGGGTTAGTATTATTATAACGGGACTAACAATAACTGTTTATTATATTTTGGTGAAACTGTCAAAACTTTTAATTAGAATAATAATTAAGTCTCGCCTTCACATACAAGGCATGTTCCCCTTCCTGCCCATAACAAGATTTTTTGCATAATGCAAACGGGGTCAAGTTTTAGAACAGAAACCTTTCTTTTTGTCATTCTCCTGCCCTCTATTTTCGTCGTCTCCCACGACTGTTAATGTAATCTTAAGCACATGCATATGTGGTTATATGCATATAAGTATTCTTCTTCTAAATTTTATAACCTGTCAGCGTTGAATGTGTTGAAAACACAGCTGAAGTAGTGGTAAGACTTCTAGAAATCTCTGCATGTGGCTGCAGTAGTGGAACTGAGCAGGAGCAGAGAGAGAGAAGGGGACAGGGAGTCCGCCTGTGCTCTCAGTGCACCCAGCACTCATGTCTGCGGTACTGAGAAAGCTGCCCTCTTGAATTCAGAAATGGCAAACACTAGACCTAGGAGGAGAAACAACACTGGGCTATGCTGGCTGACAGAAAGGAGGAAGGTGGATCTGAAAGAATGAGTGTGAAAAAAGGTTAGAAGAAAAAAAAAAGGAATTACATGAGGTAGGACCCTATAGGGAAAGAGTATGGCTTCCTTTACAAAAAAAAAAAAAAAAAAAGAAAAAGAAAAAGAAAAGGTAGACTGAGACTAGAATTAGAAGCCTGGAGAGGGGAAGCTGGGAAGTAGGAAGAAAAAGGTAAAAGGAATCTGGGATTTGAAGGAGATGGATGTGGGACAGTTATAGTTTGGAAGAGGAAAAAAAACCATAGAAACTGGAGATAAAGGAGAGGAAAAATAAGAAACAAGCCAGGTTGTTAGCACCAGTAAAACTTGCTATTCTATTAAGAATGCATCTCTCTATCTTTCCTTTCCTCTGCTTTCAGGAGAAAGCTGTGAAAAGTTGTCAGGATTTTCACAGATGATCTTCCCTGTTGCGTTCTGATCCCTTGAGTCAATAGCTACATCTATCCCTATGACTTCCTCTCCTCACTCATGTAGTGCACACGGATGCCTTGCATCTGGTCCTCCTGATGTTCTGTGAGCCTCAAGAAAATGGAAAGCCTGTATTTCTCCATTTGCTTTTTCTAAAGTGAAACTTTTGCAAAAGTTTTTGCATTATGAAGGTTGTAAAGTCAAGCACTCAAAGGGCTATGAGGCATTAATTCAACACCTTTCTATATAAACATTATCAATAGTACTTAATCACAGCAATGACCTTTTTTGCCGTATCATTTATGCATTATTTAGTCTATGGGTTAGAGCTTCATTAGATATCGGTCTGGGTCTATAGATGCAGAATTTGAAGGAGTAGAGATACTGAGGGAGAACATTAGGAGAACAGAAAAGTGAGTGCCATGGCTGAGGAAGTTTAATGCAATTCTGAACTGCTGAGTTTCTCCTGCTATCTGCCACAAGATTACTTTTGGATGTTGAGTGATTTACTTAACCCCAGTTTCTTAAAGGTTCTCACTTAAGCAAGTAATCCTCTGTGCTCCAAATGGCTCTATTATCACAAAATAAGTGACCCTTCAAAACTACTGGTGTTTAATTGAAATAATTTGTATATATTCAGAAACCATTACTGAATGTGTCTAATCACTCAATACCACACTTATCTGGTGTAGCACTTTTTTGACTCTTTAGGTTTAGTTTCTCTGCTGTACTCTCTGCATACATGCAGAAATACAGAATGTGCCACTGTCTCTTTCCTCTTTTCTGAGACTAAAATTATATTTCTTTTTTTTTTTGGAGGAAAAAGAAAAAGGGTTCTTTATGAGCATGTGGGTTAGAACTATTTTTCTAAATTCCATAGAACCATGAAATTAAATTGAGATGTTCTGTGATTAACTGATTCAATATTGCTTCTGATGATTAATTACATTTGGTAATGGTTTGTCTATACAATTAATAATTGTCTGTTTATATCAGTTCTAATAGGATTAGGTGTGCAAGTACTGTACACTTATGATTATGAAATCTTATTATGATCTTGTGATTAAAAGCATGAGCTTTGAGCTCAGCTGTGGCATAAATGAATTCATTGTGTATTCTGTGATGTTAAGGTCCTTTCATTTGCTTATAATAAAATGTACATCCCTGAGAAATGCATTGAATAAAGACTTTTTTCTCTTTTTTTTGTTTTGTTAATTCTAATTCAATCTTAGATTTATTTTTATTATTATTTTTTAATAAAGGTGGTGATATAACCCTTCATAGGTGAGGAAGGAATAGTGTCATCTGAGCTGATATGGTAGATCAGGTGGCATTTTCATGAATCTTAATCTGTCTTCCTGAGAACTGTGTTGTGTGTATTCTTGTCTGTGGAAAGAATCATTATATATTCAATCTCAGTTTTACAGCAAATGTTTCTCAGACATTTAGTTAGTAAATCTTGGCTAAATTTGAGTTGCAGAAATGTCAGATTTTGCTTGCATCGGATTTATTTTGTTCTGGTAGAATTTCAAAAGTTTTATCCTTTCTAAAATTGAATTTGGAAAGTTAGTAGTGTTTAATAGATGCTATCCACTGCCTTTTTTTTTCCTTTGGCCTACAAGTTAAAGGCAATATTTTATCATGTTGGGGACCAAGATTGAATGATGCTGTGTAGGATAGCAGAGGATCTTTAAGGCAGAAAGTAATGATCTGGTAACTATGATTTGTGGCCAGAATGTGTGCACGTGAGTTGCCAGTGATCATGTGTCTTCCTGCCTATGTGTCAGCAGTCACGGTGTGCCTTCCTGCCTGCGTGTCAGCAGCTGCGGTGGGCCTGTCCTGCTGGACTGTCCTGCCTGCCTGCTGGGCATCAGAAGACGTCGTCCTACCTATCACAAGATGCCACAATGCCAAGGAGATACTTGGAGGAGTGGCTGAGCTTGATGGCTATATAACCAGCCATTGTGTTTTCAATAAAGGTTTTTTGCACTACCCTTCTTGAGGTCCGTGTCGTCATATGCCACATTATCATACATATTTCCTCAATGTTCCAGCAAAAATGGGAGGAAGTAATTTTTTCTTTCTAATTCTGCCTATCAAGGAGAATAGTCTAAATGGCAAAATAGATATTGAAAGCCTGTCTACATATGTTTTCGTAGATGTGTATACATTTTGTATATACTTTTTGTAGACAAGTATGGTTTTGTAAATGATATGCAGATATCTATTTACAGAAACAAGTACAAATAGATTTATATAGAATTAAATTATATACAGGTCAACAGCAATGTATTTTCTCATATACGTGTGTGTTGTTATAATCCACTGAAGATGCCTTTATGCTAGTCCCTGCCTGTAAAGTGAGTGTTGTTTAGAAATACTCATCTTTTGTTGTCTATAGGAATTTAAACCATTTGAACAAAACACATAGGAAGTGAAAGGTCATGCATAGTGACCACCAAAGAATAGCTTTGAACAGGGTGATGCCTTGCTTTCATAAAGATGGAGCTATCAGTAAGTTTCATCTTGTTCAGCCATCTCCTAATGTCGACAACGCTGACAGAGGTCTGCTTCATTCACTGTCTCAGTTCATGCTGATCAATATTAAACAAAACAAGTCTCTCCTAACAATGGATTCCAACTTACTTCAAGCCACTACTCTGTTAAAATACATTTTCCTTCACTCCCACCTATAGTAGATATTATATTAGTAGTTAGAAGAAGCATTAGAAGAAGAAAATTCATGGTTAAAATTCATATGAAAATGATTTTTGGGGGGTATAAGTTATCGCATTCAGCAGCATAAAATTAGAGCAGTCTCTCTCTCTCTCTCTCTTTTTAACTGGGGCTGGTGAAGTCAAAAAAAATCAAGAAGTTGTTATCTTGCTAAATCTCTCTCTTCTTTCAGGTGCTGACTAAAATTTAAGCATTAGACAGAATCTTGCACATTTAATATATATTTACATATTACATATTTACATTTTATATATATATACATTTTTTTCTTTACAATAAGGTTAGTTGTATTTTTAGGTTCTGCTCGTAAAAAATTCCAGACATAAAGTTTTCTTTTTATGTTAAATTTATGCCTAGGTTTTCTAAATATTTATCTTTAACTATGCTAGCATTAAACTTTTTACATCACTCATACATTGCAAAAAATATTTCACGATCTCTTCTAATACAATTTCACTCATAAGTTGCAACTGCTCCAGTTGCGCTCAGATTTTGTGCTTCATGACCAAAATCTATACTTGGATGCTGATTTTCATGCCCTGAAGCCTAACTTGTCACTGGATTCTGTACAATTGGCAACTTATTAATCAAAAGGACTATAATCAATATGATGCAGTGTGAATGTACCTGAAGCAAAGATTTGAAATGGAAAACAACAGCTTAGTTCTTGAAAAACAGTCCTTGCATTTCTCAGATGAAACTTTTGCACTGAACTGTCCAAATCATCGTTTGCTTAAAACAAATAAAAAATGTTTATTCCTTTGATGACTTTACTCATAAGCCAAATAGCCTTATTACTGTAAATTTTCCATATCTGTAAGTGAAAATGGATAGCGTACTAATTAGCCTCACAGACTTCTGCCTGAATAACTTTTTCTGTGTATGCAGGTGGTATTCAGTACAAGTTCTGCTCTCTCCCAAATAATAGCTTCCTTGACTATGATTTTAAGAACCCCTTTTTATGAAACTGTTCAGTTGACACAGCTTGACACAATATGTCATAGTGAAACACATCAACCTGAAGAATACAAAATGTGTTTTGAAAGCTATTGCTTGAAATCCTCGATGGTGTGCCTGTTGCAGCTGTCATTTTTTAGTCTGCTAGCTGAAGACAATTGACTGATGCTTTTAAACTTGGGTTTTGCACTGTATTGCACATCCCTTCCACCACTGACTGCATTCTCCTGTTCTGCTTGTTATAATTGCTTTTAATACAAAAATTCATCAAACTTTTCACAACATGCGTGCTGGAATCTGAACTGGCAGCAAACTCTTTCATATAAATGTTCAATGGTTAGCTTTTCTATTTTTGTTTTTTTACTGCCAGACTTTTTTATTTATTTTTTTAATAATTGAGAAATATTGTACATGGATAGTGTGCTTTTGGGGGTCTAGGTCTATCAGTATAGGCATCTATCAGAAATTATCTAACTCCTTTATGAATTAATAAGAAAAATGAGATTGTATTCTGTCTACATTTTGGAATGAGCATCAAAAACAGAATTTCCCTGAAGTTACTGAGGGAATGATTCAACACAAAAATTTCTCACCTTGAGTCTATCTGAAAAAAAAAAAGTTTTCTATTTGTTCCAACATTTTTCTCCTTACAAAAATATTCAAAGCAGAATTCAATTAAAGACATTTTAAAGTGAATCTACTTGTGATAACAACAAAAAATTTCATACTCAATGTTTTGCAAAAATGTGTGTTACAGTGTACCAAAAATTTCACGTATTTGGTTACAAAGGCTTTTCTTAATAAAAAAAATTGCACATACTCCAGTATTAATATCATAGCTGTTTCTCACAGACATGAAGAGGAGTGTAAAATGCTTTATAGCATGCAAGAAACTTTACAGAATATGCTCAGTATCTCATAAATCTTTCTTGTTAGAATGAAAAATCAGCTGGAACCATTCAGGTTTTATTGATAATTGCTCCTAAGTCAAGATTCCGCTTTTCTGAAGACGGAGATTTGAAAATACACGTTAAGAGAATATGATTAAGCTATGGATACATCAAGACCTGCTTCTACGGAAACATAGACAATAGCATGCGTTTCTCCTGAGTTGGACAAATTATTCTTTTCAATTAATAAAATCAGTGCGTTAGCATCATATATGTTAGCGCAGACATTACAGAGTGCCATCGTAGCTGCTGAACAGGTTAAAATTAATGATCTCTGTTCCAGTCTCTGCACAGACACACCTTTCAAGCTTCATGTTTTCTTCTTTTCTTAAGTAGTCTGTACTTAAGCCTGTCAATGGGAGTTAGGAATCTTAAAATAATCCCCCAGATTAGTGACACAGAAGGTCTTAATCTTTGGCTGGCCTTTTTGTTCCGGAATTGTATAGGAAGGCGGATTGTAAACATATCTTTGGTGTGTCCCTGCTCTTGAAGCTACCAGCTTTATACAGTGTGAAGGTTTCATATCCAAAATGAAACTATTTCAGCTAAAGGCAGAAATTAAATTAGATGTTATCAGATCAAATCGGTTGGACAAACATCCTAAAATACTCAGATACCTCAATCAGACAATTTCAGAACCATGCATGATTATCCTTGGAAAATTAAAGATGACAGGTTTCAGGTCAGTACAAAAAAGCAAATGCAGAGTTTATCTGCAAACAGGAACGAAAGAGGAGATGTGTAATTATAAAACAATAAATTTACCTGCAATTTCTGGAAATTTACTGGAACAAGCAAAGAGATGAGAAACTTATATTTTAGCCTGCTGACTTTATACTAGATGGTATTTTTGAAATCGAGGAAAAGAAATGGGTACTACATAGAGTTACATACTGGGAGTAGTAACACTTGGGCATAAAACAGCATCCAGAGAAGAACTGTCACTAATTTTTGGATTGCACTAGAGTGGGCACCTCAGGTGTCTGTCTGACTCAAACACAGCTCAGCATTTCATTAATGACTTTTAAGTACAGTAGTTGTGTTTGCAGATACTAGTAAAATGGGAGGGGATATTCAGGATTCTTAAGAATCCTCTTTTGGAGAAATTATTTGAGCAAAGTGGGTTAATAGTAAAAAAACCAAGTGTGGAAAATACTGGGAAATGAATAAGAAGATGCTTATTTCTGATTATTGTCTACAAAAGGGGCATGAGGCAACCAGGCTGAATTTCAGATACGATGTTTGTCTCACTGCCTGTCTTCAGGTGTGAAATAATCCCTCTGCTTTGCCCAGCATTTTGACCTTTGCTTGGTAGTCCAGAGGACAGAGATGAGTACTATGAGAGGTCTAGAAAACAGGACCTACAAGTAAAGATTAGAACAATTGGAACTGTTTTATAGAAAAGAGGACTGAGGGAGAAAATGATAACATATAGCATTTACAAACAAAAGAGGCTTCTGTAAGAGAAGGAGAATACCTTATTTCCAACATACATGGATAGGTGGACAGGACAAGAAGTACCATGTTTAACTTGAAGAACAGTAGACAAGAAAGAAAAATTGCAATTGTGAGAATAATAAAATACTAGAATAGACAGCCAGGTAAAATGGTGGAATCCGCAAGAACATTTTGAAAAAGAGGCTAGACAATATCCCAAAAATGACATGGGCTGTTTTGGGGAAGGCAGTGGACTAAGTGCCTGTTTTAGACTCCTGCAGTCTCTTTTCAAGGTTTCTGTAATTGCAACTCCCACCCCATGCTAGTGCTGATAGTGAAACAAATCTCAGATAACTGTTAAATCAACTTTAATCATCTGACTGACATATGACTACATATGCAGGGCCAGAAATATGTGTAGGATTCTTTTAATAGCTTATACCACTTCTTGACTGATGGTACAAAACAGTAAGGACTGAGTTAAAAAATGGAAAAGGTAAACATGTTATTTATGTCGCAAACATATTTTGTACTGCAATAAACAGGTCTAAACAGGATAAGGAGATGATGCATAATTTTTTATGTGCAAAAGATACTTGTTTAAAAGAGCAATGCAGTACCTGTGATTTTCTTTACTGATATATCAACTAGTGAAATAGTAATGAGAGAGCTACAAAAAGAGTTATGAAAACATTTTTTTCTTACATGGTAAGTTGAGCAGGCAACAAATGAGGTCAAAAGGCCAAATAATTGAAAATGAGGGTACTGCTGTAAGATAAACAAGGTTAAAGTTGGAAGGCATATAGGATACCGTTATGATAATATCGTTAAGTTTGAAATGCTGATAGGGTTCTGTATAGAGGTCAGCAAACACAAAGATATTGTACTGTAAGAAAAGCTGACTTGGAGGAAATGTGAAAGAAGTTGAATAAAAAATGGCTGAAATTCAATAATTCATGAAAAATCAAAGAGTGGAAAAGGGAGAATCTATTCTTGGTAAGTCACATTAAAAAAAGGAAAATAATAAAAAAAAGCCTTGTAAGCATCAATAAGGACATAAAGTTAAAAGAGCAGTAAAAACAATGTGGTCAAACAAGGAGGTTTAAGTCCCTGTGTGACTTAGAACTGCATAAGAGAGAAAGAAATCACAGAAAATTTAAAGGACTTGTAAAAGCTTTCATGATAAAAATAAAAATAAACAGAACAAGAAGAAATTATAAACATAAACTAGTGGAAATGTTTAGAGGAAATGTGAAGTATTCTTCAAACAGTCAAGAATAAATTGTAGTTTCATTCAAACCACTAAAAATACAGAAAAATGTTACTGAAGTCAATATAGTCAGTCCAGATTTCTACCAAGTAATACAAGTATAAAGCTGGTCCTGTGCCTGTTATATACAACCAATTACCATTTTAATGAGGGCCAGAGCTATATGAGAACCCACTTTTTGTGAAATTCACTGTGTTCAGCAATCCTCTATAATTGTCACTGCGGATTTTTCTGCATAATGATGAAGAAAGAGAGACTGTATTGTAATGGAACTTTTCATTGACATCTTACATTTAGTTGTTCTTTTGCTAGTAGTACTCTATTCTATTTTATTCTGTCTTGCATGGGAATCCTAATGGCAAATAATGTAGGCTAAATTTACTTTAATATAGGTAAAATATACTTCAATCACATGCTCTCATTTGGAGGATCCAGTATTTATGTCATGTACCAGACACACAGATCTATTTTGCTATCTTGGTTCCTTTATAGTCTCCCATAGGCTGAGATTTATAGCCTCAGTATCGTACAACTAAGGGTGCATTGAAATACATAATCACAGATATAACAGACAAGAATGAGTTTCAAGTAATACGTTTTAAAAACTTCAGTGACAAAAGTAGGGCTGTGTCAATGGTGCTGAAGAACAGTGAATATGGAGCTGACATGAGAACTGTAAAGATTTTGAGACAAGACTGTAAAATAAAAAAGAAAACATTTGTTCCTTGGTTTTCAGGGCTGTCAGGAAGCATATGCCACCTGAACGGAAAAAAAGGGCTGCTGGTTTCTTAAATTAACTTTTCTTCTTACAGTGGAAAAGTGCAAGTTTGTTGGTGCCTTGCATCACAGACAATGAGTATATCTGTTCAGCCTGGTTAATCTCAAGCTGACCATCTCTGTCTATATCAATATCATCCAGAATTAAAGATGCTATATAAACAAAATATATGATTAATATTGCACATTTTATCGTCTAAGAGAAAAAAAAATAAGGAAATTCTGCAGAAATCTTGCAGTTGATCCTAAAAGATTTGAATGTAGATTTTCCTCAAGTAACAAATGTTTGGAACAGTTAGTCACAGCAACAGTTAGGAATATTTACTGGTGGTTATAAAGAGTGTGGCTTGTTATTTGACATTGATGTTTCCATTAGCAGGAGAAGAAAGATTATAGGTCTTGTTCCTTATTAGCATAGTTGATCTCTGCTGTGATATCAGTTGCGTAGGTTGAATTAATGTTTATTTAGATGAATCCAGTCTTATTTGCTATTCCACATGCTATCAGGGAAAGGTATCACTAAACTTGTCTAATGATTTCAGCTGTGATAAAAATATAAGAGCAGCTCAAGAGACTACAGATATGTCTTTAGATATTTGGAGACGTCATCTGGAAGACACTTCGACTGTACATGTACATATGTATAAATATCTCTCTCCTATATATGTGTGTATTTGTGTATATTGGCTACAATTTTGTATCATTCTTTCTTTCTACAGCAGTTTCGATAGAACACACCGAAGCGACAGGATAGCTGCCCTGAGCACTCTTTGGCACTGAAGAAAGAAGTTTGACTGTGAATGTCTGCTTTACTCCTGCAGTGGTGGTCCAGTCTGCAACGATTAACACTGCCCCAGTGGTGAGCGCAGGCTTTTGTTTCTCAATGTCCTGGCACCCAAGCAGGCGTTATCTCAAAGTCTTGACATCCTCCCTTTTGGAGTGTAAAACACACAAATGCAGACTGTTTGTAACTGGCACCAAATGTGTGTGTGGGGAGGAAGCTGGGAGCATTCCTCCACATGGACTCTACTATTATTAGCACTTTTAGACTTAAGTTGTTAATACCAGTTTGGAAGCCAGAGCATATTAGGAAGTGTAATTATTTACAAACTCTTGTGTTCAAACTCATTTGCCAAAAAGGATAAAAATCATTGTGCACAAGAGTATTTACTTGTTACCGGCTGTTTTAGTTAACAGTCAGCCCCAAAAGACCACTGTGCTGTGCATCTGTTGCTGTAGGTAGTGCTTCCTTGTACCTGAAGCAACTTTGAGTCTTCTATTCCTTCTATATTTCACATAATTTCACAAAACTCCCAGAAAACAATAGCAAGAAATTTCATCCAATTTGGTGCTTTGCAGTACAATGACATTTCTGCAGTTGATGAAGAGGCTCTGTGATTACTCTGCTGCATAAAACAATCTGTTCATTTCTCACAGCTATGTTACATAAAGACTGGTGCTTATTCTGTTTTCTTCTTTGGTCAAAGGGACTAAGCAAACCACTCACAATGTAGTAGCTTCCCCTGTACTACCAGCAAGATTCAGTATGTTGCACCTTTCTCTAAGATTTAGAGTATAAGGCTTTTTTTTTTTTTTTTTTTCCTAACAGAGAATATTGTCAATTCAAGACTGAGCCTTTCATGTAATGATCTCCCAGGTTCCTCTTTATTCTCAGAGAAAAATCCCCATAATATGTGCCCTAAAGCTGCCATGTAGCACTGGAGTGTGAGAGCATTTACTTCTGATTTTTTCTTCTTTTCAGCCTGCCTCACATCTTTATGAGACTTCACATAAAATGGTTCCACTTTGCATTTCACTTTTAACTGTCAACATTTGTCAGACTATTTAAAGAAATAAGGCTAATGTATAAAGTAAGGAGCGATTATAATATATCAAGGCTGAAGATTTTGGTGGTTTAACAAAATTAGTAATATTACAAAGTCAGTTAGTACTAAAATGCTTATAACACAGGAAAATGGAGATTTCTAATTCCTTGAGATCTGAAGACTATTTAGACTTATTTTGTTCTTCTATTTTTTTCCTAATCATCTGGAAATTAAGAATAGTCTCATTCTCAAACACAGTTATAGTGGCCTTATATAGAGACAGAGAGAGAGAAAGCTATCAAATACAACTTTTTCTAAAGAAAAAATTAAAGAGAGTTCATATGGAGAACCACATGAAGCTGAAGAAGCCACAACACGTTTTTGTCTCTCTCTGGGCTGCATTATCACATGTTCAAGCTGTTTTTCAGAGTATCAATCTGACACAATTCTTCATGTTTGAACAAGGCACGGTCTTCCACCACATGTTGTACTGTTTCCAACAGGTTTAGAAATATACACATTTGGAACTGTTTTCAGGGATACGACTTTTAATATAATCAGTGAGACATAACAATTTCTGTTCTACATGTAACACCAAGACAAGGCAAATAATAAAATGGCCAGCTTACAAAGAAACACAAAGCATTGGATCTTCATCTTATTTTACTTTAGCATGGATACCTCTAGAAGCTCCTTGATCCACTCTCACTCTGTATCTTTCAGACAATGGGTGACAATAATCTGGACCATAGCTTTCTCACAGATAGCAGGCATGTTTTGCTGTTCAGTGAATTTGATATACAGTTCCCTGATTCCTAGTCAATTCTCGAATTCAGTTCAGCAACTCTAGTACGTTTCCCACCATAGTCAGGGATCACAACTAGAAATATGAACAACTGATGGCACCTTGTTTATTGATTCTATGTCAGTCCAGGAAATATACTGAGTAAATAGTTGCATCAGCGGTCTACATCTCTTAGCAATCTATAGTGCTATACCAATGCAGTTGGACAATACAGAAGGATAATTCACATTTTATATTTTGAATACCTAAATAATCAGCCAATAAGTGCACCTTTTGAACAAATGCTTATCACAGCAGGAAACACCAATAATGCAGCCTGTCATTTCTGTGAATTTGATATTTCTACAGTGTACTCAAAAACCGGAAGCATCAAAGCTAATGACTAAAGACTTATTAAACAACAGCTTCCAGTAAAGCCGTATTTTCAGTACTATGTTCATGCTAAGTTCAGTCTAAGAACTAAAATTTGGTTAAATGTAAAAGCTTTTCAGGAGAACTACCTCCCTGCTGTCTTAGAGTGAAGACATTCTTTTTTATGTATTATTTTCTTTAAGTTTTCTTTGTTTTATTTTTATTTCATGAACTTGTTCTTTTTACACAGGATTGTTTTCATTTACTTTGGGTGCTAACTGCTTTGGTCTTATCTAACATGTTCCTTACATAAATACAAAAGCAGTGAATTTATAAGCTAAGACATCTGGAAATTACACCATCTTTTACTTCAAATTTTTAAAAGGAATATCAGATAATAGCAGAAAAAGGTGAGATAGAGAGCTTTTCAAATAATTCTGAACAAAAATATTATTTGTAGTCTTAATCTTCTTTAGGACGTAAGCATCCTTTTCTTTATTCTTTTGCCTTCACTTGCTTATTGATTTGCCTCTTCTCCACCTTCCTTTTTCCCCTCAGTTTATTTATTTTCTTCTTTTGCCATCTGTTTGTTGTTCTTGTTTCTTTAAAAAGTATTTTTTCACCCAGGAAACTCAACCATTATAATGCTTTGTCTGTCTATAACACAAGTTTCAACATTTTATGCCAATTACTTTCTAATTACAAAACACTAATTAAGAACGAAGGCTGTGCTGTTTGTCTCTCTTTTGTAAGGTATCCATACTATGACCCTCAGAAAAATAGTGATGATTCTGAGCATATGGTGAAAAACTTTAATATCTGACTTATTTCAAAGTCTTCCCTATTACAGCTATTATTAAGTCCTGCTGGATGATCAGGCAATAAGTCATTTGACCATGTAAGATTCATAGTCCTGTAATTGATCTTTTCATCTGTTTTCAGATCAAACTGCATAATATTTTTTAAGTAAAGGTAGAAGAGATTAACTAAATTTCCTTGAGGGAGCATAGATAGAGAAAGCTATATTCAGATAATTCAACTTACAGTCTTTTCCCACCTTTCCCCTTTTTCTTTTCATTGCCTACAAGGGTAAAAGAAGAAACACACCCTTTTGTAATGAAACTTTTTAAGAATTACTGTGGATTAGACTGTCTTCTATTTCCATTCACTTGACATCACAAAAAGAAAATCCTAACATTTTATGTTTGTATTTAGAAAGATGACAATACAATCCATGGACCAGGCACACCTCAGAAAGCAATGAGACCTGAATCCTTTTTTTTTTTTTTTTTTTTTTTTTTTTTTGACTATTCCATTGATTTGCCTATGTGAGTATTTCTAGCAAGCCATTGCTCTCTGGATTTCAGTGTCCAGCACAACTAATTAGGGCTCGTAATGCTTTCTGACCTCTGTGTGCATTTATATATTTGTATAGGAGAGTGTTACATGAATGCTAAATATTTTGGAAGACAAAGCTTTTATTCCATCTGAAGCAATCAATGTATTTGTAGCCTAAGGCTTAGGAGAATAATTTATCATAGTACTATCAGTGGAGCTTGCATATTGTGCAAGGTGCTTAGTTTCTTGCCGCATGCATGTTCTGAATGTACTGCAGAAACTATAAAACCATAAAAGAAGTTGAAAGGGGGCCCACCACAAGTGTGTGTACATAAATGCATGCAGCCTACGAAACAAACAGGAGGAACTAGAGCTCCATGTGTAGCTGCAGACTGAGACACTGTTGGAATAACTGAGATGTGATGGGACAGCTCACATGGCCAGGTACAAGCCCTTCAGAAAAGATGGGCAGGGAAGAGGAGGAAGTAGCCCAAATGGGAGCAGAGGGACCTCTTGTGTGGGATGGATGATGGACTGGGTGAGAGCTTGTGGGTCAGGGTCAGAGAAGACCCCAGTATGTGTAAAGTAGCTCAGGAAGCCTGGCAGGTCTTTAAGATAGCATTCTCCAAGTGCAAGAGAGGTTCCTCCCCACGCTCTGGAAGATGAGTAGATGTATCAGGAGACTGGCTTGGCTAAGCTGGAAACTCACGATGGAGGGTGTTTCTATACATACACTTGAGGTGGGCTTCCTTTCAACCACTCTTATCAGTTTGTTGTTGTGTTGGATTTTGTTTTTTTGTTTATTATAGATTTGCCATGGATTTATTAGGGTGTATTTTTCTGTGTTTTTCAGCGTTGACATCAGCAGTGCTGAAACCAATACAGATCCTCATCCCACTCCTCAATGAGAATAAAAGACACACTCAGAGCTTAGTCTCTTAAAGCAGGAAATATACCATTTTTATAGGTTTCATAACTTTAGAAAACAGTAATGAGAGGGAGGGGAATAAATTAAGAATTCTGATCTATATGGTTAAATGCAGTATCTTCATTAATCAGATTTGTCCATTCATAAACCCTGTTTTATCCTGTGAGACAAATCTGTTGTAAAGAAAACACTGATTTATTGACAACCTGAGTAAGTTTTATAGCCATATCATTTTGTGTTACACAGTGCATTCACTAATGTGTCTTGTTATTAATTGCTTAACCTTTCTACACCAGGAACTCAAGTGATTTACAGTATCAAAAATTAATTGGAGAGCTAAACTGTTTTTTGGGAGATTAAACACTGAGCATCAAAAGAAAGAAAGTGAGAGCAAGTTTACACTTAAAAAAAAGTAGTTTAGGCATCTAATGCTGAAGAAAGTCATTTGTCATGTTGAAAGTACTTCAAAGCTTCACTGTGCATATACAGTATCTCTGTTATGTAGCTGTACCAGAGCTTTCAATTAGTACTGCAGCAATTAACTCCATCTGACCTTACTATAATTTGAAGAATTTTTATTTAAATGAATATTGGTTATAAATAAGTGAAACAGATTGTGGAAGACACAGGTTGGACGGATATTTTGTTATTTGTGCCACTTGATTGATATGCATGGCAACACGAGTTTGCTTTCATTCTTGGAGGCACTGGTCAGAAACATCAGACCTTCTGGCTAATTCACTGCATGCCGTCATTATTTAGCAGCTTAGAGTATTTTGTGATAATTTGAATATGAACTTGACGGTAAATCTTGAGATGGTTTATTTCTGATATTTAGCAGCGTATCAAGAAACTAAAAAGGGCAAATGAACAGTACAGAGTGACAGGATCGACAGTCCACCATGTGATTATTACAAACTCCAAGTTATAGAATTATTCTAAAAAAGAAAAGTCTAAACTGAGTCTGTGGGCTGCTGCTTATTGGTAAACCACATCAACCATCAAACCATATCAATGGATATCAATGTGATATCTATGGATCTGAGTTTAAGGACAGGAATGCAAGTTTTATTCTTTGTCCTCTACATATCAAACAAACAAAGATCTGAACAACAGGCCACATTTTGTATTCATTGTGCACATACCCTTTTGCAAACAATTCAGCGTTAACACTGACCCATTCTGATTCTGACAAAAAATGCTGTACCTGAGAAACAGCAGAGAAACAGCGATATACCCGGAACCCATATTTGTTTAGCCCACTGGTTCTCAGTTATTCAACAATTTAATCTGTGCTTTTTTTTTTGAAGATGAAAAATTTCATAGAAGTTGTAGTAAAACTAACATAATATGACCAATGTAGGATCATAGAAGTGAAATATGATATAATGAAGTATATACGCTGCTACTCACTAAGCTTTTGTTGCTGCATATATCAGTTCCTATTAAAATCCCCTGATGGAAAATTCATCTGTTTAAAGTGAAACTTTTTAAAGCATTTTCAGAAGCAGACCCTCAACTAGTGTAAATTAAGGTAGCTCTACTGACTTCAGTTGAAGTTCTAGATATACATTTGTGAAGGTGACTTTTCTAGTTAAATGTCTATGAATATTTTAAAATATAAAGTATAGCATGATTTTAAATAAGTAAAATCTATATGCAAGACAAATGTATTTTCAATAGCAAGCTGGGATTCTGCAGAATATAAAGAAATAGAAACATAAAGGAAATTGGGAAGCCAAATTAAATTCTTATAGACATATATTTTAATAATACTATGCTTATTCTTGATTGATGCTATTAGTTATCAAATGGTCTCATGGTATATCTGCTTTTATTTGGAAGTAGGGTTTTGCCACAAGCTTGTTTTTGCTAATATAGTATTACATACCAATTCATCTGAGACTATTTCATTTTCAAAACAGTTAAAGCAGTTCCTGACTATTTGTTTTTATGTCCTTGAATTCTAAATCTATAGATATGTACTGTACCATATTTCAAGTGGCTTGCTACATTCAAAATATTTTGAGTGTTTCAGAGCTTAGACTTTAAAATGAGATTCTACACTCAGCATTTTCTTTTATTTGAAATTCAATTGTTTTAACACTCTTAGTTTGTTCAAGAAAGCCAAAGATTGTTCCTTTCTATTTCCTTATATTTAATCATCAGATGTTGCAATATTTCACCTCTTTAAGGTCATAAATTCATCTGATGTGCTGCTCATTCATTAGATACCTGCCATTACTTCAATCGATAATAAAATGGTTACTTGAAGGATTTTTTCTCTTATCGAAATATGCCGAATCATTGAGGATAATGATACATACACTTAAAATACGCTAAAATATGCCAGAAAATATATTTGAACACTTTTAATGAAAATATATCTCGGGGTACGACCCTGGTTCTTTTCACAAAAAACATTAAATATATATTTGTGAGAAATCTTGTAAATTCAGACTTAAGCAGATGTTTGTATGCATAGATGAATCAAGGTCAGATGAATCCCTGGTACTGAATGCCTGTTTTCAGCATGTTATATCCTTTTGTATGATTCAGAGGCAGGTGACATTTATCAATTCATTAGAGTAAGTATAATCTGGAAAAATGTTACAGAACACAAAATTATGTAATATAATTCCAATAGCACTTACTATCATTATATATTCCTATTTCATTTGATAAGTCATAGTGCTTATCATCAGATAGATTCAGACATAAGTCTATATCAAATGTTTCAAGTCTAGTATTAAACAAAAGCATGTAATACGTATTGCACAGTATTTTGATATTTTTGAAAGGATTTGCTAAATTTTATAAATTTTCTGGACCACATATATGCGTTTCCCAGATGAAATAAAAATTGCATCCTTTTTCTAATATATTTATCAGAATGTTTGGAAGAATCTGGAGGACCCAAGAATAAGATACTGAGAGCGGTCTCCAGAAATAAGTGTGGGGAGGATGGTCCTGCTGCATTTTGGAACAATTGCTATTTTAAAATTTGTCACTGTTTTTATCCTAATTTAAGGATTCAGCATCCATTATAAAAAAAAGAAGAAATGAAAAAGAATAACATTTCCATTCCAGCAGAAATTTTGTTATTGTAATTATGAATAGTAACTATTATTGAATTGGTATTGGAGTGACTACACACTTGAGAAAATATTTCCTTTAGGCCTTTCTTAGAGTTTAGCTGTAATTTAGGATTACTTGGTGTCTACATCATCTTACATCTGATTCCAGAACTGCGTATGGTTTCTGCCCTACTTTCATGATCAGTATGTTTCCAGCTATTCAGCTTTATTTTGTTTTATGCTAAGTACTTACCTTCACTAAAGACCTGAGTTATGTTTAACTTCTTCAAAGGATTTCTTAAGCAGAATCCTAATGCCTTCTGAATGTGAAAACATGTTTATTACAGGTGTGTCAATCACAGCAAATGACCCTAAACTAACCCATAGTATTAGCTTCTACTGAATATGCCTCATGTGCCTTCATTCTTATATGAACAGATGTTGCTGTCATATAGCAATAACTGAGAAAAATCAATCCTGCCTGTGCTATCCCACAGTGAGAGTGTTGTTTCTTATCTATCCATCTAAACTCTTCTGAAGAGTCAGGAACCACACACATGCTTATATCTCTCAGTACATACATACAGAACCAATTTCAGCTGTGACCAATAATTCTTGGAAATAGATCTGTGGATACATTCTGTCTATATTATATGAATATATTCCTATCTCAACATATTTTTATACTATGTCTAAATTGCAGTTTTTCAGGGACAATACATGTATTTTGCTTCAGATGAGAGAAGTGCTATCTTGATTTAAGAATGTAATGTTATGCCCACTAACTGTGTTTGAAAGCCATATATAAATTTATTGACTCTTATTAGTTCCTGCTGAAATAACTAGTTATAGATGAAGTTCTTGTCTTGGTTACCATCTATGTCTCTGGATTACTGCAATGCACACTGCATCTGAAAATCACTTGAAGATTCACCAGGTGAGCATATGGTTGCTTGCTTGTTAAGGAGGGCAATGACAGATGACACATTAACCATTATTTGCATTCATTTGCTATATCATTCCAACATTAAGTCAAAGTGTTAACCTTAATATTGAAATTCACTAAAAGTTTTAAATGCCTCCTGTAATTTCAGAGCAGCTGCAATCAGCTGAAAGTCACAAAAATTATCAATACCTTTCACTTATTTCCCGTATTTCTGCTGCTCATTCCAATTCATGATTCAGTTGCATTTAAAATCACTACTTGTGCATGATTGGAATTTTTACAAAAAAAATCACTTTAAGGCTTTCAGAATTCCATGTGCTTTGTCATAAGAAAAATGTGACATTCAGATATTGTTATGTTTAACAAAGATGTGGTGCTGGCATAAGACTCACGCGCAAGTTGGGACACAGAGTATTTACAGTGAGCAAATTTGCTTGTCTAATAATCAGTCATTCTTCACATGTTTTTAACAGTATACATATAAAATCAATAGAAAATAGAAGTAATTCAAGCACTCTGCTAGCATATCTGAAGCAATGAAAAAGGGATGACTGGAAGATACAAGACTGGAACGAGAAGGTAAATAGAGATAAAGGAAATAAAAGAAGCTAGGATGGATAAGTAAAATCATATTATGGGAGTCAGCCAACATCCTTGTATAGGATGACATCCAAAGTTTTATCAGAAACAAAAAGAAACTAGGAATCTGATCACTAGATCATTGTTATATATACTGGAAAGAGATCACTGCTATATATATTCAGCTAAGTGTAAGATCCTGGAAAAAGCAATATTCTGCTATTTTTTCACTTACTTGCAGACCAAATTCTTCACAGATAATTTTGACCTTTTATGGAAAGTCTGAATTTTTTTTTTGAGTTTGTGCTTTAATACCAAAATAACAGCAAGTTCTTGCAAAGAGTACCATATTCAGGAAAATATATGTATATATATTTAATTTTAGCATTTGGGGGAAAAAAAACAAGCAATGTATTAAACAAAAAAAAAATCTGTTGCATGTGATACTGACACGTTCACCCCAGCACAAATACCAAAATTTCATGTAATTTACTTTTATTTATCTTATTGCCAAAATTTATTCCATTTGCCAAAACTAGTGATTCAAGATATGACAACAGAGATCATTAATTTATACTACATTTATCTATGCAATATGTATTAAATCATTCAGACATCTGTCTTTAACAGTATATACTGTAAAATGGCTTAGAAAGAAATACAGCTATAACACAAGATGTGTGCTAAAATCATGATTTATATTGAAGTGCCAAAAGGGACAGAAGAGTGTGAAATAAAAGAAACACACCCAATTGCTGTATCTTTGCTTTTATCTGCCATCTTTTGAAAGTCTAGAGTCTAGATCCTGAGGCTTTTTTTTTTTTTTTTGGAAAAAAAATGATTTAATTATAGACTTTCTGTGCCTCTAATAGTTTTAATGCTGTTTTTCCTTTCTACAATCAGACTATATTAACATGTTTCACCTTCTTCTTCTAAAATGGTGGATTTTGTTATCTTTGAGGCTTCAAAGTGGGTTAAAACTTCTAGCAACAAGGCTTTGATTCAGCCTTACAAAGGCCTTTGTACTTTACAGAGCCACTAATAGCAGGACAGTCAGGATATTATTATGTTCCATACTCTTTGCCCAGCTGCCAATGCAAAGTTCAAGGAACAAAGTTCAAGGCGAATGAAACAGACTTCAAGAAACAAATTATGTGTCACTCATTGAAGTGTCATTATATTAGGTAAAATAAAAACTTTTCAGTCCCTCCAGGCTCATCTGGACAGAGACCAGAGAAAATCTTTCTGTAAGAGGTTACCTGGTCATTTCCTATATACCTACATCAGGGATGCTTCTGTTATGATTTTATCTTTTTAGAACACCTTATGTATAACTTTCTGTTCAAAGGACCTCCACTTTCTTTCCTTTCAGACACCCTTTCATGCCCATTCTTCATTTCATTTCTTCCAGCAAAATCTGTCATAGGGTTCTGCCATCCAACATTACCGTGAGGTTCTGCGAGTGTACTTCAGTGTCTTCAAGTAGTCTGTCACTTCATCAGAAGTCACCTCTGCAAACTCAGGCAGATTCAGAGCTACTGTTCACTAAAAAGTGGATCATAAACACAGACAACACACTTACTCCGCAGGTTGAATATCTGGTCATATGCAGAGAAGTGGCAAGACGAAGTCTTGGACTTTTTTAGACACAGACAGAATTTCTTGGGGATGCCTGGAGCTGTCTGACTTTTAAAACTTTTTTTTTCTTTTTTAATTTCAATGACAGAAGATGGTAAGATCGGTAAATCAGAATAAATTACAAGTCATATGGACTATACACTTCTCATACATCCTTGGATACATACAAATTTCCCTGTTTATCTTTGAAATAATGTCTGTTAGTGAAGCACTTCAAAAAATAAGAGTATAACATTTGGAAATGTTATAGGGAAGCATAGAACAGCTAATTACATGATAATTACAGTGTCAACTCATCCAAAACATAAGCTCATTAAAGAAAGTGGTAAGTTGGTAAAAGGAATCACACCTACTTTTATCACAAAGCATCAAGTTAATTCACTTAAAGGGAGAAGTCCCTGTAGCATAAAAACTACAGAACTATAAAAGCCTCCAAGTATTTCACAGAATTATCGGATAGTTGAGGTGGGGAGGGACCTCTGGAGATCATCTAATCCAATTCCCCTATTCAAGCAGGATCAGCCAGAGGAGGTTGCTCAGGACCATGTCCAGTTAAGATTTGAATATCTCCAAAGACAGAGACTCCACAACCTCTCTGGGCAACTTGTTTGACCATCCTCTCAGGAAAAATGTTTTTTCTTATGTTTACATGGAATTTCTTGTATTTCACTTTGTGCTCATGGCCTCTTGTCCTGTCAGTGGCTACCACTGAGAAGAGTCTGGCCCCATCCTCTTGACACCTGTCTATCAGGCATGCTTTTAAATTGATCAGATTCCCCCAGAGCCTCCTCTTCTCCATGCTGAACATTCCCAACTCTCTAAGTTTCTCTTTGCATGAGAGATTCTCCAGTCCCTTCAACATCTTCAAGGTCCTTCTCAGTATGTCTTTTCAGTAAACAGTATGTCTGTTTACTCAGTATGTCTCTGTCTCTCTTGTACCGGGGAGCCCAGCACTGGACCCAGCACTCTAGATGTGGCCTCACCAGTACTGAGGAGAAGGGAAGGCTCACTTCCCTCACCCTGCTGGCAACACTCTTCCTAATGCAGCCCAGGAGAGTGTTGGCCTTCTTTGCTGCAAGGGTGTTTTGCTGGCTCAGTACCCAGCAGCCACTTGTGGTCCACGAGGATCCCCAGGTCCTCTTCTGCAAAGCTGCTCTCCAGCTAGAAAGATTATCATTAACCATTGCAATGTTAATTGGGTTAAAAAGGGTATTTTAAAAAGTTAAAAAAAAAAATGTAATGAGTAGATTCTTTTCCAGTGAGCCGTCTGCCAACCAAGCAGATGGTCTAGGACCTGATCTCCTACCAGATACAGTCTTGGGTTCAAATACACGAACTCTGACAGTGACACAATAAAAATAATAAAACTATAACCAAAATGATAAACAACTTCTGGCTGTTTGACAAAACAAAAAGGAAAAAAAGGAGCTGTTCATGTGAAAATGTTAGATGAGAAAGCACACAGGATGGTATTTCTCAAACATCTTTCAGAAGCTTCTGTTTAGTTTATAGCATGTTTAATTCAGTTACAGGAATATGATTACAGTATCATATATATTCCTGATAAAGAAATGTTAGTGTATTGTCTAGACCTGCTGGAGCAAACTATGGTACACAAAATCAATCAGTGATGACAAAGTAGCAATGCATTTGATCTTTGTGCATGGTAACAATTTGTTAAACATACAGAAAGAAAATGAAGAGAAAGAGTTTGTGTGTCAGGTCTGACAGAATTGCTTGAGAGGATGGACAGTGAGTAGGCTGGGGAAGGGGGAAGCAAATCCCAGATTGCAGACATCTTAGGTTATGAAAAACCTAATTCATAAGAATAGCCTTTGCTTCTGGACAATGACAAGATAATAATTCTTAGCAATACAGAATAGTAAATGCCCAAGTGTCCATATGGGTCACATTCATTCAGCGGACTAAAGCTAGGAAGGAGATGTGCTTGCCAGGTGTGATTCGGAGCAGGAAAACAGTTTTAAAAGGGGGTTATCAGGGTTATAAGGGCTGTTATCACTTCATGAGATTCCTGAACTACTCTATCACAAGAGAGCTACAGATATTGCAGGGGTTGTTTTCACTCCAACCAGATTCTAGAATTCGCTATTTCAGAATTGCTTTTCCGTATTTTCAAAAATTATTCATCTGCCAGGCAAACTAGCACATTCTTTCATTCCTAAACTGAAAGAAATGTCATTCTTACTTATACAATAACTATATCCATTTGCAAGAAGGAAAAGGAGTAGTTTCATGAGATCTTGGAGACTGAAACTCTTTCTCTGAACAATTTAATGGAATAACTGGGTAACTGAAAGCCATTCTGAAAATAAAATCAATTTTCTACAAAATGGCTGTATGCAGTAAAAGTAACAGGTTAACTCCTTGGGATCTGAGTAATATACCTCTGGCACACACAAAGGACTGCCTTGCATTGTCTGTAGGAAGGATATGGAGAAATGACCGTTCTGTCTTCACACGAATGCTGCTACAGCCTACATGCTTCAGATTAGAGTAATCACTGGAATGGAAGAAGAAATACTATTAGTGGCTGGAGAAGATGCTGGTTTTCTTCCATAAGATCCAGAAGAGAGAGAAACAATGCAAGTTCAAAATCCTTGAGAGGCAAGGCCAGAACTATTAGACTAAACTGAGAGACAGAGAGAAAGAGGTGCACAGAACATAGTGTACCTAGATAAACAGGTGCTAAAACCTGCAGATAGCCTGATAACATGCTCTGGATGGAATACTGGAAGAATATCTTAATAATGTTTTATGAAACTAATATTAGAAATATAATTTCTTGCTTGCTTGCTTGTTTACTTGCTTTCTTGTTATGTATCCTTTGTATGGGAGTGATTCTTGTAGGACTAAGAAGGTAGTGACCTCCATGCAGAAGCCATGCTGTATGGTACCTAACATATATACAATGAAAACCTCCATGATACAATTCAATTTCATGAAGAGGTACGTAAAATAACTTTGAACATAGTAGTGCAGTAAGTAGGTCTATCAATCCATTGAGAAAGCTATTCTGAGAATATATGCAATATATTGTTCTGCAGGTAGACAGAACATTCAGATAAGCATTCAGTTACCCTGACTCAATTTGGCAGCTCTTTAACAAATAGTGTCTTTTAAATGGTCTTATAGCTTAAAATAGTTAACTAAAACATCCATTATGAAATACAAATTTCATGGGAAGTAAATAAAAGCTGGAGAATATATGTATATATATATATATAAAAATACACACACACACACACACACACACATATTTATAATATTTTGTAGGATTGCAACAGATGTGCTATGACGTTCCAAGGAAAATTTTTGCATTGAAGAGGTTACTACCACTAAGCAGCAATGCTTGAGAATATAACTTCACTCAGATTATCATATCACCAGTGAGAATTTTAGAGTGAGAAGGGCATCTACTTATTTTGTGCCAATCAATATTTATTGCAAACAGAAGAGCAAGCATGTATCACTAGAATTCTGGTAAATTCTGTCATTCATCATATTTAGTTTTTTATTTTCTCATATTGAAATAAAGATGACAATGAAGAAAGTGTTGGATAAACTTTTATTTTAACAAGTTACCTGTGTAACTAGCTCTTCCTTTCAGTTTTTCTCATGTCATCAGCATTTTCAATGACAGATCATTTTTTTCACTATCCATGAATTCTGTCACATAAAAAGAGCATGTAATAGGATAACCTCAGCTAGGAAATTAATCATCAGTATGTAGAAAATAAATGCAATTTTTCCTAACACTTGGAAAAGTAGATTGTCAAGCCAATCTACTTATAGCTTGATTGTCCAACATTTGAAGGTATCCTGAAAATAAATCTGTGACTCACATAAAGTGATCATGTTCTAAGTACTCTAGTTCTACAGGTTTAGAAGGCTATTTGCTTTCAGTTCCTTATCAGGAAGTCTTCACTTGTTAAAGAGTTTCTTGATGAAGGATTTTTCTATATAATTTGCAATATTTCACTACAGCATATGGGCACAGATATTTGTGGTATACATGGGCTAAGCTTTATTGCTGCCTGATAGTATTGTCATAGCTCATTCATTTTGAACTGTTAGAATATGCTAGACCTAAAGCAATATTTATTGAAAAGTTATAGTTTTTAATTTTCCTTTTTAGATCAGTACTTTATATATTTCAAATCAATAATAATAATGTGCATACTAATAGGAATAATGTGAAAGTGTAGATTTCTAATTAGTCTTTTTCTTGTTTTGGTGAGGACACAAATAGGTGTTAAGAGAAATCATCACTACTCAATGCAATTCTAACACAATGCACTAATCAAAATATTCATAAGTCCTTGACACTTCTTCTTACTTCTTTAACCACACACAATGCCCATACAGTGTATGGGCAAGAATTATAGTCAGCCAGTTTGGTTACTTTTTAACGAGATGAACAGTTTTTCAGAATTTTTCAAAGCTGAAATGAACTGGAACTTAATTGACAAAAATTCGGTACATGTCATGGAGTTTAAAGATTCAGTCCCCCAGAGACAGTTCTGGATTTATATTCACACACTTCACTCAGATGAATGAAAAGCACTAATCAGCATAGATAAGTCAGAGTAAGAAAGACAAAGAGGTAAGGCTTTAATTTGGTCTTTCAGAGAAAATAACACTGGCAAACAAAAAAGTGTAGTTAGTCAAATGCTACTAGTAAATAATACCTCAAACTGTATTGAGCATCACCCTCTTTTAGTGCCTCAGACCCGATCTGAATTGCTACATTTCTTCTGTCCTTCCACTGATAATGAGGGTATACAACCCTTCGTACAAGGTTTCCTCCTAAGTGGCTGGATTTTTTCGCTAGGGAACCACTATAAAATGGCACAATTCTATGTAGCATAGCTGTATTAGTCTGATGCAAAGGAATAGAAAAGCATTTGCTGCTTCTTTCCATTGGAATAACTTTGAGACACATAATATGGAACCTCTGAGCTTAAACAAAGCTGTTTGGATATTTGCAAGCCCTGATAACCATTTTCTGGGGCACATTCTCTTCCTTGTTACCCATTGGACTCAGCTTTTCAAGGCGAGACAGGCAAAATGGTGAATATTCATGAAATTCTTCCAAGTACAAAAGTGGCATATCACAGCCAGAGTATTTTCAAAGTAAAATGAGTTTTCCTCCTGCTAAAACTGCCTGTACTAACTGCCAAAATTTTGATGTGAGAGTAAAAGAGAATGAACAAGAAAATCTCTCTTTGCTCTTGAAAACAACAGTCTAATTCAAGGATGTGCCTCTCCTAATTAATTCTAAAGGTGGAAGCTACTCATTGCTGATACAGTCATGAAAAGCCAATGTTCTTCATAACTCTTGGGTGAAAAAGATGTAAGCAGAGTGCACGACTCAGTGTGTACTACCTACAATGAGGGCTCTGCTTTCGGAGCACAAGACAGAAAACCATGTTTGCTCTATAATCTCTGTAGGCTGACCTGCAGTCAAAGGTGCCTGTTAGATGCTCAGAGTTCTGCTATGATGAGGGTGAGGCAGAAAGCCACCCTGCTCTATAGCAAATGTATTCATTTCATGTTAGACAAGAAACCTAAAAACAACACTGGGACTGTCTCTCACTTTTTAGATGAGTGTCTGAAACTCAAGAATAGAATAAGGCTAAGCAATTCTTATGGGCTTTGAAAGAGATGAAAGAGAGAGACTTTAAAATTTTCTTTGAGATACGTGAATTGAATTGTGGGTATAATGATACACAGAAGGTTTTTTTCCCTCTAAATCAGGCAGACTTTAATATCACTATTTGTCAAATAGAAACATAAACCAAAATACATTTTTTTTCTCCAAGTTAGGCTGTTTGTATTGCTTCCTGCAAGCTTGTTTTGGCTACTAATCACATGCAAGGGTAAGTTAAAATAATGATATAATAATATAATTATGATCTATACTACAAATTATCTATCTGTATTATAAATTATCTATACAATGGAAAATGACAATATATACTGATAAATGTTTTACATAAATGTGAATAAGTATGGGCCATGAGAATTATTTCCAAAAAGGCTAACCAAACACGAGTTAGAAGACACCTGGGAAAATAGTATTGACTACAAAAATGGCTCTGCAGGATTGATTTTTGTCATGCGTTCCCTTAATGTTACTTATTAGGCCTCAGATGCTCTTTTCCTCTAGCCATATTAAAAGAACTATGAGGCAATCAGTGACCAGCTGATGGAAGTTAACCACTTCGATTCTAACAGTAGCAGAATGTTAGTTTTGCATCTTGATTTCTCCTGGAGTAATTCTATTACTATCTTAATAGTTTTTATGGCATTATTCAGAACCAGTTCCAGCACACGTCAACTAGCTCAGCCTAAATTCAAGCTTAGTCTCACAATCAAAATTTGTTATAGTAAGACTCAGATTTCTATTGATTATAATTTTGAAATTATTTAAAGCATCTGAGAAAAAAAAATCCATGCTTGATGTCCACTTAGAATATTTGCAAAACTTCAGTAAAAATGGTTTGCTATTTTCTAGAATAGGGTAAAAAGAAATTGCATAATCTTCTCTATGTGAAAAAAACTGGAAATTGTCTTTTTATGAAAAGTTCTTGCTTTCGGCTGCTTCTAACTTAGCTTCTGTGTGAATTCCTTTCAATATCACTTTTGCTATCCTTCTTAAAATGTACACAGATTAGGCAAAGAAGTAATCCTTTGGAAAATTGTAATGAATTTATCATTTCAGTAGAGACTTCTCAGGTGTCAGAAGCTATTATCTCTGAGTCTTACCTCAGTGAATTTTTCAAGGCTTATCTTTCAAACCAATGTGTGGAAGTGTCATCCCTAAAGAGTAAAACTGAGCTGAGTTCCTCTAGAAAGAAATATTAAATAATTGTATAATTAAATGATGTTTCTAGTGAATATGTGCACATTAGAAATTTCCTAATTTTTAAGGCATTTATACACAACACAACCTTAAAATATTCTCTTAAAATGTATTTTTTTTATATGTACTTCCAAAGCAACTCAATAGCAAACTTGTTCCTGGCTGCCAACCAGTCCATCCAGTCACTTTATTTTGACTGGAAATACAGTCACGTTGTTTGTTTTCAACTCACCTAAACACTCACATATAGAGTGTGTGCTTAGGCTGTTAGACATTCAGATTTTTCTCCCTTCAGATGGCTCAAACTACTGATCATTGAATTCATGGCCTGTTTAGCTGTGTTGGAGCACAATACTGAACTTCTGGTAAATCCCCTACAACCTTCATCTCTGGTAACATACATCTCTGTTTTATTAAATCCAATGCAGTGCTTACCTCAGAATTTCCTTAAAAATAAGCAAACAAAAACACTGAAGTTTTGCCTTCCCATTTCTCATATAATCGGATTCTGCCAGAAAGTGGTGCCCTATCAGATTAAAATTTAATCTGAAAAATATTCAGGTGTAAACATTTCAGTACATTTCAAAACATTTCAATAACTGGTGAACTTTGTCATATCTCCTTTGACTTTGAAGAGGTAGAAGAGGAACTGAAATTCAGGCAAGCACTGTTCCTTGATATCTGTTGCTAGCTGGTTCAGGATTCCAACTGCTGACAAGTATTTGTTCCATACATAGCAAACCTAAACACTCAACTGTGCATTGAGAATTTTGATCTGGCTATAATGGTAAAAAAAAAAAAAAAGAAAAAGAAAAAGAAGAAGAAATCTTGTGGCCTCAGCACCAAAGATTTTAAGATACTTTATTTACTTACACTAGCTCTTCATCTGAACCAGAAAAAAATTCATAATTTTTTTGATCTCATGGTCTACTAGCTACATTCACGCCAAGTATAGTATGCTGACTCACCAAGTATAATGTGCTTACTCACATTATAAGTAAAAAAAATGATATTGCCATTATTAGGTTCAATACACTCAGTTGCATTTCTATATCAAAATCTTTATCTCACCAGTCAGATTGATTAAAAGCAAACTACAAAACACTTTCTCAATGACTGAAGTCAGTCAGAGACTTCTTGTTGCTGTGCATTAGACTAAAGACAAAGCACACAGATGTAAAGAAACATTTCAAGAATGTAGTCATCAAGTGTTGCAAAACAGCAGTTAAAATAGATTCTGGGAAAAATCCTATATAGAATTCTCAAGTTGGCAGCTATTTGTAAAATTATCAAGACAGGAAAACCCATAACTAAACCCTTGATAAGCCCATTTAAGTTGCAGCTGATCACTCTCCCTTAAATATTTAACAAAGGAGGATTTTTTTTAATTATTAAAATTTAAAAAATTGAAGTCTTCTAGTTATCTTTTCCTAAAATTTCTCATGCAGATTGGCTCAGTAGATGCGGGAGGTATAAGGGATTCTTTTGCTCACTTAACTTAAGCTTGCGCTTACACAGTTTATGAATCTATGGTAAAAGCATTTATTTATAGCGCTGAAGTTTTGGATTTGAAGCATCTTAGGATAAGGATTCTTTTATTGCTTGTTTTGTTCCCTAACATAGAGCACACAGTATTTGATAAGTAACTCCTAGTAGACACTGAAAAGTATTTTCTTAGAAGAGCACTTTAAAGAAAGGTATGTAAGAAATCAAAACCAATCAGTGTTTTGTCATTAATCCACTTTTCAAGTGCTTGTCTAGGGTGCCCAGCATAGAAGATGGAGATAAATTACTTAAGGGCTTTTGATTAAGGAGTTTTGATAAGGACATTAGAAAGCTATAAATCCCCTAAGCCCATCTTATTTGCTTGTGTCGCTGAGGAACTCTGGTGCATGTGGTTTTGTAAATATGTGTCTCTGAATTACACCAAGGATTCTTACTACTTAGGTTCCAGATATTTAATCTTTCTGAATTTCTACTTCAGCCCTTGAGCTCTTCCAAATCTAAGGCTAAAATTTGCACTTATATCTTATATATCTTAATCTTTTCATTTTCCTTTTTCATTATGAAATCCTATATTCTTTGGTTAATTTTCCTGACTGAGAAAAATATACAAACAACTCTATTTTCAGTCTTTAAAGTCAAAGCAGTTCTGTATATCTACAAAGGCAATTGTAAATCCTTTTAAAATAAACAATCTACTTTCTTACAAGAATAACTTTGTCTTATTAATTGACTTTCAAAGACACACAGGCAGTGACATTACTCGAGTACAGATTTATCTTAGAGTTGCCATACAGGCAAAGTTAGAAGACATGATTAATGTTGCCTGTATGAGATGGGGCCAGCACATTTTAAAAAATGTAATGTTAAGGTTTTGTATTTTGGGGGACAGAATTCTAAACATTAAAAAAAACACCCAAGGAATACTTTTGACCTTTGCTTCTCCTCCTTTTCATTGTTCACTTCACTGTGGCCTATTGATTGGGGGAAGTTAGAGGTTAAAAACAGTTTGTGACTTCAGTTCAGGCTGCTTGTAACCTCATGCAGGCAACATTAATCAGATCACACAAGGTTGACAGAAAATGGGGATCTTTATTGCAATAAATAATAAATGCTATCTTAAAAATTAGATTCTACACAGTCTCAATATCTTTTACAGGGTACACACCTACCTCAAGGAGGATGGATTTGGTTCACAGGAAAAGATCTTAACTATTCTTTATGAACAGAGAATTTTCAGGTAGATTATGTTTTGCCCTTATAATGGGAGTTCATTTTTGAATGTAAACCCTCTCAACATTTTTTTTTTTGTCACAGCATTTTAATCATTGTTTAAGATCATTATTCTGGCAAAATTGCTTTGTTAAACCAAAGAAGAGGGATAGGCATTTGTAAAGCTCTTGATTAGAAGACTACAGTAAGTAAAAGATCAAACACACTTACTAAAATTGACAATTAAGTGCCTGAAAAGGATAGAAAACATCACTGCTGTGTTTGTTTTCACAGATTTTCATCAATGATATTGCATTCTTAAAATCTTGGGAAAAAACATCAAGCCCTTATTTGATTCCAGAGAGCATAACTACACATCCCAAAGACACTAAAAAATATGTTTAAACACACTTTTCAAGAACATATTTTTGGAGCTTATATAAACATATCCCATTATTTGACATGGCATTATTTTTTTAGGTAATCTTGAGTGCACTTGTTAATTTGTTCATGCTGATATTGTTTTAGAAAGCTAAGAATATCTCATGATCTTAAGGTTTCTTTACTGAAGGTTCAACACTTACTGTTAGCAACTGATGAAGGATTGATCCCCATATATGGCTGTGTCTCCAAACTCAATGTAGATCCTCACTGATACAAACCGAAGACCTCACTGCAAGTTGGAGGTATGATAAAAACAAACATTAAAACTCTTTAGATATAACCACATTTGAAAATAGGTGACTTTACAGATTAACCCAAACTCAGCCTAGAGCTGGGCTTCTAGATTTGTTTAGGCATGACAGAAACTTACATTGTTTGATTTAGGAGGAAGAACTGTGATTTCATCTCATTTTAATTTCAATTCTTCAGCCTGCATTATGTGCCTCTATACCTACTATTACAAGTACTGTGTGATTGACTGAGATACAGTCAATATACGGGTTTAGGGACAAATACATATTCATCATGGAAGAAAGAAGAAGGGAAAATTTAAGTATATAAGATCAAAAAGGGGTCTGCTATGAGGACCACATGAGAAAGCATAATCTGTTGTATACCTAACCTGACCTACTGAACTCATGATAGAGTATGAGGAGGTCTCTGAAGGGGTTGTTAGTTCAGGGGTTTTTGCTATTTCTGTATCTAACAGGTAGAGTAGATACAGGAAATGACAGAAAAAATGTCTATTTATTCAGGACAAGACTTTAGATAATAGGAACTTCGATACTATTTATTATACTAGAGAAACCCTGTGTTCTTTTCTTATAGAAAACTCCCTCACATTCACAGAAAGTCTTGGAATGCAAAACTGAAAATTATGTTTTATGGAATTTATTTATGGGAAGAATCCAGGCCTTCTTAACAGAATTTTATTCTCTCTATCTAATCACCAGATTAATTTTTAAACACCTGAGGTTTTCTGTGATGATGACATCAACAGAAAGCATTAAAACTATACTGCTTAAACATGGAGTTACATGGAGTTATCAGCTAACATTTAAATGCATGATTTCCCAGTGTGTACACAGAATAACTTGTAACAATTCCTTGTTGCTAGTTAAAGAAGTGGAATCATAATCTTTCCCTCCATGCCATACTTCCCAAATGTTTTTTTTTTTTTTTTTTTGGAGTTAATAGTAATATGGTAATTTAGTGTTAATTTGGGGATAGATAATGCAACGTGGGCTGGTTTTCTAGTGAACATATCTCAGGTGTCATCCCCAAAATCACACGCTTCATGGAGAAGCTGATGGTAAACTTTCTCACCATTACCTCTTCTTTTGTCTTTTTTGTAGTTTTGTTTTCCCTATCTCAAAGATGTGCATGAGTTCACAGGTTCAACTGACAGATTTTAAGCTAGAGGGAATTCTTCCATCATCTCATCTGACCTTCTCCATATAACAGCCCTTGGCATTTGAAATCATTGTTCTTGGTGCAGAACTTATTGACTGAGAAATTAAATGATCTGTATTATACAGACCGTGATAATATTCTTTTTTGTCTTAGAAGATAAAAAAAAATCTTGTCAAAAATATTGCTACTGTTAATAACACAAGATGTTTACTGTAACTAACATAATATGTTTAGGATTTTAGTATTGTTATTATTGTCATTATGGTTATTGTTATCATTATGTTTATTAAAAGCTATTACTATGGCCCATAACACTAGGATCAATAGAAAAAAATGACAAGAAGACAACCTCTGGCATAAGGTGCTAACAGCTAGGAATGTTCTCCCGTTTCTTTTACTCTGCTGATAATTTCATGGTGCCTGAAAGTAACAAGGCACATGGAATTCATAACAATTACACAATGACAGGTAGGAATGCTTTTCAGAATATCATCACAAAGAAAATCCACTTCTTTTTATTAGCATGTGCCATGCACTAGGACTAGGAAACTACCAGCTGTTCAATGGAGTTGCTCCTGGACCAAGGAAAGGTTAATGAGATATTTGTTATTTTAACACTAATGAGGGCCATGTTGTAAGTCACATCAACTCCAGATGAAGTTGCACTCAGTAATTTGCCTTATCTGTCCCTTAATTTCATCAATGGTGTATTTTTTATCGGTACTGCTTCTTTAGCTTCTGCTCTCACTCTCTTCCTTCCTTTATTTATTTATTGGTGAAATATATAGTAAAAAATGTTCCTTAAAACTTGTTTCAAGGAATATCAGCTAGAAAAGGTCAAAAACACAAGCATTTTATTTCAAAAATATGTCACGGATATATTGTTTAATATTTAGAGAACATTGTTTTGTTTTTTTGCTTCTGACGTACTTCAATAACACTAGAAAAATATATCTATCTCAAGCTCCAGGAAAGAGTAGTTTATTGGTACTATTCCTTCTATTCAGAAAGAAAATTATATTTAGCTCTGGGGACATATCCATTTTTATTGGTGTATTAATAGAAAGATAAGCAAGGTGTATGATATGCAAAGCTCTGTGCCTGAGCCTACCCACCTCACACTTCTCAGTGTAACCCTTAAGGATATCAGTATACTATTATATTAGAAATATATATAAATATTAACTGATGGAAATAATTCACCCCACTGTGGAATATGAATTTTCTGTATATTCAGCTCCATCCTTGAAAAAGGGTTTTTTCTATCTCCACTGTCAAGAATGTCATCCATCTCTAAAAATACTCTTTTACCACTTGTGCATCATTCTCCACGTTATAAAATATGGCAGTTTCTTCTCAAATACAGATAATGACCAACAGCCATCTGTACTAGTGATAAGAAGTGAATACAGTTTTACTGAAGGACTTTTGGGATACACCAAGAATAGATCTTAACACCTAATCCTGCTTCAGCCGTAAGTTACCACTGCTTCACAGGAGTATTTGCAGAGACATGAAATGCAGGAGAGGGAATCTCTAGCTATACCTAGTTTATTCTATTTCACCTATTCTGTGTATAAAGATAGATCAGAATATAAAGCTATCATTTTATCAGCTTTATAAACACTGTGGACTAAATTATGACTTGGACTACACGTGAAGACATTCGATCCGTATTATCTTTTTGAGCTGTTTGTAATTAAAGCTCACTTTAGGAAATACTTAATACAACACCATACAGACATTGGAAAGCGCTACAAACTTCAGTGAGCACTACATCAGGTATAATGTAAGGAGAGACTATAGGTACTAATCCTATCCCATTTCGTGGAGCTGATAGGGAATGGTTTCAGTCTCTTCTTCGGTCTTTCCACTTGTTGACAAGTGATAAAGACATTGGCCAGCAGCAATTTAAGTGTGCCAGCTTTTCATAAACCTTGCGAAAGCAATGAAAAGGCAGATAGGAATTTTTACTTAGGGTTATATTTCAGAGTTACAATGCCACCAAAAGACCACTTTTCACTTGTTGGTATTTGAGCATTACCACTAGTCAAGACTGTGACTAAGACAGTATCTAAATCAATGTTTGGTAATTAAAGTTAAGTAAATTTAAAGTTTAGTTAAAGTAAGGATGAAATTTAAAAATAGTTTAAAATTCATTCAAAAATTTTCAGGGATCTAGGAAGCTGTCACCTGTGAGGAGGATTCCAGATGCTGTTTGGAGCACTTATGAAGAAGTAGATGTTACTTACAATATTCATGTGGGGATGGTAGACATAGAGAATCAAATAATGAACCAAATGTCTGCTATTACAGACTTTTGGTCTGCTCTTTGGTAAACTAGAGAAACATCTTTACAAGTTTACCTCCCCCACCCTTTTTTTTAAATATGATTTCCAAATTTCCTAGGATGCACCTGCTTTAAGTATTTCTACACATTCATTACCAAAAATAGTAAATAGTTTCTAAAAAATGTCTTGCTACAAAATATTTCAGGAATGACAAGCACATTCATTTAGTGAAGGAAAGAAAATTAGTTAGATTCAAAGTAATCCAAAAATGTTATACAAGTATCCTATACACATACATGAGTTATCTTTTAGAGATGCCTGAACAATATTATTTTATGAAGAAAAGCCAAATGAAAACATTGATCTAAATCCCATTTTGGTATTTCTTTGCATTTTCAGGATGTTCAAGGAGATTCCTGATCATGATCATCTCAAAGGTTAACCAACCAGCTGGGGTCCTCGATGCTCTCAGCAAGCCCCTCTCTGAATGTCGATGCAGAAAGGCATTCTTGCTTCTGGCTGAGAAACAACGTGCCACAGAGCTGAAACTACTTCCTAGTCTCCCACCACTGCCCTGGGGTGAGCATCTTCAGCACTGTTTTTTCTGCAGCTGTCAGCAGGGAAAATGTCTTCTAGTGCCTCTGCAGAGACTCAAAGTTTATCCCCAGTCAAATGTCAGAGAGATGAGAGCTGGATCACCTATTCTAGGATGTCTGGTAGGCAACTAAACATATATACTGTCTTTTATCTCCATGTTTTTCCCCCAGTGGAGTATAAAGCAAAATATTGGGTATGTGAAATATTTATTCACTAGCCCTTGAGTGATACGCTCTTTTGTTTGACAGAACAGAAGTCAAAAATCTTCATAGCATATACAAAAAACTATTTTATCATTGCACTGCTGGACATTTTCTTTGACCTTTCTTTTTCCTATAAAACAACACTGGAAGACATCACTCCTGTCGCATGTCCTGATTACCTTGTCCACGAAATACTTTTTTCTTTCCTACAAGAGGCAACAATTTTTATAGGAAGTGCATTTTCTTGTCCTATCTACTGTTCTCAGAATCTGTTGACTAAATCCTTTCTGTCTTTAGAATATCACCACATTATGTTATGTCTATACAACATAGGTCAAAGGTACAGAAAAGGGACAAACAGGTTGTAGTGATTCAGTACAAGCCTGAGAACAAGCACATCTTGTGTATAATTAGCTGAACATTACTGTTTAACATGTTTCTATAGGAAAATTCAAGCTAGTCAAAATATTTTTCTACGCAGTCTTGCCCCTTTATTCAATTCCCCAACGGAAAGTTTCTCATGGGAAATGGCATCCATTAGAGCTGCCATCTGATTGTCATTTTTATAATAAGGAGGTGTCTGAGCATCATTTGTATTATTTTCAGTGGATCCTTCCAGTTTCTGTTCTTTGGATGGAGAGGAAAAGGAAGTAAACACAAGGAATAATTCAGATGGTGGCTTTGAGGGATTTAAATAGATTTTTTTTTTCTGTTTCTGTTTAGCATCATAGAGAAAACTTTAATTAAATCTTAGTTTCTGCTCTAGTAGCAGTGTAAAGAATATATTTCTCTTTTTAGATCAAAAGTAATAGAAAGGCCTGTG
The DNA here is from genome assembly GCF_036370855.1 of Dromaius novaehollandiae. Lineage (NCBI taxonomy): Eukaryota > Metazoa > Chordata > Aves > Casuariiformes > Dromaiidae > Dromaius > Dromaius novaehollandiae. The sequence continues at coordinate 47,454,505 of NC_088100.1, read as the reverse complement.
GGCCCAATGCCCTCTTTATTATTAACACCAAAATAGTAACTCTATTGAGCAAAACTGCTCATGTGTGAAAGGCCAGTTTGGAACACAAGGGATCCTATAAACCAAATTGCTTTTGACACTGACAATATTATTAAAGGTCCCTCTTGTAGTGTCATTTCACATTACAATCTTTACAGTTTCATGTGTTTAAATATTTTTAAAATGAATAAAACCTACTTCTCCTTTGAAACAATGTAAAGCAAAAATAATTTTGTTTTGATCTACCATACCTCAAATCATAGTCCTTTCTGACTGAAACAATGACTCAAATCATGTTAACATTTCAACCAGATCTGTCTGGCATCAAAGAGTGTCCCTAATGCCTTGAGCTAAAAGGTGTCTCATTTGAATAATAAGTGGATGAACACTTGGGGTGACAACCCCAAGGTTTTTTTTTATTTCTTACAAAATCACTGCCTTGATTAATGTGAAAACAGTGCAAGCATGTTTAACATATGTATTTTTACTGGTTAATTGTCATACATTTGGAAGTGTTTTGATTTTTTTTCTTTTTATAAAGGAAGCTGTAAGTAAAGTTTAATAATTAAAGACACATTCCTGTTTGCTGAGTTTCACACAATGCATTTCATGATGTGTGTAACCCTACATACTCTTCCTGGTTTTTTATGAATTATTGATTATATTACAGCTGGACTCTAGTCCACTTGTTTTTATAAAGGTAACCAGTGATACCATTATATGCAGGATAATGTTATCCAGTTCTCTATTATCTCAACAAAGATATTCTGTTGTGAAGTAAGTTAGGCTTTAGTTGCATAACATAAAGGTTTTGATTTAATTACTTTGCTACTGAAAATACTTAATTTAATTTAGTCATCCTGAGTAGTTATGGGGATTAACATTAGCCATACCTCCCAAGTTCCTGAATTCAAATGTGTCACATATCATAAACAGATGAAAGTTAATGGTTGAATTTAATTTTGTGATCTATCTAAAATACAAATTGTAATCTCTAGTAAATATATTGATCCAGCTCCCTGCAGTAATTAGATGCTTCAGAATTTTTAATTAATTTATTCTTACAACACACATTGCCTAAGACTGAAGAACTGTTATATCCATTACCAGGGGAGAATTGAGGCATAGGATGTTTAAAAGAGGTATTTGGTTTTGATTGATTTTTGATACCTAGGCGTGAAACCTAGATGCAGAGATTAAGAGAGAAATTTGTTTGGACAATGAACAGCTCTGAACAGCAAGACACTTCAGAAAAAGTCATTTACAATGTCTCATCTTTCTGGTTTGGGTCTCTCTGTTGTGTTGTCTACCTTTCTCTGCTGACTCCATAGAAACTCTATTATATTCTGACATAGATGAGGTTGGAGGCCTGTATTTAGAGCAACATTATCCATTCTGTCCATTGCTGCTACAAGGACAAACTGGGGAGAAAACAATCTCTTTTGTCATCTCTATTGTCTATGCTGAGTGCCCTAAATGGCTTGTCCAAGGTCCCACAGGAAGTCTGTAGGAGAAAAAGGATTTAAATGCCGGCTTTTTAATTTCTAGGGTTAATATCCTAACAACATAATATATTGTGTTCCACTATTCAGAAATACTGTGATGCTAGCAGCATCTAGTTAGTAGCACTAATAAGTACCTTCTGGAAATAAGGAGGACTATGACCAAACTGCGATATATAAGGTCTGACTTAATATGCATTAATGTGCTTACAAAACCCACAAATAGTTATGCTTTGTAAGACAACTAATATTTGAGCCTTTAACTGTAGCTTCAGGGGGCCAGTACTTTTAAGTATCAACCTTTTTGTATGCATGAATACTACCTTAGACACAGAATTTTGAGGAAAAAAAAGTCTAGACCCAATTCGTAGAAGTTAACAATATATAATTCTAAAAAGAAGTCTTTATACTGGAAAGACTTATCTCATGTACAGAAGCTTTTTGAAGAAGTACAGCCGGATCTCTCTCCATTTAAAGACTATTAATGTGTCAGTTGTGAAATCTATTCACTACTGAAAATGTCAGTGCATCATTTCACTACTCAGAAGCAGAAGCTCTCTGTAACACTTGCTTATTATAGTGGGTATTATTCACTCCAAATAACAAGGGAAGTATGCATTAAATTGCATTATCCAGTTCAAAGTAATTGTTACCGAGGAAATAAAAAGCCATAGGAACATAGGAATTGCCATAATGGATCAGACCAATAGTTTATCTAGCCAAATATCTCAACTTTGACACAGAATAGGATAGTAAAAGATGCTTTTCAGCAGACGATTATTGAACAATGCTGCCCACAGGAGAATTTAATCTTTTTTTTTTTCCAAGTCTGTTGTATACTTACAGTAATTTATTTTTTAAAAAAAGTTTCTTCCTCTTTATCTAAAAAATGTAAAAGAAATTTCAAATAGTTTATTATTATTATTATTTCATAGGTATTATATTTTTTTATATCTATATAATGCTAGCATGCAGAGATCACTGCCTGGATTATGATCACATTCGTACTGACTGATTTTTACTTCTTTGCCTTCTTTTCCAATCCCTAACAAACTATCACTGTTAAGCATATTTCAGGCACTTTGTCAGGTACCTTGTGGTGTTATTTAAACTGGGGTGAAAAAAAAAAATCTCCCTGGCATTTTCTAGGGTCCCAATACTCTGTCACACAGAATGGGGACATGATTTGAGCACTGCTTCCTGGTCAACTAATCAGTTTTCTTTCTCAGTGAATACAGGAGATAGCAGCATAATGATTGGTACTGTCTGTGGTACATTAGTATAGAGGTCAGAAGGAGCCAAGAATAAGTTCTGGACTCAGGAGCTGGGAAACAATTCCAGATTTCACAGCCTATACATAGCAATAATATTACATTTTATTAAAAAATATTGCTGGTTTGCAACTTTCACCTTTTTATTGTTCCAATATCAGAGAAAGGGTACACTGAAATTAAGATTTTTTTCTTTATATCGCAACAGCTCCAGCATGAGATGACTGTTTTAAGTGGATCTCCCCTGGATGTATCTGATATAATCTTTAAAATACATAGGATAATATGTTTGTTTGTTGGTAGAATTTTCTTTTTTAAAATCCTTTGCATATGTCTTTCATTTATGTTTTTATTCCATTCACATATCTTTTTTTTTTCTTATAGAAAATATATGTAGCAAATTCAAAGGGAAAAGAGTGAAAGGAAAAAAAAGAAAGAGATCTTTTTCCTTTCCAAAAGAGAGAGAGAGGGGAAAAAAAGCAATTAATGCTACATATTCTTCTGAATTACCTACGTCTTAGTAAGTACCCACTTCATTTACTTTAATGGATGCATACCTGAACTCCCAGATATGCCTCTTGCTAATATACTTTTTCTGGCACATTGTGAAATATCTTATAGAAGAATTGCAATAGCTCACACATAGCTATCTGACACACCTACACTACATGTTTGGTTTTATTTTTATTGGATGACCTTTATTAATAAAGGATGGCCCTTACTGGATGACCTTATTAAAGGTCATCTTCTTTTTATAGTCTAGAAAGTCCTTGCTCTTATTTATTTACATTTGCATCTGTATTTGTATTGTATGGGAAAGATGAAAAGGACATGAATTAGAGAGAATCAGACACTTAGAAAAATCTTTAACTTCTCTATTGCACGTGTTCCCTCTCATTCGCACTACCTTTACATGTACCCCTACTTTATACAAGACGATACCAGACTGTTTGTGTTCACATGGGATTTAATGTTGTCCTCACTGGTGTCAACTGAATGTTTCCTGTTCATTGGCAGGCATGGATCTTGACACTGGCCCACAGTCATCGATATTGTTAAATTATTAGCTTGGTCCGGACACAGGTTTAGGCAAGAAAGACTAGAAGTCTCCCTAAAAATAGCCATAGCACAGTCAGGTTGCTGGCAGTGTCAAGGACCATTTCCAGGAGGCAGTTTGGCTGCAGCTGCCCTGTTGTGGGGAGGAAATGAATTTAGCTGTACAGACATGAGCTATGAGCTGGTCTCAGAGCTGGTCCTTGGCCCATCTAATTTACTATTAGAGACATAACTAGGGAAGCCGTGACTCCAGCAAGTCTGTTGGCTTTTGTTTATCCTGCAAATCAGCGTATGAGACTGATGCAAACTTCTGGCCAAGCTTTTTTCTCAAAAACTTTCTAATTCCAATTGCATGCTTGAGACAGCGCTAAAACCCAACCCAGTCGACAGTAGCGTAAGAAGGATTAACATCGTTAAAACCAGTGTTTGCAACAATATACCAACAATGTACAATGTTAAATAAAAACAATTTACATCCACTTGAAGTACTGTGCAGAACAGAACTTATGCTGAAGTTTGAACACGTCTGATCTGTCTTGGTTTTGTAGTCATATCAATGTTTGGAAAAGTAAATTATGTGAAATACTGCCTCAATGACAGAATCATACTTGAAAAAGAAACAGGCACAACTTGAAATTGGCCTTTGAGACTTTAATTCTATTTTGTGTTAGACTTTGTAATGTGCTCATGCTGATGCATAGCTTTAGACCCTTCTAAAAATGAAAATGCAGTTCTTTCATCTCTCCATAAACACAATTTCCAGTCAGTGGAACTTCAAGATGCAGATAAAGTCAGACCAATATAATTTTTTTGACCTTTTTGTTGGGGGAAGGGGTGTCATGTTTATAGCATGGCATTAAAAAAAAAGGAAAAGGCACACTCTCTATATAGATGGATATGGATAACATAACTACAGGAGAGATGGTACAATATAATGGACTGGGATAAAGGACGGGCTTATCGAATATACAAAAATGTTCTGTATTTAAGTCAGTTTACCATATCCCTAATGAATATTTCAACCTACCAGAAGAACCACTTCTCTCAAAAATATACTCTGTGATGATATTTGAATATTTTACACTTTGCCTTTCTTGCCTCTTTTGTTCTTTTAACTATCAATTCTTCACACACATTTTCCATATTTTTTTTTCTTTTAAACAGTTCAGTATGTTAGGGACCAAATTTTGGGTCAGAGAATTAAAAAGAGAAGAAATGAATGTCTTGTGATAATGAAGTGGGATGTATTGTAGTAGGGAAGGATAGACTGCATTTATTCTTCCTTCGAACATCCCACAATAAGAGCAGATACAGTGTGTTAGACCTTTAAGGGACTTAGGCATCACAATAATCACCATAAATTTCCTGGCAGAAACCCAGCCTTTCTCTATACTCTTGGAATACAGTGAATATGTATGCAATGTATAAGTAGAATTAAGTCACTTAGAACAGGATCTAGAGAAGTCTCTTCCTTAGCTCGGAGTTGACACTTGTTTGTGTACTTTGTGCTTGCCTTCACTTGGGATTCACAATCAAGTTTTTTTTTTTTTTTTTTTCTTGGAGATGAGCAAAATGACAAGGAAATAAAGATTTAATTTTATGACATATTAAATATTTATGATTCTCTTCTGACTCTTTCTCATCTAGCTCATCCAGTAGGGCTCATAAGAGTGGTGTCCTGGAACAGGACAAACAAATTATTGCAACAGTAACAATGAAAAGAACAACAACAGAATCTTTTGTTTATCCGAAGAATGAGACTTCCTCAGAAGCAGGGTAAAAGTCTGTGAGGTTGCTGGTTGCTGTCCTATTGTCATTTACATGCAAAATTGGGGGAAAAAAAAGGTTTTTTTGTTGATTTTCATAAAATTGCAAGAACAAGTAGGTTTTGTACAATAGTAATTACCCTTGAATGATGAGCAGCACTCTAGAAAATGAGGTTGTGTATGCAAGAGTAAATGCATGAGTTTCAATGGAAGCTTTGTGGCTGAAAGGTACTGTACCAAAAAGCTTTAAATATACAAAGAACACTCCTAGCAAACATTATGTGGAAGGAGATTCCAGATGGCAATAACAAGGAAACTGGGACATCTGGCTCCTAACCATGTTTCACTTTATTTTTTTATTTTATTTTTTTTTAATAATACAAAAGGGAGGGGTAAAAAATAAAAGAAAAAAAGAAGGAAAAAGAAAAGGTGAAGTTCAAAGGTAAACCAGAAAGTGCAACAGTTGGAAAAGGAAATAAACATGGACTGAGGGTGAGAGTGGATAAAGGATCAAAGTGGTCAAAATGCTGTGGATTTTGTATCCTTGAATTCCATTTTTCTATCCAAAATTTTAAGATAGAAGTGATCTCTAAGTGGGCTCCCCAAACCAAAATATTTGTATTAGTTTTCTCTCTCAACTATTATTTGACATGTTCTGTCACTGAAGTGGTCCAAAGTAAAGACAAATACTTAGAATTCAGAGATCCTTGGAATTCTTTGAAGTCAGTAAAAGTTTTTCCTTTCACTTTGCTGAGAAGAGACTCCTGGGCCGTAGTTATGATAACTGCTGTTCTCAAAGCATCTGTAAACAAATATTGATCTACATTAACCAAAATATTCATACCACTTTTTGCAATATTATTAGTCTTTTTCTGATGGAGAGATATTTACTGTGCAACATTTTGACAAAACACATCTAACCATTATTACTCAAAATGCAGTTTTTCTACTATTATGCTTTTTGACTAGACCTTTTCATACCTTGGTCAGCTGTGAATGGTATGTGATTCGTTAAAATAAATGTTGTTGAATGAAACAGTACACATTAAAAACATGCCTATAAGACTATGCCTTACTATCATTCCTGTCATATATACTATAGTTTTTTAGCATTAGCTAATGCCACTAACTTTGCTTCCTGATAGATCGCTTGTAAGGATATTTTAAATAGTCAGCAGCTCATTTCTTATAGCTTCAGAAATATTACATGAAATGCTTGCTATTGTTCAGTAGCTTTAGCTTTCTACTTCCAGAAACAGATAACTAAGCATTTATCAGAGGACGGGTTAACAAACATTTTAAAAAGCAAAATTATGTACTTAAACATCCCAGTCTAATGATATTCTTGTGATTAATAGAGCTATTTTTTGTGCCAGAAAACCTTTCCTATTTTCTCTTCACTTCCTTTATGCAGTACAAGTCACTTGTAAAATGCAATTAAAAAAATTGCAAAATAGTTGGGAACTAAATATTGAAGAATCAGAGAAGGAAAACGAAAAGATCAAACCATAAGAATATTCTCACATACAGAAATATGAAAAGACTGGTATTTTTCTTAATAAGAAAATATAAGAAAAGCGTATGATACATTTATATAAAATAATGAATGCTGTAGAAAATGCAGCAGGGGATCCTAGTCTCCCTATCTGCTACTGCATAAATGAAGGAATGGATGAAATTTGTATGAAATTAAAAGATGATGAGTTCCAAACAGATACAGGGAACTACTTTTTCCATATGAAGCATAATTACATTTCAGAATCAATTTCCTACAGGATACTTCTGATGTCACGAATTCAGTAAGTTGGAAAAACGAGGTTGCCTTGTATATGGATGCCTGTGGTAAATACAATGACAACAGTTAATGCCAAAATCAATTTCTGGAAAACAGTTTAGACTTCATTCTTTCAGGCTTAAGCTAATCTCTAAATATAAGGTTCAAGAGGTGACCTCATGCTGATTATTGCGTATCTGCCTAGTGCCTATTTTTCACCTTGACCTGAAAATCTGGGTGCTAGCTTTGTGAGTCACCAGCCTAGAGACACCTAGCTTTCATCTAGTTTTGGAAATTACTATTAAGTGTATCTGTTTGTTAATCTGCAGTATTTCATGAAGTTTATATCCTATTTTGTCAGAAGAGCACTTGCTGAAAGCCAAACATTGGGACCGAAGGCATGCTGTTTGCCCTGTCGTGGCCCCCGCCCTCTGCATCTAGCAGACAGAGGGCCGAAGTGCTCCCTGCCTAAAGGCAACTGGGTATGTTCATCTGGAGAAAAAGTTTTTAGTGAATATTAGGTGAGACAAGGAAAGTGCAAATGAACTGTATCATAAGAAACCTGAAGTACAGAAAAGTCTGAAAGACTGTGAGAAAGGTGTAGTCTCATAAATTATGGAAACAGACTTTCATAAAAATCCAGAAAGGACAGAACAAGAGCCTGTTGCAGCCCAGCAAGTCACTGAAAGTTGCTGGATTGATCAGTCCTGAAGGAAAAGACCAGCTTTACTTTTATTCTGTCTTACCTGCTCACTTCTAAAAGTTACAGATGGATCAAATTCAGCCTCTGACTGTTTTGGGGTCCCGTCATATCTTTGTTTCTACATTTTCATTTTTGCTGTCATAGGTTTGAGTCTCACTCACTTTCTACAGCAGACCTAAAAAAAAAAAAAAAGAAAAAGAAAAAGAAAAAGAAAAAGTAAGGTGAACAGAACACTAACGTTTGAGCATTCTTAATGACTTTTCTTCCTGTATTTTTACTTTTAAAATCAAATTGTTTATTTATCTGAACTATTCTCCTTCTTCACAAGACAGTACACTTCCTAGCCACAAAGAGTTGCTTTTTGTTTGCTGATTTTAGAAGTCATTATAAGTGGAATTTTCTATTTTAGTGCCTCACTTCTACCATCATCAAAATACTTAAGCTTATGTTGTTCTTCCTCTGACTAGTGGAATATGCAAGAGAACTCTTCCTGAGGGCCATGCAAATGTGCAGTGAATCAACTAAAAGAATTGCTGTGAAATAAATGCTATCACATTCTTCACAGAATTAAATTGGAAAGTTCAAGCTTTTCCACCTTCCTAGCTGCAGTGCTCCAAAGCTTCATCTCTTTCAGCGCTATCCCAGAGTCCCAAGACCAACCCCTAAGCAGTATTTACTAATTCCCAAACAGTCAGTATCAAAGAAAAGTTACAGATGTAATTCTAAATAGCCTTGACACTGTTGTTTGGTGTCTGAATAGCTGAAATAAGCAGTCAGGCTGCCAAATATTTCTCCAGAGCAGTTATCTCTCTTTCAGCTATATAATTTTAATTTACATGGAAATCATCGATACAAAATGGTACTTGTCCATCAAGCTTGTTTATTTCCCATCTCCCCAATGTGCTGTAATAGGAATCCGAGTCATGGATTGGTTCAACAAACGTAACTGACTCAAGATAATTCTGCTCAGGCTGAATGCCTGAAGTTTCTCATACTGCTGAACTGACTGAAGTCCAACTGTTAGAGACAGACCCATGTCAGCTATAAGTATATTAAACAGAACAATATTGCACCAATTTTATGTTATGCTCTACTGAATAATCTAGACCGAGCTGTGTGTAACTATATGTCACAAACTTCTTTATTTATTTGGATATACATAGCATTATAAATGTGGGTAGAACATATGCATATACATATATTAACACAGGAAGTTCCATTCGAATATGAGGAAAAACTTCTTTACTGTGAGGGTGACAGAGCACTGGAAGAGGTTGCCCCTAGAGGTGGTGGAGTCTCCTTCTCTGGAGATATTCAAAACCCGACTGGACGCAATCCTGTGCAACGTGCTCCAGGTGACCCTGCTTGAGCAGGGGGGTTGGACTAGATGGTCTCCAGAGGTCCCTTCCAACCTCAACCACTCTGTGACTGTGACTATAAGACATCAGTATTTCAAAGCATGCAGAATCTATTCAAAGGACATTATTGAGATTAAAGAGTCAAACATCTGTTTTTTTTTAAAGTGCCAGAATTTTACTGTAATAGCCCATACCCTTTTGTGTCTTTATTACTTTCCTATTCTTAATTTAGGTACTAGAAATTGAATTTATCTGATGAAAAATTTCTGAGCTAATCATTCTACACTCCTTTTGTAGTCAACAGAGAGAAATAAGCACCCTGGGGCATAATTCATCTCACCCTAAAGTGAGGATCCATAATAAATCAGATTAATTGCTCTTTAGAAGTCTCTGTTTTTCTCATTGACAGTATAGAAGGAACCTATGGTGACAAGCTCAGATGTAGATGTCTGCATTGTAGACATCTAAAGTTAGCTTATCTGAATACTGTTTTGAATGTCTTCAGGAAGATGCAGAGTATTTTTAGCACTCATTGAATCAGTGGAAGATGAGTAGCTCAGCACCTCTTGAGAGGGGATTAGATTCCAGCTCAAAAACCAGTCTTGGATTCTGAGCTTTACTGAGCACTTTAATTTCATCATAGCAAAGCACAGAATTATTTGCTTTACCTTAAGAATGCAAAATGTTCCACTGTATTTAAATTAACTGAAATGACTGTAATGTTTAGAGGTAATCATATGTTTAAGATTCCAAATCAAGAAATCATGCAGACAGACCCAGGGGTGCTTTTAAAATGTTTTCCTGAGTGGAACTCAGGATCCTACAGAATTGAGCCATTAGGAAATAGAAAATGCTATAATAAATCAGACCAATCACCTATCTTCTTCTTCACCCATTTTCTATTTTTAATGAGGTAATGTAGCAAGAATTTTAATTATAGTAGTTATGAAATGTTGAACATAATGATATGCCAGGCATTTCTGATGTCTCAGTGTTTTGTACCAGGAGGTGCTGGATCTTTCTGGATCCCAGCAAGAAAGGCACTAACCCTTTCAAGACAAATAATTACTTATTAATATCCCTGAAAACTTGATAGCAAATTATAAAATCTGATGCTGAAAACCCTGAGATGATACAATATCGGACGGACCTCTGGCCAGGGCACAGCATGATGTGCAGACTTCCCATGGCGAGGTTCACCAACTCTACGCAGAGCTCTACCTGCACTCTTAGAGAGCCCTGCTCTCAATTCAGATCCATCAGTCACTGACAGCAATCAGGTCTGAATGTGGACTTGGCTTTGAAGAGTCCCTTGGGCAATATGCCCTAATACCCCTATGACAGTAATAAATCTACAGTTCTGGGGATATAACTGGTGATCAGAGCCACAAATTTCAAGTGAACAGAACAAAGCCTGTGTGCTTATGATTAAACACACATAGATTAAGTGCACATCTGTTAGGGCTAAACAGCAGTCATACAGTATTCATGATATGGATTAGCCATTATGTGGATCACTAACTCCTCGTACAAGAGTCTTCTGGGCTGACCACTGTACTCAGCTGCAATTAGAGTTTTAAGTAACCATCTCCCCACTCACTTTTTAAACTAACTCTCGCTGTTAAGATGAGGAAGAATATAACACTCCAAGTTCCAATATGTTTTGGAGCTGCTAGTTACTCTACAGGTTTCGTGATTCCCGTTATTCTCCTTAGCTTTCACAGAGCTGAGAACCAAAGCCTCCTAATACAGGAAGCAAAAATCTGTTCAGTGTCATATCAACTGCTTTAGCAGACAAACATGTCAAATCAAAGCCTGTGCCATGATTTGGCCTTTGAGTATGGGATCTGCATCTACAAAGAATTTTCCATAGTATCCTAGATGGTTTTCATGGTGCATTTGAGCTACAATGGCTGTGAAAGTTCACATATTACTTCTGGTTTGTAAGATATGTAGTTGGTTGTGAAATGTGAATTTTTTCCTTTATCCTCCCCATTGTCTACTAAAAATGTCCATATGCCATTTTTTGCATTCCCACAGAATCCAGAGGCCTCTGTTGAAGAGGTCACTTCTGAGACAAACTTGCGTAAGTTCCACCTATTCCCTGCCTCACAGCGTAGCATAGGATATGTGATGAATAGCAAGTCAATGAACTAACACAAGGGGATTTTGAAAAATAAAAGTAAAATTGGGGATGGTGGGACTGTTGAATGCTCTGTTTCAAAGGTAAATAAAAACATAAGAACAAATCACTTCTAGTAAGTTGAAGGAATGGTGTCCCTCCACTGTGAAGACAGCAACCTAGTCCCTTTAAAGGATGTAAATGTTTTTTTAAGAGAATGGAACAGGTGCAAGAAAAATGGTGCCTGACATTTGTATAAGCAGCTTGTAGCAGTTTGATGAGAGAATGTCCAAATATTGCTGGGAAGCAGTACTTGAAGCTGAAAGGCTTCATTGATGCCTACCAGACTTAGCTCTCCTTAACCCTGCACAAGCTTAGAAACTTATAGCTATTTTGCCAAACTTGAGCAAAGCATCATATATGCTGATTTTTTTTAAAGGCAGTGTGATAGACACTAATACATCATCGATATAACCCATTCTTTTAGAAAAATACTTGTCCTGAAATTCAAGAGTCACAGAAATATATTTATCATATTTCTCAGTTTCTTTCTGGCTTTATTTTATTGTCATAAACAAAAGAATACAAATGCTGCAGAGTGATGATTTTGTAATGTCTTTGTTGGTATTGGTAGTGGTGGTGCAAGTGTCACCAGGCCAGTAGCTAAAAAGCCTAGTGCTCTTGTGGACAGGAAGGTCTAACATCTGCACTGGTTTCTATAGTTCAGGTACAGTGCTACTCTGCAGGTAAACTCAGAACTATTGGTCTCTAAAGTAGAGACAAATTTTACACTGTAGAAGTCCAATCTTTCATCATGTTCCATTGTTTCTTAGACAATTGTTTTCCTCCAAAATATCAGTTCATGAATATTGTTAATATTGTTTTACTCTTCTTAGGAGCTAAAGAAAACTTTTTTTTTTCTTTTTTTAGTATCTTTCATGAATCAGAAACTTTGTATTTCAACCATTTCTCATTATGGTTTTGCTTCAATTCTTTCTTAGCCTGCAGAATCTACCCTTTTGATGCTACAGCAGTCTTTGTAGATACCTAGGCTGGGGAAGGAGAGCAGCTCAGAGTTAACTTTAAAATATCTGAAGAACTAGTGCAGTGAAATGACAGCTGGGTAAACACACTTTGTTCTTTAATTAAGGTCCTGCTGAATTTCATTCTTTTGGCATAGTTGCTAAAGATCTGTTCATATTTACAAAATGTGTCGTACATACGCTTACAACTTGTTTCAGAAGGCATGGGGTGGCTCCACATATGTACAGCTAGAATGGAAAAGAGAAGCATATTCAACTCTCTTAAAAGAAAACAAATAACCTTTTCAAGAAGGAATGATTAATGCCACATGCCATAGAATCACATAATACTACAAGTTAATCTATAAATTTGACAAGGAAGAAATAAAATACAGATTACTATAATCCATGGTCAATACTGTAATTTAGTAAACACTGATTTTCTGATACTGCACCATCTGTAAATGATTTGATCACACAAATGCTTGGTTTACAGTGTGTTATCTATCAGCTTGTTGAAAGTCAATTTATATCAGTTTAAAATTTTGCCAGATCTTAGCTTACATTTCTCACAGAAGATCAGACAAAAGATTCTCTAGCTACATTTGCAACCACATATTTTAATTTTACTAGAAATAAACAATTAACTTAAAATTAAAAAATAAATATCTCAACATTCCAAATTACTTTTGATTTACATTCCAAATCATTTCACTAAGACTGTAAAAGAAATTAGGTGAAAAGTTGTGAAAAAGTATCTGTATTTACATTATGGAAATACTTGGCAATCAGTGTAGTGTATAGATACCAAGAATGCCTTGGTATCTAACTCCTTTAGCTTCTTCAACAGCACAAAGATTTAGAACAGCAACAGAAACATTTGTAATTATTGTTAAGAGAAAAACCTAATTTTCTTAATAATTCTCAAAATCTATAGCTTCTTACTAGTGTATACCATGAAAAAAAATCAGAATATTAATGCAAATTAATGTAAATAATGTAAATCAGTTATATTAACGTAAAATGTCAATGTGCCATTAGATAACACAATAGCAACAATTTCTAGGTCTAAAGAAGTCTGTATCAGTAGAAACTGTTGAATGGATATTGTTTTACGCAGACATCAAGAGGGAGGGCTTACAGATAGAGGATATTAATGAGACAAGTCAACATCCAGATATGCCAACACCTTGATTCATGCCAGCTTGCTCTACCCTTCTGTGTGAAATGTCTGCAAATCAACATTTTTGCTGAGAATAATAGAGTGCAAGACCAGCTCAGTTAAAACTGGGGTAAGTGTTGGAAGTAAAAAGGGCTATCTACTGCTCTTGGTAGTGATGCAGTGGCTGAACTGAACAAAGGGACCTGAACAAACTTTAGTGCCTCCAAATAGCTAAGGCTATTAAAGTACAATGTATGAATATGATTACCATTAAAGGTCTTCACACTTTTTTTTTCCTGACAAGAATTTTAAAAGTTTGAAATAAACACAGGACAGTTTTCCGACAAAGAAAAAAATTTACTTCCTAAGGAAGCTGTTGGGAAGACATATAGGCACCTATTCTGTTTCAGGCATCTAAGATGTAGGCAGAACTCAGTTTTCTTAATTATTGTTGCTCTCTTGAGTATAGATGTCTAAATTGTACTTGGGAGATCCTAAAGTACTTCATTTTCAGCTAATTATATGGACTTGGATTTCTGAGGCTTCCTCAGAGTCACGTAAGATGTTCAGTCCAATAGGGAATTGAACACCAGGCTAACACAGTCAGCACCAACGCTTGCAGCATCCCTCCCTTCTCACTTGAGGGATTATATTGTGCTTCTAGACCAGAGCTTTAGTTTGCATAAAATGTGCATCTTTTTATTCTATTAATGTTTATCAGGATGTTTCCTACTGATCTACCTGACAGTCACTATTTAAGGCTCCTATTCAGAAAAGCACCTGTAACATAATCACATGGTAGGTCCCATCCTCTGCAATGAAGGTTGCTGATATGTAAAAAAGTTAAGTGTTTCCTTAAATGTAATTTTGAATTGTCAAGCATGAATCTTGTTATTATACAACAGTGACATGATACTAATTCTTGCTATTATTTTAAAGGAAGATACGTAAAGTTCTCATATCTCCAACACTTTTTACTTTTGTAGTTCGGGTTTTATAGAACAAGCAATAGGCCTGACTTTCCAATTCCAATTTTCTTGGAATTCTTCAAGAATTAAATAACTGGCATCCACTCTCTCTCTCTCTCATTTCTGATTTTCTTGTTCCAATATTTCAGGAGACTAAAAAAAAGTTCATGGTCTCTAAGGTCTCTTTATTTTTTTTTAAGAACAAACACTGCAATAAATTAGTATTTAAATACGAAAAACATATTTGAAAAGCTGCAGGATTTGTCTAACCATAGATTTTAGGGACTAATGCTTACATTTCCAAGTCCAAAGCATATTTTCTCTGCCATGTTTCTTTCAAATGTTGCTGTTCTACTAAGTTTACCAGCAATTAAATTTGTCAGAATAAACACATGATGTACTGGTACAAGGAAAAAAAATCCTCAAAGCATACTTTAGATGTTTATTCCTCATTTTTAAAGGCAAAACTGTCTCATTCGGAAACATTTCCTACCACTTTAGTATGCTATGAATTCTTAGTTTAATTTACTTATATAATTCATATTTATATAACATATAATATAAATCCAGTTGATTTTTGTTGAAACTGCAAATGATATGCAGATCGGATTGCTATTGCTGATACTGCAAAAAATTAAAATGTTGGAGAGAAAGATGGGCTATTCTAAGGTAAAGATCATATACAAAATTTCACAGGGGAAGAATGCCAGAGTCTACCTCGTTTAATATTTAAATTAAAATATTACACAAAAAAATAATAAAAGTCACACACATGAACACCCTCTTGGCTGTTCTTCTGGTGGGAATTATCTCATCCTGCTGTGTAGGCAGGCTTCATTTTAGTGGAAGACTTGCTTACATGTACCAGTGGCAGCAAATGAAGTTGTGAACTCAGCACTTTAGATAATCAGATCTTTCATTTCACAACTTAGATATTTCAGATGCCTAAAAACTTTAGCTGTTCAATTTTAAAATTGAAAATTTAAAATTCTCTGAAATATGTACTTAAAACTACAGGAAGCAAACCCAGCCTAAGCCAAATCTATATTACAGTAATCAGCCTCATCCAAAAACTACCATAGGCTGTCTGATATTATCATGCAGAGTTTTAGTACTCTGAGGAGTAAACTAATGATCCAGTAACTTCTAATTAAAAAGGCTTGCTTCTGCTGCCTTATCACCTGAATGTTTTTATATGAGCTTAGGAAAGCCATTTAAGGAATACAGACACAAAACAGATGCATTTAAAACTTGATTAATAGTTTTTTCTACCTCCCGAAGTTAGTAAATATGTATATATGCAAAAGACTGTGAGCTGCTGAGCAAAGACATGCCCTCTAAGATTCTTAGATATAGTCAGGTTGTTATTTTTGTGTTAATATCTGCAGTCTTATGGAACTTATAATCCAAGGGTCTCTTTTGCTAGGTCTTGAATAAGAAAGTTGCAGGTTTGTTCTCACTCCACTACTTGAAAACCAGAAAAAATTGCCTGTCATCACTTTTGAAACTGTCAGCTCTAACCATTGTAATTTATGTATTTCTTCTTTTGTTTGCAATATTTGCCAGATAATAGAAAGATTTTATACATCTATCTCTACAGTATCAATTGTCAGATGGAGACAAAATGATTTGCATATAATTTATATTGGTGATAAAAAAAATGTAAGAAAACAGGTAAACTAATTATTCTTTGGTTATGATTAAGTATAGAGCTAGTCAGAGAATGGGAAAATATTAGCATACAATTCACTCACCAAAAAAAAAAAAAAAAAAAAAAAAAAAGATTTTTGGCCTAAATTATTTACAATGTATAACATACCCAGATCTAACATCTTTAACTTAAAGGCATTCAGTGCATCCTTTTTCATACCCTTTATTGTGTGCTTGTTAAACTAGATTGTTGAATCAAAACTGGAATTTCTTCAGACCAGTCACACTCATTTTACAATTACTCTTCATGATCAAGATCTGAACAGAGGACTGGAAGAAAAAAATCACATGAAAAACTTACTTCAGTGTGATTGCCTAGATATAAAGACTTTCCTTCCTGTCAAATCCTACAGTTGCTCTTGACCAAAGCTGTTCAACCATGGATCACTATGAAGAGCATACAAGTTTTCAGCAGGCATAGCTGGATGCCTGTTCTCAGCGTCTGCCCTCTGCTCTGTTCTGTTATTCCTCTTTCTGCCTCCTGATAAAAGTGGCAGCTGAGAAGAGCTCATAATGTCAAACAAAATTAGAAAATCTTTAAAGATCTAGACAAATATGCAAATCAAAAAAGTATGGGCAGCAGGATAGCTGTTCTCAAGAATATCACTGATAATAGCAATATTTAGTTCTGTGCCAGTGCAGCTCAGGTCACTTCACAGAATCGTGGCAGTATTTCTATTCTGTGGCATAGAGAGGTAGGGAATTTATCTACAAGACTCATTTTGAAATTATAGGAACTGATAAGGAAACTGAGATAAGATGTTGATTAGAAGGCAGGCTGGGAAAGTAGGAAGCTGCCTATGTCAGTAAACAGGCAGTTGACAAAGCCAGTTGCCTATTTTCCCAGGCCAGTTTCCCATTTTCTAGTCACTGTATTTTTTTCCCTCTCTGCAGAATTGGACCTATTGCTGCAGCATGCCTCCACAAGATTCAGTGGAATTAAGCCAAGATTTATTTGCTACAGATTAACTTCTCCCAATTTAAAAATGAAGCTTGGGAAATGGATTGCTAATTCCCCATCCAATCATAGTTACCTGAAAGCTCATTCCCAAACGTATCTTCTAAAAAGTATTACAAGGGGAGGAGTTCTGCAATGGGGATAAGTGACAACAGTCTACCTGCTCTTATAATTTGATGATATAACCCTTAACATCAGTCTTGAAAAATTAATGTTGTGAAAATACAGCTTTTTTTTTTTTTTTTTTTTTTTTAATAAGACTAAAGTTTGAATAGCCTGTTAATAGTTTTCTGATAACCTAGAGAAGTAGGGAACTTATCTCATTTACTTACAAGATTCAATTTGAAATTAATTCCATGGAACAACCCGAGACTGTTTAGACTTTAGCAGAAAAGGAGTTTCACTCATTCTTACTGCATCAGTTCTCCAAACTGCATTAAATAATTAACAATCTGTGAAATGCATCTTTCCCCCAACAGTTACAGATGCCTGACTTTGCAGTGGATAGAGTGAAGAGCCCAAATAAATCTGAAAAGAGACTATTTCACTGTCCTCAATATTTCAAAGACATTTAGTTAATGCTTTGTATATGCCCATTTGTGATGATATAGATGTTAATACACAGTTGGAATCAGAGAGGGAAAATGTAGAAAAATAGCATAACTGTAATCAGTGTTACCCTTCATACCCATGCTTCCAAAATTGAATTGGGCACAGGTGTTTGACATCCAAATAGAAAGCATCTGACAATCCTTAAAGATATAGCATTTTTCTGTATCTGATAAACCTATGAAATCTATTTAATTTCATTTTTTTGCATGAAATCAACCATATCATATGCCACAACACAGTTTAAGAAGTTATATTCAAAATGTGTACTACATGGAGAAAATGAGAATATCTATAAGCTGTCAAAAAAAAAAAAAAGAAAACCTGAGAACAGAATTAAACAAAATTTATTTTACACAGAAAAACAGAATAAAAAAAGGACCTCTGCTTAAAAATCTTGCAGAGACATACACGTTCTCAAATACACTGTAAAACTACCTGTGCACATTACACCTGATATATCATAAGATGTGTGTACCAGAGTAAGGGTTTCTGTGATGTCAGGTCACCTACCATGTTGTGATTTGAGTATGCAGAAAAATGTGCTCTGGGGCACAGACTGAATATTAGTTCACTTTGCTTGCATCTCGATCAGTGAATGTAGCCTTGCAAAGGACAAGAGCGCTGATGTTAACTCACTGCACACCTCCATCTCCCTGCCCTATCTGAGGAGAGGCTCCTTGCCTCGCCTCTCTTCTTCCCTCTTTTTTCACTTCTCTGCTCTTCTCTACTCTGATCTCTTCCTTGTATTTTCTTCTCACTTCTTTTTTTTTTTTAATTCTCAAAACAACTGTTCTATACATACTTTGTCAGTGTATGGTTAAGTTACAATCAGTGTGAAACTATTGTGGATTAATAAGGATATTAAAATTTCAGGATATTTTGTGGTCTTGAAACTCTACGTTTATAAGATAACAAATAAATTCTTTCTGCAATTAACCACAAATGCCAGTTTGGTAATAAATTAGCTAGTTTTTATAATGGTAGCCTGATATAGGATGCAGCAGTAATAAAATATCTTTCATTTAGGAAAAATGCTATACCTAATATTTCAAGTTTATATTTTATATTTAATATTTAAATTTATATTTAATATAACTTTATGTTTAATATGCACATATATATAATATATTTTATATTTAACATAAATATATTCAAGAAGGAATATAGAGACACTCTCTGAGCATGCAGGAATGGGGTTGTGGAGCTGAAGCCCACCTAGCCACCTAAAGTTGAAACTGGCAAGAGATGTGAAAGGCAACAAGAATGGATGCTATTCAGAGGGACCTCAACAGGCTGGACAAATGGGCAGAGAGGAACTTCATGAAGTTCAACAAAGGGAAATGACAAGTCCTGCACATAGGGACAAATAATCCCAGGCACCAGTACATGCTGGGAGCCAAAGAGCTGTAGAGCAGATTCTCAGAGAAGAACCTGAGGGTCCTTATGAACAGTAAGTACAACATGAGACAGCAATTCAGCAATGTGTCCTCTTGGCAAAGATGACCAGCACCCACCTGGGCTGCATTAGGAAGAGTGTTGCCGGCAAGTGGAGGGAGGTGATCCTTCCCTTCTCCTCAGCACTGATGAGGCAGCACAAGAGAGAGATGGACATACTGGCGTAAGCCCAGCAAAGGACCTTGAGGTTGTTCAAGGGACTGAAGAACCTCTCATGCAAGGAGAGGCTGAGAGAGATGAGACTGTTCAGCCCAGAGAATAGAAGGTCTGGGGGAATCTGATCAATATGTATAAATACCTGATAGATAGGTGTCAAGAGGATGGGGTCAGACTCAGTGATGGTCAATGACAGGATGAGAGCCCATGGACACAAACTGAAACACAGGGAATTCTACCTGAACACAAGAAAACACTTATTCACTCTGAGGATTGTTGAACATTGGAATGGGTTGTCCGGAAAGGCTGTGGAGTTTCCATCCTTGAGGATATTTAAAACCAACTGGACGTGGTACTGGGTGACTTGTCCTAGCTGACCCTGCTTGAGCGGGGGGTTGGACCAGATGATCTCCAGAGGTCCTTTCCAACCCCAACTATTTTGTGAAAGATCTGTGAAAGATTTAGAAGCTGAGTCTTGACATCTTATGACTTTGAGAGTAGGAAAACAGAACAGAAAACAGTGAGACATACTGATTTTAAAACACAGTAGGAGTTGTTAAGAGTAACAGAATTGGGATGAACAGTCCTTTATTTATTAAAACATTCCTGCATTAACAGGACATTTACGTTCTATATATATTTACATTCTACATGGAATCAAAAAGAAAGTAAAGACTAAATGCAATTTTATAACAGAGAGAACTCTTCAGTTTACAGATTATGCATGAACAGACAAATACCTCATCATCAGGTTATATGGCTTGAAACAATTGGGATCGTTCTTGATTTTGGATGAAAATTTTATCCTACTGGCCTAAAAGAACTTTTTCATTTCAAAATATAAGCACATTTATAAAAATAAACAAAAATAGGCCAAAACTGAAGCAGAATGTTTAGAAATAATTTTAATGAAATATTTTCATTGTCCTGAAAAAAGTTTTTATAGAATTTTTTTAGATAGTTCATAGGATTTTTCAAGGTTTTCCAAGTTTTCCTGATTTAGAAAGAGAGGTCTTTTACTGAGATTTTAATTTTCCTCCCAGCATTATGCAATTCCATCTATAATGTTGTGAATCAGTAGTGCAAATGGCACAGTTTTTATTAAAATACTAAAAAATACAGCTCATGATCTGTGTCAGAGAGAAGAATAACTTTTATTACGCTTCCATTGTGTTTGCTATGCTACCTGCTGTCCATAGGGGTCTGTTTCTCAGGTCCCTCATAAAACTTTCCCAAAACCTACTTTTTCTGTTCCTCATATAGGAATTTTGCCTTTGAATAACTTTCTGATTTATTCATATTAGGAAATACTTATTTATATTCAAAGGGCATTAATAGGAAACCATCTTATGGAAGCAAAAAAAAAAAAAAAAAAAAAAAAAAAGACTATCCTACTCATATTCTCTGGAATTCTTGTGCACCTTTGCAAAGCAAATGCTTTTCTGTGTTTCATGATTTATTAAACTAAACCTGTGCCCCCTACAATGTTCAGGCAAAATACAGACTGTCTTTACAGTATATCTCACTGTTTCAGACTTCCATGCCACTGCCTTAATTGCAACAAAGTTCTGGCAGTGCTGTTTTTTTTTTAAAAAAAAAAGCTAAAAATACCTTTTTTTTTCAGAATAGAAAAAAAAATTAGAACACAGCAATCCAGTCTAAGCCGCAAGTATTTTTTATTTGCTTCTAAAAACTGTACTGACATTTACAGTATCTTCCTCACACATTTCTGCAAATTAGCCTAAACATAGATTAATTGGATTCTACAATAATATTCCTGTATCTTGAGAAAAAATTACATACACAAATCCTGTATGTGAAGATCTTGAAATTACTTAAGTTTGTTTTTATAAGGCATTTATATTTATGCTTTTATCTTCTGTTTTATTGGAAAGTAGAACTGAAATACACAGTGACTGCATACAGAGTGCACATAATTTCAGTCAGGATTCATCGTTACATTATGAATATCTTTGAGGAATAAATTTTACATACCTAATAACTATGACAGTCTACTGTATCCCTCAAGGTTTAAATAAGTGTCTCAATATTTTATTTTATGCCATAGAGTCTTCAGTATCCCCAGCAGTCATTGCAAAACATTTGTGCTTCCTCTGACCTGCAAGGGCCAGCTTATACTTGTGCCCCAGAGCTTAGCTGTGAACAGTCTGCTAAACTTTGATGAAAAGGAAGATATGCTGAGAAACTTGAGGATTTTTATAATGTCTCAGGGCTTTAGTTTATATGTTCATTACACTACTGAGTGGAGAAAAAAATCATACTTTACACAAACTGTGTTAAGTAAAATGCAAAAGCAAATGTTATTTATGACGCCGGAAATAAACACGTATGCAGAAATTAAAGAAAAACTATGCCTAATCTACTTATATTAAGGATATATCTGAAAGGACTCTTTTCCTCATCCAGCTGACTAGCTGTTTCTTTCCTGAGAAGAGAGAAGACATTTCAGGCCTTCTGAAGACCTCCACAATTGACAGAATATGGCCAAATATCCCTTTATAAGATATCTAGAGGGTCTAGACTAGTTTAATCTTTTGCTCTAAAATTTGCCCTATTCTCTCCTTAAGTATGAGATGTTCTTGACATCATTTTAATTAGAATAAGCTTTTTTTTTTTCTGTAGCTATGGAGGTATCTGTTCAGTTAGGAGTCGTTTTCTGTGCTTACCCATCTAGTAAACAACTCTTTGCTGCAGTAAGTTGTAAAATTCTTCTCTTTTGTGACTGCTTGGTCTACTCCAACAAGGAATGTCTTCAACTAGACTTTACATTCTATATAAACCTTTCCATTCATACCTGCTTCAAACACATAAATGAATTAATTGCTTATATGTTGTTATTGACTCTTTTGAAACCAGACATGGAGGAATCAGCGAACCAGAGTGACAGGAGTCAGTTATTTACCCACAGCCTCTTCTTCTTTAGTATATCAAAACTGTGACATTTATAGCGAGTATATTAAACATATGTTAATTTTCATGGAGAATACATGTTTTTTTCATCACACTGGCTTGAAAGCCTCAGCTTTACGAACACTTGTTCAATGACATAATAATCAGACTAACCAATTATTACAAAGTGCTTTTTATGTCTAATTGGAATTTCACTTACCTTCCAGTTACAACCAGACAGAAACATCTCTCCATTTGCTACTACTCAGAATATTTTACCATACATGACTGTGATGTTACGATCTTTTAAAATCAAAATATAAGCTTAAATACTTCAGTTACCCAGTTACAGTAAGTGTGAAATTATTCAGAAGTCTTTCCCTTCAACAAGGCACTACAGAATGCTGAAAGTATATAAGGATGTCTGAATGCTGAAACAAAATTTAAATGGACAAATTTAAATATTGGCATAAGTGATTCAAACAAATATTATAAAATCTTGCCTTTCTCAGAATAATCCATACTTGCAGAGCTAATGCTGCTCTGTTAAGCAGCAGCATCCTAAAATGCATACTTCAACCATATAGTTTAATGCATCTGAAAGGGAGTTCTTCCAAAGCCATCACTGCTTCTATTAGGCAACCATCCAAGAATTATTTTTCTCATTCAGCAATAAAAACAGTAATATATTCCTCCCCCTCCTGGAGTGTTTAATCATGGGTTTTACTATTTATAGCAAATCAAATTTCTTTCCTTGCCTAACCCTGTACGATGATACTTGGCATTAGAAAGTGATTGTCTTCTTTCTATTGATTTAGAATAAAAATTAAAAAAAAAAAACCACTTATCAACCTACTCTGTAAACAGATACACACCTGCATTGTTAGAAAGCTGGAAATAATGTAGATCCTGAACTGGGCCTGCATTGAAATGAAATTTCTCTCACATGTCTAGAAGCCTTACAATAATTTCCCTCTGCTTATTATTGCACCTTATCAGTACAATTATTGGTATACACTTATCAGATCAGTGACCTGATCACTGATAAGTGACCTTATCAGCCAATGTTTTTTTACTGAAACCTGTTCATGGATCTTCAATGAAGAAAAGGGAGTTATGAGCAATCTGAAGACAAGCAAGAAATTGCAGTTCTCATTGTGTTGGTCATTTTTTTAAAGAAATTCCTCTTACATTACTTGAGACTCATCTCAGGCTAGTGTGAGCTTGCCTACATAAATAACGAATTACCATAAGAAAATACAGTAATATTTCTTGAAATGGGCATGATTGGTAATTCTCAAAAACAGCTAAAAGTGTTTGGTGAACAGACTACATTTCTCCAATCTTCTGATTGAGCAAGCCTTTGCACAAAATAATATAGAGTGCTCACATAATATTTTGTCCATCTCTAACTGTGTCCATTTCCTTGTCCTCTCTTATTAACAGGAGAAGCATTTGTTATTTACAGTAATGACTAGATTGGTGGTTCATTAATTCCTAGCCATGTGTTGTTTTTTAAGTGATGTGATTTCAGGCTCACCTCCACAACCCCAAGGGGCACAGACGTGCACTGGGGGGGTAGCTCAATAATCAGTCAGACAGAGGTGCCCCGGCCACCCCCAGCCACCCAGGAGGATGCCAGCCCCAGAGGCCGGGCAAGACCCATCACCATGAGCCAAGGGGAGGCTCACTGAGTGCCCTGGAGGCTGCAGCACTGCCCAGGGCTCATTATGGGAATCAAGGGGAGAGCATCTGGGGGCTGTGCAAGACTTATTAGGGGGTGTTTGGGGGGAAAACAAAGGCAGAGAAAGAGAGGGGCTGGGGTGGTTTGGGGAGGAAGAAGTGTGGGAAAGCAGACAGATGAGGGGATAAAAGGGGCCGGGGATGCATGAACAGTGGCTGGTCAGTGTGCGTGTCTGGCCATGCCCCATGCTTGATCAGTGCAGTCTGTCCATCTTCTCACAAAACTCCATTTCTTACTATTTTCCTGCGTGAGGAATTCTCCCTTGTGTGTGTATGGAGGTCTAAGTGCCAGCCCCTGGGGCTGGACTATGGGTCGCAGAGGTCCATGTGTCCGGGGCTCCAGGAACCGGAGAGACCATGTGTGCATACTGCATGGGTACAAATGTTGGTGTGTCATTGCTAGCAAGTATCAAGCTGGATTAGCCAATGAGTAGAATAAGAGGCTTGGGAGTCAGGCATTGAAGCCACCTACCATCTGGTGGGGACACTGGAAAGACCAGATGGTTGGAGAGATGGCTACTGGAGGGACCAGAATGCCCAGGCCTGCTCCTGAGGAGACTGTGAGGTCTGGGGATTGGCTCAGGCCCATTAGCAAAGGTGTGTGTCAGCCCAGGAAATCAGGGGTCCGAGGCCTCTTACTAGGTGTCTAAAAACAGTTACTGGGGCACCCGTAGCTCGTGTGCATGGGTGCCGGTGTGCACATGGACATGTAAGGAAGCTGGAAGGCCAGGGGGGTCCAGGGCCTGTTACTAGGCAGACAGTGTCTGAGGCCAGGTACTGGAGGGACTGGGGTGCGTGTGTCTGTGTGCATGCATGTGCACACACACACATTCTTGTGCACGAGTATGCGTAGGTCTGAGTACCCACAACTGGAGTGTGGCTGTGGCCTTGGGGGCTCCTATGTCCAGGTGCCAGCAGCTGGGGGCACCATGGATCCATGAACTGCTACTGCAGAAATCCACGTTTTACATAGGTATAAATTTCCCACGAAGAGACTTTCATCCTGAATTACCAGAGAGGGGGACAGGATTAAGCCATTTGTGCTGCCTAAGTTTCTGTGTTTCTGTTTGTGTTCATTTGTGTGTCCAGCCATGTATATATGTATATACTATATGTGTGTGTTCCTGTGTGCCAATTGAGAATACAAGCTCAGCCTTATTACTGGCTGGACCTGGGGACATGGAGCTGCGGCAGCCTCACCTCTATGTTGTTGAATACAGTTTGACCAAATTCAAAGCACAGTAGATTTTGAATTGTTATTATATTATTTTGTATTTGGTACTTGAGTTTTCTTTGAGCCTTTTCCCTGGCTGTATTCCTCCTCTTCCATTGCAGTGTCAGTACCTATTCTACACGTGCATCCTCCTTTTTTGGAGGATTTTATCTTTATTCTTAAAGATAGCATTTTTGAATCTGAAGTCCTAAAACCAGGAGATGAACAAATGCTGAAATAGAACATACAGCAAGAGGCATAACACAAATTTAGACTTTAGGACAGCAGAAAGAAATATTTTTTCCTTCCTGCAAGGGCAGGAATACCTCCTGAATAAATACTTTAGTTAAAGTGTTCAGACAGTTTTATTCTGTGGTCTTTGCTTGTTTTAGTCTTTTATGTTCTGTCAATATATATCCACAACCTGGCCTAGATGAAGTGAGGAAAGAAATGATGGCTGTATGATTGGCTGGCTCTGGTAGAAGTTAGCCATTCAAAAATGAAGCAAAAAAAGATCACATTTCACGGCAACTGCATTTCTGTATCTATTCCATTTGCTGGTGTGGCAGACAGATGAGTGAACTTTTGCCTTAAACATTTCTTGGTACATAAGGTGCAAGCAAACCATAACCCCGAACAAGCCATCTGTTCCCAGCAGGAACAGGACTGAACTGCTGTGACCCCCGAAATGGTCTCCCTGCGACCACCCAGGACACACCGAGCCTGCACTGAACCAGACCACGATCGGGCAGAGACTTTGGGACCTGGACTGTAAATTACTGCTGCTTAGCACAACTTCTATAAAACTTGCTTAGCATGAATAGCTAAATTTGCTGAAGCCTTAGGCCGCACTTCCTAGTTCGGTGAGAAAGGGCCCCAGAGCTGGTGCAGGCAGGAAAGACAAGGGGGTTACCAGCAGTTTGCATTCCCATGCTTCACGCTCCGGGAGGAAGGATGTCAAGGCACTGAAGTAAGGCCTGCTTGGGCACCGGACCCTGGGGAGCAGGGCCCCCTCTCGCTGCTGAAACAATGCTGACTGGGGGGTCTGGGCTATCTCGGGGTCCAGATCATATTCCCTTTGTCTGGACCTTGGGAAATAACACCTACCGTCACTGCTGGGGAAGTAATAAATTGTCAGGGCTTTGAGAGATAAGGGCAAGACCCGAAGAATGAAAACGCATCTGTCAGCAGAAACCACAACAGTAAACAACCTACCTAGGGACCCAATAAGGAGCAGGAGACCCCAGACCTAAATATTACTATTGGTCCAAACTACTGCGTTAAGGGCGGAGAGCTTAGATTGGAAAGTATAATTGCCCAGGGATTTCTTTGTTCGGGGTCCCTCTTCGGAGGCACCCAACTCGAGCTGTAACTACTGCACGCGTGTCATTACAATTTATTTATTTAATTTGCCTTGATTTGGCTCCGAACTTTTCAGCGGGAACCTAGGGTCGGACCCTGCTCGAGTTGTAATTACTGCACGTGCTTCGCTAAAATTTACACCCAGGGTGAAGAGGACCAACGGGACGCCGCTGGATCCACGGGTGGTGATATCTCTTTCTCTCTCTCTCTCTCTCTCTTTCTCTCTCTCCTCCCCTTTGCCTTTCCCAACCTTTTCTCCACACTCCGTGGAAAATCAAGTTAAAAGGTTGTATGATATTTGACCAGTTTTAGCGTCTTAATCTCGTCCTTGGGATCGTAACGAAACCCCCCCGATATTGGATCGGGACAGCTGGCATTCTTTTAGACTGAGGTCCACAGCCAGCCTCCAGGTGTTTAACTTGTGCTGTTGAAAGGGTTATGTAAAAATATGTTCAGATTGCAGTGAAATTGCCATGAAAGATTTAAACTAATATGTTTTACCTCACAGTTGATGGAGGCTAGAACTGTGCATATAGTTAGTTGCAGCAGCTCTGCTACCATGTAATAATTCTCCAAACTACGGAAATTTTATCATGTTGAATCTAGAATATTAAAATAAATGCACATATTTCTTAAGAAGTCAAAAAAAAATTATAAGAATTTCCAGTCTCACTCCTCATCTATCTTCTACTTGTCTTCTTGTACCTATATCGTTCAAAATTAAAATCTTTTGGATGACATTCTGAATAAAACGATGGAAAATATCTGTTTTATATCTTATCCACTTCATTTCCTATATAACCACTTATAAAGATTTCAGAATCCTAGCATGGTTCTGATGAATTCAGAGATTAACTAGAAAAAAGAGGTAGTACCAGCATCAGGAAGCTGCAGATATCTGTGGTCACAGAACATCAACAAATTAAACTATCCTTAGTATTTTAGATTAGTAGTGCATTTTGCACTAGTAATTGCATTTAAGATCTGGAGTTTTACAGTATTGCTATGGGAAGCACTGCTGGTTAAATGTCATTGCACTGCTGAAGAGCCAAATTGTGCCATTAGACACTCCATCCTGTTTTCAAGAGTGATATTGTCTGTATAGCATGACAACTACACTTAACAAGATATCTGAAAAGAGCTTCCTAAAACTCACAGTGCATACAGGAGCTCTGTTACTCATTCTCGGCATGCTATGTCTTTATTTCACTATTTGGTATATCATGTTTGAGCTTAAAAAGAAATTTTGTAACTTGTTAAATCCCATAATTCAAACAAGATGCTTACATAAAGATTAACCTTTAAAATAAGCAATTTGCAATATATAGTAGCAGAAATTCGATGAAGGAAGGGAGGAGGAAGTGACTATATTCTTTCCTTATCATCTGATGTCCTTAGTATCCAGTTACTGTGAGCAGATAGAGAAGCCTTAATTGGAAAGAGTTCAATAAAAATTAGGAGATTTTACTGTAAATTGAGATAGCTGATACACATTGTCCTTCATGATATTTCTAGTACTCTAGGTAGGAGAAAAGACAATCATTTTATCTATTATAAATGATGTTGATGAAGACCTCAGTAATCCCTAGCGCTTGCCAGACAAGGAAATATCCATAATTTTAAATAAAAGAGGGTCAGCAAGAACAGTGGACTTGTAGTCAGCGTAGTACTTAGTTTACTCTAACTGTTCTGGATTCTCCACCTAGTTATCTTCAAACAATGTCTCTTTAAAGGAAACTAGTCCTATGCAGTATAGACGTGAACTAGTCAGTGCCATTTTGTCTCAGTGACAGAAAACAGTTTCTGTCCCTTTCTTACTTAGCTGTATAAAAACACTCATCAGCTTTCTAAATTAGTTGAGAGACCAAAACAGAAAAGGAAGATTTATAACCCAGCACTGAACTGCTTTGTCTTATGCTTTTTAGGTCTTTTTTCTATTACATCAAACATACTTTACACTTAGCTTAAAGAAACAAACTCATCTTTTTATTTACAGATTTATTTACAGCCTAATAGTTAAGAAGAGTTTGCATGACCTAACTGACATTTTATGCTCCTTGTTCCAGGAGCTTATGAAGGTACATTACTGAAATTCCGTTTGTGTAGGTTTAGGAGTATTCAAGAGTCAGAGGGGACTTCTTCCACAAAGCTGCCATGATGCCTAATTATAGCCTGGCATACCAGTATTATGGAGAGGTGTATCGATGACAAACATAAGCCAGAATTTCTTTGGCAAGAGCAGGAAAAACAGGAGAGGCAAACTCCAAATCTGTCCCTTCTTCAATTCAGATATAATGGATGTCACCGTATTAAAACAACCACAAATTTGTTCTGTTCAATTTTTCCAACCACTAAGACTTACCTATGTGTTTTCTGCTGTCTTTCTTCCCACAGGGTCTTGAAATTTTAATTGTGAACCTAATAGGCAGAAGGGCACAGAAGCTCCGTCTTTTTTTAGGTGTGTTTCCAAAAGTTCTGCCGGAATTGATGAATGCTCTACTATTGCCCCTGTCAATCCTGAGAAAGCCTTGTATTTGATTGTGATAATTCATTTACACTGAACTTAAGACTAAAAATGAGGAAGAAGGCAAAATCATTACTACTGTGAATCTATAGAATACATGTCTGTGGAGAGTGACAATACCAAGAGCAGGATGTTGACCCTCTGCTCAACAGGGGGTCCACAGCTAAAAGCAAAATCAGCAGTGAAGCCAAACAACAGACCACTTATTAAAAAGGGCAAGAGAAAATGCTGACACCCATATGTCATTACTGAAAAATTCATTCAAGAGCTTAAATGTTTCCTGCAGCTCCTGAAGCTTTTCCTGTGAGAAGTCACAGCAGCACGCCAGCACACTGAGCAGAAAGGAGTGAGTGCATTACATATGATCAGGAGCAAGGCAATTTAAAGTGAATATTCAAGAGAGCGCAGCAGGATGCACACGCCAAATTGCTCAGGGTCTAAACAGTTATTTTAAGCGATACTGAATGGTTCCAGCAGTTGGCAGGAGGATTGGTCATGCCATGTCTGCTTTTTGTTGACAAAACTGTGCTTGCAAAAGAATCAAGAGGACTCTGTGGCCACATAGCATAAAACCTTCTTATTGCTTTATAAATCCTGATGCAGCTTCAGGAGAAGATACTTTTATGGGCAATGGACAAAGTGGTCAGTTCATTACGGAAGTTTCAAGTGAAGGCAGAACTTCAGTGTAAGTTTTAACATTGGCAATACTTACAGCACACAAATATCAGGAAACTGTGGTTTAATAATGTAATATAATTGAAGTTTACTTTGTTTTTGTGCCCAGCTGAACTGAACACTCTGTGTCATCTCACAGAAAGAGAAAATTCTCTCTCACTAGAAAATCATGGCTTATCTTCAAATATAAAAAATAAAAGGCTTGTTAAAAGCATTTTTGATTCAAAAGTCAGTAATTCTAAAAATGTTGATGGATCAAAATATTGGAAAAATATATATGTTGTTGAGATCATTTTGTTCCGTTTCACAAGGTCAAAACTTATGAGTAAACATTTAAAGATAGTACAGCATATACACAGATCAGATAGAATATATGAATTGCTATAAACATTTATGTTTTGAGAGTCATAACAGAAGGAATGGAAATGATTAAGTTAGATTTTAAATGAAATTGTTACCACTGTTGGAACTAAATGAGAAAGTGTGAATGATTTCTTTCAGTTTCTCTCCTTAACAAATGTTATTAAAATTTTGGGGATTTCCTTAAAGTAGCATTCCCAAATGTTCTGTTGATGAAGTTTTTGTCCTGTATTTATTCTTGTAATATATCCACAAAGAAAGACGTGCTGTTATTCCTATTCTGATGATGTAGAATTAAAACAAACACAGGGTAGAATCCATCAACAAAGAGAACAATGTAAGAGATAGTGTAATATAGATGCTTACATACAAAGATGGAATCTTCAGAAATCCTTGATGTCTAAATGTCTGTCTAAAAAACTCCCTAAAATTCTGCTCCTTTACATATGCACCTCAAATCTTTTATGAGCATCTCAGACACAGAGGCAGCTAAAGCGATGAGATCCCAACCACGTGTATCCTGTTCTGCAGGTATTAATAACAAATGACATTCTAATTTCCAAATGTGTAAGGTCTTTTCCTCCCTTTTGCTTACGCTTTGTCTAGGATGGATGTAAACTCAAAACTGTGCTGTTGAAGGAAGTGTATAAATACCGGTATTTTTATCTTTCATTATCAGGGTAGGATTCGTGCTCAATGGTAGAGGAGGCTGGCTGCACCATTATTCAGAGGAAAATCAGCAGACCAGCATGCAATCAATTCATAGACTAATGGATTTGAAGGCCAGAGGGGAATCTGAGCTCTTGCATATCACAGGCCATTAAATTTACTGTGACTTGTCCACCTGTTAGGTGGACTTAAAGAGTGGAGTGATGATTAGGATTTTGAAGGAAGATAAATTTGCATACGCAAAGGTTGAGACTCTAAATCTAGAAAAGCTTTAACTTGAGGAACACTATGTTTTAATAGATTAAGGCCACAGTTACTTTCTAAGCCATCCATACCCTAACTAAGCCCTTAGTGTCATTTTTCTCATTTGTTTTGGGGGAGGTTATGTCCAGGCCCTGAGATCATCCCGTCCCCTTCACCCGCCGCTGGGGGTCTGGCTGCTGGGGCTCGGGCCAAGTCAGAGCCAGCACTGCTGAGGGCAGCCCCATCCTGCTGGCGATGGCGGGGACTGTCTCTCAGGAGCTGTTTATTCACTTACAGTGTGAGTTGGACGGTCCAGCATTAGCTCCTTTTTGCCATAGATTTATTTTAGGTTTTAAAGAAAATCCCTTTTTTTTTTTTGGTTGTTTTGTTTTGTTTTGTTATTCTGAGAGTTCTTCATGTTTCTTTAGGTGTCATTTCTCAGAAGTCCTTAGTACCAATTCTTTGAAAAGAATACTGTCTGCAAAAGATTTTGAGTTGCTGTTATTGGGTGCTTTTTTGTTTATCTGTTCACTTTGTTTTGTTTTGGTATTACATAGGGCTGTTAGGAAGTAATCCTGACAAAATTATTTTATATAGGTATGGGTTTTTTTTTTCCAAGCATTAACAATCTAAACATTGTTCCCCTCCATTCTTCCAGCAAATTTCTAATTAGTGCTAGAAACAGGAAGTAGCATTATTCTTTAAAAGAAATTGTGATCACACAATCTCTGTCTTTTCTGAGCTCTCCTTGCCACACTTACTCTTCCCAACTGGTAAGAAAATGATTTTTCCAGGAATAATTAGGACAACTTTATCTATAGAATATCAGATAGAATTTTGTTGTATCTATTGTGTCTGAATTTTCTGTACCAGTGTCTTATATGGGAAAGTGAGTAATATTTGTAGCTCACAAAGAATTTCCATTGCAAGTGTTAATGGATACTGAAGAAAATGGGCTAGCAGGATTTAAAGGGGGAAAAAATGTGTTTTTCTGAAAACTGTGGAGACAGAAACAGTCTATGTTAATAACAGACAAAATTAAATATCTCTTTATCTGTTGATATTCTTAAGTCTAAGCAATTCCTCAGATTTATTTTTAGTTGTAGGAAGAGAAAAAGTACAAAGAATATCAGCATTTAATGAAGAGCAATCAAGGAAAAAATGGTAAGAAAATAAATTCTGCTTCAAATTTCTAGGTATAAACAATATTCAAACTAATTTTACATTTTACTTTTAAAATAGTTAATTTTAAAGAGGAACAGTCAATATTCAGTTTAGCTTTTTCTTTATTAAATTGGTATACAATGTTTTAGCACTTGTAGGATCCA
Source organism: Dromaius novaehollandiae (assembly GCF_036370855.1). Taxonomy (NCBI): domain Eukaryota; kingdom Metazoa; phylum Chordata; class Aves; order Casuariiformes; family Dromaiidae; genus Dromaius; species Dromaius novaehollandiae. Next base: position 47,421,865 of record NC_088100.1, on the reverse strand, counting down.
AAGTCACAAGCTGAAGTGCAATATGTAGCAAAAATGTGCTTTGGTCAGGAAAGTAAGCAGATATAACTCAAAGACTCAGGAGGAACAGATGTGCTCAAAAGTAAGATGGTATGTTTTATGGAATCATTTTTCCTGTCTTTGGGGAAATTTTAAAGAAGACTAGCAAGAAATTCACCTATTAATTCTCCAGTTAGGCTTGTAATAAACTGAAGATACCAGAGAGAGAAGAAATTTACTATAAAGAAAACAAGAATTTCAGTATCCTTCTAGAGGATCTATGTAGATTTGTTTCCCAAGGCAGACACCTCAGCAAAGTGTCTAAAATAGGACAGAATACATAATTCATCATGAATAAAATTATAATTTATTAAGAGGGATCTTTCAGTTGAATTTATTTGACTTTGGTTATATCTAATTGGATAATAGACTCTATTATCACTATAAATACAACCAAATAACATATTTCTCTTTATAACATAGAAGCTATGTAAGTATTGACTGAATTGTCTCTATTTTAAACTCTCCATTAAAAAATCCTTTAGAAAGGAAAAAAAAAAACCCAAGTTATTAGTTTCTAGATTAAAAATCTACTTTGTACAAAAAACCACTGAACTCTTATGGTTGCACAGCTACACTGAATGAACCATATGTTCATCTTACATAACCACTGAAACACCCTGAGTTTCTATTCTTGTGAAAGGAGTTGATTATTAGAAGGAGGCACATATAAGAGATACCATTACTAAGGCCTCTTCCGATCTTGTGATTCTTTATGATGATAATTAGACTCTTCCTTTCAACAGTCTGAACTTGAATATGAGACCATCAGGACAAACTAGTGCCAGAAATACCATCAGCTCCTTGTTTTTTTATTCTTAGCCATATTTTAACTATACCCATAACTTAGATTTCAAAAATAAAACTTCCAAACTCAGAAGTGTACGATTTTTAATCTTTTAAATAATATTTATGCTTTCTTTCTTTATACATATATAAGAAAACACGTCATCAGAGCATCAGAGAAAGCTGAAGGAAACTAAGAGGGAAGTTTAAGCTCAGTGTCATCTTATGGACATCCCTGGTCACTTGTGAACTTGAAGTTTAAGCGAATGTCTCCTTTAGTACCTGGAGACCCACAGAGGAAATGACAAAGAAAATTTGCAAATCCCAGGATATCTGATACATGTGATGCTGACAGATGTTTAGATTCATTGACACAGACAAATCCAAGCCACTTTCAGCTGGGAAACAGGTGAAAGTGTTGCAGGGTACTCAGGATGTTTATGCCCTTAATCTGCTCCTCATTGCACTAGCTATAGAGCTGTATAATGACTGTTGAACTGGATGAACAGATACTTAGAGCCCCTTGGTCTTCTGTCCTTTAGTGTGCTCCCAGGTCTTCATTTTTGCTTTCTGACATCTCTTATAAAAGTGTCTTGGGAAAGCAAACAGCATCAGGAGAGATTTTTGGCCATAGTTTTGAACTGAGCAATGCAAAAGTCCAAGAATGTGTCTCCAAAATACAAAGACTGGAATTTAGGAACAGGAGTTGCATTATTGTGGCCTATATGTCTGTATGTATCTATCAACTTATCTGGAGAATACTACAGTATACTACAGAATGCCACCAAAAAAGAAAGCAGATTTTCTTCTCTCTGTTGGTCAGAATTAGACAATGATATTTCAAATATCTATTCATTCCTCAGAAGAAATCTGAGGTAAAGTCAGAAGTAGTTCTAAAGTGTTGTTTTGTTCTGTTTTTTTACCCTCCAGTGATAAGTATGCTTTAATTTTCATAAAAGAAAAGCAAAGTGTCATGGTCCTTTATTCAATAATATCCACGTTACAGAAATATAATTTAATAAGTCTGTGTGTACTCCTTTCTTGATTAAAGACACTAAATTGTTCTCCAAGTAAGCTGCCTGAAATTCCCATAAATGTTAAATAACTCAAACCATTAAAAGTATGTCATTTATAAAATATGACTGGAAAATGTTGCATTGTTTACACATACCATTTTGTTTTCAGACTTTCCGATACCAGTGAGCAAGCTGTTAATTCTAAAAGTAAAATCTGCTTTGCTTAAAACACAAAGTAGCAGGTTTTCTTGCAGATTTCTGATTAGAAATAGCTTCTACAGATTTGAAGGTTTTCTCAAGCCCTTCAAAGCCAAGAACCTGTGAGATGATAAAGCATACTTTAAGTGGCAGAAATTCAAGTACAAAATGTTAGCCCTGAAATGAATGTAACATTACTAATGAGGGTCACACATTCCCCTGAATGGGACAGAGAAAGTATGAGAATATAATCTCAGAAAGGTCAGAAAATCTTTCAGAGAATGAAAAGCAAAGAATGGAATGAAAGGAAGATGTATGTAATAAAAGAGCTGAGCAATAAAAATGGAAAGAAAAGGTTATATTTATATTTTCTTAAAAGATTAAACAGTGGAAAGAACAGGTTTAGGAATGGGAGAATGGAAGCAGTCAAAAAAAGGGAAAGGAATAAATAAAGCCTTGCAGATATTTTGTAAGTGCAGCTGTAAACTCCAGAGATTTCCAAGATTATGCCCAGGAGAAGAGCAAGATCTTGATTTTGCAAGGATGAACAGTACATTGTATCAGATATGGGCAGATTGGCATCTACATTTTGAAAGAGCAGTGGCAAGTATAGCGAGTGGGAAAGTTTTCATAGTTCTGGGTCCCTGGATAATTGCTATCTCAAGCAGCTCTCCCAATAGGTGTTAAGAGGAAACAGATATACTGGGTACAGAAACTGAAAAATAAATAAATAAATAAATAAATAAGCTGGGTAGCATTCAGACCTCTTGATTCATTTTTGGACAAAAGAAATAGAATAAGTTAATATGAAATAATTCATATTAAACTGCCATTTTATCCTGTTTCTGGGTGAGGCTTTACTTTTTTTGGCTTTCCATCTATTTGAACTAATAAATGATCAAATAAGTAATTTTCTTCTCCTTGAATTTGGATCATCCCCTAGGAACATTTGCACTTTTATTCATAGCTTTCCCTTACAATTTCGACATCAGAATCCTAACAAGCAAAAACCACGAATTTGTGGTTTTGGAAAATTGTGCTTTCGAAGTTGTTGTCTAAAAACCTTCCATTTACATGTGAGTACTGGGAATCATTATTTTTATTTCCCTTTATGTTTCTATACACATATTTTCTCAAATATGGAGAAATAAATTCTGGTAGTTATATTGGGAAAAAAACCCTAAAATTTCAATGATATTTTTCTACTCAACAAAACCACTTGTCAAGTGTGATGTTTAAACTTCTCACTAATAGAGGTTCATGTATCTCTGTATTTGTACAGGTCCTGTTCTAATAAGACACACACGTGAGTGTGAGTGTGTGTGTGTGTAAGCATATATATGTGGATGCATTTATTTATTTATTTATTTATGTGTATTGTGGTATTTACTTTTAAGTTCTTCATATTTATTAGGTTCTTAAACAGCTGAACTTGGAAGTGATTGTGAACAATAGATCCTATTTTCTAAATGCCAGTCATCCTGGACAAGAAATATAACCATCAAATAAAACCCTGCAAATTATAAACATTTTTCCTGTTCCCTTCCCACAACTCATTACCCAGCCTACCCATTGCCACCAATCTGTTGTTTTGATCTTTATTTTGATTCTTGCATGACAGCTTCCTTAATATTTCAGCTACTGATCATCACAAACATAATTCTGCTCTGCATATGCAAGTGACTCTCCCTGAATTCAGTTATTCAATAAAGCCACTATTTAAATTATGTTATTTTATATTGAGCAAAATATTATGCCCACAAAACTTAAATATATGTGTGTGTGTGCGTGTGTGTGTGTGTATATATATATATATATATATATATATACATGTTCCTTCCTGAAAACTAGTAATCTTGCATGGACTTTCTTTTGAAGTTAATGTTTGAGGACACATATACAGTATATCACTCATTGCTTCAAAACAAATTATATTAATTCTAATATTTATAACAAGGAGAAATAAAACTGGAACCGAAAGATAAAATCTTATCCACCAGAAGATCTCTTGCACAGCATCAAAAAATTGGTATTGCCCTTCATATATATATATATATATATATGTATATTTGCCTGCACATGTACGGCAAAAGACATGTTGATGCATCTTATGCAAGTCAATTTGATACTGAAACTATAGTTTCCCATACCCAGATCTACATTGGCTGATTTACAGGCATGTAGATACTTCTTGCTTTCTGCCATTATCTTCATTTATGTCATGTCCCTTTCACCTTCATAGATTCTCAGTATAATTTGTCCCTGCTTAAGCATGCTGTGTATGTGCAAGTGATAAAAAGGAGTATAAAGGTGATAGAGGACAACTGGTTTCTTTTGTAACTGAGGGGTTTTCAATGCAGACCTTCGGTTGTTATGGCAACCTTCAATTAATGAAAGTGTCATCAAAGCCATATCTCTCCGGTACTTTATACAGTTATCTCCATTAAACACGACTAAATGTTCCTTTCTGTAGCCAGGGACATAGTTGCACTTGGAAACTATATTAGTAATATTAAATTAAAAATAACCTTACATTCTCTGATAAGGAAACCCCTCCTAAAATCTCATTCTGAACTAATGTTTTTTAAAAGTTCATTCTGAAACTAATTGATAATTTGGTAATTTAGTAATAATCTAATTACTTATTATTTATTTGTTAGTATAAATTATTTATTTATTATTAGTTAATAATTTAGTAATAATCTACATTGATTAATAAATTGGTCTACAACAATTAAGATAGTCTTTACATGTAGAATTGGTGCCAATATTATCACCATGTTGTATGGAAAGAGTTTCGTAGTCAGTTGAAACAATTATTTATGATGTAAAATATTAAAATAATTAGCTGCATTATAAGACATAGATTTCTACAGGGCATCTAATCTTTTCTCTCCCCTGGAACATTCATCCCACACATATCTCATAGAATTGTATTTTACCACATCCATTAATTAACTTGAAGAAGATAGAAAATACAAGATTACAGCATCTCTTGATGTGCAAATGAAAGGCAGAACATGAATCCATAATGCATGTGTCCCCAGTTCTGAGGCTGAGAGCTTACACAAATATAATGACTTTTAGAAGTCTACAAAATAGCTCATTAATGGCACGTGGTCCCCATGTTAACTACCTACTGGGACAGAAAGAATGAGAGTGCCCAAGTTTATTAACCAAGGTGTTAGCTATCTTTTGGCTTTAATACCTCCCTCATTGGGTCTCAGCTTGGAATGATGTAAAAGATAGTATATTTGGAAAAGAATATAAGCTGTGACTCTGCCTATCTCTCTCTCTCTCAAATGTAAAATTTGACAAAGAAGTTAAAAACTATAGTATTTTCATGGGATAATAAGCTTGGACCTAACTGGTGCGATACTGGCTAGTGTAACTGTAAAAGAAGAGTGTGAAGCGATTTCACCGTCAGCTCTGGTCACTCCTTTCATTTAGATACAAATAAAGTGTATCTCTAATGAGTCCATAAAAGTTAGTGTTTTGCCCAAATGTGTTAAATCTTTGTCTTAGACCTCTGATGACTTACTGAGCTCTGTAGATCTGTGTCGCTTTGTGTGGGCTGAACACAAGACCAATAGTTTTCGCCTGAAATCGGTAATAAAAAACCTGAAAAAATACCACATATCTTAAGAGAGAAACAAGCTATCACCATGAGGTTTTCAAAATTAGATTTTCAATTGACTAAGTAGTCCTGTGGGGTAGATTATAGACTTTTGAAGGTATTTATTTCATGAGGAATTAGCAAAAATAAGCAGAATCCAAAGCAGATGCTTTTATAAATATAAACTTCTCTGCTTTACTAGTATTTTCCAACTATTACAGAGTGAATACATGTTTCGGATGACTTGAACAAGGCAGTTGTGTCTCCTGGGTTACATTGACTGAGGCTTCAAGTATATGGAAGATGTTCAAGATCCAATTTTAGCGTGCATTTTTCATTTCATTAGGTTTTGTTTTAAACATTATGAATATTCATCCACTAAAAGACACAGTCAGATAACATTACAAGCTTAAATTAGATCAGAAAAGCAAGGAAATTAGGTCCTGGCAGTACCAAAACTTTGAGCAAACTTTGTCCCTAAGTTGCTCCATTCCACTGAATGAGTTGATGATCCTTTGGAATAAGGTCAGGCTCTGAAAACTGCAGTCCATGCTGATGGTATGGAGCTAAGGCTCCTATCTCATAATAATATTGCAATATCTACATATTTTCCTCCATGTAGAACAATAATAATTTTTAATAGGCAACTTAAAAACGTTTGCAAGTAAGTTATTCCCAAGGGTTTCCAGTCAGGTCAGGACATCAAAAATTTTATTTCAGTAATTTGAAACATATCCTTATTTCAGCTTTGACCTTTTAAGGTTTTTCGGTTGGTTTTGTTTGATGTTTTGCCTTTTTACATATTGACTAGCTACCAGTGTCAAACATCAGAAAGTGTTGCCCAGACAGGTTTTGCAATTTCCATCCTTGGAAGTTTTCAAGACCCAGCTGGAGAAATCCCAGAGTAGCCTAATCTGATCTCAGAGCTAACCCTCCTTTGGGTAGTTGCTTGGAGCAGAAACCTTCTGAGGTCTCCTTCCATCTGAATTTTCTTATGAGCCTATCATCTTATCTTGGGAAGTTCTAAACATAAATTAATTTCAAACAGAAAAATGAGATTGTTCATGTTGAAAGTCATTAGAATGAGATCTTTCAACACCTCAATGATTTTTTGTCAAAATCCTAAATTAGTTTTCTCCAAAAAATACCATAAATCATTATTTACAGAAAACCAAAGAAATGGAAGTCACTGGACACTGTATACTGACTACGTTTCATTTTGGCTACTTCCATTTTGCCATAAGTTTTTTATTAGAAATCTCGGTTGGTATTTTAGTATTAAAATTCAATAAGGTTCTGTTTAATACAGTTACTACTCTGTCTGAAATAGGCAACCAAAAGTTCACAAAGCTTGTCAGCCTCAGGGATAAGCAAATAGCAGGCACATAGTGACACAGTGTTATTTGTTTTTGTTTTCTCTTACTCACAACTTCAACTGCTCTTTCTGGCTTCATGACCAGAACAGATTCTTTCTCAATTATTAAATTCACCTGTCTCCAGTATTTTTTTCTTCTCATTGCCAATTTTCCAATAAACAAGTGACCTCTAGCGATTATTTTTGACATATTCTCTTGAAGTAGCCTAGAAACAAAATATAACAAAGTTCATCTTTCAGGATGAATGAAACACAGGAAAAATATAACAATATTGATCTAAATATAGTAATCATCAAAGTCATCTTGTTCTTTTCACTGTTGTATTTGTACTGCCCTGAAGAAGCAGAGTTTAAAAGTGTGTCAAGATCTGTTGTGCTTCCAAGAATTCCAGAATAAATTAGTGGCTGTCAGTATCATCTAGAAACTAAAGAAGTACAAATATTTGAGAGCTAAGGAGTTGCAATACCAAGGATCTATCATAAAATTAATTGGTATCTGGTATTAGCCTAGGTTAGGCACGTCAGATCAAACCCAGCCATCAGCTCAGTCACAGTAGTGCTAAATCAAATACCTGCAATAGATGTTCTCTGCTTATCTTTTCACTCTTTGACCAACACTCTTTTTGAAGAGTTTGCCCTTGAAACAATACTTTGTCTTGCACCTTTCGGAAAGATTTTCCCAAACCAGGTTTCTGGGCATTTCCAGAAAGTTTTCACCACACCATTTTCACAAAACGTGTGGTTTCCCACTGTCTCCAAGTTTCTGACTGTGCATTCTTATTTCAAATAGTCAAAGTGTTTCAAGTATGATTAAGGGATAGAGATAAAAGAAAAGCTAAAATAATCCACAGAATCCAATTTACATAGTGTTTTTGACCTGAAATGATTGCATAATGTCTCACTCAATATTATTTGTTGGATACAAATTTTAGATTTATAGATCACTGTGCACTATGTCTACGCAGAGTACTAGTGCAGGGACAACAGAGCAGTTCTTACTCCCTTAAAGGGAGATATTTTCATAAATAGAATCTTTTGTATGCATTGGATCGTGGAATAGAACCTAATGATACAGAACATTATGAGAATATATTAAGAGATGTTTTAGAGGATAGTAAACTTACATACATATAGAATACTTATCTAGGTAGGATTTTCAAGCTAAATACTTGTTTGTTTGGGACTTTTTTGCAAGTATGTGCTATTTGGCAGGTTTAGTAGACTGAAATATGGCATAGGAATTTTAAATGCTACTATTGTAAAGTGAAAAAATGATTATGCCTAATTGATGGGCTTTTCTTCTGGCTGTAATTTTTAGAGGAAGTTCTAATGGAAAATAGCATTACAAACACTTTAAAAGTTTTGCATTAATGTGTTATCTATGAGTTTTGTTAATCTGCAGGAAAGTAAAGATTGACTGACACTCAGAATGCATTGGAGGCCTAATCTGGAAAGACAGGCAGACAGACAGAAAGCAAATGAAGAGAGAGAAGCAAGAAAGAAGGTAGGAAGGAAAGAGAGAAGGAAAGAGAAACAGAGAGTGAGTGAAAAAAAGCAAGAGTGAGAGAGCAAGAGCAAGTGAGTGAGCAAGTGAGAGGGAGAGGGGAAAGAAGAAAAGAAGGAATGGAGATGGAAGGACAAAGGGAGGGCTTTCCCTTGATTGCCTTCAAAAATACAAAAATACCTCTAGTAATTAATTCTGACACCAAAGTTCCTAACAGAAGCTCTTTAAAGTAGCCTTTTTTTAATGTTCTATGTGATGGTCAGATCAATCAGATCTTAAAATATTATAAAGCTCTTGAGTGCAACAGTATCTTAAATGAGGCCAATATCACACAATATGCATGTAAATAACTAACAATTTATTCTAATAACATTCAAAAAGAATACTCAAGAGTTGTTTTGGATATACCTTCATGATATCTGTAGAAATAATCTCCATATGCAGACTGACTTTGTTTGGCAATGACCCCTGCATAGTACAGCTACAATAAAAACCTTTCTTATTATTCCATATTATACCAGCAGAAACCAGCTGAGAAAAAAAAAAAGCTTAACTTTTCTGATTATATCACCTTCTCCCTTTTTCAAAAAGATCTGAAAAAAATCTTTATTAAATAATTTCCATCCAAAATCGGTTCCCCTGAAGTAATCCCATTGATTATAGAGATCATTCAGTTAGGTCCATATTGCCTGGTGTCTGTTTACAATTTCAAGTTATAGATAAGATGAAAAACACTATGGCCTAATGCCCTCATGACTTGCATTCAGGATTGTTTTTAGTTTAGACACTGCACAGCTTTGGACAAATCACTTGGAACTTGGACTCAGTTTTTCTGAAAACCGAAGACAATGTTATTTACCATTCCCAAGAACATTGTAAGAATTAATATTGGCAGTAAGATTGTTATACAACAGATCCCATTTTACCAATAAAGGGCAAGTGTACCTTTTGACTTTTTTTTGTGCTCCTATTCACAGTTTTAAAATTAAGACTTATTTTTATTGCACATCACAAACATATGAATATTTACTGCCATACTGTAGATGTAAGATGTTCAGAATCTAGCCATGTGTGATGAAACCAGAAATATACAGTTTGCCTTCCCAACAATTCTGTATTATTCTAATATACACTACAGATCATAATAACTGTTTGAGTCTCTGGTAATAAGCTTTGAAAGTATTTTCACATTGTAAGTAATATAAGGCAGATAATATCAGATTCTAATATATAAGCCAATGACATTTTTAGTGCATGTTCCAGCGGTACAAAGAGCTACTATTACATAATAAATACCTCTGGTTTTATTGCAAAGCTGGGAGCCATTTCACCACTGTAGCACGTACTAAATAGAACTTTTATTTCTATTATGCCAAATAAATGAATTAAAGCAACAAAGAAGCATTTTAAATGAAGTGTATTATAGGGATAAAGCATAGAGAAGATTAAATCAGAATGGTATTTTTGAGTAAAATCAGTTCATTCTAAAAGAAAATCGAAATTTGAGAGATATATTGGCTGGGTGAAATTCAAAGATATTTTTATGGCCTAGTATGTAATATCTCCACTTCCTTTCCAAAGGATAAAACAAAAACAAAAAGCTATGTTAAGACGCTGTACTAGTATAATATTTGAATTAGAGTACCCTAAATAATCTCATCTCTCTCACAATAAAAGAGTTGATGCAGTTTTGTTTGCATTCTATAATCACAATTACTATTAACTTTGAAAGGATTTCTATACACAGATTGCTCCCTGGATTGGGACTCTGATGTTGGTAAAGTACAACTTGCTGATTTTATTGAATTATTTGTCTAATTTTATTTTCTGTTTTGTTCATGTTTCTCAATGCTGTTTCTCCATTTTCTTTTGCAATACTAGTTTCTATGGAAACAGCAATGACAATTGCATGAGTGGAGTTTAATAATGTCAACTAGTTCTGTCTGAAATCTGTTTATATAATAGATTGAAATGTATGTTATTTTATCTGAAATATCTTTTTCTGTATGATGATATCAATGTCTGGATCTGTGGCTTAACATAAAGGATGCTCCATATATCTAGCTTAGAAAAATCTATATATTGCATCTCCGTAAAATATAGTTATCTGTAACTGTAGAGTGAAAGCCCATGTGCTGTGAAACGCTTTAATACTACATTGTGCTGCAGCTGCTGCTGCAGAAATATCTTTGTAGCACTCTCTTTCCCTCACTAAATGTTCTTCTCTCTACAGCTTCATTTTTCAAAATGCTTCTTTACAAGTATAAGGTTTACCTTACTGAGCTTTTAAGATATTAAAAAAACTGATATCTCACTGAAACATTTTATGCTTCTGCAGTCATTAGGAAGATGCAAGTCCTCTGTCTTCCTTCTGGATTAAATGTTAAGTCATACCACAGTTAGCAGATGATGATCGATTTGCCTTCATTTGCCTTTACAGTCAATATGCTTTTGCAACAAGTGAGGCACTTAATCCTTCCAAGAACGCCTCCAAAGTCCTCACACACATGATCACGTCATCCGGCTGCTTTTGTCAGCTGACCTGTATTAGGTGATTGTGCAGTTTGGCATAATGCTTGGTAGTATGTCCAACTGCAAGTGTGAGGTAATCTTAACTAATTTAGTCCTCAGTGAATGAGTATTTGAAAGATAAGACAGTCTCTATCCTTACTGTCAGTAGAAGATTTCTCTGTCAGTGTTGACAGCATTCAAATCTACAGAGAGGGTGGTGTAGAAGGAAGTTGGGAGCCAACAGTGGAGCACAGAAGTAGAGAGGAAGCAGCAAGAACTCAGGTGACCAGGGAGATGAGTGTTGAACAAAGGGAATGTGAGTGGGAAATGATTAAGACGGGTCTGGGCAAAATCCAGGAGATGGATAAAAAGAGTAGAGGGAGTGTTTTAGAGGACTTTCAAGCATCTGATGGGATTCCACAGCCTGTCGAGAGATGGGAGAGGGGAACCAAGTGGAAGAGAGGGAAGCTATTTTAATCAGAGGATGAATGATAAGAGGGGTCACTGGAACTTCAGTAGAGGTCCCTTCTGCTGAGCTCACCCTTACCACTCTGCAGCTCCAAACCTTTATCTCACCTACAGTAGTTACTTTTTCCTTCCTTGGGCTTCCCATTCATTAGATGTGTCCTTCCTCTCTTTGTACGGATATATGTACTAATCATTTTGCCTGCTAGATCAAGACTACCAAGCAATCAAGATTCGTCTGGTATCATCTGTATTGACTATGAAACAATCCACAAATTTTATGAGTTGCATTTTCATATTTACTTCAGCTTACTGATGGAAAAGTTGAATAGCATAACTGTCATTCTACTAAAAAAAATATTCATGCAACAGTTATTCCTTTTGGCTACTGTCTTCCTAAGAGTTCCAAAATATGTTCTTAATCCATTTAATATGTGTTGTATTTACATGTCATAGTACAAATTATTTTAAAGACTATATATATATACACACACAAAAATATACTAGGTTAAAGTCTTCAGCAGTCTGAGTCCATTCACACATGGACAGCTAGATCTTTTTTAACTGAGATCACACTGACATAGATTCCAATCCTTTAATTTTTTTAATTAATTTGATCAGCTATTAATTTGTCTAAAAGCAATTTGAATCTCAGCAGCCTTGATTACCCAGGTCATTTTGTTCTTCTAGAAGATTTGAATATGTAGTGTTTTGGCAAACATTTATTACAAGGCTTATTAGAAACTATTATGACTAGGCTCAAATTTCATCATCATTTTTTTTTTTTATGTTGGGTACAAGTGGGCCAGGCCTACTGCAGTTTATTTTTAGTATGTGTTGCCTCGCCTCCTCCTCAGTTCCTGAAGAACTGGAAAGATTTTGTCAGCGTTATATTTTACAAACACTTGCATTCAGTTCCTTTCCAATACATAGTTTAAATGCTGGTTCATACTTCTGTCTTTACTGCTTCATAAACATTTTACACTGGTACCTAATAATGTGTCAATACCATTATCAACCCAGTTTGAAAGGAAAAAAGAAATAATCCAGTGAATAGCTATTGTTTTCAATGACTTCTTTAGAGGAACAAGGCTGAGAGATTAGAAATTAGACATGCTGAATCTTGATCTGACATTAGAGAAAATGTTTACTAAAGAAATTCATTTTGCATTGCTTTAGGGTCATAAATTACTATTTTTCTTGCTCTCTTAGCCACAGACTTTTGTTATACTGTTTAGCCTTGGCAAGTTGAGAGATAGAATTATGTTGAACATTTGGATAGAAAAGTTGGAACCTATCCGAACTATGAAATTCCTAAGTGAAAGCAGGATGAGAGGTCCTCCTAACAATTTCAAATTTGAAGCAGTTTCTAAAGTTTTCTCTAAAAAGAGTCATTTTGAGAATAAATTTTCTATCTAAAGCTATACTTTCTCATTGTCACCATGCTTTCCTGATAAGTCAAATTCATTCTAGGCTTTAACAGACAAAAGACTGGTTCAAGGTCTGAATCACAGAAACACAGCAACAAAGCAGCAGAAAAAAATGCAACAGTAAACACTCACCAAGCTCACAAACCTTATGGAACAAAATTTGCAGAAAAGAAAATTAATGACGGGAGAAAACTGAGAGAAGAATCCAACCACACAGATATTTTGTTGTTGTATTAAGCAGCTGAAAATGAGGAGGAGGTGGTTACTTCCAAGTGCTTTTAAATTTGTTTGCTTTTGTTTCATGAGGTGGTCATGAGACTTAGGAGAGACAGAGACCTTAACCCACCACTGTCTGAGGTAACCACAAGTCACAGCTTCTTCCAGAAAGCTCAGTTTTTATCTAGATATGTCCAAAGCATTGTGCAAAATACATAGAAAAATATTAAAGTATCTATATCCTCTGTTTAGGCTAAAAGCAATTAACATTTTTTTTCTCAAAGAGCTGATTTGCAGTAGGGAAGCTCCCCTTTTGCTTGTAACAAAATTATCTGTAGTAGTTGCAACTGTCGAACACAGCTTTTATTCAAAAGGGGGCTTTATTAAAACTAACCCATTATTTTTCAGGAATGGAGCTCAAAGAAAAGCAAACTCCTTGAGAAGAAATGATCTAAGGCAGGCTGCGTCTTCTTACAACATTTTGAGAATATTATCTAGAGTCATTGTGGTCATAGTGCAACTGAGCTTTCTGTTTCTGAAGAGCCATAACAAATCATGCTGCCAACAACCAGTGTTCCCACCACTGAGTCTGCTACTCATGGATAGAGAAGCTCCTACTGCCTTTTTCTGTTTATATCTCCTTGTTATACATTTACCCCTTTGCTCTTATTCATTGACCTTTTTACCTTCTCCTGTTCTAGAATTCCAGCTCTTCCTTTCCACTGTATTTTACACAAAGAGTCCTTTCTTTTCAATAGTGAACAGTGTAGCCTCTGCAAGCAAAGGAGTAACTCATTAGCCATTGGTTTATAGCTCTTGGAATCACAACTTTTCCTAAATTTGTCTGAAGATGTTTCAGAAAATACTACATACCAGTTTCTACTGTTTGCTGTTTTGTTTCGGTTTTGTTAGCTATTGGTCTTGTTTTAACTGTAATGGAAAAGCAAAAGACACTTTTCCGGCATTGACATACCAGATGTCAAGTGCCTGCTCCAATGTATAGGACTGCTAAAAGAGCAGATTTGTCCTGAATAAAGTTGCATAATGCACTAACCTCATTCTAGAACTGGTTGCATCTAAGACAAGCATAGTCATTTTTTTATCCAAAAAATTAAAACTTAACCTAAAGAATAAGCAAGATCCTCTAATGGAAATTTAGGCCAAATGTATTGTGAAGGGTTCATTTCACTGTCACTGAGGATAAATAATACATTTCAATCTAATCTATCATTGATTCCTCACTTTGCAGTGAACTTCTGATCCAGCCAGATTTTTTTTTTCTCTTCTCACAGAAACTAACGCTCTTTTCAGCAATATTGGCACAAGCTGAAAAAAAGTAACAGCATCCATGATTTTATTCTTTCATAGATACAGAGGTGTGGATACTGCAGGTATGTATTTTTGATTGGAAGGCTATTTTGGTATCTTTACTTAACAGCTATATAACTAAGGACACTGATAAGGTAAATAAGAAGAGGAACAATTTATTTATTTATTTATTTTCTTTAAGACACATAACAGATTTAATGAACACACTATAAAGAAATTTGCAATGTACTATTTATAATTCATATTAATTGAGATATATCAGGGTAATATTGGTTTTCTAGCCTCCTGAGTATATTTAGAACCATTTTCCATCTGTCTTTAATTGGCAATAGTCCATTTTAACATTTGTTATAAAAAGTATTTTCTCATAAACCCCAAATCCTAAATTCCCTTTTCTCTTTGAAAAAGACACAGGAAAATAAGAGAGAAAGAAAAGACATGGGAAATAGAAGAAAAGACCTGATGGATCACTAGGTTTAGAAAATAGTTCTGTTACAAATGCTACTGCTCTAATAAAAGAAGTTTTCCTTTAATTTCAGCCTAAAATACTTCTGCCTATTTTGTATGCATTTGTTCTTAGCATGCTAACTTTAGTTCTTTCATTAAAAAGTTATTTTTCTCTTTTGTTTTTCCTCTTCTATATTTAAAGGGAACAATTTTCCCAGTCTTTGTTTTGCAGTGGTAATTGAGTGAAGAAATTTTGTCTTTTTGTGAGCTGGAATAGATTCTCTGTTCACTAATAATCCTACAAGGTGGTGTTTGCATTTGCTTGTTTTTAATTCTTCTTTTTTGGTCATATTTGACTAGAACTGTAAAGCCAGAGTGGCTTTACCGATGTTTTGTATAATAGTACTGATACTTTCCTATCTCTGCTGGAAGTGTCTTGCCTATGAATATGCAGTCTTTCCTCAAAGCTGAATCACGCTTCTTTTTTTTTTTTTTTTTGACCCCGATCAGCTATGTCCACCTTTTTCTTCCTCACCATCCTTTCCAATTGTTAATATGGACATTAATAGCTCAAATCTCAAGATATACACTTGGACCTTGAGTTTAGAGATTACAAAATGGCTTGTGAGACAAAACTGCATATTTGGAGAGAACCTTGGTGCATAAAAGTAGTTATGAAGTAACTCCAAGAACACCAAGAAAATCTTTGCATTTAACTTCGTGTTGTTCCTTATTGTAACAACTTTTTAGAATTATGTAAAGCATGTATGCATAATGAGACAAAGGCATCTGACTGGAGGATGCAAATGTAGTGTCAGTACAGGTCTAGTGCTAATTGAAATTAAAATTGTCTAATAAATGTAGTCTATTAATAAAGTTCTTTTTGAAACTTCAGTCTGAGACCAAGGGTTGCACAAAGTGCAGTTAAAAAAAAGCACAAGATTGTGTTGGAAGTCACCACTATTTATTAGGGAGTGAATGTTCTCTCAGAGGCACAGTAAATACATGAACGTAAAAGTCCTTCAGAACCTGTTTTTTTGGGGGAGGGGGGGCGGGGGCAGGGGCAAGATCAAAATGTGAAGGCGTTGTCAAACAATAATTTGCCCTCATACTGTGCAGAAGTGAAGTAACATCCAAATCTACAAAAAGGTCTCAGAATCTGATTAAAAAAGACAAGATTAAACACACTTCTGCTGAAAACAGCATAAGAAGAAACTTTGAAAGTTTATAACATGCTATTGCTGGAACCGACTCAAACTGTTTTCCACTTTGAATGATTCCTTAGACAAGCTTTCAAAATAAACCTACAAGAGACACTTGTATTTGAACTACTGTTGTAGTCTTCCCTGCATTAGGAGAAAAAGGAGATCGACAAGTATATAATAACAGCGCAGTAAAAAGATAAAGAATTAAAAATTTTGAAATGCTGAAATTGACTTGCTCAACGGTAGCATGATATTCAGTACCACTGAGACATAATTAACGGACAGAAATTCTGAGACTTTGCAAAGTTTGACGAATATTTTCAGACCTCTCTTGAGCAACAAGAAGAAAGTCATGTGACAAAATCACTCTGATAGGACATAGCCACCTGAAAGTTAAGTTGCAGAAGCATCTAAAAAAAAAAAAAAAAAGTATTTAAGTTTATCAGCTTCTGAAATAACATATCACAAATGTAGAACAATGAGTCACTTTCCTTTTGTATATGCCATGACTAATTTATTCAGAAAAAAAGCCCCAGATCTCTGGATGAACATAAGTGAGAACAATCTTGTCTTCTATTCCAACTGTATTCCAACATAAGAGAAAAAGCAGAATGCACAGTTCATTATTACAAGGAAATAATCTAACATTTAGAATTATGGGAACAAATGACTACAAAAGACAGCCTCATGTAATGGATGTTTAATTCCGAATAGTCTACAGTCCATGTTCCACTACTTACAGGATTTAATGTTTCACAGTATGGTGCAGGAGGAGCCTTGGAGAAACTGAGTACATCATGGGTCAAAATGACTTTTTTATTAGTTGGCATTTTAAAAGGCTACTCAAAGGTTTCTATAGATATGAAAGGGGCTGTGATTTCCTATTAACACTTCTGTAGTGTGTTTTCCCTGTTATAGTTTTTCAGAAAGCAGCTGTAGCACTAGTAAGACTTCCTCCTGTCTTAGAAACATACCAAAAGAGAAGTCAGAGACTAAAATCTGAATAATACTTCAAAATACCCAAGAAAAACTCAGTGGTAGATGGGAGAAAAAAAATAAATCAAGATCAGCAGTCATCTTTTTCCTACTTTGTGAAAGAAGGGCATGTGATGGTTCTTTACTGTAAAGGGGAATTACTTGGCATCTAAACCTAACTTAATAAATGGAACAGACATGTTGCACATCAGGACTCACCAAATCATTGCACAGTGCAGAAAACAACCAGGAAGATAAAAATTTCAGGGGAAACACTATATATCACCATGGATACATCTGCTGACGCATGTGAGCCCTCCATATATTTCTGATGTGTCTTTTTGCAGTGACAGATGGATTCAGGGGTAAACTTCTACAGCTAGGAAAGGAAATGTTCATTGCCACATTCTCTGGGTTAACTGGCCACAGCCGAAAAGAACAGTAGGGATTAGGGGTTGACTGGATCCCACAGATTTTAGCAGGACTCTATTGAGACTGCATTGCTTTATCTTCCTCACCAGATGTTCAGGGCTGCGTAGCTTGTAAAAACATATTTCACTATTCTAAATGTGAAAAATAGATATTGACAAGTCAGATTAGCTGAGGAATCATCTGAACGGTACACTTCAGTACACCCTGGGGCAGATACATGTTCCCCCATCTGCCTTTTGAAATAAGTGAAGGCTTGAAACTAATGATGTGTTTAAAAAAAATAGCCATGAAACATTTGGAGATATTGCGGATGTCCATATAATAGCTGATGACATGGTAATGCCAGTTTCAGCTTAGGCAGAACACCATGAGATTCTAGAAAAGCTTGTGTCAAGAGCCCAAGTAGAAAATGTCAAGTTAATTTCAATTGATCCAGTTTATGGTAAAGAAAAAATGTATAAGCATACACCCCATGAAAGAAAGCAAGCCAGGTGGCAGAAATGTTGAAGCTTCAGAATATATACCATGGGCACCAAAACACATACAGAGGATCTTAAGGCTATTGGGCCCATGGATGGAATATGAGGTAGATCAGTGTGCTAATTTCTACATGAGAGTGTGACTTGACAAAGGTTATATGAACGTGAAAAGGCCCCAAATCAAACACGGTGCTTTGTGACACTCCATCACTTGGCTTCTGTGATCCCAACAAGCCAGTCACAATTCAAGAAGATGTATTGAATTTCTAGAAGTTTATCAACATAACTAACACAATGGTTCTGCTTCAACATCATGAGTTCTGATTAAAAAAAGAACAATGTGATCCTCAGATAACGAAGAAACTTCTGACCACTGCATTCATCATAGGAAACACTGTTATTACTGAAGTCTAAGCACATTTGGATCATAAGTTGCTCAAACACATTTTCCCTCAACCTCTCAAAAGTTGCTTCCAAAATGTGATTCACATGTCAACCCGGGACATTTATTGTGGACACATTAAAAATGCATTAAAACATACTGTAGAATCAGACAGTGAAAAGACATAAAGGACATGTGGAAGGATCCTGTAATGTAAAACTAAACTGGGGGTCTCTTGGCACAGAGGAAAACAAGGATGAATATGCAAATTATAAGCACAGCGTGACATCTTGGATTTTGAAAGATACTGTTTCATTACATGTGACAAGATAATTTCTAACAAAACTAAGTACACAATGTTAAAAAATGTTCATGGATGTGCCATAGCTCTTAAAGAATGAAAGCTCAAGACAGGAACATAATCTATTGGCTAGGTATGATTTTACACATAGCACAATTTAGAGAAGTGCACAACTTAGAGAAGTGTATACTGTCATGAACAGGGGCTGAATCTGACTGCGTATTTCAAACCATGCAGATTTATGCAAGAAATCTGCATAAATGCAAAAAAAATGCAGATTTATTTCCATGGCATGAAGAGGTTATTTCAGGGTGAATTGGTATAGTCTATGACAACTTAAAGCAACAAGGTCAAGTAAAGACAGAGCCAAATAAAGTTTTGCTATTCTTATTGGGTCTGGGAGATTTTAGAGACAGAGCACAGGACATAGGTTGAGATGTAGAAGAATGATTGTAGCCAGGTGTGATGATTTCTAGAGGATAAGCACTTTTCAGAACACACAAGCTCTTCTCATTTTTGTCCTGCCATGGTATCTGAATGCCTTCTAGTGACATACTAAGCAGTGTGAGCAGAATCTGTCATTCTCTCTCAATTTTTTTTGAACTTTTGGGCAAAAAATGCACACAGATATTTTCTTAAAATAAATCTTATATTTTTTATGTATGCACTCTGTGCTCTGTTTGCATTTCTGCATAGCAGCTGGATTTGCACGTAGTCCTAATGCTTGGCTCACGTACAGAACCTATTTTCCTAGTGCTCCCTCGGGTGTGAAGATTCATGGCAAAAGTGTGGTGATTGCACCACCCAGCAGACTATGGTATACTGTATGAAGCCTGAATATTCATACCAGAGGATAGATAGATATTGTTCATCTTGCTTCTGCAAATGGAAGATGGCCCAGATAACAGCAGCCTTATACTACCTCCCACACAGAACAGACTTCACAAGATCTGTCATGTTCTTACAGAAGAAAACTGCTAAATGATGGATAGAAACTCAGCAGATGAACGCTTTAAAACAATGAATAATAGTACCAATAATGTCATTTGTTAAAGATTAGGATTATGTCAGCATTTTCATCAGAAGCCTTTTAAATTCAGTCCAAGTGGAGACAGTTTTGCAAGACAACAGACTTCACAAGTTAGAGGCTGGTACCCTTTCCCTTCTCATTCATCTGTTGCTCTCCTTAGGGGATTCTTGGCATAGATGGTACATCTCTGCACTGCCTTCACTGTAAATGCTGCAGAATAGCTCTAGCAGTCCCTCTGAATATTATAGAATTACTGGTTGGTGGCAAATATTTTTATTCTGATCCATCTCTGTTTTTAAATTTATATTCTACCACAGAATTAGTTTGCATTTTCAGATGATGCTATTGCAAATCCCTAATGATGTTCATTAGATAAAATTCTTTTATTGTATTCCAGAAAAAGCAGTTTATTGATTAAAAAGATATACAAACTTATTTCAGTGCTGGTCTCTTTTTCATGGGTAAATTTTGAAGATACAGCTGATATGTAAGTACTGTTAATATGTCGAAAGAGCCAAAATGAATACAAATAAGTAGCTTGCAATGAAACAATATTTAGATGTGTTTGCTGGTAGTTAGAATTTATCACAAAAATAAACATTCCAAAGTTTTAGAATTACAGATTTTCAATCAGAATTTTAACAGATTAAATAATTTTAACTGTAATAATAAAGTAGCCTTAAGAAGAACAAATTATTTTAGATTGTTAATAAGAGGGACATTTTTATATTGTTTCTCTTATTTCAGTAGAAAAAAAAATAAAGGAAAGGCTACATTTAGTATTTCTTGCTTGTTTTTTAAGGAAATTTGATACATTAAAAGTTGCCCTATACTTTGGAAAGTTAGATAACATTAAAAAAGAACCTAACTCTCCATAGCCTTGTGCTAACACATTGAAAGTAATAAAATGATGTTATGGCAAATACAGAAGTTTGGTAGATGAAGATATATATTTGAAGCTTTGTACAGCTACTTACAATCTGTTGTCAAAATTATTAAGTAATATTTTTGTTGTTGTTATTCATTTAAAATACCTCAGATTAGATTCTTTCCTGACTTTCACACCCCATTTTGCCATGGACATTGGTATGAAAACTTAGGCTAAAGGCAAAATAATCAATTTATTCTATGGCAGTTCTGAAGGGTACAGATACATAGTGTTTTTAATGATTATCTGGATCACTAAAAGTCTGTCAAACTGCAGCCTTCCCTCAAAGGACTTAAAGTGATAAGCAGGCCAGTTTTGTTGTATATGACTACCTTGGGACAGGGGGACTGCGAGTAACAGGATGAACTTGTGAAACATCCCCCACATCAACAACTTACATTAAAAGACAGAAATCAAACAACAACAAAAAAACCCTCAACATTTTTCTGTGTATTACACCTGGGCTCCTGCTGAGTGATACCAGAGGCAGTATGTTTTCACATCATGGCAAATCACACTACAGCTTATGTCTTGTAAGATCTCTAAAATATAAAACATAAGCTTTTCCTATATGTGCATTGCATTGGAAGCTCCTCCCATTTAAGTATTAGTCCATTAAATTCAACTGGAGAATTCATAGCTGTAAGATTGGTTGATCATTTTTCTAGGAAACTGCAGAAGCAGAATATGCATTTTCCAAATATCCTGATTTCCCTAACTATTGGAACTAAATATATTCCTAAATATATTGCAGAACAGTCTAAATACTGTGACAGGGAAATGAATTAAAAGAAAATAATGTCCAGCAGTACCAGACATCCTCTTCATCAGCACAAGATACTAGCCTTTGACAGACCCAGAGGCATCTGTAAAGTTGCCAGTGCAACTGTCAGTGAAGCTTGCCAAAGAAGCAGAAGCCACTGATATGGTAGCAGTTTCTTCAACTTGTCATATTGGGCCCTGTGATTCTAATGCAGGAGGGAAGAAAGAGAATAGCAATGTGGCATAATCAGCAGAACATTAGTGTTCACCTTTTCGAAAACTAGGCTGTTATGACAATGTGTGATTATATTTTGATCAAAATAACCTCTTTTCAATAGGTATAAAGTTAAATATGCCTATTTATCTAAGATATATACCTAAATTTACCATTAAAGGCTGCACAGTTTTAAAAATGGAGAGGTCTATGTTTGAGAATACATGTATTTGTGCATGACACTGCATGATTCCAGGCAGGTCTGCTGTGGTGCTTAAAATAGCTAGGGCCCACTCACAGGCAGCAGTCAACAACATCAAGATTATGGTGGCAACTAGAATATAGTGACTGTTACCATAAACTTGAGTATCTTAAATTTATCTTCATAGGATTCGAAGAAAATGTTATAGAGAAGAACATGAGGTGCAGACTTACTGTGGGTTAGGGGATAGGACATCTGTACTCCAGTCAGGGCCTACTTTAATAACTTAGCGTATACATTGCAGAACCAGATCTTTATGCCTGAGCCATCCTGTTACATCTTTAGATGCATTTTTTTCTCTTGTAAAGCCATTATTAATCTTATTGAAATGGCAAACTGCTTAATTTAGATGCAGCATCATTGATTTTAAAATCTATTGTATGCCCTGAAAAGCAAAAAGCTCAATTATAAGGTACAGATATTGAAGAATACAGTTGTATTCATAATTTATATATTTTTATAAATATATATATATATATGTAATTAACCGGTACACCAACAGTATAGGAAAGATTTTATTTGTGATAAAGTATCTGATAGAGCAGTGCACTTCATATCCTGAAACAATTATAAGCTTTGTTGGTATATGAAAAATAATTCAAAAAAAGCTATCAGAAAAGAAGGAGGATCTTGTAAAAAAAGCGAACATTGGAAAATCTATAAATCCTTAAAAAAAGAATTGAAATAGGTAGACAAGTATGCAGGAGGAAGGTAATACAATGACATGCTATATAAATGTGCTTTTCCTGGATGGCAAGCTTGAGGCAACAGTCTTCTCTAAAAGTAACCAGAATAGAGTCAGGGTTTTGCTACTTTTATTTCATGCTAAGATTTCTCCATAGTTATTTCTTTGTCCACTTTTCAATTTATTTGGTTCTTCTTTCACTTTGATTTTCCTTCTTTTTTTTATACATAGATTTCTACGTGAATAAGAATCAAATCTGTGGAGATTCTTCTTTTAGGGGGTAAGACTGCTGAATGCTTGAGTTAGTGATATGCAAATGTGGAAAATTTTCTCCTTTTTTACTCCATAGTTAAATTCAATTTATACAATCCTAAATAAGCTATTTCAACTGAAAAGAATAAATTCACTTGAAAGCTGACAGTTGTTGTGGGCTATATCACCTCAATAATCTTTTTCTTCAAAATATAAATCACATGAAGATATATTAGAATCAAAGGCAATCCATTAAGCTGTTAAAAGAAGTAAGGAAAGGAAACCTTAGACATAATTCGCTTCTGTACTATTCTAGTTTTACACTAATGAAAATGCACAGGCTTTTTTACTTGTATGCATTATGAAACAAGTTTAATTTATTAGCTACTCCAGTAGACAAAGCACCATACAGTGCAATCACCAGCAGCTTCCCAGAATGCCCATTCCCTGGAATGCAGAAGAACATAATGTTGTAAAAGACTTTAATAGCAACTTATTCAACTTCAGTGTCAAAAAGGTAATGCATAGCCACAAATTCCAGCACAATGAAAGTTAGACTATTGAAAAGTGGTTCCCTGTGTATTACTTTTATCAACATTAAACTAAAATTGAGTTGGAAATTTGACTTTGATCTATTTTTCCTCATTTTTATTGTTCAGAAGAAGTCAAAGCTTTCATAAAAAGTTTGGGGCATATCAGAATTGTTAGAGGCACTGATTGTATGTGATCGCATCAAGCTTAACCTGCCTGATGTACCCTAGTTCATTTCCTGGACTGCAAATATGGAGGAATAATAGTAATACCTATGTCTTACAATGAATTGTTTTTATCAGTCAGTCTCAGAGCATTTTAAAACATTTAAAAGGTAAGTTGAAAATTAGTAACAAGGAGAAGCAAAGTGACTTCCCCAGGGAGACTCAGCAGGAGGAGGAGCATTGATCGGGATACAGTTGAGTTTGCCTGGGTTCCAGTTTGACAAGCCAATAGGCCAAACTATGACGATTTAATCTGTGCCAGCTGAGAAGCTATTATTAGATTAATTTGCTTCTTGTAAATGTTAATTTTAACTTTAGAGAGTCATTCCTATATTTGATTTCATAGTTAATTAAATATCGGAAAATTGTATGTGATTGAAGAAGATTAAATAGACATAAATATTATGCATAAAAGTAAGAAGACATCATCTCTTCCAAACATCTTGCTGGTAATGGTTGCAACCACAGCCTGGGAGGAGGAATTTTCCTACTGTGCTTACCAGGATGCTTGGGATTCAGGTTTTTGATTCTTTCTTTGCATATATAGATGTTGCACCACTGACTAACCTCAACAGAGCTCCTTCTGATCTACTTCAGTTTAGCAAAAGTAGAATGCCACTGTGTTGCTGGAAGATGCGTCTCCAGTGCTCATCCCCTGCACATTCCTCTAATAAAATTGCATATTCTCCAAACGAAAACTATAGCCAATGCAAAAGTTTTCAAACACATCTATGTTAAAAGAGTTTTATTTGTGATGAGCTGAGCATTCTCAGATGTCATCAGTGTCAGCTTTCTGCCAGGTAGAGTACAAATAGTTATGAATGAAACTAATGAAACACTTCTTGACTTGCTGGAAGAAAGCTGTCACTCCTATTTGCCATACTCTATTTCAGTTAACCATAAATTTTATATGGAGTCATTTTAACAGTTTTTCATCAAGGAATCACTATAAAAAATGCTCAGTGGGTAAATTCTTTTGTAAATTGACCAAAGAGATATAAATTTATATATAAATTAAAATTTTAATAGAGTTTGGATTAAAGATATGTAAATTGGAAACACCTCAGTCTTAGTGGAGCTACAAAACTGATTTCACACACAAACACAAACCTAAGCCATACACATTTTATCCTGATACTTTTTAGGTATATCAGAACCTCACAGTTCAGAAGTTATAATAATAATAATATAGGTGGTTTCTTCACCATTAACTCCTCTTTTTTCTTTTTTCCGCTCACTTTGGAAATGATATATAATGGATAAATTCCAAAACCAAGATCATTTTAACACAGCCTTGCCTGTGTTATTTGGAAAGATTTTGCCTAAAACACTTCAGCTCTCAAATGTACATCTGCATATGTTTGACACAAAATTAAATCTATGGCTTGCATAATTGTTAACTCCTTTCTGAAAGATAAATTTATTCATGGTCCCTTTCTCCAAACCCTCAGTTAAAGACAGGAAACCATCCTGTAAACAACCATTTGGATTGAGTAACCTGAAGCTAGCTCCTGAATTTTATACCTGTCTGACTTGAATAGCTCTTTGGAGTTTCCCTGGTTGTAGGAAATCTGCCACACATCTCCCTGATGTAAGAATATTAATTTGTAGCTAAGAATATTAATCGCATGCTGAAACACTGTTGGGGACCAAGATTGAGTGATGCTGTGTAGGATAGCAGAGGATCTTTAAGGCAGAAAGTAATGATCTGGTAACTATGATTTGTGGCCAGAATGTCTGCACGTGAGTTGCCAGTGATCATGTGTCTTCCTGCCTGTGTCAGCAGTCACGGTGTGCCTTCCTGCCTACGTGTCAGCAGCTGCGGTGGGCCTGTCCAGCTGGATTGTCCTGCCTGCCTGCTGGGCATCAGAAGACGCCTTCTACCTATCACAGGATGCCACAATGCCAAGGAGATACTTGGAGGAGTGGCTGAGCCTGATGGCTATATAACCAGCCATTGTGTTTTCAATAAAGGCTTTCTTGCACCATTCTTCTTGTGGTCTGTGTCATTGAATGCCACAAATGGCGCCTGAATTGGGATTTCAAAAATAGAAGCATGAAAAAGAGAGTTAAAAAATTTCAGAGTAGTAGTGAACTTCAGAGTGGAAGTACTGAAGATTGGAGTACGTAAAACAGGACCGATAAATCCGGTGGCATAGCCCAACTGAACGTCAGGACGGTCGATAATTGCGCGCGCCCATCACCACCACGGAACAGCAGGTGAGCAGCTGGGAACAATGGGGCAATCTTTTACAAGGGATCAGAGAAGTTATATGGAAGCATTACAGAAAGTTTTAAAGACTCTGGAAGAGTCTGAAAGACTGGAAGAGTGGCTGAGCCTGGAAGAGTGGCTGAGCCTGATGGCTATATAACCAGCCATTGTGTTTTCAATAAAGGCTTTCTTGCACCATTCTTCTTGTGGTCTGTGTCGTCGAATGCCACAAAACACAGCCTTGGATCGAACTATTTCTTGGAGAGACACACCATGACCCTCAAAGACATGCAAATCCTGTGTGTTTCCTTTAAGTTCTTCTTCTTGTGTTTGTAATATATTTGCTGAATGTTAAATTCCATTGGCATACATCCCACTAATAACCTGAACTGTTCACAGCATAACAAATTTTTGTACCAAGGAAAATAAGAACCACCTTACACTTCTTTCCTGCTAGAGATATACAACAAGTTATTTCAGTCACTGAGGCAGAGTCCAAATGTTTCTGGGAGAAAAACTTCATATAAGTTCAAGTTCAAACTTTAGCATTTATTTTGAAAGAAGGGCAAATAAGAAAAAATCTTCTATTGGGCAGAAGATTATCATCTTTTCCCAAGTTACACCTTAGAGAAAGACTGTCTTAGTTCTTCCATACCCCAAATTGCTGTGGGGTAATTTGACAAGTGATTTCCAAACTGTCAAAGCTTTTAACAGGAGTACTGTGGGAGCAGATGCAGTCATAATGCTTTGTAGGAAATCTGAGTATTTTAAGCAAGCAAGTCTCTGTAGGCAGGTGTTTTACAGGGATTCCATGCAATTAAGTGAGTATCAAAGATGCCAAAATTCTACAAATTAGACATCATTGAATAATAAAAGCATTTTAATTCCAAAAAATGTATGCTACTTTGTGTTCATGGGTTTTCTTTTGATTTCTTGTTAAGTTTTTGCTTTTGTTTGCTTTATTTTGCTATAGGATTGTAACATCATGTCATGTTCTCTATTAACATTCTAGTTTAGCTATTCTATTTAAATAGCTAAGAAAAGTCTTATTTTTATTTGAAGTACAAACATTGTCAAAACAAAAGGGGTTTCAGTTTTATATTGAGATGGAGGCTGAACTGTGGAGGACAATTCAGACTTGAAATGACATGGGGAAGTGTGACTGTATTCATGGAAGAAGAGGATGGTTGAAATGTGTGAGAAAAGAGACAAGTAAGAGAAGAATGAAAAAGAGATGAATAAGGCCAGCAGTTTGGAGCACAGAAAGACCTGGGGGTTTTTTTGTTTGTTTGTTTTGTTTTGTTTTTAATCTGTAAACCATAAATGCTTTTCTTTGTGCTATATCTGATTTATGTAGGATTTCCTACCTGAGTGCTTCGTGAAAAGCAAGAGGAAAGAATGCTGCTCATATACAGCGGCAGTTCTCACTTTGGGGATAGCAGGGCCTATCCACTCCAGAGCTTTATAACCCTCAGTAAAATCTTTGTGTGTCTTATTTCCCCTCTGTGCTAACTATGGATGGTGTATCTTCTAGGACGATGCTGGATACCAGACCAGGAAACATGCTCTACATGTGCAGTGGGGAGCCCTCAGTGGGGATCCCTGCCACCTAAAAGGCATTAGAGCCACCAGGCTTATTTCATGAATGGTGCTGAATTCTTAGGTCTCATTTGGGGAGTATGAGAATGAAATCAGGCAATTCTTTAACTGTAAAAACACTGTTTTTTCTTGGAAGCTTGTTGATCTTAATCTCTCTCAAAAATTATCTGTATTACTAAAATTCGGTTGGGGAATTATTATTGCTATTATTTCTAGCAATGAAGTAGTAGTAATAGTGGTATTTTCTCCCTTGTAATTGTTAATAAAATTTGCTTGCACTTGTAAAACAAACGCATGTTTTAAGTCTCTCTTAAAAAGGACAATTAAAAAATCTCAGTCACAGAAAACAGACAAAGTGCCATTCCCATGACCTTTTCAGCATCTCCCAGAGAGTATAATGACTGAATCACCAACTTAGTGTTTATCTTGCTGTTTTTTTACCTCATCACATGTAAAGAAAAAGAGATGTGCAAGTGCTGGGAAGAGAGTTCACTTCTGCAATACCAGAGGGTAAATCAATTTGACTGGTAGCCCACTGAATCACTCATTTTACCTCTTTGCTTTCATGCAATTTCATTAAGCTTAATGCTTTTTTTGTTTGTTCTTTTTCTATGAACAAATAGTAGGTAGACTGTTTGCATTTTAAATTGGAGCTAGCTATTACCCAGGTTTAATTGCTAGAAGATAAACCGACCCTAATGGTTCACAAGTATCTGCTTCGTTGACTCCATATATCTTCCCCCCCACCCCCCACCCCCCCAGTTATGGAAAGTAAATTGCATACTTAAAAGTAACATAATCTTAACCTAATAATCTAATTACCTTTTTCTTTATGATGTGCCTAAATTTGCAATGTAGGTAATCGCTTGTGCTATCTTACAGAGATAAAGTCAATAGCTAAGTACCTCTCTGGTCTGCAAAACGTAGAACTGATGGGAAATTTTAGAAGATCTGGTTTACTTTTAACTTTGCTAATATGTCATTGTTAGGTTATCTGATAAAAAATTAATTTCCACAAACAAACAAAAAAAAAGCACAGAGAGACAATTACAGATGGAGGAACCTGAACAAGACTCTGCTAGCTACTCCCAGGCCCATCACAGGGAAGGGATCAGCCCATCAAGGGCTCACCTCCACAGGTGCAGAAGAGCAGCACAATGGCAGGCCGCAAGCCCAGACTATCTACTCAGAGGAAGAGACACCCTGTCTAGGCTCCTGCCAGGGCATCTCAGAAGAGCATCAGATCCTTGGATCAGGCATGAAACCCATCACGATGAGTCAACAAGAGCAGCTCTCCAGAGCACCTTATGGACTGAGAGAGGTTGTTGCCTAGGGGCATGGGACATGTGGCATTCAGGGAAAGAGTATTTGTGTATTGAGCAAGACTGATTAGGGGATATTTAGGGAGAGAACCAAAGGCAGAGAAAGAGAAGGATCTAGGTGGTTTGAGGAAGAACAAATGTGAAATTAGAAGGATAAAAAGGACAAGTTGTATGTAAATGGGGCTGGTCAGTACACTTGCCTGGCCATGTCCTGTTCCTGATCAGCCCAGTCTGTCTTGTCTTCTTATTAAACTCATTTATAACTATTTTCCTGGGTGAGGGATTCTCTGTTCTGTGTGTATGTGTGTGTGTGGAGATCTCAGTGCCAGCAACTGGAGTGGGACTTGGGTCACAGGGGCCCATGTGACTGTGGTGCCAGCAGTTGGAGAGACCTAAAGTCAAGTGCCAGCGACTGGAGGGTGACCACAGGTGAGAGTGCCCATGTGTCTGTGATGCCAGCAACTGAAACGAATGAAGGGTGCGAGCGAGTGTGCAATTGCTAGTGAACATCAAACCGGACTAGCTGGTCAGTAGGTGAGGTGACCTGGGAGCCACGTATGTGTGTGTCTCCAAGAGAGAGACCACAGGAGCAGTTGGCTACTGCAGGGACCAGAGGAGTCACAGATGACTGCCAAAGGGACCGTAGGGTCTGGTGGGTTGACTGGGAGACCTGCTTATCATGCGTGTGTGTGTGAGTGTGAGTGTGTGTGTGTGTGTGTGTGTGTGTGTGTGTATGCGCACGCACGCGCGTGTCTTTACAGATGAGACCACAGGAGGATGTGTGTGTGTCTGTGTGCCTCTAAAAGCAAGACTACCGTAGCTGTTGATTTAACATTATATCTATCAGGTAAAATATTACAGGCTTGCAAAAATTTTGTGATCCTTAGGAACTTTTTTGACAATTTCTGTAATTAACATTTTAATAAAGATTGTATTTTATATTTAAGAATTGTACTGTTGACTTTCTGGAATTCAGTAATAGCTGCCCTTAAGTTAAAATCATTTTGATGACTTTGGTATATACATAAAACTGAAGCTCAGTGATGATGACCAATATTTACATTTCTTTAGAGATGGAGTACTGTGTTTGGCAGTATTTGAAAAAGACTCTAAGCTGTCAGGTGACCAATATTTCTTGGCACTGTGTTGCACTCACAAAATTTAGAAGCATATTTAGCTTTGCAAAGACATAATTCCACCTGCTTAGTAAAATCATAGAGTTCTGACAATGGCCCTTAAGACCTCCAAAGAGTTGGTGTAAAAACTAACTGCAATACCTACAAGTTGAGAATATAGTCTAGTTGCAGAAGTACAGGACTGAAATTGGTTGCCTTCTGGATCACATGAGTCAACTCTCCCCTTCACTGCCTGCAAGTTATGCTCCCCTTGTATAATAGTGAGGATTTTTTTTACCGAAATAAAAAATATTTTTTAAAACATTCTTTCAGTTTTTCTTGTATTTATTTTAATATGTCTAATGTGCATATCAGGTAAAAATCCAGAACTATAAAGCAATAAATTTAATGTTCTCAAAAATGTATACCTGAAAGATATATATTCATATTAATAAAATAAAAAAGCATCCATATTGGCAGCATGATAAAAACAATAAGAAAATTGCCTGCTGGAACTGGCAATTTCAGGCACAGCATTAAGCCAAACAAGTTTTTTGCTCAGAGAAGTCTTTGACATGGTCACAGCTTTTCATTTTGAAGTTGTACAAAACAGAGAAACTGGAAACTCAAGGGAAAAAAAAAGGTTTTTATTCTGCTTAAAGGTTTCATCAAAACTGTAAGTAGAATCATTTCTTTTTAAATAGGTAGTTTCGTTCTTCATGGAGACATTTTCAAAATTGAATCTTTGGCAGCAACTCAATCATAGCAGCAGAAAATGATGATGCTGGGACCAATCCAATTCTGAAAACACCTATTTCCAAATAGAAAAGCTTTTCCCGATCATCAAGCAGGTATTGTCCTCACATTTTTTTTTCATCTATGTATAAGTGATACCTACAATAGCTTCTCCCCTTGAGAAAAAGTCTTGTTTCTTTTGAATGCAAACTCAAACATGTAAGTCATGACAGATAAGATATGAAACAATCTTTTGAACTGTATTTGCATGCTAATCCCCCTCTCCATGTACGTGCACATCTAAAAGAAACTTAGTGTCAGATGAGGAAGGAGGGAAGCATCATGAAAGAATATAATTTTCACCTCTGCTTGTAACCTTTCCTTTTCGTTTATTTTTCTTTCTTTTTTCTTTTTTTAATCTTATTTAGCAGCTAAGTGGTAGCCAAAGAAATTAAGGACATCAGAAAGAGGCAATTAATAAGGGCATTTGAATATTTGTGAAACAGAGTTTTCCTTTCAGGATATATTTGATAGATGAGGAAACTGCATTTGAAGGAAATAACCTGAATGCTACACTGTCTTGGCTTCAAAACTTTATGCTCGCAGGCGGATCATGCTATCCAGACAAAGTCTATTCAAAGTGGTCCTTGAAACCAGAAAAAGTACTGTTGGAAGAAAACACAGAAAGAAGGAAAGTGAACATCTTAGCATCATAGCAAAACAAAACAAAAGAGAGGTATGTAAATTGTGATGTTTTTAATAATTGTTCATTTTTTATCTGCAGAACTGTGAAACTGTAATAGGAGAAAGAGAGAAAGAGAGGAAGCAAGGAAGCAAAGAAATGATGAAGCAAAACAGAAGTCACACTAGTAGTATTAAAAGTCAAATACTGTCACTTGTTCCAGCAGCACCTCATTTTTTACAAGTAGATGGGCAATTTCAGTTAAAAATTCCAGAATCAAATGATAAAATAAAGTAATATGTTACCTTATCAACAACTTCAAGAATCTGAAGAAGTACATACAAGCCTCTTAAGATAAGAAGAAAGCCCTGAGGGTAAACTATCTGATAATGCTTTTCTAAGCCTCTGAGATGTGTATGAACATTTGAGGTAACTACTGGACAAAGATGTGTCATGAAAATGGATACTTAAACACAGTTGAATCACCACACATATCGAAGAACTACTGACCATTACCCCAATTCTAGCGGATATTTTATTAGGAAAAGGGTAACCATACAATATGTTATACATAAGATTGGACTCAGGGCATCTTTGGGGGCACCAGTACTCCAAAAAGCTGTAAAAGGAGTAAGAAATTTCAGTTTCAGAATGCTGACATCGTTTATATGCAGTCTTGTGATTTTGTGCTATGGTGATATAATTGTATGAGGATTAACCTTTTACAGCAAATCCAGAACTGACAATTGCTAGTAAACTTCTGAGAACTTGTTGATATAGGATGTGCTAAACTGGTGATGAGTGACAGCTAGAGGAAGAAAGGTTTGCTATAATGAGACTTCCAAGCAGAGAAAAATGCTAAGAGAAATCCCATTTTAAGACAAGCACAGAGGTCAAAAAATTCTTAGTTGTGGCATTCGTTAAAATCATGAGAGAAAACAGAGTTTTCTTCAGAGACCAGCAGTGAAGAATGTTCAGTAAAATTTATTGAAGAAAATATGTTAACAACCAACTACTTTCTGATACCATCTCAAGTTCAGGAGGTAACACTTCAAAGGCAAGTATTCATTAAACAAGAGAAAAAAAGAATATTTGGTGATTCTATTGTAAAGATAAAGGAAACTGAAGAGAGAATTTCTGAAAAGCTCCCTTACACTATTTTATCAGGTGAAACTATTTTTTATTTGTTTGTTTGTTTGTTTCTCTTAACCTGGAAAAATAGTGTTCTGGCTAGAATTTAAATACAAATTTCTGGGATGGACCACTCCCGTGTGACACTGTATTGCAGGAATGAAGAGACCCCCTTGTGGCAGCTGGCTTCTTCATCAAGATCACTAACCAACCAACCAACCAACCAAACAAACAAAAAGGATTTTTAAATGAAGAGGCAGGTCTCACAATAAAGTTCATTTTTGAAAAGCTGAAACTCTGCGCTTTGTGCTGAAAATGATCAGAGGCATCTGGAGATCTCCATATAAACACCAAATATCTTTATCTCGCATTACTGAAGTTGCAATGATGCCACTTACCTGTATGTTACAGGAAAGGGACAGGCAAGTATGTAGATGACTTCTTATCCAGAGCAGACTTCTAGCATCAAAACATAATGATTGATCAAAAATGCATGATCTTCAATCTGATGGAAATATAGAAAACATAGAGACACACAAAAAGCGTCAACCAATTCACTTGTTTGTCATTTCCAGGCAGCACCTGGGAAAAGCCTCAAAACAAACTCTGCAAGCTAAATTTTGTAAGTGCTCATGCCCATCACTCTGACAGGAAGCCCAGACAAAGGGGAGCCGACCCATTTGAGTAACAAGTTTTGAATTTTCAGATGAGGTGAGAACTCAAGGCAGGATAAAAGATTAGGAAAATAACAGCAGCAATACAATCATAATGTCAATAAAGTCAGTGAAGTTAAATAATAATGCTAAGATAACTGACAACAGGTATTATCTCAAGATACTCACTTGGAGATACTCTGGAACTGAAGCATACCTCTGAAAGCCAAGAATAAAACATTCTGGTTAAACACAGCCTCAGATATTACAGCTCTACCAAGTGTTTGTGGTCTCAAAGCACACTGTCTTTTATCGGCTATAATTCTCTCCAAATTTTAGCAGTGCTGGTAATACTAAAGGTATGGACACCTATATACACATCCATCTTCATTTCAAGAATGGTACTATCCTGCTTTCTCTATAAAAGTTCTCCACACAAAAATTACCTTATACTTGTTCCTTAATACTATTGTAGAACTGGCAATTGCTAATCCAACTTCACCACTTGACTGTCTTGCTGCGGTAAGTTTATGACATGAATCAATTCCTATTTCTGGCAAGCTGTGCAAATTCATAACAGGTAGCTGTATTCTATAATCTATTTTTGGAATCTGTGCAGCTGCGTAAGCTTTGCTTACTTTTCTGTTTGGAATGGGACTTCTTTAACTTGATTCTTGGTTACAATTGGAATTTGCATCCAGGAAATTGGTGAGGGGGGGACACCTCTGCAATGAAGCCTTTTCTAGAGAAGGATGTAGACAAATATCTACAAAGAATAGCATAACCATAGCTGATCCTGCCTTATGGCAACAGTGTGCTATCTGGAGGTTTCTTCCAACCCCGTTTTCTCTGAGTCTAGAAAGACCTCCAGAAAAAATAGGTCAAAAAATACCTCAAAAAATATCTGAGGAGCAAGTATAGAGTCTGCTACAGTCTGAAGAAGGGATTATTCAGCAAGGAAAGCTTTGTTTCAGAGATCACAGAATTCACTTATAGCATGAGGAATGGCAAATGCAATCTGAATTTGAGAATCTATCATAACACATACTCTGTATCTGTAAACAGAGAACAACAAATGTGCAAGTGGACTTGCTATGTAGCATGGCTGAGGTTGAAAAAATCAAAAATGAAATGACTATTTTTCTTCTGTTCTCAGGAAAGAAGGTTGAGGCAGAACATGGGGAAAAAGGAAAAGCCAATGAGAAGGGGAATTTAAAAGTGGAAATGTTTTTGTCGAAAGTGGAGGAGGAAAAAAGACATTTGCCTAAATCAGACAGATTAGATAATCTCTGTCATTGATTTGTTACCAGAAATTACTTCCATTACTTCCTTTATCCCTCTTTTGGATTCTATACAAAGTGATATGGCTAATGCTTTGATTCTTAGTATTCTTAGTGGTAAGAAAATATGAAATAGCAGCAGTTTATTGGTTACTAGTTAAGTTAATGATACTTTAAGAACTAACATTAAGTGTATGCCAAGACTGTAAGCTCTTGGTAGCAAAGATTATGTCTATATATAGAACACAAGACATCAGGAAGTCTTTGATCAGAACTAGAGGAATTGATCTTTCCCTAGGACTATTAATAATAAAAAGAAGCATTAACTTTCCCAAACATCTCTTTGAGGAAGATGCAGAGAATACAGAAAGTAGATTCTGAGGAATTCTAATTTCAACTGTCCTCTTGGATTTCAAAGAAAGTAAATAAATTACAGATGGAATTTAAAATGAAACATTTCCCTGGGAAATTTCTTGTCATCTTCAGCATAGTTTTTCCAGAACGGGAAGTGGAATGAAACTTCCCAGGAAGGTTTTTTTTCCCCTCTGTTTTAAGTATTTTTTAAAATGTATTCTAGCTGCTAATTATATAGCTTCTACATTAATAACATCACATTCCATTTGGCAACCTCATATGTGATTTGTACTTGATAAAATTTCATGTGAATTGCTAAGCTCCAGTATTCTTATTATCAGCTTTATTAACTTCAGGGAGAATTTAATAAATGAGAAGGTTTCATAATAATATTTTAGATACCAAAACAGCTTAGCTGATTCCTAGAATAGATCTGAAAAAAAATCTTCAGAAGCAATAGTAAAATGTTCTATATACTATATATAGCATAGAATTTATGGTATAATATGTTATCCATGTCTTTTTTTTTTTTTTTTTTTTTTTTTTTTTTTTTTATGGAGAACAGTTAAACAGTGCATTTGTTCTGTAAAGCCATAGTATGGTAGAATTGTTCCACTACAGAGCCTTCAAAACACACCTTGCTTTCTTTTCTTTTCCCCCCAAATGTTTGCTTAGCACTTAGAGTATTACCGTTATTGACTAATGGTTTGGCAACGATTTCCTTAAAAAAGCCAATGATTATGTTATGAAAATCTCATTGAGCGGAGCACATGTTTCTGAGTTTCTTATGAGCAGTCATTCAAATGTGATGAACTGGGTCTGAATTCTGCAGACTGTTTTTTTCCTTTACATTATTATATGCACCCCCACTTTATTTTTTGAGGAGGTTCAGCAATGCACATTACAAGGTACCTTGAAAGGATAACAATAGAGACTACTGTGTTAGAACAACTGAGTAGATGTTTGTTTTGATACTTTGAAAAATGGAAGGCTGGAGAAGGTTGTATTATGTTTCAGGAGCTAGCTGAATAGTTTATGGCAAACTATTGTATGAATACATGGATAAAAGCATCAACTTTCTTGGCTGAAAAATTGTTCACCCACTGCTTTGAACGAATAATTTTGAGACCATTTCTGGTTTCCTTTATATACTTGTGTTGTATAAATTCCTCCCAAAATTAGTCAGGTTCTACTTCTGCATTTTTTCAGATCAATAAATGTTTTTAAATCTCAAATGTGCAGAATGAGAAGTGTGTGATAATATTTTTGTAATTGATTGCACACATTAAGTTTAATCCTAGGTGTAATTAGGATAGGAATTAAGCATCCAAACTTATTTTCTGGATCACACAATATTCCTCTGATCACCTGTGAAAAATAAATAGCCTGATTCTACTATGTGAATATATTAAAGCTATAAATTGTCTATAATGTAAATATTCAAGTCTCCCATTCAGGAAAGCTCCCTGCCTTAGTTATAAGCTTAGGAGAATAAGGACATGGAAAGAGACAATGTCCTTATCTTCACCTGCTGAAATTGTTTAAATTGTTTAAATTACATGAAATAGTGAGACATTCAGTACACATTTGCATGAGGTAGGAAAAGCATGGCAGGGAGAAGGAGAGAGGCAAAATGAGAATAATTTTCTCTCTAAACTGAGATTTTATCAAGAGATAATGTTTGAAGTATTTTGCTTGTTTTCTTCATGCTTTAAGGATTAACATTTCTTTATTGAATCTATAGAGTCTTCATCCTTGACACTCAAGCAGAATAGAACACATATCCTATCTGCTGTGCTGTGCTGTTGTGTCAGTTCCCTTACTTGTAATCTATAAATCTATGGTACAGAAAAAATCAGAAGTCTAATAACCATCTTTTTCAAAAAGTGAGCAAATTTCAGGACTGTCAATTTCTTTCATTTATTAGCATTTTATATAGGTGAGTTTTTGCATAAAGCCAACATTTTACAAAATATTCATCTTTTAAAGGTGTCCTGATTCTTTAGAAAGTGTAAAAATACTGTCTATTCAACATAAAAAGGTAAAAGACTGACAGTGAAATTTTGTTAAGAAATGTCATAAACTATATGATAAAACACATATGCTTAGGTCCCTTGAAAAGAAAAAGCAAGCAACAAACACAACCAATCTTAATATCCATCAAATGAGTCTGGGGAAAAAAACTTACTAAAAACAATATCTTTTTTAGAGACTCTTTAAAGTCCTCATCCTCAAAATTTTAATATGAATTAGTATAGTCATTTAACCAGAATTAATCCCTTTTGATTTTCTAATGGAGTTAAACAGGTCCATGTTCTCACATCCAACTTTATTTAGAGCCCTGTTTTAATTTCAGTTTATATATCTAGAACTTCCTTTCCCTGCTTAGGTAAAGGGATGTATTTCTGGTTTTGGATAAATGGTAAATTTTAGTTTTCACCGCTCATTCTAGCTTTAGATTTCTGAAGAACTGCTTCACTATCTTTTTCATTCCTCCTTTTTTACAGGAAATCTTTGTCCACATGGAGATGGATCTCCAAGTCTTTTTGGACATTTTTTTTTCAGGGATTGCTGAAAACTTTGGTCTTAGTATTTATCTCACGAATGCAGAAATAATGTGGTAGTCAGATCTCATATTCCAGCTGACATCATCAGTAACGATTTTTTGCTGTCTTCGATGTATAAATTGCCTATTTAGAAAGTGACTGAATATACTCCTACCTGATAAAATGAACTTAGATCTTTCAAAGGAAGAAGTTCTTTTGAAATATTCTTAAGTGAGATTCTGTGGGGAAAAAAGGATATTAAATTGGCAAGAAGAATGAATGTCTGTAGGGTAGCAGTTCAATGTGTCTAGTGTAGGTGTCTAATAACTGGACTGCACACAGTCCCCACATTAAAAAAAATGAATCTCTTCTACTATATTGCTTCAAAAAGACCATGAAATTCATTGGATTGCATATATTATGTACCAGATACTGAGTAAGTAAAAAGAGAAAATATACCAGGCATGAAGGAAATAGTGATAAAAATGCAATTGAGCTGTAAATGAAGTGGTTGAGTCCTTCATCTAAAAGCATTCGACAGGAAAATTCTCACTTATGAAAAAAGGCACTTCAGCAGCTAATAATAATAATAATAAAAGAGCAGAATGACCTATTGACAACTGGAAGCACAAAAGTTATAGCTGACTAATGATGACTTGAATAGATCTGAAATAGGCTGAATCTGTTTAGCTGAAGAAAAGGCCTAGAGGATATATGAAAAGGAACAGAAGTTGCATCATTGTCCTGTACGTGGAAGTTATCTTGTATGTGGAAAAACATTCCTTTCAGCACTGAGCTACAGAGTCATATGAAGATTTGCAATCAATATGAACAGCAAATTTAGTTAAAAAGTTATTCACTGCTATCATTGACTGTGTGGATAACATTATATGCTCTGCAGGATTTAAACAACTTCTCTGACACAGTCAGAAAGATAGAGCACTGGGAAATGACATTATCTTTTAAGGCAACTATTTGAAGTCAGAGATTTCCAAATACAAAATGTACCAAAGATTTTTTAGGGCATTTGTCCTAAAACATTTGAGTATTTGAAATAGAAATTAAATGCCAATCAAGCGTAATGGAAACTAGCAAGACATCACAGAAAGAAAACAGAAGAGCAAAATACTAAAAGTCTGATTTCAAAAATAGTTCTGTGAATTTCCTGTCACAAAAAAAGAAGAAAGAAAACGAAAGAAAATGAAAGAAAATGAAAGAAAAGAAAAGAAAAGAAAAGAAAAGAAAAGAAAAGAAAAGAAAGAAAAGAAAAGAAAAGAAAAGAAAAGAAAAGAAAAAAGAAAAAAAAGCAAAGAAAAGCAAAGCAAAGCAAAGCAAAGAAAAGAAAAGAAAAGAAAAGAAAAGAAAAAAGAAAAGAAATAAAAGAAAAGAAAAGAAAAGAAAAGAAAAGAAAAGAAAAGAAAAGAAAAGAAAAGAAAAGAAAAGAAAAGAAAAGAAATGTCTACCAAACTAGAGGGAAAAAAAATCTATTGCTTGTATATAAATAGATTTCATATTGTAAGCTAAGGACAATAAGCTCATTTCATAAGCTAAGGATGTTACAGAAATCTATCCTGAGAAAATGAAAAGATGACTGCAGCTGATACTGGACATAGCAAAAACCTAAAAGAGGTGTGACTCTCATTCCTAGCTACTACTAGAGAGTAGTATAAAATGTCACTGCATTAAGCAAGCAAGTACTTTCTGATACCATGTCTGTTTCAGGAGGCAACACTTAACAGAATATCCTGTGCAGCACTTTTATCAGTCTCCTTCCTGAGTTTGTTCTATTCAGCAAGCAAATAGGCAGCTAAGAAAGAATCCTCAAAATAACTTCAAATGAAGCAATCTTCTGGTTCAGCCCTTAACTATCACTGTGAAATGAAATTTTCTCAAGCCTCAAATAATAATGTGGAAGAAGTTTTATAATTTCTTTTTAGAGAATGACTTCCTGGATATTGAAATACTTTTATGATTTATTAAAAACTTTCCCTACGTATTTAGATTTTGTACTCCAGGAGAGGAGGCTTGGATAAACAGAGAGAGATGAGAGTGAGATTTACTTAGGAATTGAAGATTCTTAATATTAATTGCATAAGAAGGGTTCTTGCATATCCATTTGAAATGCTTGAGTTAAGTGCTTTCTTGGGTTTCATAAGATTAAGCAGAGTATTCATTCTGTATGTAAACTATTCTTGTAAACCCTGCTTGTGAACTCTTGTGGTGATCTCTGATAAAGTCCACAAATTTCCCTAGGTTTTGCATAAAATTACTTTCTCAAACTGTGAGGCATTAGGACACAATCGCTTATGGATTTTTGGAATAATAAATTAACTTTTAATTTACCTGGAGAAGAAAGTCCATATCAAGGAAGTCTCACTCTTACAGTGGGATGGCTGTTTGAAGTCCTCCATAGAGAGTACCACAGAAGCAATTGTAGTTGAAATAAGAGATGCAAGGTATTTGGTTTATTATTGGGCCTTGTACTTTATAGGAAAAATTATCATAATCTATTGTTACAATTATTTTGATGTCTGTCTTTTGGTATCTATTGTCATCTGGAAAATAACCTAATACGATAAAAACTCTCAGGTGGGATTTTAATCTAGATCCAAACAGTTAAATTTAGGGATCTTTAAAGTAGAAATCTTTCTGAAAGCTAGGTATTTGCTCTCTCCTATAATCTGTGAGACCTCAGTTCAGTACACACAATTTTCTAGTGGTATTTGAGATACTGTTGGTATTTGAGACATGTGCAAGGGGCTAGTAGATATGACCCTGGACATGCAGGATTCCTTCTGAAGCAGGTGGAGACCAGGTGGTATATCTGGGACATGTAACTCAAATGCAATTTAAAACCTGTCTGGGCAAATTAATTGAGCCATCAAAATCTAGTAAAAACAAGAAATGTTGAATAGAAGCTACTTGGTTGACCCATTCTTAACTTTAGGAAGAGATGATTATCTTTTTTGAACTGCTGTTAGAGGACTAGATGGTGCCTTCTGTATCTAATAGCTCAACAGTTAGATCAGATGTGCTGCATGAGGGAGTTTGTGGCCTGAGGGGAGCTAAATGTACCTGTTCCAGCAATTGCTGTAATTACCAGGCTATAAGTAGTTCAGAGAAGATTTCTAATTCTTTTCTGTTGAACCTATTCCACTTTGTATGAAATAAATAAAAGCTCACTGAACCAAGAGAAAGTAAGGGGGGACAGTATTAATTCTTTTGGCTAGGAGCAGCCCAGCAGTTATGGATCTCACCTAGGGAGAAACAAGACTTGCCTTGTTCCAGTCATTAGATAAACATTTCAGCTTGTGACTGTTAAATATAAAATATGTGGACAGCGCTGTGGACAACTGCAATGTAAATTGGGGTGCAGGGTTGGAGAGGTGCTATGACATGACTTCATTGAGAACTTATTTGCAACTCTGTCCCAATCCAATATCGGGGGGGGGGGGGGGTTCGTTACGATCCCAAGGACGAGATTAAGACGCTAAAACCGGTCAAATATCGTACAACCTTTTAACTTGATTTTCCACGAAGTGGGGAGAAAAGGTGGGAAAAGGCAAAGGGGAGGAGAGAGAGAAAGAGAGAGAGAGAAAAGGGGGAGAGAGAAAGAGATATCACCACCCGTGGATCCAGCGGCGTCCCGTTGGTCCTCTTCACCCTGGGTGTAAATTTTAGCGATGCGCGTGCAGTAATTACAACTCGAGCAGGGTCCGACCCTAGGTTCCCGCTGAGAAGTTCGGAGCCAAATCAAGGCAAATTAAATAAATAAATTGTAATGACATGCGTGCAGTAGTTACAGCTCGAGTTGGGTGCCTCCGAAGAGGGACCCCGAACAAAGAAATCCCTGGGCAATTATAGCTTTTTCAAATTAAGTTTCCCGCCCCTCACACGGTAGTTCAGACCAGTAGTAATTTTTGGGTCTGGGGTCTCCTGCTCCTTATTGGGTCTCATCGTTGTTCCCAGGCAGGCTGCTTTTCTCCCTTATCTTTACTGTTGCGGTTTCTGCTGACAAATGTGTTTTGATTCCTCGGGTTCTGCCCTTCTTTCTCAGGGCCCTGACAAACAGGTGTTGTTCCAGCAATTAGCACTGCCCCAGCAGTGACAGTAGGTGTTATCTTCCAAGGTCCTGACGAGGAGGATATAATCCAACCCCCTCCCCCCCCCCAATTAACACTGTTTCAGCAGTGAGAGGAGGCT
The DNA here is from genome assembly GCF_036370855.1 of Dromaius novaehollandiae. Classification (NCBI taxonomy): domain Eukaryota; kingdom Metazoa; phylum Chordata; class Aves; order Casuariiformes; family Dromaiidae; genus Dromaius; species Dromaius novaehollandiae. Next base: position 47,380,421 of record NC_088100.1, on the reverse strand, counting down.
TTGTTTCCCAGGGTCCCGGCGCCCAAGCAGGCCTTATTTCAAAGCCTTGACATCCTCCCTCCCGGAGTGTGAAGCATAGGAATGCAAACTGCCTGTAACTCCCTTATCTTTCCAGTCTGCACCAGCTCTGGGGCCCTTTCTCTCTGAACTAGGGAGTGCGGCCTAAGGCTTCAGCAAATTTAGCTACTCATGCTAAGCAAGTTTTATAAAAGTTGTGCTAAGCAGCAGTAATTTGCAGTCCAGGTCCCAAAGTCTCTGTCCGATCGTGCCCTGGTTCAGCGCAGGCTCGGTGTGTCCTGGGTGGTCGCAGGGAGACCATTTCAGGGGTCGCAGCAGCTCAGTCCTGTTTCCGCTGGGAACAGATGGCTTGTTCGGGGTTATGGTTTGCTTGCACCTTATGTACCAAGAAATGTTTAAGGCAAAAGTTCACTCATCTGTCCGCCACACCACCCTGTGACTTAAACATTGATTGTTACGTCTCCTTCCTGAAGTCTTCATAGCCTTCGTCCATGGTGGTGATATGAGGCAGAGATCAGAAGGAAATATAGAAAAGGTAGAAGCACGCACAATAAACAGAGGTCTTGCTCAATGCAAACTTATTCTTTAACAACTTTAACAACATATAACTTCACAGAACAAACATCAAAATTGAGTTAACAAGGTAAGTGATTGTTACAACAGTTAAACAAATTGCATATTTGACAACATGTCGGATTAATTGAACAAAGGAAGGAATTATACAAGATAAGAACATTAAAGCAGCAACTGCACATTACAAATACAATATTAACTGTTTCACTCACAGTGCCCCCAGTAACCAGGACCACGAATCGCCACTCCAGCCATTCCAGGCTTGGACAGGGACGTGGGCTATTTTTTCTGATATCTTTGGTTAACTGGAGAGCTACTTCACCTACATCATTTATCTCTAAACAACAGTTGGAAATATTCAATTTCCCACACACCCCTCCCTCTTCAGCTAACAGATAGTCTAAAACCATGCGGTGCTGAAGGATTGCCATGCGCATCTGTTGGGACTGCAGAGTTAAAAGATCTATTGCATTTCGTTCCCCAGCTTTACTGAAACCAGGGGTTCGGCTGGGGAATCCAATTTCTCAACCCCCGGTCCCTGTCAGTCTGAATCTTCTGTACCAATCATGAGCAAATCTGCCTCTGGAACAGATGCAGACTGAGGTTTCCAATGATCTGATTGTCTTTTCGGGCACTCATTTTTCCAGTGCCCCTTCCCCCTGCAAATCGCACATTGATCTCTCCTCAGTGGAATTCTGTTTCCCAAATGCCCTCCTACTCTATGCCCTCTTCCACATCCTTGTCCTTTTGGAAAACCCCTTCCCTGAGAGGAAGTTTGTGCCTGGGCAAATGCAGCTGCCAACATTGCAGCATTTTGCCCCTTATCTTTCAGTTTCTCCTTTTGTTTTTCCTTTCCCTCCTTTCATTTTTGTTTGACCAGTATCCCTCAAATCCCCGATTGTGCCCCGTTTCATCGAGCCACGTCCATAAGTGGAGATTCCCGTCTTTATCGAGTGGCTTACGAGTGAGTGTCCATCAACATTTACTTTCCCCCACTTCGATCCCTCCCTCCTGGGTATGATTTAAACAATTGCCCCATGGCTGGAAACTGAATTGGCCAGGTCCCACTGTCGTCCCACATGTCGTCCACGGTTTCGCTTACTATCTGGTCTGGGGTGCATGGCCAGCTTGATAACCCTAGCGGTCCTCTGCAAACCCAGCAGTGGCTTAAATTGAAAGTTTGGCTTACTGCTTTCGCCAGCAACATGAGCTCGTTGTTCTCAAAGGGATTAAATGAGTTGGGGGAGGGTAGAGGGAGTGGTCGTTCGTTGCCCTCATGAATGCCTCCTTGAATCAGGATGGTCCAGAGCAGTAGATGCATCTTGGTCAGACCGCCGCCCTTGAAAACAGAAATAAGAACAAACGCGCTCCTCAGGTCAGAAGGAGGAAACAATCCATTTTGTGTGAATCTTGTGGGTTTTCCCACTAGCATCTTTTGCTCTCCAAGTATATTTATTTATCGGGGTGTCTAATACGAGCGGTTTGGTTCCCATGGTGGGAAGTTCGACCAAAACAGGTTGGCCGGGGGAATGGGATGGGATATCAGGGGTATCGGAGCTCTGGGAGGCGGGTATGCCACACAGGGGAATTGAAGGGGGACTGTGCCGGGAAACATCCACCCTCCGCCTCCCCCCTCCCCCTGAGGGGACGGAGGATCTAGTTTTCTGCCTCCCTTTCGTCCCTTTGGGGGTAAATTTGGCGTACCCCTTTTTCCTCGGGCAGCACCTCACTTTCGGCGAGGGTGCCTGCCTCCCTCAGGAGCTGGTTTCTTAGCTCCTCTTTCAATATCAGACCTTGGTGCTTCTCCTCCTCCAGCGCCTGCTTCATTTCCCATAATTGTTCTTGCAGGGCTGTTACCGCCGCTTGCAGCGCGGCAACCACAGCCTCCGCCTGACAAGGTGCCCACTCTCTCTCCTCCACTGCAGCTGCTAGGCATGCTTCTAGCACGGCACAAACAATAGCTTTCCCTTTTCCTTTCTCTACTTTAGCTTCTTTTTGCAAGACCGCTATCCGGTCTACTACATTTTGCAATTGGGACCAATGGTCCCGGTCTACTACATTTTGCAATTGGGACCAATGGTCCCGTGCCCAGTCTCGTCCTGAGGGCGAGGGGTGAGAACAGTGTACTTCCAAAAGATCATACAATTTCTCGATTTCCTCACAAAAATTGCCTGCCTTCTGGGCAGCCATATCCTACAAAGGGGATTTCGTCCCGGGAGGGCCAAACCTTAAAGGAGTCCCAAGTTTCCCCTATACGCTCCCGGGAGGCCAAACTGTAAGCTACTACAAAAAATGTCCTACAAAGGGGATATCATCCTGAGGGGGTCACACCTTAAAATCCAAGTTTCCCCTATACACCCTCAGGAGGCCAAACCGTATACTAGTACAAAAAATGTCCTACAAAGGGGATATCATCCTGAGGGGGTCACACCTTAAAATCCAAGTTTCCCCTATCCACCCTCAGGAGCCAAACCACAAACTAGTATACTAAAAATCTCAACATTCACTCCTTCCTTACGCTTCGTTCGTCTCCAGCCGCTTCCCTCACGGGAGAGCGGAACCGCGGATCGGAACTCCGCACTCGCTTCGTACTTGTTCGTACGTCTCATTCACACACAGTCGCTCAGCACACCATAAGGTTGTACGACACTCTCGTCTCAAGGGATCCTGTCCGTGACGCCAATTAGATGTCCCGATCCAATATCGGGGGGGGGTTTCGTTACGATCCCAAGGACGAGATTAAGACGCTAAAATGAATTGTCAATCTAGTAAAGTGTCAATTTGAAGTTCGAAATTGGAAAGATTATCAGGCTTTTAAGCAGCAAACCAACCAACACAGCAGTCTTTAAACCCCTGACTTACATATACCTATATTCAATGCAACAGGTGTAAGGACAACTAAACAATTCAGATGACATTTAGCATATACATACATACCTATTCTTCATGCGAATGACAGCTGAAGACAGTGCAGGCATGCCCTGCCTTTTATGCGATATTCTGGTTGTGTAGAAAAAGTCTTCAAACTTACAAAAATATATTTTCTTAAATATTTTCTAAATATTTTATTAAATATATTCTTGTAAGAAGGGTGCAGCAAAGAGAGTACATCCAGTATTAAGCTCAACTCCCTCAGATGCCAATTCACTATTCAAGTGACTATTGTCTGAAAAGAAAGTATTGACGTCCACAGAATTTCTATTACTAAGCATCAGTTCTTGCTATCCAGAAGGAACTTCTCCCCTCCACACAATTTTACCTTTTAAATATATTTTAAGACTACACATGACTAGAACTAGCATTCTATACAAGACCAAGGTCTCACAGTACCAGAAGGAAGCAATAATTTCATCTCTATGAAAAATGTGGCAGTGTCATAGTAGAACCAGCAGTATTCCTTTGGATATTCTATCAAAAATGTAGAAAGGTCTAACAGAACAAGGAACCAATAAAAACATTTCTTACTTCCGTAAGCATCAGAAGCTTTGGTTCAGATAGCTACCTAGTTGGGCAGAAAGACAGAAAGGAAGGAGGAAAAATCATCAGGAAAGGAGAGAAAGGTCTCATTGCATACACAAAATTCTCTTTTTCAGAGGCAATTGGCCAGCAGGAATAATAGGTCTGATATGTCTAATATGACAGCTATCCACCAGCTGCTTCACTAGATTCAGATGAGAGAGTGATGGTCCCCCGCTCAGAGGAGTCACTGACATCTTTCTCAACTTTCACAAGTGACACTAGATTGCCTCCTAAACTAGTTAGCCTAAAATCAAGGCAGCAGGCAGTGGGGGGAGGAGAGGAAAAACAAGACATCAGGGACTCAACTGAGAAAGCAGTGAGTTCATCCATTCACTATGGGATAAAACCCACCTCTACCAGCAGACTTCCAATTGCTGATGTTTTCAGTTGGTAAGGAATGCAAAAGTAGATTGGCTGAGACAAGTCAAATTTTGTGTTTAGCATTAATGGACCAGAGGTTATATGTTCAGAGGATAAATTTCACAGTACATCCCAATAATATTATTGGAGAATCTTGTTCAGCGTCAGGATCCTAAGTGCCCTAATAGATCTTAACTGCACAGCCCAATCTCACCTGTGTTGCAGTGTCTCCAGCCCTGCCTCCTGGTTGGACCTTGGACCTGTGTTGCAGCCTTGTCTTCCAGTCCTGTGTCTGCTGGCTCTGTCTCAGCTCCATGTCCTGCTGGTCCTGATTGGTGTCCCTGGATGAACCCTGGACCTGGTTCATCATCTCACCTTGTGTAGGATTGTTGATGGGTTGTTGCTGCATGCTGGGTCTGTCTGCCATGTTCAGATCCTGTGAGATTGTTCTCTGATTGGTGAGGGCACTGCCTGCACTGCGGTCACCCTCAGCTCTTGTCTTGTCCCCATTCATGGAGCAGTCCTGCTCTTGCTGCTCCCTTACAATCAGTGAAATCAGGAGCACTATGGCTGATGATGATAACTTCAGAAAGCAGCTTCTTAGAGACATAATTGTTACCAAACACATTGTTACCTCAAAATTATGGCAATGACAAGACCTGCACCATTATTCTCCTGTATGTCTGAAAAAGTCTGAAAAGTCATCCTACAGCATAAAATGGGCAGGCAATAGAGGAATAAGTACAAAAACTGGATTGTAGAGCTATCTGCATAGGTTCTTTCAGCTGTTCTACCAGAACCATGTAAAAACCGGAGAGAAGTAAGGAGTCTGCTATCAGGCAAGTAGAGTTAGTAGGTCTAAATAAAGAAGGGTGAGGAATCGAGTCATTTAGTGAATGCAACTGTAGGTGATGTATCCACTTGCTTCCTCATGGATGCAAAAATAGTCGTTTACTAATTTGGGGGTTTGTATGAGTATAACATAAAGGAGAAGTATCAAATGATATCTCACGGCTTAGCTATTTCCTATTGTAAATTCTTTCAAGCAAACCATTTCAACCATCCAGTCGAAATGGGAAAGCCCCAAATTCTAGTGAGATATTACAGTCTTGATTTTTTGGGGCATGCATTCTGGTAAATCAGCACAGCGCTGTCTAATCTGGGTTACCATCAGGGCCACATATCATTTAGGCTGATTTAAAGAAACATACCCACACAGGGAGGGGAGGGGAGGGAGAAGCATTGGCATTCTTTTCATTCTTTTTCCAAATATTCTTATCCTTCTTTTTCAAAGACTGCTGGGCAACCAGAAAGGCTACGATGAAGCCTCCCAAAATCCTCAGTTCCTGAGAGTGAGTTCTCCAGAAAGATTTCAACTCTCCATTCCCACAAGGAAAGGAAAACATAATTCTTCACTGTTCAAGGAGCCAGGTTGTTTCTCACTATTCTTGGCAGCTTAGATTAACTGCCGTCTCAAGGAAGAAAAGGAATTAGAGAGAGCAGCCAATTGGATGAAAATTGCCCCAGATAGAGAGTTTTCTCATAAACTTATGAGAAAGATATAATGCATAGAAAAAGCCCATCTGGATTCATGCTGGCTGTTAAAATTCCTGGGGTATTTACATGCACAGAGTAAAGCAAGATTTAGTGTAGTAAATAAATTCCAAAACATAAATTCTGATTTCTCCTACCATGACCTATGCTAGGAACGGATACTGGACTTCATTCAGAAAAGATCAACATCGTTGATCTATCAGCAAAAAGGTGGGCTTCCAGCCACACTGCGCCATATCTTTGCTGTAAAATATATGCCTACTGGGTGGGTTTTGAATGGTAAGACCAAAATAAAATGATTTATGTGAGACATGAAGTGTAATTCACCTGCTCTGTAAGTGTTACTCAGTATTTTGCAAATAATACCTACTTTTTCCTTCTCTTGCCCCAAGGAGCAATTAACAATGCAGTGGCTGAAATGGTAAAGTTGCTGGATGAGAAGCGGCCTTGTAACCCTGTCCTGTATGAAATATGAATAAAGATGAAGTATCTTTCACAGGTGACTGACATCATTCAATTTAAATGAAAACATTTAGGTTTTTACCTCCGGTTGTATCTGTTGTCTTAAGGGAGAGACAATTCTCAGTTGTCTTGAGGGACAAAGCTGGTAAAGAATTCTGTCTGTAAATTCAACTTTTATTTTATAAAAATACATGCATTTCTCACATCCTCTTTTCTTTGTCATCTTTTACCCTCTTGGTTCTCTGTCTTTGTTCTTCTCCACACACACGTTCTCCCTTTCTGTCAAGGAAATTGAATGCCTATCTTTTGGGAGTCAAGCTCTAGATTAGAAACGCTTACTTACAGTATGTCTCCCATACAAGCATTCAATTAAGAATTAATAAGGCAGCTTCTATCTTAATTAAATATTAAATGGTTTTAAAAAGACTTATTTAGCTTAATAAAGATGCAGAGATAAATACAAGTTTTTGTCCAACTAATACAAGCTCCAAAAGCCATAAATGCTGCTGTAGTAAATGTGTTAGAGTTCCAGGACAATATTCATTATATTCTCAGTTAATATTGTGTCTGAACTAATCTGAGGTCAAATCACAAAGACCTTACTTACTAAAAAAATCTTGTCAGCATCAGTAAAACTTAAGTAAGAATTACATGAAATATGAAAAATACAAATAAAATCTATCTTCAAGAGAGAGGGAAAAACTTAAATTTAGTGAACTGCTGAAGTAATGAGGTTACTGAGTGCTTCAAGGCAGTAGTTTTCTGCATATCTATTTAACAGCCACATAACCTCCATACTCACACTACTGTTGTGGGAATTCTCTATTGATTTTAAAAGTATATAAAGTGATATAGTTATACAGAATTCCATCATATATTAAAAAGAGGAATATCTATGCATTTATCTTCCCAAGAAAATATCTGAAAGTATTGACTAAAATGTTTTTTGCTTCCTATTTAGCTTTTAGAATACATTAAGAAAACTCTTGGAAGATCATTCCCCATTTAAGTATGTAAGATTCTCCATAAGGCCAGAGTCCACAGTTGCCTTTCTCCCTTCTGACAATGAATTCAGAGATAAAGAGTTAGTCTTCATCTGCATGGGTTTCTGCCTCTGTGCTGATCTTTCTCATCAATGTATTTGTTAATATCTTTGGATCCTCTTCTAGAAACATGCAGCTGAAGGTGTGGTATTGACATAGGCACCTCAAACTTTATTGCTTTAGAAAAACATAGGAGAGGTACCTGGTAATCCTCAAGTTGTGTGGTTCACTTTGTAAGTGTTCTGCATAGGCTGCTAGATGTATTATCTACAGAAATTTAAATTACTTTTTCTCCCCTCAAGAGTGTTCATAATTTAAAATCTAATTACTTTAATGAACACATAAACTTCCTTGTTTTAAGGTGTTTTTAGATATCAAAGTTCAGTTCCCTTGTTCATACATATTTTTATACTTTTCTTAAATTACAGTCAGTGGGAGCAGTTATGTGAACACAGAGAACGCTGCATCTTCCTATACACGTAAAATTAATTGATAATTAATATATAGCTGATATAGTGCATTTGTGAAGTCTTAAACTATACAAATGTGCCAACAGAAAAGTATCTGTTTTGCCCTTGGAGCCAAGTTTAAAATGGTGAAGGATAGTTAGTAAAACTTCTACTGAACAGTAAGAAAATTATAACCATCTTCTTATTAAGGGAGCATCATCAGTATTGCAAAATCATGGAAGCAAGAGAAAAAATAATTGTATGTACATAAACATGACATTTATAAAAATCATGTTTATATTGACAATGTAATAATGGATACAATAACAAAAGTAGACACTAATAATAATCATCAGTTTGCACCTATAATACGTATATACACATATGCACACAGAATCATTTGACTCAGATTATTTGATAGACCGTTCTTCAGCGATAAGAAATTAAGTAAGAAGGCAGGAAATATGTGATATTGTTGCCCTGGTTTAGGCTGAGTTATTGTGCACTACAGTTCCAGTAGAACTGAGTGGAAAATGCTGAATTTTAGTGGTAATTACACTCACTTTGCCAAAGGTATAAATGGCTACACATACTGCAAAATAAGAGGGCTTCAAGACTGCAACACCTCATAGAGAATATGACAAGTGATATAGTGATGAATTCAAAACAACACAACCAAACGCATTTAGAAGTATGATCAACAAAGAAAGGTTTGTCACAGTAATTAATAACACAAAGCAATGTTGCTATTTGAGCTGCAAATCAAACACATGGCTTTTCTTTCCGCTTGAACCTGTATAAACTCTATGAAAATCAGACATGAATTCCATCTTAGAGTCATAGCATCAAATGCAGCAGAAGTCTTGTATTGACATCATAAGGCATTCTGCATGAAAAAATGGGTAGAAAGCGGGTCCGATAGCTCTGACATTACAGAACATTTTCATTACCCGATATACATGATCTATTCTGAGTAGTTTTTGTAGGAATAGGATGATTCAAATGGAAACACGGCCATGGTTTTCTAATATATATTATTATCATTACTAAAGTTTAAGTTTAGGATCAAATGAAGGAATGATAAAAGAAGCTGACATAGGAAGTTAAAAGTTAAAAGCATCTAAAATCTCTACAGGAGCCATTTGGGAACTAATGTCATATCCTATTTAAAGAGTGTACATTAGTCAGCATCATCAATATTTTAAGTTAGAGCTATAACAATATATAGGACACCTCCAAATTGCTTTTCAATAACTTGAAATTCCCCAGAAGGAGATACATTTTTTTGTGCTTTTTTGCCTCTACATGTCACCCAAGTAACCTAATACATTGCTGTTGGTAAAGAAAGTAGGAACTAATATCTATTGGCAAATGTGTCCCCTAAACTTAACTGATGACATTTAAAATTATGCCAAGGAATAAATCATCCTGCTGTTTCTTCTCACTAGAGACTACACTTTATACACACATTTTGTAAAATAAATCTTTTATCACGTTGACATCAATGGAGAAGATGCAGCCCCTACTGAATGTTTAAGTGGAAACTTTGAGTAAGTAATGAAATTCTTTTATGTCTTCCAAGTTATAGAACTCCTCACTCTTCATTTATAAAAGTGTAAAGTGTCATCCTAACCTGCTGTAATCCTACAGAGATTTAGAGGTGTTCCATTTTCTACTTTTTTTCTTTTTTTTTAATGAAGCTGTTTAAAACACAGAGGAGTTGTTGAATTGGAGTCAGTAAAACTTATCACTGGATATAAACACAATTTTTCAGATAGGCATGTTTAAATATTTGTATAATGCAGCTTTTGGAACATAGTGTTTTTCAAACCTTTCTACGTTAGGACTATTTGACAAGCTCTGTCTAGGTTTCTCTTGAGTAAGCAAAATCCTCTGCCACATGTCCATGGAAAACCTGCAGGAGACCTTTGTTTTATTATCAATTCCAGATTATAGTCAGAGGATGCATACACAGAATTTGAGGCTGAAGGAAAATATACATGCTTTCAGAATTGTTCCCTGTCTTAGTTATTCTGAAATGGATAATTAAATCTAATAATCTGGAAAAAACATTCTACTGGAACAGGTGGGTGAGCTGTCTGCTTAAAGGTGAGAAATTGTTGACTACAGCAAAAAAAGTATCTATTCAAGTCCATAGAACAATCCACATATTTTATGAGGTTACTCTTAGTTTCATTTTATTTGCTGACTCTCAATATTCTCTAAAAGAAAGTTTACAGAAAGCAAAAGTCTTCTTAAAAGCATTTATTTGTATAGGACATGCTATTCTGAAACCTCTTAGTAGTTCTGAAGAGAGAAGGAAATAAATAAGACAAAAATAAATACAAATCACAATCAGTACTGAGTAAAAGAATAAGATGTGATTAAAAGCTTAGAATCCTGACAAGAACCAGGCTGCAGCATTTTAATGTCTGAAAACTGCCCGTCCATTTCATGGCAAGAGCATAGCAAGAGGGCAATGCTGTTTGACAATGATGCTGCCAGATTTCCTTTTTACCATCTTGCAGCATTAGAGATTTTCACAGTGTCATACCTCAAGGCACTGCAAAAAGTTATTATTTAGTAGAGGAACTTATTTATTTATAGTTGGCCCCATAAATCAGGCCCCAATATGGAATAAGCACATCATGTGATAAGGCAGCTTCTAGTCATGTGGTGAAGAAGTAGTAACTGTCAATTTGCAGCTGTTCAGTGAGTTTTGCTGCAAGGGTCCTCTAAGTTCAAGCCACACTAATGGTAAAACACTGCCTTCTTCACGGCCTGCAGGGTCGTAAGCTTGGCAACTGCACTCAGAAGAGTGGAAGACAGCCTGCAGTGCTTGCCAGTATGTAAAATATGGAACGCCGATGTCATGAGACATACATTTCACAGGTTATGCCTGCAAGTTCATAGGTTTACAACCAGCCAACTCATGTAGAGCCACTTGAACCACAAATAATTTGTGAAAAAACTTGAAAGGGGACAGCAGGACAGGAGCAGTGCTGGGAGAAAAGAAATATGAAAATAAAGAGGGCTGAAAATATTTTTTCCAGATAACATTTTCCTTGGAAAATGTAATGCATTAACATGAAAAGCATCATAACAACTTTTCTTTTTTACTTGTTTTCATGGAAGAAGCATCACAAAAATTGTTGTTACTTTTGTTTTTCATTTCAATGTTAAATTAATTTGTTCCAGTGAGGTGAAAAGATTATTCCAAACCTATTTAGTTTTAACCTGTCCTATATATTATATTTCACATTATATTATACTGTAGATAGATACCTATATTAAACTACAATGTTTCAGAGTTATTGAAACAGTGCTTTTTTATCATCTAAAACGATTGTTGAAATGTGATGATCTGACATGATCTAAACTATTTTCTGATTTCATTTCTATTTAATGAGTTTGAAATTATAGTTTTTCATTCTAATTTTGAGGGGGGAAAAGAATAAAAATCAAAATTTCAGACTTCACAGTGTAATTTCATTGTTCCAAAAAGTTCTAGAAGACAAAAACGGAACAAAGCAAGGGAAGACATGACATTTCTGCATGCCTAGAGTAACAGGGCCTTCATATTGGGGCATGTTAAACTGCCTTTATCTTCCTGAGAAAACTTTTAGATTAAAATGAAAGGTCACCGGGATTTATGACAGACAGGCAGAACATTGCTGTTGGGTGCATTTGATTCAGATATATGGGGACTTTCTTCATAAATTTTTGAGAATCCAGCTGTATAAAGGTTTTTTAAAGTTAAATATATTTGGTGGAACCTCTCTTATATCTCACTTTCCAGTCACCTTGCTGTCAAGCATAACAGTGTTTATTTCAGGATCTTTTAAAGGAGAATTTCTAACAAGGTGGAAGGTAAAAAGTCATGTATTTTGAAATGATGTTTTAATCTAGAGAATGTAATGAGGACTTGTGCCCCCTCAAGAATTTATTGGTTTAGCTTTTGAATGAAAAGTTCCAGGACCAATTACAGCCAAACACTACTCAGATTACACTTGGGCACGAATTTAAGGGTAAGTTTTTGTGGAAAAAGGTAGAACCAGCTTTACAGCAAGACTAGCTGGACCAGATGCAATGCCATTGATCAAGGGTATGCTATCCCTACACTGAAGGCAGTTTATTAAGACTGCGTTGGCTATCTCCACCTTCATTGTGACATGCAAGCATCTCTTCTCTAAAATTTTGGAAAGTTACGAAATAACTATTACAACAGAGATTAATGGATGAAGCAGAACTTCATAGGTACCGTACTAGTAGATTAAATGTTAAAGGAAAACAGATAATGTTGTGTTCATCATTCAGGCAAGAAAAATATGAAACAAAAATTCTCATTGGATAATGACAAGAATCATCATTATCTAGGTATGACTTCCCAGTCTAGCCAAAACTCTAGACCTAGCAGTCAGACCTACATTGCCTGTTCTCTTTCTGGAGTGTTTAGGCTGACAAAGACCTAGAACGTAGTCTCCCCTGAGAAATATTTTAGACACTACAGTTTCATGAGAAGATATGGCCACTCATGTTGTGATCTTGACTGAGTGCTGTCAGTATGTGTTACAGAATTTAGCCCAACAGGATCCCAATACTCAGAATAATTTTTCTGTATTCCAAGGTACAAGAAGTATCATGAGAGTAAAGCTTCTAGACATGTTTAGATGTATGCACTGGCAAAATTTAAAGCATCTATAAGAGTTTTACAGAAGGAGTAGAAACAGGGCTACCCATAAGCAGGGCAAACTTCAGTAACTGAACTGTTAAGCCAAATTTGTATTTGGCTTTATCTGTAGACATTATTTAAGAATGTATCTTTTAATTAGGCCCTACAGATGAAGAATGCCTCTTTTGCAGTATATGGGACATCATAAAAAGCAAACGGATAGACCTTTGGGGAAATCAGGCAGTAGCCACAGAAGCTTTAGTAGTTTCTAGTGCCAACAGATGAAGTCAGACCACCCTAGATATCTGTCCATCTGTGGACTGAGCTAGTGAAGAGGATTTAAGCAGATATGAGCAAGTCTGCACCACATGCTGGGATACGATGCACTGATCCTTGAGCTAGAACTGACTCAGGCTGACATTGCCACATCATACAGGTGCAGCAACTCTAGCTTAGGTGTGGAAGCAGAAGCCAAACTGCTGAAAAGCAGGTCTTACTAGCTTGGGTGTTAATGTGACTCTGCAACTTGCTGAAGCAGTCTTTTCTAGGGACAGCTTGGGTTACTCTTCACAGCGCTTTGTAGACACATCCCACATCAGTTAGACATCCTGGAAATGGTACCTTTAGCCTCGTAGCTTTGTGTAGGGGTGAATAATTTATGTGTGAGCTGTTTATGTTTGAATGTTTCTGTGGGATCACTTCTGTGTTACAAAATAAGGTTCACAAATTCAATTACAGAGCTCTGCAAACAGTAGGACTGGCTTTTCTATTCACAGTTTGAATGCCAAGATGCCTGTGGATAGGTAGGTATGTCTGTCAGTGATCACAGCACCCACTGTGCAGAAATGTGCTTCAGAATAAACATTTTAGGTTTTGAAAATCAACAGAGCTTAACTGCAAGACACAAACTATATGCTCTAGGCAATCATCTTTGGCATTGCAACACCTGAAAAACAAGCATCTAGCTCTTCCTAGGTGATAGAGACCACCTTGTTTAATTACCTGGCCTATCTGTTTTGTCAATTGCAAGGCATTAGGTTCCTTTAAGAGATGCTGTAGAACAGCTGAGTAAGTTGTCTAGGATTTTCAATTGACTGTTCACAGAGCTTCAGCTCTTTGACCAGAGAGCTCATGCAGAGAGTTGGCTGTTCAGGGGGAAACACTGAGTTCCAGAGCACAATTCTAGAGCTAAAGCACAAGCCAGCCTGCACAGACTCTGCTACATCCTTGAATAAATTCAGGCACCAAATTCACTTTAATAAGGCATACAAAGTGCTTGTGACAATGTTGCTCTTCTGTGCAAAAGCCTAATTGGTTGCATGAACACACAGAAAGAAACAGAGTCTAGTTTCTCAAAACCAAACCTCTTCTCCCATTGGCAAGCATTTGCACATTACTTGTTCAAGCAACAGGCATAGCGCAGAAGGCAGAGGTTGGAGTGCATACATCTCCTCCATATTCTTCCTCCTCCCCCCACATTGTTGGGAGAGTTGATGTTGAGCAAAAGCAGAACTTACTTCTTCTCACAACACTGCTTATGCATTTTACATCAGTCATTGTACAAAAAGCAGAAATAATCTGAAGGAGCAGAAAGTGTTTTTGAATGGAAGTGAACACGGCTGCTGTGCTTTATACAGAAATCAATGCTGTCTGTGTGTGTTAGACATGCTCAAAGAAGCCCTGACAGTTGGGATCTTTCTGGGATTCAGGCTGAGTTTCAACACCTCCCTTTCATAGATCTTAAGGACACAAAAGCTTTGTTTTCCACAGCATAAGTACCTGCAGCATTAGGCAATGAAAAGAACAGGCTCTGTGAAATCTCGTCTTCTCCACTCCACCTAAATTCATCTCAGATGCCAAACACAGGCAGTGCGAAGGCTGTTAAATCTTAAAAGTGCTTTGTCAAAGTTTTACTCCATGCTTTTCCAGAAAACCCAATCTAAATAGCATATATAAAAAAACACTTCTTTGTGTACATTTCCCACATCTATCTGCATGCTGTGCACACACCACGGATTGATACCAAGGGAACAGTCTCACTTCAGTCATGCTTTGTTTGAGAGCAGAGCTACAGAGTTGCTTTGTGCTCAGGAGCTCAGGGATTAATGTCTGGCTGGGCTGCAGATGCAAGCTTGGTGTCCTTTCTCACAGTGTGCAGCTATGTTGGGGCTGGGCAGATTTTGGCTGAATGAGGTGGCAGTCTGAATAAGGGTGGCAGTCCTCTGATGGCTGGCATCCTGCTCCATCAGCTGCATCAACTCTGAGAACAACATGAGACGAATTTCTGTGTGGTGCCAAGAAGACCAGCCACACTGTGTTAGGTGGAAACTCTTCCATCTTTCACTGAGGCAAATTATCATTTTACTTCCTTCATGTTTGTGTTGATTATGTCAGTCCGTGAGGCCAAATATGGGATGCTATTAAACATCTTTGTCACAGTGTGCAGATCACCCTCGTCAGTTAGAGGGCTCTTAGTTCACATCATATTGTCTTCTTTGCTGCAAGATACACTACCAGCCACATTATTAACACATTAATAAGTAGGCAGGTGTAAATTTTTACCCTCACAGCTGACAAGCATGCACTAAGCTGCAGCCTGTACTATGTAGCAGAACTCTATTACTGCTGTATAAGTAGGAAAACAAAAGTAATTTGAGATCTGCCACCATGAGTGTCAGCAGCACTAGCTCCTTAAATCCTTGACCTCAAATATGAGGTTCTGGAGTATGCACAGAGCACACTATTTCCTTGCAAAGGCTTTCTTAAGCTGTTACACCTCCTCCTACCTTATAGGCTCCTCCAGGCCTGAGTAAAGCTGCATTTCAAAATTCCTGGGTAACTTTATAATGTATACACACCTAGGCACAAATAAGCACATGCAGTTACAGATGAGGTGATTTTGCTTAAATCTAGCATCTGACTACCTGGAAGAGATTAAACCTGTATTTAAAAGCTGCTGACATATCAGTTAAGAGGGAAAATCTTCTTCAGTAGTGATAATGGAAATATATCGCAATCCCTGTCTCCAGATTTATCGGTTTTTCTGAGATTACTTCTTAAATTAAGGGAACAATTAACTACACAAGGCCTGATTCCATTACTTCCACCTTGTGTGGTAATGTGCACATCTTCAAAGAGAGGTCTATCAAGAAAATAGCATATTATATCCTTGTTTCTCTCTTCTAGTATGTATAGGGAGGAAACGTTACACATGGCAAAAGAAAGACCAGAAACAGCCCCAAAATGGTTAGCGCATGTTTGCTTGATTTGTTTATGTAAAATTTTTAAAGCAAATGATCTAGATGACTCACAGCAATAAGCAGCTATTCACAACATTTCAGCATCTCAGAATTCAGATAGAAAGGGTATATTTTTAAACATGACTCTAAACTTAACTCTTCTTCCCTTTCTGGCATGCAGTAAGTCAGTACACTGCAGGACTCAGTAATTAAAATGCTTTCTGTCATTTACATATTTGTCAGCTGTCTGCTTGCCAGCATTTAGATTCCACAATAAAAAGCAACTTTTCTGAGGAAGCCTAACTGTCTGCAGATTTTACTTGCCATTCAGTATAGCCAAGGATTATCTTGGTGACATTGTATTAGAAACTATTAGCATAAAAATACAGTTGTTTCATAAGACAAGTTGTAAATTTGTTGGCTCATCTATGAGCCAACTGGTTATGGCAGGACACAGTACAAATTTAGTCTCTATTTTGATTGACAAGGTTCTTCAAATATGTGGTTAACCTTTTCAGGGAGGGTCTAGTCTTTTCCAAGGAGATGCAAGTCAATTCAAGGAAAGAGAAAGAAAAATTAAAAATTACTTGCTTAACTTTATTTCATTTAGGACAGATGATCAAAAACAGGAGAACATGTTTTCCTTTCTATCTGCCTTTATTAACACCTAAATTTGAATGCCTAAAGAATAGAGAATTGGCTTAGATAAAACAAGTGTCCTGTCATCTTTAATGTTGTTTGATGATCAAATGTTTGATTATTTATTGCTTTTTTGTTTTCATTCACATCTATTTCTTTGGATTTTATGCAAGAGCAGAAGTAACATCAAAACAAAAGTGCTTTTAACAATGTTTTAATATGACCAGTTTTGCAAGAAAATTAATGCCTGTAGGCTTTGTAGCTAAATTTTGCAAACCTGGATAAAGATTAGGGTCTTTATACCAAATTTAGCAACTGAAACTTGAGGTTCCCAAGCTTTTATTTTCTATTAGGGAAATAAAGCCTGAAGTTATTTTGCAACACCTACTTAATATTGACTAAATAAGATATCTAAAAATATCTGTTTGGTTAGGCAAAGAAAGAATTTACCCAGTTCCACTGTGCAACAGGATACCACTGGTATGGGTTAATAAACTTTCACAGTTCAACGAGTAATCAAGTCTGACCTCTCTACCCCTCAAATATTCTTTGTGGCTCTGATAATGTTAATAGCATTTCCAGCAGTTTTCTCAACAGCATTAATTGGAGAGTAACCTCCATAAGGAAGTCCCCAAACACCACTTCAGCTAAGAAACGTGTACAAACGCAACATTGCAGCTAAGCCAGCTGTCCAGCAGTGAAGAGAAAGTGCTCTTGCCCAGATTTCCCTTAAAACTGAATTTCATTGCCCAGTTCCATGGAAGCACAATGCATGAAGGGTAGGATTGGTGCCATCTGTCTGGAACACGTTAAGCAGAATAGGATTTCCTTGTGAAATACAAAAAAGCTTTTTTCCAGAAGTTTTATCCTTAACATTAGATCTTGAAAAAAATCTGTGGATTATGTCCTCTCTTTTTAAAAAATGTAATTTAAAAAATGTCTCAGAGGCAAGGACTTTTTTAAGAATTTTATTCAACACAGAGGAGAAATTAATAGAATGTGGGGAAAATAACCACAACAGTTAAAAGAAAATAAAAAAGGTAAATCAAGATCAACTGCTTTCTAAAAAGCTACTCTTTAAAACACTCATTTTGCCAAAATAGTTATCAAAACATTAAGCCTTGA
This sequence comes from Dromaius novaehollandiae, assembly GCF_036370855.1. Classification (NCBI taxonomy): domain Eukaryota; kingdom Metazoa; phylum Chordata; class Aves; order Casuariiformes; family Dromaiidae; genus Dromaius; species Dromaius novaehollandiae. The sequence continues at coordinate 47,362,768 of NC_088100.1, read as the reverse complement.
ACTGACTACTTCAAGAAATGTAGCTTCTACCACTTCAGAGATTTAAGAGTTTTATTTTTAAAAATTTTAAATTAAAATTATTAGAACAATTTTAACCTCTCTTTCCTCTTGGGATTTTGTAGAATCTTAGTTTTTGGTACAAAATAAACAAACAAAACCCCCTCTAATTTGTAGAGTATCCATCATTACTATTTTATAAAGAGCTTAAAAAATACAAAGCTACTGATAAAGCACAGATCTCTATTAGCATATCTCAGCAAGGTACGAAACAATCTGGCTTGTAACCAGAAACGCACTCAGGCACATTTAGTTTCAGTCTCTTTAGTGGCTTTGCTGGCTTGAGCTCCAAGTGTTCAGCACCTTGCTTGATTCAGTTTTAAAAGAATCCACTACCTAAATGCTTTAAGTTGCACCAAGACACAGCATAAGAAATAGTCGATAAGGACGGGAATAATAAGAAGGATTATAGCCATATCACAATGTGGTTGCACGTTTTACTGAATTGTATTGATTTAATGTTTTAAAAGTGGATATTGACTCCTTTATATTGCCATCACAAAGGAGACAGGTTTTCAGTAGAGATTCACATTTTATATTTGAATTTAAAATGCACGATTTGGGTCTTTTCTTATACTCGGGCAAAGGCTCAGTGGACCAACGTAGAGATTTTTACATGTAGGAGAAATATGAAAAAATAGCTAGAGACATCATGAACAAGCAGATGGAGATTTAAAAAAAAAAAAAGTATTCAAGCTAAAACAAAAAGTGCCAAGAGAAAAAAGGCTACCACTTTCAAAATAATGACAATCCCCTGTCCTTCTCCTGTCTCTACTTTCCCCCATAACCCCAAAGATAGGTCATTTTCTGTCTGCCCAAAGAAAGACTGTTTTCTTGTTTTTTTGGGTTTGGTTTTTTTTGTTTGTTTGTTTTTAATTTGAAGAGGCAGAGGTAGCAGAGACCTTACTTGAGCCTGTGAGCTATAAAGAGGCTTAGAGAAGTCATTGACCCCTCTACATCTTATTCTCTGGGTAGCTCTCTCATATGTTCACATGAACAACTTTTCACCAGAATTTATTTTAGGAGACTATTAGCAGGAATCTTGGGTAAGTTGAACAGTGTCTTAGTGTAGTTCAAGTTGCCATAACTTTTCAGGTGAAAATATCCCATGAAGATAATGGGTTCTGTGAAATGGTCTTTCTTTCTCTCTCTCTCTCTCTCTCTCTCTTTCTTTCTCTTTCTTTCTTTCTTTTTCCTTCCTTCCTTCCTTCTTTCTTTACTTCCTTCCTTCCTTCTCTCTCTCTCTCTCCCCTCCTCTATTCCTCTTTTTTGCTCTCTTTCTCTCTCTTTTTCTTTTCTCTTTCTCTTTCATTATCAAAAAGAAGTTATTCGCCTTTGGCCTGGGAGAGAAAATGGCTGTTGACATTTCTAAAATAAGACAACACTGCTATTTCAGAACTTTAGGCTGTGTACTAAAATATGTCTAACCTTCATACAGTATATACTTACTCCCTGTCCTCTGACAATCCTAATTTTACACTGGTGTTTCAGTGTGCATCACTTAAAAAGAGGAAATTTCTCTAGCAGTAATGTGCTAGCACTGTTTAACTGCACTGCAGCAGTCACCGGCCAACAGTTTAATGAAATGATACAAGGATAACAAATACGTAAGGAGACTGAAGTGAAAGTACTAAATTTTGTCCTATCAGTATATTTTCAAAGAAAGCAATAGAATCGCTACAGAATTATATTATGGCTAGTGGCATTATGATTAGTCCAATATAGTTTGAAATATTAATCTCACTTCTAAACCAGTCAGTTTTTTATACCTAGCTTGAAAGGTAAATGAAACTCACTGAGGACACAGCTACCACTTGGAGTTGCTAATGCTGAACAGAAACTGTCCCAAAAGGATGACTGACAAGCAAGCAGTTGTTTTCGCATTGCAGTTGTAAATAAAAACATTTCAGGTTCCTACCATTAGCCACTTAACTGATTTTATTTATCACACACATAGTAGCTACATTTAGTGTTCAAATCAAATAAACTAGCTAGAAAACCAGGGGTTATCATAGCTATTGTAATATGACTCTGGAGTCTATTTAGGCTACTGAAAAGAGTCACCTCCCCATTTAAAGTTTATTTGTAGATGAGTGGAGTGAGATCTTTCCCCCAAACCAGCTGGTAGCACAAGCTTTCACTCTGTCCATCTAGCTGATGTCGTGGCCTTTGAAACTTACCCAGCTGTGGTTGCTGGTACTCCGCCTCTCCAGGCAACCACACGCTTGCTGTCTTATATTGATTCATTACTTCTGTGAGGACAACACATCCTAATTTTATAAGTTTCATTTAATTTTTTCACACCCAACTTCCAGCACCAGATGATTCTAATAGCAAAACAAAGAACAGATTTATTTAGCAAGCTTAAGGTCAGCCTTATAATTACAATCCTGGAAAGAGATTACATCCAAAAAAAAAAAAAAACCCTATATAAAATGTAATACTAATTTAATTTTAACAGGATTCCTTCCTAGTTGATCTGGTACTTGTCACTTAAAATTTCTTCAATGTCACAGCTTCAGCCTGCAGAACCTTATAACTCATTTTTGATTAAAGTAGATCTTTCAGAAAAGTATTTGGTCTTGATCCACAGAAATCCTACCCCAAAGCTGAGAAAAGTCAGCTACTGTATAGTAAAATCACAATATAAAGATGGAGTGAAGTTCATGCACAATTCCTTTCAACAAAAAGGGTGCAGTATACCTTGACCATTCCTCATTTTAACAGGTTTCTCAGTTATAGCCATATATAGTCACAGGAACACAGTCTTAGGTCGTGTAGTTTTATGGGTTTTTTAGCTTGATAAAAAGTAAAATATGGTGCCAGTTTTGGTCAATTTGTGTCAACTGATACATCTTCAACACCACTATGAGTCTGAGGGCTAATAACTCATTTTAAAAGCTTTAATGAGTAACTCAATTGCTAACCATCACAAGAAAAGTATCCTCTTAATCTGTCACCACAAGATTATAGGTCAAATCCAAGCATCTAGCTGCAAGCACCACATTTGGAAGCCATTCTTGGTTCCTCATGGGCTATGCAACTTTAAAGTTTTGCAGATGTTTCCTGCACCTATCCAAGTGCCTGAGTGCTCAGTCTACATCAGGAAAATACTTTTATTTCCTAGCTGGTTTTATAATGCTCACATGTTTTAGAGACTGGCAGAGCTTTCATCATTCTGCCTGCAAATCAAGACCTGTATTACATTTCCCGGAAAATATTGCTTTACCTTGCCACCTGGAGAAGTAAAAGTTGGACATGATAGGCTAGCAGTTTGTCTTATACAATTTACTGTAGGAATGAAGTCTGAATTCCTACTTTTGTTCTCCTCAAAATGTACCAAGTTACATGTACCATATAATGTACCGCAATTTGTCATAAAGGCTTCCAATGATGCTGTTTGTAACTAGCCCATACTAGGGCTAGTACTGTATGCTAAGATTTTTTAAAATGTTTTATAAACTTCACAGTTTGTACCACATTTTTTATGCTTAGTGAAGCTCCATGGTTTGTGTTAAATAAGCTAAAATAGATCTTTTCCTCTTGACTTACCCCTTCATCTCTTCATGTTTATCTCTCAGTAGATTATAATTCTTCAGGCAGAAACTGTGTATTTTATATATTCTGTAAAGAGATTAGTATACCTTGCTTGCTGAATAAAACATATTCAGAGCTTATACAATTTTATGCCAAATGGTGTTTGTTGGCTTTTTTATGACTTTCTTAAAATAACACTCACTTCTTAGATGTCAAAGTAATCATCAGTCTTCTTTAAAAAGGAAAAAGGAACAATTTTAGTAGTAGGTTATAAAGATTTGTTTTCCGTGATCAAAAATAAATAGAGGAGCTACACTACAAAACTTGACTGAGAGCTAGATTTGAAACTTACTGAGTAAGGCTATGTGAACCTTTTTCATTTGTATCAGTTTTGACCAGTACTGGGCTTTTCAAATAGATATGCTTTTTCAAAGAGGGTGTTTGCTTCTCAGTAATAGTTGACTTTGTTAAAGAGTCAAACAGCTAGGATAGAATGTGATCTTTCAACACCGGTTTTCACTTTTAACACTTCAGTTCTGGTCATTACAAAGTATCAAAAGCATTAAGCATCAAAACAATCACGAATTCCTATGATGCTTCTTTTTACCCAGAGGTGAGACCATAGTGTTATTGCTTATTTGTAGTTCACTAGCATCTATCAAATGATTAATAGATGACTATGAGATTAATGCAGATTGTTCCAGGACAAAAGAAAAGAGCTGAAAAGTCCCAGTTGGTAGATACCTGAAGAACAGAGAGCTAACAATGTATAATTCCTGTGAGACAGTCCAATGCATTAATAGTTATATGCAGAAAAAAAAATCATTTTCCATCTATTTCAGAAACCAAAGAAAAGATTATCATTGACTGGGATGGGCTATGATGAGTTTTTTAATGTATATAATTTAGGTTGTCATTTTTGGTCTGCTTCATGCAGCATATAGAACTAGATCAAAAGTAGTGTAAAACACAAATGACTGAGGGAGTCAGCTCGTTCCCTGTTCTTTTCTCTGCTCCAAGCAAGAATTTTCTCTGCTTGGATGCAAAGATGGATGTAAAGACATAGAAATCCATGTATATTTTTATATATGGATTTAGAAATATATATTTGACTGCACTAGTCATACATCCATTAAAATACAACTTGCACATTTTCTGTCACACTGGTGACAGGTAATGAAGAAAATATAACCCAGGTCCTATCTTTACTATTTCTTGAGAAGACAAAGCATTTCAGTAGTGCTGCTTCTCCTTCTAGAAAGCTGCCATTGGTAAGGAAGTCCTTTTCAGAGAATTCAGGGGTATCTTATAAACACCTCATTTTTTTGCACAATGAGGCAGAACTATGATGAAAAGTCAAATTTTAATGGGATATTAGAGCAGAAATTTTATGAGATCTTCTTCAACTGTCTTCTCTTCTTCCACTAGCATTAAAAAAAACCATTTGTCTGCATATTGCTGTCCTGTATATATGTATCTGAAGACACCTTCTTAGTAGCTTTCAACACGACACCTCTTTCGAGACTCATATTTTGATACCCTTATCACTGATACACTTGTTTACTGAAAAGAATGATGTTCCGAAATGATAACTGCAAGAATTGTCATCTTGAAAATAAGGAAACAAACCAGAAATTCCTGTTCACATGCATTTCTGCAAATATTGTCTCCCTGATGCAGTGAGGGTGAGAGCAATGTCAAATCACAGCAAGTCACCATGAGAGGATGTGAGTAGTGATATTATCTGTACTTCCCTACTCATAATGTTTGCCAGTCTCCACACCCAACTGAAAATAAAAGGTGAATAGCATCTGGACAGCATGACAAAATTGCAACTCATCTTCTTGCTAGAGAACTACAGTGTGAAAAGATGTGTTGCTGAAAAGCTGGCAGAAAGCTGAAACTTTGACCTTTTAAAGTCTGCATCTGTGACCATGTAGCGTATTCTGTGATTCCATGGAAGTAGATAACTTTCAGAATAAGATTGGATTAAAAAAAGAAAAGAGTAACTGGAAAGAGACAGAAAGTGTCTTTTGTTGGCTATTGTAAACCTCTCTAGTTAGATGTGAGCTTTTGTGTATCTCTTTGCAAATTAGAGACCACAGTTCAAATGTACAATTACTTATGCTTTCACTCTGCTGACTCTTAAAACACTGCCTGTACAAAGATAGATCTGCCTTTTTCTCGGTAGGGCTAATGAGCTGTCACTGCCTCAAAAAGTGTCATAAAGTGGATAGTAGAATACAGTTATAGCTTTCTTAAGGTGGCTTGCCACCTCTTAACATTAAATCCTATTTAGTTTACTTCTGCAAATAGTTGGCCCTAATGATTTCTATATGCACAAATGGAAAAGAGATACTCCTAGAAGGAATCTCCTCAGTCACAGAATCTAGGCCTCTGCTTTTACAAGTATCAATCATGTCATGTACCCTTCTTAAATGCATTGACATCCCTTGTTAGTTCCTTTGAAATGCAATTAGAGAATCTCATTGTTCTGATAACTAGGAATCTTCTTGTAACTTTCAACCAGTTTACATCCATTAATTATTGTGTAAACCATGTTACTTAGCTGCAATATCTATATCTCTTTTCCTTCCCTAGCATTTATGATGTCTACAGAAACAAACCCAACTCTCAATATTTGTTTCACTAAACTTTTTCGTCTTTCTTTTTTTGAGGTTCTCTATTCCCCTAATAAGCCCAGCCTTCCTCCTCTGCAGCAACTCAGTTTCTTCTCAGTTTCTTTTAACTAGTAATCAAAAGTGGTCTGTATAATAAAACTAGTGCTTGCGTCTCTGATAAATACCCTTTCTGACACATCCCGAGATGTGCATTTGCTTTCTTAAGCCTTTCTCACACTAGAATTCATCATCATCGTGAGTCTGGAACAACAGGCGTAACTGGAGAGTGGCATGGCCTGAGTGCTGTTCTCCACCATGGATCTGATGACATGAAACTTGAAGATAGTTCTGGACATGCAGATCTTCTGCCTTGAACTGTTTCATTTGGACCTCTAAGTCTCCTGGCATGAGGGAGGCCAGACTGAACCACCTCTTCTACCATGGCTACCTATTTCCGTCAAAAAGGTTTCGTCCTGCTAATCGGTGATATTTTCTAATATATTTTTGCAGCTATTCACAGGGACTATTTTATGTAATATAATGTAATTTAATGTAATAATTCACTTCTATTTTAAGTATAATCTCATTGAAATTAATGCTTTGTGAATGAAAAGTAAAGCCTGACTAAAAATATCTTCCCCACTTTCCCCTTGATAATACATAAGATAACAGAAAACCTATGTTTTAGAAACTTTCCTATCAAACATTATTGCTTAGCATTGAATCTTGCTCAGCTAAACAACTCAGTCATCAGTCCATCACTAGTAATTAAGATAAGTTAAAGGTATACAAAATAAAGCCTAAGGTATGTGAGGGAATGTAGAATGCATTTTTTCACATTATGTTTTTCTGCATACAGGTTTTCAGAAAACTTAAACTAACCCACAACTTATAATTTGTGCAGATACCTCTCTTACCCATTACATAAGTCTAAAAGACCAGGTCTGAATTCTAAAGTTCTCCTCTGGACAGAGCTTTTCTTCCCATAAATGAGAGTTTTGCCAAGAAAAGGCTGAAGATCAAGCTCCCATTCAGCATGTAAGTTTAGAGCCCTTACTGTTTGTATGTGTCCTGCCAAAGTTAATGGGTGCCACAGCCAAAAGACTTAGGAATTTAAAGTTCTATGATACTGAATTGAGTGAAAGCTTTATGTACTAACATGAGAAATAGTTGAATATTGGAAAAAATATATCTTTATACAATTTTTGTTAGCACATTTAAATAGATTTTCTTTGAGTATTCTTTCTGTTCTCTGTCTATAACTGAAGAAGAAAACAGTTATAATGAAAGACAGTCATGAGTTCCATTTATTTTAAGTGTAGCACAGAATCCAATAGGAAGGAAGAGTAAAAGGCATACTCTAAGATTTCTGTATTATTGGAAAATTACATAGCGATTAATAACTTTGTGCTAAAACAAACCCAAAGTCGTTTATGGTTCTGAATGTTTTCTTGGTCAGATCCTTTATTAGTTTAAACTAACTCACCACCATGATTTTCCCTTGCATTTTTTGCTGCAAGCTCAGAGTGTTTTTAGGTTCCTAAGTTCCCTATGACCTGAAAAGGCAATACAGCTAAATGTTTTAATGAACAGTTAGGAACTGAGACATAATGCTGCATCCAGGCCTTAGTGTCCATCTTTTCAAAAGATCTTTCTGTCAGGAATTGCCTTCATATTTGATTTGTACACAATCAAGTGCATCATCAGTGCTCAGCAGCCCAGATGGAGCAGCAGGATGCGTTGTGTTAAATGTCTCACATCAGATTACATTATTCTCTACACAGCTACATGGAGAACAGAGCAATCTGTCATGCCCCCTTAAGGTTTTTACTTAGCAGCTCTGTTGGCTACTATATAACAGTGTCAGAAACCTTATTTCACCTATTCTTTGGACACAGTTACCAGCTGGGAACATATTTACAGCAACAGAGGGGACATGATGTCAGGGATCTCTTTTTCACAGTCTCAGAAACAGACTCTCTTTATCATTTCATTTTTTCTTAACTGTGTTGGGGATCTAGCTCCAAATATATTATTCATAAAATGTTCTATATGTGTGTGTTAAATCAAACAAAAAATTTCCCAGGAGAGGAAAGTGTCCTAATAATGTACACTTATGGAAAAGGACACTATTAAGGAAAATTTACCATATCTACATCTTTTCAGTATTATTCTGAGTAGCTCAGTACAAACTGAAAGGTTGAGAAAAGTCAAGACATGAGACAGATGACTTTGGAATTCTAATAATTTTCTTGGCTGTATATCTATCTTCTCAGTTCAGCTTTATGGAAGCTGGAGGTTAGACTTTTATTGCAACTGCAATCAGAAAAGTACTTTTGTTAATAGCCTTTCAAGGTACTGAATGTATTATTGGTGTTTATTGCTAAATGTGTAATGGAAGAGCACTAATCCACATAAAATACAAGCTTTATAATCTGCACAAATACTTGAATGCTCTCTCTCTTTTTTTCTCAGGAAAGATTTAATGAATAACCTCCAAAGAATCTCTCACGCTATTTATACTATGCATTAGCGGATACACTGTTAAATATAAATGTAATAAAATTACTATTAAAAATGAACAAATAAACTGCACTTTGTAATATCAGAGAGTGGGTTGTTGTTTGATAACACTTTTTAAAAAATTGATCTTTGGACTACCGAAATCAATGAGATTCATTTACTAACTTGTGTATCTGGCCCTGACTTGTTAGTTCACAGTGGAAGATAATCCAGTTTGTTTTGCAGCTATTAAAGTGATTTAGCGAGTACACACTACTGAGAAACTTTCTGTGTACACATATCTGAGCTGTCGATGCTATCCCATTTATAAGTTTTGCAAACATTAAATATGTTAAGCAGAACTAACTTTAATCAGTGGGATGTGAAAAACAGCAGACCCGTTTTGGTGTGGTTTTTCTATTTGAGTTGGATGATTTCATATATTTTTCATAAAAAAGAACTATTAAAAAAGTCATGTTATTTTTTAAAATGTCAAAAATATATTTTTATATCATTATGTTTTGACCAAAACAAAACTGTGAACAAAAATATAACAATCCATATACCGCAAGCCCAGCCTTTAGCCTCTGTACTTTCGAAACCGGGAAAGGCCTTTGGCATGACAAGTAAATACATTTTTTTAGAGTTTATTGTTTCTTCTCTAGGCATGAGTCAGATATCCATAGGGATATTTCTCATATAGCAGACAATCATCACCTCCAATTCAAGACACATATAGGGTCTCCTCAGTTTGCTACCTGTGTGCCTCAAGTGATTAGAGAAGTACAAGCATTACAGCTCCACTCTACAGAAGGGGAATAGAAACATTAAGCTGATAGTTCAAATTCCCAGGAAGTCTTTGGTACAAAAGTGAATCCAAATGTCTGGCATTGAAGGTTAGCACAGTAACCACTGGACAGTATTTCTTCTCTAGAAGCTCTTGCTTTACAATTTCAATAATTTCCTCTCGCCAGAATCCTTACGCACATTTAAATTCTTCCAGCTTGTCTTTCCAAGTACAAATTAGCAATGGAATGAAAGCGAGAAATAAAAAAAAGGGGGGAAATGGGACTTTGGAGCCTCTTTCAGACAATGTCATATCATAGTTCTTGTGGCTATTCATCTGCTGCAGTCTGCTTCACCCCCCTCAGTTGCATTAAGACTGTATACATTCCTCTTTTGCAAACTCTAAAACTTCTTACCTTTCCTCCTTTTAGGAAATGCAGTTCTTCTTCTATTGCAAGAGCCAAAAGTCTAGAGAAGGCAATTTCCTGAAGGTCTGCCTTATTTACTGGAAAAAAAGGCTGATGCTGTACTTCCTTGTTTCTGTTTTTTTTCCTACTTCTTGGCATTGCAGTCTCCCTTCTGCTACTTTTGGTAGAAAAGAAACAGACAATTGTTCTTGTTACAAATGCGCAGCATTGTATTTCAAAGGACAAACCAACATTAGGCTTGCATGTTATATTAGTAAGGGCAAGGTTAAGTATGTTTAAAGATATATTGCCTATTAACCTGGAGTGAATTACTGTGGAGATGCTGGATTTCTGCCCAGAGATAAAAAGCAGCTAAGATGCCACTTCAGCTACGCTAATTAATTATGTACAAGTCTTAGTACTAATTGTGTGGGTTTGTTCAATTGGAAAAATTGGGAAGTTACAGAAGATTTATTCTTTTTGTAATAAATAAATAAAGAAATATTTAATCCTGAGTCTACTTGGTGACAGTGTTTGTCTTTCAGAAGACAGAAAAGCCCTGTGACCAAACATGAGCTATGGATTCCGGCCATCAGCTGGCCCGAGTAAATTCCACCCAAAAGAGCATTACAAGCTTTGGTCATTTGTCTTCAAACAGGAGTCATGAAGAAAGCCCACAGATGATATTTTCAAAATGATTTATCAGTTCTTGAGGAAAGCTTTTGGAATTTTTGAGCAGATACTGGCTCCTTGATGTCCACAGCACTGATCTCCACATTTCAGCTGCATTTGAACCTGCTGCCTGATGGTTTCATCTGATACTTTCTGCTTGCTAATGAGAACAAGGGGATAATTTTTTCTATTCCCCTATTCTATGCCAACCATGATTTACACTGCATTTACATTGCCAACAATCCTATGATAGGATTTTTTCTCTGTGCTGGTTGTAGAGAAGCCATTGAGTTTGAGAGATTGAACAAAGTTCTCCAGTTCAGTTTAGGGTTTTAATACAGTTAGAGTGAGAAGCAGATAAGAGGTTCACTCTAGAGCATGGATCAAACCTGAACATTCAAGGTAACCTTTGGGACCAGATTTCTGAACTTGTAGTCAAAACTGGTAGATATTTGGCTAAGTAGATTTGAGAAAGGATTTCAGCACTTGCTTACTTTGAACGTGTGACTGTTTGGACATTTATAGCTGTTACCAGCAGAACAGGAAAAGCTTGATATGTTATTCTACCACTATGATAGAAAAGAATGAACACAAGGGAGACAATAAACATCTACATACTTGCATGCCTCCACAACTGCCTAGCATCACCAGAATATTCACACTGATTTTCTTCCTTCCATTAGTGCCTCACATTTTTGTTTTTCTTTATTCACTTGCATAGCATATGGGAAAGGGTTGCATTAATTCTTGATTGTATAATCATTATAATCAGTCCCTCACCTCATCAACTGAAAGGTTGTACAAATAACATCCAATTTGCTAAGCTCAAAATGGATGATCTCAGAACTGTTCTTTATTCAAATAATATTTTGTCATTATCATCCTTTATTAACATACGCTTGTGACAAGTCCTAAGTTGCTCCAAGGGCTGATGTTCAAGAGGGAGTAATACTTGTTGTGAATAGCTGTGCTATATAGTAGCACAGTGTATTAGCAAGTAATCCAGGGCAATAGGATCAATTCAGTTAGTGCTGAAGCCCCCGTAACTACACTACATATTGTTTCAGTATTCCACCTCAGATTAGATTTACCCTGCCCCCATGGACCAACTGTCCTCACCATGCATGTGGTTTGAAGATGTTCAAAGGACTAATCATGTCTTAAAGAGGCTGAAGCACATTTCTTATCCATCTGGAGCAGACATTTGGGTTTAGTTACCTTGTCTGTGCTCTCTGAAACCATTCTGCACATGCAACCAATTCACAGTTAGTAGAGCGATCAGATGATTTGCTTCACCACCATGCTACTGCTCTGAACCAAAACCGAGATATAAATACAGCCAAAGTACTCCAGATCATGCTGCAAAGAATATAATACACCATCTGGCTATACCAATATGCCCTCATGAAAGTATTATACACTTTTAGTATTAATTATAAAATTATTAAACATCTCAGCTATAAATTGTAGAGTCAAATAGCCATTCCTCTGAAAGATGGTAAATGTTCAAAAACTTTTAGAAACTGAGACAGACATAGCCTTTATTTTATCTAGAATTATCAAATGAAATCTAGCTCTATTATAATGCAGTTCTCTAACTAACTCTAGAAAGTTTTTTAATCCTTCCTTTCTGTTAATAGTCATTTTGCCATCATGATGTCATTTTGCCATCATGTACGATGACGCAACATAGTACCCACGGTGAAATTTAATTCTTAAGCACCTGGATAGAAATGCTGTCTCCATGAGAAAAATATGTCTATAAGAGATATTTAATCATGAATTACTCAGGAGCAAATAAAATCTCAATATTCCACCTACGCCATACAACAAATAATATAAGTTCACAAGGAATAATGGCGTAAACCATTAGTCACAAAATGGTTCACAGTAAAGGTACATTAACATTCAACGATGAGGTGGATTATAAAATATGCTAGTTAGTAGTACCACCTACAATGGTGAAATAAAGTGCAGGAAAACTCCAGATAAATGAAGAAGCTGAGCAAGAGGAAGCCCTTACAAAGCAGAAGAGATCATCCTGACGTAAGAGCTACATTAGAATTGCTATCTTCTATCACTAGAGGGAGTTAAGTCTTAATCCTTATTAGAGTGCTCAGCAAATACATTGACTAGAGCAAAGATACCAAAATAATGCTTATCTACCCATATTTGGTTATATATTTTGCCAATTTTTCAGAATTCCCTATACCCCAACTGATACTATATACATATGAGAAAAAGAAAGCAAAAACAGTTATTGTGTAATGAAAGTTGAGCAAAAACTAAAAGAGAACATGTTTAAGTTAAGCACTGAATTACACTGGCATTTGTACGAAGAATAAATGAGCCCTTGTGATGTACTAGCCTCCTTCTCATTATAGACTATTTCCTTACGATGGAGATGCAGCATTATCCATGAAGTCACTGTCAGCTATGACTTGGCCTCCATGGAATAAGAGAACTTATGACTGCAGTCATTAAAAACACTTGTCTATAAATACCACTAACTACTACAGTAAAAAAAAAAAAAAAAAAAAAATCTGTTTTATATGCAGTTAGTCACTCGTGTTGGAAGTTTCTGCATATTCCTGTTAGCATTCTTCTAGAGAGAAAGAAAATAAAAGAATCCTTGCAAATAATTAAATATCATTAATTAATTATGAGGAAGGCATGATAATGTACCTCCAGAGTGCCAGTGCAGTGCTTGTTTTGCTATTTTTGCTATCTTTTATTAATCTTTACACTTTGCACTCAGGCCTAGATTCTCAAATAATTCTAATTGAATTAGTGGAGGATGATTAAATATCTTAGAAAATTTGAGCTTAGTGATTTCTTTGAAGAAAAAGGGCCAGTATTTTGGTGCAGAACCGAGTGGCAGTATAAATTTACCACCATTTGCCTCTTCTTGCAAGGAGCTCCTTAAGGGTGCACTGAATTCCCAGTCTAGGCAAGCCATATTTTTGGTCACCCGCTTCAAACCCTCTGTTCTTCCTAAAGTTGTTCATTGACTCTCAGACCTAATCTCTAGCAGGTTCTTCCAAGAAGGAAGAAACACATTTAATTACCCAATCCACAGATTTGTATAATTAATGGTTTTAAGGCTGCAGATGCCAAATTCATGGATTTCCAGAGTGATGCAACCAGTCTTTTTCTGTCTGTCTTTACATTTTGTAAATATATTTCTACTTTACAGTTTTGCAGGTGACAGACCTAATCCACCCAGCTGAGAAAAACATTCAAGGATATCTTATTTGTAAAAGGTGGAGAAAAAAAGAAATTGAGTGGCACAGCACACAGAAATTAATATTTCCATTAATAGCCTAGGTATGTCAATTAATAGATGCACAGTTTGCACTGAAGTGCATTGAAGGATAATCCTGATCCCAAGTAATATCCTTAGAACATCCTTAGACCTAAATTTCTGGGTTGCTGTGTGAATTGATTCCGGGACTTTAGGTTGATCTGGCATTCTGATAACAGAAGAGCACACAGAAGAAAGCTTGAAGCCAAACCAGATTCAGATGTAGCTATAGGGTAAATTAAATTTCCTTTTGCTATATCTTCAAAGAGAGCAAACTCAAACACTCTGCACTTTGACTAATACTTGGGATGAACTGGCTTTTGAAGGTGGAAACTGTTCTAACTAGCTTAGCTGAAGTCATGCTAGATTGGTGAAAGTTAAGCTAAGACTGAACAGACAAGGCACTAAAAAGAGCTTTTTTCTTTTTTTTTTTTTCAGTAATAACAGAAGTGTGGATAGTATGGCAGCAATGTGGAATAGGCACTTCCAGTCAGGAATGACAAACAAAATGAAAAAGAGCAGCATGTCAGAGGGGGAAAATTCATTTGTTGTATCTTCAAATTTAACAAGCTATTTCAAATTTATCAAGCTATTTCTTAGTTATGCGTGGTAATATAATATTTTTTTCCTTCTACCTTCAAATATTAGAAGTATTTCAATGGGGTGACCAATTTGTTCACAGAAGTGTGGTAATCCAAAACACTAGATATTCGTCAACACAATAACAATGACAATGTAGTGTCAGAAATCCTTATTATTTAAATTAAATTTTTGCATCAGGAATAAATTACTCAGTAATCTGAAACCAGACAGAGACCTTCAAATGAACTTTACACAGTTTCCCAAATAGATTACAGCTTCTTTCAATCATTACAGTGCAAGACTGGAGCTTAATTAGCATCCTGGATTTCAGTAGGTCACTCTTTCTAAAACAAGGTCATTTTCATCACTAGTCTTCTTTTTTTTCAAGTACCATATAAAAACTATTATCACTTTCTTGTGGTATCAAATAAGACTCTTTTCAAAAAGGAAATTTAGTGAAAAAAAGAAAAAGAATTATGTCTCCACAAAAAAATGACAAATCTCCTTTTCTCACATATGTAGTTCTAAAGTAAAAGGTGAGGTCCAAAAGGTCTCTGTTCAAAATGTTCTATCAATGAAAATGAGGAATATATTATGGCAAATGTTGCATGCATTAAAGGTTTGGTATTTCCAGTGATATCAAAACATGTGCAAAATATCTGTGATCTTAGAGCCAGATGTCAAAAGTTTGCTCGGGTTTCACAGAGATCACTGGTACCTATGAGCCTGCGAAAAAAGCAGTTGGTACTTTCTGTAACTTTCAGTGCCTAACTACCTTTACAAATCTTGTCACTTATTTCCTGGCCACTTTTAATGTAGACACCCTTCCTGTGCTTTCATTAGTTTTTCCAATGCTACAGAATCAAAAAGACAAAAAAATTATGTCTAATGCAGCAGCATTTCTTCCAGATACTCCTATGAATTTGAAAACACTGCATGCTTATAGATCCAGCTAATTATGCACTCAGAGACAATGCTAAAGCAAATTTCAGTGTGCAAAGAAGCAAACATGTAAACTGAAACATATTTGCCTCTGTTCATCCATTTGTCTTATTTTGCCTTTCTTTTCTCCCTCTCTGACAAGCTGCTCTTTTTCATTTTGTTTGCCATGCTTGACTGGAAGTGCCTACTCCACATTGCTGCCATACTATCCATGCTTCTGTTATTATTGAAAAAAAATAAGCTCTTTTTAGTGCCTTGTCTGTTCGATCTTAGCTCAGCTTTCACCAATCTAGCATCACTGCAACTATGCTGGAGAATTCAAACAGCTTCCACTTTCAGAAAACACTGCATCCCAAATATTAGTCAAAGTGCAGAGTATCTGGGTTTTCTCACTTAATGCTATTGGAATTTGCAGTTATTTTCTAGCAAAGGCAATATCTTTCCTCCAAAAAAAAAAAAAAATGTTTGCCTGGGTTTCTGGTGTTACCAGCTTCCTTCCATAAAGCGAGGTCTGCTAGAGGGGTTACAATGACTTCAAGGGTTCCCCATTTTAAGTAAAGTAAGTGGTCAAGAAAAAGCAAGTTTTTAGCTTCCCATGTTTTGGCAGCGAAATGATGGCTATTGCCTGCCCATTTACATTTCCTGCTATCAATACTACAGTTCTGACAAGTGAAGTTGATGCTGCATATACTACTATTATATTAGTAGGTTCTCCCAGACTGCCATATAGATGGAAAAATCTCTACTGTCTGAAAAGCTCTGACTGTCTGGCCTATGAGAAGAAAACTCACTATTAACATTTAGAAAATATATGGTTCAAAATGGCATGTCATGAAAAAGCACAGGCGTGAACAGGTTCTGGAAAACACATAGACCATTAAAATTCATGACATATACCATCCTGTTTCAGAGGGTTTCATGGTCGCATTGAACTCATAGTTGATGGTACAGTTTCGGACAATTGCAACTAAATGGCAGTCGAGAACTGGGTCATCTGCATCTTATTTTCAAAAATATTTGAGTTAGCAAAGTTTAATGGAATTTGATACTTTTACCATTTTGAATAAACTTTATATTTTCTTCTCTTTAAAAACTTTCTCTACCTCCTAGTATTTTAGAGGACATGCACTGTTCTGTTTCCAATGACTATCTAACAATTTACATTATTTATCTTGATACTTTTGGCTAATTAAAATTCTTAACACCTGTCTGTTCTTTTTATTTCCAGTATGTACATTACCTGCATTGGTTTAAAATCTCTTCTATCCTTAACTCTCTTCTATCCTTAAATATAATTCTGTCACTTAAATAAATAAAAAACTGACATCTACAATTTCTGAAATGCAATTTGTGATTAGATTTAAATTTTTAAAAGTAAATTAGGTTAAGATACAGGTGATTCTTAAAGTACATGTAAATATTTTCATTTGATTATAAAAAGTAATTATGTCGACAAGCAATAAATTTGAAAGTGAAAGTGTGGTTATGAAAAATTAATGTAATTATTGAACTGCTTGATAGCTCTTGAAAATGTGATAATAAAATAAATCAAGGAGATGTCACTTTGCAAAGTAGAAAAAGCAAGGTTTGGACAAAAGTAAATTTTCTATGAAATCAAATAATGTTATGAAAAAACTGCTGTCAGACAGAGGTTTTAGACATTTACTTCTGATAGCCAGGCCACATAAAATTCCCATACTACTGTGCGTAGGACTTTTCACCAAAATTAAAATGCTGTAAGGAAATTAACTGGAAATATCCAGTGGTTTAAGAGGAAAACTTTAATGTTTCCTAAATA
The DNA here is from genome assembly GCF_036370855.1 of Dromaius novaehollandiae. NCBI lineage: Eukaryota > Metazoa > Chordata > Aves > Casuariiformes > Dromaiidae > Dromaius > Dromaius novaehollandiae. The sequence goes on along the minus strand of NC_088100.1, from coordinate 47,345,560 downwards.
CGTGTTCTGTTGTGAAACTGGGCATTCATAAGTGACACAGTCAACAAAGTTCTTCAGTCATTCCTAGAAGTCATGTTTCTAGAACATAGTTTTAATAAATATTTGGAACCTCAGACTAGACCCAGTAATGGAGGGACATGCCTATAAAAAAGGTAACACTATGTTATACATCTACAAAATGTACAATAACAGTTATATGGCCCCAGTAGTAGAATACAAACCATAGAACTAGGTGTTCAGGTTCTCTACAGACTGCAACAGAAGAATTAAACATCTCAGATTAGTACTGCAAAAACTGTGGAGATGCACTAAGCCAATAGGAAGTACACAGATTTGAATGAAAATATCCTCTTATACTGAGGTTAAGTTTGTGGATCAATGCTCAGGTAGGCATAGTCCTCTGCTTCTGACCTTTGGCATCCAAAAGATTGTAGGCACTTTGTGCAAAGCAACACTGCTCAGTCATGAGGTCTCTGCTGTCCTCACGCTCTAAAACCATATCTCGTACATCCTGGATGAGTGCATAAGCAGACAGAGGACTAGAATACACTCTTCCTTTTCAACCAGAGATATTAGATGGAGATGTTAGGGAGAAGAGCAGAAGTGAAAAAAGCTCTAGCAGCTGAGCAGTTAGGGCAGCTGGAGAAAAACAACTCTATGCTGTCTGCATTCATGATTGTATACTTTTAATTTTATTAGTTGAAGTTCAAAAGCAATGGGAGTGACAGTACTGGAATCCAGTACTTGTCTCCCTAGGCAAACCCTGAGTGCTGAACAAGAATTATCTTGCTCATGTTTTGTACATCTTCTGGAGCAGCTCCTTTCCTATTAGCCTTACAAAACAAAACCAGAAATGGTGTATCTCCATTTATTAGGTATTTAGGCAAGCAGTCTGGAGCCTTGATTAAGAACCAGCTCCAATTCTGAAGTCAAGGTTAATTACACCACTTCTGTTTAACATCTGTCACACCAGACTGTAGACAAAGAGCACCCAAGTTTGCTTGCAATCAACCATGTAAACATGGAGAAAGGCTGGAACAGCCAGTAGGCCGCCCAGGGGCTGCAGCCAGTCTGTAAAGTGGTCTTAACGTGCCCTCTGGGTAAGCAGGAGCCTGACAAGCTGAAGGAAATGAAAGGTAAAGGAGGAGCTGAAAATCCATGTTGATTTTGGTAGGTCTTACTGGATCAAAGGCAGTGCAGTACAAGCAATACAAAACAGTCTGGTCCTCAAATACCTGGCTGGGAATATAAGTGTTTCACAAGCACATAATAACTGGTTACCCTTGTCTTATGCAAAGTGAAATAGTAATATCATGTCATTTCCCATAACAGAAGAATGAATACTTTTTCTGGTGGTGGGCCAACCTGTTTCATGGAGGTCACAATCAGAAGGGAGCAAAGAACAGTGACATCAAATTGGCAGAATTTGTGAACCTTCATTAACAGTGGTAATGTACAAGGCAAAAGAAAACCAGCTATGCTATCAGTGCACAGACTGCAGTCACAGTGCTGTTAGAGAGAAAATTAAATATTCTTTTCCTTGTAAATTGATGACGACTGATAATACCATATGACAAAAAATACAGGGTGTTGTTTTTACAAACACTCATACACATTTTAAATATGTATGTGGGTATGAACTTTGAAGGCAAATCAAAATCTTTAAATATGACATTGTTTTGGATATTGCATAAAAATTCAGCAACCAATCAGATTGCATTTTACAGGCAAAAAATGTGTATTGTTAGCTCTAGCTGAACTGTATGATGAACAGATTAGTGGTAGTGCATCTTATTACTGAGGCATTTTTGGATGAATACTAGCAAAATGACAAGGGTATGTGCACGTTCTAGAGGACTGACAGCAATAAGAGCTTGTGCATACCTGGTCTGTAAAATGAAAGAGAATGAAGAAGAAGCAAAGGGCAGAGTGGAGCTTGTTAGACATGGATGACAGAGACCAGTAACTCTAAATCATTTGAAGAAAATATAATCAGACTGTAGATATTGAAAAAACAAACTGAGATCTTTTAAAGCCTAAATGACGAAGGTGCTGTAGTCCAGTTCATGCAGTGAAGTAATGACAAATCTTTAGAAAGAACAATATAGCAAGAATGTGTGCATAATGCAGTGTAAGAAATGCAGAACAAAGAAATGATATATCAGTTATGAGTGTTAGGGAATAATAAGTCCAAGACACATTTATTGATTTCATTACAGATGAGGCTGAATGTTGATGACGATTTTGATATCTCAGGGAAATGTAGTCAGTACAAACAGATGAGACCAGAAAAAATAAAAAAAAAAGTGTTCCTTTAGCTAATACAAATAAAATATAGGAAATAAAAAATATTTTAAATGAAATATATAAAAATCAGAATCTGATATATAAAATGGAAGATATAATAGCAATCAGTATAGTTAAAAGAATATTACTAGGTCAGTTCAACAACAGTAACAGAAGTTCAGTGAAGGGGTATTGCTGTCACTTTGCTAATACATGGATTTATTACAAATTCTCTATTCTGCTTAAAAATACAAGAATACTAAATTCTTATTACTTGTTATTCATTTCTACTACTTGTTTTTAAAGCCAGACTAACCATTTTATTGTTGTTATTGTTGCATTTTTAGTGAAAAGAGAAATGACAATAAGGATGCAGGACTTAAAAATAGAATATCAAAATACTATATCAACTGGACATCAGACATGATCAGCTGGGAGCTGGAGCTAGCCAAATTCGGTTAATTCATGGATATCATCCTACTTTCATTTTTGTGTGAGGCACTTGAATGCCTTCTATGTTTTCTACTTGGGATCTTAGGGCAAATTTGCAGTCTTTGCAGATTTTTAATTAAGCTCTGTGTGTGGTAACCCTACCATAAATTCATTAACATGCTAATAATATTTAGCATTTGTATTACAGTTTTCATACCAGAGTTCAAAACACTTTTTAAAGTGGGCAATCATCTCTAGCATTATTTTAAATGTGGGTTAAATATAGCCTAAAAAGTTGAAGTGACATGCTTAGAGTTGACATTAGAGCTGTAGATAAAACCCAGGTACACTAAGCCTCAATTAAGCCATAAATATTGGCCCAGTCTCATTTTCAGGGCATACTGCACCATTTTATTACAGGGTTGCACTCTTTTTAGAAGTTTGCCTTTGAAAATAGAAGTGACTCATCACTGAACTAATTAGAGAGAAAGCTAATAGCTGAATATAATGACACTATTCCAATGGTGAAGTGACACCAACCCAAACCTTAAAGCTAAACACAGATACACTTCTGTACTGACAGCTGCTGATTTCTTTGCTCCTCTTTGCATTGCATATAAGGTAATGTTACAAGAAAATATATTCATACTGCTGAATAAAAAATGTCTTGTACCTAAGGAAAATGAATAGAAGTCAAAAGATCTAAATTCTAGTTGCAGCTATGCCACACTCTTCCTGTATAATTTAGAACTGTCTCTTAACCTCACTGAGACTCAGTTGTGCTGTAAGTAAAAAATTCTTAATGCCTCTGAGACAGAAATAGAATTGCTAAACATGTTTTGGATCAAATGATTTAAAAGCATTATGTAAGGGTAATTTTTTTTTTAATCAAAAGCAGCACTTGTTTCACTTAAACAGAAATATTACATCAATGCTATGCTATCTGCCTACACATTTTTGAGAGATCTTGCATCTGCCTTTTATTGTTTTGGTACTGTTAATACAAAAGGACATTAATATTATAGTTTTGTCAAACTGCGTTTGGAAACATTTTTTATTATGTGATTAACAAACTTCAGCCTGTACGAATGCATTAAATGTTCAACCAGTTTACTGTAACATAAATGTTGCTAATGTACCATGAACATCTGAATGTCATTAATGCAGTGATAGCAAATGTCTAGTCTCTTTATCAACTGCAGTTAAGCCACTTGTCTATGTTATATGATTACGGCTTTTTCTTCACAGTAACTAACAAAATATAGGGAATCTTTTTTCTAATACAAACAACTATGGCCACAGTTATCCACATAAATGGAGAGTACTATGTTAAGCACCTCACAAATAAAAGCAGAAACATAACCTGTAGCCCAACCAAATTTAACGTGATACCAAAAGTTAGCATCAAACACAGAACTATATATATGTATTCAGTAATGGAAAAAAACAATAAAATCATATCTAATTACAACAATGAAGAAAAATATTTCAGAAAGAAAGACTATCTCATTAGGCAGTCTCTAATCACTGAAGATTTGTGCATTTGTGCACTTTCTCCATCAAAAGGTTATTTGAGAATTCTTTACTACATAGCTCATGTGTTACAACAGATACACCAATGGTATAATCTGATACAGCTGTTCTTAATTCTAAATGTAAAAATAATAAAAAATTATAATTACTTTGATAAGGGGAGTATGTGTGCTAATAACTATGTTAATTTAAGTTTTTTCAAGTTGCACTTAGGTGAAAATTGAGTTCTAAGAGAGTTTTGAATGAAAGCAGCGAATGGCTTAGAAAACTGTATTTGAATGAATATTCTATATTCAGTGACATGTATGGATAAAGAACAGCTTAGTCTGGCAGACTTTGCCCTCATATATTTACTAATGTTGAGGGTAAATCCAATGCTGAAATTTTAAAGCTATGGACCATATTTTAGACAAGCCTTCTAATTAGCTTAGAGCTAATTAGAACTAAAAAAAAAGCAACACTCCACACATTGGGTTTTATTTCATTTTTATGGGAGGAAGTCAGAAGTTTAGGTTAACCCTTTGTTCTCACTCCTAAAAAAAAAAAAAAAAAAAAAAAAAAAAGGCCAAACAAACAAATATCCAAGGATACCAGAACTTTTTAAAGGGATATAGCTCACTTGCCAAGAATGTGCTTCTTTCTCTTCCCAGCAAACACAACAAGAAATGCATTAAAAGTTTCAGAAGTCTGCTAGCCCTTAATTTCCTGACTTATTCTTGTAAGTGGTTCCTGAGAAAAGTTTTATTCAGAGCATCTTACATGCATAAAAGCAATATAACAACAAAAAGTGTAAGGTTTTGTAACTGATTATATGCTATTAATATGCCTAACATTAATACAACAACCATTATGAACTTTTTGCTGTTTCCAACCTATATCTGTAAGGAATACAATTAAATGAACTGTAAATATTTTGTGTCTTTAAATTTATGGTGGTTCTTGAAAGCAATAATGAAATTTAATCTAAGTGATAGAGAAAATAGGAAGATCTAGATCCTTATCAGATATTTTATCTTGTAGATTGTAAGGTAGACTTTTTTAAATTAATAAACTAGTATATGGCTGATCTAAAGTTTCTCTGGCATTTTTACAGTACTTTGAAAAATGACACTACAAATATAAATGCTACCTAATTTTATTGTATTTTATCAGCGTTAGCAGACAGCTTCAAGAGTCAAAAATCCTCTTTCATTTCAAGTAAAGGATAAAATTGTAAATCCTCCAAATACTAGTAGTGGATGCTTTGCCAGGCAATAAAAATTCCTGCACACAATGCACTATGAATAGAGACACAGTTCACAACCTTAACAGGATTATCTCAGTCAGGGACCTTCAGGTTTCTTCACCCTTGCCTCTAGCCATCATCTAGTAGAAGCCCTAAGGGAGCTGTAGAAGGGAAAGCTATGATTTTCAGCCCAAGAGTACGAGTCAGCACCTGTTTGACAGCCACACACATTCTTCAAGCACAAAATGCATTATGTGTGGGAGATTTTTTTTTCCATTTCCATTTTATAAAGCAGTTTTTGTCACTTTGACAACTGACTTTGGAAGGGGTCAATAAGCAATATTGGGACCCAAAGGTCCCCTTTCCTTGGTTCAAATCTTCTGGCAAGGTCTTTGTTTGAATGAACATTTTTTATACACCTATCAAGACCTTTCCAAAAAGCCGTCAGAGGACATTCACTCACTGAAATGAAAAGTGCAGGGCTCTATGCAATGATCAATTCAGAATTTTTCCCCAAACCATTCTGTGAGAAGCTCTCACATCCTTTCCTATCCTACAGACTTTTCACATGCTCAGAATATTTTCCTTAGGGCCAGTTTTCCCCATCAGCCACTCAGCATTCCCATTACAACATCACAAAACTCAGTCTTTGACAGCATAAACAAAGAGTTTTTTCATTGTTTAATACCTGCCTGCTGGAATACTAAGAGCTATAGAGAACAAATGATAATAGATGCAATAGAGGTTTATTACCGATTCTGAAAGCTGTGTTGTACTTTCTCAAAATGAAGAGTCTATAGAAAAATTGCAATAAAAGCTAGTTATTTTCTTCATGTAATCTAATGTCCAGCTGACTCACAGATTTGGTGGAGCACTTAGACATTTAGCATTTACACTTTGAGTCACAGCCAGGTGGTGGAGCTGAATACTGCTGAAGCAAATATCTACTTCCCAGTAGCTAGAGTGCACAGTGGAAGACAGCCTACTAGGCTAAACCTTAACCCAGTTCCAAGAAAATACATTAACAAATTTTAAAATATACTACATATCTTCTTTAGTTGTAACCAGTAAAGGAATTTTCAAGGAAATCTAATTTCCTGTGTTTAAAGATAGTAGGATCAAGAAATTCTCAGAAGGAAGAAATAAAAGACAGCTATTGCTTTGAAAGGCATTTTTAAGTGGTCTCTATTGCAAAAATAATAATATTGTTCTTATATTCCATTGAAATAGCCCTTGTTTTCACAATAAAATCACTAGTCTTCAAAATGGACTTTCTTCAGTCAAGGTAGAAGTAGTAGTTTATATAGGTTGCAACCATGACTGAGACTAGCCTAATAATGTTAATAACATTATTTAATAATTCTTTTAAGTCTCACGTTGCGTAAGAGAATCTAGCTTTGGCCGATCATACAGCGTTAGATATATTATGAAGAAGGCCATCAGATAAGCTTTCCTAGATCAGAACAATGTACAAAATCAATCCCATTCTGAAAAAAAGGCTAGTTTACTGTCTAATTTTGATATTTTGGTTATTATTTCCTTATAATAGCAGCTAGTTAAATAAAAGGAAAAAAATAAACAAAAAACAAAAAACTCCAAACATCCTGTCTCAATATAAAACTTAAAAAAGAAAGCACAACTAAATGATGAACTTTATTGAGTATTATGATACCTGAAGCCTGTAAATTCCTTAAACTGATTTAGATTTTAGTGAACTAGAAAATAAGAAGACAACTCACACTGAATGCAAAGAAAACAGATGATTAAACATTTAATTCTAAATTGTGCCTGAGCTTGCTAATCAACTAACAAGAACTTTTTTAAAACCTCAGTTTAGGAAGGAATGATTGCTCATTATCCACAGGAAGAGCTTTTCTTTTTTTTTTCCTCTGTTCAGAGTACATTAGATTTGGGAGCTAATAAGTCTGTACGTACTCAAGAAATGTGAGCATAATATGAAATTATTTCTCTTTAGCATTTGCAGGCAGTCGGTGAGAATGTATGGAGGACCTGACAGCTTGGTGTGACATGTACTTTTCCCCTTACCTGTCCTCAGTGAGCTTGTGGCGGACAGATGAGTGAACTTTTGCCTTAAACATTTCTTGGTACATAAGGTGCAAGCAAACCAAAACCCCAAACAAGCCATCTGTTCCCAGCGGAAACAGGACTGAGCTGCTGCGACCCCTGAAATGGTCTCCCTGCGACCATTCGGGACACACCGAGCCTGCGCTGAACCGGACCATGATCGGGCAGAGACTTTGGGACCTGGACTGCAAATTACTGCCGCTTAGCACAACTTTTATAAAACTTGCTTAGCATGAGTAGCTAAATTTGCTGAAGCCTTAGGCCGCACTCCCTAGTTCAGTGAGAAAGGGCCCCAGAGCTGGTGCAGACTGGAAAGATAAGGGAGTTACCAGCAGTTTGCATTCCTATGCGTCACACTCCGGGAGGGAGGATGTCAAGGCTTTGAAATAAGGCCTGCTTGGGCGCCAGGACCCTGAGAAACAAAGCCTCCCCTCACTGCTGAAACAGTGTTAATTAGGGGGGGGTCTGGATTGTATCCTCTTCATCAGGACCTTGGAAGATAACACTGTAAGTGTTAATTGCTGGAACAACACCTGTTTGTCAAGGCCCTGAGAAAGAAGGGCAGAGTAAAGATAACAATGATGAGACCCAATAAGGGAGCAGGAGACCCCAGACCCAAAGATTACTATTGGTCTGAACTGCCGCATGAGGGGAGGGAAACTTAATTTGAAAAAAGCTATAATTGCCCAGGGATTTCTTTGTTCAGGGTCCCTCTTCGGAGGCACCCAACTCGAGCTGTAACTACTGCATGCGTGTCATTACAATTTATTTATTTAATTTGCCTTGATTTGGCTCCAAACTTTTCAGCGGGAACCTAGGGTCGGACCCTGCTCGAGTTGTAATTACTGCACGCGCATCGCTAAAATTTACACCCAGGGTGAAGAGGACCAACGGGACACCGCTGGATCCACGGGTGGTGATATCTCTTTCTCTCCCCCCCTTTTCTCTCTCTCTCTTTCTCTCTCTCTCTCCTCCCCTTTGCCTTTCCCCACCTTTATTCCCCACTCTGTGGAAAATAAAGTTAAAAGGTTGTAAGATATTTGACCGGTTTTAGCGTCTTAATCTCGTCCTTGGGATCGTAACGAAACCCTCCCGATATTGGATCGGGACAGAGCTTGATTAGCGAGTTTTTCCATTTCCCTAGCCTACAAAGCATCAGACCTTTTCCTTAGATGCTCCAACTACTAAATAAATAACTCCTGTCTGTCCTTAAAATTTCCTAACCTGCCAAATGCAAGGGATTGCTGATCACACTGGATGTCTTCCATGGACTGGAACAGGGTGTTTAAAAGAACCCATTCTTTTCATTATGCTGACCTCTATAAATGGCCTCATATCTTCAGTAATACAGTTCAGACAGGGTAGAAACTAGTTTTGCTTTGTAGGAGAAAATAAGTGATCATCTTGCACTCTTTCATCCACAATATAAAATTCAGTCTTATAACTAGATCTGCAAACAGAGATAGACACCAAAATATTAGGCACTGGGGCCTCACTTGCCCAGTCCAGAGCCTATATATTTTGTGTGGTGAACTTAAATGTCTCTGAAATCTCTCTCAAAGACAGTACCTAACTCATGATGTAAAATCATTCTTTTCAGACATTCTCCTCTAACAGAAATATTTTATATGATAGCCTGGTAGTGGCTGCACTTTCCCAGGAAGCAAAAAACCCAACCCAATTCCCTCTTCTGCCAGAGGGATTCAAGCCTTCTCAGAGAGGCTGTTAACCACCAGGATTTGGTGCATCTATGAACTTTAGATAAAATACCTCAGTTGTCCTTGTAGCAGTGTCTGTAAGCCAGGACTCCTTGAGAAAATATATTACAGAGGAAGACTTCCTTCTTTGGCTTCATTAACTGTGGCATGGTATCAAGGATATGCACAGAGATTTTTCTCCTCTTTCTCACTGCTCCAAGTATTTTGGGACATAGTAGATGTGGGATTTGAACATTCTTGCAGAAGAGTGAATGGGACCTAGATGAATCCCGTGGTTGACTGAATTCACCTCCTACGTGAATTCTGTAACCACTATGCTGTTGTACAAAAATAGGAATCTGAGTTTTTAATAAAAACTCACAGCATTAAGGCTTGGGACAAATAGGAAAAAAACATTAAATCCCTGAATATTATGATTTGGATGGGTGATCATATGTGTATTTATACATGTTTAAAAGCAGAGGAAAAGTAAAATATGTACATAAAAATGTAAAGCTCTTTTTCTTACTTTTCACCAGCCATCTCATTAAGAGATTGATCTATTACCCATCTTTTCTGACAAAGAGGGCAACATATGTTTTATCCCATAACTCATACATAGCAATCTATTTGTCAGATAAATGAAGTACATTCAAGACTGATGACAAGACAGTCATCCTTTCTTCCTTCTGGAAAATCTCTTTCTATACCTAAATGGCTACTTTCTTGTAATTAAGAAATGCATTGAGAAGAAAGCCTTAGATATCTCATTGAGTGTCATGATTCTACAGTGTTTGATAAGGCTATATTAACCCAATTAAGAAAAAAATAAAAAGAATGTCCTAATAATATTCCTTCTCCTCACTTTGTTTTGTCTAACTAGGAAGAGAACTCTAAAAAAGAAAGAAAGAAAAAAAGCAAAAGCCACTAAAATATCTTTGCTTAATGAAATTAGTACTAAAAGTAATACAACAGAGACATTTAATGAGATATCTAAAGATAAGAGCCATTCCCCAGAAACATTCCAGCCACTCCAGACACACAGACACAGAGGAACGCACTAGCATGTGTGTTCCAATATGACATAATCATGATTCTTGTTATTGTTTTGCTATGACTGTAAAAGAACCACAAGTAAATGATGCTCCCAGTGTGGAAGTATTTTTCCTCATAATAAAAAATTATTAGCTGTGGAGTTCTTTGCAAATATGAAATAGGGCTATAAGATAAATCAGGTGATAAAAAGGATTTTCAGCTGGTGAAAATTAGCATTATTCCGCTGGAGACGAAGGAGCCTGTTTATATTAGCTGAAGATTTAGCTATTATTTGATATTCAGGGAGCTCAATGCCAAAAGAGCTGTAAGGCAAACAGTGAAATAGAAGGTGAGAGAAAAGGATAAGGGAGCAATGAGAAGGCAAGCAAAATACATATTCATGCTATGCCTCATGCAAATCATCTGTCCCTCCAGAAACCCCAGTAAGCATAGAGAAGCCACACATCCTAGCACGCTTACTGAGAACTCATTCCATCTCATTAGAGACCTTCCTGAGGCTTGTCTGACTCTCTCATTCCAAGTCATATAGTGGAACAATTATCTAAGCATATAGCTGCACCAAGATCTGAGTCTTGCTTGGGGCCCTACTGGCTGCTACAGTTCAATCCACAGTAATTAAGGTAATCACAATAACAAATGCTTTTAAGTTAAGGCTGAATTCTCTGAGTTTCTGCTTTATTGTGTCTGGATTTTTTATGCAAACTAGTCTTCTGAAAGAATAAAATTTGCTAGCCCACAAATAAATGCAGGCAGTCCTCATCTTACAAAATAATTCCATTATCCCTATACTTATTAGGGAATACTCAGAATGTTGCAAATACTGATATCAAGGGACCCCATTCAAAATCCATTATTATGCTTTATATTGGGATTCTGTCCATTTACTGCCTCAAGCCACTAGAATAGAACCTAAGATACCATCTAAAGCAAATTTGGGTATGTCCACCCAGGTAAACTGCATGTAGTCATGTCAGCTCAGCCCACAGCTGGAGCCGGCAGATGAGGTTTATTAGCACATCCTGGTTGCTCATTAAAGTGTCTAAATGCATCTCAGAATGGAGATAGCTTACCTCCATCTTATGATCAGTACTGATATCATGCAAGTATGCTACCCTCAATTCCTGTCCATATTATATTTTCTAGTGATCATTCTATATCTGTTTCGGTCCTACATAACCTACTCATGATGTTTCTACCTTAATTTAGCACTCCAAAAATGCTTTCCTCAGCATAACTGGATTGCTTTTGACTGGGTATGCACAGCAGCTGATTCTGCAACATGTCCATTATTGCTATGGTCAAATGTAGCTTACAATAGTGATACAGTACTATAAACACAGTGAAACATCTTCCTACTCATTAAACTTTTTCATTAGGATTCATATGTCCATATGTTATGAGGGATTAAGATACATGATCAAATCCTATTTAAACAAATTAAAGCTTATGATCTTGAAGTTAGTTGAAATGGTGATGCTTGGTATTACACACTACTGGGAGATGAGTAAAATCTTATTCCTGTGAGCTAATGCCATTTGCAATGTCTTATGTTTGTATACAAACATCACTACTTGATAGGAAAAAGTAGTCCTTAGCTAAAATGGACCAGCATGATATTTTTCATGTATTCTGGGGAACATGTACCTGGTATCACCTGAACTGCCAAAACCAACTGCGTAGTGGAAGCATTTCATTTGTTCCAGATGGTATCCTTATGATCACAAGAACAGGCTGACTAGGTCCTATAGGACCATGGTGATTCTTCTCTTAATGGAATTCATAACAGATTGATGCAGAATCAGACTTTGTCTGTAATTCAGAAGACTCTGTGATTCTAACTATTCCCATCATGGAAACATTCTATTCATAGAGCGAAGGTTAAGAAGAGCATATAATCATTTGGAACAAGATCGGAGGCAACATCACACTTAAGGGTCCAAAGCACGTGTTGACTTAAAACAATCTTCCCAGCCTTTTACTGTTACTGTAAAGCACTTTCTACAGCAACATTTCTTTGCATTTCAAATCAGCTCCCTGTAGCTCCTTCCCTAGCAGCCTCACCCATCCAAACTTGCTATTCACAGCTATTATCAAAATCAAAATGACTAAGTATTATTAAATTAAAGAAATTGTAAAAATTAGCAATGTTAGCAAGTACCTAGCTGATTCTTAGGAATACAGCTCTTAATAATGATTTGTAAATTACGCAAGTGCTCAGTTATCCAACAGACTATGCAGACATGACTTATTCCACCAGAATTAATAACTATTGCTCATGTCCACCCATTTCAATCTTCTTTTTACATGAAGAAAGAGATAACAGAATAGCAGGTAATAAACAGAATTGTTAACAGAAGCAAAACAGATGAATATCAATGGAAATGCAAACAAATATTCCAGGCTGTGAAAAATGGTAAAATCCCTGCCATTGGTACTTGCCCATTGCTTATGCAAATGCGAGAAGAAATAAAAGCATTCCACGTGTCTCATCATCTCAACATAAAACTACTAAAGATTTTTCCATTGCAGAGCTCTGTATCTGAAGGATTACTAGTAAGAATTTGGAGACTCTGAAGAATAGGAGTGCAAGATAATATAATAATAAACAATAAAAAGTATGAAATAAAGCTTTTCATTGTATTCTATAAGCTCTTTCAATCAAAGAGTCTCAAAGACCTACAGATATTAAAACCTTATGCCTCTCAATACCTCTGTGTGGGAGAAAAATGGTATAGGATCCTCTGCCAATAAGTACAGAAATATTCATTGCCTTGACTATGATTAATTTACTGTATTTAGTGTATGATTTTTTTACCTTCGGCAGTGGAGTGATGACCTATTGTTCATATAAGGAAAAAATGAATCTCTTAAGAAAAAAAAAGAAACATATTTTTAATAAATCTGAGGAAACTATTCACATAAACTCCAGGTCTAATATTACAGACTCAGAGGTTTTTTAGAATATTTATATTTGTATTTAAACTTCTGAGTGTTTGAGTCTTGAAGTTCATTTATATCTAGCTGAGACAAAACCAGCAGTGAAGCAGGAATGACACATTTATGTTCACATTGAATTTCAGCAAGGGTGGAAAAAAACGCTTGTTAAATGCTCAACTTCTAAACACTTTCAAAACTAATGAAATAAAACTTGGGTAAAATAGTATGAAAATTTCATAATGGCATTACTCTTATTTTGTGAAACTGAAGAAAAGAAACATATCTCCAGAGTTCTTTGGAGGCTATTTTCTAGAACGCAGATAAATTTTGAAGCTTAATAATTTTTTGTAGTTTGGCCACTATCATTTTGTTTGCCTAATAATTCATAATTCCTTTAACATCAGCAAAAAAAAAAAAAAAAAAAAAAAAAAAAAAAAAAAACCTTTAAAATTGGACTCCTATTGTTCCAGGTAGTATTTTTAAAGAAATAAAATTAAAATAAAAAACAAGAATATAACTCTTTTTCTGGGTGAAAAAAACAGCTAATAATGAAATGGGAAACATTGTTTTCATCCCCTGTTGCCTTTTTAGCAACTGATTCACCATGAATAAGAATCTTCTTGCTAAAGAGTATACTCAAACCGCTAAAGGAAAAGCGATAGACTTCAGTCAAATAATCAGAATTCTTCACCCAAAAACAAATCGGAGAAAAAGAAAGGAAAGTTCTGACATTTAAAAATAAAATTATGTCACAGTTTGTTTAAACTACGTAGTATGTGAAAGTCCTTCCTTCTGTTCTGAGTGTTCAAAGCACATACAAATAATTATGTTTGGGATTGGTACATAACTTTAATTTTGTTTTAAAAATATTTTTTTCAAAATTTTGTTTTTGCTATGACATTATTATTTAAAGAGTATTTTAAGTAAATGTAACAGGGTAAACTATGAGAGACCAAGGCCTAGGTCTTAAAAAAGAATAAGATACTTATTACGAATTCTGCATTTTTTCTGTATGTATTTTTGATAGATTTTGCTTTCAACACCTTGCACGCTAAAAACATTAAGCTAGAAAGACTTTTTAAGTTGCTTTCCTCTCTCTGATTTAGAATATGTTCCTCTGATTGTAAATTGTCATCTATTGCTTATATAATTGTAGAATGAATGAATGTCCGTGTTAATGGCATATGAAAAGGTCTTTTGTCATGTAACTTGCCATGTCTCTGTACATAAAGGTAATGAAATTTTCTAACACTATACTTTGAATTGTACTTAGGAAGGGAAACACAAAGACATTAACTTCTTTAGGAAGAGAGCTCCTCAGGGCTGTGTTATTTTGGTACTCTGAACATGCATGTAAATTTGTTCTATACTATAAAATCTGTGATTAGGATAACATACTGCCTTAAATTAAAGACTCTCCCTCTGTATAACCAGGAAAACAGAATATGTCTGCAAATTTTCCATTAAAATCTTATCCACAGTTTTAAATAAAATTACATCAAACTTCAGATTTTCACTAATGATTCCAAAAAAGCATGGCTTTGCATAGAAATTGAAATGATTAATTAAAGACGAGTTTGAACAGACACCATGGCTGAAATGTAAAGAAGATCATTGTCATATTCCAAACAATTCAGTATTCTTTCTGAATGTTCAAACCTCAATTTCCAAATTAGTTGCAATGTTTGCCATAGACCTGATCAGAATTCTAAGTGGTGTTTCTTCCAGAGAACCCAAAAACTTAAACTAATTACTTAGCATTTAAAATGTTTGAACCTAGGCATACAGGAACAGATGCTGTGTTCATTTTAGTTATATGCTATTGTGGCTGTAAGAAACCATAGTTACGAAGATGCCAGAGGACACCAAACAAAACTTTTTACAGTTCCCTTTATTTCTGCATATATATGAGTTTACTTGCTTTGAGGAGGGAAGAGGAACTCATAGCAAAAGTGCTACATTTGGCCTATAAAAAGCATCCCACTGGAATTCTTAGCAAAAGTCATCTTTAGGTCAAGACATGGCATTTTAAGAACAGCTTTTTGCTCTGAAGCTTAGGAAAGTTCAGATTAAATTGATGATCTAAAAAACTAATCACCATCTTCAAAATGGAATTGGTAGTATTGAGATGAGAGATCTATTCCCTCATCACTATCCCTTAATCTGAAGCATGCCCTAGAATTTTGAAGGTCATGACACTTGCCACTTTCAGCAGCCTGAGTAATGTGAGTTATTTGATATATAAATGCAAACTGACTTGTTCAGCAGATCAGGAGAACCTGTGATCTATATAGTTAAACTGGAAGTGAGACAGACTACAGAACATTTTATGACATTAGAAACAGATGTTAGTGGATCCAATTAACAATGGATTAAAATATAGATAGCTTTACTTCTGGAAAATGATTTGGAACCAGTATAATATTATCATGCAATTTTTTAACTCCTTAACAGAAGCAGTTAAGAAAAAAAAAATAATATATGGAAGTTTGAGAAGTGTGTTTTGCTGGGGAGGGGGAAAAGGCTCAGTTTTATAAGTGCTTTTTAAAAGATTAACTAAGAAAACTTATCTAAAAGCAAGGGCCTGCTGGCATAATCATTTTAGCCGAGTTGACTTAGCTCTGTGCAGATTTATCCCAGTTTTCAAGAAAGACGGTAGCTACAAAAACAGTCATCCAAGATTACCAGGCAATTAAAAGTATGCTACGGAATGCTCTTACAGCTTCAGTCAAGAGAAAAATCCTTACAAAATGGAAATGTGGGTAAGGGAAGAAATGAAGGCAAGGATCAATGAATTGAATATGTTGGATAGTATTAGTCAAACTAAAAATATAAGAGGTTGTTACATGAAATCATTAGGCAAAACAATGACATACCTTCTAAATATATGGAGAAGAATAAGAAAGATTATATCTCATATCCTGAACCACAGAAATACCAAGCAGATGAGATCTGGTTTGAAAATAGAAATCTGGCTGAGAAACTACGTAAATCTTTCTCAAACCTCTTAACATTAGAAAATGATATCACTTCTAAATCAATATGGCATGGATGCAAGAGTGCACAAAGCTAAAAGAGGAAAGCTATGACAAACAAGATTAGTTTGGTCAGAAATGTGAAGTTTAAATTTGAACAATTCACTGAGCTGAAGTGGTTTATGACCTCGAAAATCCTTTAGGAGCATGTTACAAGCATGTGAGAATCATTTTAACACATATTGGAAAAGCAGCTAAGTGCCAGAGTTTGGACCTTCCTCATATCTTTGAATGAGTAAAAGTTTAGACCGTTAGGCAGTCATGCAGTATGAACTGGTAGCCTGGACTAAATATCTGGACAATATGAAAGACACACTCTTATTTTTTTCTTCAGAATAGATAATGCCCAGAGAAAATAAGCCTACAAAATGAACGATACTTTCCCATATCCGAAGACTGGGTTAGGCTTCACTGTTCCTTCACGGTTTCACTTATGAATGTTCATCTATGCAGCAAAATCCACCATCTCAGATTCCTCTAGCCTAGTGCTGGACACCTTATTGAGAAGTTCAAGTTAGGGGTATAATCACTCTGGAGTCCCTACGTAGTCAAGTATTTATGAGATCAGCACCTGCAGAGTGCAATTCAGATCAAAGTAGATTAAATCATGACCAGGAGGTGTCTGTCTCTTTTCATTATCAATGTATGCAGCCCACAGCTAATGCACTTCCAACTTAGCACATCGAATAGATGCCTAAGGTTAGACTGGATGAATCTCAGCCTTCACTATTAAGACTGATTTTATGCTGAATTAGTTCAGATGTTTCAGTTACAGGAAAGAGCACAAAATCCTTAGCTGGAGAGGCAGTGTAATTGTTGTTTTCTTGATTCTCATTGAGGACTTGAACCTCTGCTGTAAAGTAAGTTTCTATGGCTTGAGCTAAAAAAAAATTATACTTTTTAGCTGGTAATTTTAACAGAATAATATCCTTTTTCAGTCAGGTATTAGGAGAAGCTGGAGGTGGACAAATAACATCTGGATCATGGATTGTTGTGCACTAATATTTGCAGAACTTTTGTGAATATTTCTGAAAAGGTAAGAGGAAAATTCATTTTTCAGTTGATAAATAATATCTGTTGAAAGCTTTAGAGAATTAACCTGGAGATCTTTATTGAGGAGGAGTTTGGAAATGCATACATATGCACATATGTTGTCCTACATAACTACCTAACAAATGCTTTATACATAGAAAATTCTGCATCTAGTTTACATTCCGAAATTAGATCTGAGAGAATACTGCAGCACTGAAGGAAAACATGTTTTTTGTGACCTCTGAGATATGAAAATCTAAGCTCTTTAATTTTCTGAAAGTGAAAACAAAAGGAACATGCACTGAACCAACCATGAAATACATTGAATTGAAATGTGTTTTAGTCATACAAGCAATACTACTGCCTCATTCTTCCTCTCCTGCCTTCATTTCTGAAATCAAAGGACATAAAAGATGATTTGCTGCTGCTTTTTTACATTCATTCAATGATGAAGCTTATGGATATTTTGCTTTTGGATGATAATGTCGGTATTATGATTAAAAAAAAAAAAAAACCCAACACATAGATCTGCACAATTTAACAATGAAAAATGCAAAGGATATATATATATATTTTATGTTTTACCACCAAGAATTGTCTTCTTTTAGATGTACAGGACATTGCATTGCTAAGATATTTTTGCTTATATTCAGACTATGGATTTTTTTTTTCTGAATATACTTCTTATACTTTGAAATTTTTTTCCCCCTTTTTCAGTCTGATTTCTTTTTTTTTAATCTTATGGATACTTTTAATCTGAGAAATAGCTTAGAAAGGTACAAATGAAGAAAAAATATAAGTTGATACATTCAAAATTGTGAACTATCAGGTCTTTGTAGTAAAATCAGTTACCATTGTTTTGAAATTGTGTCCCCCAGCAAAAATGTAAAAATTAATAGCATTAACAGACATGACTAAACATAATGGAAATAAAAACACCGAAGACATATAATATTGATAAAATTATGTTTGGGATATGGCAAGTGAATAAACATGTAACAATTTGTGTAAGAAGAAGTCACCTAATAGAATTATGAGAAAACAGATTTAAATGAAATTAAATAAAATATTTTTTCTAATTGTTACAAGGCTGAATTGTGGAATTTTCTGCCACAGAAGGCCAACACTAAGCAAGACTACTGTCGCAACCCTAAAGGAAGCACTTAGGATGACCTCCCTCCCCTTGGGACCAACGACCAAGTTCGTGATGCTCTTGGACTGAATTAAGGTGAAACGACACCAGCCAACCAGTTTTATGATTTATTAACACAAAAGACAAGGCATGTGGTTAGGAACGATAACTCAATGGCGATTACTTTAACGAGATAAACAAGTCCCGTGGCACGCGTTTTGAACAGATCTTATCAACATTCATCAAAAGAGAGGGGAGAGAGAGAGAGAGAAAGAGAGAGAAAAAGATATGACCACCCGTGGGTCCAGCGGTGTCCCGTTGGTCCTCTTCACACTGGGTGTCTTGGCGGTGAGGGTTCTCCTTTGTTATGGAAAGTTAGGCTCACTGGCCACCATAACAGGGTCCAACCCTAGATTGCCATTGAAAAGTTCAGAGCCAAATCAAAGCGAATTAAATAAATAAATTTTAATGATGCGCGTGCAGTAATTACAGCTTGAGCTGGGTGCCTCCAAAGAGGGACCCCGAACAAAGAAATCCCTGGGCAATTTTAACTTTCCAATCTAAGTTCTCCACCCCTCATGCGGTATTTCAGACCAATAGTAATATTCAGGTCTGGGAGCTTCTGCTCCTTATTGGGTCTCATTGCTGTCCCTAGGCAGGCTGTTTCTTTCCTTATCTTTAGTGTTGCAGTGTCTGCTGATGGATATGTCTTTTCTCCTTTATGGGTCCTGCTGTTGTCTCTCAAGATCCTGCAAGGAGGAGGTAATTCCAGACTACAGCAATTAACACTGCCCCAGCAGTGAGAGGAGGCTTTGTTTCTCAAGGTCCTGATGCCCTGCACAGGCCTTATTTCAAAGTTTTGACATTCTCCCTTTTGGAGTGTGGGACACAGAAACACAGACTGCTTATAAATCCCTTATCTTTCCAGCCTGAACCCACTCTGGGGCCCTTTCTTACTGAACTAGGTGAAAGTTCCTTATGTTATCTGAGTGTGACTTAAAGTTTCAGCAAATTTAGCTACTCATCTAAGCAAGTTTTATAGAAGTTGTGCTGAGTGACTACCTCTAGACAGCTTCAGTTCAATAATTTCCTTAACACCCTTTTTATACAGTCCAAGCCCCAAAGTCTCTGCCCGATCGTGGTCTGGTTCGGTGCAGGCTCGGTGTGTCCCAGGTGGCCGCAGGGAGACCATTTCTACCAGAAACAGATGTAAACAGATGGTTTGCTCGGGGTTACGGTTTCCTGCAAAATCTGCAATGTGCACAGCAAGGCTCGCATCTTATGTACCAAGAAATGTTTAAGGCAAAAGTTCACTCATCTGTCCACCAAAACTACCAACAAAACTTAAGACAGATTATGGAGAATGGGTCCTTGAATAGTTCAAGAAGTCCCTCAGCTCCTTATTGCATTAAAAAACTAGGGAAAGGGTAATAAATGCATTTTATTTATGCTGCTTACATAAACATCTATTGACTATTGCTGACTACTGACAAACAGAGGTTTTGGGCCTAGGGTATCTTTAAATTGTTGTGATATAGTGGTTCTTTTGGTCTTACTCTTTAAAGTATATTAGTAGATCTTGGTTTATTAATCTTTCTATGATGCAAAGTTAGTAATATATGGTTTGTCTAATTGGATAACCTACTTGAAATTTGGGAAGGATATTTTCTCTTTAAAACATATTTATAGGAATAATCAATAGTTTTACACTCTTTTACGGCACTGAGCAACTGTGGTCTAGGCCCACATTTCCTTTACTTGAAAAGGACTTGAGAAATGGGAATTATTCGATTTCGGTCATTGCCTCCTTTCTGTATTTCTGTATTTCTGTATTTCTTCTATCATGCAAAATAGGAAAGTAAAATGACTTTGTCTTTCAACTTTCTCTATATTAGAATTCATAAATAAAGGCAGATGCAAGTTGGAATAAAGGGGGAAATTAGTTCTAGGATGAGAGTGCTTATCCAGAGCTTCCATCCAAAAGACTCATTTGAACTTCAGAAGGTATTCATCTTTTTGGAATCATTTTATGCAATTTCAGTTGACATATTCAATGTAAAAGTAATATAATTACTCTTAAAAGAGAAATACCATGCACACTCTGCAAATAGCAGAGCATACTGTCATACAATCATGTAACTATGGCAATTGGTTTATTCTGGTCTGGTTTTAGCTTAAAATGGCAATTATTTTCTGAAAGTGTGATGTGAAAGTATCAACTTTATTAGAGCTATAAATGCTTCAGATGCTGAAAGATGTGATATTGCTATCTATTCACACAGACATCCTACCATGAAAACTTGAGACTGAGGATGAAGAAAATGCAGTCTTAAAACTGAGTTTTCACTGAAGATGATAGTGCTACAATTGAATGAACTAGACAAATAAGCAGCCCTTCTTCAGACACGCGCCCCACACACATTCAGCTACCTGCTTCTCAGTGCTCAGATGTTCCATACTTCAGTCCGGGAAGGGATATTCTGGAGGCCACAGCTGGAAAGAGTCACAATGAAAGCTGAATAGCCAACTTTGTTGAACATTTCCCTAACTGCTTTCCTGTGTCACTCTACTCTGTACAGGCTCTCTGATTAATTTTAAGGGTAGTATTTGACTGCCTTCTCAGGAAGCGTTAGGCGAAGTGACTAGTGTGGATCATGTACACTTCTCTTTCTTCTATTTCTCTACCCACAGAAAAAGTATGGTTTTGTAAGACATTTCCCATCTAAGAACTGAGTTGGGGTTTTTTGTGTTTCATTTTAAGCATGCATACAAACCCAAAATGTTGGATTAGACAGCCACACATCTTATTCTAGCACACTTATTTGTCAGGAGAACTACCAGCATCGCAGACCACCATCTTTCCTTGGTATGGGGATATCTTGGCATAAGCCACTAGCAAGAATGACAGTGAATACACAGGACTCCTGTCACATTTTGTGTTCCTAGCAAGCAACATAAAATAAAAATGAAATTAAGGTAAATGTTAAGCATGCATTGTAAAAGAACAAACTTTTGTTAATGTAATTTTATTCTTCAGTTAATAAATTTAGAGTTATTAGTAGTTATTTACAATGATTTTAGTATTATCTCTTTCTCTATATCTTCATTAAACTCATCAGCTCAAAGCAAGTTACTTGCATTCAGAACAGTAACACCTGCTCTAAAGCATATAAAGTGACATATAAAAATAGTAAAAGAAAAAGTAAAGCAAAAAGCCAAACTGCTAAAAATAAAAACACTAAAAGCACTCATATGAAGAGGAAATTTGTATTATTCATCGTGAGAAAAATTTGGAACGGATAACGGTTCTGAAAGCATTAAATGGGTTTTGACACCAGTAGACTATATTTCAGGGCTAACCAAAATGCAGACAACTAGCATCAGGATTTAAAACTCCCAGTTAGAGGAAATGTCCATGGGGCTCTAGAGAGATCAATAGTTGAACCAGGTTACATATTACTGCTGATTTACACAAATGACCCAGACAGAGAGACCAACTATAAAGCTGTTAAGTTTCTTCATGGTAGAATCAAGTAACCAGCAAGCTGAACTCTGAAAAAATTGGATTGCTAATACATAAGACATGAATCTTGAGAATTGACACTGTACAGTAAGGGTTTATGACTTCAGTTTAATAGCCTACTCCTCTCTAAATACTTCCAGACAACATGAAATAATGGACTGACTTACAAAATCAAGCACCATTTCCAACTATGTACCCAACTGTACAGATGGAATGGGAGCCCAGGCAGTGTAACTAGAATTAGGCTTGCTGAATTCGTTTTCTGTATTTCTTCTAGCAAGACAAGTATCAATCAGTTTCAATATTCCTTTCTTTACATTAATTGAAATAGTTCAAAGTTTTATGAGATACAATATCCAGAGTTTTCTTGGAACTATATTGTTTGGAGTCCATTTTGTGTACCAACTCTATAACATAGCCAAAGCACTAAAACAAATTTACTCTATAATGACATTTCCTGCCAAGCCCTCACATATTAAAACAAAGTCTAGCACTCAAATATTAAAACAAAGTTTAGCACCTTTGATTTGTACTCAGGAGCTCAAATAGGTAGAATTATTACAGGGCACATACCATATTGAAATGTGTATGCAGTTTAACTACATGAAAGATGAGAGTGAAAAGCAATTTTTCTTCTGATAAATTTAAAAGTCAAAAAAATACATTTTTGCAGTGCTGGAAAAAATATGTCCGTGAAAAAAACACCAGAAACTTGATAGAACTATAATCTAACTATACAGAGAAAAGCCTTGTGTAGAGTTACATAAACAACTTTAATTCCTGCTTTACTGAATAACATGAGGAATGAGAATGAGAGATCGATAAAAGTAGCTGCCTCTCGAGACTGTGAGCCACAAGCAAAGTCCCTTTCATTTTACCTAAGGAGGAGTCAAATTAATATCTTCAGCTGTTCAGAAACAAAAAGACAGTACAAATCTACTTTTTTATGCCTCTTATTCTGGAGCAAATATTGCTCAATCAGATCAGCACATCTTTAATTGGCAGGAGATGTTTATATTTACTGATACAGATCTCAGATACATTGGCAAACTTTTAAATCTTCCTCTCTGTGTGGCATTTAGATACCATGATACTATTTGAAACATTTGAGACATTAGATTATAAAGTATGTTGTATCTATTCATTTTACTAATTTTTTTTATGCTTGAATCCTAGACTTTAAAGGACCTGTAGCTAAACACTAGGCTTAAGCTCTTTACATCAGCATAGCCCTCCCCTCCCCAAATCCCCGGCTTATCAAAGCCTCCCTGAGCTTTGGTAAATTTAGGCGGTCTGATGAGAGGATCGGAGTGGAGCAGAGCAGAGCAGAGACAAGAGGAAAGGAGAGGGAGAGGGAGATGGAGATGGAGACGGAGAGGGGAAGATGCTCTGCTATTTCTGCTCAAACTGAGGCACCCACAGCACTTCCAGATCCAGGCCTAGATTGTGAGAGTTACAATAATCCATTGTTTTATCCAGTACTAGGTTAAAAAAAAAAATAGGCATGATTACTATTTCAACTCTTAAATCAAAAAGAGATCATGGAGTCTCATAAGGTAAAAGTAGAAGCAATAATTTCTCAAATCTTTTCATCTTGAACCATCCCAGGAGAGCTTTGATGAAACCAGCAGGACACCGCAATTAAAGACTTTCACAAATGGAAGACATGCAAAGAAACATAAAATTATTTTGGCTTGCTTTTATAACAGAATGAAGTTCAAGATTACCATCTCATTCCTTTGTCCTCTCTAAATCCCCAAGAATAAATACCTTTACCTTAATGAAGTCTGTAATTATTATTTTTGCCATTACTAGTAGAAGGCCACAGGCTTTGTATTGACCTGGCACTGCAGGGTCCCAGAATTTGCCTGGGCTTGCCTTGGGCTGACTTGATTTTAGCTAAATTTAATACTTATTTAATGGTCAAGTGACTATTGCCTTGCCTATTTTAGCTTAAGCTCTGTGAATACCACCCATGGTAAAGGTCTGACAAAACCTGACTGCAAAACACGTAAGAGCCTTTAATGTTATCTAAGACTCAGGGAGGCTGCACATCTAAGACTTTTGGACTAGAGCTGAGAACCGGTGAGAAGAAGATAGAACTTATTAAGAAAACATAAAAATAAATCCAAGTGGTCCCAAGACTGAAGAGGAAGAAATCCTTACCATGAAAGTCGTATCACTAAAAGGAAGACCTCTAGATGATAACAACTAGTCATAACCTTGAGCCATTCTTCATGAAAAAGAAGCTGTGGCATTTAGGATGCAGAATAGCATTGGAAGGGGATAAATACTAGTAAGGGGGTCTTTTCAGTCTGTACACTTTAACTGTATTATTGAGGTTTTTCTACAATAATTTGATAATCTGGACTATTGGACACTTAAAAAAGATAGATTAACAATATAGCTGTTAGTTTTATTTTAATATGGAGTGTTCCATTTTGCCCAGAGCAAGATTTTGAGTGTAACACAGCTATTAGAAAAATAAATTCCCAGGATAAAATAAATAAATAAATAAATAAATTCCAATTTTTAAATGAACCTCCATTTGTGTTGTCAGAACTATAATAACACAATAATATTACTTACACAAAGTAACTGCACAGCTGATATTTATACCATTATTAGATCAGACATTGCTTACTCCAAAGGCCAGTAGAGAAAGGAATTATGAAATATGACTCTTTTCAGTAAATAATTAATATATAAAATGCTAAATTTCTTGTGACACAAGTCAACACTTCTCTCTGTATTGAATATCTTCTTAAATTGGAAGTGCCTTAGTTTGGATTCTTTTTAATACATTAACATACTTTGCTTTTTAAAAAGGTATTTGCATGCAGTTTATTTTACTGATAATAATGCTTTTGACCTCCTTTGCAAAACACTTTGAAATCTGTTTATGCAAAACTCTGGGACAGCTAGGTGTTTTTATCATTATTACTGTACATGCAGTTTAGATGATAGGAATTCACAATTGTACATTGTAGTGCACTGACAGTAAGACGTGGAAAAACAAGGAACATGTTTTGGGGAGTTGTACTCTATCTCTATGTAGATTTATAAGGGGATAGGAAAAGGGGAAGGGAAATAAGTAAGCAGCTCATAGTGGTTCTTTTCACACCAGTTAAGAAACTTATGAGTCTCTTAGGGATTTATTCAACTAAATGTACGACTAATGGATAGGATAAAGTATGTAAATGAAGTAAGTATTATGAGTAACAACACACTTACTGTTACTTCATGTGAACATACTTATGTTGTAGTTACTCAGGAAAGGATCCAAAGAAAAAGAGAACTATATATGTCAGCTGGTCAGGTAAGATTTCATTTAAACTAGAGAGAATTGGCACAAGAGTCTTATGATAAATATCAGGTTTATCAAAAACAAGCACAAAAGTGTGAGAATTTATATGGGCAGTATCTCTTCTGCTTCACTGAAACAGTTTATTTGTGCTAAAGAGTAGTTGTACCTTGTAATGCTTGAAATAAGATTCTTATCACATTTGTCTGAGCAATTCTAACAATGTATTTTATTGAATTAATAACAATAAGCCCTACTTCAATATGACTTAGGTGGTAAAACTAGCATAAATAATGACGGAATGGTGTGCAATCAACCAAAGTGAAAGATAATGGGAAGTATAGTAATTTTCTCTATTCAGAAATCTAACAGTGGGAAAAAAAAATATGGCAAGATTTTAGAGAAGTCCCTAAGATAGGCAGTGTCGGGGCAAGACAGACGAGGGAAGCAAGAGACGACCCATTATGGGTGATAAACAAGCTTCTGCTTTATTTCTAAAAGGCACTGTTTTTATAGTTTACTCTATGCTTAGCTACATACGTGGTGCATATACATTGGATGAAAGTTTGCACACGCAAGCGATACACGGTATTCCCCTTTTTCCTTTACTCCCTTGTGATACTTCTTCTTGGCCACCTGCCAGGGACTTTTCGTGTCCGTTAGCTGTGTGCTGTTTGTCTCGCACACTGTGCTTTAGTTGAAGGTCAGGCCTCTGTATTTTTCCACAAACTAGCACTTATACAGCACCTTCGTAGAACTGTGTCCCTGTTCCTCGAGCCATTCCCCAACAAGGCAGTACCTGGATGAGTAATTTGAAGCAAGTAAATTGTGAAGTGTGACCCTGTGGCAAAGTAATCTGATGTTGCCAAGTGCTAGTAAGTTTAAAGCCTCAGGCTTTAAAACAATAATAAGCCAGATCAGGTCTCAGGATTTGCCAGGTTTTTTCTGGACTAGTCTGATCTTAAATATATATTTTAGCTTGATTTTATATGCATTTTCAAAATTATCTAAGAAACTTTTGCTGTGATATTGGGTTGTTTTATGGTCTGTTGTGTAGCTTGTGCTATCTGTTATAGCAAAAAGGTCAGGTCTATTGCTTGTCCAGTAATTTTCAGCTTTTTAAAGTTATGCTATTACCTAACTTACTTCTACCTTAAGTTTTGCTTATCTTAACACATAAAGAAAATCATAACATAGAAAGAAGAGGACTAACAAACCTATGTAATCTTGGTGTAACTACCACAGGGATCTGCAGAAAATAGAGAATACAACTCACTACCATGTATGAAGTTTAGATATATAAAAATAACCCTGAGCAGATTCAAGACTGAGGATAAAGAAATTTCCGCTATCAACATTGTACCTGTCCCAGCAAAGACCCCGGGATACTGGCAGCTTGCCATAGCAATGCATAAGTAGGGTAAGCACAACACCAGAGAAAGAGATAGATGCTAGGAATTTAGTGTATAACAATTTAATTATTAAGGTGAATTAGTAATAAGTAGGTAAACTGGACTATAAATGGTAATAGCACTACCTACTGCGTTTAAAAAAAAAAAAAATCCGTTCTAAAGCAATCTCCTACTAGTTCCAGAGAATGACCCTTAGTTTATTATTGCAGAATTTAGAAAACAGAAGATGATGACCTGTGGACCCTGTTGCAAAGGAAAGAACTTAAGCAACATGAAGAATGTGCCAAAACAAGCTTATCAAATACTTGGCAGGAGAAAGGATCAGCTTGAAAATAGAAATCCGACTTTTGAAGACAATTTTGAATGACAGCCTCATACAGAAGAGCTGGAGAATATGTAGGGAATCAGAGATGCACTTTACATAAAAATACTGAGAATACAGAAGGTAATTATCATTTAATCCATAGCTATCTGTAGAGAGGGGATTATTGAGTTATCTGAATTATTTCAACTCTTTTATCTTTTATTAACTTGTTTTTAGATTGTGTGGAATATGCTTTATCTAGCGATTGTTCCAGCATATTTGTGCAACTGTTCTCTGTATTTTTCTCTGTGATATGGCTTTGGATTCCATTTGCCATAAATCCATTTCTTTGGATTTATGAAAAATACCTCATCTTGGTTATGAATAATTAGAGAAAAGTTATGTTTACCTCTCAGAAGGTAAGATGGAGAGAAAAATATATTTTCAAAAAACAACATGTTAAAAGAAAATTTCATGGTGAAAAGAAGTGAAACTGGAATTCCTGTTCTGCATCAGTGGAGCAGGTTTGGATATCACAAAGAAAATGGAAAGGGAAAAAGGATACTGCATTTTATTTTATGGGGAAAAAAATACATAAATTATCTCAGTTAAGAATGTCACCAAGGAATTGGTCTTGGATACAGTCTGATATGCAAAATAATCTTAGATTTTTTATATATGGTAGATTTTGTGTATATGAAAATAGATTTTGGGTATATGAAAATGAATTGTCAAGGAAATTACAACTGAGAGTAGATGAGTTTAGTGCTAGCACCAAAAGAAACATTCTGAGAGGGGGAAAAAAAGGAACAAAATTAAGATCTGGGATATGCACAAATAGAAAAGTTCAGAAACTTGGAAATTGTGTAATGGTGACTTTTATAAAATCATTACATCTCTGATTGTTTTCCTGTTCTAGTTTTAGATTAGTTTTGTTTTTGTGGAAGATTTGGGGTGCAAGCAGTTGAATGGTAACAGTATGAAGAGATGAACACAGTAGGCTGACCCAGAATAAAACAGAGGGTGTAGGGAGTCAAAAACAACTGTGTAAGCAAGCAGAATCACAGAATAGTTGGTGTTGAAAGGGACCTCTGCAGATCAGCTGGTCCAACACCTCTCTCAAGCAAGGTCAGAACAGATTGCTCAGGACCATGTCCAGTCAGGTTTTGAATATCTCCAAACATGGAGACTGAACAATCTGTCTGGGCAACCTGCTCTACCCTCACAGTAAAGAAGTGTTTTCTTGTGTTCAGGTGGAATTTTCTGTGTTTCAGTTTGTGCCTATTGCCACTCGTCCTGTTACTGGGCACCACTGAGAAGAGTCTGGCTCCATCTTCTTGACACCCTTACTTCAGATATTTACACACATCAATCAGATTCCCCTGAACCTTCTCTTCTCCAGGTTTCAGCTTTCTCAGCCTCTCCTTATATGCTGAATGCTCTAATCCTTTAGTCATCTTTATGGCCCTTCTCTGGATGCACTCCAGGAGATCCAAGCCTTTCTTGTACCGGGGAGTTCAGAACTGGACACAGTACTCCAGGTGTGGCCTCATCAGTGCTGAGTAGAGGGGAAGGATCACCTTCCTCAGCCTGCTGGCAATGCTCTTCCTAATGCAGCTCAGTATACCATTGGCCTTCTTTGCCACAAAGACGTATTGCTGGCTCATGGTCAACTCATTGTCCACAAAGACCCCCAGGTCCTTTTTTCCATGGCTGCTTTCCAGTAGGTCAGCCCCCAGCCTGTAATGGGACCTGGGGTTATTCCTCCTCAGGGGAAGAACTCTGCACTTTCCTTTGCAGAACTTCAGGAGATCCTTGTCTGCCCATTTACCGAGCCTTCAAGGTCTCTCTGAATAGCAGCGCAGCTGTCTAGTGTATCAGCCACTCCTCTGAGTTTTTCGTCGTCTGTGAACTTGCTGAGGGTGCACTTGGTCCCATCATCTACGTCATTAATGAAGATGTTAAACTTTACTGGCCCCAGTATTGGCCCCTGGGAGACAACACTACCGACTGGTCTCCAGCTGAATTTTATGCCACTGATCACAGCCCTCTGAGTCCAGTAGCTTACTCAGTTTTCAGTCCACCTTACAGACCTCTTATCTAGCTAATACTTCATCAGCCTGTCCATGAGGATGTTATGTCAAAATCTTACTAAAGTCAAGGTAAACAGTGTCCACTGCTCTCCCCTAATTCACCAAGCCAGTCATCTCATCACAGAAGGCTGTCTGGTTGGTTAAGTCTGATCTCCCCTCCATAAATCCATGCTGACTACTCTCAATAACCTTCCTGTCCTTCACATGTCTGGAAATGGTATCCAGGACTGGTTGCTCCACCACCTTCCCAGGGATCAAGGTAAGGCTGACTGACCTGTAAACAAGTAAAATAAAGAATCAGAAGAATATATAGAGAAATGCAATCCAAGATAAGAGTAATCAAATGGGACGTCTGAGTTAAAAGACAGTTGTGTGCAAGTAATAGGGAACAAGTAAGGAATGAATGATGGAGACATAGCTCAAAGCTACACAACATTCAGAAATTGGTCCTGGGAAGTGTCACAGAGCAAAATGGAAGGAAAAAAATGACATAAATGAAAATTCTTGTTTTGAATAGAGTTTTTAATAGGAAACATTGCCTGTAAATTGCAATATATCCATGTAGGTGAGAAACGCACAAGAGATCCAAGAGAAGACTATTGAATGGTATTTACCATGAACAACTACTCAGTATGTGCATGGAAGCAACAGTAATATCAACCTATAACAAAGAAGACAAAAATAAGCACAAGAGCTGTAGGAGAATTTGTCTATTGAGTATGCCAGGAAAACTCTTCATGAGGGTTATCACAAAGAAGAAAGTGGAGTTTGCTGAGCAATAGGCCAGATATATATTAGAACAGGAAAGAATAGATCAGCCCTTAGCATAAGATTCATGTTAAACAGGGATAGGAATAAAAACCAAGAAACTTGCTACAGCAATTTCAAAGGCATCAAACTGTTGATAATGTCTAGTGAAATGGGATAAGACAAGTTTTAAGTCCACTTGGCATTGCCGAGAAGTTGATGAAGCTGATAGAAAATATCTACAGCAATTTAATGACTGGGAGGAGAGGAGGGGAATTGTTAATGGCATCATTTAGGTTGACTACGAGAGCAAGATGAGAAAGATTAACCCTCTCGCCAAATGTATTTAATTCAAAATTGGGAGCAGAGATAGCTTAATGCCACAATATGACAGAGGAAAGTGAGCTATGCTTTGTGAACAAACAATAAAAAGCCATGGGTTTCACAAAGGAAATTGACTTCCTATTACTAACCAAAGATGAAACAAAAAGTAAATGCAAAGCTAAACCAGGAAAGCAACAGATTTAGAATAAAAATCAGTTTGAGTAAGATTGTGAAGCTGACAAAAAAAGATGGACCTGCTACTGCTACTGTTGCATCTGTTCAGTATCTGGATATTTGATAAATATCAGCTATCAAAAGATATTTGCAAAAAATAAAAGTCAACATAGAGAAGACAACAGTCATGATGATACTGTTGAATGACTCAGATTGTGGTAAAGACAGAATCAAAAGATTTATAGAGGAAAGAAATCATGGCAACCTTACAAGACTAAAAAAAAGGGGATGTGAAGCTTTGAATGTAGTAAAATGACTTTGCCACACCATGATATTAACCTCACTTTTTGTAATTAAAAGATATAAAGGCAGTAACTGCATTTATGACAAATTGTTTTATCATTGCTTGTATATGTTAGTATACTGTCAAATCCTTGTGCTTTTCTACCTTAAATAGATATTCTTTACAATATCTTTAATGTGTTTAAATAAAAAATCTTTTGGAATTTCTATCCTTGTCACAGCAATTTATTTTCATGTAAGATCTTTTCAATTCGTATGTGTATACACACACACAGAGATTCCACTCATAATATACTCTTAACTATTTGAATATCTATGGATTTTCTACCTGTTTTCCTAATGACATAAATGACAATATTATTGCCAGACAGACCTATGAAGAAACCCAAAATAAAACTTCTAAGAAAAAAATCAAAGCCTGAGGTCTGTAAAAGTTAGGCTGACAAACTAACCAAACAGAAAGCTTGGACCAAATCACCTAGGTTTTTGTTTTTAATGTCAGAGAGCAACTATTGCAACTTTGAGCAAGTGTAGTCACTTTGCCAATGTACTATCTGCAAAATGCTCACAAAAATTATCCACATCTGTAGAAAAATTTGAGATTTTATAGATGAAATTTTAGATGAAGATTGAGATTTTATAGATGAAATTAGATGTATTTGTGATAGTAGATGGAAGAGAAAGAAAGAAGGACATGGAAAGACATAATTGAAAAAATGTGGAACAGACCTGATGCATAGTATTACTGCCTTGTAGTGTACACCTTGTAACAAATGAAGTTATATCTCAAAACAATAACAAACTCCATCTTATTCAATAGCAGGTTCCCAGACAAAAAAAAATCTTTAACTGAAATTGACAGTAAGCATCAATAATAGAAAAGGTATAACACAAATACCAAAGTATTGCTATAGTCCCAAAAAGGCACAATCTTTAAAAGTCAAATACTGTAATATTTCAAAAGATATGATTAAGACGCATTAAAAAACCTTACATTGCCTCTGCGATGATGCAATGCAATGATTAAATAATGGTATCTTGTCAGTATTCTTAGTAATAGATCAGATTAAGCTGATGTATTCAAAAAGATTTCACTACTTACTCCTGTATAATTAAAATGTCCTTTAACTTTCATATTTCAGCTAGACATCCTACTTACTCTCCTTATAAATCTGTAAAAAAGAATAGTTAAGACCATTTCTGATCATCTACCTCCCCTCAACATTCTTCACAGCCATGATTTTCTCTTAGCTGTCTCAAGATCTCTTCTCCTTTGTCATTCTCCAACTCTCTCCTTCAATTTTTCAGAGAGTATCTGTTTTTCTCACCCCTCCAGTTCCTGTATACTTACACCACTGTTCTTTTAACATCCTGCTCAGTCACACTTCTTCCTTATTTTCTATTTTCTCCAGGATTTAGTCCTTATTTCTCTCTTCCCCCCCCCCCCCTTAATCTACTGCTCTTCAGAGCTCACCTACTTTTACCCAAGAAATCAGTGATCACCTTCATCCTGTTGGTTCCAAATTTTGTCTTTTAAAAACTTATTTCTTCTTCTGTGTGTGTGGCACATTTACTAGGTCCATCAAGTCAAAAGCCTGAATCATGGACCAAGGTCCCATTATTCCAGGCACTGTCCATACACAGAGCCAAAAGATCAAACTTAACCAAACTACAAAATCTGTTTTGCTTGTTTTCCTCACTTTGATTTTCCCCTTCTCTTGGCTATCTTTTGTCTAGTAAGAATTCTGAGACCTGATAGTGTTTTTGTGTTATTAGCCTGATATCATGCACATTTATATGTAAATAAACAGTTGCAATTTTCTGCTCC
This sequence comes from Dromaius novaehollandiae, assembly GCF_036370855.1. Taxonomy (NCBI): domain Eukaryota; kingdom Metazoa; phylum Chordata; class Aves; order Casuariiformes; family Dromaiidae; genus Dromaius; species Dromaius novaehollandiae. The sequence continues at coordinate 47,313,098 of NC_088100.1, read as the reverse complement.
TGACTTTACATCTGTCTGTGAGATTTTAGACACTATGAGACTGAAGTGACTTAGAAAAGACTTCATTATCGCAGGAACAGAGAAGAACCTGTTCAGGCAGCCCTACTGTATCCACTTGCGTGATTAGTAAGGTCAGTCTCAAACCACAACTATATTACAGTTACTCTAATCCAGATTGATGACTGGTTTTGCACTTACCTCAGTCAGGAATGTTAGAAACATAAATCATTGAGTTTGGTCTCAGGTAAGTCAATAGAGACTCTGTTTCTGAAATAACATAGTAATAAGCAGAATATGAATTAACTGCATCAAATAACAATCTTCAGCCACTGTGAGGCAATTTGCCATTTTTGTTCTAAAGTCTACATGCTCTGTTTGAAGCAAAAGACACCTCCTCCTCTTCTGTAATCATGGTAATGATTAGAAGGGATCTCAGAAGATTATCTTCCTTAGCCCTATGCTCCAAGATAGGCCATATATCAGCCCCATTTTAGAAACTTAATTGGAAATTCTTGTTAAAAACTGAATTGCTTATTATGTAATAAATGAAGTTCTATGTTACTTATTACTTTGTTTTGCCACAAATTGAAACTCTTCAAGTTTATTTTGTTCTTGATTTTCATCACATTTATTTACAGTGTCTGCTCATTCTTTAGCTGTGAAACTAAAGGTATGGTAGGGCTGGGGCCAAAGCCAGATCTGTAGTTGAAATATACTCTGAACAATTTTTATCTGTACAATATCTCCGATGTTTGATTCCACTGCACTGCATATCTTGGCATGCTTGTCAATCTGCCCTTGTTTGAAGTTAACATTCTCTTGGGAAAAGGGAAATATCATTATGGAAATTGTCTGAGTGAGCTGTTCTGTCTCAGTGTTTTCACAAACAGCCAATCCAGGAGTTCTAACAACAGGTATCAGGATAGGATCCTTTTTAGAAGTCAAAAAAGAAAATTGTCTGAGATGCAAAGAGACAATAGGGCCAAGCAGAAATGTACTGTTCATTGTAAAATAATGTATCATATTTTCCTGACATATTATATTACTTGTTTATTATCATTACATGGCTCACAGTAGCAAGCAGTACCTTCATAATGCACAATCCCAGAGTTAATATGACGAAGTAGCTTTAACTCAAACAGTCCGTCAAACTATGTATAATTATTGTGCCTATGGAAAAGGACATTCTAAAAGTTGCAAAGCCAAGCAAAGAAAAATTAATCTCTAAATTAAAATTGTCTTTATAACCTCAATTCAAACTCCTCCTATATATGTGTTCTGATGTAGTCTTAGGTGAGTTAGCACTTAATTTTCTCTATTGTCCTACTTCATTCAGTAGAAAAATAAACATTGTTTACTTTCATCAGATAATCAATATTTTATATCTTGTTTTAATCTTATCATTCAAAGTATAGCCTCAGGGTCTATTTACTGGACTTTATTTAAATCCTACTCTGAGTACAGATTGTTAATTTCTTCTCAGGCTATTCTGGACTATACTAATCAGTAGAGTATCTGAATGTTTTAAAATATCGTTAGGAGGTGAAGGAGCAGTATAATTTCATTTCATAGCTGGAGAGCCAAAACACAGAAAGATTAAGATTGAAGGAGTGCTAAATTTGGGGGAAGAGACAGCTGGAACCTCTTATGCCTAAGTAATTTTCATTACATAGCACTTATCTATTCAAGGCACCTATCTCTTTCCCTTTAATTGCTGTTATAAATATACAGCATCTTCAGCAAATTGTTTTGAAAGATCTCATATTTGATAGTTGAAAAAAATGAATGACCAATCTTGATGCATCTAGATCTGTCCTATGCAATGAAGTAAATGCAAAAATATTATTCCACTTGCCAAAAAGCATTTAATCATTATACTCACATTCAAGGTAGTATATGTTCCGACTTTTCCCAAAGTTTGACTTTGCAATATGTTATTATGTTCTTTTAATGTAGTTTCTTATTTTAGTTTTTTTTTCTTTTTAAATAACAAGAAGTTTGTGAAGACACCTCCATAAAGTCTATTATAATTTTGCTGAGATAAAACTGCCATGTGGAATAAGATGGCTGTCATGAATGGGAGGCTGGATTGTGGGACTAAAGATAATAGTTATTTTCTAGTTTCCAAATAATAGTAGACAACTAAAAAATTTGTTGTGGAGCGATGAAAGTTATTCAGAAATTTAGGTCAAATTCAGGAAAAAAATAGTGTTTGGATTTTTCATTTTTTATATATTTTATTTGAATGTTTCTCTTTAAAAATAGCAATTTTGGGAGAATTTAAAAACCTAATTGTGAAGAATTAAAAGTTGTTTTTATAAGCTCTTTTTAAAAAATGCTGAATGTAGGTAAAATAATTCTAAAATATGTCACTTATTTCAGGGCAACTGGTTCAATCACACTATTTTTTTGCTGATGTATTTATCTTATAGAAAAGTCTGAAAATTTCTCAGAGTGTTAAAACAAAATCCATTTTTTTATATTTTTTCACTTGTGACAAGAAAAGTAAAAGTAACAGTGTTACCCAGCCCAGGTAAGAGCTTCTAGAATATACAAGACAGAACTCACAGCTTCAGAGAGAAAAACTTATCTGATACATTAAATGACTTAACGGAAATACATGGATTTTGCCATAATATCATAGATTAAATTACCATTGACCATTTTTCATATTGGTGTCCAGCTCAGCGAAGACAAAGCAGTGCCTGGAGATCAAAAAAGGTGGCTGTAAAAAGAGAATGAAGTTGAATCACATGGTTATCTTCAGTGAATTTTCTGCCAAGATTTCTCATTTTAATCTATAGCTTTAGAGGTCTCTTGTTAGCAGTGTCCATTTACAAAAGGACTGATCTTTGGGTCACACACACACACAAATATATATACACATACATATACATATACATATACATATACATATATATATATAAGCTTAGAAAGATAACACCAAATCTTCTAGAACAGCTATTCATTTAAAGCATTGTGAATTGTTGTCTTGTAAGACACTCTTTTAAAAAAAAAAAGTCATGTTTTGGTCTTCGGTCTTTTGTTTTAAGATGCATACAAGTTCAAATATATTGAAACCTCATAAGCTCAGACACTATTTGCTTTTTAATAAGAAGGAAAATACTCAGCTGTTCTTCCTGTTTTCCACTAATAATGGATTCCACTCTTAATGGATTTACCCACTTCCACAACACCAAAGAGAGAAAAAGAACGCTGATAACTTGTCCTCAAGGTGATCTTAGTGGATATGTGGGAAAAAATTAATCACCCATTATTCTAAACCAAGGTCGGCAAACTAGCTCTAAACATACAACTTTGTGCACAGAAGAAACATTATTTTAACTGAGCTTATTCTCTCAGCATTCTTAACACTGTTTACATACTTGAGCCAAAGAGAGAGTAGTAATATTGGTAAGGCTGTTTTCACATGTGCTTATTTATGTGTGATATTTTAATAAAAATTACTTAAATTCAAAACTTCAAATATTCACTTTAAAGAAAGCTGTGTTTCCTGGTTTTTGGAATGTTTTTAAAATGCAGTGGCCTGATGAAGAGAATTAAAAAAAAACATAGGTAACACATGATTTATACAATATGTAAGAATTGTACTTCATGTGGTGTCAGAAGAATAAAGCATTTCTAATTTACTAAATTGATACAGATTCTTAAAAGCAGCCAAATATTGATCAAAACACTTGTGTTTGATCCAGTAAAACACACATTGCAAATTTTATGTAGATATTTGTGTTGTTCATCAAATCATAGTTGAATATGTTACTCAATTTGTATTCCATTCAACAGAAGTATAATATTAGACAAAATACTTGATTTATAAATGAAAAAATCAAGAAAAAATGGAATTTCTGCCACTCTTTGGAGTGATAGATAGTCTCAGAAGAGGGAATATGACTGGTTTGCTCAAGGGAAATTATATATGTCACACCTGCAAACCAAAAAGAAGATCCAACTGTCCAATGTTTTGCAGAAGCAGAGAATGAGATCAATAATTATGTTTCAGTAACACAGAAAAAACCTAAAAATCAAAAATATTTTTTGAAGCGCATTACAGGAACAAATTTGGGGATAATGACAAATTTCACACTTAGTCACTACTTCAGAAAGAAATGGGGTACAAAGTAATATATTTCTGGGAGCAATGAGGCAATAGGGACAATTTATTCCATTTTATGTTTAGAAATATAACTTTTTTTCTACCAATGTATTTGTATTGCTTAGCTTTTCTTTCACCCTCACATTTTATGCTAGTGTCAGCTGTCAAATCTTGCAATCACTTTGAAATGTACAATAAAGCATATCCTGAGCTGGAATTTTTTATTGTCTGAAAGTTTCATTAGTAACAAAGAAGAAACAAAAGGCAGAAGAAAAAGATCTTTCTGTTATTTAACAGATTACTTACCATACGATTTATGTATTAAAAGTCCAAGATGGAAAATAAAACACAGTATTGAAATGATATAGTGTGTTTAATACAGCTATCTGCTATAATTAGCTATATGTTTTACTTTAGTCTACTCAGCTGGAGTATGATACTTTCCTTTAGTAATATAAATACAAAGCATGCACTACTGCAGACATTGTGACTGAAGGGTTTGCTATAAATCCTAATGTGGTTATTTTACCAAATACAATTGTACGCAAGCAAGTATTGGTATGTTAATGTGAAAATAAAAGAGAAAATTACTAACATGGCAAGACTTTTGTATCTAGTATTTTACTTTTCCCTGTTAGCAATCCTTCTGCTCCTCTTATACTTTGTGTCTCGACTTCCAATTACATGATAACTCATTATTACCACATTTCAAACTTTGAAGGCCTCCTTAAGGCTAAAAAAACCCAATTCATCTTATATCTGCATCTTCAGTTCAGTTGGGATCATTCTTCTTTATTGAATCACCAGAAATTATTCTTGGACTTGGTAGGAATATAACAAGTCTTCAGGTTTCACTAAACACTAACATGCAGAGAGCTTCCATTTAGATCATGGCATTTCACTCATCACTTCAGCATCTCTGGATTCAGTTGGTCATCTATTTGCACAACACTTTGCTATTTTTCAGAGTATTTAACTCTATATCCTTTGTTATATCTCTGAATAATCTGTGCTATATTGGTTTATTAGTAATGCTTCATCTTCGTATTGTTTTATTATTCACTTTTAGTAACTGGTAAACATTTGGAAAAATAAACAGGTGAAACTGTAGCTCAATGATAATGTTATGTATTATTAGCAAAGAAAATAACACATAATTTCAGCTATCATAGTGGTCAATAATAGTTGGCAAACACTGACAAATGTTGACTTTCCAATGGCACCTGACACGACACTTACTTCATGCAGTGAAAGATGGTGAGCATGAAAAGAGAACATTTATTGTGCATTGTGATTACACATCATTTAAAAATGACAGATAATTTATCCTCTAGCCAAAATTCATTTCTTCCATTTAGCTCAAAATATGATTTTTGAAACCAGAAATCCTATCATTCTTTTTAATACCAAACCTAGTTGCTAAATGCATTGCTATGGACAGAGCATTGATTTTTACAAGGGTCAGCTTAATGATTTACCAGCAACACTGTATACATCAGATCATAGTGGGCTTTTTGGTTTGGTTTTGGGATATTTTTGTGCTCAAGACAAAGAAATGTTTGTTAGAGGGTGTTCAAAACAATGAAGGAAGGTTTTTAATGAGTTCTGAATGGAATTTTAATTTAATATGTATTAAATGGAATTTAATACAAGAGAAGGTTTCTGGAGATGTAGCAAGCAAAGACTTATATAAAATTTATATATATTATGAAAACTGTAAGTCTTTTGACCTTTAGGAGAAATTCCCCTCAAGACAGTGAAAAAAGTATCTTTTCTCATATTTTTGTTTTCTTCTAGTACTTATGAGTGGGTGAATGGCCAAAAAATAGCTAAAATATTTTTATAAAATTAATTAATGAAGGTGATTTTAAGTTACCATAATCCTTAGCAAATACTTTTTTTCTAAATAATGTATGCCATTGACTGAAGGATTTGAGTTTTTCAGTAGCTGCTGAATGTTGTTGTGTTTTTACTTGTTTAAGAACAATTTTGGGATCTTGCAAAAGAAAAAATATAAGCATGTCTTATGAATCCTTGTGTACATAGAGCTTCATATCAAGCTGTCAGCACCTTTTAAAATACATCTGACAGTACTTTAAGAAAAACACAAATAAAGCCTAGAGAAGAAAGCAAGCCACTACATCTGTCTTGTTCATGGAGCCACTCAGCAGTTGAAGCTCCACGTCCTAGAGAGGACATTGATTAATGTAGCACTTCAGATGTGGTCTACTTGGAAGAACACAAAGACATCTGAATTAATGCATGTATTATAACCAATAAAGCTATCCTAGCAGAGCACCTGTGTGGTCTGTTACGCACATGGAGAGGCATGGAGTGGATTGTGCTGTACTGATATACTCCTAACAATACTAGTCTCAAATTCCTGTAAAATGTAAAAAATTAAAGAACACAGTGAGCACCTGTTGTAAAGGTCACCACAACATCTGTTTGGTAACCTAATTGTGAAAAAATACAGGTAACATTCACACAAAGATCCCATCAGAAGGGTGAGCTTCTAGACAAGTCAGAATCAGGTGAGAAGCAGCTGTCACATATCCTCATGCAAACAGATAGCCCAGTAGGAAAGAATTTTAAGAAAATAAGCTATTTTCAGCTTCTTTGAAGTCTCTTTACTGGCAGACAAGAGCAGCACAGAAAAAGGGAGAACCACAACTTTGTTAAGAAGGCAGCCTTATTAAAGTAATCAGGACAAGTAAAGATAAGATATGTTAGTATTTTAAAGTTTCAGATGGGTTCAGGTTTTTAAAGATTTTTGAACTATCAATGAGCTGACTCAAGACATTATATTTTGAGTTTCTTTGTTTGGTTTTTTTTTTGTAATGAACTCGAGCCTTTTCAAATCCCCTCTAATAGACATCTTGGCTGTACTGCTTTTTATTGGGCATAAATGTTATTAGAGTAGTCTAATCAATTTTATACCAAAACTCATCTAGGTTTTACTAATGCCTTCAACTGAAATATTGAATGTTGTTTGTTCTCTCAAAGCCTGGTTACAAAGGGTTAGAATGACAGCATACAATTTCATACTTACAGCTCAGTCTTTTAATCAGCTGTATTTCAGAGCTGTACTAGTAAAATAAAATTTTCTGCAGTTTTAAAACATCACAAATGCATATCAGGATAACTACTTTCACAGCTAATAGACTGTTTTAGTATCTTCTCAGTGAAGTGCTTCATTGTTAACTTAGCCAACGTAGTCCTGTCAAAGTTTAATGCTTCAGATGCAGCATATAATTTTAATCTAATGTGCAGCACTTCTAATATTTCAAACATCATGATATGTGCACTGAGACAAAAATGTGTAGTTTGTTTAATAAGCCATACACATAGTGTATCCAGAATGACTTGGCTTTCTGGAATGATTTGGAGTTTTAAGGCACAGGTGTTTTGTTTTGTGTTGTTTTTTCTTCCCCTAATTAAGCACAGGTGAGCCAATTCAGCTATACCCATCTTGGCTAAGGAAGATGTATGGTTACCCCACCAGCAATCAGCATTAAAACAGATTTTTCTGTCTTTTGAGATGAGACTCTCACTCTCCTATTCTTGCTTAAATAACCACTTCATAGGGCCTTAGTCATAATCTTTAGCATGATGACCTCTGATCATGATCTCTGACTCATCTTTAAACCAAAGAGTCTGACCACAGAAAGCAACCGTTTACATGAGTCTGATCCCGAATATCCATCTCCAGGTCTTGCTGTTTTACAGGAATTCTCTGCCTTTCAGACAAGCTGTAATCTGCCCTGTGTTTATGCCTAAAGAGTCTGTGGAAACCTGGCTGCAGTAACAGACATACCATGTATCAAGTTAGCATTTAACAACCCAAGTACTTAAACCTGACCTGAATTACACCTAGAGCATTAATTTGTTGTCCATACCTTCTAGACTGGTAGATAGACAAAAAATGGATGTTTTCACATAACTGTTATAAAGTAGGTTTGGTAGATTTGAAAACTTCTTCCTAGTTATGTGTTATCTCTCCCCATTTTGCCTTGCAGCTAATTATGCAGACATAAGGAATGAATGCAGCATGATGGCTGCAGCGTCCTAGAGTAGCATCCCTAATGGCTGTTAGTTTTCCCTTCCTCTGAGGTGCAGTTTCTTTTATTGATCTATGCACAGATAAACACATCAAAATCTAACACATACATGGGCTGGATTCGTTTCCAACTTTTGCTTCTTGTCAGTTTGATCTTTACTGGAGGGAGCAATACAAGCCACTCACCATTTATGTTGCCAAAGGGCATCCGTGCTGTTTGTTTGCCCAGCCTTGCAGAGGTAGATGTAACTTGCTGGGATTAATAAATGTGTGTGTAAAAAATGTGCTCTGGATATAATTTGTAGAAATAAATCTAAATTAGCCCACTGTGTGCTCTTGGATATCTATGTGTAGTAATATAGATCTAATACACCAGGTGCTCTTCCTAGACAACTGACCTAATCAGTATGGTAAAGATTATCTTTTCAGCCAGATTCATCTGAATACATTGTGAAAACACTTACAAACACAACTTCCAGAGCCAAGGGAAAAACTCTGTTTTGCAAAGGTTTTCAATATTTCGTTTTGTTCTCTGGTTGAGAAAGAAACTAAATATTTCAAAATGTTCTGCTGTAATGTTTCTCAGCCTGTGGTCCATGGAAGCAGCATATTAAAACATCGCAATTTTTAAAATTTTTAAAATCATGCATTTAATCATATGTTCCCTGTCACATGGAAGAAAACAAATGGAATGGAAAAAGGATGATAACTACTTACTGATATGACCACTCAAAACTCAGACTAACTTTTAAGAACAGTGAATATGAACAGCATTGTAGCAATACTACACAAGATGGCAAAAGTCCAGCACTGGATTTTGTTTTTTCAAAACAGCTAACTGGTTCCTGGTGTAAGTGTCCCATAGATTATAAAAAATACTGAGAAACATAGTTTCAGTATTTTTTGTAAGTACTGCCTCAATTTAAATATTTCTCCTTCAACCTTCATATTTTATATTTTTTCATGTACAGGATAATCAAAATGATAAATCATTTAGAAGGGAAACGTGACCTATTTAATTCAAGACACACTGAAACAGAACAGTTTTGTAATGCCTAACCACTTACCTTTTCTTCCCTGAAATAAAACTGTATAAAATCTCCATGATATCAGAGCTACTTCAATTTCTTTGCACCGATCTCTAATATCATTCATACAGTAAGGGCTGAAAACACAGGAAAATGTCACATGTTTTCAAGGATATCAGTTTCTCTCCTATTCAAACAAAAAATTTAGCGAAATACAACTGTAAATTTAGCACATCTTCATTTCACTGTCAGCTTAAAAACACACCTCATAGAAGTTGATCCTACAGTCTTCAGACAGATAACTCGCAAGAAGGTTTTCTACAAGAAATGATCTACAGAAGTGAAATTCGCTAGTGAGAAAATAATGAGATTTGTTGAGAATTACAAAATGTAATTGATTTATTGTCTTGGATATGTATTATCAACCAACAACAAAAAGCATATTCTGATAGAAAAGGGGTCTAGGTCTCCATTATAAGAATAGATGAGGCCCAGCTGCACAGAATTATAGGGTATCAGTATACCAAAGTACACATGAACAAGAACAACAAAACCCTAACTGGTGGTCAGACTTTCAAAGAAGATTAAAAAAAAATAAAGGGAGTGCCTGTTTATTGACTTTTCTGAGCTAGAGAGAGTTGAAAGGAAGAGAGTCCACAACAGCCAACACCTGCCTGGCTAAGAAAGATTTCTGGAGGGAGGAACAAGGGGGTTCCGGACAGGAAAAAGAACTGTGCTAGGGAAAAAAAGGGGATTCTGATGCAAGGTTTATGGATTGTTATCTCAGGAAAGCAGATGATCAGAATGAATTTGTGTATGTTTGACTGTTACAATCCTGGAGATTAAAAATGTCATCCGTCCTGCAGATAGGAGAGTCATTTTCACAGAAATTCAGAATTATTCATGGAAATTCATTGACAAATGTTTAAGCACAACATATGGTGTCTGTAATTCAATAGTTGTGGAACGCTGTTCTTTTGAAACAGGATTTTGCTGTTAACGCAGCATCCAGCTCACATCAGAACTGGTATTTACAATTGCATGGGAGGATCTAGTGACATGGGGAATTTTTCTGGTAAAAATCATCTATTTGCAAGTTCAACTGTGTGCTTTGTTTCACCTCCTCAGGCATTTATATACACTAAGAAACATACCTGACTGCTTTAGCTCAAGGAGTACATTCTTTTATTTCTATAGTTTTGTTACTTAAGTCATTAACATTATTTAAATGTGGATTTTATATGTGTAGTATGATTATTGAAGCTTACTTTTCTTCCAAGTTATCCCACTGGGCTGTATAGAGTGCTTTAAGACTAGTCTAGGTTTAGTTGCCTTTGGGACATGTATAATCACACTGAATAAGTCCAATTCTGTTTGCTCCTTTGGAGGTTCCTCAAATACTTTGATATATTCCACTTTTCTATCTTTCCCTCCCTCATCAAAGTCACAATGAATTCCTGTAAGAGGCATTATAAGAATATATCCTCAGGGTTATAATTTATTCTTAGACAGACAGACTGAAACTCAATTTTCTCCTTCTCTTATCCCACTATTATTCAGTGGGGATTTAGAAACACTAAGTTTCATTGGCCTAGATTCAAAGGGAATTTAGGAGCTAAAGCATCCCAATACCTAATTTTACGTGCTGGTTCCAAGGATGGAATCATAACATTAACCTCCATATATGATTCACGAGAGAAGTCGAGCATCTTAAAATGGGATCCATAAAAATGTGCATGCTAAAGAGGGAGCTATATAAACTGCATTTAATACCCTCTTCTCCTTTTCGAGATGATTTGGTCTATGAACCTCACTTGTCATCTCTCAGTAGAACTGCTCTATCCTCATTGTTCTGGATGCCAGCATGAATGTAGCAGATAAGCACTGAAAATTTTTCCACTTTACATATAGTAACAAATACCCCTCAGCCAGAAAAAGTAGTCTGTTAGACTTGATCTAGTGACAAGAGCCTTCAAGGAAGGTAAAAGAAAGCCTAAAAAGCCATATTTTCCAAGGATTACCTCAGTATTTCATCCACTGACTTTCATTTGGTACACAGATATTTTGACTAATCACATTTAGATTACTAGTATAGGTATGACCTATATTGGCCAGGATGAAAACACAAGACTTTCTGATTCTCAGGAGAAAATAATCCTATTACACAAATAGAGACAAGAGTTGCCTCTACTTTTCACCATGTCTTGGCAAGTTTCTTCCCTAGAGTTATGTGTGGGAGTGAGGACTTTTATCTAGGACACACTGGTTTCACTAGAGAAACAAACTGAGCCCAGGGTTCTCACATTTCACATGAATAGTCTAACTACTGAGCTAATATAAAGGGAAATTTCAAAGCTGGTCTGAATAAAAGCCTTTATGAGTACTAAGCTGGGAAGTAGTGAGTTTATGAATCCTAATAAGGCCTGGGAAAGAGTCAGTGAATCAAGCTATCCATTTAAAACTGTTGGGTTTCGACCATATGCAAAGGGGGAAGTTCAGTGTAGCCTATAAAGGTTTCAGGATCACAGGTTTGAGCTACCACCTCTTTTCTAGGGACTTGCATTTTATATTCATGAATAAAGTATAACCTCAGGCTGGTATAGCAAGGTCCATCTTCCCTATTTCAGTCTGATGTGAACTTTAATCAGATCTGAGTATTCCACCTGATGGAACATGCCAAGTAGAAGAGGGAAGAATGTGCAAATGTCTTCTGCTCTGATGTTGTGATGGTTAGGTTCCCAGGAACCATCAGAGTCACACAAACAAATAATAAGAGTCACAACTGGAATGCCTCTTCCTGTTTTGTTACCAGTAATACTCTGGTTTGTACAGCAGCTGTGCACTTGAGGAACAGCCAGGGGCAAGTAAGAATGGATGTGGGAAAAAAGTTATATCGACAGCATTCTAAACATCTCCACTGTGGATGCTTCATTTGGGGGACATGCACATAGAGCATATGTGTAGAAAGAAGTATAATGCAAAAGCTGCTGAAAGCCACTGGTTAAAACTGCAATATTACTTGCATTGTAAAAACCTTGACTTTAATAGTTACAAAAATACTGTGATTAGATTATAATGCTAATGGTAACACGCATGTAATTCATATCTATGACCTTAGTGAGAACTGGCTCTATTAACTTGAGTACAGATGGTTGGACATTTCTCAGTGAAACATTTTCATTAAAAAATATTTTACTGAGCCTGAATGCTTTGTTTGACTCGTCTCAGGTTTAACTACATTTGCCAAATCAAAGGCAAATCTTCCACTCTTGCCAGGCTGCCTCAGAACAATCAATTTACTGCTGCCAAGTCTGGCAGGTCTGGTACAGATCAGCCAGGCTACCTCCAAAACAGGAAGCCCAAAAACTTTGCTTGTCAAAAGCTGGGGCAAGTTCACATAACTGATTTGTTCTGGGTCATTCTGCATAGTAGATCTGCCCTAGAGCCATTGACCCTGGAAGCCAATGGCTATGGTTTTTGCGGTTTTGCAAAGAATTGTTTGGTAACTGACAAATTACCAGGATCCTGAGACTTGAGGGTCAACACTGTGAGGCTGATGGTCTTCCTGAAACCTCCAGGCTGAGTGACAGGGAGCCACAAGGCAGCAAAGCTAAGGTGCTCAGAGGATCTCTCAGCAACTCCAGACTCCATGCAACAAAGCTGGGACCGAAAAGCCCTTATGGGCTTATCCAGTTTGCCTCTTAAGCCATCCTACATGATGCGCCATCTTGAACACACATAGCTCCAGATCTGCTCAACAAAACTGACTTTCTTATCAGTACCTCTTGTCAATGCCATCTAGCATCTTTGACTTGGAAACAGTACTTCAGAAATTCTTCTTTGCTGGAAAGCTATATATATGTTTCTTTGAACTGAATTACCAAGTCACTTACAGGAATCAAATTACAGGAAACTATTAAATGGATAATCTCCACAAAAAGTCACATTTAGGGAAGCCTGTAACAAATGTAATAAAAGTCATCAAGCACTGTGTTGCATATAGCAATAGATATGCTGTAATACGAAGGACTTCTCTGTTGGTAAGAAAAGTAATAATGCAAAAACGGGAAAGCAATCTAGAATGATAAGCATTTGCTTTCACTGTTCTTCTTGGATACATAAGTTTTGGAGGCCTGTTCTCTGTTTTAAAAATCACTTTGATTCCTTTTTTTCCCCCCTCAGACTACTTCATTCTTGCAGTCAAATCTCAAATCAAATTTTAAAGGAATAATTCTCTGGATTTTTGGTCACTCATCCCTCTTCCCTCTCCCACCAGGGTACTCTCTTTTTGAATTTAACTTAAGCAGAATGAATCCAACTGTCAACTGTAAAAGTGTGAAGGAAAACATTCCAGCATTTCATTTCCATGTCTTAGAATGTTAAGCCATAGTGTGACATTATTTTATTATGTTTTCAGCTTCAATGTCAACACACAATGTCATCCTATAACAATAATACAGAAGTATTATAGCTTGACAAACTGATTTCTCAAGGTTTGCTTCCACATTTGGCATGTGCTTTTTATCTGAACCATTCAATCATCTCCATTTAGAAATGAGGAAATCCATATTGTTAGCATGCTAATTATATTATCTAAACTTTATGCTTTCTTTTATTCCTTTATTTATTTATACATATATATCTACCAAAGATGATTTTTTTCTCTCACTTCAAGAACTCTAAAAAGTGTGGGACACTATTTTCAAAAATTGAGTAGTTCTATTTTGAATGTCTAACCTGAGGTACCATAAAAAGGGAATTAAAAGAAAAAAAGGGTTCTAACTGTTCATGCTGTGTAAATTGGTGTGTCTCCCAAGGGAGCCTTGAACAGGAAAATCAAAAATCACTTGTTTAAGTATGAGTTTATAAAGTCTTTTTCAGATTCTTCATTTCAAGATTCCTATTGCATTTATCAAAAATATACAGATCCAGTTATTTACCAGCTGATTGGCTGGCCAGGTAGATGATGAGAGAGCAGTGGATGTTATCTACCTTGACTTCAGTAAGGCTTTCGGCACTGCCTTCCATAACATCCTCATAGGCAACCTGATGAAGCATGGGCTGGATGAGCAGACAGTGAGGTGGACTGAAAACTGGCCAAATGGCAGAGCTCAGAGGGTTATGATCAATGGTGCAGAGTCCAGTACTAGGCCAGTAACCACTAGTGTACCCCACGGGTTAATATTAGGTCCAGTCCTGTCCAACTTATTTATCCATGACCTGGATGAAGGGACAGAGTACACCCTCAGCAAGTTTGCTGATGATGCAAAACTGGGAGGAGTGGCTGTGGCCAAGAAGGCCAATGGTATCCTGAGCTGCATTAGGAAGAGCATTGCCAGCAGGTTGAGGGGGGGTGATCCTTCCCCTCTACTCAGCCCTGGTGAGGCCACACCTGGAGTGCTGTGTCCAGCGCTGGGCTCCACAGTACAAGAGAGAGATGGAGCTACTGGAGCAAGTCCAGTAAAGGACCCCCAAGGTGATTAAGATATAGAGCATCTCCTATGAGGAGAGGCTGAAAGTGCTGGGACTGTTTAGCCTGGAGAAGTTTTCTCTGTTTAAAAGCATTGATAAGATCCCCCTTCAGTTTTCTGACTGAGGAGAGGATCTCATCAATGCATTTAAATATCTGAAGGGAGGATGTAAAGAAGATGAGGCAATACTCTTCTCAGTGGTGCCCAGTGGCAGGACAAGAGGCAATGGGCACAAACTGAAACACAGGCAGTTCCATCTGAACATAAGAACAAACTTTTTTACTGTGAGGGTGACAAAGCACTGGAACAGATTGCCCTGAGAGGTTGTGGAGTCTCCTTCCTTGGAGATATTCAAAAGCTGTCTGGGCACAATCCTGGACAAGGTGCTCCAGGTGATCCTGCTTGAGCAGGGGGGTTGGACTAGATGATTTCTACAGGTCTCTTCCAACCTGAACCATTCTGGGATTCTGGGAAGTTTTACTGATGGATAATGCAGATGAAAAAAGAATAATCAAGCAATATCAGGTAAGGCAGCAATTCACTGTCAAAACCAAAGAAGCGGAAAACCCTTTATCTGATCTAGACACAGTTTCACTGTCTTTGGAATGTAACAAAAATTGCAATAAAAAGGCAACAGAATTTAGATGACACTCTCAATCATCTCTTCAGAAGGCTTGATCTCAGGGAAACTGTGGGTGATGTTAATGCAAAAGACAAAGAACTGCAAAGGAAGCAGCACGAAAAAAAAAAAAAAAAAAAAAAAAAGGAGAAAACATATCCTAGAGAAAAATATGGGCTAGGGAAGAAAGTATTTAGTGCTTAGTGTTCTAACACTAAACAATATAAAATAATGAGTTCAACTCATGTGAAATAGCAGGACACCTTCATAAAAAAATAGCCAGGGAGAAAAAAAAAATAACGGTTATAAGGTTTCATCTTTTTGATGGAGAGGACACCATAAAAATGATTTATTGCCCTATTTAAAAAAATGATGGGTGAAAGAGCAGGGAGAAAAAGAGAATCTTCTAACAAGTTTAGCAAATGTAGTTTAGCTCTACATTACAATCTCTTGCCTTCTTTTAGACCAGTTTGATAAATGATATTTTAACAAATTATGAAAAGAAGTGACTTAGTGATTCTAAACTGATATCACCTCGGTCAAAAATATCCACACCACTGGAAATTCTTCAGACATAATGATAAAAGTAATCTGTAGCTTAATAAATTTGTTCATATAAACATAATATATTTGTTCATATATGCTATTACGATCCTATCTGTGTGTCACGTGCACCAAGATGGGATCGCAAAAAAATAAGCAAATGGCTTAGCTGATCTCAGCTGAACTTGTAGAAGAAAAGTTCAGATAAACCTGACCTGCTGAAACAGAAAGCAAAATCCAAAAGAGACTGAGCCTACATATCAACAGCCACATACAATTTTAGCTTCAGAGCTGAGGTTGGAGACAATAAATCTAAAATAGAAAAGCATAAAAAAGTTAATAGCTTCTATATTTTGCTCACTAAACTTTTCTCCCGTTAATTCCTGTCTCAATGGGGAAAATAATACTTAGTTCTGATTTCATGACAGTTCAGGAGACAGATGCCAGCTGAACAACACAGAGGATTTCAGTGTTTTCACTTTAGGAAAACTGAAGAAAGATCACATGCTGGGCAGGAGAGTATGAAGACTATTTGATAAGATTCCATTAAAGTGAGCTGACAGTAAGGTTAGAAGTGAACTGGGAAAACCTCACCCGAATAATATCTGAGAAAGAAACAACCAGTTTGACATTTCTCAGGTTAAAGACTCCACATTATCAAAATGGAAGTCAAGTGTTCCTGTATAAAGGCAGCATAGCCAATACTGGGATCACTCTAACTCATTCTGGACTAAAGAAACCATTTTCTTCCTATGGTGAATATGACATGTGAAGAGTGATAAAATTACACTAAATATTATAAGAAGTATTGCTGTAAAGGCACTGTATCTTGCCATTCCATATTTTTCTCTTCTGATATTCAAAGACTAATTTAAATGTTAAGCTAACTCCTTTTCTGATTTTTTATTTAAATATTCTGTCGTATCCTCATTAACATCCCATTACTAAGCAGTTAGTTGAGAAAAAGGACAAAGAAGGAAAAGGAAAATTAGACGCAACACTATAGGGCATATTTTCACCTTGATGAGCAAGAGTAACTCATTAGGGGCTACTGAAAGTCACACTCATGCTTCAAGAGAATGATGTTCTGAAGATATTTTGAAATGATTAAAATCTTAAAGGGACATTGCTGATGTTATATATAAAAAATATTTTAAAACTAAATTATTTATCCCAGGTAGGAATTCATGTGGGGAAAGTCTACATGGACAAGAGGAAAAGAAGGAATAACTGAAAACAGTCCCAGAATGCCTTTTTTTCAGTGAGAGTGGGAGAGAGGATATATGAGAATAAAATAGTACTTCAGTTTGAAAGTAAAAATGGTTAAACACATACATAAATTATTAATAGTTTTATCACTACTGCACAGGGACTTCTGAAAGTTGTCTTATATTCCTTTCTGGAAGGGAAGTGGGGGGCAGGGATACAGAGAAGTATCTGGGAACTGACTGAATCCCAAACCAAATGTATATGTGATCTGGCAGGATAAAAAACTGAATCCTCTGGAAATGAAACAGTACTCTTTTAAGGGCTCAGTCCTGAAAGCTGCAGACCCTGTTAGCCATGTTCATGCTTAAGTAGTCTGCTGGAATAGAGCCAAGATGTGCAATGCTTGGCAGGATTAGGACCCCTACTTGGACAGGTTATTTCCTCTACATTAATATTTTCATTGACTTAGTTTTCGATTATGAAATTGTTTCCAGTCTGTCAATCGCACACAATGACCCAAACACTAAACATGCCATCAAAAACAAGAAAAGCAATGGGATCAAAATGGCATCCATATCAGAGAATCCAAAGAAGTTCTTTTTATCTCTAACATTAACCTAATCTTGAAGGCAAACTGAAATAACCTTCCTCAGCTTGGACAAGTGAAAAGTATAAGTCCCTGAAAGACAATCCTAAACAAGCATTTAGAAACCGGTGAACTGTATTTTTATTCATATGTAGTGCCTCCTCACTCTGAAATCTGGATTACTCTTTGTGCAGGGACATTCTCAGCTCCCGGTTACTAGTTCAAGAACTTCCTCAGCTGACATTTGTATAAGAAATAGCTTGACCTGTTCTGACCCATGAAATGTTCCTGAAGGAATCAGTACTTATGGGTGAGTGGCCATCAGATACACTCTGTTGAGTTTCAGTGTCTTGTTATTATGCATCTATTTTCTTTCTCAAGTGGTTTTTCCTTGAGTGGAAACAGCATTGCCCTACAATTGCCCTAACAAGGCGTTTTCTCTTGTCTGTTTTGTTAGTGCACCATGACTCATTTATAGTAAATGCTAACCCTTTTATAGAATTCTTCTTGAAGAATCTCAGATCTTTAAGTATCTCAGATCAACTGGAAGATCTTGTCAGCTCAAACAGTGCATGATTTAAGTGTTTAATTATGTTTTATTCTTCTTAATATGTGAAAGTCTTGACTGTCATCACCCAAGAGTGTGTAATAGCACCAAAACCAATGGCTGCGGAGAGAACTTTTGGTTATTAAAAGTGACAAGCTGGCAGCGCTGGGTTCCCTGTGTGATCATAAAGAGAATTTATAGCTGCATTTGGGAACTAGCAGCATTTTGATGCCCAGTCACATATTTGGATGTTACTTTTGCCAAAGCTGTGCAGTTAGTGCAGCTGCCTTTCCACAGAATAAATCTCTAGGGAGGTTATAATGTCTGTGTGCGAGTACACGAGGACAGAAGACAACGTTTTTTATTAATTGAATGTTTCGACATATGAAAGGAATTGCAAATAACTAAAGCAATCACAATGAACTGAAGAAAATACAAAAGCCAAAGAAAAAAAGTCATCACAATGTGCAATTATATCTTTATAACTATTTAATGTTATATTTTTTTAGACAACCCAAAGAATCAAAAAAATGCAAAGTAGGCAATGGGAACAGAAATAAACCACAGGGAACACAGAGAAAATTTGTAGGTCAAACAGAGAAATGCTACTCTAAGCAAGGAAACCATCAATGTTGAATAATTACCTTGCTATCTCAGGCACTGTTCCAACAGGTCCAAAAAGAAAACACCCTCTGCATATTATAGTTCCATATTTATCTCATTAGTCAAACAACTAAATACCAAATGTCATTTGATGGTGGAACTCTTACATACCTTCAAGGATCATCCTTATGGACTGCCATGCTATAGAACATTATATATAAAAAACATTATACATTATACTGTGTGTATATATACATATATATACATATATATACATACACATGTACATACATACATACATACATACATATATGCTGGATGCAGCTGTAAGAGGTCCTCAGGCTGTGCAACGTGGCACTAAACAATTTATTCACACAGATCAGTGCGCAAATTCTAACAATATATGTGAAAAAGAATTCTGCAAAAAGCTTATTCCCAAGAGAGTATGTGGCCTTAAATTCCTGCCTCTCCTCTTCATGCTTCTCTATGGATGAAATCTGTTCTTCAGGTACAGTTCCTCCGCAGCTCATTCTTTACTTCTGTCCTTGGGCAAGTGGTCTGGAATCCAATGAAAAAATAGTCTGGGGAATTACAGTGAAATGTCTTTCTTGTTTTATATTAAGTTTTCATTCATTATTAATAGTGGCTTAGAGAATACTTACACTTTCTCTTTGTGGAAGGTTTATATTCATTCCTCATTGTTTTTTCCAGCCTGAATATGACGTGCAACAATGAAAACCAAATTCAGGAGCAAGGAATTTCTTTTAGATTTAAGAAATCTAAAGAAGAGGTCCACTCTGCTTGGATCATGTTGCTACTATTTTTATGACAAGCAGAAAAACTGACCTACTTTGGCATGGCTGCTTAACATAATGCAATTAAGAAATTATTTTGAAAATGCATGGTGGTTGATTGCAATTATTAAAAATACATCATGCCATCAAAAACTAAAAAATCACAAATATCTGGTCATTACTTTAAAAAGATTAGTGTCAACTCAATGCTAGTTCTTTTTAGCCTGAATATCTTTTCTTTTTATTTTTATTCGAAGCCATATTGACAATTTTTGGCATACATACAATAAGCAAAGGAAAATCATAAAAAAGAGCTGTTATTTACAAATCATCTTGTTTTGAGAAGAGTGGATACAATCATTATTTTTGGAGGTGGAAAGGTGAATAGCGTTTAAACCCTTCAAAAAGGCACAGTCTAAAATTATAATGGTTAGCACTGGGGAATATGCTGGAGTTAGAATATTATTCCTGCTATGCCAGCTGGCGTGCAGGACTTCCATGTAGCAGTAAAGAATGGTGCTTATGTGCCTCAAGTGTTTCTAAATTCAAATTAAATGTTTCCTCATATTGTGTGTATGTAGGGAACATTCTTTCATGGCTTGAATAGATCAAACTGTGTTACCCAGGCTGCTGCACCCATCTTGACACACAGACAAGAATAACTGCAGGATAATTTTAAAGTAGCACAGGGTTTTTTTGACTTGATAGTTTTTCTTCATGAAGGAACTTACGAGTTAAAAACATCCATGTATTTGCTGGAACAGGAATTACTATATCCAAACAGATTAACAACCCTTTATGCCTAGAAAGCTCCCTACTGATCAGTACAGGATACATCAGAGAAAGAAATAAAGCTGTCAAATGGAAGCCTAGGGCATATCTGGAAGGAAAGATGAGGCAAAGGATTTATTATTATTATTCCATTTAGTAATCATTTAAGCTCCTTGTTTTGCCATTACAAATTCATTCAAAATTTCTGAATATTCATGCCTACCTTTCTTAAAAATTAAAATACAAATTGTCTCTGTTATGAGCTGCTTCACAAGCTATGGTTTTCAGAACATAGTGAATGCCTTCCCATTCGGTGTTATTCCATCTGAGTACAGAAGAACAGAGACACCCCAAATCACTACTTATCTCTGAAAATCAAGGAAATAAATCTCTAACATTTCCCTGAGTGTTATTTAGGCATTTTCTTTTGAATTGCTTAATATCTATTCATATCAATTCATATCATGTCATTTAACTTCTGTGATTCCAGACAAACACTGTGATCCTGCATCGACCCAAAATGGACTGCTGCAGCCTGTCTATGAGATGGTGTTAGGGAAAAGAGTCTCAGCTGAAAAAAGGATAGAAACCCTTACTGTGTAGTTTTGTTTTGAGCCATGAGGAAGAAGAGCTTTCTTTAGTCCTCCATTCTTCCCCTCTCTATGATTGTATATAAAATGGTATGGCAGACTATGGCGTTAAGGAAGTAATCTCCCTTTCTGTCTTTTCTGCATGGAATATTTTGTCTTAATATAGATTAACACAAAGCCTCATCCTTAAAAATGGCACCTTCATTTATCTCTATCAGTGCTGTCCAGGACTTTTCAGTAATCAGCAGAGGGACTTCCTGTGAAACACGGATTTTGCTTTATTTCTTTCCAGTTTGGTCTGACA
Source organism: Dromaius novaehollandiae (assembly GCF_036370855.1). Taxonomy (NCBI): domain Eukaryota; kingdom Metazoa; phylum Chordata; class Aves; order Casuariiformes; family Dromaiidae; genus Dromaius; species Dromaius novaehollandiae. The sequence goes on along the minus strand of NC_088100.1, from coordinate 47,291,859 downwards.
GTCAGTGAAGGTTTTTTGACTCATTTGAGTAATTTGGAACTTCTTTGAACAGCCCAAGTTTAGAAGTTTAATTCATATTCAAATGTGAACTTCCTGTTTTTCATATAAGAGAGTGTGAGTAAAAAGAAAATATGATAAAAATCATATGATAAAAAAAAATCTAACCAAAAAAAAAAGTGAATAACCAAGAAGGGATGGGGAGAGTGTGAAACAAATACCACTGGACTATACAGGAAAGAACCATAAAGGAAAGAAAAATATTCTGCAAGAGAAAGAAATTATTTTACTCAGGGAGTAGAACCATCTATAGTCAAGGTTAGACAAGCTTTGTTTCCCTGACTAATAACTCCACATAACTACAATTGTTCAGGCTGGAATTTGCAATGCAAGTGTTGGTTTAAAACAAAAATTTCTGAGAAGTTTCAGTAAAAGAGGTCCAATACAGGAATACAAAGAATTGGTGGTTACAGTCTCAGTTTTTCATTTGTTTGCTTGTTTCTAATTTTTAGTGTGCATGTTCTAATTTAAGGATGAAACAGTTCACAACGTCCGTGCATAGCCATGCTGTCAAGCACGGGAAATAACCCCGGTATCATCATTGTTCCAGATACCAATTCCTATGGGGCACGGAGACAGTGAATCAGAGCAGTGGTATCAGAAAATCTAGGCTTCTTGTAAAGATCCTGGATGAGGAAAGGCCAACAATGAGATAAAGAGAGTGGGAATCCTGAGGTGATGACAAGGAGAGAGGGAAAGGAGAAATGAAAGGCCAATAAACACAGACAGAAAATGTGATACATGTGTGCCTGCATACATGTTTATACTGTGCATATGATGTGACAGGGGACAGAAAAAGCATGCAACAAGGTGACTATTCAGGTATATTCTCTTCCATAAGATTTAACGGAATACTTAAGTCCTCATCATGGTATTAAAAAAAATTGTGAAACCAACAAAGAAAGTGTCCTCTGCAAGCCTCTACCAAGAAGTTATTTTCTAGCACCATTCTCTAGTTAGTGCTGCTCCACAGAGCTGGATCATCTATTGCTATCATCCCTTACTCCCTTAAGCGAAAAGGCCAAAGGTATAGCCAAAGGTATAGTTCAGTTTTACATCTTGTTCTGTTTTTATTATTATTTTTTCTCCTTCTCAGCAAATCTTTATTACAATCATATCTTCCTCATCATCACATAATCCTCTGTTCTAAAATTTTCACATCACTACATTCTGGTTACCTTCTCTATAATAGGACAGTGACTTCTAAGTTGGAATCAAGCAACATTCCTTAGTGATAAAGGAAGAAAAGCACAGCCCAAAACTTAAAGGGTACAAAATAGTATCAATCACAGTTGTCTAAAAACACCATACAGGAAAACTGAAAGTTACTTCACATTTGCACCAAAACCTCCAATATATAACATAAGACTACACTCTAGGGAGCTTTAGAGATTTAAAAAAAGAATCTTGAAATCCATAGCTTTTTGTTATTTAGTATACATAGCAGGAACCATTACAGCAAAAATTTACAGAGAAGTTTCTATACTAATCCTGATATTCACTCATACCCAACATGTTCTATAAAGACTGGAATTTTCTGTTCAGGGCAGATTGTGTATATATATATATATATGTATATATATATGTATATATATGTATATATATATATATTTAATTCTGTAGGAATTAATTAGCCATTTGAATATGAGCTCAGTGGGAAAAGTACAATTTTGCTATCACTTTATTAAAAATAAATAAATCTTATAATCATTTATTTTTCAGTGGGCCTGTGCCCAAAAGAACTAAGGTTCATTTGAAAGCTAAAGCTTTACAAAATAACCTTCAGTGAGGAGTAGTGCCTTTCATTGTCCTGTAGGAAATACGTTTTTATTTGACAGAATGATAAGGCTTTGAAATCCGCGGACTGAAAATACACAGTAGACTTTTTGCAAAGCTCATAAAATGCCCAACTGAGGGAGGATTCACTGCACATGAATAAGAGCTGAATTAGCTGTGTAGTGAAAAGTCTAATCAAATGCAAGGTTGCAAGTCAATGGCAGAGCCTGGGTCCCTGAGAAGGGTTTCCGCACTTTGCTAGGTACTCCAGAGGAAGCCTCGTTCTGATGTCCTATAAGACCTATTCAGTATTCTTTTACTGAGCTGAACATTAAGCCAACTCTTCCATCAAATCTGAAAAAAAAAAAAAAAAAAAAAAACTTTCACGTTTAACTTTTTTGCTGGCAGGGATGAGGAGGAATTTGTTTGTTTTTCCCTTCAGGCATCCTTCTTAAAGAGGAAATTTCTTTCATAAGAAGAAATGACGTCGAAGAACCTAAGGTAGAAGAGAGATTCTCTACCTCAGTGATATGTCATGACTTTCTAACACACGAGGGAAAATGTATATATATATATATATGTACATATTAGACCAGGTCTAGACATTAAAAGTTTCATAGTACATTTATGAAACATAGAATATATTTGTAACAGCCAAACTGTGACTATTATAGGTGCTATTATTGTAACAGAACAATAATTTTGCTATTAAAATTATTTCTTTGCAGAAGTGCCTTCAGCTTTACCAGCTAAAGCAACTCTGTGATGATATATACTACATCTACACTGGGAGGGCTTGCCAGGATTACTATTTTTATGTAACTAATCATGAAAACATTTCTAAAGCAGTAAAAGAAACAGCTTGAGTGAAAGGTATCAGGTCCAAAGCAGTAAATGGGCTTCCTTTATAAATGTTTTTTATCTCATCAAGAAAGTCAGGGAGGAGGAAAAAACATTTTTAATTCTTTTCGTTATATATATACGAAAACGTAGAGAAAAAGACATATGCTGTTCCTATATAAAAGGCAAGATATGAGAGATGAATGAAATACTTTAGGAGGCAGGTAATAATAGACTCCAAAATAGTTTTACAAAAATAACATTCTGTGTGTAGTTTTATGCATGTATGTTGCTTTAACAGAATAATGTACACTACTGCAAGTCTTTTAAATCATGATAGTGTTTTATAGGAAGTCAAAAAGAAATATGCACAGATATTGTGATGTGCCAAATGCAGTTTCCTTCACTGTTTTCATAAGGACCATGTTCAATGTGTAATTATTATCATTAGAATACAGAAACACAGGAATAAATGTCACACTGACATAATTAATATGCATTAAAATATAGTAAAATCCTATAACGGAGGAGTTGTTATGGAGTCATAGGAATATGAAATTGAATGCAATCTCCTCACCCTTAGTGACAAGCAATCTATTCATAAACTGTTTGGACTCTATCCTCCAGACCCATATGAAGCTGGGTTTTCATGTCTCTTCTGTTCCTGCTGAAAAGCTCTTCCAGACCTTTCATATACTGGTGGTAGAAAGACATTTCTAACTTAGAGCCTAATTAACTTATGGTGAGTTGACAAATATTTGTTGTCATGCCAACCTTGCCTTTGAAATTAAATGGCACTTTATTTCCCATGTGTTTATTACCTTGCCTTTTGTTTTTTATTGCACCTAAACTGGATAAAGTTTTATTATTATTATTATTATTATTATTATTATTATTATTATTATTATTATTATATAGATACAGGAGCTAGCTTGAAAATCATTAGTATTTTCAGCAATCTAGAAATATCTGCACTGAGATGACAATTGCCAAATTTTCCCTGTTTCTATAGAAGAAATTTATATTTAAACTATTTTTTTCTCTTTAGATGTCAGAGATCAGGAATATGTGTGAGAGATGTTTTGTCTCTTGGGCAAGTAATTTTTGTTTGCATCATGTTATCTAAAGTAGATCTCTAGGAAGAGAATCCTGCACTGCTGATTCCTTGGTATTTCTTTTAAACATTAAGTTAACACTTTGCAATATAAGGAGCATGCACAAAGATAAGTGGGTACCTGTATATATGCCTACAAAACTGGGGAATGATTTCCAATAGTTTATAAATTTATATGTTAGGTAAGAGTTTCTCTCCTTAGTCATTATGGACACTTACCTTGGAGGAACGAGCTGTAATACCCTGTTCTTTTCATTTAGACTGGTCAAATTGTTTTCAGGTGATTAAAGAATTTCAGTAATTGTTCATCTAGGCTGACATAATGACTTGGCTCGTATTTCATTGCCAATTGCATATGCAGCACAAATATACTGTGAAGTATAGCATTTGACCCGACTTTATTAAAACAAAACAAATAAAAATGATTACTTACATAAGCATAAAAGAAACAGATCAATCCAATGCTTATGATGCATTATTAATAGTAATGGAAAAGTAAATTTTTGCACCTACTTCATTTATTCCCCTATTGCATTTATCCGTTGTGTATGAATATCCAGAATGTATGGTACTTTGATAATGAGAGTGGCCTAGTTTCCATCATTATTTGGATGCCACAAAGAAGTGTAAACATAACAACTCCCAGAGTGAAATTCATACTGATATTGATGAAGTTAGTCAGGCTTAGCAAAATTTATATGGATAAGATCTTTTCTTTCCTCTGGGCAGCAGACAATTTGCATGACTTTAGTCTGTTACTAATAAGATTAATTTCTAGCACATTATCAACTTCATTTTCTATTGTTTATGGAGGACTGCAACTTACACCAAATTAAGTTACAGATATTTCCATACAGGTCTTCCTGTGGCCTAGACAGTATTGGCTTTAGAGGAGCTTTTATTCTGCTAGAGCCATGTGCTTGGAACAAAAGTAATATGACAGATATACCAAAACTTCTGATTGAATTGTTGCTGGAACATACAATACTTGAATTTTCCACTTTAATATCAATCCATTGGCAGCATAGCTGCTACAGCTGAGAAAAATGGGTCTCAGCTTTTATTCTTATTCATGCGTTGACCTTAAATTACCCCTTTTCCCAGATGGCCAGTCATGTCTCAGTTTTGAAATGCTAACTGGCACCATTATGCTTGTCATACTACTGCAAACCCGTTCTCCTTAAATTCTGTACCATACGAAGTGTTTTGTGACTATGTGCCAAAGGAAAATTTAATGAACAGAGAGATCCTCTGCTTGACAAAGAGATGGGAGGGGGAACATAAAAGATCATTACCCTAGAGCTTTTCAGATATTGTTCTTTCACTATTTGTTTTATTTAGATTTACTCAAATGAAATCAACTCTACTGTCATAGTGAAATAGGACTATCACTTACCTCCTTCAGACTACAATTCATCAATCATTGTATCAAAATTGAGGCTGACAAAGAAACCACTTTGCTCCTAAACATATGCTTGGGCAATCTTGGCCTCATGGTTGAGCATAAACTCTTTAAAATGCTTTAGGGAGGAAAAAGAGTACTCACACAATGCAGAAAATGGCATGGTGAACACATTATGCCTAAGGGCTTGACAACAGGAGAAAGCGTTTGCCTTCAGCAATACCACTACCTTCTTTTCCGAAGAAACCCCCTAGCCCACAATTTAGCTAAGGAGCCTGGGTCCACTCACACAGAAGTAGCAAAATAGATTGAAGTGGAACGCGTACATCGTAACTTTAGGTTGGACTCTTTTTCTAGTGAATATATTCTCACCTGATTAATTAGTATTATAAATAGTGCCAGCTTCTCTTTAAGATATAAGCAATATCTGTTTTTTTTTTCTCTTTTCTTTTTTTTTTTTTGAATGGTGAAAGTCCCCCCTACACACACCTTCTTCATTTCATCTGTTCAGCTGGTAAGCATTTAGACTTCTAAAGAGGGAATGAGGCATTCCAACAGTAAGGGTAAAGCAATTTACCCTAAGATACAGACTCATCAATGTACAAATACTCACTACTACTAAAGAAGAACATTTGGACAAGGAGAGTTGTCTCTTTATTGTCCCTGAGTGCAGTATGAATTACAGCATTTAATGCTAAGTCCTTAATTTAAATGAATTAATTTTTTTTTACATGTAGAACTTATAAATATATATACACACATAAAAACAATTCTCATTCTTCACATATTATACATATAATACACATATTATTCCTAATTCCCCATTTTTTAAAATCTTCTTTCACTATTTTCTTTTTAGCTTCAGAATGCACCTCCTTCTTTTAACTTACATTCAGGAAGCCTATTCTGGAATTCTGCTATTCTTTCCTTCCAGTCTTTCTTCAACTTACTTTGTAATGTATATTTGTGCCCAAATTAATGCACTGTTTACTCCATTAAAAGAAATGTTTTGTTGCCTGCGCTCTCCATATAAAAACTTTTTTCCCCACTCAGTACCTCTTTTGCTTCACATTTGCCACTGATTTATCAGGTCCATTATATTGGACTCTCTATCAGCTCCACTTGTGTGTTCTCACCAGAAGGATTCTGCCTGTTGCCTGTTCATCAGTTCTGCATTTTCACCCCAAATATATTCAGTACATCGAACTGCTGCTCTCAGTGCATCAATTCTGCTTTCGCTCTTCCCTTTCCTCTGCTCAGTTTTCACTTGACTTCCCCAATTTATTAATTCATTGTTTATTGTCTGTCAGCAAATTTATTTTATTCCAAATATCCCTAACCCATTCAATGTAGTTACTCTCATCCTGAACCTACTGATGTCTTTCCAGCATTGGTAACATTATTTTCTTGGTTCCTATTTCATCTAATGAAATATGAGACAATTCCTTCTTGCAACAAGTGTGACACAAAGCCATGCTGATGATTGTTCTAACTTGCATATACCTCTTTTTTTTTTACCTGAAAATTCACTTCTAACATGCTTCTGATTTCTCTTTCAGGAAAAGGAGACAAGATTGCTGTCTTACGAGTCCTTACAAGGTGTCTTCATTCTAGAATGACTGACCAGCAAAAACTTCAGAGTTGAGGTTTTTATCAAGTTCTCTCTTTAGAATCTAGATGTGCCATAGTTCAAATTTTTCTTATTTAAGCCAGTTTTCCTGCATTTGCTGCACTTCCTCTCTTCTTTTCTGATAAGAACCTCAAAGGAGACTAAAAAAAGGAACAGTGAATAAAGTTGAACAACCAGTATCTGGAGTTATCAGAGTGGCCAACTAAACAATGCAGCTGTATATATGTTTATAAATATAAGCATCTCAATGACCTAATTCATGGCAGGGGATGAAATGATGTTTCTTATAAGCCTGATATCTACTCTCATGTATGCTTCCATAATGGCATATGTTTCAAAGTGTCTGTGCCTCTAAAGATTTAGCAAAATGCTCCTATTAACTCCTTCTATGATCTTAGAATTAAATTTTCAAGCATGTCATTAAACCGTAAAGAGTATCACCAGGATCCTTAGTCCAGGCTACCACATCAGTTTCACTGGTCAAATGACCCAATATCTTCCACTTCTGTCAACAATCAGAAGTCTAGAAATGATTGAAATAATTCTGATTGTTAGTCCAGATCAGGTAGCACAGGAAGGATAATGATTAATGAATTAGCAAAGACTTATGTGTAGAGGACTGGAGTAAGCTATTTCCCAGGGAGAGGATAAGAAGCAATATATTTAAATTAAAATAGGAAAGATTCAGGTTAGAAATATTAAAAAACAACTTTTTAAATCCAATAGGGATAGCAGCGTTCTTAGATTATTGAAGGAGCTTTTGGAATTTCTATCATTTGAGATTTTAAGGACAGGTTAGATAAATACTTGTTAGGAAGAATATTAGATGGTCTAAAACCATATCATGGACAAACGGGCTCTCAAATCCCTCTATGAATTTATTTACCCTGGCTCCATTTTTGAGTATACTGCTAAGGCTGAGAAGAGAATGATAAAGACTCATACAGGAATGTTAAAATCAGTTTTGTTTCCTGCTACCTACACAATAAGGATAAAATATTTCATTATTACCAAAAGCAGCTAATAATCCAATGTACAAATATATATTATAATATACATCAAATATATTAACATTATAGTATTCATTTTATCTATAAAAAAGCCTATATTCATTTTATTTAACCTAAGGATAGCCCTATTATATTAAAATATTGCACAGATACGTCTGGAGTATGTCTACCTTCTGTCATAGTATGTCTAGTTTGCAAGAAAAAAATAACTTCACTAATAATAAAGCAGCATATGTAAATATATTAATGCTGACAGACAACCAGCGACAAAAATGCTGCATAAAACTCTAAATATGTTTTTTTCTCAGTTAAGATCTCTAGCAAAGTTCAAGTTATGGGTCAAACATAATAAGAACAAGCACATCTGTTCACATTTCTCACTGTGTTTTCTACATATTGCCCTGAAAACACCTCATACAAATCTCTTCTTAAATAGGACTGGTTCTACCATGATTATAAGTACTGTTATCTCTTTACTAGAAACAGCCTTGTGATGTTTCAGTCTTTGTCATACAGTTCTCCAAATGGATGTATAAAAGAGCTTCGGATCCACTTTTGTATCTAAATTACATTGGGATTCACCTGAAGTCATACCAACCTCAAAATGTGGATGATACTATAAAGCACAGGCAAGAAGAACAGCTGTACCCACTTGCACCGGGTATAATATCAAGTGTACCACATAAAATCAAGTGCAGTCACTGAAGATGTGTCACCAGCTTGAAACATATGGGTAGCTAATCTGTGTGGGTTGACACCTCACAGGGTATGCACGACCAAAGTTTAATGAAATAGCAATGGTTACAATTTCATGCCAGCATTTCTGTGAAAAAATAAAGTGGAAAAAAGCTCTTCCTCTGCTTCATGGAAGAAAAGTCTGTGCAACTGTGTTGCTGTTGTCAGTGGAGACAAAAGTAAGAAGGTATATCATCTGACATATGTTAATAGTAGGATTTTTTCCACCTAACATACAGAAAAATTATTTGGCTCATGCAAGACAGTCACTTAGGACAGTCACTTTACCTTGTAAAAACAGGATGGGTACAATAAAGAAACCTCTAGATCAAAAAAGTGTAGCTGAAGCAGTCAAATGGGGATTCATCTTGCCTGCCTTGTAGACCTCTCGGTGAACTACCATACATTTCTTTTATAGCCAATAGAAGGAAATAAGCAACTGTAGGATATGCTTTAGGTTTCTGATTTAGGAAGAGATATATATTGCTTTGTTGTTTTTATCACAGGCAAAATAATTGACAGTAATATTTTTAAAAATTGATTAGTTGCACTTTTGGTTAAAATTGAAAAATTTGGAAATACTCAAAAAATTATTAAACTATACTTCTATTTTATTTCCTCAAAAATCTTGTTTGCAAAATACCCCAAAAGAAATAAATGTTGCCAAAGTCTAATCAGTAGTAAAACCGCACTGAAACCCACAGAAATGCACTGCATGACTAATGAGAGGTAAAGTGCAAATCTGAAAACAAAAAACAAAAAAACCTAACCATGTTTCAAATCAAGTACATTGTCCTCTCAATCAGACATTCACTGTAATGGTCTGCTACAAATTTCTAGGAAAGAAAAAATGTAACAAAACTCATGATTCTGCAAAAATTTGCATATTCACTTAACTTTATGTCCTGTGAGCAGTTCAACTAACTTCACCAGGACTGCTTACGAAGCGTCAAGGCCAGAGCCTGCAACCCTGGGCATTCACTGCTCGATTCTCTGAAGCTGAGTCTCTCTTTTCTCTGCCTCTCCTCCAACCTGTCAATAGATGTTTAGAATAACAATCATGCTGAGTTTTGCTGTAAACTGGAAAAGACATTTAAGAGCAAAATGCTCTTCCTTGGGATTTCCCGGGGGGCAGACACTAAATTACACATACGTTCAGTTTCTGCTTACACAATCAAAGAAAATACCCACCGCGCATCATGTGACTAACATTGGATGCAACTGACTTTTAAAATAATTCTTTTTCACATTTTTGCTGGAGCCATAAGGGAAATAATACCATTCAAAATACATTAAGTGTATTCTTCCATCTAATACATTTCTGATTTCTAAGTTATATATTTTTCAGACACAGTCTGGTATCTTTCTTTATATTCTCTAACACTGCTGTCAGCAAGTTAAACCTCAGCAATTTTTGTGAACACAAAACCAACTTTACCTCCTTTCCCTATATTCAGCTCCTCTAATAAATCTCAGTATGATCCATAAAAGGCTTTCATTTCAGTATACTCACCAAAAGTATTGGCCAACATGTGAAGTTAGATGAAAAAAATACTAATTTTAAAGTGACTAAGCAAATAGAAAAATGTAATATTAGCATCGGACTAATTATACTACGACTTGTGTTCATATTTAGAGCATACTTAGTATAAAGTAGATATTTCCAAAAGCTTTCGAAGTCTCCAGTGTTTACATAGTTGATGAAACTGTCGTGTCTACTTGCATACCAGCCTTATTCCTGAGCGTTTGCTAGGTGGCTTATGAACTGCTCCAGTGGGACTAACAAGTCTACCCTGTTTCCTCTATGTTTTAAAAATGACATGAACATATTGTTGCATACATTTCTGCTGTGTCTTTGTATACTTTCAGTTTGTAAAAGCTCTGATTTTTTTCTTTCTATTACCTTATCCAAAATTTTATGTATGGGTAAGAGAACAGGACCAAGGCTAACATCTTAAATTACAGTATTTATCTCTTATTATCTTCACATACAGTTAGTTCCCTTCTATCTTTAAAAATCACTTAAGTGCTTTTATGAAAGCCACTTCTAAATGAGAACTTGGATCTATTTCAGCTAAAAGATCTTCTGCACATCATAAAAATGAAATCACAGTATTTGACACTATTAATATTCTTGCTATTCAGCAGATCTGCCCAGAACAATTGAAAAAAAAAATCCACAAAAAATCTATTTAATCAACAAGTTCATAAAAACTATGATATTTTTAATTAGCTTATTTCTGTAGGCCTTCTCTTGAGATAGGACTGAAGACCACTACCATTTTTGCTACAGGAAAGTGTCACAATTAAGTGTTCACATAAGTGTTTTTTTTCTTTTTTTCTCTCTCTCTCCAGTCTGAGCAACTTGAAACCTGGGCTGAAATTTGTAGAGCTCTTTCCCATCCATTCAAAGTGACCAATATACTGGGAGGCTACACTGCCATTCTAAAGCTAACACAAATAAGTTTTGTTTATACTCACCTTTTAACACTCGCCCCTTCCTCCAAACTCCACTTTCCTCTCCCTTCCCATTGTACAATGAACAACAATCAAGATTGGGGATCCTAAGATGAAATGGTGAAGTGCTGTTGCAGTTTTTCTTTTTTTGTTTGCTTGCTTTTTGCTTTTTAATCTCCATGGAGGACCAGGTTTTGCTTACACTCTTTTGCCTCTCCTCTGCAATTCACCTGGGCTCACAGAAAGCCTGTTCCTTCTGGAACAGAGCTCCCTTTCTCTCCCCAAACTGGAACCAGAGGAATAACAGAGGAGAACAAGCTCCCTTCAGGAGCAGAGAGTCTAGCAACCATCCCTGATTCCAGTTCTGAGCAACCTCTTTCTTTCTAGCTTTTTCTAGAAGGAACTAGCTTCTAGTTCCTTCACTCTGAACTCGTACACACTTTTTCCACCCAGATCAAGATGCACAATGCAAATCCACGTAACTGGCAAATAATAAAAATTTCTACTTTTCTCTGTTCTCCTCCCTACATTCAAAAATATTGGCAATAGCAGTCATCTTAGTTGTTGTTCTTTTTAACAGTCCCCTTAAGATGCAGGCAAGTGCTTCAAGAATTAGGAACCACAGAGCGTACTTGTGTGATATGAAGAATACATTTTTTAAAGTTAGCTTTCTGGGGAAATAAATACTCAAAGTCATACTGTATCAGTCTGTTTAGCTGGTCACTTTGAGCACCTTAAATCAGATTACTTCTTCTATAAATGAATGAACCATCACCACTTAACAAAACACTTTATTATATTGTCATTATTGAGAAAAATTGTCTGTAAAAATTAGTGCCAAAGAGTTCCACAATGATTCTTTGGGCTACCTCTTGTAAGCAGCTGTAAGGACAGACCTATTTGTTTTAATTCAGCTTTTTGATTCCTGTGATTTAAATAGTCTGTGTATAAAGATAATGCTTCAATCTCAAAACCTTGATTAGTCAATTTAAGAATCAATATATCATGGCCTTTTACAGAGCTAATGAGCAGTACAATGGCTGTTTTTCTGTACAATGCTTTTACAGATGTGTTTGATGAATTTTGTTTCAGTTAGGCCCCAACTCAGGAAATAGCTTAAACTTTGTTTAATGTTAAGCTAATGCTTTGTGGGGTGGATACGTATGGATAAATTTCCCTAAATGTAGAATATTTGCACCGAAGTTTTTCACTGAGACCTTGAGAGACAAAGCTTTGCAGTGGATCAGCCAGAATCTTTTTCTTAAAGTGAGCACCTCAAAACAGCTTTGAATCGCCCTGCTCCCTCTCAGCTAACACTTTTCCAATTTTCTGGCTTGCAACAAACCCTATAAAGTCCCTCTAGAACCTTAGGAAAAGTCTCTTTTTCTACATCATTTCTGAGGCCTGCTGTCACACTGCTAAGTGATCATTTCAGCAGTCCTCCAGTCCTCACTAGCCTGGGAAGTCATTTTTCCACATTGAAGAAGTGCCTGCCCCACTTCACTCTGCAAAAATCCTGCAGAAGATGATGCTCATTTCTCAGGTTCAATCTCCTTTCTCCTGGATGAGTCCACCTGATGCAGGATGCAGCAACGATAGCAGGGCAAATACATATTCTTCCTTGCTGCTATCTAGCCTCACCCATCCTCTTAAAAGGAACATGACATAGTAACACACAAAAACTGTGCCAAAACAGTTGCTTTCCATCACACTCAGCAAATCTGAAATTCTGATATCTGGAGATACTGAGTGAAAGAAGTTTAGAATTCGTGGTTTAAAACTGCAAAAATTTGCCCTACTACTATACTGCGCTGCTGTATACCAACAAGCCAACTCAACTACTAGAATCAGACTCGATGAAGTAATATGCAATCTTATTTGGGTTCGTTTAGAGTTGTCTCTACATCACATTAGCATATGGAACACCGATGTAGCCTAAATCATTTTCAGTATTATTTACTACTCCTTCATGTTTGCTAATACTACCAGAGCAGGAAGAAGCATGCGTTACATGAAATTAAAAAGATAAAAACAATAGTAGACAGAAAGCTTGCATGAAAATTAGACAGAATTTCTTCTCTTGCTCTACTTACTAGTCGTAATTATAATTTCACACAGTGTTTGTTTATGCGTGGAAGCAATGCCTGTTGGATCATATTAACTTGCATGTAGATGTTTGAGCAATCAAATCCTATTAATTTCAAAGCAGATTCTCAAAGGGGATTCTTTAGTTGATGTAAATTAATGAAACCTTTTTTGACAACAGTAACAAAAATAAACGCCAGTAAGACCAAAATCTGTAAGCATAAGGAAACAGAACGGAAAAAGAGAGAGATGGTAGCATAACTCTGTTACAATTTTAAAACCTTTGCTTTCATCGACTGTTCTAAACAGCAATGTCGATTAAAATAATATTAGAAAAGGCCTTAGTCTCCTACCTAAATTAGAAAAGCAATCTAGTACTGTTTGTCTGCAGAGCAGGAGGAAAGGATCTAGTAGTATGAGCAGTAGCAAAGCCAATTCACCAGAGACTCCGTCACATACTTACACCAAGCCTTCTTTCCAACATATTTCTTCAGCACCCAGATTGTCATGGATTTAATTTCTTATAGAGATTTAGTTCTTTAAATATAAACATAAGGACAGAGAAAGCTAGCACTACATTGACAGAGCTAACACAAGGCAGGTCATTCTGATTATTCTGACTTCCTAGGTAATACTGTCCATAAGACACCCTGGAATCAATTTCAACTTCATTCACTATGGTTAAAATACAAAGAACGCTAAGAGGTATCTTTTTTAAAAAAATTATACAAGATCAGATTCTCATCTTGATCATATCCTTGCCAATACTAGTTGTATTGTGTAGAAGCTACAGAATAAAACTGGTCCGATACACAGAGATACAAGTGTTGAATGTCCAGGTGAAAACAGCACCAGGACCGCTGGCTGAAGCAGGCCATGTGCTGGCCTACAATAAAGAAAAGAAGGCAGGCAGAAACCACACAGGATGATCCTGAGGTATCTATTTACATTCCTGCTATCAAAGGCTCGTGAGAAGGTTGTGGTTACACTATTGTTTGTACTCTTAAAAGCAATTATATATTGTAAAAATAACTTGGTTACATTTGGTGAGTGGAAGAATTAGCAACATATATCAGATTTTGTATGCTTGCATTGCTAAGCTCATTGGAATGGCTACAAAGATGAGTTCATGGTCTAAGAGGCTTTTCAAATTTAAGTAGAAATACAATAATGGCCAGCAATAAACAAAGGTCATTCCACCAGCACTGGAGGTCACTATGAAATGATACGACACCTTCGCTGAAATGCAATAGAACTTTATTCTTCACTCCAGTATAAATAGTTTATCTGAGTATTCTTTTCCCTACTGAAATTTGGCACAGGCAGTGGTAGGAGAGGGAAGTACAGGTCACACTGCAGTTGCAGTGCTGGATCAATTATTTAGAAAAGTAAAGAGCTGCACAGGTCAACACTTTTCATTGACTAGAAGGTCAGAAGTTCAAAACTGCTGTCCAAATATGATTCTCAGAATACTCCTTTTTGACAAGACAAATGAGCTATACTTTTGCATAAATGTTCAAAAGTCTATTATCTAGGCTCACTACAGTATTTTGATAAGTTAGACTAGACAGCTTGGCTGATTTGGCTCCTAATGCACTGAGTAGCAGCACAGAAGAAGCAGAAGAGTAATATGGGATTCCTGGCTTTTGAAACCAGAAGGGACTGTTGCAGCTACATGATCTGGCCTGTGTAGAAAAAGGGCTGTAAGATTTCTTGCAATTTGCTTCAGTCAGTCTAACAGCTATATTTTTTAAAAAGTTTAACTTTTAGAGAAATACCACTCCTTGTGTAAAATTTAGAGTGATCAAGAATATTCTGTAACTGCTGAAAATTGTTTCAGTGGTTACCTACCATGCTTGTTAAAAAGCACACATTGTCACACTCTCTCTGTTTAGCCTTAACTTCCAGCCATTGGAACTGATATATTTTTGATTTCTTGGACAAGCCAGACTTCTGTTTTCTTCACAGACAGGGATCAAATCATTCCCTAATATTCTTTGTATAACTTGCCCAATTAAGCATTACTTTTCAAACACTTACAAGATGCTGTGATTGAATTTTAGCACTTGCCTTCTAAGCTGATGTGGTGACAGATTTGAGTCCAACAGCCATCTCTCATTCCACCGGAACAGCGTCTTGCCCGGAGCACCCACTGGGTGCAATCTCTGTGATAGCAGCGTCACTGCTATCTCCCTAATTCTTCTTTAGATGACCATGACTACTCCTTTGGGACTTTCTAGTCTAGATTGGTATCTGCTCAGAAGATTATGATATCTTTAATGATTTCCTCATTCAGAGAAATGTACACTCTGGTACTTCTGTTTAGTGTACGGCATATAAGACAAAGATAGAAACAATAATAACTTAAACTTATGGTCAGCTACAGTTTACATAGGTTTCCACATCAATGAAGGAGCTTCCATTGTGTGATCAAATCATACAGGTTATGATTTAGTCTGGGCTCAACTTACGCAGAAATCAGGCTGTTTTTTGACACTGTATCTGTTAAGACACAGTTCCCAATACTTTAATCACTTTCACTGCTCTTCTCTGAGGCATCGTTCATTTTTTTTTCAATATCTCAACATTTGAATTATGTATAGAATTCCAGTAAGTCAGACAAGGTTACTAATATTATAATTTCTTTAATTCTATTAAATATTCCTATTTATATGTAGAAGGAATAAATATGTAGAACGAATAAATTATCTTTGTTTGCTATAGAGTTGCATTGGACCAGATGCATATTAGGGTTGCATGTTAACCAAATTATCATAGCCCTTCAAAATTTGCTTCTCATTCTCAATATATGGCTTACTTTCTCTATTCATAGCTGTAAAACATTGTTTCATATATTTGAATTTCTTTTTCCTAGTAAAATCCAACTTCCTTTGAACAGTGGAATATTTCTTTACAGGCACACTTTTGGCTACCTACCCAGGTATTTTCCATTCAGATATCCAGTTCATTCAAAATTCTGTCCCTCTTCTCTTTCTCATTTTTGTGTTTTCTTATTGTCATCTGTTTCTGCCATGCAAGAGAGTTTCATTTCCCTCTGGTGACTATAAGTTGCCAAATTCCTCCTTCTTGGTCTCTATTTTTTCTGCTTTCTTGGCAGCCAATTCCATCCTTTCTTGAATCTGGGATGATTTCTGAATCTACCCAAGTGTTCTTCTCTAGAGCTATCTCCCTCTTCAATAGTTCATTTAAATAAAACCAATTGAAGCTGTCAAAATCCTCTGTCCTTATCAGAGCAGATGATGTAGAAGACTCCCTGCTTCTCCAGGGAATTTCAGTGTATTCTGAATGTACCCAATCAATATCCATGCATGTCAAATGAACATCACTCATAATTAATTTCACATTTAAATGAATTAAAGCTTATATTTCATGGCTGGAACATTGGAACTATGACAGATTTGTTTAGGATGATTTCACAGTCATAAAATGATTTTTTTTTAATTGTCTAATAATGGTATTTGTTTGTTTGTCTAACTCATGTGTTTAAAGTAAAAACCCTTCAGTCCTTAAGCATCGGCACTGAAACTCAGGCTCCAAAGAATATAACCAGAAATGACACAATGCACCAGGGATTTCTTCAGAGATTGATAAGATAAAAAATAATGGTGTTATGATTTATAGACTCTTCCTGACCATCTACACACTCAAATATTACATACTAGGCAAGAGAATTGAAAATAAAATAATAATCAGAGGGCAGAATAAGAGCTTCCCAAAATGAGCTAGCTGTTTTCAATATATTAGCCTTTTGTAATGAAAACCAGTTTGAAAACTGTAGGTCAGATTCATTTGACCAAATATAAATTTCTATACATATCTACCACTAAGCAAGAAAACCTAAGTTGCTTTTATGGCTACAGGAGAGAAAGTGCTAATTTTAAGGTGTGATTAATGTTATCCCAGAGTAAATGTTTAAAACATACCAGACGAATATAGTAGAAATGCCTTTTTCTTTTTTCCTCCAGTGGCACTGGAGACATCTACATTGTAAACATTCAAATGGACATGAAGTGAAGCCCCCTTTTTTCTTCTGGAAGAAAACTTTTACTGATTGCAGGGGTATTTTTGGAAGCAAGACATCTTGTACAGGACTTGGTCTTTGATTTTTCACTTTACGCAATGTGTTCAGAATCTCAGTGATCACAGATGCATTTCAGAAGGGATGAAAAATGAAACTGCACTGTTTTCCTAAGTCAAATGTAATTTTCTGGAAAACTAGTATCTTTTAGCAAAGCAACACTCCTTAAAAAATACAAAACAAAACAAAACATAAAACTGATTGTCACTAAGGCCTCTGATCATTACTTATGTCATAGAACTATCATGTGAATTTGAGCAATTTAAGGAGACCAGCTTGGGAACATATATGATCCTAAATGGAGCACATGCTATGATGATGATGACTACAAATAGTCATTCCTAGGCTGTCTTTAGCCCAATGACGGTGAAACCATTTTACAAGAAGAGAAACAGCTTCAGTTGGAGAGGCTAAGAAAAGCTTCCTACAAAACATCTGATACCTCTTTTGAAAATTAACTGAAGAAGTCACATGGAAGTTTTGTAACATGCACATGAAAGTTTGCCCCAAGTCAGGCTTTTGAACTTGACTCTATCTACATCCTAGATGACCATATACCACCAAGGTGCAAGTTAAAGAAAGGGGAAGAAGTAGTTCTTCCTGTGAGTCTCGGAATGGGCACCAAGGTCTCTAGGAGAAGCTAGTAGTTCATTTTATACTTCTTATTCCATTTTATTAAAAAAATACTTCATAGAATCACAGAACCATTGAGGTTGGATGGGACATCTGGAGATCATCCATCCCTTATCAAAGCAGCGTCTACTATAGCAGGTTGCCCAGGCCTGTGTCCAGATGGCTTTTGAATATCTCCAAGGATGGAGACTCCACAGCCTCTCTGGGCAACCTATTCCAGTGTTTGACCATCCTCGTTATAGAAAAGATTTTTTCTTTTGTTTACATGGACTTTGTATTTCAATTTGTGCCTAATGCTGCCTGTCTGTTCACTAGATACCACTGAGAATACCACTCCACTTTCTTTAAGCCTCCCCGTTAGGTATTTATACACATGGATCAGATCCACCTGAGCCTTCTTTTCTCCAAGCTAAATAGTCTCAGCTGTCTCAGCCTCTCCTGGTATGAGAGATGGTCCAGTCCCTTAATGGCCCTTTGTGGGGCCCTTTGCTGGACTTTGTCCAGTATGTCCCTGTCTCTCTTTTGTTGGGGCATCTGGACATGACACTCCGGATGTGATCTCAGATGAAACATTCTGGGTTAAATGAAATGCTTGTTTAAATCAGGAATTGCTATGTATATATAAATTCTGCAGAGTGTCACTGTGCCAAAAAAAAAAAAAAATATCGACACAGTGTCATTAAGGAAGGAAGTGGATCTAATAAAAGATAGAACATAATGTAAGCACATTGATAATCTTATCTGTTTTCAGTAAATACAGAGACTGGTACAATAAATGTGAAGGGTTACAGAATAAGTCATGCAGCATTATGAATGCGGTACCACTGTCAATTTTTGGCAATTCTCCTTGTTGTTTCAGTTCAGACGAATAACATTTAGCTTTTACTGGGTACTTTCAAATAGGTGAAAAGTTAGGATTCAGTAGAAATAGCAAGGAAGCTCACCTTAAAGAAACATTTTTAAAAAAATTTCTAGTGACTTCAAGAGATTCTTTTTTTTTCTTTTGACCATCACAATGCATCTTACAGTCCTTTACTAAAATGTCCACTTCAGAGGTACAGGATCAAAAGAACAATTATATTTCCAAAAGAGTGTAAACTTTAGTGTCAAACAATTACCCGTGAAGTAGTCATAAAAGAACTGCATACCTTCAAACCAGTATAGAAATATCTGTGCAACAAGACTATGTAGCTATTTCTCTGCACACCCACTTTCAAAGTGAGTAAGCCTTTGTTTTCAAACTGAAAGTGATTGGAATACTCCATAGAGGAAAATATATTATCAGCTAACATTTGTGCTTAAACATTACATGTTCAGGAAGGAAAGTACTGTTCAGAATACAACTGAAGACATTTCTATGATGAGGAAGTGTCATTAAGCTAGCCATCTATTAGCAACAAATATCAGGAGATGCAAACATAGGTTGCAGGGAGTGAATCACCTGAAGTCAGTGAAGATGTGGTCATCACCCCTTGTTGACAACATTAATTGGATATGTTCATTTTCAGATCTTGACATTTTGTTTAATTTCATAGAAAACAAACTGCCCTAATCACTGAAGTAAGTAGGAAAGATTAGTATTCTGTTAGAGTCGTATCCCAGTCCTACTGTCACGCAGTCATACTAGAGCCAATAAAGTCATCATTCTAGCTTGACCTTTGGCCCATCCTTCATATTAATATGCAAACAAACTTGTTATTTTGAGCTTGACAGCTGACAAAATGTATCCGATCCTGAAGACTTTCTTCACAATGGCACAGAAATGGTTTCTCCTCCAAGAAAAGCCCTTAATCCATTACAGAGACAAACTTTCATGGTCTTGGGTAGCATGCATTTCTAAAGTGTAAATATGCCCTTTATTCCAAGAAGAAGGCCAATGACACTTTTGATATAGTCTGAAAAACTGATAAATTTGAAGCTGTGTTTGAAAGTTAGTGTTAGATGAAGAATGTACGAAAGGAAAGTATGCGGTTTACCATGCCAAACAGTGTTAAAGTTTAGATGTCATACTTTAAATCTGCAACTGTTGAAAAAAGCTAGAGGTTTATCATTGCAGCCCCAAGCTACAGATATTATACAAGGGATGCATTTTAAGGCTATTCTTATCTATTAATTTTGTTTTAAACTATGCAGTTTTCTGCACTTCCAATTTAACACACCAGTATTCATTTATCACTGTAGGGCATCACAGACAGCTGCAAAGTAAAGATTCAAGTGGTTATTGGCAGCCTTGCACAGAAATGTAATGTTGCCCTGGGTTACAGCTACAGTCTAATTATGCCTGATAAGGAAACACACTTGAGTTTGGTTGGTTGTTCTTTCATCATTATTGGTTGATTGGATGATTATTGGTACTGGTGCAAATCTTTTCTTTGTCATACGCCTTTTTCTTCCCCTACCTTTGTATTTTACCTTTCATCTTAAATTAATGATTTCTGTCTAGTTGTGAAACTATCATATATACTTTGCTTTTCATGTTTATTAAGGGCTGTCTTCCAAAATTTCCTTTGCAGAAAGACAGCTGCCAAGTCTCATAGTGTCTATCATATTGTCCTGATGCTCTGTACAAGGCATATGGCAAAGCAGAATTTCCAAAGTTTTTCTGCTTTACCACACTTGTAGTTTAAGAACTGTGCCTCAAGTAATTTACTTATGTGTGAGAACTACAGATTGGGAGCAGCAACAGAATGAGAAAATAGCTGCAGTGCAGAACAAGCACAGCATCAAAAACATTAAAATGGACAAAGATGCTGCAACATCAATTTTTATATCTTATTGATCTAAGATAAAAATGTTTGTTTATATCATAAATTATGCATGTACAGTGACTGTACAGGTCTATGGAAGACGTATGTGCATATAGTGATTCTGTTTAATAGAGTAGACCTGAATTTTGTCATCTTGCTCAATATGAAAGCTTCTTTAGGAGAATAGATGTTCTGATACAGATGATCTATTGACCAAACTCAGTTTGACCAAACTCACCCAAAAATTTGATTAAATCTTGGCTAGATTTGGTTCACCAGCTAAGAAAACAGTTCTGCAGCTTTTAAGAAACCAAATTTCTCATTTTTAGATATTTCCTTCATACAGGAGGTTGAAATAGTTCCATTTAGTTTTGGAAAAATATAGTTTCTAACAAGGATACATCTTATAGAATAGATACAATCAAACTAGGAGTCTGAGACTTCACAGATGTTGGCATTGTGAAATTTACCTTTATTTAAAGGACAGCTGTTTAAAGGATAGCACAACTGCATTAATTGTGAAAGAAATCAGAATTTGTTTAAATAAACAAGTCCCCGGTTCCCCTGGGCACGTCCAAATTCCTTCAGTATCAATACACATTTTGAAAATTAAAGCACTTCATCTCATTGCCACTGATAAAGACAATTATTTACCCCTTGCATAAAATATTTTACTGACATTTTTTTCCATTCTAGATAAAGGAACAATATGAAGAAGTAGAACTGATGTGTGTCATTTCTTAAATGACTAAAACAGAAAGCATACAGCTTCATTAATGCATATTTGAGAGTTTGAATGCAGGTAGATTATATACTATAGCTAGAATATATACTTCCCCACATGCATTTCTCTCTCAGTTCCTGTATTCTTTTAGCTCTGATATATACAGTATTCTCTTTTGTAAGCTGCAGCATAAACATTTTTGATAGTAATTTCAATTTACTCATGGAAGCATATGACATTTGTTTGATGTCTTAGAGCAAAGCATAGCCTGTGAGACAGCAGAGCAATGACAAACATATGTTCCATCCTACTTAATAGACTACTTTAGGCAAATGGCCATCCTAGACTCATCTGATTCTTATAAGCATCATCACAGAAGTATCCAAAGTTTTATGTTACTCATCTAAATTAAATTTCCATCTTTTCTTTTCTCTTTTTTCATAAAAGGGCATAGAATAGAAAATGTTCAGCAGCAATGGTTTGGCTGGAAATAAAGACTGAGCATCTGCCAGTCTGTGAGTAAACTGGTGTGATATTCATATGAAGAGCAATAAAGGCAAAAACACCTCCCAAATAAACTCGTAAAAGATATGAAATCTTATCCCATTCAAAAATAATCTGCCAGACTGAGAGATAAGAGAGAGAGAGATGTTATAGGAAAGGAAGAGAGAGAAATTTGGGAAAAGGGGATAAAGAAAGCTGAAATAATTTTGAAAAGATGTAAAATTCTGTAATTCTGATACCATGGACAATTCAAAATACTTAAAATAATTGTTTTAACTTCAACAGTGTGCCTTTCATCAAAGCATTTTGGAAATCTACATGCAGCAACTGGCTGTCCAAAAGTGCAGCTGACTTTCTAATGTTTCCACGTGAATTTACCCAGGCAAATAAACCTAAAACAAAACAAAAAAGGCCCTAACAGTTTCTCAGAGATCATTGTGTATTACCAAAGAAAACATTTTCCAAGTGTACATCACTGACTGCAATGTCAGATAAAATATCCACTTTTATTAATAAATGAAAATCAATTAATAGAACACATGGTATTATGGTGTGAAGCGCTATTGTTTCACTTTCCTTCTGTAGTTTCCTGTAGGGCTGATTTTCTCATTGCAGCTTGGTATTGCACCATTCGAAGGGGAGATTTTGGCTATAATCCATTGGCTGGTGTCTCCCTTGACAGCATATGAAATAAAAATGTCAGATCAAACCTGTGCTATATATGACTGATCCCTGTTTGTGACCCTTTTGTCTTTACATTTATACTAATAAATTAAATGTAACTGGGTCTGTTTTCCAATGTTAATGACAACTGACTTGGAATGGCACATAGTCATATATTAATCTCTCTAACCTCTTAAACAGGATGTCCTCATTGAAACACTCAGTTGTCCCATGTTAATTCCTGAGCTCTGCCTAGGAAATGTACTCCTGAACTACACCCCAGGAGAGTACTTGTTGATTAAGCCAGAACTGCTTAGCCAGGGACTACTCTAACAGTTGAGCAATAAATGCAATTTGATACCATAGACAATCAAGTTTAGGTGTCTGTGAATGTCCTGGCATTGTTTATTTTGCTAGGGGTTGCCTTTTTATGATCAGAATTTTGTATCACCAAAACACTTTATAGAAATGCAAAGTTTTGCTAATTCATACAGGGAATAGAGTAAGACTAAAAATCAGGAAAGACTCTTCTTGAATTCAGTGACCTTCAAATTGGGACACTTAGTCTTTCCTCAAAAAGGTTTACATATCAACAGCTGCCTCCTAAATATAAACCAAAGTGTCACAACAGTCTAGTACCCTTAGAATGTCACCACTTGAACCACCATGGAGCTCCTTCCTCCATGGAAAACCTCTATAAGCAGAGCTCACTCACTGGTGTCTTCTTTCAGCTCGATATACTTAATTCCCCGATTCAAATAAGCCTTTCATTTTGTTTACTTGTTTGCTATTCTCACAGAAATGTGAAATACTCATATGGTGGAGGTAGGACTGCTGCATCTCTGCTCCACGCATGCTTTTTTTTTATTATTATTTTATTAGCTTGAAAAATAGGAGAGCAAAGAATTATTTTTATTTTCAGTGAATCACACTAGAAACTTATCTAAAGTATGCCTCTAATTCAGCATTGCAGAACAGGCATTTGCTTCTGCTACATGTTCCATTTACCACCATAGGAGACAACTATCTAATTACACTAAATATGCACCCCTTCCAGAGTAGTTTTATTAACAGAACTTAAGCAAACACAAGCCATTCATATCCCACTGAGATGTGTCTAGGCGCTTAACCCTAATGGGAGGATAAATATTATTTTTAAATTTGTCCTTTGAACCATTTAATGTAAAATCCAAGTTGTGAAGTTGTTCGTCCCTATGGACACTGTATGAACAAATTCCCCACATGGCATTTTACAATTAATTTTCATCTCCTTGAACTAAACACAAACAATCTGACAACTATGGTTTATGCAAATGTGTTCTGAGCTTCTTTGAAGTAGCTATTTTTAAAGGCAGATATCATCTCTGCTTAGGGCTGAGGAATGATTTATATTTGTTTCAGTAAAAAAAAAATGCTAGAAGTTATTTTCTAGACGGCTTGTTCCATTAGATACATTTATTCTGTCAGGAAGTGCTGAAATGCTAGCAATAAAGTGCTGGAATTACACATTCACGTTTAGGATCAAAATCCAGCAAAAAATTCCAGGTGAGATGAGGCTTGTATCTCTGAACTAAATAGGAAAGATGTAGTATTCAAATAGCCATGCAATCAAACACAACTTGTCCAAGTTGAAAGCTGTTCTCTGAAGGGTCATACAGAGAAGGAAATGGCCTGGAAAGACTAGCTGAGACCATATGAACAAAACCCATAACCTTGGTTTAGAAGAGAAAAATGACTATGAAAATGAAAACGAGAAAAGTTTAAAACAAGCTTTTTACAGGGAGGTATTAGAATGGATTTAGTATAAAAATAGTTTCTCAGGCACCTGGAAAACCGCTCAGGTTTGGATAATAGAACAGCTGGAAAAAACTGAAGGGACAGTCTAAATGACTGAAGGGCTAGTCTGAAAACAAGCTTCTGAACATGCAAGGCTCTTTACTGGTTTCACAGCTTGCTCCCAAATGTAATACTTGATCTGAAAAGGATTTTGTTTATCTATAAACTTTGACTTTCTTGTGTCCTTAGATTTTAGTGAACACACAAAAAAAGTTATTTAATTACCCATATCTTTGATATCTTCTGTTCTAAAAGTTCAGAAAAAACTTGTATCCTCTGCAACAAAAAAAAGAAAATATATGGTGTTTTATTTACAAACACAGCAAAGCCACCTTTTCCATGTTGTGCTTGAGGTAAAATCTACAGATAATTTCAAACAGACCATCTACAACTCAAAAGTTGCTGTGAAACTAGATGGGGATGCACAGAGGTGGGCTTAATAAATAACTTCACTAAAACTTACATATGGGATTTTGTATAATTTGGTGAATTACTCTGTATATTATCAAGAAGGAGTTATATATATTTGACTTCTTTTTCAAACCCTTGTCATTTCAATAACACACTGCTGGGGAGCAAGTGTTAGCTGTTACTGTATTTAGTAATGATAATGCCTAACATCAGTAGTTTGAATATTATCACTTGATCACCATCACACTGGAGATATTGATAGAAGATGTTACACCAAAGGGAGAGGTTGAGGAATGTTGTTTGTTTGTTTTTTAATAAAGCTAATTACTGCAGAAAATATACCTAAGAGAAGTAATTATGTATTTTCTCAGAACAAACTATCATTGGCTAATATGTGATTTTGATGGCAAGAACATCTCAGGGTATCTGTTTTACAGTGGAACAGCTACGTCACAAAATCCATACTTTGGCTTGTATATTGAATTCACTGATGAAGGGTTTTTTCTTTAGCTGTTTGTTTTGGGAGTTTTTTTTTTTTTTCAGTTAAGAACCACACTCTCACCTATTTAAAAACTGTCATGTAAATCTGACAAAAGAATTCTTTAAAAATCTGAAGAATTAAAAAAAGAAGGCAAGAAAGGCAATGTGCATTCCAGGTGAACTGAGCTATATAAAATTAACCATCAGTCAGTACTTCCCAATAAGTGATGGCTAGAAAAATACTTTAGAATAAGTGAGAAATTCCACAGTATGGATCATCACTAGAATCTTCTTACTTTCCAAAATCTAAATAGCTTACAAAATGCAAATGAATTTGACTAGTTTCCTGCCACCACCACCACGGATCCTCAGTATACAGATCAGATTACTAAGAATATCTGGAATCTGTAGTACCCTTCTTCCATTAAACTTAATGTTGGAAAATCCTTCTATACAGAAATTTAACAATCTATTTAATTAAAACGACTTCCAGCTTTCTGAATTATCACCTCTCTGAAACATTCAGCCTGCCTACTCTTCCCTTCTTTGTCTGCTCAGGGAAGTAGAATAGTTGTTTTGTGTCTCTCATTTTCCCCTCACATTTCTTGGCTTCACTACCAGCTGCTAGTGCACACAACAGTGTCTACTGAGAAATTCAAATATACAGTACACGATAAAATCTGTAAAATCATAAGAGGTGAAGAATGCAGGAAACCTCACTTGAAAACCTTTTTTTTTTTTTTTTTTTTTTTTTTGCCTCATGCTAGTCTAAAACAAACATGAATGTACCTCAGACTGAAGCTTTAAGAAGCTTGAAGATTTAAAATGAGTAAACCAAAACAAAATGGTGAGTTTCCCAAAATGAAAAGACAAGTATATTTATGCAAATCTACCTGATTTACTTCAGATGGTGTAGACAACATAGAAATAGCAAATACTAATTACTAAATAGTAATTAATTAATATGGTAGAATGTCTACAGTTCCAAACAATTTTGTACAGAGCTAAAAACAAAAAGAGAGAGAGAGAGAGAAGATACCTTAAGTGTACAAGACTAAATAGGCATAAAAATATAATTATCATTGAATAAAATTCAAAAGTGTAAAAGAACAGACTTTTTGTAATTTCTAAGTTATGTGGGATGTTCTTTGTCCTGAAATGTAATGCCATGAGATAATGGCTCCTAGGAGAAGGACTAACCAAACTAGTACACAGCTAATTTATTATGATCATCTTGCTGGCTATACTCGTTCTGGAACTTGCTCCTTTGGAGCCACCTCTCCATGTCTGCATGGCGCTTCCATTGAGCTATACAAAAATACCCTAAGAATTTTTGTTCCACTTACTGTGCACCATCTGGATAAATTATCTCAAAGCATACATCTAACGGAAGCGGTTATGTGGTCTCTGTAACAGCTGTCATGCTTCCCTCTTGCTGATGGACTGGTGGAGTCAGTCGCACGGATGTCGGGGCTGGATTAAAGATGGAACATGAAGAACAGATTGAAGAACATGGAGTGCTCCACTATGCCTCATCTCCCCTTTCTTGTATTTGGCATACATATGGCCTGTCTCTGTGCAGTCTCAACGTATGTTTGAGTTAGCTGTAGTGATGGAGATACCATAGCGTCTAAATCAGAATATAATCTCTGCATGTCCTAGAATCAGCAAGTTTGAATCAAGGCTGAAGTCTTTTTTCACAGATATATTCCTATTTATCAACTAGTTGTGGAGCAAGAATGGATGGTATTCTGTGGTTATATTACAGAGGTCAGCCAGGTAGTCATAATGGTCCTTTCTGCCTTTTACATCTAGGAGAATGATGTGTGATGTGAGAGCTTAAGATCTCATTTTAGTTTATTTTAAAGTCAATGCTAATCTTATTTTTTTTTCATTTAACATATAACAAATTCGAAGAAGCTGGTGAAAATATAAGATATTTATGTTAGCAAATTCATAGCCTTCTCATATATGCAATAAATTTGAAATGACTGTGTTTTTTTTAATACCCATGAGAGTCAGTTACACCATATTTTACATTCAGAAACAAAACCAGACCTAGAAACTAATGCACAGCAACTATTATATGCAAATATATTTTACACAGATACACATGCACAGAAACACACAGAGAGTTACGTTAGAGACACAAGATTAATATTCATTTCCTGTCCTTACCTTGTAAGAAATTAAAACAGTCCATTTTTTTAATCAGGTCTCAGAGCTGACAGGCTGCAATACTGCAAGTAGGCTACTTCATTTTTTTAAACCATCTTTCAGAATTATAGCCTCCCTTAAAAATATTTGTCCAAAATTATCTAAGTCAGTAGCAAAACAGGAAATAGATCTAAAGAATCTTGGCTACCTATTCACATTTCTAGCCATTAGAAATCATTTGTACTCCTGATAATTTCACATTTTGCACTGTACTTAATACAATGTGGTGATGATCCCTTACTAGGAGTTCTAGAGGCTACTTCAACACTAACTAGTATTATTAATAATGATATTGATTGTAATAACATGTCTTGGTTGATTTTTTTTTCTGTAGGCAACAACCATTCCTTATAGCCAGGGATATAGTTTTGCCTTGACTACAGAGGGACAAGAAGATATATGGCACAAGACAGAGATGTCATATTTCAGATGTAAAACTCTCCTCTCTGTCACACAGTGTTTGACACATGAGGTGTACTATAACAGTAGGAGAAACACATACAGTTTATCTGAAGTTTAAATGGGTCACACCTCTTCAACGTGAAAATTTTCTGGAAAAGAAAAAAAATTATCCTTCATGGCTGTCATAGTTATGGACAAGCAATTCAAAGAGACAAGTAAGAAATATATGTCAGATGTTTTCATCAGATTTAATTAAGTGAGCATGTATGCCAGAAAGAAGACAGAGTTATTGTTCTATGCGTTTCCTTCTGGACCTCTGAACTGTCTCATGCCCTCCTGATCATGCAGGCAAATGACTATCATACGATGATGTGATATGTCATCTTGTCACAGAGGAGAGAATTCTATGACACAGTAAATGGCCAACTTCCTTGCCAGGTAATTGCATATTAGGGCTACTAGTTCTCTCTGGCCTGTGGTGTTATGGAGCACAGCAGATGCCAAGGCATATATTGAAAATACACAAAATATAGAGCTAGCTTTGGAGAATGATGACTCTCATCTTCTCCAGCCAACAGTATCAATGATACTAGTTAGAAACTAGATGCATCAAAAAATATGCTATGATTTACAGCCCATTCCCAATACAAGGAGCACAAAAAAAGTAATTTCTTAGGCACAGTATTTCTCAGCATTGCCAACACAAATCATTTAAAAATACATGGTCAGGCTTAAAAGGCTAGGAAGTTGATCTCTCAGTGGGGATAGTATTGTGGGGTGCTGCTTCTTGTTGTTTTTTTTCTTTTTTTTGTAGGGTGGGCAGTTGAAGCAGGCATTGTCTTTTGTAAAAGCCTTCTTCATATTTCTTTAAGCAGAGCACTGAACCACCTGTTTAAAGGCTTTGTATTCTAGCAGAGGTCTAAAACATCTATCTTGGAGAGCAAAAAACAAGAGAAGAAAAGTGGAAGTGGAGGTTCTGGCATGAACACGACTACACCCTAAGATGTCTAAAATGGGGTTTGGCAAAACTACTGTGTCTTCTGGGGAAGCATGAGACTTCCATACTCTCTATTACTGCAAAATCTACCAATATAACAGCATTTCATTCTAGACACATATTTGTAACTGCGAACCATGCTAGAATGCTGTCAGGAAAAGTTCCCCTCCATTCTTTTGCTGTGGAGTTGATGACTGTTGAATACAAAATCATTTTTCTCATAGAGGTCATAGAAATAATAGTTTCATACTGAAATGTTCTGCTCTTTTTACAACTATTCAATCTCCAAAGTATAAGCCAGTCATGGACTGATGGACCATTTCTTCCACTTCTATGTACCAGTTAAACAAATAACAAGAAAAAAGTCCCAGGAAATTGCAAAAGCAGCTTCATTCCTAAATTCTTTTAAGCCTACAATACATTTGTTCGTAGTCCATCATAAGCTGTTTAAGTGATTCAATGGCTACTAAACTTTCTGAAAGAATTTCTAGATGGAATATTGGCAGCACCTGCAAGAGGAAGCAGCTGTTTCAGAACTTCACATCTTTAAACCTAGCACACATTTAAAAAGGAGGGGAGGGGGAGGCATAAATAGACACTACTGACTGAATACTATCAATTTTCAATACTTCAGATAGAAAAAAAAAGAGATGAAATATTCTCATGAAACTCGGTTTCCAGCTGCCTGTAAAGATTTCTCCTGCAAGTGAAGAGGACTCACTTTTTTAGTATCTGAAATAGAGTTATATACCCATGTTATTCATAAAAAGCACTCAATAAAACAAATCTTTGACCCGTTGGTATAATAATTTATAGTCCCATTACTTATCTCTTCAGTGATTTATTCTGGTCATTACTGTATTCTGATTGGATGCCAGTTAGAAAATCTATTTCTATGAAAAGAAAAAGGGAAGGTTAGGCATGTCACAGAGCTGAAGAAAAACAAAAAACATATATAAGCAACTGTGTTATGACAGAGTCTGTACACATATAAATAGTCTGCCAAGGTCCACACCTATCAGTCCTGATAATTTGTCTTCAGCATGGGAAGCATTTATTATTTCACAGGTCTCTTTTAAGATATAATTAATGATTTGATAATAGTTCTGCTCATTGCTTTTGACAGGACACTGAGAAAAACAAAGTACCCTGTAGCAATGACTTTAAGCTCTGAAGAGGTGTAAAACTATCGCTCTTAGTGAAAAATATTTCTCCTTTTCCCTTTTAATTTCATATTAATTTTGTATAACATGTTTTGTCTTTGTCAACAACACCAGTTAAAGCAAGAAAAAAAAAATAAACTAAATATTCAAGAGTGAAAATCACAGAATCACTGAATAGTTGAGATTGGAAGGGACCTGTAAAGATCATATAGGCCACTCCCCCATGCTCAAACGGGGTCACCTAGAGCACATTGCCCAGGACCATGTCCAGATGGCTTTTGAATATCCCCAAGAACGGAGTCTCCACAACCTCTCTGGGCAGCCTGTTCCAGTGCTCTGTTACCCTCACGGAGAAAAAGATGTTCCTTACATTCAGAGGAAATCCTGCATTTCCTGTGTTTCAGTCACTGGGCACCACTCAAAAGAGTCTGGCTTCATCTTTACACTCTCCCTTCAGGGATTTATACACATTGATCAGATCCCCCCTGAGTCTTCTCTTCTGAGAAGTCCCAGCTATCTTAGCCTCTGCTCATATAGGAGATGCCTCAGTCCCTTCATCATAGGAGCAGCCCTTTACTGTACTCACTCCAGTCAGTCCATGTCTCTCTTGTACTGGAGAGATCAGAACTGGACACAGTCCTCCAGATGTGCCCTCACCAGGGCTGAGTAGAGGGGGAGGATCACCTCCCTCAACCTGCTGGCAATGCTCTTCCTAATGCAACACAGGATACCATTGGCCTTTTTGCCCACCAGGGCACATTGCTGCCTCACAGTCAACTTGTTGTCCTCCAGGATGCCCAGAGACTTCTCCGCAGAGCTGCTTTCCAGCAGGTCAGCCCCCAGCCTGTACTGGTGTGTGGGATTATTCCTCCCTGGGTTCAGGAGTTGGCACTTCCTTTTGTTGAACTTCATGAGGTTCCCCTCTGCCCATCTCACCAGCCTGTCGAGGCCCCTCTGAATGACAATGCAGCCCTCTGGTGTATCAGCCAGTCCTCTCAGGTTTGTATCATTAGCAAACTTGCTCAGGGTGCACTCTGTCCCTTCATCCAGGTCACTGATGAATAAATTGGACAGGATTAGGCCCAGGACTGGGTACAGTGGTAGTTACTGGCCTCCAACTAGACACTGCACCGTTGATCACAATCCTCTGAGCTCTGCCATTTGGCCAGGTTTCAATTCACCTCACTGTCCATGCTTCATCAGGTTGCCTATGAGGATGTTACGGGAGGCAGTGTCAAAAGCCTTACTGAAGTCAAGGTAGGAGGCATCCACCCTTCTTCCCTCATCTACCCAGAAAGTCATTCCATCATAGAAGGATCTCAGATTGTTTAAGCATGATTTCGCTTTTGTGAATACATGCTGACTACTCCTGATCACCTGCTTGTCTTTCTTGTGCTTGGAGACGGTGTCCAGGATGGGCTACTCCATTACCTTTCCAGGACTGAGGTGAGGCTGACTGGCCTGTAGTTCCCCAGATCCTTCTTCATGCCCTTTGTGAGGACTGGAGTGACATTTGCTTTCTTCCAGTCCTCACGCACCTCTTCTGATCACCATGACCTCTCAAAGATGATCGAGAGTGGCCTAGCAATGACATCCACCAGCTCCCTCAGCACTCACAGGTGCATCTTATCGGGCCCATGAATTTGTGTACATCCAGTTTGTTTAGATGATCCCTAACCTGATCCTTCTCCATCAAGGAGTCCAAAGTCTTCCTTTTTCCAGACTTTCTCCCTGATCTCCAGGCCCTGGGATTCCTGAAGACCAGTCTTGCCCATAAAGACTGAGGCAAAGAAGACATTCAGTACCTGGGCCTTTCTGTGTCCTTTGTCACCCCATTCAGCCCCATTCAGCAGCAGGCCTGAGTTTCCCGTAGTCTTCTAAGAAATGAACAGAGAAACAGTTTTGGATAAAACTTCAGTGAGGAAGTCTGGATCGGTGTCTGAATTTAAACAACTTGAATTGTTCAAAGCTTGAAATACTAATGTCTGATTTTTTTAGCAAAACTTTTTGAGTCATTCTCTATTCAAAATTAAAGGCTGAAGAACTATTAATCTGGGTTTGTGCTTGGAAGGGCATGGGGAGTGTCACCCAGGCAGTGTTTGAAGTAATATGTACTATTTGGCTGCCTGAGCGTACAAGGGTAAACATATGAATTTACTTAAAGTCTACAGACAGCAAGTGTAGGCATAAATTATCTCTTTTGTATTTTAAAGTAAATTTCATGACTACTTCCTGTTTAAATGTTGAGCAAAATAGATCTGGAACAATACAACTAAAAATGAGAATTAGAATGTGGTTGAGCTATCACTGCTACAAGCTCAAGAAGTCTGTGTTATAATAAGCTGATTTAAATGTAAACTTTGATCACTTTGTTATTATAAATTTCACAACCTTTCAGAGAACTAATAAAAGACTAGGCTAACAGTTATTTTAAATATTTGTAAGGAAATTAATAAAAATTAAACTGGATTTTTTTGTGTGTGTCTATGTCTTATTTTACGAGAAAAAAAATCTCTAAAGAGAAGATTTTTGATTCTATACACTGAGCACATAGCACAACAACTGAACTGTCCTGAAATGTGTGAAAGAATATCTCTCTCAAACAATTTTCCCCAGAATGAAATTTATAAGGGTGAAAACTGCAGATTGCTCAATGGGACACATTATTACATGCTAACTTTATGTGAACTAATGAACTGTTTTATCTCAATATTACTCAATTAATAACTCCTCAGTACTATAATTACCAATAATGACAAAAGCACATAATTTAACTGTTCACTTAAAAAAAATCCTATTAATATGAGAAAATTATTTAATGGGTGAAATGGCCTTAATCAACTTTAGCTTCAGGAATCTATATATCATTTGTTAATATGTTTCGACTCAATAAGTTGATAAAGTTCTTCATATCTTATCTGTAATAGTTTACTTGGTTGGAATATTTAAAAGGTTTTATTCTGCTCTAAGTAAATTGATTTTGTTTTAATTCTTTTACATAATTCTGCTTTTCCTTACTATGCTGAGTAGAATGTTAAGACTACTGAAAGAAGTGTGTTAAAGACTTTGTAAGTGGTTTTCTTCTAAACTATATCTCTGTCTTAAATTTCCTTCTATTTCTGAACAGAAAAATATGTTGCTCACTGTACTTGTGTATGTATCAGCTCTTCTGGACAAACAAATCAGCAAACAGAAAACATTATACACAAAATAAGGTGAAATCAGATAACTATGAAAAGGCAAAACCATGGATTAACTGCTAGCTCAGAAAACCTAATATCGTTCTGCTGCCTCAAGAGAGCACTAACCTCTGACATTTTCATAATTCACCGTCTGATCACTAGTTAACTTCAAGGCAGATATAATCTGTATTGCCTTCTTAAGTGGAAAGGACTTTTATATATGTATACAGTTCATTTCAGGTGAATTTATTTACATATTGTAGGGAGGAGATGAAATGCTTCAGGTGAATTGATTGACATATTGTAAGAAGGAGGTGAAACTACCTGCTCCCTATGTACTCTCACCTGTCCATCTCCACAAGAGAAAGGCTTCTGGTCCTCCCCATCACGCTGCTTGCCCATTTAGGGAAACACAAAGGAGCCTTAGCCCTGCATTTTGAGCTGCACTCTACTCCATAGAAAGGGCACGCCACTGTCATGCTTTTTAATACGCACACAGAACTCTATGCTGGTGAGATATACTAGCACATGGATTATTTCTATTTGTCAAGATCACTGCTCAGTGAACAGAAACTTAACAAAACTTTATGGATTTTAATTGTATAGAGAAAGTTCTTTCGTAGTTCAATACTTTCTTTCCTAAATTTATATTTGGAAAAGTAGAATCTTCTTATGGAAAAGAATAACAACTCTCACTGATAACAGTTAACTCACTGGCAAAGAGACAAGAAATGCAAGTGTATTTTTATTTCATTTTTAAGTATCTTATCTATTAAATGTTAGATATGAAACAAATTATATCCACAGTTCTATTTACTAGATAAGGAGGAGATCTGAATGGGAAGCCAAAGCAATGAATGCAGCAGAAATAATGAAGGCTGTGCTTTGAGATTTCAAACGCTACGAAAGGGAGGGAGATGTTTGTTGGAAATGGAACAGCTCAAGTTCATCATACAACTTTACTGCGGTGTACAGAGCCTATATCCAGCTAACCTAATTAAAATGTAAGGGAAAAGCTATCATTCTCTGCAAGTGATGATAACAGAGATATTGCAATGCCGTTCCAAGAGGTGGGAGAGGGCTGAGGAACAGGAAACATTCCTGGAACTGGAATAAAGACAGACATATTGACTGAAAATAATGAAATATGTCTTGCATGCAGGGAGGCATTTAAGGTGAATTCTGCCACTGATAGAAGTGAGCTTTTGAAAAAGCTCCAGGAGCCCAGGTCCTAATTTTCAAATATGCTTTAATCCAAATTCTTTTGAAGATTTGGAGAAATGAATTAAAGAATGCCTTTCAAAAGTGAACAAGTGAAATGAGGAAAAGTGTTAATACAGTTATTGCTTTATGCCCATTTTTCTTTTTAATAATGTCAGTTGTGCCAGTAGCTCTTCTTATTAATGAAGTCCAGAGGTTTGGACTAACCTGCTACTGTCAAAAAGAGTTCATAAAGAAAGCTAGGTAATGATTATCTTCATCATAAAAATAACAAAAAAGCTTAACTTTTTCTTCTTCTGAGTGGATTTTTCCAATGTTTTCAACAATTGTCAACAAATTTTCCACTTTCAATTAATTTCCTTCATTCTCTATACTGACATAATGTAACTTCCAATTGCTAAGCTTATATAAACTCATGAAGAGCAACATGATGCAATACATGCAGCTATTCTCAAGTCACTTGCTAAGTAATATATCATGAATCAGACAGCTTGGCTACAAAATAGACAACTTTCTAATGCACTGAAAGAAAACCAAGATTTCATACTTATTTTACACTTGTAATTTACTGAAGTCATTTACATGCATAAGTGGGATCAAAATTGAGGCCTTTCTTTCAAAATGCCCAGAAAATGTCACCTACACAAATAGAGACACTGAATAGAGAAAAATTAGAATTTCAACCCTCTTACAAAAGCGTAGCATAGCTTTCCTTGCTAGTTTATGAGTTCTGTTCATCAAAAGTACATCAAGAGATTAAATGCACACGTCTAAGAGAAAAGTTTCTTTACCCACAAATGAAATATTAAATTAAAAATGCAAAATTTCTAACTGAATAATGAATTGCTGTTAAGGACTCTGTTCTACAGGCACTTGCGTGGAATTATGAAGTAGTTCTACCTGAATAACTACTGAACCATCAGTTAGATGGGATATTTAAACTGAGAAAAATAAATAATTAGTGAATAAGCTTTCATTATAAGGTACTTTTCAAACTTAATATATATTTTTCAAAATATCTATATATATTTTTTCTTTTTTTTTAAGCAGGCCTGTTAGTGGCAAATACATGTGTCAGACAAGTTGAAATTGTCTTCTCAAAAGCCAATGGGCAATATATACTTTTTCTGTTTTTTTTTTTCATGTTCTCTCAGATACCTATACCCATTAGAAATAAGGGCTTAAAAGAAACAGCTGCTAAGAAATAAGTCATAGAAATAGGTGCTTTGAAGCAAACAAAGACACAGACAAACAAGACCCGGAGCAATAGTGCTCCTGAATACCTTCATGAGATGTGGTTACTCCCATTCCAAACCTCTACATCAGGATCAGATCTCCTTTTCAAACATGTGCTACTGTGTACAGGAATTAGCAGCTTTTGACTGAAGGGGGGGATCTTATCAATGTATTTAAATTTCTGAAGGGAGGATTTAAGATGATGAGGCTAGACTCTTCTCAGTGGTGCCCAGTAAGAGGACGAGAAGCAACAGGCCATGTGAACAAGGCCCTTGGCAATGTGCTCTAGGTGACCCTGGTTGAGCAGGGGGCTGGACTAGATGATCTCTAGAGGGCCCTTCCAACCTCAACTGTTCTATGATTCTGTGATACATTTATTGTTGTCACCCCTTCTAATGTTAAAATGGATTTTGCTTTATCTGGAAAAAAAATTCCTTTTTAGAATATTTTTAAATGTAATTTTCAGAAGTTGGGAAATGATAATGTCGATATAATTCAGTATTGAGCATTTCTTCATTTCTCAGATTATTAATTCTTCATTTTGTGTCTAACTTCCACATCAAGGAAAGCACATTAGCAGGGCTAGCTGGTTATAGCTGAACAAATAATAGTTTTATCAATTAAGTAGCTGAAATTAAATTTGAAAAAAAAACAGGTGATTTGGTTAAACAGAAATACTTTTACTTTTTAGCAAAATGAAATAAAATTGATTATGGTCAATTTCAAAACATTGCTATTTAAACCATTATAAATCTTTGTATTTCTGTAAATACATTTTAAAATTAAAACATTAATTTTAAATTGAAAGGTTTTATTTCAAAGGTATCAAACATTTCTTTTAAAAGTATATTTAATTAAAAAAAGAAATCTCCCAGAAAATAGTAAAGTATGATAAGATGCTTAATAGTCTCACACAGCCATCTTTTTAATGTAACCATGCCAACGTACAGTGGGAACCATGCAAAACAGCATCTACAAAACGTTGTTACACGACCATCAGAGATACTTTCTGTTCTAAGCACCAAGGGAGATCAAGACAACTTCAAGTTGTGAATAAGTGATGACTTTTTAATAGATATACCTGTACACTCCCAGAGCTGTACTTCTAGATCAGCTTACCTGTATTAAGCTGTATTTAGTAATGTAATGACTAAAGAAAACTTCTAAATCTCTGACTTGTGAAAGTTTGGTTTCTCTTTGTAATGCATGAGGTCTCAGCGTGGCTGTTGGAGATGCCAGGAAGAGAAGCTTCGTTAGCTAATGACTTGCCCGTTCATCAGCCGCCCAGGTTTTCCATCTTGACAACACTTCCCTTAGTTCCCCAGCTCCGGAAGGGCCATGTCATGAGATTATTGAGGAGCTGTTGCAGAAAATTGCCTTAAAGCTCTTTAATAAAAGCTGAGGAACTGGAATTTATTGTGATTATAGTGTATAGAGACAGTGTTAACTGACAGTCCAGAGTGATGCTATCATGGTGCTCGCAACTAGAACTCTAGTTCTTGGCTGTAAATTTAAGATAATGACTTTGGTATTAAAGTTCATGGATCAGTCATTTTGCAAGAGTTAGTAATATTTTCATTTAAACTGCCCCAAAGTCACTTTGGATGGAAATGAAGGTTATTCAGGTACAAAAACAGATTATTGTGCCTACTGGCTCTTCCCTTTAAGGATCAGGGAAGAAAATGGAACTGAAACAATTATATTTTTTAATAACAGACACCAAAAATTGCTTGGTGCACTATCTTCCCAATGTAGACTAAGCCCAAGGCAAAGAATAGGCAATCTTATTTTTCAGCACCAAATTTACTTTCAGTGATACTAGAACATGTCAGGTATTAAAATATTCCCTAGAGTTGTAACTTGTATTATAGTTTAGGTTTCCAACAGTATAATTTAAGACAGGCAGAGTCAGTAAAGTGGCTATGCAATAACTCAAGCGTCTCATCCGTGAAAAATCCAGAGGACCTGCCTAAGAAATACACTTGGTGTTGAAAAAATCAAAACCTGTGGCTCTGCTTACCCATCCCTTTGTGAAATGCTTCCATCAGACTAATCTGAATAAAATTTCTTTTTTTGTTGTTTTATTTCCCTTTATATGACAAGGTGAATTGCAAAGAAAAACTATTGATATGAATGAGGCTGAGGTTTTTTTTTTTTTTTTTGAAATAAATGTTGCTTCAAATTGTTTGCTCTTAAATTCTGAAGATAGACTCCTGTACTACATGGGAATGAGACTCTGTCTAGCACCATATTCCCCAAAATCTGCCAGCAGGTTTCTCCTTCCTATGCCCCCAGGAGAAAGTATGCATTCTCACATGGTGAGTACGCGTGCAAAAGCATCAGTGGCATTAACATGGACTCCATCAGAGATTCATGAATCCACAATATCAAAAGCAAAAAATCGTGTGTTTCTTCAGATGGCATTATTTCCTCCTAAGTAATTAAACATGTTTTAGAAAACTCTAGAAAGCCAACAGAATCTGTTGCACATCTATGCTGTCTTTTGTTGCTTCTGATTTCATTTCATGCATTTATGTAGCCTATTCCTATCTTGTAAATTCTTTGGAATGGCACAATATCTGTGCTTGTCTGTAAAGGACCCAGTTCTCAATGAGACCTGGGCACCAAGCTGACTTCCACAGAGATTAATATTCAGCTAAATCTTGCAAGGACTTGCACTTCTCAAACTGTTGTGTATAAAATGATGTCTTCATTAAAGAATTTCCACTCTGTAATTGTTAATAACCCTTACACCTGTCTGCTAGCTTTTTGTTTGTTTGTTTGTTTGTTCATTTTTTTAAGCATGTAGGAGTAGTTAACAAAAGCAATAAGATTCTTGGAAATTCCAAGGAAAGCAGATAGTGCAGGTTGCTACTAGTTTGGAGGCAAAATAAGGGTTGCAGAGGTCTCCCCGGAAGGGACTAAAAAAAGATATTACCTACTAGTATTTCCTTAATCTAGTTTCTGAATGCAGTAATGCTTAATCTCTAAGGACTTTTGGAAGGAGAAGGAGCCATGTTCTGATCAAGTCACCCCTTTGGGCTTTTTCATTTTGGTTGGTGCTTATAAGGTGGCATTCTTTGTCCAAATACATGCAGTGATAATGCTGCATGAGTGATGAGGCAGTTTTGAGAACAAGTTTTGCAGAATAAGTTTTCCTGCTGAATAGTTATTGTCTGACCTTTGCAGGTGCCTCACTGCAATAAAACATTAACAGTTCAGAGCTTAAACTGAGCTTTTGACAAAGTTGTAAGCCTCATTATAGCAGAAATCAAGCAGCAAATGTAGTGTACAGACATAACCCAGATACCATTCTTCACAAAAATGTTAATAATAATGGATATCTAGAAGGGGAACACTTAAATGATGAAGGATGTGAACTGGCAGAGAGTTGGAGGTTTATGGAAAAGATGCACTCAACTGAACAGGGGACTCAGCCAACTACCTTGGCTAAAAGCCTCTCCAGCCTAAAACAAGCAATAACATCAGCTGCAGAGGCAGCTGTTTGCCCGCCTTCCCAACTGGAAGAAACTTGCTTATAAGTGGTCTAATAAATTATTAGTATTCCTGTTAGAGGCTCAGGGGCTGCAAGTACAAACTCAGCAACAAGTCACATTTACTGTATAGCTTCCACTCTGCTGTACCTGAATCAAATCAAAGTTTATTTGCAGCTTTAGCTATTTTTTCATGAAAATAAAAAGAGAAAAAGGACAAGGCAGTCCTTGTACAATGGCTTTTGTAGGCTGTTTCCTCTATTCAACAGGTTCCACTGTTTCCAAAAATGTTTCTTGATCACAATGGTACAAAAAATTAAAACTGAAAAAGGAATAGAAAGGATTAAAAAAAAAATCCTCATTTCTGTCCTTATAACTGCAGACTACTTCTCCAGAGTAACTAAAATCCCTTTAAAACAGTGACTGTACATGGGATCTAAGACAATTAATTCCTTACTCCACTCTGAGTCATTTCAATGCTAAGTAACAACAATAAAAGCTTAACTGCGTCCAGCTAGAAATCTTTGACGGTTTTGAATAATCACTTTGCTGACACTCTGCATATGGTTCATGCCAGCTGGTCACACATAATAATTTTATTTTGCTTTCTTTATCTACCAAAGAATCTTCCCAAAGAAAATGTTGTCAAAGGCTAATGTAATTCCATGTAGCGTTTCAATGGGAAAAAGTTTATCAAAACAGGTTCAGTCATAAAAATGGAATAAGCAGTTTGCCAAAATACTATCAAATCATAGAATATACAGCAAATAAAGGAAAGCTAATTGCTATAAATAATTCATTAATGCAAATAAAAGTTCTCCAGGTATTGCACATGAAGATATGCAATTTTGCTTACTACTGTCTTTACCTTTTGGCTGATGATATAGAAGTTTGGTTTTCTTGAGTGAAAAAAAAAAGCTATAAATTAGCTGGGAACAGAGAATAAGTGATAAAATATCCAAACCTAATTGCTACCATCTAAGAGGAGTGAGAGGTAATAAGAATTGCTTCAGGGATAAAGCCAACAAAGAAAGAAGAAAATAAAGAAAAAAGCCCCTTTGTCCTCAGCTCCCAAAATACACCTTTACTAACTAATGTTATTCATATTGAGCTATGCATATAAAAGAAATTGTCATTAAAAGATCACTTACAAATGGAATGAATTTTGGAAAGGGGGTTATGAAAGCGTTTCCTGTATAGGAAACTGACTCTGCAGCAGCAGGCAAGCTGTGATGAAAATTGATGAAGCTTTCCTACTTGGAAAGATATCAGTTCAGTAGGGACTCATGCTACTTCTGAAATACAGATAAATAATAAAAATGACCGAGAGGTAAATTTTTGATCCGGTGTGTCATTAGTTGGATAAGGAATTGAAAACAGCCTTTGAACAGAGCTCAGATAGAAGCTAACAATGCAATCTGATTTAAAAGCAACCAGAGTTACTGTTGACTGAAACTAGATGTTGAATGAGTTGATCAGAATAATTACCAAGCAGAATAATTAGAGATTTTCTCCCTGTGAAAAGTTCTTCAGTTTGCTTTTCTTTATTGTCCATGGCTTTTCCTAGCATCAGAGTTTAATTTATCATATTCTTAGTGCTGTTTAATGCATATTCCAAATTATGAGTAAAACCTTTGAATTCACAAGCTTGACTGTAAAAAAATCTGAGTTTTTTCAAATAAGGAATAGATTTTTCAGATGTTACTTCCATTCCATTTTGGGAAAGTCTAGTCACAACAAGGATATTCAGGTTAAAGAAAAGCACAATGTCCTGTGAGAATTTTGATGAAATTAAAATTCGGCAATGTTTTACGTTCATGGTTCTGAGCACCATCAGTAAAAAGAAATGAGTCACTTTTCAATCCACTGTTCTCAATTACAGTGACAAACTGTGCATAAAACTGAACAGTTTTTAGCCAGCTGCCAGTGAGAAAAGCTGTGAACAGCAGCAGAGACAATGGCTGGACCTGTCAGTGCAGTGAGGAGGACAATATTCCAGACACAATCCATATTTTTTTGCAGTCCTAAGGGAAAGGTCAAGTTCTATGAAAGTCAGGGGAAATGACTCAGGAAAACTCCTGTATGGGGCAAATAGAATTCTCAAGCTCAGTTTAAGCACTTCTTTCTGTAATATCAGTACTTTGCAAGAAGCCTGCAGTATCCCTGTTACAGCACACGTGCACACAAAACATGAGAATTCTTAAAACAAATACCTTACAGTGACAATAGCAACCCACCAAAATACAGACAAAAATGTATTTTGAACAAACTTTTAAGAGGTTTTGAGTTTTGCTATTGGGCTGGCTGGGTCAGAAGTTTGTGGTATTTTGCTGCTACAACTGCCCCTAAAGTTCGTACACGCTGGACTGTCAGAGACATGGTCGTTCATCCAAACACACATTGTCTATAGAGCTGATGTCTCTTTGTCTGAAGCCTTCATTTTGAAAACTGCTGTTATTTTCCAAAACCTACTTGTATTTTACTCTCCATGTAGGTAGATAACCACACCTAAAATGTATTCAGTTTTATAAATTCCCTAGTTAACTTTGTTTCAGCACAGAATAAATAACTTCTCATGTGTTCAACTTATTGTGACTATTCAAAATACACATTGCCTTACCACTTTAATAAGCACAGAGAGGCACGTTTTATTTCATAGTAGTTCCCCCTAAAATTATTTTTTTGTTCTAGAGCAAGACATGGATGATTAAAAGAAAATTATGTTATCACCTCTGTTGAATATATAAAAATGGAGTTGTTTAATATGTTTGCTATTCTTCAAGACAGAAAAAAATAAAGGGAAATGGACAGCAAGAAAATGGAGAAAAACACTACACAAATGTACTGTATGGCTTGCAGCAGGAAAATGCTCAAGGAATTCTATATTCTTGCTGTCCTTTCCTTCACAAACTTCCTGCTTCAAAACACAGTAAATTCTGAAGGTGCTCTCCATTTCCAACACTTAGAGGCTTATCTTCAGTTAAACATTTTGCATAAGTTTGATCACATATTTAAATTCATTCATCAAGAACTTGCATACTTACTGAAAAAGTCAGATTGACTTTATTTCCAGAAATTTAAAGAAAAGCTTTAATGATTAAATAGATTGCTGAATGGGGATCCAAATCTGAATTTTTGCAAGACTTGCCTTTAAATATGGATGTTGGGGGGTTTTGTATCTATTTAAGTAGAAAATATGAATCACATGCTTTTTTTATGGTAAGAAAACAGTTTTCCATTTTTTTCTGGAGACTGAGCAAAATAGAACTCATAATCAAATAAAGGAGGGCACACTTGACTGGCTGTACAAGATTAAATCCAGTAACATTCAGATAAAAGTTATATATATTATAAAAGTAAATGCCTAATCATAAACATTTCAGCAATCATTGATGTTTTTACTCAATATTATTGAAAATTATATTCTTCTGCATTATTTCACTGTCAGTCTGCCTTCATAGTAGCTTATTTATCATTTACCAAACTGAATGAAATACCTCAAAATACTGAATTGTATTTTAAGTCAGGGGTTTTTTTTGCTTTGAAATGAGTCACTTGATGAAATCAGTCAATTCATAGTCAATAAATCACTGACAGTTTAAATTAAAGAAAGGATCTGTGATCATGTAGTTTTTCAAATTAGCAGTTAGATTACATGCAGACAAACATTTTAGATATACAAATGCCATATATGTATTTGAGTTTCAAACACATCTAAAAGAATTGTCCCTTCTAACATAACTTTAGCAGCTGTGAAGTACCACATGGTGTTCTGAAAATATGCTTTTACATGCAGAGTTTTACAAAACAGGGTAATAAATGCCATTCAGGAAACTCAGTTTAGGAATATATTCAGGTAAAAAGTGCTATTCTTCAAACCAGCATCTTGATCTTCTTCTTTTCTATTATGACAGTCTTAGATCCTATCTGATTATTAATCAGCTAGTACTTAAGAATCTGGACACCTGCAAAGTAACATTTTACCCTTGGATGATGCAGTTGAGAATTCTCAGTCTACCTTAAAAGCAAAGTTTTCATGAAAGTGACAGAACATGGTCTTTAACATTCAATGATCAGTGAATTCTGAAACTAATTTTATTCTTTTACAAATTTTAACTTTTCACACTGATTTGGAGGAAGTTTCACTCAGGTTCGGTCAGATAGCTTTAAGTACTCAAGTGGTGAAATATGGTATCTAAAGAGATGACCAAAAGTGATGAGTAGCGGTTGCTGTGATAAGCTAGTATTCCCTAATACATGTATGTAAACCCAACCCTAAGCTGGCTAAATGTTTATAAAGGAGAGCTTCTTTTGGAAACATTTGG
Organism: Dromaius novaehollandiae; assembly: GCF_036370855.1. Taxonomy (NCBI): domain Eukaryota; kingdom Metazoa; phylum Chordata; class Aves; order Casuariiformes; family Dromaiidae; genus Dromaius; species Dromaius novaehollandiae. The sequence goes on along the minus strand of NC_088100.1, from coordinate 47,248,419 downwards.
CCTAGGCCTTCAGTGATGGTCAGAAGATGCTAGATACAGAAATCAAAGTTTTCTGCTTCAAAGCCTCACTACTTGCTACCGATTTACCACTAGTGTATATTTTACAGGCTCAGCAAATTTCAGAATTACATTGCACAGAATTTAGTCTTTTTTTTTTTTTTTCCTGGTCATTCATTATATGGGTAACTGGAGCAAAATTTCCCCTTAAAATCTTCACTTTTAAGTCACTATGTTTCTTCACTACACTTTTCCATTAGTCATCAATCATTATAGGTATGCAGTTGTAGTATGTGTACCACAGTGCAATTTCAGCATAGGCCAGTATATGATGATGTATTATTTTTAAAAGATGCAATTCAGTGTGATTTCAGAGTCTACATTTGTTAAGAAAAAACAGCTAATTTTAAACTTTCCATATTGAGGGTGATTTGATTCAGCAATTATTTGGCCTTTAACTATATAATGCCAGATTGTAACATGCTTTATATTTTTTAAAAGTTTTATGGATCTTTTCAGTAAATTTAATAAAATGGTAAAACACTAGTATTTCAGTACTTATCTCACTACTCCAAATGACAGTGAAGATTTCACTTTTTTGTTTATCAGAGTACATGTAATTCTGGTATCATTTTGTAACAATAGTACTAAAAACACTGACCCAGTTAATGAAACGATACCATCCAATCCTCTCTCAAACTGACAAGTATCCTCCTTAAGCTCAGTGAGATATGCAGTAAGTCCTAAGTGCAGCAGAATCAGACCCATTCTTTTTATGTCAATAATTTGTCAATAATTTAGCTTGATTTTGCCTGTCACCAGCTAACCCAGTGGGTAATATTGTCCTGCACTATTTGTGTTTTTCACACTAGGTACCACACAAATGTCTTTCAAATTATTGGGTTTTTTTTAATTTGCTGTATTGCTAAAAATGAATTGCTAATAAACAAATGGCATCTTCTGAAGACTAATGTTTCTTACACAGAAAATATTAGGAACAAATTGTATGTGTCTGTGTTTTCATCTAAGGCCATCAGGCAGATAGAAGCAAGTCAGCTAGCACCCAGTAGTGCCACCTTTACACTTTCACTAGCACATACTTATGGAGCTCCATATACGAAGTGCGAAAACCTAAGTCTCAAACTATACACATATGCCGAGCTACCTCTATTTTTCATCAGATTTTCTGAATAATATTCCAGGTTCTTAAGGCCACAACAACAGCAAGAGAAATACTTTTCATAATTCAGGGAATATTTCATTCAGTTGTTTATATATATTCATATATATGTGTGTGTGTATATGTATGTATATATATGTGCATATATATGTATGCATGTATAGCTAAAGCAAAACAAAATCAACAAAAGATTCTTTTGGGCAGAAGTGTAAGTAACCATCTAAAAGCCTATATACTGCTGGGAATCTCTCTCTAAAGGCAGTATCTGCTCATTTTGAAATCCAAAATCCTCTTATCATTTAAGTGACAACCAGTTCCACAAATACATGTAAGTACGTGACTACACTTTTAAATGCTTAAAACATGAGAGCTTCTGTGACTATGGTATAAATATTAAATACTTTATCACTACTCTAAATTGATCCTTTCATGCAGTGTCAAAGATGTACACAAATTTGTCTCAAAGTGTGCCTCTTGCTGCCCTCAAAACAGCTTAGATTAAGCCGAGAAACTGACCAAGGAAAAGCTCTTTCTGAAACTATTTCTTCTGTTTGATGCTACGATTTTGGTGGTATTGATTTATTTCCCCAATGTAATCTCCATGTATTAATGTTTACAAAGGCATATCTGGACAGCACAAAGCAAAAACTGTAACTTTGTTCCCTCAAACGCTTCCTGGCATAATTAACAATGAAAATGGGATTATTCATGTGCATAGAGTTAAGCACATGCATATGTACTTATAGAATCATCTTTCAAGTTCTCTTATCCTTAGGGCTGAAGTCTTCCTATTTGTCATTTCTAAGATGAGGGTCATTCTAAAATATATTTGCTAAGACCCTGTATTTAGAATCCAAAGCATATTTTGGGCCAAAAGGGATGCTTTCATTTACTTCAGTGGTCCTCCACACAGCCCCTAAGTCCCACAGAATCTTCTTCTGAAGTGACATTCTCAGTAAAGGTGACATAAGAGCTTACTTAAAGTTCCTTCGGGGGGGGGGGGGGGGAGTGATTGATTTGAAATTCATTGGAAGAGTTCAGCTGGAGTCTGCTTTTTTGAAGATATATTATCTAATCTGTTTGTGTAAGAGAAGATTCAACTCTTTGCTCTTTCTGCAGTGAAATATTTTAATTTTCATCAGAAGAGAAAAAAATAGTGCATAAGAGTAGAACCTCACAGTAAAAACGTAACTGCATTAAAAAATTGAACAGTTAAATTGATGGAATAGTTAAAGCTATTACAGAGTGTGTAAACACCCATATCTATCCTATTTCTTCAAATAGTGATGTGAATTATTGGAACATTCACTTCTGAGTTAGAAGCTGAAATATTGTTTGGAACTGGTAAAAGAATAAGGCAGGTACAGTCATCCGTAGGCATGCATGTGTTTGATTTAAAACTGAAATTCTACTTTTCTTATTTGATCCACTGTATCAACTTCAATTCTTATCACATATACATACATATATGTATATATATATATTCAGATCTTGGAATGATAATCTCATATCTCCTTAAAAAGAAAATGCTTAGGTCCTACCACCATCAAAGAGGGAAAATCTTTAAAATGTGAAAAATGATAAAAAGCTGAAAATAAAAGTTTATTTGTGGAGCCTCAGCATGTGTTTCAAATGCTAAGAGCATGCAAATCTTAGCAGTTTGTTGCTTCCTGAGATTTGTACAAGCTCAACAACCTTGTTTTCTACAACCACTAGAAATCCAAAAATTTTCTTATTTCTAAAATAACAACTATGAAGTGTTCACCTCAGTGAGCTTGAGGCAGGAAAGCTCTTTCACCAAGGCTTTTCTGTGCTCTGTGGAGAGAGACAGGTTCCCCCACAGGATATTCGGAGCAGGAGCCTGTTTCAGCTTGAGTAGTTATGGACAAGCAACCCTCTCAAGGGGATTGCAGGGACAGCCTTCCCAATCCCCAGTCTTCCAAACTCCTAATCTAACATTACTACTTCTAATTTTTAGGAATTTCAGGACATTTTCAACAAGTTTGCTTGATAAACTTTTTTTTTTTCCATCTAATGTCTTATCCACTTTTGTTTCTCTTGTGAAATAATATTCCCTGTTGGTTGAAACTCTTTGCAATGTCTAGCTATATATTTTCTCCTAAAAGTAGAAGAGAGTTTTACTGAGAGCTCTACTTCTGTGCCTTTTTTATATTCTGGAACATTTTATCTTGACATATTCTTTACACTTGTCTAAGGTATTTTGTTTATGCTTAGATGAAACTTACAGAGACAGAGACTAAATACTTTGTTTTGGGTTTTACTTTTCTTTTAGATCTTTTTTTGTTTGTTTGTTTCTGCAATGCTGAATTAGCAGTCAGAAAGGATTTTAAATAACTTCTTTGTAGGTGGAAATAAAAGGCACTAAGTGCCAAAAAGATCAGAGTTGCAAAAGTAAATGAATGCTAGATTGGAGTGGGATTAAATGGGAGCTTTTGATAAAACAATGGGATATATAAACCAACTGTATCTGAGATTAGGAAAGTGTTGTTCTTTGCTCTGAAACAGATTTAGGCATGCTGGCTATTCAAAACACAAGATGTCTGTAAATGAAAAAACCTGATAAAACAAAATTCTCCAACATTTATGGGGAGATCGGTAACAAGTCTAAATCAGAACTCAGAAAATCTGAGTTAGATCCAGATACACTTACAGAAACTTTCTAATTCGAAGCATAACAATGAGTCTGGATTAGGTCATGTAGAGGGATTGTGGACTTTCTAACACTGTGTTTTTTTATGAACACGTTAGATAAACAACTACTGGAAGAAACACCTATGCCTATAGTTCATCCTCACCTGGATTAGAATCTGAACAAGAAGAGTGAATTGAGAAGACCTCCTTACCAACATCTTTTTAGTACTAGTGATTTTATGCAAACACCTTGCTATCCATTGAATATCAGAAGTCCTAAATACTTATTTTAACCAAGCTTTGCATTTATCTGTATTTTTACTGATTCATCCATACATTTCCTGTTTGGGTTTTTTTAATCTTTTTTTTTTCTGATTAATATCCAGCTAATCAAATTCTTTTCCAGGATGTGCATATTTAAAAACAAATAAAAACAACACTCAGTAAGCTCCTATAGGCCACAGAAGAGGACAAACTTTATGGCTGTAAAAAGAAAAACTTGTAATCTTTGAAAAACAGGACTTTTATGTCCATAAAACACCAGCCACCAAAAAGCTATGACGTTTTCATGGAAATGTCAAAAAGAAATGTTGATGTTACCTGCCATCTACCCAGAAAGCACTATACAGCTCTTGTGTATGTCTTCCTTTCTACACAAACTTAGTTGGAAATATAGTTGAAGAAAATAGGCAAATTTAAATCAAATATATCATCAACATAACTACAAAACCATATAGATATTTCAAATAATAACTTGAGTTCAGCTACAGTTTTTCCTCTTTGTTCTGATGCCTGGCCTTCTGTGTTATACTTTTTCTGACTCCTTAAAAACATTTGTCTGAGATTCTAAATCTCACTGACTTTATGTGAAGCTTCAGCTACAAAGAGTTAGATTAATAAACGGACATAGATACCTAAAGAGACAAACAAGTCCAACAGCTACATACCACTGTCTCACTGCTCAGCCTCACCCTAAAGCTGCGGAGATATACATCACCGTGTATACTCATGTACTCAAATAGGTGAGTCCTCACTACCTCATATCTTCAACCACTATCAAGCTAGGAATTACCACTGTCTTCTTTGTAGGGCTAGATATTTGACAGATATTTTCAGAATTAGCTGTCCAATACAGCCTCACCTTTTTCTGAGCCATTTTATCCAGTGACAGTGCCATTTTATCAGTGGCTTAACCTGGAATATAAGAGACTTGCTTTTGAAGTTGTGCTCTACAGAACTAAAGCAGAATTTTTCCTTTAGTCTCTCCCATTCCTGCTGTTCATCCTGCCCCATCAAACAACTAGCATTTTGCAGTGGCACTCAGTAAATAGGGTATTCTCTATGGTTCTTGTTACTACTCTTAAAATGGCTTAAATTGAAGGATTTCAACACAAGAGTCTGAGAGAACTCCACCTCCATAGCCTTGTGGCTAACAAAATTTTCTAGGAGAACGTAAATCAAAGCCTCATCTAGCTTGAGTGAGAAGGGGAATGTGAACCTAAGGCTTCCACATCCTATTCCAGCATTGCTTCACTGAATAACAGGGCAGGACAGGAAAAGGCAGGGAAGGGAGATCACCATATGGCCTGTGGCCTTTCTTTCTTTTTAAGATTGCCCACGTTAAGACCATGACTAAGAGATCAGGCTTGAAAGTATGTCTGTTAGGAATACACATAGTTTTGAAGATTTTACTCCAAGCCTGACACTGTTTCAGATAGCTGTATGTCAGACTAGCTTGTATGTCCATACCACAGTGAGTAATGCTGTACATCACTGTAATTAATCCAATTAGCCTCCAAGGCTCTTTTTATACTGATAAATTAAACAGACCATGAGTATGGTCTCTGGAACTGAGGCAACAGGCACTGAATGCTTTTACCTGTTAAAGTGAGGTAGCCTATGTAAACTACCTTTTCAGAGGGTTCCCAGCCTCTCCTAACTCCTGAACCAAAACCCATACTCATTTAGGAGAGTGTTAACAGGCGCAGCTGAAACTCTACTGGGAGTCAGGGAACATCATATTCCAGTGTCAGAAATGGTTTGTTTAATTTACTAGTAAGAACATAGCCAGAGGGTGCCACGTTAACACAGCTAGCCTGTGTTTGGAACATGAATTACTATGTCCTTGCAGCACAGCCCTAAGCATTGTAAAGGTACCAGCTTCTCAGCACTTTCATGGGTATCTCTAACATGCAAACATATTTGTTAGCCTGAAGAATCCATGTTAGGAGCAAACAGCCTTAGGATTTTCTCACTGGCAGAGACATCTGAATTTTAGACTGCCTTCTGAGCAGATTTTCAAAGATTATCCATAGGCTTAAATAGTATCAAAAACCTGGCTGTAACAGGGATTCTTTGTCAATTATGTACTTTGAAAATCCATTTCCCTCTTCACAGATTCACAAGATCATCTGTGTTGGAAGGGACCTCTGGAGTTCACCTCCTCTAGCCCCCTGCTCAGAGCAGGACCTTGTCCATTCAAGCTTTGACTATCTTTACAACTTCTCTGGGAAATCTGTTCAGTGTTCGATCGTGGTCATGATGATTCTTTTCTTTCATCATGCCTAATAAGAATTTTTCTTGGTGCAATCTGTGACTGTTGCTCTTTTTCCTTTTGCTGCATGCCTCTGAGAAGGGTCTGACTCCATCTTCTTTATTCCTTCTCATTAGATAGTAAGATCCCCTCCAAAGTCTTCTCTTCTTAAGGCTGAGCAAACCCATTTTCTTTAGCATCTCTAGCAGGGGCTGTCCTCTAGACTGACTCCAGTACGTCAATGCTGCTTCTTGTATTGATGAACCCCGAACTGGACATTGCTCCAGACGTGGTCTTGCAGGTAAACAGAGGAGAGTAATCATTTGCCTTGACCTGATGGCTATTCTTTTGGTAACACAGCCCAGTATGTGGGCCTTCTTCATCACAGGGGCACACTGCTGACTCATTTTAAATTTGCTGACCACCAGGACCCCAAGTCCATTCCTGCAAAACTGGTTTCCAACTGGTCAGTGCCCAGCCTGTACTGCTGTGTCGCATTGCTGTGTCCCCGCTGCAGAACTCTGCATTTGCCTTTGTTGAACTTCCTGAGATTTACTGTCAGCCCTTTTCTCCTGGCTGTCAAGGTTGCGCTGAATAGCAGTCCTACCCACCAGCATTGCAAAAACTCCCATCAATTTAGTATTGTCCACAAACTTGCAGAGAGTTTACTCCATCCCACTGTCCAGATTATTAATAAAGATTCTGAAGAATATAAACCCTGGGATTAACTCTTGAGTGACCAGCCAGCAGTTGGACTTTGTACCACCAATCACTACCATCTGAGCCTGGTCATTCAGCAAATTTCCTACACACCCTGTACTCCATGTGCCCAGTTCATATTTTACAAATGTGGCTACAGGATGGTGTGTCAAATGCCTTGCTAAAGTCCAGGCAACAAACACCCACCATCTGCAGAGCCAGTCACCTCATCATGGAAGGCAGGTTAGTCAGGCACAGTTTGCCTTTGGTATTTACATGCTGCTTACCCTTCTTGTGCTAGCACATGAGCTTCCACGTGGATGTGCTCCACAGTCTCCCAGAGGCTGAGGTTAGGCTGATAAATCTATAGTTCTCCGGATCCTTCTTCTTGGCCTTCTTGAAAATTGGTATGGTGTTTGCATTTTTCGAGTCACACATTTGCCTTTTTCTTGTTTTTCCTTTCTTGAAATTTGCCATCTTCACCCGATTCCCAGTATTCTTCTCCAAGGCTTGTTCATGCTCATTGAAAACAATGAGAGTCCTGGAGTTTTCCCACTGATCAGAATCAACCTGAGGAACATCAGCAGTGAAAAAAGAATTAGAAATTTAAAGGAAGTTAGAATTTCCATGCAGAGTTACTGTCACCTGAGGCACATAGAACAATATAAAGCTTGAAGTGCCCTATATCAAGAAAAACCAACTAGATGATAAAGACTTTGTTACAGAGATTTGGAACACGTCTCTATCTGAAAGTCTACAGGTGGCTCTACTGAAAAAAGGAATAGAATTCCTTGAGGGCTCTAAGTGTTAATTGCTTAATCACAATGCATATATATTCACAATACTGTGCAATATTTTGTTTGAACTCCTCTTTTCTTAAAATATCCTGACCAGCAGAGTCATTCTTAACCCTGGAGAGGTCAGTCAATCAACCAACCATCAGCTTTCTTCAACAAAGTATTGCTCACCTGTTTGGAATAAAAGCTATCAAACACACCTGATAGGTGCTGAAATACTGCATTATACTCTTCTCCAGAGCCAGAATTTTCAATATTCTTGGGCAGCTACTAGATCTGAGGATGCCATATTCGTTGCCATGATTCCAAATAATACTGAGCTGCTACTTTATGTAAAAGTCTCAAATATTTAGGTGAAATACAAAGATATCATGAACTCAGCACTGTGAAATGTTTGGAAAAGAAATCAAGGACCAGAATTACTCTAAGTTTGTTTATTCAGTTGCATTTCGACAGCTTATGGTAGAAATGTCTTACACATAACCTGAAATCCAACAGCTTGCTATAAGGTGAGTTGTTGAACCTCAGACTGTTACACTGTTAATAATTAAAAGTGCTCTCTTTCACAAGAGGACAAAAATATATTAATCAAGATATCAATGTAGGTCTGATGAATGTCTCAGTACATTTTGCATGAATTTATAATCTGTTGCTACCCTTTCAGAATTCTGCAAAAAAGAGACTTAGAATAGTTCCATAATAATGTAATTTATGTTCTTAGTGCAGTTCCTCAGAAATACTGAAAATATTGTTTGAAACTTACAGTCAAAGCCAAAGGCATTAACTTTTTATCAAACTTCTTTTCCTTTTAAGTGTGAAGTATCATCGTGTAGTGCTTTTCTGCTTTTTGTATGTATTGCATTTTCATACTCTTTTATCATACCTGTTGGATTAACTTGGAAATAGATGTTTCTTTTGCTTTGTACCTCCTACTGTTTATTCAAGAGCATGGCATGCAGTACTACCAGGCAGCACAAGCTCTCATCATGAATCATCAGGAAAAGTGAAGGGTCCCTACGTGTGAGAGGCACCTGCTGATCAGCTGTTGAAGTCTATAGTGTAAATAGCATTGTATGAACTAGTAACCCTCGTCTCCCTTTAAAGCCTCAGTACATCTACAGCAAAATTAATTTTGGAAAACTATAGGGTGACTAGTTCAGATGCAGATATCAATAGGGCAGACATATAAAGTTAGGTGAAAATGAATACCTCTTAACATGTAGTACTGTATCAGCAGTACTGCTGGTCTGGTGAGATAACACTTTGTCCTGATTCAGCAGTGAAACAGTATATAATACTTTGCTGATGAAGTCCTTTTCAGGTAAATTAAATCATTTACTAGTGAACAAGCAAAAACCACTGATATATCAACATAAGAAAGTGAATGGGGAAAAATGTTAATGGGAAAAACAGTGGAAGTAGAAATAATCCAAATGCATTAGGAAAGAGAAAAAAGAAACTTTTGATCCCAGAGAAAGAATCAAAGAGATTATGAGCCCAGCATCCTCTAAATGATATGCATAACAGAATATAGGCACCTAAAGTGACTCTCATACAGGAGAAGCCTGAATTTAAAACAGTCTTCAGCTTACTAAGTTCTGTTTCTAAAACAATCCCCAATCCAGTCCATGAGATGGTCTAGAGAGAAAAAAAATAGTGCAACTTAAAGACAACATGTTTCAGACTCTCTTGTCTCTTCCCCTTTTCACTCAGCTCAAGATTTGCTGTGAAAAAGATCAAGATTCTTGGCTGAAATGAAAAAGAAAGTGAAAACAAGAGAAAGGATGATAATGTAGACCTGTGTTAAGCCACTAATAAATTCAGGACTTGGATCATCTCTTGAAGAGATTCCCGAAGTAAAATAATTTTGCTTTACAAACATTCTTCAAAATACTGAAATCAATTTCTTATAGATGAATCAAATCCTTCCCACATGACTGCCTAGAAATCCTCAGAATTAGATAAAAATTCAAGATGGAAGCAGAGGCTACTGCAACGTGGTTTACAGTGTATTAGCAATTATTCAGTAGGCTTGTTTGTGTTCAGATAAATGCATGAGACTTCTATCTATTTAAGGCAAATTAAATATTCAAAACTCTCAAGTTTGGTTCATTGTCTGTCCTATCTACTATTTTTTTCTGAAGCAATTTGCCTTTTTTTGAACAGTTTTCTCCACCTTTTTTGATATACTGTATGCCTCTTTCTTATTGCTAGTTATTTTTTCCATTTTCCTGTTCATCTATATTGGCTTTAAAAAAAAGAAAAAGAACAGAAAATACCCACCACTAACTCTATTGTGAGACAGCATGCATAATCTCTGGGCCTAAGAAATTTATCTTTAAACACTTTAAATTTCTCTCCATTACTCAAACTCATTCAATTTCACCCATCATCTCCTGCATACTTCCAAAATTTGTTCTGCTGAAATTCAGTGTCCTTAGGTCTTACTTCAGTCTTAGCTATAAACTAAAGGAGATTGTATTACAATCTTTATAGTTACCTTTCCTCGACCTGCTGTAGCCTACTCACATTTACAGACTTTCTGGTTAATTTATTTCTTCAACTTAGTATGTCACAACCTTTATGCAGGAATATTCATATATTGTGTCTCATTATAGCTTATTAGTTGGGGTGTGTGTGATTTTCTCTTTACTTTGGCCATGGATCAGACAGAATTACCTCCATTTTATTTAATTGAAAATTATAAAGATTGTATTCAAGCAATGTTTCTGATGTCTGCAGACCTCCAACCTTGTTACTTACTGAAAGAAAACTCTCACATAGGTCATAGATGCTTTCAACTCTGTGAAAATTGTGGATTAGATTTCTAAACATGACCAGGTCTTAGTTCCAGCATTAACATGGATTAACATGTTATAATGCCAAGAAAATGAACTTTCCTCACTGGACAAATGTGTGTAGAAGCTCTGAAAATGTACTAACAGGCTAAACTCCAGTATCAAGCTTTAGATATTTTCTGTTTTGTGCTTCAGAGATTTTTCAGAATGTTTCAAAGCATGAGTGCAAATACATGCAATGGAAATAGTAATTTCTTTTCTCCTTATCTGTATTTAGCATTGCTTGCAATGGTCTTAAGGGGTTGTGTAAACCTTCTATAAAGAAAGTACCTCTGACTTGTGGATAAAGGGAAACTTGCAAACAGGACTTCCCTTTCATCCTCTCCTGCTAGCCCTCAGAACTGCTTCTGCTCTTGCCTGAGAGTGGTTATGGATGGGGACCAAGGTCACAGACTAATCACACGTGGGAGCAGCACACCTTCTCCCATGTCCATCACTGGAAACCTTACAGAGGTAGTATAGCCCACGGCAGTATTTCCATGTAACAGGATTACTTGAGTTAGTCTTTTGCCAGAAAACAGAGCCAGAGTTATTGCAGAACCAGACCACTTCTGTGCAGCCGGAGCCCCAGGAGAGCTGTCGATTTGGGAGCAGAGTGCCTGACGCTCTCTTCGGTGGTGGGACTAGATGTGTGACCACCCACTCAAGCAAAGCACAAGGTCCTATACCGTATTTCTTTGCTGTGAAGGCCTGTTGTTGAATTTTGGTATAGGAGAGCATGACTAGCCACGCAGATATGGTTACTATGAAAAAGCTATTGAAACCTTTCACACTGATGCTTCAAAAGAAAACAACATTTTCTCTATGAGAATTTCTCCATAAAAATATTTCTGTTGTTTAGTGTGTCCTTATTAAAAGCAACTCTACTTCAACACTCAAGAGAAAACTGCACCACAGCTAGCTTACCCCATAGGTATCACTGTTTTTGTGCTTTGTTCCTGCTTTAGCAAGAGTTAAAACATTCTTTTCTATTTACCTTACTGCTCCACTGCCTCATGGGGAGTTATAGCTGAATCTTACTGAAGCAAAAGGCAAAACTCCCATGTGGGTCATTGGACCCAGTGCTTGATCCTGGGAGAAAATGTGCAGTCCCAGGAACCAAATCTTTTCATTAACTCTCTTTGCTACCTATAGCAGCAATATTCACTATTTCTTACAATACACCAAATGTTCAAATACCACTACTTTTTAGTTACCTTGTTGCATTTATAGTAGGAAGAAGTATATGGAAAGTCAGAGTGGCTGGCAGGTTAGCACTGCAAGCCTGTGTGAAGAGTCTGTATAGGCATGCCATACAAGCACGAAAAAGCTGGGGGCTTCTTCTGGGATAGCCAGTGTCAGCGGTCTCTAAACATCAGCACTTAAATTTTTCCTCAGAGAGAATATGTCCTAGAACGACCCAGACTAACACATTCATTGTGTTACATGCTGTTTAAACGGTCTGTCCACTTTTATTTCCATACTTTTTCTTTATTTCAAAATCAGGGGAAATTGGAACAAAGAGAATTTCACATTAGGTGTCAAGTTCTTGACATTCCTTGTTTAATACATTTCAGCTTTAATTTCATGTCAACCAGACCGAAGTTGTACAGTTTCTCAGGTTCAGAAGGGTGTGTGTGCTAGTCCCTTGTGTTCAGTCACTGGCTTATGGTTATCAAGGAAATATAAACCCTCACAAGACTCCAGCCAGCCTCGTGGCACCATGCAGCTCATTCGGTGCATATATCTGCCTGATTTGTCAGAAGACCCAAGTTTAATTGTTAGCTGTGTCATTTATTTCCTTACTTACTTGGAGATACAGAACTTTGTCAGCAAATAACCTTTACACAGGAGAGTCTTTATATGGTACCTTCACAAACAAAGTCACAAGGTTGTTGCAGGTTGTTGTTATTTTTTCTTCAGTTTTCACGTTTTGTCTCCGTTAACAGTGAATGATAATAAACATGCTTTTTGTGTAGCTACCTAAAAGGCTGTTCCCTGGGTTATGGTAATTGTTTCAGTGAAGTCCACAAAAGGGATAATTGAATGTAAATGGAATAATTAGAAAATGGCTCCTGCAAATACCTAGGGTCTAAACATACTTGAGTTTATATGCAACACACAAAGGCAAATGAAACCTTTTAGCAAACTGGTGTCTTGCTCTGACTGGTTAATTATTCTTCCAGTGATACTTTTACATGGGCTGCAATATGCACTGGAATATTGATGAGGGGTCCTGAGTCACACGTAAAGAATTAGGTAAGTTCTGTCACATCCTTCATATCTAAGGCTCCGGTGACAAAGATGGGCAAGAAAAATGGAAGGGAGGAGGGAGTAAGGGAAAATTTCCTGTCTTTTATGTATTCTCTAAAAGACTGAGCAGACTTTTGGACTCTGTAAACATAATAAATCATTAATCACAATGATCTTCGAATCATTGTTGCCAGTTTCATTTTCAATTTACACCTTCACTAGCACTGTTTATATTCAAGTTTACTGGAGTTTTGACAGTGTTTCCATATTCTAGAGGCTACTTTTTAAGCTCTAATAATCTCAAACACTTCTCTGCTTCACCAAACTGGTATTCCTTTTTTTTTTTTTTTTTTTTTTTTTCCCTGTTAAACAGTCTGTAGGTTGATTCATTACTGTGACTGCAAGCTCTCATATCAGAACCTCTAAGCACATTTTCTCAGTTCAAGACAGAGCACAGGCTGTCTTTACTTCCTGGAGTCCCTTTTGTAAGGGATCCTCTCAGGGTTTTTACCAAGCTCATCTCAAACTCAGCTTGCAAATTCCAAATAAGCTAAAAGATTAGCAAAATTAAGCCATTCGTTCTCTAGCTTTGGTATAAAATAGCATTTAGGACTAGTAAAATAAGTGTTTTGCTCCAACTCTAAATGTGAACACAACTCATTTGTGTGGTATTTACTCAGCCTCTGTTAAGTAACATTTGTAAGGGAGATGATTAAGGTTAGCCTGCCTTATCTTGGTTGTACAGCAGACCAAGAGGGAATCAGAACCACTTAGGAAAGCAAAGAAGGCAATTTATTTTACCCATTCATTCTGGGAAGAGCCAAAGAGAACTAGTGAATGGAGGAACTCAAGACTTATGTATGCTGGTTACAGTAGATGGCCTCCACAGGCAGAATAAGCTGTTCCATAGTAGGAAAAGAGATAATTCTCCCCAGTCCAGAACAGGAGTTAAGAAGAGGTAATAAGGGCAAGAATTACATCCTGAATTTAGTCTGCTATCTGTTCATGGGATACAGCTTCTGCTATACTGTGTTTTATTCTGGAGGTTTACAGCTTAGCATATAATGAATTAGCAAAGGCAGTGCTATTCTGTAAAATAATTTCCTTTTTCTTCCTTTCTATTTCTCTTCTGTGTTTTTATAGTTACCCCTCTGATGTTGATGCAGAATATTCTTGTGCTACTTAAAATGCTATTTATCACAGTTTTGCTTATAGCTTACAGCTGTCTGCATTGCTGTGCAACATTGCTCACCAAGAAAAGGCATCTGTCATGCATCTTAGGTGTCAGAGTTTTGTTAGCCTTTGCATGTCTCCCTGGGACCATACAAGTTTTATAGAAGAAAACAATATCTTCTCAGAACTGGTGGCGTTAACACAATCTCAAACCTCTCCCTTTTAAAAGGAATATACCATAAATATTTCACAGAACTAAAACTGGCAAGGACAAGGTCAACCAAGGATGATTCGTGCCTATGAAATGCCCAGAGTACAATATGCAGATTGCCATCCTTATAACAGTATGCAGATCATGCTGCTAAATGCTAAAAACAAAAATAAAACAAGTTTTCAGTCTTACTGCTCATCAGGACTATGTACAGCTACAGTGGCAAAAGGTTAAAAAGGGGGCTGAGAAATACTCTCCCTTTTGGATGACCTGTAGGAAATAATATTGTTGAAATTTGCTGCTTTACATTCAGAGGATAGGAGTGTGGAACGCAGTTTTAGTGCTGTTCTAATCATTCAGTGTTTGATATGCCTTCAGTGTGCTTCCCTGTGGTAATTCTTTCACAAAGAACAGTGTTATCTACCACAGTGCAAGCTAAACCAGAATTCCCCATGTTGCAATCCAGTGTCTAACATTAACTTCCTCTGCTGTTTGAGATCAACGCCTCAATTCAGATTTTAAAAGTTACTCGGGGCCATTGATTAGGCAGGGCATATTTCCAAGAGCTGAACTTCTTGAAAGAGGAGGATCCATACAGGCTGTTCCTAACTTCCTGAGCAGAATGACAAATTTTGGCTGCATATTTTAATGTTGAGGTGTGAATCAGACTGGCCTAAAAACACCAGATTTATATCAGTGCTTTGACTGCCCTGCCACTAAAATGGGTCAGAGTTTTAGAGAGTAAGTGGGAAAATAGTACCAAGCCAATCTTAGTCACTAATTGGCCCAGGCCTTTGATCATGTAATGCCCCCTCCCATAGGAAATTCCTTGATGGCTTTTTTTCTCACTTATTACCTTCCCCAGGTAATAGTTAAGCAGAATCGAGACTGCAAAATGAAGACAAAGACATATTATTAGAGAGATTCTTCTTTTCACTCTCATCTTCTAACTCCCTCCCTGTATAACAGCTATGCAAATCTCTCTTCACAGTACCAAATAAATTTTCCATGAATGTAACGTTCTTCACAGTAGAGGAATCACAAGGAGCCCAGGCTAAAGAGGAAAAGCTACAAATGACACAGTGCAGCTTGCAAACAGAAATTAAGACAGATAGAACAGTACACCATGTAGAGTTATAGCAGGATCACTGATTCTCCTGTTTTTTTTTTTTTGGGGGGGGGGAGAGAGAGAGGCAGTGGGGAGGGTCTCAAAGTAGTTAGTGTTCTCTGAACAATATTTCTAGAGCTCATGTGTAGAAGCTCAATAACATCTGTCTTCCTCTCTTTTTTGGAAAAGCGAGGGGGGTGGGCAACGAGTAAGTTATAAGATGAAGCTCATCTATGTTTCCTAACTAGAGTAGTAATAAGGAATAGGATGAAGGCCCAAATGCACCTTCAGCTCCTCCTCCTACAAGCTCATATTTGGGCACAGGTTCAGGCTGCTTCTGTAGCAGAGATCTCCCATGCCCTAGCAGCCACAGCAGATACCTTCAGCTCACTTCCCAAAGGTAAAGCGGGGGCAGAAGGCTATCCAGAGCTTTGTGGAAATGGTGCAGGAGGGGTCTCGTATTCACTCCAGAATTTCTACAGCAAAGGACCAACATCCTTGTAGGACATGGTGATGCTCAGCAAATCTTTGAGCAAAAAGGGGTCCTGTTCTTGAATCTTGATTACGGACAAGCTGTGTTTAGCACAAAGCGTGATGTATGAAACAGGAACCTCGAGACCATTGGGGATTATATCAGACCCTGGTATAAGCTGATCAACAAATGCCAGGATTTCTGTAACAGAAAACTGGATGTAACAGAAATGGATGGTCATACCATCAGGCAGATTTGGTCGGGAGTGAACTCAACTTTGGTCAGATTCTGATACGTCTACAGCGTGTGTTTTCTTCTGAGGTTAGAAGAGAGAATTTCTTTGGCTGATTATGTGTTTCATGGAGATTGCTCTGTGTCCCTGAACAGAGCCATGTCTTATCAGAGTTGAAATCTGATTATCAACATTTCATTTTCCAGTGTACTGAAACAGAGCTACAGAGTAACAATCCCACCTTCTCAAAAGGATAACTGCAAAATGTTTTTCATTTTACGTTTCTATTCAGTTACAGGATGAGTTGCTATTTTCTTTCTTTTTTAGAGAGTTGAGACCTGGATTTTTCTTTCTGTCTGGAATTGTTATGCTTTAACTGATATATGGCTGCTGAAGAACTGAGGCTGTCTTCTGTGTTAATGTAAAGTGTTATTTAAGCCCAGAGAATAATAGTAGGCAAAAAAAGGTATATACTTGAAAGAGGCTCCTGGTCTATATTGAAGAAAGTATGTATTGTTAGATTTCTTTCCCAAAGACAGTCTGGATGGGAGACCATAAATAAAGATACCAAGGAAGAATGGACATGGTATAAAAGTGAGTTTACCACGGTTCATAGTTATCTCTTATAGTGGTAAAATAAAGAAAAAAGAGCAAACACCAGGGAAAAGGAGAGATAAAATGACAAAAATAAAAAAATAAAACTGGTCTGGAATACAACCACTTTAGACAATTTAGGAGCACACTTGCTTTGGGCACAGCATTGATTTCCCATCCCCAGGGATGTTAATCATGTGTAACCATATTCTACTACACAAAATAGGAACAAAATTACTAATAACTGATGATTGCTTCAGAAAAAACAGCGTTATGTGTAAGATTGTCCAGAGATGGAAAATCCTGATCTGAAGCTGCTCTGAAGTGTTGATGTTTTCAACTTTTTCTGTGTGGGGAGGGAGCATGAGCGGTAGGATTCCCTGCGCTCTGCTCAGCACTCCAGCTGCAGCCACACCAGCAGGACAACTCCATCCTCCAGTTCACTGAGCAGAGCAGGAAACAAGGGCTTGGCTGGCTTCTTAGTCAAAGTCGTGGTAGAACTGAGCTCACTTTAGGCTTCTCATGAGCTGAAAGCATTTCTGCCCTTCTTGCCTTCTTTTTTTTTCTTTTTTTTTCCCCCTAGTTAGTTTTTTTGCAGAAGCAAAGATCCCTCTCGTCACATGAAAAGATTCATGATGACATAAAGGAGAGTTTGGGGTTAAGAGCCTAGAAAACGGAGAAAGAACAGAATATCCCCTTTTGGCAGCAACCTGAATTTATACTGTATTCAGATGGCCATGTAACCACAGTCTACCCACATTAAGTGAGGATTTAGGAGACTGCAGACACAGACCTTCTATCGAAGCTCAGGCAACTCATTTTTCATTGTGTCACTTATTCCATTCTGTAAATTGGAAAGTGATACTCTTTGAGGTCATTATGAGGATGTAAATATTCATGCTTGTTAGGAAATCAAACACTGTAATGAAGGTCCCCACTGTAAATATACACTAAATAAAACTATTACAAGGACAATTTAATGAAGAATTCAGTTTACAGGTGTTGATGAAAACAAAACAAAAAGAAGACAGATGGACATTTAAATATGTAAGTAAATTTAATTCACAAGCTGTTTTAAGTCTACATGGGATGTGTGAAAAAAGAGATGTTGATCACTTATTTAAAAGCTGTAACAAAAAGCATCCATAATTTTGAGCAATTATTTCAAAATTATGACATAAATTATCCATAATTTCGTTATCTGAGGAAAAGACACTAAAGAAACTGACACACTGCAAGGATTTTGTAATTAAAACAGCAGACATAAAGGGAGTCAACTGTAATTATGAATAATCAAGATTCTTGAAAAGAAAATTTAAGAGAATTAGATGATGAAGACTATTATCAGCCACTTGCTGGTTATCTGACTAAGATTTAAAGAGAGATTTATACAAGTTTAGAAACAGGATTAAGGATCGCTAATGAAAAGCTGAAGAAACTCTTTCAGTCAAAAATAGTCAGTCTTATCTGCCTTTTTGTTCACTGAATTTTAATGAATGCCTTAACACCGTCCAGTCAATGGATTAATCAATATTTACATTTTCATGCCATATTTATAAACTTTAGATCCATCTCCAGATACTTTTTTTAAATAAATGGCTTAAAATATGGTTGCCTATATGGCCTGTCCTGTTTACCCTCATGAAGCCATTTGTCACTTTAAAAAGAGACAGCAAAATCATTAAATGGAACTGCTTAGGAGGCAAATATACTCCATGTAGTGATCTGTGCATCAAAATATGCAGTTCATGAGAAAAGACATACCAATATAGGAGTAAGCCTTAAGGAATGCAGGCAGTTGGTAAATTGCAGGCAGATTCCTGCAATTTACCTATGCAAATATTCTGTAAAAATTTCCATTAATTTCATTTATGATTGGTAAGGTACTACATAAGTGCTATGATTATAGCACCCTTACTCACCTTCATAATCAGTTGGAATGACAAACAGCTGACCAGGACAGCATTTTGTCAGTTTTTAAAAATTAATCTATGCCATCAATCAGGTGCTGAAGCCAGCAACAGAAGTTCAATTACCTAGCTATTATAATCTTTTCCCAACAAGGGAAATACATAAAAATAAATGTAAATGCATACATAAACCTGGCTCCATTCAATGCCTGTAGCATCCAGAACATTCAAGCAAACCTCATACCTTTCAATTTTTAATGTCAGAGGTGCCAATATTATTTGCATTTCTTTTATATATCTACTTATGATAATGCAGTAAGAACCCAACATCCTAATAAACACATGTAACATTAGGATAATTTAATTATATCTTAGCAGCACATTTCATTTAGGCAATCTATCCTATGTTAGTCAATGAACTGTCTGTAAAGAAGCCCAAACTTCTTTATATCTCCCATTTAAAATATAAGGATTCCTATAGATGCTTTTTGAATGTAAGAATTTAGTATGATCTCTTTAAGTGATTTATGCAATTGCTAGTGGTGTTCACCATCTTCCAAAGAAGGATATCCCCTTAGGTCTGTGTGCTAGGTGTGTAGATATACTGAACAAGGTTACTGTAATCTTTCGGGAACTATGTAGCTCTTTCAAACCGTTTTTGTTGTGCAACTAGCAAAAGACATAACAGACCACATGCTGAGGTACTGGACAACTGAACCTAGTCTTGTCAAAACAGTGCTGGTAGTACAGATTTTTAATATGATGAAGGGCCCTAACACATTAAGGAGAGTGGAACAACTGGTATCCTGGAAGTAGGTCCTTAACTCAAGCTGTCATGTTTTACAGGAATAAACATATGTCATCCGTAACTTTCTTGCACCAGAATATCTTGGAGGCAAGAAAGACTCATAACATTCTGGGGGAAAAAAAAAAAATCACTTACTTTTTTGTCTTATTGCTATTACAAAATGTTTTCATTTTGTTAGCATTCCATTTTCACAGTCATTGTACAAGTACATAACAATTACCCCCCCCCCCCCCCCAAGAAGTTACCTGGATAAAAGACAAAAAGATAGAGAAAATGCTATGAAATAACAAAAGAATGAAAGAGTTGTTATCATGAAACTCGGCTTGCTAATGGGAGCTATCACAGATTCACAAGTAAAACGCAAATTAGTCCAATGTCTTGTAGAACAGAACAATTCCTGTATTTCACAGGGGATATTTGTAGAATAAGGATGTTAGACCTGGGATTCCTACAACATGGACCCATATACTGAAAGAAGGAAGGAAGAAAGAAAAGGAAAAAAAAATTAGCAAGCTGAACATGCTACCCATTTCCAGAGAACAAAGTTCTGAGCTGCAAAGAGGTTGGCAGGTAATTCCAATAGCCTGGCTATGGTTGAGTTGTTTTTGATTCTAAGGGCCAAATATTATCAGACAGAAAAACGCTGTACTGTTTTTAAAACATGTAGAGACACTGCTTTTTTTAATTTACAAATATTTGGTCATGCTCATAAAGACAGGAGGAGTCCAGAGCAGATACCTAGCAGATAGCACATTTCTGTTATTTTGGATCTGTTCACTGAAAGAAACACAAACATCAAATGAAAAAGCCTGATAAGTTTCATCAAATAAGACTGAAAATAAAGCTGTAGTTTAGCCATGCTTCTTGGACATTTTATTCTGAGTCTAGGACTGGCTCAGAAACTTGTGTATTATTATATATAATATATATATATAATATATATATTATAATTATATTATATATATATATTATAATTATATTATATAATATATATAATATATATTATTATATTATAATTATTTCAGCTTCTCATAGTAACGTGAAAGCAACACAGGTGCTTCTGAACTTTTCAAGTTCATATGAGTTTGTGATTTTAAAGACTACTGTTTTAGCTGTTTTCCAAGCAGAATCCAGTATTTTTGTATTATTGAGTAATGCCTCACTTTAACCACCCCCAAAAAAAGTTAAAGTGAGTGTCCTCACTTTAACCACTCCAAGATCTGCTGAAGAGACAACACAGCAGGGTACAAGCAATCCAGGAGGTTCCTGGAGTGCATTGATGAAAACTCCTTGACCCAGGTGTTGGAGAAGCCAACAAAGAAAGGCACTCTGCTGGACCTCATAATTACAAACAGTCAGAGATA
The DNA here is from genome assembly GCF_036370855.1 of Dromaius novaehollandiae. Taxonomy (NCBI): domain Eukaryota; kingdom Metazoa; phylum Chordata; class Aves; order Casuariiformes; family Dromaiidae; genus Dromaius; species Dromaius novaehollandiae. The sequence goes on along the minus strand of NC_088100.1, from coordinate 47,227,599 downwards.
TGAAGGTTGGAGGCAGCCATGGCTGCAGATTGTGGAGTTCAAGATCCTGAGAGAGGGCAGCAGGGCAAAAACCAGGGCCACAACCCTGGACTTCAGGAGGGCACAGCTTGGCCTCTTCAGGGACCTGCTTGGAAGAATCCCTTTGCATATAGCCCCAGATGGAAGAGGGGTCCAGGAAAGCAGGATGATTTTCAAGCATCACCTCCTCCAACATCAAGAGTGGTCCATCCCAACAGGCAGGAAATCAAGCAAAGGTGCCAGAAGGCCTACATGGGTGAACAAGGAGCTCCTGAAAAAAACCTCAGACATAGAAGTGTACAAGAGGAGGAAGCAGGGTCAGTGACCCAGAAGGAATATAGACACACTGTCTAAGCATGCTGGGACAGGGTTAGAAAAGGCAAAGCCCATGAGTGGGCCAGACCAGGTGGTTGTACTGTCATTCAGAGAGACCTAAAAAGGCTTAAGACAAGGATCTCATGAAGTTCCACGATGGGAAATGCTAAGTCCTGTATCTGGGGAGGAGAAACCTCAGGAATCAGTACAGGTTGGCGGCTGACCTGCTGGAAAGCATCTTTTCAGAAAAGGCCTTGTTGGTCTTGGTGGACGATAAGTTGACCATGAGACAGCAATGTGCCCTTGTGGCAAAGAAGGCCAATGGTATCGTGGGCTGCATTAGGAAAAGCATTGCCAGCGGGTTCAGGGAGGTGATCCTTCCCCTTTATTCAGTGCTAGTGACACACATCTGGAATGTTTTGTCCAGTTGTGGGCTCCTCAGTACAAGAGAGACAGCGGCATACTGCAGCAAGCACAGCCACAAAGATAGTTAAAGCACTGCAGCGTGTGTCATACGAGGAAAGGCAGAGAGAACTGGGAGTGTTCAGCCTGGAGAAGAGAAGGCTCAGGGGAATCTGATCATTGTGTAGAAATACCTGATGGGGTGGAGGGGAGGAGTCAAGTTCATGCAGCCAGACTCTTCTCAGCAGTATCCAGTAAAAGGACAAGAAGCATTATGCACAAATTGAAATACAAGATATTGTATTTCATTTAAATTAAGGGAAAATTTTTTTTTTGTGATGAGGATAATTGGAACAGGTTGCCCATAGAGATTGTGGAATCTCCGTCCTTGGTGACATTTAAAACGCAACTGGGCACAGTCCTGGGCAACCTGCTCTAGGTGACTCTGAGCAGGAGGGGTTGGACTAGGTGATCTCCAGAGGCACCTTCCCTCTGAAGAAGTCACTGGACTAAACAATTCAAAATCTCACTGACTCTGTGCTTCTGTGAGTCTATGATTCTATAAGAGATGCATAAATGATAAGCACACAACTAATTTTTACATAACACAAATGAGCATTTTTATCATAGATGTCAATGCACAGAATGGCTTAGCAAATAGACACATTAGAAAATGTAATGTTTATTGATCTATCTGGTTCTAAATGGCCCAGGCAGTTAGCATGGTTAAAATATTGCAATGACACAAAGGGACCGCTATAGCTACCATCACTTTGGGTTACCTTTGACTCCTGCGCTGAACAGCCAGCAATCTACTTGTGGGAGACTAGCAAGGCACCATTTTTGGCATAAATCCACAGTAAGGCTTGAAATCGCACCTTCAAAATCAAGTGAGATACTTTAACAATCTCTACAAATTTGGTTTGTGATGCACGATGTAGACCAAGGAACATAAAAACCAGCCCAAACTTTTGTCCTTTTTCACTGTTTTCATATAAGTTTTCAGGTAAGTTTAATGTAGGATTAAGTCTCTTATTTCTTAGCAATTCCACATGAATCTCATTCTCATAAAACTCCTGCAGTCATGGCAAAAAAGGAGCTCTGAGGTTTTTCTGTTATTTTTTAGCACATGTTAGATTTCCTAAGTAGCTTGTAAAACTATGTGTATATCTTATGACAAGGAAAGAAAGACATTCTCTTGGCACTGAGAATTCCTGAAAGCCTGCAGAACAGCTATGTATGGCTATGTAAATATGTATAATTCTCAATTTACTCTTCAACAAATGAAAATAATAATGTTCATCATTACAGAGTGGCACTTCTTGAAGAAGAAAAAGATAAAAGAGAAAGCTGATATGCTTTGCCTCAAGATGGGTTACATCAATTGGTTTATTTCGTTTATCTACATTAAGCATTTTTCTCAAATTCCCACAATTGTATCATTCCTTCAGTCATAGAAATTGTTGTTGGCTATGAACAAAACAGAGGAAGTATTTCTTTAGTTTTAATTAGAGTCATATTTCATAAAAAATTTCTAATGATGATTATAAAATAATGCATAAAGTAAGATCAGCATAGACTCTGACAATGATGGGTTTGTTGAATTAAGTGGGCAGATAAAATGAAGGAAAGCAAACTGTTTGGTATTTGACTTAACAAATTGCTTATTCATAATTTTTACAAACGTAAAACAATTCAAGGTTCTATCTGGCTTTGAATTTGGATGAGCTTTCTGCAAAGCTCTTCCTATACACAATTCTTTTTATGCATTAATCTACATGTCCCATTTTTAGTGTAGTAGATTTCATACTGAAACCTTTATAGAAGCTATCTGAACATGATGTTCTATATTTCTACACCCTGACCCTGCAGGGAAATTTTCAGTAAGATGAGTCAGTGTGATAGCTCCTTTGGGCTGGCTTTATTATTTTTATTTTTTCTTTATTCTGATACCATAGTGATTAGGATTCCAGGCAATGAGCTAAAACAGTATATCACTAGACTGGCAGTCAATCAGATCAGTATCAATTCAAACAATTTAAGAAGATCTACTTTTTTATTATTTGTATAGCTCCATAGTTCATGGTGCTTCATATAACAAACCAAAGACAGATTTCCTGCCCCCTAAGAGCTTACAGTCTAGGCAAATACAGGAACAACAGGAGGAGGTAACACAGGCAGGGGACAGAGAGGGTTAATAAATGAAGAGAAGGACAATTAGATTACAATCACATGAAAAGCTAGTGTGTTTGTCTTGGTGGATACAAACTTGGGAGATGAGGTGCTTGAGTAACTTTAATTTTAATTAGAAGTACATTTTATAGGAAAGTCTGAAGAAAAAGATACTGAAAATAAATTAAAAAGCATCAGAAGTGCTTATAAGAAGGCAGAGAAGCACGCCTGGGAGTGCCTAAGACACCAACAAATTTGAGGCTGGAAAGCAATGATGCTATCTTGGATGTCAGACTAGTCAGCCATATTGACCCCTTCTCTTCCTATACAGCTTTGAAAATAGGAAAAAAATCACAATTGCTCCTGTACACCTGAAGGCAGGCTGGTATCATATTTTGCCTTTAATATTTTTATTAGTCCACATTTAGCTGAGTACAGCATTTGGAAATGCACTGGGTGAAATCTTGACTCCTCTGAAATAGGAGTTTTGATGCTGCTTTCAAGGGGGCCAGTATTTTGCTCATTGTAATGTGTAATTGTTCATGTATTTGGAGACGCTAGTGTATTTGGAGACTAAGTTGTGTCTAAAATACTTTGAAACATTTTTTCTAACTTCCTTAATAGTATAATAATACAAAAATGATTTGATAGCATTATCTTTTCGCTCTTTGTATGCTGGTATCTCTGCTCATGACCCCTTCTTTTTGGTAATAATCTTGATTTTGTAGAATATCAGGGCTTTTTTTCCTAATATAGTCTAAGGGTTTTGGTTTTAGTGGTTTGCTTCTTCACAAATTATATCTTTTCCATTTTGACATATTAACTAGTTAGTGTTATAAGGGCTGCATAACTTTTTTTTTTTTTTTTTTGAAGTCTTGATGGATGAAGTCAAGAAGCACTATTTCACAGAGCCTCAAATAATTTAAACACTAAAGAAATAGGTTTTTCAAACCTATATAGAGTTCTTCAATTGAAAATTGAGCTATAGATTTCAGAAAATATTCTCTCACACAAAAACTGCCAGATACTCCCTGGTTGGTTTGGTCTTGTATTTATCTAACAGGATAATACTATGGAAACAGCCTGCAGTTGTCACCAGTGGACCACATCTTCATTTACTACAAACCATCACATATCTGTTGACTTCAGCTGACTTTTCAGCTCAGAATTTTCACTACCAGTCCTTCACAAATGACATTAATCAAAAAGCTAAAGTTTTTGTCATCTCTTCTGTATATCCACATAGTTGTCTATTGCTATATAATGATGCTGAGGCACCCTGAATATCTAAATTCTGTGTCTTGAGACTCATTAAAGATTATAGACCTCTATCTTCCTTGAAGCAGATATGTTAGAAAAAAAAAAAAAGTCCCTTCCATTTTTTAACTCCAATTTTTATCCACCAGGTAGCACCATGAAACTGAGCTACAACTCCTTTAAAACTCTTCTCTAGTGTGACATTAAAGGTCAGTCAGAGAAGCAGCCATCATCCTGTCCTGGGAAATCAATGGACTAATTGAGCTATTATATGAAACCACATAAAGGAGTTATGTGTAGACAGATTCTGAATCTTCATGGGCCAGATACTTGCTTGATGTCAGGCGGTGTAGCTCTATTGACTTTGATGACACTATAGCAATTTATACTACAACATGAGGGTTTGGCACTAGTCACTCAGCAGCCTTTCAAAATGAGGAAGTTTTTCTTCAGAACAGGACTTCCTTCATAATATTGAAGGGAAAATGAACCATTGAGCTTTTGAGGGTGAAAAGTAATAGCATTATTTTCTACTACTTTGGGGTTCAGCTGCATGTTGGTATTTTTTCTCTAAATGCCTTAATTTTCTGTGAAAAATAATTACTAATGCAAACAAAGTAGCATTATGAATTATTGTATATACTAAAATAATGCCATTGTCCTATTATGAATCTGTTGACCATGCATTTTTAGTCTTGATTTTAAATACAAATCTCCAGTTACCTTGCATATTTCCCTTAATGGAAGGCTGAAATTCTCACTGAAATCCTAATTAAGCCGCACTGCTTTCTGCATTAGGATTCTTGTTCCTTAGGGGATTTTGACCCAGTGAAATATTTGGGACATCTTCCACATCCATACTTACTGTGACTCACATAAAAGTTAATAAAAATTAATCATGTACATCAAGTGGAGAATGGAACTCCTGCTTATTTCAACACCCTTAGTGGAGAAAAGAAAGGTTAGTTTGAATATAATACAGCATTTTATTTCATGATTTTGCAAATTTTATTGTAAATCATCAATCAAATGCAATAGCCAATTTTTTCCATTCCAAACCAGCATAATTAGGAGTTTTTATTGTGTTGTAAGACAATTACTTTTTCCTGCTTTGTATTTTAAAGAATTAACTTAAACTTAAATATGCATTACATAAGTGTACTTATTTTCAGAATCTTTGCTGAAGGCATTTTACTTTGTTTTTTACTTCAGACAAAGATAACCTCTTGTTTCTTATCACATAAATGGGGATGAAACTCTCACAAACTTCAGAGATTTTGCTTTCTCAGTCCCTATTCACAATGAAAATGGCCAGCTCAGTGTCCATGAAGATATATGAGAACTGGGTAGTAGACACAAACCTCCCCTCACCCCTCCACCCAAATTTTACTATATATTTTCTACAGTTTGGGTGATATGTCTTATCTTCCTGTATTAGAAAGATGGTGATAAAATTAAATTATGCTCCAGTAAACAAACGGTCTCATTACTCATCAATGACTGATTATTTATGATAGTTTTTAATTTTTTTTTTAAACTAGCCAAATGAAATATTTTCCTCATAAAGACAGTTTTTATAAGCTTTTGTGACTGACATAACATTCCTACATAGTCTATCCTATACATTTTTTGTTGGGATATAAATAAATTTACACTAGACAGAGGTGCAAGATTCAACATCTGTACGGCAGTGTTTCAGAAAACTATTTCCAGGAACTCACTACAAGCAGGACATACAAATTAGCTTTTTAGCAAGGAAAAGCCAGATCCTGCAAAAACTTATCACAATGTGCTGTACAGGCTTCTCTCAGAAATCCCAGCAAATATTCTGGCCCAGCATATGTTTAGTGGCAAGAACCAGCAGGCTAGGGCACTAAACTGGGGCTTTTATAAGTACCAGTACTGACACAGAGTACTGTACATATATTGCTCAAATCACACCGCAAAAACAAAACAACTAAAACTGACATAATTTTAATGCCTTTTTTTTTTTTTAATTTTGTGCATTGGATTCAAACAGCAAATTGAGTGCATTTCAACTGTTATCACAATGTGGTCAAGAGGTCTGTGTCTTTTACCATTTACACACAATTGTTCATGACAGCATGTTATCAGCCTAGTGGAAACCAGGGGTGTAGCATGGTAAGCAGTGGTGGTAGTGCACCTAGTTTTTATGTTATCTAACTTGAAAATATGTCTCTTCTAAGATTCCTTTTTCTTGATAAAAATAGTTTTCACCAAACGTTGGTGGTGCACATGCACTACCATTCATGCTTGGCATCACACCACTGACAGAAACACATGTTCTTATTTTGTTGATAAAAAGTATTACAAAAATTTCCATACAAAAACTATTTTCATAGAAATCTTGCATTTCCACAAATAAACCTGAACATTTTTTTTGAAAAAAAAAAACTGCTCAAGAATTTTGTTCATTTAGTACTGTGACTGTATTGAAAAATGCAGTCCTCTAAAGTTCTCCACATTCGCTTCTTTTAGGTGACCCATCCCACTTCCAATATTAGTGAGAATTGCACAGGCTCCATTGAGTTCAATTGGTAGCAGAAACAAGGGTTTCAAAACCCATTCAGGCTAAAATGCAAGCCCTCTATGTGCCAAACAGACTGCTTCCCAACCCCCTCCCTCTTGTCACAATTAAAGAAAAAAAAAAAAAAGGTAATTGCTTACATCTAAGGGTTGTAAGATGCATTCCTTTGTACTCAGGAAACTTTTATTCATCTAAAAATTGGGTCAAAATTATGGATTTTTTGTTTTTTAGATAAGAGTTCCAACCCAGGTAAATTTAAGTTACTGATTTTTTATTTATTTATTTATTTATTCAGTTCAGTGACACAGACAGTCCAAAAAGCAAGTGAGCATCCCCATATTTAACCTTCCATTCATGGGATTCATGTTTTCTTGATTTTAACATTTCTCCCATCTAGTAAACTGATATTGCCTGTCCAGCTGGCAGTTACAGTCTGTAGATATGGGCCAGCAGTTACCAACTCTTCTATGCTTGGAAGTTGAGAAGAACATACTGTTTCTCGTTCCACTCCAGTTCTGAGACATTACTTTTAATAGACTCCTTCTGTGGTTAGTACCGTCCTGGACACTTATTCTCCATCTCCTGGCAATCGTTGAACTTCAAAAGGAACCTGTAATTTCTCACTGAGACTGCATTTGAAACCAGCCACAAAGCTCACATGTAACATTCACTCATCCAGAATGGTGGAACCCATGGCGAACAGTGTAACCCTGCGTAACTTGGTTGATCCGTGATGCTTGTGATTCGAGTCTGGCCATTGCAACTGCTGAGATCACAGAGTCTCTAGTTCGTAGACACAGCGGCATGAGGTAACTCATTTTATTTTGCACAGGTTGCATATTTCCACAGGAAACATTCTCGCAAAGTTGTTTGGAAAAAAGACGACAGTTTGTGCTTGGGGTATTTGGCTTCCCAGCTCTACGCCATGGTTTCTTTACCTGGCAACCTTCTGTCGTTAAACGTGTGCATGTTGATAACTTCTTCTGTTTTCACAATGACGGGGGCCTGTGGCTTGTGTTTTAATCGACGCTGACACTTCAGAGACATCCTTAGCTCCTCTACCATGGCACTACAGAAGGATCTCTGAGAAGGAAATTGAGGAAGGAGAAGGAAAAAAAACAAAAACAAAACATAACTGTAAGAAATGTCCAGCTGTAATGCCTAGGAGCAGATTCACTTTACTGGCACAGCCTTGTCAGTCCTGTAAGTTTGCTTTGTCTCAGTCTGGAGCTCATAACAAATGGCTGTCTTTTAAATATGCATCACATAATAATTAAAATGACTTATCAAGCTGTGATGACTCATTGCAAACTTCACCTTGTCTCTACAATCTGCCAGCTACTGACTATGGATGCACATGATATATAAAAATATTTCAAACAGATGTTCTGTTAACATAGGTTAGCCTTACAAGATAACATCTGAATGTAATATGTATATTAGGTACTCAGTAAAATTTCCTTGCCCATATTTCAAAGTAATACATTTCATTTCCATATAGTCAAAACAGCTGTTCCTCAACAAAACAGTAAGGCTTGGTGTAAGAAGTTAACCTAAATTAATCTTTAAATACTGTTAAAATGCAGATGCAGGAGTGAAAACAAATATCCACTTCATTATTTTGAACATCTTCTGTATCTAAATACTTCTTGTTCACTATTGAATGTCATCTGTGGAGAATATATTTGCAAAAAATACTCGATTTCATTTCACCTTTATGAAGAGCATATATCAAAAAAGTGTTTATTAACATCACAAGCTAAATCCTCAAAGCCTTTTTTATTTTTTTTACAGTGCAAGAAAACAGAAAAGTAAGATAAAATCCTTCTTATTCCCTTACTCAGACTGAACTCTCAATTTATAGCAATAGGGTGCTGATCTTCACCCCTAGCGAAGGGGTAAAGATGGCAATCCCACAGCCTGATATGTTATGACAAACTTCTGACAGTTCCTCTCACTCAAAGCACAAGTGAAGTATAATCTAGCCGTTTGCATTTGCCTCTTTAACAACTAATCTCCAGGCCAGGGAGATGTTAAAAAAAAAAAAAGTGAAGGAAGAGAGAGTTTCTGGAATTACTGTAGGTTTCTCCTAATCATTGTTTGATTTTGTGATTAGTGATAGATCATCAGTCAATATATAATTGTCTACTTTCCCTCCTTCATCACGAATGCTGCTGTACTTGTAAACTGTTAGATCTCCTCTATTTAAATATATCTGGAATTTGGAAATTAGATCCAGAAAACATTTACGCACCTCACCATACCTCACTCTCTCTAAATTCAATCCTTGTTTTTCAAAATGTGCACTCAGCTTCCAACCTCAAATGCTGAAGGCACTCAGATCAGTAAGGCACTGAATTTTCAACATTAAACTTTACAGGTTTGACATCTGACCATAGCTGGGAGAAATTTATTCTTCAAACTGCTAAACACATTGATGCTTGGCTTATTCCCTCAGAAGCTGCAGACACTCCAGTTGTCTGTGCCTCAGGTCCTTGATTCAGCTGACCCAACAAACCAAGTTCCTTAAAAAATGGGGCAACTGTTAAAGAAGCCCATGCGGCAGACTTTGCAACTTTTTCTTGTGCCAACATTTAACACAGCTATTTAGCACCGCCATCAGAGTGCACGAGCAGAACATGAGACATCTGAGAGTGTCAGTTCAATTGTGTCTGCTACCAGGGCAGATTAAACACCAGTGTCTCAGCAATGCCCTGTAACCTACAGGCAACAGACCATTTCAGGGTAAAAACGCTTGCAGCTGCCTCCTACTGATACCATGCCACTTTGCACAGCAGCATTGAACAGAGGTGGAGAGGGAGGAAAGGAGAGAGAGAGAATAGGGATTGTTCTGCACATTAGAGGTTAAGGCACTCGAAGTGGCAGAGGAAGGGCTTCATTCACGGTTCCTGTTTCAACGAGGACCTCACTATTTTTATGTAAAACTCTTGGTTATTGTAAAATAGTGCAAATATGAGTTGTCTCAGAGATCAAATAGAATTGAATTTGAATCCTCCAAATTCTGAACAAATGCTTCCTTCTCTGATCCTTTAGATGAATATGGGAATAGGCAGGAGGAAAGGAAAGGAAAGAAAGGAAGAAAGGGTAATCTTCCTCTGGCTGTGATACTCTTCCTTTCAAATACATCTTTCTCCTGCTGAGTTTGAAATAAAGGAATGACACTTGCTCAGCTTGTGACAGAAAGGATTTAGCCACAAACATCTGAGAAAAGTTTGAAGTTGTGAATCCAGAGAGGTAGGTATATCTCCATCGTGCAGAGTCAAGCACAAGTCCTTCAGAAGCCGAAGTTTAAGACAAAATTCATCATTTCTGACTGGTTACACGGAGTGACTTCTGCAGTGGACACTCGTTATCAATCCTAGTTAAAAGTGTTCCTGTGCACTAGGCTGATATCCAACATGGAACTTAGGGCTTCCACTGTGTGAATGACGTGGCTAAAATTTTTAAAAGAATGCTCTGTGCTGTCATGCTTCAGATCTTCATGTGTTTCTATCTTTGATTAACATTGTGAAGAAATCTGGAAACTATATCTCCTTTTAATCCAGCTGTATTTTGAAATAAAAGACTGAATTCTCTTAGACCTTTTTTTTAAGAAAAAAGTGCTGTCACTTAACATCAGAACTACAGTTATGATTTTGAATCTGACACTATGTCCTGAAATCACTAAAAAGAGCAAGATTTAATTTAATATCCCTTAATGTCTTACTGGCTAAACTGCTAAGCCTTGCAGATCCAATTCCTTGGCATTTTCACCACGTGAGGAATCTAGCACATAACTTGGAATTTCACTAGCAAAACATTAAGATGCAAGTGCTGCCACTGGCAGCATATTACCACCTCCACCCACTATATGGCATTCACTGCTTGAATCAGAAACCTAACTTAAAGATTTTGAGGTGCCTACATCACCTTACATTTAAAAATGGTGCTTTATAACCTAACAGTTCCGAGATTTTATCCCTTATCTTCTCTGCCAAGAGATCTAACAAGAGTGGCAAAAGAGTGAATCTTTTTCAAGAGGCATCCAAAACCTTTGCACAGCTCTGCAAACACTTGCCCAAATATATCAACTTTTAGGTACTATCAGTATGAACAGTATTACAATCAGTGGCCAAGAGATGAGAAGATACACATTCTTAATGCCAACATTCTGAAATATCCTGAAAATTAGATCTCAAGAAAACTGCCAACACATTTTATCAGATAATTTTTACCTGGATCTGAAAATTCATTAAAATGAACTCCATAAAATGAGAAATGTTGGAAAGACTGATAGTTTAAGTGGCAGATAATATAATTTCCTGCTAATTATTTTATCTAGAAAATTATTCCATTCCGTGTTTTCAAATTATGTTGTATAAATTAAGTTCCTGGGAACTTAATTGCATCCTCTATTAAAAATAGGATTTAATTAGTTCTTTTTCTAACTGTTCTTATACATGCTTTTTATTTTAAAACATCAAATATCTGAAAATAGTAAACATTATTAGCTCCCAGAAGGTAACATATTTTTGGTAACTGGGCACTGAGTAAGAGAAATATTACATCCCTTTTTCACAAATTTCACTCATTGGAATGATCATCTTTTTTTAAAAAGATGAAATCAAGACTATATAAAAGTCCATGATCTAGGTCCTTAGTTTCCTTTGAGTTTTCTCTGAGAAAAATAGCATAAAGAATAGTTTTCCCATGTACTGCAAAGCCATGTTCAAAAAGGTTTACAAAGGATTACTTCATGTTTGACCTTTTTTAACAGAAATTCTTTTCTCTTCTCTTTTCACTTCTAATCTGACTACATTTACCATTTTCTGTCCTTCCAAACTTTGTTTTTCTACAGTTAGAATACAATTTTTAGAGTATTAAGACATGAAACAACAAAGTAGCACTCAAAGTAGAATACTTTTTTATGATAGATAAATGACATTTTCAGACAAGACTTTAGATTATATAATCCAATGTTTCAATCCTGATTTCAGCTGGCCTTTCACAGTGTTAGGGAAAAACAGTGAAAAGTTTACATAACTTATAGTCTGTATTTCAAAACCTCTCTCCACCTTGAAAATGAGCTCCTTGGGTATATTTTGCACAATTCTCCTGTTAATTCAAAGAAAATAACCTTTTGCCCCAACTTACCTTCCACTCTGCAAGCACATTATGAGAACATCGGTTATTATTGAATTTTGCTAATCCTTACAAAATCCTAAGTTGTCTTCCTAATGTTACCACAAAGTAAATGCTGCCTTCAAGTCATCTTAGATATAATCAAATAGTAGAAGAGTTGAAGGAAGGCATACAGTTCAATAATCACTAGCTAAGTGCAATTGTTTTGTTGCAGCAAAATGGATAATCACTATAAAACATTAGGAAAAAAAGGACTGCAGTTCTAAGCAGAAAGTTCAGGTGTACAACAGAAAATTTTAATCAGTTCTGTAGTCCTTTAGCCTCTTAACACAACGGAGACTCTGGCTTTTTCTGCCAAAGCTTATCCCCCTATGAAGTGTAAAGAATGAACTAATATCTCTTTCATTCTTTGCTGCAGCTGACAGCTCCCAAGCCATGTAGAATCAAGATAATCATTCTGCAGATTCCTGCCACTGTTTACAGCCTATTCAGACAGCTCATGCATGGCTTTACAGCCTGAAAAACTGTATCTTTGCATGCATATATGAATATGAAAGCCAGACAATATTCAAACTGTTTTCATTATATTGCTTTATAGGATATTTAGAGGGAAAGGTAATTAGAAATCATATTAGCACTTGTTAGAGCCGGAGTTCTGAGACTATCACCATAAATTTTGCTTTTAATGTCCTAAAAAGAGCAATTATTATTGAAGACATAAATAATGAGACTTGACAGAACAGTGTGAATGCAGCAAAGGCGTGCCTTACATCAAAGTGAAATGGGTAACAGAGCAAACCTCAGTCCATACATTATCTGAAACCACAGTACTGTAAAAAGCATACAGGAAAGGCATGCCTGTACCACTCTTAACGTTCTCAGTTTTGTGAATAATATTTGATCTCTTTTAAATAAAAAAGGCCCCAATCATTTGGCCTTTTATAGATCTCTTTTTTTATTCCCTCTTTGATGGAGTTAATATAAAGTTGACTGTCAAAATTCAGTACAAAACTGCAAGGTTTACTCAGAAATTCATTACCTCCAGCCTTGCGTGTCAGATATTATTTGAAGCCTTGTTAAATTTTCTTAAAGCCGTAACAGCAGTAATCCTGCATCTTAAATCAGATGTTATGGGTCAGTGTTCTAGCATCTAGGAGGACATATCAATCAAACTGTTTTTCATTTTCTTGAAGTTATCCGAGAATGAATGCATAGCCCTGCCCTGACCCTCCCTTCTAGTCTGTTTCTGCTTCCATATGCCACTTCTCTGGGGATTCTGAATGTGTATATGGAAAACCCGTCAATCTGAAACCCCTAGATAGAAACACGAATCCTAGGAAAACATTCACATGGGATCACAGAGAGATGAGCAATTAACAGAACGAAAACAAACAGAAAAAGAGAAATTGCATTTCACTGTAGTTGAAGCACTACCTTTTCAAACGAAATTGAAGCATTCTTGTAATCATTGGATTTTTAGATTGCTTAGCTATATATCTAGTCTTAGATGTGATTGTTGACCCAAATGTGTATAAATATAAACATATATATATATATGTATAATATAGTTGTGTTAAAAAAGGCATATTTTGCCACAGACTTTTCTGATGTAGTATGTTTTCGATCCATAGAAAGTGTAATGCACAAGTACACTGTTAACTAATTTCACAACAATTATCCATCACCAATGCATTCTCAATTTCAGTTTTGGCAATTGTCATCTTTGGTAGAGGGAAAAGCAGGAGCCATTCTAAGAAATCAGTTTCAGGCCAAATCAATGGGAAATTGCAGTGCCTAGTCAAACACAGAAAACAAAATCAAGCAAAGTGAAAATTATGGGGGTTTTTTAAGTTAAGCCTTGCTTCCATCATAGTATCTATGAAGTCAAGAACACCAGAATTGTTCCAGACAGTTTGATGAAGCATGAGATGCTTTACTTTGTAACTGAGTTGAATACCAATTGCTTCAAGGACTTTTTTTTTCAAGGGCCAAGGGACTGGCCCGTAACAATAGACCAGTACCATGAAGAAACTAATCTTCTGTGGGCTGAAGTGCTCACTAAGTTTTGGGTTGCAAGATGAACTTAGATGACATAGAAAACCTCAACGCTAGTCAAAAAAAAAAAAAAAAAAACCAGTAGACCACTCCTTTCAAAAATTATAAATGTCTCCCAGTGGGACAGTTAGACACCAGCTTGCCTTAAGCAATTTGTTCAATGAGTTATCGATTGGTGGCCAAAAAAACAATTCAGCTGCTCTCCAGTTCTAAAATTTATTTCCTGGCAAAACAAAATGCAGTTTGGTGGGTGAGAGAGACTTGTGATAAAGCAACTCGGAGTCAATTTAATGTCTTCTGAAACCATTCAGTCTGGTTTCCAGCCTGAGTATAGCCTGAAGGCTACACTGGTTCCTGTGGCTGATGGGGTGCCCCTATCAGTGCAGAAAGCTTTCTCAAAAGTGGCTTTGCTTAGTTCTGTCAGCAGCCTTTCTGACCATTGCACTGACCATGATGTTTTGCTGACTCACCTGTGGACCTAGGCTGGGGCAGATGGGATTGCACTTGTGTGGTTCCACTCTTTCCTCTTGGAGAAATCCCAGAGGATGGCATGGGATAATTGCTCATCAGCCTTGAGGGCTCTCTCTCATGCGGAATGCCACAAGGTTTCATCCTGTCATCTCTCCTTTCAACATGTATATGAGGCCACTGAGGAGATAATGAGATAATTTGGGCTGTGGTGTCATCTGCATCCAGATGATACACAGTCCTACTCTCTTGTCAGACCAGGATAGTGCAGTCATTTTGCACTTCCAGTACCTGGCTGAAACAGGGGTATGACTGAAGTTTAATCCAAGCAAGATAGATGCTGTGATGGACAAGTAAAGGGGAGCATTTGGAATATAATATCTACCCTTATTATTCAGTTCAGCCTCTTGTGAAAGAGGCTCACCATCTCAGATTCCTCCAGGTTCCTAAGTTTGGGCCTGGGTTTCCAGATTGTATTGGTGGCCATAAGTACTGTTTGTTACTTGTGTTTAAATCAGTGGCAATAATTTTTACTGGTGTGAGGCCTGTCATACTGATCTAGGGCTTCCTCCAGAAGAGACTACTGCAGGCCAGTTTCCATGGAAGAATTGCTAATTGCTTAATAAGTGATGATAGCAATTCTGAGCAATTCGTATTACTTCAGCCACATAGCTGGTGCTAAGCAAATAAATAACAGCATATATTGCACTGCATATCTGGTTTAGAACGAATTCCAGCACAACATTTTAACGGCTCTATATGTTACCGTCATAGCTATGTAAGGTACTTCTCTGACTTCCAGCAGAGATGATCCTGACTGTACTGAAATCAGTCACCTGAGATCCTGTGCTCTCAGCCACTAGATGTGAAAGTGCATCCATCCATTCAGTCATTTTTGATCCTGAATCCACACTGACTCTCTGCTTGTCCAAGGAAAGTCAAGCTTGTTGATCATCAAGCATGGTGAAAGGAAGCGGTGATGACAGGTAATCAATCTTTTGGGGGATTAATCTATCTGGATTAAAATGCTGTATATACCACCATATAGTTTAGTTTGAAAATAACCAGTCCATCCTACAGAGACATTTTGGAAATTAAGGACAACTGATCTGAGTTCAGTTATACCTAAATACCTGTATTTATGTGTGCTGAGCTAAAGTTCACTGTATATTATTTATTGTAAAAACATATACCGGTTTTATAGTTCAGTGTGATAGCATAAACTTAATAAGAAATTTGTCATGGCCTCAAATCATATTGAATAGAGAGAGACTACTATTATTAATGACTACATTTTCTACTGTTTTGGAAGCACTGACTATTAATAGTCATATAGCACTACGTAATATCATAACGGTTAGCACCAGTTTCTCTATAATTACATGCTTTCATCCAGCAGTATAGAATATTTCCTCAACCTAAAAAGCAACTGGAAGTGCTTGATGTTTGTTTGCAGGCTTATAATGAAGTGAAGGTAACCTAAATCAGATGAGCTAAACTCTTGTTTGGCACTGAGCTTCCTGATACAACTTTAGTTGTGAAGCACCTTGATATTACAGCGAGGTGTTTGTACTACACATAGATTTAGGGTATCTGATTAATTCAAAATACACAGATTAATATTTATAATCTAAGATATTTGTAGACAGGATGTGGCTAATATAATATTAAAGGAAGGGCAATGAAAAAATATTAGAAACACATCAATGTTTTATAATGTGGTGACATTATTCTTTTCCTTGAGAATAAAGAAAATATTCTTTTTTTTCCAGAGCAGCCAACTGTTATGTATTTTGAAAGTTTCTTTTTTCTACTGATGAGTGAAAGCGAACTGTAAATACTATAGAAAAATGACATGTAAGGGTTTTCATTTTTTTTTATATACAACATTAAATTCTCTGTGTCAAACACAAAATATTTCATAATTCAGACCTGGAACTTAAGCCCCAATCTTTCAGTGAACATCTACAGAGGAATAGCGAGCCCTCTTGAAATCACATCCCTACATCTGTGCTTGCACAATGCCATATTGGTGATATATATATATAGATAGAAACAGACAGTTTTACATACATTTTCAATCTCTCTGGTCTTTCTCTCTTGAATGATACAAATTAAGAAATTCAAAAGAACCTCAGTACCAATGTCCACTATCAAATAGATATTGGTTCAGCTGCAATCAAAAATCAAAATAGAAATCTTGTTTTTAATGTTTTATTGTTTGCAAATGATTTGAAAAATGTCTTAGTCAGTCAAATCAGTATCTTCATTTCAATTGTTTTTTTCCACTTTTGTCTTTTCACATTTTTTCTATTACAGGTTTTTCTTTTTCACAGTTCCTGCCATTGCAAAATAACCTCTAATACTTCATAAAAACATTTTGAAGAGGGCATTGAATTATAATTCATACCTCATCCTCAAATAGCCTGTATATCTGCACACATAGAAATAAGCCATACAAATCCATGCACCCCAGGATGATAGAAGCTCCCAGTTTTCCAACTGCATCTGCAGAATACAGATGTGCCAAAGTTGGAAAAACATTTCCTCTTATGAACTGTCACAGCAGCTGCTCTTTCTCCCATTTAACACTAAAAAATACCCCAATATAAAACGTGACATGACAATTCAGACTATATCATTGACTGTATGTTTTATAAAAGTTTCCTGGGCTATGAATCCCAAATCTTTTGCCTTTGCTTTACCACAAATGTCCACATTTTTTATTCATTGTAGCCTGAGGAGCAGGCCCTTCAAATTTAAAATCTTTTGTACTTGAGGCCCCTGGAAAGAAAAAAAAAAAAAAAAAATACTATGCTGGGAATTATGTTGGTGTTCCAGAAATATTAGAAAGTACTGCTCGAAATACAAAAGGCTTTTAATATTAAACTATTAGGAACATGCTCTGAACTTCAGCAATGTTGACATACCTGCATTTTTTTGAGAAAGGAATGAGAAGGAGTTTAATAAAATCTGAAAAAAAATATGAATAAAATATTCTGGTAAAGCAAGAACAGATCCTAAAAATCTTTTCGATTTTCATACGAAAGTATTGTGGTAGGTTTGTTTTGCATTGTTGTTAAGACAACAAATAAAACAGAAATGGAAATATTCCTTTTCTACATATCCTGTCAATAAAAGTAGCGATTACAACATTTCAGTAATGATTAACTTCTTCTTATAAGCCAGATCTATTTAGGACACGTTACTTGCAGCATGTATATGTTTCATGTCTGACAACCAGTGCAACCAAGTACTGGGTGAGCAATGAGTTGAACTTTGCTCAGTTTGATCCTAAAAGGGAGCATTCTAAATTCTACGGAGCTAAAATTACCCTGGTGCAAACAAACTGTAGAAAGGACTTGATGAATAAAGCCCCTGTCAGCATTTAGATTCACTTCAGGTAAATAAATCAAGAATAGTTATACCGTCTCCTAGAGAACTATCAGAACATGGTGTTAAATGGATATGGTTATAGCACAACAGCTTCTTCTCCCAAGCAGCCCTTGGCCCCTTCATGCTTCCTGCAAAGGGTCTGGGTCCTCTATGGCAAAAAAACCCCACACGTTTCAAAACAACTTCTCAAGCCAATGCCTTCCTCTCCAAAGAATCATGACCTGGGTATGTACAAGGACCTCCACTCTGCAGGCATGACAAGTAATGTTCTATATATTCTTGTCAGGGCCTTCAGCAATATAGTGAATTTCGTCCTAAAGTTTTCAGTCTGCCAAGAGTAAATTGTCCCAGTCTACGTAGCTTACTTTTTTGGTATATCTAGTGTGAAGATAGTACCAAAATGGAAATAATCTCAAAGAACACTGTCTTTTTTTTTTTTTCCTTAAGGATGAAAATGAAAGAAAGGTCAATCAATTCTCAAAATGAGAACTATCAATATACTATGCTAAACATTAATGGTCTTCAAAGTCAACATTTTCCCCTGCCTTTATGATAGTAATGTGAGCTATACAAAAAAAAATTATGTAATGGGCATAAACTCCTGACATATTGAAACATATCAACAAAAAAAGGACATAGTAATTGTTTCAAATGGCTTCTGTTTCTAACATTGCTTATTCACTGCCCTCTGAGTGCCTGTTAAAATCAGGGAGCAGGTCATTCACCAGCAAAAGCAATTATAAAATGTAAATGGCTAAGCAGTTATTGTCAAGATTGGCTAGATAAAAAAGGTCTGCTTAATAACATGTTTCCAAGTAGATGACATAATTAGATGTTTGTATTATAAACAATAGGAAAGAATACAAGCCTTTAGCATTTTTTAAAAGGCTGCAACAAAACAATAGGTGAGCACTGTGACATAAACTCTATTAAAAAGCAACAATTAAATTTGCTTCTTAAAAAATGCAAGGCACCATCTTGTGGTTACTCTGGAGGAATGCAGCCCCGAGAGCCTCTGAACCTCAGCCTCCACCTGCCTGGTCCCTCTACCTGAACTGGAATGTTAAAATGCCATCACAGAAAAGAGCAATGATTTGCCACAAATCCATTCCCAATTCTCCCTCCGAAAAAAGGCAGTGGGAGTTAAGGTAGGACTAAAGGCGATATTTAGTTCAACATACATCCCAGGTTATCCCGTTACTCAAGTATTTGGTCAAGGTATACAGCAAATTCAGAATATTGGCAATTATAGTAAAACTACACTTAATCTAATGATTTATGGACCAACTACTAGCATGACTTAAGCCCTCTGCAGCCCAGTAAGACTACGGGAACTTTTGAAACAGCTAAGATCAGAGACTTCTATTCTTGTTATCCTTATGTTATCAGAACCAAAACATGGCTTGTGAAATTTCCAGTAAATGCTTGAAAATTTTGTAAACAATTCATTTTGGGCAGGAGTCAACCAGTTAAGTTTGTTTCGTCTTCAAAGACATAGTCAGTCTCATATGAAGCTGACAGTTCAGCATTCAGAATTTCTGATTACTTCAACAGAACCTGCAGTTGTAAGGAAAACATTTTTATATGTGACTCATGGGTCTCACATGACTTAGAGCTACTGATGTTCACTTTGGGTCCAGCTCTACAAACTGCTAAGAATTTTCAGTGCACATTCGTTGCACCATCTAGAATGAGTTTTCTCAACTCTGCTCTGCAGTTTAGTCCTGAATTATTTACTATGGCAAGTAAAATTGATCCAGTCTTCCTTGGAAAATGACTGGAAAAGGTAAACCAATATCAATGTAGTTATTGTTTTTATTGTTTATATATTCAATTATAAATAACAACTTATTTCAGAGAGGTTATTTCAAATAAATTTTAGTCTATGATTTGCTCATTTAACTCCAGAAATACTCTGTTGGTATTATCAGCTCAGCACCTTTTTAGATTTAATCTAATATTTTGTATTATAGAAAGCCTCTGAGCAGATCTCCCCTAATGAAACAAACAGTTAAGGTACCAGGATATGTACATCTGCTGTTTTTTCACAAGCAGACTTAGTTCTGACCTGCTGATGGCTCAGTGGGTTTTGAACTGCTACAGACAACAGCAGAATTGAGTCCATATATTGTTCTTTTCACACCCATCAGATCTGGTTGTTCCAGAAAGTACTTAGTAAATTAGGACATTCATTTTTCAAACAAACTAGCCATAGCAAGTGTCAGTGATTGACAGTCTAACTCTGATCTTATCAAGGCTTATCTCTGCTTTTGAAAGGTGTCAATAATACAGAAATTCCTCAGCATCTAGAAAATGCTGTGGTGGCACGAATGCATCTGTGCTGTTCTGCTTATCAATGTCTGTTTTCTAGAAAGCACAGCTAGGGTCACATGCTGCTATCCAATTTTTGAGGACGAATGCTCTGAGCCACTTTGGTCACAAAATGTAACACTTTTCACCAAATAACACAATTCTGTCTGCTAATTTGCTGAGTTCAATTCCTTTGGAGGTCTCGCTCCTTTGCCCCAGCCGACATCTCTGCATGTGCACATGATGGGAGGGGGGCTGACAGCAAGGATGCTAAGAAACATATCTAGATTATGCACAGAAACTCTGCATTGCCTGCCTTCTGCCACAGTGGAAGTGAAATTGTATGTATTTTTTATACCCTAAAAGGCAGATATGCATGTTATTATGGCATGTTATTATGCATGTTATTATCTGTATCCCAGGATACTTCACATATTCTGCATCATAAGCCTATCTGATTTCTTTTGTTTCCTTAGTTTTTAATGTGACCTTTGATCTTTCCTGTCTCCTAATGCTCATAGGTGTTACACAGATATCATACTGATATTATGATTCTAAATGGATGAACCAATGTTAACCAAAACAGCAGCCTTCTCTCTCCCTAAGGGATGGCCAAGGCAGTGCTACCTGCAGGGTACACCCATTCCAGCAGAGGAGATGCAGCGACTGGAGACAGATGACAGTACATCTTACCTCCCCTCTGCTGCTGCTACTCCTCCCTCTCCTAGGCAGCAGGGATCTGCTATATTTGGGGGAGGGAGAGGAAAACATCCACTGAAGGTCTGTGGTCCTGGGAGAGGAGCGGGTGACGATGGTGCAAGGGCAGGCCATGAGCAGGCATCCTGTGATCATTTTGCCCCTTAATTTCATTCAATAGGTAAAGTTCTACAGAAACGTTACAGGTCCCCCACCAAATTCAGATTAGCTGGGCGCTGCGGGGTGGGGAGAGGGCAGGGAAGAGATGAAGAGTGAGGAGGAGAGAGGGACTCCTGACCCTCTCAACCACTCCAGATTTATTCCTAAATTTTCAATGTATTTCAATATTTGCTGATCAGATAGACCTTTCTGGTACAGGCATTGTTAACAGTTCAGATAACTCCACTCATCACTATCTCTCTCCACTTTGAAAAAAATAAAAATCAAAAGAAAGCAATAAAAAAATAGGACTTACAGAAACAAATCATTAAATAAAAAAGTTTTGTTTTCCTTCCTCACACAATTTTCTACAGTCAAGTCATGCTGTCAGTGTCAAGTAAGGTATGCGTTCAAACCCTACAAAACACTAAGCAACTGATGTTACAAAATTATTATCAAATAGTCCTATTTTTCTGAATAAGTATTTCTTAAAAGTCCAGAAAAGTTAAACCAAATTATACTGATATCCATATGAAATCCATATCCACCTTAGGAATGTATAAAGTCATTGAGATTTACATAGGTTATTTAAGTAAATGGTAATTTTCCCTCACAAATTCTTTTCAGAAACACAACACCTCAAAAGTAAGTTAACAGCAATGAATCATCCTATAGTATGTTAAATAAGAAAATCTAAATGGTCTTTTTACAATTTAATAAAATGTACCCATGTCCAAATTCTGTTTAGGACCTGGTGACCTCACACTGCTTTACGTGTCATAGCAAAAACGTCTTTAACAATATATTCATTAAAAGACACTTGCATACCAAAAGGTAGCTTAAAAGGACTGAATACAAATCTTAAGTTTTCTGAATGATAATTCAAGTTACAAAAATTCACTAGTAGCATCTGGAAAAATTTCAATATAAATATATCTGTTTACTACTGATTTTATTAAACTAAATTACTAAATACAAATATAGGAATTGACATAGGTCACAAGTTCTTCCAAAGGAAAAAAAAAAAGACCTATTAAAAAACTCCACATTTTCTCTCCATTTTTAAAATTCAAAATATGTCATATCAATAAAATCTATAGTTTGAGTTTAGGTATTAAACATGGGCATATAGAGAGGGTTTTTTTTATTTATTTAATGTGCAAAACTGATGATCCCAGCTAAGAGTTTTACAGAATATTAGTAGTGTTCGCACAGTTATAGTATTGTGGTTGTATAAACTATAAATACAGGGAAAAAAAACACTGGAATTTTCAAAAATGATTGAGTTTAAAATTACAGGACATCAAACCATAATAAGTAGCAAAACCACAAAGAATCATGCTGATGTAATCTTTTCCAGATGCTACCAGAACAACTTTTTCAAGTGTAAAACTTCTGAAAAGAACATTTCTATAGAGACATTGTTAGATTTTTGACTTTGAGCTACAGACAGTTTTATCTTTTGAAAATAAGAATTATCTGTAGAAGATTAATTTGTTTCCCATTACAGTTTCGGATTTCTTCTTCATCCATAAAATTAATTGCAGTGAACTTCCAGGAGTAAAAAGCTGTGTTTTTTCAGGCTTGAATAAGAGGAGAAATAGTCACTTGTCCTGAAAGCTGGCTACAATTAAACATATTGAAGACAAATTACAAGCTGTAAATATAAAACTTTGGGTACTCTTTTGTGATCCTTTGTTATATAAGTACTGCATTATATGATAAATAATCAGTATGCACCTACATTTGGCTACCAGAAGCTTAAAATATTATCTGAATAGAACATAATTACAAAATTAAATAGGAAAAGACAATATTTACCTTTTCCAACTGGGCATTTTTTTTTGATTTGTACAGAAACTCCCCAACTGCCACAAAGACCGAAAGCACCAATCCTGCTGCCAACACGATGAAGATTCCTCCAATGTTCTGAACTCCCAAAGCACTGGCCTCTTTGCTTTCCTCCTCTGGGCACCCATTGCCTCTCCACCATTTCTCCTTCATCATGTGGAGCTTGCCCTCTTCTTGCAGCTGAAGAATTGCTATAGTGATCTTGTCTCTATACGGAGAACCTAAAGAGATCATAGGGAAAATATTACACTGGTAGATATTTTAAGGAAAGGTAGGTACTCCTGAGAAGATTGAAATGTAAGAAAACATCACAGGAACAACTGGACCCTCTTCTCTTACAGCCATAAGTTATTACAGAAAAAACACGTACAACTAACCACAGTCACATTGGTCACATACATACAAACCTACAAGCGCGCACACACACACACACATACACACACACAAACTTGATCCAACTGTTGTTGTCTATAAGCCAGGCAACTTGATGTAACAAGCAAATTATCCTAGCACACTCAGTCCCACATCCTCAAACATCTTCATGCCCAACTATTAAACTCAGCCAAAGAGTATTCACCTTTTAATTCACGTCAGCCTTTTAATTATACTGCAGTAGAATTAGTTTCATATATGTAAATCTACAGGCTATTGCTTCATAGTCTAAAGCCCATCCAATATCTGACATGTAAAGAACACTTTATATTATTACTTATTAAAAAAAGAAACAACAATTCAGTCTTCGGGACAAAACTGCGTCTCTATTTGATAGACTGTCAAATGTTTATGATACCTTCCAAGCACTTATTTATTTCATATTAAAAGTACCAGATAGTAGTGCATTCAGAAAGACAGAGTTAAGTGTGTTTGGATAACATGGATGTGCATTTTCATATTTTAAAATGTATTTCTTTCTCATAATTTAGTATTTCCTAAAAATGACTTAGAATAATTTCACAGCTTCTGAACATAACAGTGTTTCAAAGGGCAGTATTCAGGGTAAAGCGTTATGTCTCTGTATGTCATCTGCTTTTCTTTTTCTTTATATAGAGCACAGAGACTTCTCAATGAGTATTTTACAATTTACGTAAATTAGTAAATTATGATAAAGAGAAAGCTTTTCTTTTCTGAATGGTTACAAGTGAATCACAAAAGTCAGAAATGCTTTCTGTGTTCATATTTTGTGTAATGTTTAAGGAGAGAACAAAGCCATCATTCTTCTTCTCCTGCTTTGAAAACAGGAACAAAAGACTTTTCATTAAAGTAGTTAAGAAATTCTGGTAAAAAGAGTAGATGAAAAGCCGTGGCACCCCCTCTTTCATGTAACGTTGATAGGAATGCAGCTCTACAAAGGATCCCTCCTCCTTTTCTTTCTGTTATAATAATGCTACTTACTAGTTATAATTTTATGCAGCATCTCCGTTTACTAATAAAATGTATTTGCATTAATTTGATACCTTTAAATTTTTTCCTCAGCCTCCTGTTAGAGAGATGCTACCCACTTGACTGTTTCATATATACTGCCATCTGTGTGGAAGGAGCTGAAGGAATGCATACGTAGAATATTTTTTATCACTCTTGGAAAACATATATTTTTGTTTGGAATTTCTTCTCCCTGAATGCAACATTCAATTTATTCTTACACATCTAGAACTTGACATGAGAATGTAGCTGGCAGGAAAGGTTACTGTACCAGCCTGGAAATAAAACATATAATGAACCATTAATTAGAAAACACGCTGGGCTTCGTTCCTTTGTTCCAGAATAAAAGGTGGGCAGAGCTGACCTCAAAGTAAAGTCCAAAGACCTTGTGTTTTTATCATCTCTCTGCTTAGGGAAGAATGGGTTCTGTACTAGGAGCTAAACTGTATTTACACAGGACTATAAGTGAAACAGAGAGAGGTGGAAAAAAAATTCCTCTTCTACTGCCTTGCACATGGAAGAGTCTAAGTCACAGCATTTTAAACCATTCTGATCATAGCGAAACTTTGCAAAAGCATGTACATTTCTTCAGTCAGATGGAAGAAGGAGAGTGATTAGTCCACAAGAGCCTGCGGAAGTGTAAGTGCATGCTATAATCTTTTGGGGATGTTTTCAGCACTGCACTGCCTATAAATATTTAACAACAACAACTTAAATAACATTAGATCTCGAAAAATAATTTTGGACCCAGTCTAAGCCATCTTCTGATTTGACAGGTTGCTTTCTAATTAAACTGATTTGCATTTTGTTTCCACGCTTTTAGTCTATATATAGACTATTTTTTGTGCATGTATTTCCGGGATGGACAGGTTGCAAGGCCTTTGGTGTGCCTACTGCAATATTTGTATTTACTATATCTTATTACCTTGTCTTAAAAATAGTCATCTTATAAATAAAGATCAGTATTGGGTGTGGAGTGACCAGCCTTGCATACTGCCACTGTTAAATTAAATATTTAAAGAATATCCCAAAGCAGAACAAACAACTAGCATTCAGTGCTGTAATTCTATGCTATTCCTGAATGACCTAAATTTGTTGATGTATATTTTGCAACAAACAACCTGAGAATACCTAATAATTTGGTGTTTGAAAAATAAGTCATTTTTAATGTTGTTTTTACTGATTCAGATATTTATTAAGAGAACAAAAGAAGGAAGCACAGCATTTCCCAAGGTTTTACTTGTCCCTAGATTCTTTTTCTTAGATACAAGTTGGATTGCAGGTCACAGCGATGGGAAGTCTGCCCAGAAGACCCTGAAGTGGCCAGAAGTATCATTGTCTGATGCTTGGATGACAACGTTAGCATAGGAAGAGAGCAGAAAATAAATAGAGAATATGGACAAGGCATCCAGGTTCCATTTCATTAAAACTGTTTTCCTTGCAGAAATGAAAAATTTCAGCAAGTCTTGGTAATTTAGCAGTAATTTTCACTATCACTTCTGTCAACCTGAGTGGAACATGAATATGAATGGAATGACCCCTTCCATGAGGTGCTGCAGGAAGGTCATGTCTTGTTTGTTTGTTTTTCTAGAACCTGAAATATTATTTAAGAGAATTTACTTTCAGGAGACAAAATAAAATGTGGACTGAAACTTTAAAGCTTCCAGACCATATATATGAATGCATTTTCAAAATAAAGACAGTATGAATAAGAATAAAGTAATAAATTAGAGGTAAACAAAAAATAAAAGAGAGAGGAGCATTCTGCCAGATTCACAGAAAGCACATGTAACATTAATTCTTGTGTGAAGAAATGTGAATTTCAAATAGCAATCTTTGATGAAAAGAGTAGTTGAAAAAATCTTACTAGTGTGTGCATGGGGGAGGGGAGAGAGAGATATTTAAAACTCCATCCCCAAAATCAGGAAGAAATATACAAATGTCATCTTCCAGTGGGTGCAGAGAAAGGGAGAAATGCAGAAATATCTGACTTTTTCTTCCCCTTCTTTTCAAGGCTCCTACTGCTTTCTTTTCTCTGCCAGCTGATCAAATATCCCCACGAAAGATGGGGACTGGAGGGCCAACACAACATAATGAACACATTATTTGCTGATCCCACTGCAGCTGCAGTTTGCAGGAATGAGAATGTGCACTAGAACAAGAGTTTCCTTAGACCTTCTGGCTTCTTCAACAGGCGATGGAAATCTTGGTGGCTTCCTATGATCATGAGTCTGAATGAATGAGGCAATGATTTTTATTTGCAGTAACCTGAATATGAAGACTTAAAATAAAAATGAAAGTTTATTTGCATAAAATTTTATTGTCTGAAGCATCTTTATGAAACTAAGACAATGAAGTCTCAGAAATACTCCAGAAGCTCTACATAGATAGGTTTTTTGCCCTGAAGTCTCAGTACATAAAGATTTATGCACATAATTATATGTTTAGTTAAGACTTATGAACACATAATCTTTATATATTGAGACTTCACTGCATACAGATTAATATGCTGAAATCCTGCTGATCTGGCTGGTCTTGAAGATGCTTCCTGCAAGATTATAATTCAGCAAAATCTGCTGCCTGTTTACCCTTAGTCTCTGTTTTATTCATTCACATGGTAAATATGAAAGACACCCTTTAAACGAGTTGCAGTGTACAGAAAACTGTGTTACTGAATTTGGCCCTAAGTAGATAAAAAGGAATGGCAGCATTCCACTCAGTCCTTCATTAAGCAAATAAAAACTTGTTTATATTTCATCATTCTGAGGCATTTTATTAAGAGAAGACGTTTCTACAAATTGTTTGGTATTTTGAAATTTGAAAGCTGATGCCCACGTTTATACTAGTTTATACTGAACAAAGTAACCAGTTCAAGTTCTGGCTTTAGCAGCGGAGGGGAGGAAGCACTGAACTCAGCACGGGTTAACTGCATTGTAACAAGTACTAATTAAAAAAACATTTGGCAATCTTTTGGGAAAGTTTTTTCCAGCATGAACTCATTCACAATGCAGTTACACTAGATAGATCTATGTACCCTAAAGCTAGCGTGCATACATATATATAAGCTGTGGTCATGGTCTGACTCTAATGCAGGCATAGCTAAAGTTTCCATTAAGGTCTCTGTCTAACTCCATTTATACTACTGGGGATGGGTAGTACCATTTAAGTCTTGGCACATCTGCATTTCTCTGTTTTTCTCATACTTAAGGCCCACTAGAATCACAGATTAAGTGTTCTGCCATCAATCCAGTTGTACATGCAATTAGATCATACTTGAAAGTTTTGTTTGTTAAACCATCTGTTATCTCCTTCCATCGGTTACCACCGCTGATGAAGCTTTCCTTTTCTTTATACAACATAAATTTCAGTTTGGTCCTTTGGGACAGCCTTTCCTTGCTAAGGGATAACTGGTGATACAGTATGTGAAGTTTGGTTTCTCTGAAATTTCATGCATATTGGAGACATAGGCATGACAGACACAAGACTCGAAGGGGTTTCATTTACATGAAATTGCGCAGTTGATGTTTAGCCCACAAGGATCCATGGAAAAACAACATCCTACAGCTTCATGCATCACAGGCCCCAAACTTTCCAGTAATCTATAACAAACTCAGCACTGAGTAATAAAGACTGACAGCCACAGTTATAACATGCCATAGGAAAGCAATAGGCAGCTCAGGGGCACGAGCAGCAGTAGAAGTACTTAGTTTCATTCCACAGAACTGTTTTTCTTTTAAGCGGTCCAGGGCCGGCTTTGCTCCCTAGCACTGTTAACCCTCTCTCATTGGGATGGGAGGGGAGGAGTAGAGAGAAGGGTCATCACAGTTTTGTTCGCTCTTCCTACCCGTGGATTCAAAAGTCTCCAAGCAACACCTGCAGAAAGGAGAGGAAGCCTGCCAGCGACCTGGTCCCTGGCTCCACCCTCAACACCAGCTCGTTTTCACTTAGCAAAAGGCCACTGAGGACCCTTTCCAGGTCATGGAGTAACGCCATTGCAGCAGCTGGGGATCTGACAGATTAAAATTCTTTTGCAAGCGTGGGAAGCAAGCAGTACACTACACTGAAGAGAAGAGCCATGAAAGAAAATAATAGCCAAGAGCTGCTGCCTATCTGACATGGGAGCAGACCCTCCTTTATCCAAAATAAATGAGCAAGCCACACCAGCCAGATACTTTGGATACTGGAGGATGTTCATGCCCTGACCTCTCCTGTAGGTTGACAATCAAAAAAAATATATATATATACCACTGATGAAAAGATGCTGTCAGTAGCAAAATTAGTGACTTCCACAAGAAATAGCAATTAGCCAGGTATTTTTAAAAGTACAGGACAGTCCTGTGGTCATTGTATTAGACCAGAATTTAGGATGCGGATTCTAAATGCAGCTTTGTTATAGACTTTCTTTGTTATGGTAAGTGAAACATTTTTTCCTGTTTCCTAGCTGTATGCCTCAGAGCAAAGTTGGTGTTTTATATTTATGAAATGCTCAGACATTACAGCATTCTCACCTCTAAGGTACATATAAGTTAGTAACAAAGCATCCCAGACACACAGGGCTTAAATACACTTTCCAAGTTTATATGTCCTCCAGTGCTTACTGAAAATGACAGCTATATTAATAAACTTTCAGTGGATATAGTTCTTTTTAATGTAGAAAGGCATGAAAATCTTGTTTTTCCCACTCCAAGAAAAATATTTCACAAAGGTCTAATAGAGTAACATTTATACACATTTTCTATTCATTTATGATTAATACATTAAAATACTATATTGATTTAACCATTAATAGAAAGTATACTTTTTGCTCATCTATGAGTTGCCCTTCTATTTTCTCATGGGCTTTAAGCTCTTCTCAGCATTTCAAAAAACATTTTGAAATGTTTTTAAGTACTCTACATGTTATGGACAACATTGGAAATAAATAATAATAAAGTGGCAGGTTTGAAATAACTAAAATTTGTGATGTTAATTTTGCTGTGTTCCATATGCATCAGATTTCCCATCCTTGTTTTTTGGATTAAATACATAACTCTGAATTTTAAAGGGTTTTTTTGTTTCTTTGTTTGTTTGTTTTCAAAAGATGTACCAAGATGAAATATTTATCAGGACGAGTTAACATTTCTGATGAAACAAAATTGGTGCATTTCCTGATTCTGATTGTTAACCCTGCACACTTCATGCTACATTAAGACTTGTGTGCATTACCATACCGTAATATTAGACATATTGTAATCATTAAATATTCATTAAGTTCTAATTATTACAATGGAAAATCCTTGATAGATGTTTACAGCAATCTAAGCTATCCCATATCTAATTAAAATAGTAAACAGATTCAAAACCAAATCGCAAACAAAACTGCTCACTATTCCTTTATATATATATATATATATATAATCACTTCTGAGCCAGTCTTCATGTATGGCTCAGAAAAGACAAGTCACTGATAAGAATTAGGGAACACTTTAAATTAGTATTTTATGCAAAATGTAACGAAAAATCTTTCACAAGTTCTTGTGTTGTCTAATTGGTTTCACTTCTTCCCAGTCATAGTATGAACTCGCCAGATCTCTGGTCCTTTCCCTATAGAACCATCTTTAAGGAGTTCATGTAGGTTTCTAAGACTATAACCAGCTTAACCAGTTGTAAGCAAGAAAGATCGTTTATCTGAGACTTATTTCATATTAATTTTCTCATAATTCTCTAACTATAAGCATGCACCACAACTGATATTAAAACTAGATGGATGAGAATCAGGACTACAGTAGTCTTTAATTCTCCCCCTCATAAGTGTTTATGTCTTTGGCACTGGGAAGGGGACATCCATGGGTATATTAAGTTGTAACTAGCTCAAAATGTATTTATCCTTCACTGGTGAGTAAATTACAAAAAATGCATATAGAACAGCTGCCCACCATGAAAAATTTAAATAAGAGATGATGATACAGGTTTTACTTGTTAATTTACATTATTTATTTTCCTCTTTTCTCTTTTTTTAGTATCAAGATAATCTGAACATGACATGACGAACAAGGCTTTTTTTCACTGTTGTACATACTCAGATCTTAATTATATTATTGTATTAGACACACATTCTAATATTTCTTTTGCATTTTTTTAACAATATAATTTTCTCAATCCCTCCTCAGACTATCACTGTAAACACTTGGCTCTAAAGTATGGCTCTTCGAATAAATACTGAATGCAAAGAGTGAAAGTTAATAGCTTTCTTTTATACAGTCTACATGCACTGTAACACCAAAGAAAGTTCACTGAAAAGGTCATAAGCTTAATGTGTTATTATCTCTCTGCTACTCTTGAACTGTGCAGCCATAGAATACCCATGCTGAAATCTGTACCAAGGACATGAGTGATAATATTTTTACTGTAGCTAAAACTATTTCATATTTATATATTGATTTTTTAAATTTGCTTTGTAAACCTGCATCACTCATATATGAATGATTTACAAATAACAGCCTCCTTTGCAAGAAATAGTTTTCTAACACTACGCAGCAACAAACAGCTGAACAAAGCAAGCTAAAGAAAATGCTATATGCAATTTTACAACACATGAAGATTTCAGGCAGGCAGGCAGAGTATAACGAAAAATGAGAAAAGCCTTGGGTCATAACAGAGGGTGCACAGATCTGAAAACCCAGTCCATGACTTTTCAGAGACCACCCTAATTTCTCATATGGTATTTTTCCATTAGATTTGTTATCATGAGTGAGGTATGAAGTGGCTGCTGGGTGCATCTAAGAGCAGTGCCATTTTATCTGGGCAATCTTTATTTAAGTTACACAAACAGAAACAACTGCAGACCTTTGGAATGGTTCCTATAAACTTTCACACTGTATTTACAGATGATAATAAGAAGCTTCAGCTGCTACTGTTCTATCAAGTGATGTTCCACATATTTATAATCACTCTAATAAATAAGAGAAGCTGACTTTAAGTTTTCCATGCAGATTTCTCTCCCCTAATATGATTTACAAGGTTAAAGTGATTAAAGAGGCAACAGAGTCAGTTCTTCATGGATCTTTGGGAAAAGGAGACATCAAATAACCGTTTGCATCATACATACAGTGAGAATAAGGAGCCTCAAATATTCAGAGAACGCTTAAAAACACTGGCTATTGTGTAAGATTTCAGTGTTTCATTCACTGTGTAGTCTGTCCATAAAACACCATGATAGACTCAAAGCTGTTGGTTCTAGTCATCAAGTCTTTTCATTTGTCCTAGCCAACTTAGAGAATCATTTGTAGTAGGGCTGGATGAGGTAATAAGAATTCAGATTTCTGAAGAGCTTTCAGAGTTTTAAATTTCTTTTCCAATACAAAGCAATCATTTGGGTGCAAAAAATGGGAAAGGCTTGGAAAAGGCAAACATGGAATGAAGTTGAGACAGGAGAAAAATAGGGATGAAGCATATACTTATCTGAAAGGAAAGTACAATCAAAATCATAACAAATTCCCATATTCCCAGAAAAGCCTACTGTCCTTTTACAGCTCTCTCAGCCTTCAGGATCTCAGACTGGCTGTCATCAGATCTCTCACAAATCTTTCTCTGACAGGGAAAAATCATCTGCATCTGAAAGGCTCCAGATGTGAAGAAATCTTGCTTGAACATGTTGGTCAGTATTTTCCCAGGGGAAAGTGGTGTTAACAGGACCCATTAACCCCTCACCAGAAACTGAGAATATCAAGGGAAAAAACAGAAAAGGAAGAGAATAATCCTTAAAGGCCATTTTTTCCCCCATAGTAACAGGCATACACGAAAAAACAACCCAGAAACAGCAGAGAGACAGAGTTAGCATGTATTAGTTAAAGGTAGGGAAGAAGAATAAGGAATATTTTTCACAGAAAGATATCTAAATAAACTGTGAAGGCAACTGAGGAAGAAAGTAACTAGCCACATGAGAAAGTAAGACTCCTGGATTTGGAAGATGCAGATCCTGAACTATTTAGACCTAAAAAACAACCAAGAGTGGAGAGGGGACGAAAGCAGGTAGGTTTATTATTTTGTCTGGGGGAAAAAGTAAAACACACGCACACACACACGCATGCACAACTAGCGAAAGGAAAGAATGACTATTTTTTGTAATATTACAAAGGCTGTGCTCAGTTTTCTTTCAGTGATGACATGTCTCACAGAAGACCCTGGAAGCATGGTAGTTAAACGGGCAAACAGTGGGAGGGAGGCAATACTTATTGCATGGACGTGGGTTGCTAGGAAATGAGGTCCCATTTCCAATTAGCAGGGAAAAAGGAACCCTTGACCAGGAAATGTGAGAGACAGACAGAAGGAACAGTTGATGCTGCAGCTTTTCCAGACTGGAAATGCCTAAGAGCATGCAAACCCTGTGTGTTGGGTTGCAATGCAGTAGTTCGTTTCTAACTGGTGGGAGTTAAACCAAACCTGAGACATTTTCTGTTTGTAGATGAATCTTTGACAATGCAATACACATAGTCCTAGGTGTGATTACATCATTGTGGCAGTTTTAATAATGTCTTTGCTTTATTTATGCCTGTTCAGTAAATTCCCAATAGAAATTCAGCTTTTCTAAGGCAGAGTTTGCTAACAATAGCTACTTGAAGTTAAGTTTTCTGGTAATTTTTTATTGATAAGAAGTGCAGTCTCTTAACATGCCTTTCACAGATAGTGCCTTAACACACTCATACTTCTGATGTAACTATAAAAACAGTTGTCCCACCAAATGTTTTAGCTACACATTCTTACATTTTAGCAACAATAAATTAACTGCTAAAGCAGTTGATATTCCAAAGTTAGTTTCAATACATGGTCTGACCTGCATAAAAATAAATAATTTGCATCTATTTTTATGCATTATGTTCAACTAATGAAGACAAATGTATTAATTTGTTTTAGCTACAGAAGAACTGAAGCCCAGCAGTTTTATGCATGTATAAGTGATGAATATTACAGTTCAAATTATATGAAGGACTACAGATAAAGTGCAGGCAAGCAGAAGGAAAAAAGTCTCCTCTGTTGGTACTTGGCTTCCTATTTATGCCTATAGGGATAACTCTGCCTATATCTCTCATCTCCAAGGATGGATGAAAAATACTCAGACTATGTAATTTATATAGTCTGACATCTAAAAGTAGCTTAAAGAGAACGATGGGGTCTTAAGAGTAAAACCAAATGAGATACTCAAACTACCACTGCTTATAAATGAACATTGTTTATGTTTTTGTGGTGCTTTAGATTTTGAAAACTACAGGCAGGGGACAATGTTTACGCTTTTAGTAGTGAAATGCAGAGTGCAAAAATTGCACAGTATTCATAACATTTATTATACAAAATTGTCCAAGAATATATATACATATATATACATAAACATATATGCATACTTTCTAAGAAGTTACAGTGTTTTGTACTGTAGGAGAAAATTTCTCCAGATTAAGTATTTTACAACAGGTAATAGACAGGGATTCCTCAGATATCCTCATAGTTTCCCACATAATTTAAACAGGAAATAGCTGCAGAATCTGAAATCTCAACAATGATTAAATTGAAAACAAGTGTTGACTGACGGTCTCACTACTTTACACAGGAATCTAGAAATATATTTTCAGACAATGCAAATTAGCACATCTTTCTTAAACATCTGAACTTTCCAGTACTTTTCAGATATGCAGAATTTGGTTTCAGCTGTTTTAACCAAGCATACTGTTAACTATCTTGGGGACTAATTTAATACATCATTTTCCTGTTATTCCTTCTAATTTTGGAACTGCTTGCTTTTTGAAAGGTTTCTGAGTTATTCATACTTTGTTGTTTTTACATAACTATATTCAAATATAGATGTGTAAAAGTATAGACCTTCTGTTTACCATCCAGGGTCAATTACAATACCGTTACTGAAAGAGTTGAAGCTATGCAAGATCTTGCTAACTATATCTGTGGAGCATTACTTTTCTTAAACAGGGCTACTCATTGAAATTCTACAGCTTTTACAGTTTAAATTCATTCAGATTGTATTTTTTTTCAAATATTGTAACATAAACTTTTGATTTTGGAAGATTTTGCAATATTTAACTGAAATATTTGAAGCATTAAAAACACTGCCTTGTTTTTGCTGGAAAAAAATCATGTCTAAAATTATGTTCTGAGTTCACTGACTGCCAAATACATAAATTAATTCAAGGGAAGGTGCCAGTCATGAGCTCAGTGCCAATTATCGTACTCAATGTCATTGTTTTCTAGTCTTTCCTGAGATTTACAGCAAGTTTTCAACACATGCCTCTTCAAAACATGCCACCTTTTCAAATTTGTTGGAGGTGTGACAAAAGAATGATGTTAAAAGGCACAGAAAACAGCTCTAGCTACAGTAAGTGCTTGACTTCAGGGGTAGAAAAAATAACTAATGAATGTTAATAAACTCCTAATGGTTCATTCTGACAAGATCCTATGCTTCTTTAAAACAAGAGTATTTAAATACAAGTTAGTGTTTACATGCCTCATGGCTCTCCTGCTATCATAGTGTCAATTGAACTTTAGCTTAGTCCTCTAGGAGTGACAACATGAGTAGATAAAAAAGGAGAAGAAAAATGTGAGGAACAAACACTACTGCCAAAGTTCTGCAAAGTTTGAGACAGAACAAATGGGAAGCACGGAAAACAAAAAGTTTTTAAAAATAAGGCAAACTCGCTTCAACATCTTTTAAATCTCTTTTGTACCTGTATTGTTGACACAATAGCTTTTTACAACTATCACAGCGCAGGGAAAGCTCTCAGAATTCATTTTCAGAGCCAGTCTAAGAGCTGGCTGTGCAGAAATCCTGCTTCTTCCTTCACCTCCCAGCCTGTGCGCTGTCACTGCTTCCTTTGTACCAGAACTAGTGCTCACTCAGCCTCATCAGCAGGTAGGCATTTAAACAAGAAGGAAATGAAGTCTATGTAAAAAGGTGAGCAGTTTTCTGCCAGGTTAGCTCACTAAATCAGCGCAGATAGGTGCCAGTTCTTGCAAAGTGCAGCAGTCCTATGCCAGGTTAAAATGACTGTGAAACTTCAGCCCTTACTTTCTTACTCAGCTACGTTATAGATAGGAATGGGATGCCTATCTTTTGTAATAAATGATTCGGACCCCAGACTCAGACTGATAAATATTTTATAGCCCTGTTGGCTCTAACGGAAGTAACACATGGAGGAACACACTGGGAATGACATACTCTACACTAAAACATACTGGGAAAACGGAATTAAGGCTGTGGGCATTCAGTGATTCAAATAAAACATTCCAAAACAAACATTTCAGGGAGTCTCATAATCTCTCAGAATGAAAAACATTAAAAAAAAAACAGCAAAATGTAGGGAGCTGCATAAATAATGGCATCCAAATACTCATCTGTACCATGCTTTGACTGCCTTCAGAAAAATTTGCAACCACAGGATCACCATACTGTATATCCTCACTGAAGCAGGGCTTTAAAAATAGACTGTCCCCTACTTTGGCACTGGCTACAGTGTTTGGCTATGGACAACTGCACCTTCAACTCTGATTTATTTTTAGGCAATTCTTGAAAAACAGAAGGCTTTCAGAAGCTACTTATTTTCTCTTCCTTTTTTTCTTATCTATTTGTACTTTAATCTCTGGTACGTAGGACTGTGTTTTACCACAGTTATATGCAGCAGCTAGAACAACAACAACAACAAAACACAGTACTACTATACAATAAATATGTAACAACATAACACGTTTCTTTACTACACAACATTCAGGGCATTTGTTTGAAATATTCATCTGAAATTAGTTGGTGTTCTAAATGTAGAAGCTGCTTACTTAAAAAACGTAGTTCAGACATATAGCTGTAGTATTCCAGGCTTTGGTCTCTTGAAAGCTAGACAAAACAGAGGTTACATCCTACACAACTGTAGGATACTGAAGTGTTGTTCTTACACTTACAAGGCATTTACACCCATTTTCGTCTACTTTTTATTTTATAGGCAAGCTATAAAACTAATTTTCAGATGATTGCAAAAACAGGCTGCAAAGTTCTTATACTCCTTGTCAGAAACCTCTGTCTGGTATGATAAATGCAGCAAGGAAGCAGGCTGAACAAATTCTAGAAGAACTAAGGCTATTTTGAGATCAAACTTCATACTATCTTTTAAAACATTTTATTGTATATTTGGGAAGTGAGAGTCATTTATTTGTCCCTGTTTTTAATGCATTAAGTTTTAGTCTTTGCAATTACAAGTATCTATTAAGAGATTTTGTGCTTAAATAATTTATATTTCCCACTATAATTCCATTTAAACTTCCTATATTTTGAAACATGCACTTAAAAAATGGCATATCATGAAATCTTTTGTAAAATACTTGCATTAAGGACATGGTCAGATCAGTTTAAAAATGTCAGCATTATAAATTAAAAACTTTTACAAAGAGTATTTTTTCTAAGTCACTCCCAAAAAGTAAAGAACAAGTAATATAAATTAGATGACCTTTTACAATGTTATTGGATGTAACTAAATGTTATATATTTGTTGATTACACTATTTGTTTAAAGTCTATTTGAATCCAATGACCTCTCACTGGGGTAGGAAGAACAGTATTGTATTGAATTTATTAATGGCTTAGATAAATATAAATAATTCATGAAGTCATATTCCTAGAGAAGATATGAAATAGCAGACCATAAATTATTGCCTGAAGCCCTTTTTCTGCACTGAAATCTTTAATTTAAGGGAGTGGAGTGTGAAATACCTCTTTCTAGATTCTACATGTGATGAAATTGTATGAATACTACCGTCTTCAAAATGTGCTTACTCCAAACAACATTTTAATTATGTGCTACACAGCTGACTGAAATTCAAAAAATCAGAAAATTGAAAGCCAACGCTGCTCATGGCTCTAATTTGCCAAAAATGAAGGGTTTTAGAGCCTAAGCAAAAATTGTTGAGTAGGATTTTATTGTGCAAAAGTAAATTAATAAATCTCTATGTGAAAGTGACTTGCATAATATATTTGTCTAGCCAAATGGATTTTTTGGAAGTCTCAGGTGAATGGGCCAACGTTTTGAGCATCTTTTAGAAAAATGTTCTGTGAAAAATCTTTTTTTTTTTTTTTTTAATCTAAGGGATAAAAATTGTTGTAAACAAAGAGTTTATTTGACATTTCTTTAGAATTTAAAGTAAGGAGGACTTCATTAAAAATGGCACCTCTGAATCAATAGAACATGCAAAGCCTTGTAATTTTATTTATATTGATATATACTTACGTATTTGAATATACTTATATATTTGAACTTAAGTGAGTCTTCTGATAACTGGGGCCAGTGGCCAATGTAACTCAGTTGGAAGTCTGTATATACTTTTCTTTTTGACTTGGGAGGCATAACTTGTTTGTATCACAACAGCTGCCAACTTTATATGGTCAACATATAAATACACACAGAGCAGATATATTTTGTGTTTTTACATGCATAAATTTTCATACCTGTATCTGCTGTACTATGCAAGTTATTGCAGCAGTATTTAATGGGTAGTTCCACCTGACTCAGTTTGGCAATGAAACGTTGGTAACCATATACACTCTAGTAAGTTGACCCAAAAATATATTTTTCCATTTCATCCAGGTTCTGAGAACTGTATTTTCTCCCCACATACAGTGAAGACTCTCCATATAGCTGAGGGCCTACCATAGGGACACACATTTCTTTTCTTAAAATGTTTAAGTTAAAAATTAAATCTTAAGATTTTAGAGGCAAATCTTAGAGATGCCTTTTCCAGCATTTTCAGGGCATCTTGACAGCCCATCAATATGGAATTATTAGGGCTGTGATCAGTGATATGCAGTGGCAGAAGAAATCATAGTTTGATCACGGTAAGTGAGAAATAAGTCACAAACTAATAAAAATGAAGTCATGGTAACAGATTCAGCTCAATAATGTTTTGCAACTGAAATATTATTAATATTAATAACATGATTTGCTATCTTGTAATAACTACAAAGGAAGAAAGAATATGAAAATTTATATTCCATCTTTTCCCCAAACCATTTTTACCTCACCATTAGCAGATGTTGCAGGAACATCACTACTATACAGCTACAGCCCCCTCTTAAGCTAGTTCTGTAACTTTCTATAGCTCAACGATCACAGAGAAAAATTAAGGAATTAATTAGCCCTGATTTCTTCTGCTTGCCTTGCATCCCAAACAACACAGCTTTCTGTTTTGTATTTCTCAAGAGTTAGAAGAAATACATGCACATGTTTAGCATCACTAACACCCACCACTTTCAGTTTCAAAATATCAAAGTTATAGGTAAAGAAAATGTGAAAAATTTGAGAACACATGACTCCTGTGACTGTGAAAATATAATCATTGCTTAAGGGATTTTGTGTTGCCAGAACTGCCTCTGTGTGGCAGCTGTGCAATAGGCTACTTAAGCAGGCTGTGGATACCACTGGAGGTTAAAATAGAGTAGACCACGGGCTCTTCTGGTGCATGCAGCAGTAATGGTACATAAACCACCACACAGCAGCCTGGCCCAACCTTGCATCTACTGTAGAATGTTTGGACCTCTTGGACAATCTGAATCCCTGAGGTTCCTTCCAGACATATCTCCTATGATTCTGAAAAAATTAGCCACTACTACGTGAATGTAACACCATTTCAAAACTGAAAACAACTTTGGGGGCATTTTTTGGTATGTGCTCAAGGCACTGAAGAGTAGCCAGCAGCAACAGGTACAGCAGCCTCCTTATAGAAGGCCCTCACCCTCATTATTCTTCAAAAGCAGAATTGACACTCACCAACTCAAAAAAACCCAGCCATCTTCACAAATAATTGACATGTTTCACCAAATAGTATTCAGTAGCTCCAGGATCCATTGCAACAGCCTTACTTTGCACGTATCTCCACACCCACACAGTCTGTCTGGCATCTCTCGGATGTTCCAGAGTTGCCACATAAGCGCAGATCATCTGAAAGGTACGTGCTCAGGAAATCTGCTCAGATGGAGTGGGTTTGACGCATACACTTGTCAGCCATTTATGTACTATAGGTACAACATAGAAGCAACCGGCAATTCAGTAGAAAATCTGCCAAAGCCAGATGGATAGTGGCCTGTTGTCTACCACGCTGAACAGAGACATGGATTTGGAAATGATATAGGAAGTTGAAATTACCCCAGACAGATGAAAATGCTTTTCTCATCGAGAGGATTTCAAAATGTGTTTATTGCAACGGGAGAGTGAAAAGTAAAAATTTAAAAGTAGCTTCGCAGACCATTACAGCTTTGATATAGAGTGCACGCAAACCAAACTTCTAACCTTTTATGTGGTTCACTTCCTGTTAACAAAAATGTTAATAAATACTCACTAAGGAAAACAGCATTAATCACATAATATTACCTTGTCTTATAGTATTCTTATGTTGACGAGATGAAGGTCATACTAGCTATGCTCCGTAGGGCATGAAAGGTAGACTGCTGGATAGACAGGGACTTCAAAGGATTACGTGTTGCACGTACATGAACGTAAGATTCAAGTCATATTTAATATGAAGTATCGTAAAAATCTGGGAATAATTTGGAATGCTAAAATTTATCCCAGCTAGGGTTTATTCAAGAGCAAAGCAAACTTTTAACACCTTAATCATGTATGATGAAGAAATGGGGCATTTAAAACTGGTGGAAATTAAGGTGATAAGTAACACTTCAGAGGTTCTACCATGAAAAGTGCAAGTTTTTCTGGATAACCAAAGGGCTTGCTTTCCCTTTCTCTTTCTCTTTCTTTTTCTCTTTCTCTAGTTCTCTTTATTTTTTTCTTCCTCTTTTTCTTCCTCCTTTTCTCCTTCTTTTCCTCCCTTCCTGCCTCTCTCCCTTCCTTCCTTGAATAACAATCTTTGATCATGGGGTGCATGCCCACACAAAGCCAAATTACAAGCTCTAAAAGAAAAATATATAAATATATGTATATATAATTCTGATAATATGTATGTATACATTAAATTTATTTTTATTTACTTATTATCAGAAATAATTTATACAATATACTTAAAGCTTTCTGCATTGTAAAAAGTTTTCTTATCCACCAGATTCACGGATTAAGAACACAAGACTGGAAAAAGTAGTGCCTCCTAATAGGATGCGCCAGAATAAAAACAAAACAAAATACTGGAATCTGCTGGTACTGCAGACATCAATTTTTTACACTACAATAAATTAAGACTGTAGGAACAAAAAGTCCTATTTAACTTATAACCTCTCTTGTCAGGAAACGAAAAATGCAAGAAGTGGATGTGACTGTATTGTCATTATCTTTGCTTAGAAGCTTAGAAGAACTAAAAAATTAAGATGAGGGGTTTTTTTCTCCTACAGAAGCATTGTTATTCTCTTTATGGCACACACACGTACTGAGGATCCCCAGACCTGACATTTCAGGTGGAATTTGGCCCTACGTTCAGACACTTAGCTATTTATGTGGCATGTGTCCATATGCAAACTAGGTGTACGAGCTAAATAGCATAGCCAAGAGAGACCTAGTCAGTACAGTGCATGGAGTGACTGCAGAGAGCTAGTCATTCACCACACTCAAAAACTACAAGCCTGCATAAGAACTATATGTCAACTACAGAACATTGTTTTAGAGTCACTTGCCTGAGGACAGATTTCTTGGAAATCTCTCACATGGCTCTCATGGCTCATGCTATAAGCACGTTCTTTTTCCTTTGTGACATTGTAAATCTTTTATTTATTGTAATATATTTAATAGTTGTTATTGGTTATTGTAAACAATAAAACTGTATGTCTCTCTATACACTAGTATACCCTTCGAAACAATGAAACACTGGAAAGGGATTAATCAATGTGATCCTAGCCTTTAGTTTACATCCTAGCAGGATGTTTCTGTTAGGCAGACGTATTTATTTGATGAAGTCTTATTTATTCAAAAAGAATAATCAAAAAGTCTCCTTCAAAGTGAGTGACTAGACTATTGGTTTCTCACTGGCTAAGAATTAAACAATCTCATGTATTCCTGGCTTCCTTCCCTGGCTACCTGAAAATATTGCTTGTCCCACTTCTTTATCTCAGAATTGGATACTCCTTTCCTTCAGTAGAAATGTAGTCCATTGATGTCCACAAGAGACAATGAAGCACAGAGGCTTCACTTGTTTTAGGGGATTTATTGTGGCAATGTTGTCTAACATTGTTCTTCCCTGCCTGTCTCTTTGTCAGAAGGCACTATTTAACACCTGCTTGGGGACACTTACCACTTAACGTCACCAGCTGCCCAAATGAATGTTTTTCACCTTGAGAGAAAACATACACTGATTTATCTCTAGGTCTCTTTTATCAGATAATAAAAGAAGTTGTCTGTATGCTGCTTGATTTGGGTTTGCTGCTTCTGCAGAGATGGCGCACCTACTGTTTACTAACACTCTTTACGATCTCTCTTCACCTTAGTCAAACTTGAAGAAGAAAACAGACGTATTCCACAAAAGCAGTGTTATAGTCTCAGTTACAAAGTTGCAAACAAAGTTACAAAAATGGAAAATAAAACAAACGCAAAAATGCATTTTTGTTTTTAAAATGCAAACATGAATTATTTGCATTTAAAATACAAAAAACAAAATGCAAAACAAATGCAACCCACGTTACAGACAGGTTCTCCCAAGTCTGTTTTCCCCTTCTCTTCTCAGTGTAAATGAAGCTTCCATAGCCTAGCACTAGAGGTGGCTGACTAAAAATGATTTCAGGTATATACAAGATTGTTACTTTAACTTATACACGTGTCATGGCATTCATTCATTCTATGTATATCTTAGCAAATTCACCACCTCTAGTTTGCTTTTAGGTCCTGTGGATGCCATATGTGACATATTAAATAATGCTAATGGCAAAGATATCATTGAGAATGTTGGCTGGTACCTATTCTAAATATCACTGTACTTTGTGGATTTTAAAGGAGTATATCGATCCTACTTTGTGCTGTATGTACATCATTTCCAATTTCCTTCATCCTTCATTCATTTTAGCAGTATAAGCTTTCTGTTTGCTTCACTAGTGCTTTAATATTGCTGATTTTTTAGAAGAGTTAACACACTGACATAAGCTCAGAAGTTACTTCTTCAGTGTGTTTGGAGTTG
Organism: Dromaius novaehollandiae; assembly: GCF_036370855.1. NCBI lineage: Eukaryota > Metazoa > Chordata > Aves > Casuariiformes > Dromaiidae > Dromaius > Dromaius novaehollandiae. The sequence continues at coordinate 47,185,269 of NC_088100.1, read as the reverse complement.
ATACCTCTATATGTCATGATCTGCTGTTCTTTTTGCCACAACCAGCGCAACTTTCGAGCACTAAATTTAAAACTTTCGCATTGTTAGCAGAGCTCTTTTACTGTGGTTTTCTAAGTAAGTTGGTGCTATATTTGGGGTGGTTGCAGTTTCCATGTGATTATCCTATCATATCCTATGCTATTCTGATAGGATATTTTTCTGTTAAGGAAGCTTTTAGCTCTCCTGCTTGTAGCTACTTATACTTACGCACATTATGTTTTCATTAACTATTATCCTATTATTCTTCAGAAAGCGAGAGAGAAGCTGCACCTACTTCCTTTGATGCTATTCTACAAAAGTAACTATGTCCATTCTACCATATTCTATGTAAGGTCTATAAAAACAACCATTCTACAAAATTAATCCCATATGCAAATATTTCTGCGACTTACAATCAACTCTTCCAGGAGATAAACCAGGTATGTAAGTTTTGGGAGGTGACATCAATAGCTTTCAGATATCATGCCCCTACTTGAACAAATAGTTCTGTATTTTTCTGCTCAGAGATGTGTCTGTGACTAGCTTCCCAAAGAGGCACCGGCAGCGTGCTTTATTTGGGGAAACATTACACTGTAGTTTTCTAAGCACTTGACAAGTAACTCTTAGGATTATTGACTTTACTGACTCTAAGGAGATATTACTCAATTGTATGTTTATAGACATCTTCCATAATGATGAAATAATGTTTAAATCTATTTCTGTAGATTTAACTACACCAAAAGTTCCTTTAAGAACTGTGGAATGATTTTTTTACCTGTAGAAGTGAGATTAATGATAATACATGACTTCACTGTGTGTTTCACAAAATTTAGGTATCAATATATAGGATATTTGCTCCCTCAAAATTCAAGGACCAACATCTGCGCCCATTCTGAAAAGGATTTTGTAAAGCAAGAATGATAAGCAATAACAGCTTCTGAAAATGCTAAAACTTATTTTATTGACCACTCTTTATTTTCCTCAACTTACTTAGTAGTTTTGAATTATTGACTTATCATTATCATCTAGGTATAAGATTCAGTATCTTTTTCATTAGCTTCACAGACATAGCTGTTCCAATGTACAGCGCCAAATCTGTCACTTTAAATTTGTCTTGCTTTTAAAGCAGCTCAGGGTTGCTTTTTTTCCCATAGAAAATATCTACTTTTCGGATTCAGGATTCAGATTTCAGGATTCTATACGAAAAATCAGAAGTTCTGAGTAAATTTCAGGATATCCGATACTTGCCAGGTATTAGTTTGAGGCTCCCAGTTGTGTCATGTCAGAGCAAGACCTCTTCACCCTCTCCCTGCCAATTTCCTCATATCTTGCTTCAGCAGGAGGCTGTTTGGGGCCTTTCCAAAGTCCTAATTAATACACTATGCTATACGCATTTCTTTCCATCAAAAAAAAAAAACAGTTTTGTAAAGCTTTCAGCTTCAATAAAATAATGTATTTAATAAAAAACTATTCTGACACATACTACAAATAATCTTCATAAGTTTTTCCTTAAATGAAGTGGGAACTATGCATTATTTTAGCAGAGACAATCCAATCTCCTCCTTCTGAAAATGTATGGTTAATAAACAAGATACAAAACATTTGTAAATGTTAACTCTCACCTCTGAATTGCACTTTACAGATACTGCCTCCAAAAAGGATTAATCTCTTTTTCTTGGCCATTCTGGGAAAGTTCCACATCAATTTGTTTCAATTCATTTCTGAAACTCTTACTTTAGTTCTTATTTTAGGTCCTGTTATAATTCCTTCTGTGGGGGCCTCATCTGCTTTTCAAATCTTATTTTGACTCTCTTTGCTAAGCTTACCACTGTTTCAAGTTTTACTTTTTTTGGAGATTTTATTCGTGTAAGTATGTTCTCTATTTGTTTCATCTTGATCCAACAGGATTGTAAGCTCACAGATGCTCTTGTAAAACAATACTGTTTCCCTTGACCCAGATCATTTGTTATTACTTGGGATATCTCAGATAGATGAGAGCTGAATGTCTCTGGTAGGATTCTGTTTATGAAGAAACAGTGCATGCATAGTGTCCTTTCTCCACAAACAAGGTAGGAATCAAAGAGCAAAAATTGACCACTCCAGAAGTTTGTTTTTGGCTTTATCTTTGCTTTTCATCTGTTTTCTCTGGTGTCTATGCTGGTTCTCTGATTTACATGTATATAAAATCATTTGTAAAATAGCTAACTCTGGTCTCTGTGTTCCTTATCACTTGGCCACTTCCATGGATTGCGTGCTTCAGATGTTTCACAAATGTGCATGCAGCCTCTTCAAGGATTTTAAACTATCACTAAAATTTAATTTTCACCCTTTAAGCCTAAATGGAAGGTGTTTTTCATCTCAAAATAACAAAGTTCTTTTCATATCAGAAAATATGAAATACCACAGAGAGCAGTGGGACTAAAGTCTGGGTCCATCTGGAACTTATATGCCTCTAACAGAAATTTCTTTTAAATAAATCTCATTTTTTATGACAACTCCCTATTTCAGCTCGAGGCCTGGATCTTGGAGAAAAATATAGAGAGGTGAGAGGCCTAGATACATAATACAATAGAAGCTGGAATATGAACATCCAGAAATAAGGAACTGGAGCAGAAACTTTGTCTTTTTGGGACTTAGATCTTTAAGTCATTAAGGTCATTAAGAATATTCTTAATACAACATTGAGGTTTAAATTGAGACTCAAATGATTCACTCCACCACATGTTAGTTTATATAATGTAAGTAAGCTGTCATCTGACTTGAGACCTGCTCTGTGCAGTACAGTCAGGACAAATATTTGCTGCTCTTGAAATAGATTTCCAACAGTGTTTCTCTATGAAAGTTCATTTACAGGTAGCACAGTCTACTAATGCAATAAAAAAGAAGGAGAAAAAAATTTCTAAAGCTTACCTAATAAAATATACTTAAAAAAAAGGATGCAGTTGATTATTAGAAGGGTTTTCTTTGTTGATACATTGTATTTGATATATTTGTTGATACATTTGATATATTTGTTGATATAGTAACTAGTGAAGAATGAGTTGCTGTAACCCCAGTGCAATTCACTTGCAAGGTAATTCCTGAATGGAACATGCCCAGGTGCTTAAAACCAAGAGGAGCCTGCAGAGTGATAAGTAGCTTATAATCAGTTACAGGTATGTGCAATGTACTCCAGTTGATAAATCGACTGTCATAAATTCTTATATAAGAGTGAAAACTCTCCTAATATTTTACTCTAAGGGAAAAGGTCGAGCACCTTAGATAGTGCCCAAAAAAGGGAACCAAAATACCTCATAATTGTGACAAGTCCTGAAACCTAGATCAAAGATTACAAAAGGAAGCTACCAATTATTGCCTCCTCTTCACTCGGTACAGAATATCTCACAATGTGAAACTGTGTAAGGCCTTCAGGTCGAGACTACTATATATACTCAGGTCTCCTTGCTAGTTAATAGATTTCAAATAACTCTCAGCTAAAATGCCCCAAAATCTCTACTTGCATAATTTTTAATTCCAAAAGCAGTAACAAAGCAGCTTTTGTGCTTTTTGTGCCTTTGACTTTCTTGGAGCCAAAGCCTCCATATTACTATCATGATATCAGACTTGATCTATTGTAGAAATCAAAAAAATCTACAATATAAGAAGCCACAATGGGAATAAAACAGGATGGGAAAAATGGCATATAGATTAAAACTGGATTCTTAACAGCTAACTGTTCACAGGTATAATGAACAGAATCATAATTTCTGCAGATGTCGATTTCATAGCCAATTACTAGTATCACTAAAATTTTAAAGCTGTTATTAAAATTGCAGGAAGTATCTGCACCATATTGGGAAACCTCTATTTGGTATTCCTAGATACCTCTTTATGCAAGATCTTCCAGTAATGCTCATTTCTTAACCTTCCTTATCATGTTCTTAATTTAAAGTATTGTACCTAGCTTTCTCCACAGAATGATTTACTGTAGACTTTTAACACAGATACAATCAGTAACAAATATAAGACCTATTTGAGAAAAACATTAAACCTATTCACATCAGTGTCAAGATGGCATAAATTCTTCTTAAGAAATAAAATTAAAAGAAGATAAATATCAGTCTTGCAAAGCAGTCAGGAGGAAGATATTACAAGACTAAGTAGGATCATTGTGCAGTACTGAGACCCTTTGTGTCACACCATTTTCTGTTTCCATATACTCTGAAATCTAAAGCTAGAATCTCAGTTCATGTACTTCAGTATCACTCCAGTCAATGGGAACTCTACACCACAGTGAATCACATCCTGTGGATTCTAGCAACCAAATAAGTGTCAGTAGTCAGCTTCTAATCTTGCAACCAAATTTTCGTACCCAGTCAATAACACCTGCCCTGGAACACATTTACAGGACTGGAACTGTTCTGCAAAACCACAAAGTTTTAATTCAGTAGTTACTTCGCCTGTGGATTATACATGACAGGTTATGGAATTTTTCCTCTTATTTTAAGATTCTCAACATTTCATGAAGCTTCATGTTATCCCCCTTTGCCCGTACAAGCTTTGTACTACTAGCATCTCATTCTCTGAAGAGATAGATGAATATGTTTAAAATATTCATTTATTTATTTATTTTAAATCAAGTGCTCTGAAAGGTAATTGCTTGTTTTAGTTGAATATATGGAAAGCATCAATACTAGAAACATACCATATGAAATTGTCCAATATTTCACAAGGTTCTTTTGTTTAGAAAATGAAATTTGATGTGTAAACGTTGATAATATATGCAGTATTTTTCCTTAGATGGGGAAAAAGAGAATGAGAAATGCTCGTAGTATAGAGAAAGCTACAGTATGTTAGAGCTTTCTTGTGTTACTGTGAGAACTAAGATTAATGAACACAGAACAAATGGTTGACATATAACCTACCCATGGGAGTTCCAACGCCATAACCTTTTGAGTCTATCAGGCCTCCAATCTGTGTTAGGTTACAGTTCCGCTGTGTGACAAACTCAATGGTTGTTGACTCCATTAAAAATGCATAATCAGAGGTAAGTACACGCTGGATACCTTCTTCATTACTTTTGACAAGTACTGACTGTCTCCTGCTGCTCATGAAGGCCCACATCTTGTCGTAAGTGGAAATTTTGGATTTCTGAAAAATAAATATTAGGTGCAACATTAATAAAAATAATATGATTTTAAGAGTGAAAGCAAATTCTCAGTTGCACATTACTCTCTTATATTTTACTACATGTCACAGGTTTTACCAAGGGAGTCCTGTAAGGGTGCCTGCAGCTTTCATCTCTTCTGTGGAAAACAAAATGGCTAGATAGATTTTCCAGAATTTCCATCATATTTGTTGGTTATGAGATTCTGGGATGAAGGCCTAGAATTATTTGAAGTCAGTGGAAAGCTATTAGGATTTCACTACAGCCAAGTTCATCAACAATATTTGTGAATGTCACAGGAGAATCTGCTGGATTCTGGCACATTTGAAATTCTCACTTTGAATGATTTCAAACCATTCAGCTACTTCTGAGCAATTCTGAAAACCTAATATGCACTTCAGCAACTTGAAGTTATCAAAGTATTCGCAGACGGCAGTATATGGAGGAAGCAGTTGTGAGGAACAGGACATCAACCATTTTATCCATGGTACACTGCTACAATACTTGGAGAAGGATTTTAGCTAAAAGTAACACAGTCTGGTCATACAAATACTGGTTTTCCATTCAAAAGATGACAAGCTAAAAGTCCTCAGTCTGTTTTCTGCTCTGAATATTCCCAGAAAGCAAAGATGTATTGTGTAATGGAGGAGAGGACAGGGATGAAGGAGACAACAGTTAAGTACAAAGTACTGCTGTGCAACTACGGAGGAGTCGGTTCCTTTCTCTGCACCTCAGTTTCTTCTTTTAAAAACAAAGCTATTACCTTCCCTCATCTTTGTAAACCAGGATGCTTAAGAAATGATAGGCTCTAGGGTGATGACGTTTTCATATTACATTTGCCCCCATCCATTCAATAATGTTTCAAACTCAGATGAGTCAGAAAATATTCAGTAATGTTAATCTTGCCCAGTAAATAAAGTGTAGAAATACATCATGGAGGACTAGTATAATCAGACTTTTTAAGGTGTCTTTCATCTTTTAATGTCAGCCTTAAACATAACTTTGCCTTCAGCTCTGAGGGAGATACTAAACAAAGATTGACACTACAAACCTTTCTGAAGTTCAGCTGATTGGCAGCCGTAAATACTGCCCCAGAGGAGAATTAGTAGCATATGTAGAATAAAGAGGGGAACATTTATTTAGAAAAAAAAGATGACTTTGTCCCCCTGCTGGGATACAATCCAAGACCTATTTCCCTCTGCCTGGGGACTAAGCAAATCAAGTGTTTGAACTAACTCCAGCTAACAAAACTGAAGACTTTTGGGTCCATGCTTGAGCACACTGTTACTGTGCTGAACATGGTACGTTACTAATTGAAAAAGATTTTAGTAACAATAAGGAGGAAAAAGATTTTTCTTCAGAATATAATGAGAATGTGTAGAAGAGGGAGGATCAAACAAATATGGTCTCTACTCATAAGTTTGGGCCTGAAAATCAAATAATTCTTGCAAGCACTTAATATTACAGTGCAGCAAAACATACTTTAAGCACTACATACCAGTTCTATAGAAATCCAAATGATTATGTCATACTGAAAGGATGGAAAATTAATGTTTTCCAACACTTGAAAATTTTGCCAAGCACCTGTATCACCACTTATTTATTTTTTTACCATACAATATTTAGCCCAAGAAACAAAACATTAATTTTAGCTGCTGTGAAATAATTTGAACAATACCAAAACTTGACAGAGAAAACAGTTTTGGTAAACTGTTAGATACACTGCCGATGCATACTGAGGGAAAAAAAAAGCCAAATGAGCAGTAACATAAAATAAAGCAAGAATGAACTACAATACAGAATGAAGTATTTATACACTTAGGTCGCAAGAATCATCACCAGGATGGAAATACATTAGAAACGAGAATGCTTCCTCTCTATCGTAGCATTACAGCATGTGGAAAAATACAATATCCTCTAAAAGACAGATAGTATTCATACTACGATGACTGATTTAATCAGTCAAGATGGAGTCACAATTACAATTGAACAGGAGTAACACTTCTGAGGACAAAGGTCACAAACAAAATAAAAGAAAGGAAAGTTTCTGCTTAGGATAGCATACTTGCTGGAATAATTAAAAATCATATCAAAATTTTACATGATTTGTGAGACTCTAGAGAACAAGGCAAAGACTAGAAAATTAGTGCAGAGGGCTCTCCATTGCTATGCTATGAAGGATTATAGGAAGCACACAGTGACCTCTCACAATTTTCTCATATAGGCCAAATATTACAATGCCCTTGCTCTGTTTTCTTCCATCCCTAAAAGATAAAGATCAGAACTGAAATGATGCCAAGGAAAACAGACCATATACCTGTAACTACTAAATTATTAAATTCTAAGCTACAGCTTAGCAATTCTTACAGAAAAAAACATCTATTTGCTATATGCACAACAGGGAGTGATTTGCCCGAGGAAAAAAAAAATCTTTCGATTCAGGGAAATACAGTCACAAATAGTTTTCTTCTGTTTGGCAAAATACTGAGCAGACTCAATAGACTAAAATCAAGAGGCCAGAACAATCAAAAGCATCAAGAGCCCATTTGACATTGAACTAAACAGAATGACACTCCAATATGTACATATTGCTTCTGGTGGTTATGACTGTGTCATTCATACTGATAGAAGCAGATGCTGCAATTTACACCATGTTTCCATCTTCTTTGTGTGCAAATCAATCTGGTTAATCAACCTATATACTCCATCAATGAAGTGTATTGTCTTATCTGGGTTAGTTCACCATATTGTCTGATCTAACTGGAAATCACTGTCTGGGAAGCCAAACTAACTTGAAATCAACTGGAAATGATGTCTGTATAAGATAACTTGTGATGACATGATTTATTACGCTTGTGTTCCCTCAGTAATGCTGAAGATAAGAAAGCTGCCTATGCTTTGTAACATTTGAATTTCACTGGAATGTAAGAGAATCAGCTAACAGGAAACCTGGAACTGAAGAGGTTAATCAAATCAAGAAGCTCATCTACCTGGTGCATGAAATGGCAGCTCTGACAGTGATATTCAGAGGATGCCATCAGTGACATACTCAGCATTCATAAATTAAAGATTACTGGAAGATAACTGTGCGTGTCAGAGATCATGAAAGGAAGCGTGCTGAAGGCTCTAAATTAGTCTAGTGCAATGTATATCTGTGAGGCTGGAAACAGGAGGAATCATTGTTAGCAATATGTTACTGCCCTATCCTGAAGTACTGGCTAGGAAAGACACATGTCTGAGTAGTGAAACTCTGGAGCACAAGGTTAGAAAAATATCAGGATGTTGGATGAATGCCAAAATAAACAAAGATCAAAGGATATGGAAACAGACCTCATGATACAAGATAAGACAGGATAAATGCACAGCAAAAAAATGTGCCAAGCAAATTCTGACATTTTTCTACAAAGGACTGTACAGAATCCCCTTTTACAAACACACTAACGGAGAATTTTCTTTTACCAATAACATTCAACTGGCTTCTAAATGCACTTGGGTGTCATGAACAATGAATGCCTCAGCTGTGCCTGCATCCATGTAATATCTTAATTCAGAAGGAGTTGCAATAACAAAGGAAAGACTAAAGGTAATTAAGGTTACAATCTGAATTTCTGAGGGGAAAGATTAGAAAAAAATCTGAAGCCTAATTCTTATATATTTTATTAAAAGTGCCTCCACCACATAAGAATTAAACCATGACAATCTTTATTTAAAGGAAAAAAAAAAAATGGACTCCCCAACCTAGTGCATATGGACTCCCAAACCTAGTGCATATAACAATGATTTGACTTTTGCTTTCCTGGCACTGCATTCTGAGCAGACATAAGCCACTTTTCATGAAGGGGCTTGATTCACTGATTTTTTTTTAAGGCTGAAGGAACAATTATACCCATTTATTCTGACATTCTGTAAAACACAGACTATGAAATCTCACTTCTGTATTCCTGCACCAAGCCCATGACTTACGTGTTTGCACTGGCAAGAAGAATAACACATGAACAGTGCATTCATAGAGACTCATCTATATGGGCCTTTTAGCGAGGTGTTTGACTTAGTCTCCCACAACATCCTTGAATACAAGCTGGTAAGATATGGACTGGAAAGATGGACCACCCACAGGTGGAGAACTGGCTATGGAGTCGAGTGGGAAGGGTGGTGGTTAATAGCTCAAAGTCAAATTGGCAACTGATCATGAGTCAAGCTCCTCAGGGGTCAATATGGGGTCCAATACTATTCAATATCTTTATAAACAATTTCACAGGATAACAGGATTGAATGTGCCCTCACCAAGTTGTCCATAGATGACGCCAACTAGGAGGACAGGTAGGTAGGCTGGAAAAAAAAGCTACCATACAGAAACCTCTACAGGCCAGAAGATTAGGCTAACAACAATTGCATGAGGTTTAACAAAGATCAATGCAGACTCCTGCACCTAGGACAGAATAATGCCAAGCACCAGTATAGGCTGGGGACTAACTGGAAGGAGTGTATCTTGGCATAAAAGGCCCTAGGGATCCAAGTGGACAGCAAGCTTAACATAAGTCAGCAGTGTGTCCTTGTAGCAATGAAAGCAAATGTTACTCTGGACTCCATCAGCAAGACTACAGCCAACAGAACACAGTAAGTGACTATTCTACTCTACTCGGCATGTGTTAGACCACACCAGGAATACAGTGTCCAGTTTTGATCCTACCAGTTCAAGAGAGACACTGAAAAATTGGAAAGGGTCCAGCAGAGGGCAACCATGGTGACCAGAGTGTTGGAGAACTTGACTCGGGAAGAAAAGCTAAAGGACATGGAGTTGCTCAACCTGGAGAAGGAAAGACTCAGCAGGCTCTAATCACAGTCTTCCAATATCTAACGAGAAGGTTAGAGAGAAGATGAAGGCACTCTCTTCACTAGGATGCATGCTTACAGGACAAGAAGCAATGGCACAGCAAGTGCTGAAGGGAAATTCTGTCTGCATATAAGAAAAAATTCTGCACCCTGACAAAACTAAGCATTAGAAGGGTTGCCCAAAGAAGTGATGGAATCTGCCTTGCTGGAAACAGTCATGACTCAGTTGGAGAGGGCCCTGGACAAGCTAATCTAATGTCCTGCTTCCAACAGAAAAGCAGGTTGCTTTCAAGCAGAGGAAGCTATCTCCATAGGTCTCATAGACTTTTCTGTGATTTCTATGATTCTTTATCACTTTAAAGTTACATACAGTGATAAATGCTTCCCAAGATTTTTCAATTTATGATGTTGAACAATGAGATTTTCCTTTTTTCTTTCTTTCAAGAAAACAAAATAAAACATGAGACTTCCCTCATGAAAAGTCATTGAGAACTTGTGTAGTGTATACATCAAGCCAATGGCAAGCTTTTAGCCCAAATGAGTGTGTTTTCTTAAGTCTTTTTCACACTTCAGTTCTTTGAAGCTCGAGTACACTCATTCCAATTGTTTCATACATAACTCCCTTGAAAAAAAACCTGAATACCAGTATGGACAACCAAGTTGAACTGCCCATGTAATACATCTAGTTTATTCATTCTGTATTCATTTTTGTAAATTTGTTTTGTTTTGACAGATACCCTAAATCTACACAACTCTGTATAAAGTAGAAAATACACTTCAAATGTTGTTAGTAACAGCAAAAAGCACACATGTATCTCGAAAGTCTTTCTAAACATGAGAAGGCTAGCTGCCAAATGTAGGTGAGGTAGGGATTATAAAAGCTCTTCCTATGGTCCACAGCTGCTCTAACACACTTGGAATATGTGTCCAAAATTTTAGCTCACTGAGAATTAGTACAATTGATGGAGAAACAAAGTTAATTAATGAACATATTTCAAATTGTAGTATGACAAGCTTCAGGCTGAGAGAGCAAACCAGTACCTTAAGGTAAAGAACATTTCAGAAATGCCATAATTGTTCTCAAGCATTATAAATACAGGGAAATTCAAAGACTACTTGAAAGAATTTGAACACTCATGTAAATGAAAATAAACTGCAAATACACACAAATAGCTTGATCTCTCTCCTGTACTGTCACCAAATTGAAATAGGCAAAGGCTGACTGCTAGTGTTCTGATATCTATCAATGATCTATGTCATGTTTGTTTCCTTGTGTGTTTTTTGTACTTCTTGGTTTTGTAATTCATATCTGCCTACACCCATCTGTCTCCTAATTTTCAATAAATTTCCAAATTCTTTTGAGTGGGTACTGTTTTCTCCAAACAGTTCAAAGTTTCTGAAGTTGGCAACAATGGGATGCTGGTCCATTATTTGACTTTTGAGCTAAACAGCAAAATATGTAAATAACGGTAAATATCAGAAGCAGCTATATGAATCAGGATGAAAGATACTGTATTTTAGTTATTTTTTAGCTTTTCACAGTATCAGTATATCTCCTGTTTCTAGACATTTTATTGTTTTAAATAATTCATTTAAATTAGTTTTAATAACTAGAGCAATTATGGCTTTAGTTGAAATATCTTAGCTAATTCTACACTCCAAAACTTAATGATATTTTTCTGAGGGAGCAGAAGCAGTATATTTACTGATTTTAACAGAGCCAAGTGCATTTAATGTAAAACATAATTTGGTCTTAGTTACGTATCTGCACCTGGTGTTTCCATAATATGGTATGATGCCACAGAAATTTCAAACACTGCACTCACATATGTGCAATGTACAGTTTTGAATCATTACTATAAGATAAGGTATAGCTTTTACAGGGCACTGTGTTAATCACTGACATCTAAAGTACACTTAAGTATACTGAAAGCTTTACACATTCCTCAACCTGTGCTGGACAACAGACCAGACTTAAATCAGCTTAACTGTCTTCTATCACCAGACAGATTGTGTTAATACAAGTGAACCTCTATGTGTCATCTGATTTTCTGACCAGATTATCAACGGTTATAACAATTTGCAAATGACCTTTGTAGTCCTGTATATTTTTATGTCTCCTAGAACTGTAACACTGGCATTTCCTCAATCATCAAAGAAAAGTACAAAAGACATTCTTTCCTTTTTGTCAGACTGGTCTCATTGACTTGGACCTCAGGGCTTTTCTTTTTTTTCTTTTTTTTTTTCTTTTTTTTTTCTCTATTTTTCCAGAACTGCTGAGGCCTGAAAACCCTTAAGTGAACTAGCTGATTTTGTTGTATCAGCACAAAAACAATAAAACCAGTGCATACAGTGCTCTCGCCTTCATAACGGCGGTTTTCATGGTCCATAGAGCACAAATGAAAAAAGGTAGGAAAGGTGTTCCTGCCAAGAATGGAGTTACAAGGAATGAAAAATGCAGTGCTAAGAAAAAGATGTTTTTACTCTCTCCCTGATTGTGCTGACTTTTTGTTTTAAAAACCAAAGGTTTTGAACAAATGTTAAATATTTAAAGTAATTTATGAGTAAAAAAATAATGAATGCTATTGAAATAAGATTTCACTATCAGCTTTGACCTGGAAATAAGTAAGGATTTTATTGCTCTAAAATCACTAATGGATTCCAGAAAACTTCCTTCCCTTTTATAGCAGAATGATTTATAGTCCTCTACTGGATTATAATTAATGTCACAACTGTTCTTTTTATTAAATACTGCGGAAGATGACAAGTCTGATATTTTTCACACTTCTGTAGGTTTCTTCCTTTTATAAATAGAAATAAGACATAATAGAAATTTAATCTTCTTTAAAGCAAACCCTATATTCTGCACGCTTCTTAAAGATAAATCCACTTCTGCTCACTCTGCCTGTTGCCAGATACAAACTGCAATACAAAACTCCACACTTGCTTTACACTTCATCTGAAAGCAATCTCCTTTTCCAAAAGCAGTGAGGGAATACTATCATAATTATATGCATAACCTCTGCAAGTTGGAACTGTGCATGAAGTTCACACTTACTGCTTTAAATATTTACCTCAAACAGGGTGAGAATTTCTCATAATGACACGTATGTAACAACAATTTAACAAAAACATCTACATTGGCATGGAAGATGTTTGTGCAGTGCTCAAAATGAAATTAATAAGCACTATGCCCAAAACACTCTATTGTTGTGATTTGAAAGAAACTCATCAGTATTAGGAATCAAACTCACAGCTTTCAAGATCTTCTCAAATGCAGAGAAGTGATAGACTAACTATTATTCATTAATTTGTTGCCCAAAGTAGTTAGAAATAAATATTGTGTCTTTATTTTCACAGAGTTCTGAAACTTAACTGCAGCTCCATTGTCACTTTTTTCTTTCGGTACCTGGCGAGCAGCAGCATTAGCATTAGTTATTGGCTGTAATCAGTCATCAGAATCAGTCTAGTGGCACCAATACAGGTTGGCATGCTTTTTTGCCCAGTAACTTCCCTCCATCAATTCTGTTGTCAGACCTAACAAAATGCTGAATATCCAAAATGGGTAATAATTTTGAGTATTTCTTCATAAAATACCTCAGGTAAAATACTTGCCAGCTATAGTTTGGCAGAAGCTTAAACAGAGGTTTTTTTGCAGAGAATGGGATTAAGGTTTAGCATCTTGTACTTTTTTTATGATAGGAAATAAATTACCAACACCACTGGAACATATGTGCTAGATAAGAACAGCTGAGTCTCTCTCTCTCTGTAGTCATCTGACCTCGGTCACTAGAAAATTGGAGTTAATTCAGGCAAACAGGACTGATGCCATATGTGGTTCATATCAAAGGTATAAAGGAGTAGTAATATACTGATCTGAAAAACGGTTTCTTTGTTAGCAAATCTGTCAGCTCTTTGAATAATTCTGCCAGTTTTATCTTGAAACATCTATAGTCTCCTAAAAAACATACTTGAGGTAATAGGCAATGTAACACTTAAGTAGCTGCTTTCCTCCAACAACTGAGAGGTTAAAAAGAAATTTTAACGATCTGGGATGACATACTGCCATAAAACCAAACTGATTGCTGAAGAATACATTAGCTTCATGTAGATGAATTGAGGTATGCTATTCTAGTCATCTATATCAAAAATATTTGCAGTTGCTGAGTTATAAAATGCACTTTCAAATACATTTTAGCAGTGATCATAAAGCCCCTACCTAACTTTCAGAAGCTGATGGGGAAAGAAAATAAGTTGTAGTCCTGACAAACTTGCATAACCTGCAGAAAGCCAGAATGAGAGACAATTAATGTGTTTAATTGCACACCACAATTTGGACATCTATGATAAGTGAGAAAAGGCAGTGTTAACACAGCTGGTAATGTAGTATAATAGAGAAAGGGATATAGTATAGCTTCTGAAGACTAAGAAAGTTCTGCAAAGGCTCTTCTTCCTTTACTATTTGAAAGAGACAGAAATAGCAAGTACATGCCAGAATAGAGGGAGAAGGATTCCCTTTCCAATATTAACTGGTTTATCCCAGTTTGCTCAGAGAGACACTGTCAGAATTAGTGGGAATTAAGTACCTGGGAATTCCCAAGAAAAGAAAAGGGATCAGTTTATCAGTTTGACCATTCAGTGACTTAAATCAGTTACATTAGTGTTTTCTGTTAAATAATACACCAAAACTCAGCCAAAGTCAATGCTGAGATTTCTCCACTAATTCCATGATAAACTACTAGTTATTTTATTACTGTTTACCACTGTTATGTCTCAATAGATAACTGAATTATGCAGAACCACTTGACACAAAGAAGAAAAAGACAATTTTGAGTAGGATTATTGGGTGTCGTCTTCTGAAGCTACTAAATCCAAAATTCCAGCAGTATGATGTGTTTCTGTGGGGACAAAAAGCAAAACAGATGAAAAATTCATGCATTGTATTTCTGCTACCCTAGGCGCTGTTAGAAGTCTATCTACAAAAAATGCAGTTTGCAGTTTCAGCGGAACATTGGCTACTATTATCATATTTAAGAATAGGTTAGATTGGACTTCACATTGCAAAGGTAATTTTGAGTGTATCTGAAATCTGTAGTAACAGATACTGATTTCTGTGACAATGATGATGTCAAGGAAAAGTGATCTATTGTGTCTGAACTGGGAAGAGTCCATCATATTGTATGGCCAGGGCACTATAATCTGAAAATGCGTGTTATATATATGTAATATACTCTAATAAATTTCATCTTCAATTCCAGAAATCAAAGTTAAAATGATACTAATATTGAGATCTATCAGCCAAAACAAGTAGATAAGAAGTTAGGCTAATGTGACCTTCCTTCAATCTCCTACATTATCCTTTTGCTACATGAACGCATATGGCAGGCACATATATCACTTGAGAGATAACGTGAAACTTCAGTAATAATAATAATAATAAAATACACAGTGAATTCAGAGGTCATTTAAGCCTTTCAGTAAGTACTCTGCTAAAATCTGTAAAAGTCAAAATTCCATTTTAAAGCTAATAAGCTACTCTGATGTTTGTTATTTACATAAATATTGTACAAATTAGAGAAGGGAAAGAGAAGGATATAAATATGTGCTTGCCTTACTTTCCCCACAAGCTGAACCTTCTTCAAAGCTTAGTGAATTCATAATAGAGAAAAATAAAACAATATGATTTCTTTCCCATAAGAAATCTTAATATTTCAGAAATTGCAGATATCCTGAATTGGAATGAAAAGCAGAATAAGAAACTCTGTGAAGTAAAAAGCTTCAAAAAAAACATTTAAATACAAACATTAGGAACAAAGGAGACAGGGCAAAAGGGAAAAAATGGGAGAGATCAAAATTTCATATTGCTTTTTCCCAGCAGAAAAATGAAGACAAAATGAAAAATCAAAACTTATCCTTGGAAAAATTCTACTTTTCACAAATGATTTTTGATAGAGAATTCCTGACCTGGCCTAAAAATTACAGTGGGATTCAGGAAGTTCTTACCGTGTGAGTTCTAGATGTGCCTTACTAATAGTTTCAGCTTTCTGGCTGAAAATTTCTACTGCTTCCAGTGATGGACTTTACATGTTTTTAATGTTGATCAAATATTAATACACATTTATGCATTTAGAGCATATAACATGGTAAAAGTAATTTTACTTTTTGATCCATTAATTTTTTGTTGTTTCATGGAATTTTATACCAAAAATGAAATGCTTTGTGAATGGCTTGAAATAATCATTCTGTGGAAATTCTGAGCTCTGAAATGTGGTCAAAAGGAGGAGTTCAGATTTGACATTATATTTTGATATGCTCTTGTGGAAATCTATGTGCCTTCATAGAAATATTGTATGGGCTGATATGTGATGCAATAAGTCCTAGAAAATAGATTATCTTCATGATTTTATGTCACTATCAGAACTGCTAAGGCTTCTAGACATTTCTTCCATGGAACTGCTATGTGTAGCTGTGCATCATATTGAGGATTCTGTTTCCTCTGCTAAGCTCTCAGCCTGTAAATCCATCAATTCCACATCAAAAAGTAATTTTGTTATTATTTCTGTAAAAAACTAATGGGACAGTTTCTGACAAAGTTGCACAACTGTAAAAATAAATAAAAATTAAATTTTGTTCATTTAAAATAACACTTTTGTTAGCTTTGCTACCAAAAGCAGTCAACCTTTTTCTGGAAGCTATCAGATTGTTCTGCCGAGTAGTCTCAAATGATAACAACTGGGACTATGATGTTTGACTTTATTCCCTATTTTATTTTTTAATTAAATTACTTGTGAAAAAACAGAAAATTCCACATAATCTATGGACTTTTATGGAAACTAATCAATAAACAACTACTTTAGAAATCTTCATCGAATATAACGAAACATGTAGCAAATAACTATAGTGAAAGATAATGTCATCATCTGTGACTGACTTCAAGTTCTCTGTTCAGTATGTTGTAGAGGACTGAAAGAAAAGGCAACAAAAATAAAGCTAGGACACAGAAAACTATCAGAATTTATTCTACGTATTGTAATACATATCACCTATATTTTTCTATTTGCCATGCAGTTTGATAAAAATAAATAGTTGCACTGATAGTGCTTTGATTGTATTTTGATCTTTGAGAGATGTTAACAAAGCCGCTTCCAATGCATTATTGTGGTTATATTGATTTCAAGTGTGTGTTGTGGCAATACTGAAAACCTGGTTTCTTTGCATATCCTAAGAGAAGCAGCCAAAGCAGTAACCATACAAGCAATTTTCAACATCACACAGTAGCTGAAACTTTTTTTGAAAGTAAGTAAATAATTACATCTCCATATCAAATATTGGTCATTTGCTGAGGTTGCTTAAAATGCTGCCAATCAATATAATGGGCTTTTCTAATGAGGACCTGGGTCAAAAAGCAATTGGACTGATGCACCACTAGTTCATTTTATAATAATCAGCTAGAGGCAGGTGATAAACACTGTCTGCCAGCAATAAAATGGATAAAAAAATTCAATCTGCTGTAAGGTGTGTAGCCCTACAAACACCTTTTTAACTTTGGTCATAGGATCCTTATCAACCAACTCTTACTGTTTCATCTCAGTGGTAGTAACTTTAGTAGTGTGCACACTATGCATTCAACAGGATTTTCTAACTGGAGGTCAAGTATTTTACTCTTACCAATTTGCATTTATACTCTTATAGTTTGATTCTGATTTACGTTTATTTGACAAAGTTCCCCAGAACCTTCCAGGAAGGTGCCAGTCTACTGAAGGTCTAGGGGAAGAGTTCATTCATTTATTGGTGCATGGGGTTATTCCTCCCCAGGAGGGGGAATTTCATACTGTTCCCGTCAGCTCATTTCTCCAGCCTATTGAGGTCCCTCTGGATGGCAGCACAACCCTCTGGTCTGTCAACCATCCCTCCCAGTTTTGTATTCTCTGCAAACTTGCTGAAGATGTACTCTGTATCATTATGCAGGTCATTACTGAAAACGTTGAACAGTATTGGACCCAGTACAGACACCTGGGCATACTGCTGGTGACAGGCCTCCAGCCTTTCACCAGCCACACGTCAGCCTTTCACTTTGTGCCACTGATCACAATCCTTTGAGCCCAGCAGCTCAAACAGTTTTCAGTTCACCTCACCATACACTTATCTAGTCCATATTTCATCAGTTTGTCAAGAAGGATGTTATGGGAGTCAAAGGCCTTACTGAAGTTGAGATTAACAATATTCACTGCTCTCCCCTCATCCACCACTACCAGTCAACTTCAGCATGAAATCAATCCCATATTAAATCAACCACCTGTCTTCCAAATTTAGGACAACATTGTCTCCTAACCTTCACTCTAATATAACCTTTTTCTGTGATCCAGTAACTCCTCCAATAAAGCAGCTCTTCTTGGTGCTTTACCTGGGAGAAGAACAGAGAAGTACTGCTGCCTGGAGGGAGGAGAATGGGAAGAAGGGGTGGATAGAAATTAGGATATTATCCGAGTGTTATGATACTACTGTTAAAATTGGGATGCCATATTAGGATCACAAACACATGGTGCAGTATGTTCCCTGCCTGCCTCACAGAGTCAGACATTGGTCTTACTCTAAATAAGCTAAGTGACGGTCAGTCAAACAGTTTTCAGACATGACTTACCAGATTCACACTACATGCTAGAAGGTACTGTAGAGTGATTACACTACAGCATTAGTATACTTTCTAACTCAGTTTTATAGATAAAGCCCAAAGACGGACTAGGATTGTAGAATCTGCAATATCATCAGCCCTCATGCAGTTCTCTGCCACTCAGATAGGCATCCTTCACCAAGGATGTAAAATGATGTTTGTTTGTTTGTTTTCCCTGATCTCTCCTCTAGAGCCATTCGGTCTACAAAAGGCATTTGAAAGAGCTGTGGGAAAAGTCTCTTTATAGTAATACTACTTCACATAATGCTTTGGAAAAACAGTGTGGTGTTACTATATCAGAGAGATATTTTGCTTATATTTTCTCCTAGCTATATTTTCAAGTACAGAACGTAAACATTTATCTCCGGAAGTAGAATATACCACTACACTGTATTGTTTGATAGGGGTAATGGTTTAAGGCTCTATCCCTTCTTACTTGTTCTTTATTAACTTTATAAAACTGTTTCTTTATTCAGCCTTAGGAAGTTCATTTTATTTGTTCAAAACCAAGTCCTCATAATTCTGTTTGATCCTTCTCTAGATTTTTCCACAGCTCCCTTCCTACTGATTAGGAAAAAAAAGGAAAAAAGGTTACTTTATCTCGATATTTCAGTCCTGAGTGTGTGTCTTAAAAAGCTCTACAGAGAATTCATTAAAACTTGCCCACTGTGCCTTAGCATTCTGAATCTGGTTTTGTGACCTTTATGTCTCACTTTTAAAATTTCAATCTGTTTTAAATCACTACTTTATTTTTCTTCCATTTGCCTGCACCAAAATACTCCCTGTTCACCTCAATTGTTTCATTTCAATTGTCCCTTAAAAATCACAACCTGAAATAAATGGAAAACCTACTACATGTTATGTATGTCACACATATTAATTGTGCATGCACTGCATCCTTTGGATTCAACTGGTATAGATATATTTTAAAAAAGGAATTTCCATAGGCACTCTATATTTTTGAGGAGCTGTATGTGGAGGATAACAGTATTTTGCAGCTGTAGAATAATAAAAGCTTACATTTGATTAAGCTGGGGCATCCTTAACCAAACTCTAGCCACAGCTAGCTAGTTTGGTATGGGGTGCAAACAATGGTCACAAATAAACATCAGGGAGAAATGAAAGATACATTTTAGTGAACACTTACAAACATAAATATTACGGACCTCTGACATGATACTTGCTCAGACAAAATTTCTACTAGTCTTTCTTGATTGAATTTAGGTTGCTTGACTGGATGGAATCAACTGTATTTCTGTTTTATGCTAAATGTTTCAGTAATTCATTAAAACACTTAATCAACACAGAAAATCATTGGTCTCTTCAAATCATACCCATAAACCCAGCAGTCAATGCCTTTTATTCATGACACTATGGTGCACATTGGCTAGAACATAATAACATTGATAAAACAGCCACCACTGATGGCTGAAATATGAAAAGATATCACCAGAAACATAAGCCATAAAGTCAGAGACTTGGAAACTGAAAGACATTGAAAGAAGACTTAGGACTCAGAAAAAAGACTTGTGTTCATGGAAACATGAGTTTGTGAACCTTCTTTATTCAGTGATACTCTCTCTTTAAGCAATATCAGAAATTATGTTATTTTGACAGGCAAAGTGACCATACCGAAATAGTTGCATCCATTCTCCTAGATCTGTCTAGATTTGGAGAGAGGCATTTTTTTCTTAAAGAATAAGCTAGCACATTGTCTCTGAAGCAGCTTTAATTTCCATGACACAAAATGATTTCATTTTCTAAATGATCAAGTTGAAGCCTTCACTTGGATAACACTGGACAGACTCTTTACTTTTTCCTGGAGAAGTTTTTGAATTGTCTCATATTCTGAGAGAAAAGTCAGCTTGGTAAAATTTTCTATGCCAAAAAAGGAATTTGAAAAAAAAATTAGCCTTCTAAAGATGCCCTATTCCTATTTTTTATTGTTGTTTCTTTGGGGGGTAAGAGACAGTTCAAGAAACTTTTATTTAGAAAATTGAGCTTAATTATTTAAGCTAAAACAAAAAAAAAGAGAGACAGAGAGAGAGAGAGAGAGAGAGAGACATACTATGAAGTTATCTTATGAAATGTTGCAATGTTGCAGTTAACCTAGATGGGCTATTTTGTTTGGCTTGGGTTTTCTCCCAAATAGTCAATCCATGACAGTATTATAGGTTTTGCCTCTGTCAGAAATCCAAGATGAGGAAAATGTTTTGATATCTAAAACATTTCTTCAGAGCAGGAAAATCAGAATAAAATGCTAATCAATATGCTGTTGTCATACATCCCTTAATATCCTTTCAAATGATCCATGACAAAGCCATTTTTTTCTCTCCAAAATATTACTTGTTCTCAGAAAATCAACTGCCATGAAATAAAACTCTTCATTTTCCCATTCTGTATGCCACCAACCTCACTATAAAGCCATTAGTGAAACTCATGTCAAGGGGTGCTTGACATTCAGAAACACTGTTTCTACTCATTAAAGAAGAGGTAGCCTCTAGAAACAGTTTTAAGTAAAGCACCATAACAGAGCCAAATAGTACCAAGGTACTACTGACTGAATATGCAGATTATCTTTAACCACTTTTCTTTAGGGCTGAAGTCTCCTATTCATTGCAACACTCCTCTTGGTTCAAAAAATTCTCAAAGCATCCAATCCTTTCTCCTTACAACCAATGTATCTCTCCATAAATCTTTCTATACTGATATATCTATATATACAGATCTACCTATACAGATATAGATACATGCTTCTCCCTCTGTGCATGTGTATATATATATATGTACATATATACATTCAGGTATATACATGTATATACATATCTAAATGTATATGCACATATATACATACAAACATAGACACACACACACACACACACACACAGAGCCTTGCAGTACAATTCTTAAGATTTGCTGAATTCTAACTGCAGTGAGTCTGTACAATATTGGGATTTACATTCAGTGATTCACAGAACAGGAAATGTCTGCTATACTCAACTACCCCAACTGCCTTCCATGTGTCCATTAACATTTCTGCACATTTCTGCATTAAGGTATCTGGAAATAGGTATCTCCTTATACATCTGTGAAGGTCTGCAGAAGGGAGATCATCTAGGAGGGCTGAAACTATCTCCTTTGAAAGCTCTTAGGAAGGAAACTACTCATTATCCATTCAAATAGATGCCCCGTGGCTAGAAAGCTGGAGGTCACCTGAATAGGATATAATTCTGTTCTGGGCAAAAAATTGACATAGCAAAATTTGTTGTTCTGGTAAAGAAAAAAAAATATATATTCTTTTCTTGATTCTAATTTAATAAGATGAAGTAAGAGGTTAAAAGGGAGAGCCAGAAAGAAATATGGTGATCCTCCACAGCAACATGCACTCATCAAGTCACTCCCTTTGGATATAAGAGACCTGCTCCCCACACCTGACTGAAAGGAATTGGTTAAAACCCTCTGCTGTTTAGTTAGTTTCTCTCTCTTGTGAAGGAGAAAAATATATATATATATATATAGTTAAAGACAAAGGCATTCCTGTACATGACTACTTCTCCTGACAAAAGTTTGGCTGAAACAGATCTTTCCATGAAGGCTTTTGCTTTGGACAAATAGGCATTGTCTGATTAAATAACCTGTACTGCCAAAGCCACATTTCTCACTTTACCCCTGAGTTTCAGAGTTAAGGCCTATATTCAGCTCATGCCAGGCATTTAAAAGTCAGGCATCTAAACTGAACCTGATATATAGGCTCCATATATTGTCCATGGAGAGAGACAGGAGCCACATCCATGAGGGCAATTCACTCTCTCTGGTTTTAGCATTTGTCTTTGCACCCTTTGTATTTATTATTCCCTCTAATGTTCCTCTCTCTCTCTCCATTAACTATGAAGGGAGCACAAGTACCCAGCTTCAACTAGACACACAACTTTTAGCCTGCTACAGAGAAGGGAGATAGGGTTCACGTCAGTTTTCACCATCATGAACTCTGAATTTCATAGGATTTTAATTTGATTTTTGTAACAGGTACAACAGCTCACAGGGCTTTAACCTTGACATTTCTAATGCTTTTGATCAAGCTGAAGTGCCTGTGTCAAAGTTTATAAATAATATATAAATATTCAGAGGATGCCATAAAATTAGCTTGGTTGCAGAAGGATACACAGGTGCAGCTCTCACACATGCATTCAATTTGAGCCTAACTCTAACAAAAAAGAAAACCTCTTTGCTTACCTGACTGTTTATAAACATCTTTCCATTTGCCTGCCACACTCAGCATGAAATATGAGCACTGCTATTTTTGTCAGGATTTTAAAGACAGGATGGTAGAAAAGCAGAGGGACAAAAAGGTTGAACCAAAACACCAATGTTGAGATACCAAGAATTTCAACAGAGATATTTAATTTAGGACCAGATGATAATAAGGTCTGACAATTATCTAAATGTATTACTAGCATTCTGATTCTTAGAGATATGTCAACTACCATTATTTATACTATTCTAAGACTGTCGTTCAAAAAATAATTATTGTTATTAAGTAAATCATTTTTTTCACCAGACTCATTTTAGTGTTTTCCATAACATAGTAAAGGGAAGTGTGTGAGAAAGGGAAGCAGACAACTATTGTTGCTCTCTGAAGAGACAGCATCTTTTATTGAATCTATTATTGCTATGCAATATCACTGCTTGCAACAGTACCTGTTGGTGGAACAGTGTGTCTACATATCTAGTATTGTAGTCTTTATTTTTTATCTTAACAAAAAAAGATATATGGTAGACATTTAATGACTGTCTGTAAATGAGCAGATACCTACTGTACAGCATCACCGTGAGTGGCTAAGAAGGGGAGTTGTAGTAAGAAATAAGCTGGGCATGTCTGTTTGCTAGTACCAAGCTCTGTGAAGCCTTATGGATGAAAGAGGAAAGAAGGCAGTTCAGTGATTTGATAGGACAAATAGTCAAGAAGATGCACTTTAAATAGTTTCCAAGGTAACTGGCTCTGAGCCTGGAATCTATAAATACGGGTACAAACAGGTTTCTAACTCTGAGACAGCAGACAATCAATGCAAAATAAATAACAAAGAAGAGAAGACAGTTAAGTGAAAGAATATGAAAAATACTGCTTAATGAAAAATATCAGTAGAAGACTTCAAAAAAACTACCACATATTTGTGGTAATTCGAAAAACAAGTCCCTTCACTTTCATTGTATCCAACTGGCTAAAAGTGTACGTCTTCACATTGAAAAACACTTTCATAAATACATCTATTATTTGTTAATGTAGCATTTGCTAATACTTATTACTTAAGCTTTGCCTTAGTTAAGTAGCATGAAATTGAGAAGAAATATTTCTGCAAAATTTCAGATTTTTTTAACATATTCATAATTAGCATGTAATAGATTAGACGACAATATGATTGGACACTATTGTAGGCTTTCACATGTAAGACACTTGAATGCTTGGCATAACAATTGTTATTTGAATGTTAAAAACATTCAAACAACAATATCACTCTCAAACGGCCAGTGCTTAAGTACTGATTACCTACTTGCTTCAAAACTAATGCTGTTTTTCAACTTTTTAAGAATTGCAAAAATTAACCAGAGGAAAGTAGTATTTCTAGTCTTCAAATAAGAGTCATAAATAGCTTTTATTTTAAGGTGATAACAGGTCACTTAGAAGAATTTAACTGTGTCTCACATACATGACTGCACATTAGAAATATCTATAATTATTTAAAAATAGATCTGCATCATTAACACCTGACATATATAACATTGCCTTACTTTTTCTATACTGTTGTTCAAGAACTCCAATATTAAAGCACAACTTTTGCATATAATATTCATCCAGGAATATGTACATACAATTCTGAAACTAAAAGTTTCAATTGATTTTAGCTGTTTACTTACCGCTTTTATAGTCAAGCCCTTTTGCTGAAGATCAACTGCAGGTTGTTAAATAACCATTAAACAGGCTGCTAGATATTTGTTTGCATATATTTTGCTAGACATATAGATATTTGCTAGATATCGGTTTGTATATACTTTTATGAAAAAATAGTTTTTTATAATGGAAAATTATTTTTCCTCCTACAGTTTGTATATCTTCATTAGATATACACCTTACATATGCTTCTGCAGTTACAAAATACACAAGAAAACATTTCTGAACATCTGAAAAGAAAGCAAACTAGTGATGGGTTGGTGCTTGGGACTGTACCTGTCAGCATGGGTACCATGTGCGTTCAATGTTAACGCTTACTATGGCCACACAATCACATCTTCCTAAAACTTCATCCTAACATCGGACTGTTCATTTCAACACAAGAAGAATTTAAAGACAACAACACAACATCTTGTGTAACATCCTATGCTCTCAATAATACGCATATATTTATACAAATATACACACAGAATTTCAAAATGTTGCACAATCTTGTGCCAGTCCACTCAGAATGCTTAAAGGAAGAATTCAGCAGGACTGCTCAGATCCTTAATGTCCAGGAGAGAGATTATTTCTATTTGTATTTCCCCTACAGAAACTGGGAAATGTGAACAAGAAAGTCTGTCCTTATTGCTGCTGTCCTTTTTAAGAACTTAGATATCAGAGTTAGCATCAGTGTAGAAGCAAGATGACAGTGCAGGGAGTCCCTCTACACTTCCTTCCCCTTCTCCATACCTTTCAACTCCCTATAATGAAGAACTATATCCTGCATGAAGTCATCAACATAAAGGTCAGCCCTTATAGTACAGCACTGTTTACATATCTGTGATGAATTTACAAGGAGTTTCTTAGCACTTTATCCAGAGCTTGCTGGAAGGCAATGTGATGAATCAAACATAATGAGGCTTTTTTTGTCTGTTATTTTCACATGGGTTTCATTCCAAAAAGTTACTTAGAAAATAATCCATTTTTCATTAATTAGAGATATACCTGAGTGCCACAAAACCTTTTTCTAGTATTACAGCTCAATGGTCAAGTCATTAATGATGACAGGAAATTATATTGTTCTTTAATGGTTAGGATGAGTGCAGGCATACTGGGGAGCAAAGGATATTTGTACTGTCCCTTTGTATTGCTGAACATCCTGATGATTTAAAGTCTTCAGTATCTAGTTCTAACTGGTAGCTTTCCACCAATAAAAGCAAAAAAGTTCATACTAAAATGAGCAAAGATGGCTTGCACCATGTGTGAGGGCTGCTAGTTTGAATGACATAATGAGATAGACACCTTCAAACATAAAAGGTTCATTCTTTAGTCTTGAACTAACAAGCCAGGCTTTGAAGATGTAAAATACATCAGCGCCTATCCTTTACAGGCAAAATCCCAGATAAATAAGCAACTGAATCATATGCATGCAGTTTATCCTCTACAGCACATAGATTAGCATCTGATACCAGCTGTGAGGTCCAGTACCGATGTACATTGCCAGAGCCGTGAGGGAATTCTGAACGAACAAAACCAAACCCATGCAGCACATTTTCTTGGTGCTCAGTCCGTCTTCACTACAATGTGAAAACCCACAAATACAAGTTGGGAATTTGAAACTTTGCTTATAATCTCCTAATAACTCAAACACAGGCAAATCTGGTGAAGGCTAGTGGAGCTCCAGGTGGTATCTACTTGGAACAGAAAAGATTTCATAAAATAACTATCTTCTGTAGATGTTTAACTCCTATATGTGGTAATGTGGCATATTATAGGGAGTCAAATGTGGTGGCTGCATGTTAATATGGGTTATATACATCAGTAGAGTCCCCATACGTGAATGAATATATGTATTTTATTCTATAAAATATGACAAAAGAGACTTGAATCATTTTGAAGCGGGAAGAGACTCCATGAGGTATAAGGGAACTGTCTCTCTGTTCCTGACTGTGACATGCAGGAGCTGAACTAGGTTTATATAATCACGTATATTGTATTAGGACATCAAAAATGTTATCTTTTAAGAAGAATAAATTTTAATTTATATACAGCCACAGGTATAACAAAACTGTACCGGTAGAACACTGTCAACCTGTTTATGTTTTCCAATTATTTATGCTCTAACGTGACAGAGAATAGATTCCAACATGGGATGAAAAATAAAATAAATACGTGAAAAAAATGAGACTGTGCAAAGATCCTATATACTCAAAAGTCCCTTGTTTACCTGGACATTTCCATTTGAAAGTAGGATTATGTTTGAAATGGCCACGATAAGAGTCTCTGCCTGACAGGTAAGTGTGTGGTAAACAGTCAGCCTCTGAGCATGCTGCTGGAGTAAATCATGTCTGTGGAAAAGGTACAGAAAAAATTGCAAGAAAGGGCTAACGCTGTACAGATTTATGCACTCGTGCTTTCAAGAGAGGTGACAGCTCAGATTCTCTGAACCCTACTTGTCAATCCTGTAAATAAACACTGTCAATTGATTTGAAATGTACTTTCTTTCACAGGTTTTTCATTTTTAAACCAATATATTTTGATCAGACAGGACATTATTAGCTGGGTTTGTTACTTTTGTCCTTACCTCAGATCTTTCACACCTTTCTGGTCAAGAATTGAAGAAATTTTCCATAATGGCTGATACCACTATATTGTAATTTTTAATTGTTGCATTTACTAATTTTACATTCAAGCAGGGTGAACTACAACCATGAATTGCAAGCACACACTTGTGTATCCATAGTTGATAAGAAAGGTTAGAAGCAAAGAGTATGATAAAATCCGAACACATCTAATTAAAAGTTTGTCTGCTGTTTTGTCTTCCCTTAACTCTCATTGTATTTCTTGATTTAGAGTGAGAATTTGTTAGTCTTTGAAAATCTTGATTGTGAACACATTTATTCCTGTGGCAAAAACAGTGTTGTAAAGGGTGTATCATAAACCTTTACAAGTTTCTAATGGAGGAAAGATGAATTAGCAAAATAAAAACAGTCACATAGTATTGATGACGTAGAGAGAAATAAAAAAATCACTGTTAATGAATTCTACAAATGACATTGAGATGGTGATAGAGAGTGAAGATATAGATCACAGATCTCTTAACAGTTTTGGAAGTACCAAGCAACAAGTATTTTAATAAAATCAAAAGCAAGAAACAATATTTACTGCTAGATGGAAACTTGAGAGTTTTACTCTGAAAAGAACTGACTGACCGTTACTTATTAAGCTACTGAAAATAAATTTTCAATTGGTCCTGTTCCAAAAACAGCTATGTTACTATTTGAAGCACACACTGAGAAACAACAAGCAGAAGTATAAGATCATCAAATACTTCTTTCTTCTACATTGGTGAGCCTATGCCCTGCTCTGGTAGCTACAGATTCTGCAGGACGCTGCACAGTTGGAAATGGTTCAGAAAAGAGTTCCAAGAATGATTTGTATTCTGAAAATATCCCTTTCAATGAGATTACCATAGTGAAGGTTAAGGAGTGAACTGATCATTCTTTGTAATTGTAAAGGATACTGCCATCACACACTGAATGCAGTTATGACCAAGGCATAACAAAATCTAATGAGTTCTGTGTAGAAGGAGAAAAAAATTTTTCATTAATATTAACTGGTATTAACTAATTACTGAAAAACATTGACACAGAATCAATTAAATTGTCTACAAGAATAATCCTTGAAGCAAAACTATACGACTTCATATGTAAACTGGATGTGTATGTGTGCACATATATGCATGTGTACATATATATATATATACTTCTACACACACACATAGTCTGCTTAGGCTATCAAATATTGCTCTAGGTGCAAGAAGTTATGTATGTGGTGAGAGAGGTCAGTTTAGAAAACCACAGTTCTTCTGGGCTATGAATTAATTAATGAATTATTATCCAAAATTATGAAGATTGCTACTGATCCTTTACTTAAAAACATATGTATTTTCAGACACTGCATTAGCCTTTACTCCTATGATTTGCCTGAAATAAAACTTTCTGGTTATACGCCAATATCTATTTCATCCCTCCTATTCTTGATGCAACAGCAAAAGGATTTTTCCCAAAGGTGGTAAAAAGAAAAATGATCGAAGCTGATTGAAATAAGTTGATTGAAAAGTAACCAGGTAAATTCTCACGTAAATACAAGCAACCCTGAGTCAAAAGACATTTGACAAACTTCCCAAAACGTTAGATGCAGACCTGGCATCATACGTGATGTTCATGAAACGAAAAGCAACTTGAAATATCCTTGCTCCTTTTAAAGAGTTGAATTTTATAAGACTCTGGCAGTTCCCTATATTTTTCTGCTGTATTTAGCAGAATTTAGGGGACAGAATAGAAGGAGAGGAGGAGGATGAGGAGAAGAAAACAGCTCTGAAATCTGACTCTCCTGGAGATTTTGGGGAGAAACAGTTTATAACAAATCATGTTGCTAACTGCACCCATGAATAAGCACAGATAAGCTTTATGACGAATAAATTACTAGGAAAACGCAGAAAGGGGTTGTGGGACAAAAGCAGATGGAGCCTGTGTTTTTGCATAGATCCAATATCGAAAGAATAAGATCACTTCTCTCTCCTAAGTCCTGAAGAAAAAACAGCTTCAAAGGCACGTTAGCCAGCTGGGGCCAAAGATACTCATCCCACCATCCCAGGATTTTTGTTCTGAACAACAGGATGGACTTTGTTACACAAAACCAAATTTAGCCCTTTAAAGAGACAAGGCACTGGACTGAGTATAGCATCAAAGTATCAGACAAACTGCTGGAGTCTGGCTGCCTGAACTCCTGCTAGGATATGATGTGCTGCAGTGGCGAGGGTCAGTAAAAGGTTGTTAGATAATAATAAGGGTAAGGGTCTATGGAGAAATGAAAGCTGAAACAGAAGAAAGGGTCCAGTGGTACTCTGAAAACCCTCCTGGAAGTTCATCTTTGTTTCATGTTCACAAAGTTTAACATTGTATATTTAAGTATATCACAAAATTACTCAAGTAAGTCCAGAGATTTTTCTCACTTCAAAAAGCTGAAACTTCTCTGTTTAATGCCAGTTTCACCTATACGTAACTCAATATTTTGTTAAAGATTAGTCAGGCTTACTATATAAGTTTTATTTTAATTCCTCTTTTTTGTTTGTTTTGGATTAAAAAAACTTTTGTCTTGTTATTATCATTAAGATGCACTTTAAACTTTCAAGGTATAACTATTCAGGTGTTCAGGTGTGGGAGGAGTGGAACTTCCTTACATGTAGGAAGACACGCACAAAAGAAAAGGAAAGGCAAATAAGCAACTCTTGAATTATTTAACAACACATTTCCCATGAGAATTTATTGCATGTCTTTTTTTTTCCTCTCAAAAATCTTAACTCCTACTATGCAATATTTTTGTCACCTCAACTTGGTTTGAGAATGGAAGAAACAGTTTGCAGACAGTGCAGGAGTCAAGTTTCTCAGCACTTGAGGATCCAATACATACAGGAAAACACAGGTTTCAGTATTTTCATGGGTAGACATGGTGCTAATGTACACAGCCTTTCCTGATGTGTTTACGAGAGAACATGAGACACACTATATTGTACAGCATGGTAATTCTCATTATTAATGGATGTCCACTGGAATCAAGGCAGCAGCGATCTGCGTGAAGAAAGCTGTTGTGTTATGCTAAATCCTGTGTCATGTAAGTGTTAACATGCAGTGCGAAGAACAGAAAGGTAGTAAGAATTTAGACTCGTTCAATTCCACTCTAGGACAAAGAATCTGACATAGAAAATAAACATGCATTATTTATTCTTATAATAAATAGCTGTTTTAATGTTTAAAGGGGGAAGATAACCTTCTGGATCCTGGAATGGGAAGTCTATTACTAAAAAGTTTAAGAAGTCTTGCTCATTAGGAAGAACAAAAATAAATAGTCTAGCCCTTATGTGATCCCCTTCAAAGAGCTCTAATTTTAACAAGTAACATCATAGAGATTTCTAGTATACTTTTTCCCACTCTTGTGTGAGCCCAGAGAGCTTAACTCCTTGATGTTGCTGCTACCTTTCCCCCGCTAGCAAAAAATAACAGATCAAGGAAAATCCAATTCCCAGCAGGGTAAGATTAATTAAAAACATTAGGAAATCTCAGAGGGAAATAAATTGAGTCTATAAATGTGTTATTTTATTCTTGACACTGTCCCTCTCTTTTCTCCCCTCTTACTCTTCCTCTAAGAGTTAAAAAGAAAAGAAAGATGAAATATTCAATTTCATCAGCCTTCAGCTTTCGTTCTTTTTATCATGAACTTAATGGAGTGAATGGAAGTAAATTTTAGTGTGTCTTCAAGCATGGGATTTTGTCATTGCATATTTCCTGTCACTGCATGGATTGAATCTTGGGAAACACACGGATGAACCTCTGATATCAGTGAGATGAAGAGATTGAAATGAAAGAAATAATCATTGGGCTGTTTAAAACATGCGCCTGTTCACTTACTTCCTGGATCTATAGGTGTTTTCTCTCTTATTCTTGAAACTGTCCAACACTTGCATATATTGCTCTTATTTACTCTAATTTCCTAGTAATTCCATATGCAAATTTTCTAAATTTATTCATGGAAGTGTGCACATACATATCAGTATTTGTTCTTCTTACAAGGAAAACAACTAGTAAATTCTTAATGTGGCCTCCCCAGCGGTCAGAAGTTCCTGAGTGTTAACAGATGCCACAGCCTCATAGTTCAAGCAAGTGTTAATTAACTATGTTTTACCTATGAAGGAAATTATTTACAATATATTTTTGATGTGTTTACAACAGACACTAGCATTCATCTCCAGCTTTAAAACAGCAGTGCTGAACTATGATAATATATCAAGACAGAAAGTCTATTTTACCTTCAGCATGGTAGATGACAGCAGTATCACTGGTATTCAGACTGCCTATCGATAGAGTTTTCAAGCCCTGGGCAAGTCAACAACTAAAAACTTACATTTCTGCACCACTCAGGTAAGACTAATATATGTCTCCTTGTGGAAAACAGTTCTCCATATTTGTGAATATCTCTGAGTTTATTCTGATAGAAGACACTGTACGTGAAAAAATAATGTCTTCAAACTGGTATCTGGCTGCAAAGTAATGTCTTTCCACATTAAAGAACATCCTCTATCAATATGACTTGTAGTGAGTTTCCTAACTGATCACTGTTTTCATGTTCACTTGGATAAAAGGTAGCTTTATTTTTATCACTGCAACCTATGAAAGACGCCACACTAACAACCTGCAAAATAATGTCAGAGAAAACATACAGTATATGTAACAGAATTTCAAACTTTTGAGGACTTCAACACCCTCATTTTTCATCCTGAACTTTGCAAACTGAAGTAAACAGGTAGCTCTTAGCTTCTGTTTCATTCTGACACTAGCTCCTCTTTAAAGATTGCTAAGAAGAGACTCTCATTGTCTTCACTGTTGCGTCAGGTCTTGGAAGGTGAAATCAGGAGTACTGTGCAGGGCACCCTAAAGATTTTCCTGCTTACTCCTCCAAATGTATTCTATAGCTATCAGACAAATGTATTCTATAGCTATCAGCTATAATAATATTTCTATTACTGCCGATGTCCTGTTTAATGATAGAGGGTGACTAAATGGAGGGGAAAAAAGAGGTGTAAGTACAGAGCATAAGAAATACACTACCAATGCTAAATACAGGCAGCTGTCAAAAAGCCTCTCAAAGCCATTGCAATTTGTCTGAAATACAAAGCCAGCCATGGAAAACATACATGAACAGATTAAATGGCCCCCACAGCAATGGGAAAACATAGCTCTTCAGAAGCATATTAAAAACAAAACAACCATTCACAATTAATTTAGGAAGAGAGAAATTTTATCTAATCAGGTATCAGTTAGCTAACATTAGGTCAAATGCTGCTGAGAGATTGCTTTACAGTCAAGCCTTCCTCTCATATTGTGAATAGTAGCTGGATTGGCAGGAGCAGCAAGAGAGCAGAAAGCTTCAGAATGAAGACGTACTCTGCAGGCTACCCATTTTCCAGCTTCCTTCTGTCAGAAACTGCCAGACTGCTTTAATGGTATGAGATACTGAGTACAGAGAGATAATAAGTTGAAAGTGAGCAATTTTCTAAGAGAAAAAAAGTGAGATGAGGGCAAGCACCTAACAGCTGCCAATCAGAATTAAATGATACTATGAGGATACTTACCTGACAGTTGATGAATGACAGACTAACAGGTCTCTACAACTCTTCAGTCTGCCCTTTTGTATAAATATCATAAAAGAGAAAGAAAAAAAGAGGCTTCCAAAACACAACATTTTGAAGATTTTTCTCTGCCATGTTCAAATTCCTTCTCATAATAAATGAAAATGAAACAAACATATTTACTTGTACTCCTAACTGAAGTCTTCTCTTTCTCTAGACACCTGTGCTTCTTCTACAGAGTAATTTTAAGAAAATGCTCTGTGGTTTTCACATACTCATTCATCCTAAATTCACTACCTCAATTTAATAAGCTCCTAAAGAGCAACAAATTTTTTTATCTTTTTATTTTTCCAGTGAAACTGGGAAAAAAAATTCCTGGAGACAAATAACTTTCGCTATTACATTGGGTGTCATGCAAGTTTCAGGTGCTCAGCAGTTATGAATGCTCTCATGATCCATCTTAAAAAATTTTTTCATCTCTGCTAGAATTAAAGCAATCTCTGATGGCAGTCTACCATATAATCTTTTTCTGTCACATAATCCTTTGCTATTTTTAATTTCTATGGCAATCCTCAAGGTTTGTCCATTGTGAAAAAGTAGTGATGTACACTGTACTAAGAACTAAGGAAATTGTGTGGAGACACAAATGAGAATGTGTAGCAGTCATGCCATGATACCATCATTGCAATCTCTTTATGATAACATTTCTTGAATCATTTAAGATGGATATTTTTTGTGGGAACATTCCAATTTAACCACATAACCTAATTTTACAGTAGTTTGAAATTACATTTTTCCATAAGTACCTCCTCATCTTTTTTTTTCTTCTATATCCTTCCTTCAATTTATTGTCATGTGATTTCTTGTAAGGTGTTGGAGAAAAAACAGCTATTGTGAGATGTTCTCCTGACAACAGAAATTAAGTGTGAAACAAAATAGCACCGCTGTGCTCTCCTCTCCTTTAAAATGTTTGCCATCATTTCATTTTATTTTTTTAATTTAATTCACCTACTTGCAAATCAGAATATTAAATGGCCCATCACAGTATTTGGAATGGAGGAAAGAATGGAAACTCTTCCCAGTTCACTGAGAGCAATAAGGTGGCAGAGCTGACATACGTTTGTTCCTGGGATTTCCATAATGCATTAGCTGACATGTTATATATGACAGCATACAGTGCTAGCTTCTCAACCTCAAGGGTGGATGTAAATTTATATTTCAGGATGGCTGTGAGAATTGCAGAAGATTCTTGACTTAGAATTCTCAAATGAAAGCCTCTTTGCATCTTTCAGCCTTCTGCCCTCCCACGCACATAGTGAAAAAGGCAGGAATCCAGCTGATCCCTCTTCAGCATAAGTAGGCATTGTCTCTTTGCAGTGTAGCCTTGATAGATAACTCAGGAAGAGAGCTACTCTATCTTTAGCTTAGGAAAAAAAGAAATGTAGGAAAGGGAGAGCAGAGAAAACAACAACAACCCCCCCCCACCCCAAACTCATATTCTTTGCCAAGAAGGAAGGGTCTTCAGGCAGAGAAAGAAAATAATGTAGAATTAAACTTTCCATTTTCAAAGGACTAAACAAATACGTACCATTCCTAACAGTATCCACTGAAGTATGTAAATACCATCTCCTCTCTTTTTAATATAGAAACTGAAGTAAAAAGAGGTATTAAGTGGCCTGAACTTATGATTTAATCACTGGATAAGCAGAAGGTTGAACTTGGGAGTTTTGACTGGAGCCTTGGACTCAAAAGGTCTAAGGATCGGAGGGGAAAAAAAGAAAGAACAAAAAAAATTTCCAAAGCTACTGTAATGGCAAGTGCAGTTTTCACATCATTAGCAGAGCTCACCCAGGTGGCAAAAACAAATAGCTGACTGCTGACAGAGAAGCCATTATATACATGCTACTTCGCAGTTATGGGTCCTTCCTTTCCAGAGTAAAAGCTGTCTGTGTTCTCCTGAGCAACACTTTTCACATCATGTTAATAAAGAGCTACTTTGGGAAGCAGGTAATAACGAGTGTTACCTACCACACAGCTTTAGTTCAGTACTCTCCTCTCACTTCTCAGAAGGCAGGAAGTTCACACTGAAGCCAGGGCAGCCTAAATCTTTTATGTTATCTTACTATAAGATAAGTCCAAAAACCAGCATATCACCAGCTGCATATGCACAAAACTTACCAGCTGTTTTAAAAAAAACCTATATCTATACAGATGTTTTTTACAGTGAAACAACTAATTACATCATAACAGAATAGTGGCCATGAACTATTTAATAAACAGATTATATGTTCAACAGCTAATTACTCAGTAGGCTGTGATTAAAGGCTACAAGGTAAATATACAGTTAACCAGCATTTTGTTGCTGTTGTTTTTCTCTTTGTTTCACATACTACAAGAAATTTTACTGCAATATGCATTGCTCTACTCAACACAGTTTATACTCACTAGGTCAGTTAACAGTGGGAATGGGCTTATGTTAGACTCAAAGCCTTATGTTAGACTCAAAGCTCTCCAAACAAGATGTGGGGGAGAAGGCAAGTCTGACCTCTAACATCATGAAATTAGCTTGACAGAGTCTGCTCAACCGGGTGTGTGAACAGTTGGAGTAAGCTGACAGCAGGGATGAGATGAAACTGCATTCCTGGAGCCTTATACAAGGCCACAGTCAGCGCTGGCTTCAGAATAATGACTCAGAGAGATCCTCTGCACCATTTCCAGAACTAAGGCAGCAGGTGAGCAATGTACAAAGCTTGACCTTAGCTGCCAAACTGCCCAGCTCCCTTCCACGTCAGGAATGATCCTATTCCACTTGCCAAGCCCTCGCTGGAGGCACAATCTGTCTAACCCTCCGTTGTTCTTCCAGACCTTACCTTCACTGATAGCCTCACAGCTTTCACTCCACTATCACATTTTCCTGCTTTTTAGGATCTGAAACAGGGAGAACTGCAAGGCTACCAAGTTCTTTTTAGACCTGTTTCTACTATCCCTGGATCACAAGCAAAACCAGTGACTACACTGATGAGGATTTCTACTACAAGACAAAAAGTGGACTCAGGTGATTTACAGGCATTCTGGAGTAGAAAGATGTTGCCATAAAGCAGCAGTCTTCCAACCTGCAAAAATGTTTCTGAATGTACCAAAAAATACTTCTGCAATTCAACTGAATGTGAAGAATTAATCTGGTCTTGTTTCTTATTATTCATTCCCTTTACAGTTTCTTCCTGTCACTGCTTTCTGCCTCCTCTTACTTTGGAACGGTAGTCACTAGCCATAACTGCACCTCAGGAATATCTGAGCTACACATCACTGCCAGTTAAGAGAAGCATCACTATGTGCATGCCATGTTCCTACATTTTACCCTAAACTCCCTGCTGTCACACACAAGATACTGAGCTAAGTGATTCAGTGGTGGCCATGCTTATATTCTTGTTTTTCGCAGCTTGCTGTGATTTACTTTAAAATAGAGGTATCCCTTTGAGAGAAATTTTACTTGTTCTAATGTCACAACTATAAAAGCATAGGGCATATTTCTAGGTTTATATCATTACAATTCACTGGATAGATATTTTTAATGCCTTTCTTGGACAAAGTTGCAAGGTTTATACAGTTTGAAACCAAACCTGGAGAGTCAAAATAATTCAACTCTGCTAACCTTTATTCAACTAGAAATAACCCTAAACTAACTTCAGTACATGTTCTCCTAAGTAACTAGAAAATCACCACCAACAGACACAAACTTACAATATGTCCAAAAAAGGTGAAGTCATTAATGTGTTAGAGAATATGAGCACACAGTTGGCATACATGATGGTGACAGAGACAACAAGCCAAAATCTTAACTTCCATATGGTCACTCGGCATGGCTGGAGTATTGGAGTGCTCAGGCAATTTCTTGCTAACAAAGCACTGTTGGGAGCCATAACCAGCCAGCTGTCATAATTCAAACTGTGCTTGGCATAGGACCAGCCCCAGGGACAGAGAGCCACTGTTGTTCTTTAGTGCAACTCTGTTGTGGGTCTACAGAAATCATCCAGGGCACAAATTTCAAAAAAAAGAAAATATATATATATACACATATGTATATACACACACACATAGATACACACACACACATTAAAACCAGTGCCTTCCACTCTCATTTGAAGTAGCTGATTTCTACAAAATATTTTAAAAATACATGTTTCTACATATCCACCTATATAGCTTGAATATCTTTTTCAGTGTGAGGAAACTCTTTAAGAGCACTTTAATTGATCCATATGATGACTTATCTTAGTTACTGGGTTTATTTTGTGAAAACCATGAGGGTACCAGGTAAGTTCCAAGAATTAAGAGACTTAAAAAACTGCAGGTAAAAACTGACAGAGGGAAGTAAAAGTAGGTTTTTTTAACATCAGTATCTCTAAAACATTAAAGTCTGTATATTTGTGTTTCACACTACACTAATTTCTAACTGGTTTTGTTCATCCTTGTAACTCAGCTGTGGTGTCAGCCACATACAGATCATGAATCCATTCTACTCTGGAATTTACCTGTGCCCATTGCAGGTACTGGCTCTTGATGCCTGCTTTCTACAGAGAGCAAAGAGCTCACTCACTTTGTTAGTTCATTCTGTACAAAGGTGATTTGAACGAAGCTACTGTGCCTGCTGGGATATGGGCTTGGGAGACATACCAAAGAATGCACATACATCTAACAGTGCATCTGAAAAGGCAAATAACTACTGATGATCTCCCATATGTTACGATGATAACCTCAGGCAGAGAGAGAGAGACTGTAGCAGACATTATGTGTTTCTCTGTCATGAGATTTGGGAACAGACATGTTTTTTCCCCTCAAAGCATTCCCCCCTAAAAGAAGTTTTTAATGATGCCATCTATCTTCATTTATGGTCTTTTAAATGTATATTTATTATTAGCTTATCTGACAGTTTGTCTCCTTTCAATAATGACTTCTTCAAATTATTCTTTCTGGATAAACACTACTATTTTACAGGAAACAGCTTTTGAAAACAGAAATTTAAGGATCATGAGAGAACAGCCAGTTACTTTGACAATCATTTACTTTCTCACAATGAATAGGAAGTAGTACAGCCTGTAATTCTAATGATTTGTTTATCCATTTTTATAACATGCCATTGCTACAATTTTTATTGGTATTTCCATTTTGTTATTAAATGTCACTGATAAGGATTATTCAGCTCAGCTTTCTGGGATCATATTCATGATAAAAAAAAAAAAAAAAAAAAAAAAAGGAACAGCAATGAGAAATACTGCAGCTATAGGGAACTAAGTCAACTAACAACCGGTGCTCAGAAAACTTTGTTGATTAACACCATCCTTTAGTATCCCGGACGTCTGAATGAATAAGAACCATTTGCAAGAGGTAACAAGTGGGGTGCAGTTGTAAGGACAGGTAATGTATCACATTTTAGATATGCCAAGGGTAAGACAAAGTTTTGGGGTGCATGAGGCGTCTTTCACATTTGAAGCGTAAATGGCAAGCCAAGAAAGATGTTAAAAAGACAAAGAGAAATAGGTTAAACTGTATAGGTAATATAGAAGTAAATGTGCTATATTGTGGAAAGAGACAAAAGTTCCAAATAAGCCTCAAGGAAGCACTGCTTTGTTATTAGCACTAAAATGTGCTCACAAGTCATTCACCATGGCAGTGACAGCTGCTTGACTAGAATTATCCCTTTAGAAAAGTTGTAAAAAATATATTAGAGCAGTAACATTGTAAAATTAAATAGTCAGACCTCAGAAATGGCTGCCTTCAGATCTTACCTAGGTTATTAACTGATCAGGACCAACAATACCTGAGGAAGCAAAAGTCCAGAAACAATCTATCCAGCACAGGTCAGATTCATTCCTACCAGCAATATATTTTCCCTCACTTCATTTCTTTTTAGGGATACACTGGATGGAGGCTATAATCAGCTCCAGCTGGGAGCCTTCTCTTTTTTTGTTTTTTTTTTGTTTTGTTTTGTTTTGTTTTGTTTATTTGTTTTAACTCATTGGGTACTTCTGTGGTGATATGAGCACTTGAGCATCATCACAGTAATATGGAAAATGTAATAAGTCACAGCAATAAGCAAAATTACTGTTTTGTATTTTAAAACATACATTTTAATCACCTTCTGTTGGACCTTTGTTTTTTTGTTTGCATGTTTACTTTCACTAAATAGATTAAAAATGATGAACAGAAAATACACTGTATATTTTACAGATATTAAGTCAGGGGAATGAGACTTTGCAGATGTGCTATAGCAATTATTGAACATGAATACTCAAGTAATTACTATGTTAAATATCTTATTCAAATAGGGTACAAATTAAAGCTATCCTAGTATGTCTGAAATCCACAGTTTGTTCTGAGCTGGCAATTTTGGCTTTTTTTTTCTTTTTCTTTCTGATTTTTTTTTTAACAAAAGGCATTCAATGTTCAGTGTTCCAAGTGGGCTAGACTCAATTTTCTGCTCCTTTGTACCTTTCACATCATACCAGGAAGGAGACAGGTTCATCTACTAAATTTACTAAACAGAAGGAAAGAGACAAAATTGAAATAGACAAACTAGAAATAGAATAGTTAAACTAAATTTATGTTTAACACAGGATGAATAAAATGCAGAAACAAATGGTACAGATTCTTTTCCCACCCTGAATGTATCCCATTAATAAAAAGATAGATAGAAAACTTACACTCTGCCTGACCAAACTGAATAACAGAGAGTCATCTGAGATGAAACACATGCATTGCAGAGGAGCAAAAACTGGAATTTGAGTGTATAACATTGCTTCTTCCCCTTATCCTATCTAAGAATATTCACCTATTAATCTATTGCCTCTTCTATTCATAATTACCCACAGAAAGTGGGATATCTTAAATGAGAGGGACTGAAAGAGTTATCCCCTCCAAATATCCTAAAATATAAAATTTTGAGACACTCCAGTTATTTCCTACAGACTGAGTCACTAGGTTATTAGGCAAAACAAAGATATAACTGCCATCACTGTAGCAGTAAGGGAAGATGTAGTCATCCTGTTCCAAGAATATCTACCAGACCAGTCCCTGCAGGAACTCTAAGGCCCTTCACAGATCCTGGTGGGAGTCAGAAGTAGGCACGTAGCTGTTCCCAGTTATCAGACTTAGCCATTTTTGCGCAAGATCAAAAGCAAACTTTCAGGAACCTAAGGAAATTGCTGACTGCAAGAACAGGTGGCAATTGAGGATTTAAATGTTTGACTAAAGGATCAGTTAGGTACCTAATCTATTTGTGGTACAGATGACATCTAAGGAAAAGAGGTGATGGATATAGAATTTAATTTCAGTAATTTTAGACAGGTAAATTTGGGAGGAGTGTCATAAAAACAATGCAATTATAATAATCTGTAATCAGTATATCAGCATTACAATTTATCTTAAAATAAGAATACCATATAATGAATTCAGCGTTACTTTCTTCAGCACTTTGCTTTAAATATGCTATCCAAGTACTAACCAGAAACAAATGTGTCTTTCTTACAATACAGAGAACAATATGGCATGGTATCATTTTAGTGATTCTAGTAGCCAGAGCTGCTAATCAGCAAAACTGAAGACACTGTTTTGGACAGCTAGAAGAAAGCAAAAAAAAAAAAAAAAAATCTGAATTCCTAAAAAAAAAAAAAAAAAACAGTATCCAACTGACATAAGGGGAGGTACTCCTTACTCAAAGGGGTAAAAGAGAATTGATAAACTTTCTGGACTACAAGAATATATGTACAGAATGCCAGAATTAAAATTACTC
This sequence comes from Dromaius novaehollandiae, assembly GCF_036370855.1. Taxonomy (NCBI): domain Eukaryota; kingdom Metazoa; phylum Chordata; class Aves; order Casuariiformes; family Dromaiidae; genus Dromaius; species Dromaius novaehollandiae. Next base: position 47,144,692 of record NC_088100.1, on the reverse strand, counting down.
CAAAAATAATAAAACGATTAGAGAATCATGTTGCTTATTTTAGCCATTTAAAAGTTAGTCACCAATTTTAAGTCATATGGACTTTTAGAAAAAAGTAGTCATATAGACTTCCTTTATATATTGAGACAAAGAAAGAGAGAGAAAGAGAGAAAGGTTATGTCCAGAGAACAATTCTCCCAGCTGCCTTAGGACTACATTGACAACAGAAGAGAACTAAAAGTTGGATGGTTGGATGACTATTTTCTAGACCTCTCCAGTTAGGCAAGATAAATTTGGTTACAGACAAGAAGATCAGCAATTTCATATAAATTCATCCAGAGGAATCTGATACCAATGCCTATGAACTGATGAGAGAGAGACAAAAGTTTTCCCACTGAAATAATTTTTCTATTATAACCTGCTTTTCTGCACAAATTACAATTTTTCAGGAGAGCTTTCAGGAGAACTGCAAGGACAGGATACTTTCACTGGGTAGGAGGGACTGGTCTATGCTGGACTATGAGGAGGGAAATAGAGAGCCTGAGCATTTTGACTGTCCATAGACCTCCTACCTGGCCAAGACTTCAGATGGGCTCAGGGAAAGGAATGACAGAAGACAGAAGTAGGGAGATGAAAGACTTACACCTACTGCTTTCACCTGACCTTCTGGAAGAGTCTTTTCAATTTTATCCAGTGGGAAATAATGTCATTTTGCCTGAATAGATTTTTACGGATTCCTTTGTCCCCCACTTCATCCCCAGAAGAAAAGAGAAAATAGGGAAAAAAAAAATTCATTTAAGGCAGCCTTTCTGTTGTTTGATTAAATAAGAATTTTGGAGTCAATACTTTTTCAAATGAATAGAAAATTTAACTACAAACTCTTTTTTCTTAATTAAAATTATTACATGGAAAGTGGGTGAAAAGAAAATTGGTTTTAGTAAAGCATTGGAAATCCAATACCAAATTGGTCGGAGGTAAATGATCAGTTGTCTTGGGTAACTAGTTTTCTCCAGATTAAGCACACTCCCATCCACTGCTCTGCTCTCTTAAAACTCTTCTACTTTGGATTTTGTCAACCATTCCTAAGGGATGGGATGTAATGGAGTCATTCCAGAACAGAGGAATGGCATGATGCAGGATATCACTAGCCATATGTTATTTGTCTTGGATAATTCCTACTCAGGCAGGACCTAGAGGAGAATAATAATTGGCCGTTCTGTGTTTGGAGGCAAAGGAAGGACCAGTTTAGGCTATAAGAGAGTTATCAAAAAGCCAAACTACATGTCAAGCTCTGTGTCAATGTCTCATAAAATTTATTCAAATAGCTTTAAACCATGGCTTTAAACCACAATGAAAGGACTTAAAGCAAAAGGACCATAAGACTAATGATAAAAGACTCAGAGTGAGCAACTAAAGGGCTCAGGGTTAGGTCTGGTTGCATTTAACAACCTCATTATTGTGCTGAAATCACACAAAGGGATCACAGAGATTGGAAATACAAGGAGGAAATAACATTGCATGTCATTTGACAGTATCTAACTTAAAGATAAATTTTCTGAGGAATAAAAAGACACTCCTAAACCTGAGGTCTGAAACTACTGCTCTTAAAAATATATGTTCTCCCTTTCCAAAATTTAAAAGGGATTGTACCGTTCTGAACTAGGGCCACCTAATAAGTACTTACTTTTCTGCTATCTCTCATAAATATTAATGATAGTCAGATAGTAAGATACAAGCATAGGTGTTACATCTTTATGATGATGTCCTAAGATGGAGGAGTTGTGCTGTTGGGGCGGAATCAACATTTAGGACCTGTTCCATTACTCCCACCAGTTGCGATTTTCAAGGGTTAAGGCTTCTATTTTTTACTAGTTTGTATCATTAGCTGTAGCCACACAGAGAAAAAAAGAAAAAAAAAAAGCACTGAGGAAAAAGTAAATAATAAAGACATTAAGTAATCAGCATTTTGCTTTTGTCAGATTATCTGAGGGCACTTAGCAAAAGGCACTATAATCAATATGTTCTGTATGTCCAACATATTGTAAATTTCTTTTGATAACAGAGTAACTTCTCCATAAAACTGTTCTGTAGGCAGAAATCTGATGGTTCATTAAATGCTGCATATCTGAACCTGGAAGTTTTCTTCTTTATTTTCTGAAAAACCCAATCAGGCCTATCAGATTCATTTTTAAATTTAAGAAGCGCAATGAAATAGGACACGAATAATATGTATTGTATTCTGACCTGTTCGTGCTTCTACAATTCAGCCTTCCTGATTTTTAGAGAATTTTTCAAGAGACCAGGTTCTAACATGATTTAATTACATTTGGCTTTCAAGAATAAAAAGCAAACAAATCAGCTAAGACATTTAATCTGAACACAGCTTTTCAAAGAAATGTAATAAATTTCATTTTGTTTCACTACCACATATAACAAGTAGATCATAATACTGTAAGAAGAAATATTTACATTTAAATAATAAATCACAAATGTTTTGAAAGAACCACTATGGTCTATCAAACAAAACTATACTATATTATCAATACATTGCAAGAAAAGAAAAGCATCTAGAAATCTGAAGCATCCAAGGAAGAGAGTACTAATCATATCAGCTGAAAATATGGAATAGTTCCCTTTTCACTTGAAACTGTAAAGTACCTTTACTTTAATGCATTTAATTTAATTTTAATTAACATTAACAAATTCTAACTCTTGCCCTAAAGTTTATGTTATTAAAAATGTAATTTTTTCCCATTAATCTTCTCCCCCCTTTTTAGACCAAAAATTTTCAATCAGCTGTACAGCCTCATACATATATGGAATTCCTCAATTAATTTGAAATCCATTAAACTTCAGTGGGGACTTGAAGTTCATTCACATTAACAGGTCTTTAAATAAAAGTTAAGATACATACATACAACTGTAGAAGAAAGTTTTTCAAGAAATTTGAAATCATCTGGTAATTAAACCAAATTAGCAGTACATCTTCATGAAAGAACAAAACTTAAAGCTTTACAACACTGATCATGCCTTGTTTCTGGGAACTATTTCTGTGACTTCCAGTCAGCATGAAAGAATAACTTTTGCTAAGAAATAAACTTTGCTTCAAATTAAAAGAAAAAAAAAAAAAGACTGGCAAAGGGAAGAGAAGATAAAGGAAGGTAGGTATTTAAAAAAAAAAACTGCTTTGTCGCAAAATATCATTTTTCTAAATTGGATTTTGATTCTTTGTTATTTCTAGCCAACTGCAATAGTCAAGAAAATCCTGCAGTCTATTTCCTTTGGGTTTGGCATTTTTTAAAGAGAGAAAACAGACTTTGTGAGCATGCATGTGAATGCTTTAAGCTAGATTCAGTCAGCTGGATTCTGAGAATAATGAACTTCAAAATCAAGTTATATCCAAGCTTCAGACTGTCTAGTCAGTTTGGTTTCATGAAAATGTGTAAAGGCAGTGAATTCAAGACTGAAGTTTCTTATATATTTTAAAATCCCAAATAGTAGGAGAAAGATATTTTGATTAAACATGTAAAGGTTCAGGGTGCTATACACCTGTTAAATGCTCATCTTGTACTTTTTTTGGTACAACTGCTTGTTTCTGTACAGCTGTCTCTTCAATAAAACAGTTCTATACTTTGTGTATACTGAGCATGTACAAACTTCACTGCATTAATACAAAGCTGAGGAAGCAACCAGAAGGGCTGCAGGCAAACAAGCTGTTAAGTTAAGACCCCAGATGGCCCATGTGGGGAAAAAGCCTTCCGTGACAGGGAGGTGTTTGGACATGTGAAAGCTGAATAACTTTGCTTGTTGCACAAAATGGTAACCAGATCATCAAGTTAACACATGGGATTCTACAGCAAAGGGAAAGTCTTGTCACCACATGGAAATTATAATCATTGATGCTTCAGAGCATCTACTGCCTCTTATTATCTTATCAAGTAAACAGCAGGGATCCCATTCGGGACTTCATGTCTTTTTATGATGCTGTAGCACATAGCTCATTGCACACAGATTTTAACTATTTGAATTGCACTGTGGCTTTAATGTACAACCACATTAATATAGTGCCTAGGATGCTGGAGAGAAACATATGTAAGGCAGTTAAAAAGAAAAACAGAAGCCATTACCACTAAAACAACAGTTAGCTAATAGCTGATATGCAACTTCTCTGAAGTTAGCACAGGAATACGCATGGTAAAATTGTCTTGTAAGCAGAGGAGAGAACAAGATACTATTTCCATGTGCTATTTCCATTAGTGTGTGATTCATTATTATTGATAGTACAGTTAAAATAAAGTTGCTATGTAGGTAAAATTTAAAGTATGGCTACTCACAAGCATTAGCTCTAATTTAAGAGTGCATTTTTCAGAATATCCCAAGAGACCAAACTGACCCAGAGCAATCAAGACTTTCAAAGACAGAAAACAACCAGAAGACAGAGCTGTATATTATCATTTCAAAAGAGCGGTATGGTTCAGTAGTTGCCACAAAGCGGGCGGGGGAGGGAAATCAGCTCAGCAAACATTCTCATATTATTCTACCCCTCCTAAGTATAAATAAATTAACATAGAGAGGAATCTATGCATTTCTTGAGACCTTCCAAATCCCTGCTGCTGACAGTTTCTTGCTTCAGCACAAAAGTGAATTTAATAATATCCCAAACTTAATAATGGGATGAATTTGATGGCAACAGCAACAGCATTGCTCTGTTCTTTCTATATATTTCTGTGTCTACACTCTGTGTGAATAACCTGGAGCAAATTTTCATGTATTTTCTGTTGACCAATCTAGCAGAAACTATTCTGTCAAAATAGATCTCTGAAGGTATTACTGTAAGTACAAATCGAGAGGGAAGAGCTTTTGGCAACTGCAAATAGAAGATTTCAACCACAAGTTAATAATCTGATCTAATTCCTATTTAGCTAGCTGTAGACTTTTCAGCACAACTCTCTGGGATTTAACTGCCTAGGGAATATAAAGTTTAGGGGTTAAAAAAAAAAGGCAAACAGCAGGCAAACATTGTCCTTACTAATATGTGTAAGTTTCACTTGATACAATTATTTTGATAAGGTATGGGATTATGAAAGAATCTTTTTTAACGGATTTAGGATTATGATAAACAATTATCCTAAGTGGGACCAGGTTTTTCTGATAAATATTTTTCTTCATGTCATCTGTCCGCATCCATGTGCTTTCTCGCAGCTGAGTTTTCAAGCAACTCTATTTTTCTTAATCTTTTACTGCATCACTGAAATATAATTTCTAGGGAAAAGAAGTACAACTTAATTCTTTAGACTTTATTGTTTTGGTAATAAATTAAAATGAAACAGACTCTCACTGTTTTCAGAAAACTGTCAGGAGACCTACAATGAAAAATAATAGTTTGTAGAGCTTAATTAGCTTAATTGCAATGTTTAATAAATGAGACACCTACCTGCAGTGATAATCAAATCTTGTCACTGATCTGAGTCTACAGGGTTTTTCCTTTTTCCCCCACTTTTTTCATGATAGCTTGCAAAATGCTAATTTTACTTGGAGTTTATTCAAACACAGTCAGAGAATGTGCTCCATATTACATGTATTCACACCAGATTTTCCCACTCTGAAAATTACAATACTCTATCTTCTTTATAAAAAGATATGAGTAGGGAACCAAAAACATACAAGGAGGGTTGTTAAACTTCCGAAGCCGTCTTGATTAAAGGAACAGATCTAAGGCCAACTGAATAGCTGTCAGAGTTCTCGCTTACAGGTCATCTCACTTAAAGGTAAACATACTAGGCCCCAAATCTCAGTGCACGCGAGCAATGTGGTTAGGTTAAGGGTGTGGGGTTGCTTCTGAGCAAGTGCAGACAGTTTCTATTGATCAGAAGCAATAGAAAAAAACCCCAAAAGTTTGGCCATGTCCACCAAGACTGAGAAGGTCTATTAGACCAATAAGGCTGAGAATTTCAGCCTCTACAACTTACAGTTTTTCCCCACTTCGAGAAGCTGACATTTAACTTTTTCAGTGTAATTAAATAAGATTATTTCCTTCACTTATAATGCAGATTTACTGCCTAAAAGCCTAATAAAGTCCAGATTGTAAACAACTTCACGTTAGATACAGTACAGTTAAAGTTTATTGCTACCTCTTTTGAGCTTGCTTTGGCATGTTGTTGTTGAAAACAACAAAGATGCAAAAAGATAAGAGATGATTTATCAGATTCTTATAACCTTTTTGACTATGTTTATTGAGGTACAAAGTATTCAGTCTTGGACTAGTGCATGACAATGATACCTCAGCTTTGCTTTAAAGCCAAAGGAAAAATAACTTTCTGTTATCTCCAAATATACCTGTATGCCCTGAAAGCAGAAGCAACTTGCTTGTAAACATCATTATATAGCATTCTAAGATGAAAGAGAAATCTCAACAGATACCATGTGATGTTCACTCAAGCTCTTAACACCAAAGCCCTCAATTCTGCTCCTTGTTGTGAACTTTGGAGGCACAGGAGGCTACAGCGCAGCACAGTATTCAGCAAATCAAATTCGATTCTGGTAATAAATATCTAAACTGCCAGTGCAACCTTGGACTCAGTGGATGCTTTAGTACATGCATCTGGTTATTAGTGTGAACAGATCTCAAGGACTAGGGACAATTCATTTTCAGAGCCATTTTGGATTTCAGTGAGAAAGGTGCTTTTAGATAATTAATGACTCCTCCTTCACATTGCCAATAAATATAATTTTCTCCAAGTATTAATAGAACAGACTAGGGACAGAACTTGCAACAAAGAGTATTTTAACTTGAAGAGAGATGAAGTAAGAAAATTGCTTCAATGTTTCATAAATAAATAAATGTATCCACCTCTGTAACTAAAGGTATTCTGACAGAAAGATATACGATTAAAGAGGCTTTTAAAGCAAGTAACCATGTTCAGTCTCAAGAGCACAAAATCTCTAGTTTGCCTTCTGGAAAATAAACGTATTTTACAAATTTGCACAATGAACGAATGAAATCAAGGTCAACGAATATTTCCCCCCCAGTATTCTATCCTAACACCTGTTCCTCTTTATAGCTTGCTCAGAAAAAAATTCAACCACTATCAGCAACTGTAAGCTCTCAGACTGACAAATTCTGTTATCCAAATTCTATTATCTGTTGCCAGCTCAACACCACTCTGTTAAGCAATTCTCAAGTCTTTCCACTCCCTATAGGGCAATTTCTCCAAAGCATATCCCCTTGACTGATGAAGTAAAACTCAAGAATTTTTCAGCAGCAGTTCCTGAGTGGACAAACACTTGTATATATTTTTTCAGAAAAAACGAACAAACGTAAATAGGCAAGCTAGTCCCACAACAAGGAACTTCCTCAGCAAATATTCATGCTCTGGAGAAATGGTAATACGCTGTTTCCTATTGAAATGGTCCAAAAGCAGCACTTACACTCATCTACAATATAGTGATCACCCAGGGAGCCAGTTCTTGTCCTTTAGACATAGCACTGGATCTGCTCTATTCAGAGAGAAAGAATTGCAACATTTTAGTTTAAAAGTAATAAAATCCTAATCACTTACTGCAATTCCCCAGATGGCTATCTATCTGTAGCTTTTTAACTGTTGTTAAAGTCACTCTCTCATAACTGGAGTCATGAAAACCATCATATTCTAATTTTCTGAAAGCTTGTAGACCCAATATCCTTAGTATAGACAAAGTATAATGAAGCACTTTCCCATAGGAAAGTCTTCCACTTATATTCTTTGATGCCAACTAACCTTCACATCTGCTATTTCCTTATTGATTTGCTACAACTTGGCACTTTTGTAGAGTGTCTGATGAGGCAATTCTGTTCAATGGCACCAGTTCCTCTTCAGCAAAAGTAGTGGAGTAAAATAGCTGGTTTCCTATACCTTTAGGAGAAAGGCTGTGTGCAAATCACAGAAACAAACATGTACTCATCAGTTATATGTGAGTATACGGAGAAGAAGAGAGTTTGTTCCTTTCATACTGAACCATTACCTATGTAAAATTATGCAAACTACATCTGGTTTTGAATTCTTTAAGCAAATGAGGAGTCATTCTTGGTCCCACATAAAAAATCCAGTTCAAAATACATAGTGCTCACTATGGAAATAAGCCTGAAATTAGTCATCACTTAAAACATGATCCAAACAGATTTACAAATCAGTAATGCACATTAGAGAATATCAGGAGAAAGAATATGTTTGTTTGTTTTGCTGTTATTGAAGGCAAAGACATCAAAGATTCTTTGTTCAAGCAAAGTGAAATCATTTCTTCTTGACACACATTCCCCTAATGAAATATTTCACTTGAAACTAAAATGGTAAGTAATATCAATTATCTAATAGTATTCATTTATAACATTGTGGAAAACACCTGCGTCAAAAAAGGGAAAGTGTTGCATACTTAAAATAAAGATCAAGTGTAACACTTCAGTTTCAAATAGCCTGAAACCATTAAAGTATCGGTGTTTTATTTGTATTTTACTTGGGTTTTCTTCTATTCCAATCCTCTGCATGCATAAGGTTTAACCTTTTTTTTGTTTGAGTGAAACTTCAAATTCTTTAATCTTTAATGTCTATAATTTGATTGGTGCATAGTCTTATTGGGATTTAACTTTTTTTTTTACTTGTATGTCTTTAATCCTAGATTCATAAAGTATTTAAAACACCTACTGAAATCAATGTAAACCTATTTACAATGCATTAAAGCATAAAGATATAGTTCCATCTCATGATTTTCAGGTTGTAGTAATAGTTTAAGAGGTTGCTCCCCCACAAATTCATTTGCTTTAAGTTGAATCAGTACAATTAAGAGAAAAGGGAAGGTAAGCTGGGAGACTGTCAGAAAAGGAAAGAATGAGTATTAATTTCTTACACCAACTTTTCTACCAGAGAATCGTATTTTAGAACCAGACATTCATTCTACTGAGCCCATAGCAAAACTGCTAAAGATTCTCAATATGTTATATACAAATTAAGGCTATGATTCATTGCTACAGCTAGCAAAACAGGCCCATTATTGCCCACACCATGCAGCCTGGAATGGCTTTGGCCTGTCCTAACAATTACATTAACAATTAATTAACAATTTTTAATTAATAAATTAATGATTAATCTCCCAAATAATTCCTGAGTCTGGGGATGTCAAGTACATACCAATGAGAGTGAAAAATTCAGAATCTGTTAGAAAGTATTGTTTGTTCTAGGTACAGGTAACATTTCATTTGTTCTGCAAGCAAGGTAGGTTTGCTGTGTCAGTCTGCTCATCTCCCATAAGCTTGCAGAAAGCCAAACACATGTGAATAGAATTTGATTATATACTTTAAATAGTAGTTCCTTTCCCCTAAGTGCCTTAGAAGTTGCTACAACAGTTGCAACTTAAAACCGTGTCTCAATTTTGGAAATCAAAATTCCATGTTAGAGGATGACAACATAAAAAATTTTTGAAGCTGAAGTGGTTTTAGAAGTGTTAGTGTATATATCCTTAGATTTTTCAACATTTCTTGATTAACTTCTGCTCAGCTTTGATGATTCAGCTGACCAATTTGCTCAACTGTACCCCCTTCAATTTAAAGTTTCTGCGAAAATTCTGGCATCTAAAAATGTCAAGAATACCACATACTTCCAACAAAATATGCAAGCACTGCAAACACATTAGTAGTGCATGCATCAAAAGCCTGCACCTGTCACCCTAATTTAATAAAAAAATTTCATTGGACTGATAAAATGTGAAAAAAATGACAAGTTATACAGCAGATGACATAGCAACATCTGTCCTGCTGGTGGAAGATAAATGTATTCAAGCTCTAATATGATCAAGCAGACGGAGTCACATGAGCAATGCAAAATGGTGAATCATGTTTTTGGATAGTTATTCTGCTCTTGGGTTTGAAAGACAGGCTTTTGCAGTCACTGGCTTATTTGTTCGCAGCACTGATTTTTGCTGGAAATGACCAGTTCAGCCTTTTTTAAGTATCAAAGCTAGAAACACAGTCCAGAATTTTGGCCAAAGTCCAATTCATACTGGAATGTGAACTTTCTCTATGATTTGAAAGAGATTATTCTCTTTTTATGTTAATTTCAGTGGCAATATGTAAGAAAAGGAATTCCTCACAGCCTTTCAACAAATCATCTAGAGATAGACAAATATTTCCCACAGTTCTAGTTAAATTAGTTATCTTTATCATGAGGTTAGAAGTGTTTGTATTAGTCCCTATAAAACTAATTAATCTGCATACACAGATAATTTGCAATTACAGCCTCTCCCTACAGTCAGGCTGCAGTGTATACGTGTATGAAAACTGTCTAATGCTTTAACAGCAGCCAGAAATTTTACAAGATTCTTCTAATATATTTGTAGTTTGTAGCATAGTATCTACGCATTAAGCGTCTAGACCAAGGTACCAATCTAGGCTTCTCTATAAATGGGAAAAGATCTGTAATTCTGGAGAACACTGAATCTTCCTAGGATAGTTATTTAAGGTAGTTGGTAAGAATTGTTTTCTAGTGACTTTCAGTTTCTTTCTGCTGCCAATAAAAATCTAACACTATTTTAGAGTAGATATCTACATTTTAGATGGATTGAAGTTAAGTGAGGAGAAACCTGCCTTATGTGTGTCAGAAAGTGTAGACTACATCTTTCCTAGTAACCTAAACCATTTAGGAGTCTGTTTTCTGGATTTGAGACCAACCCGCAGGATCTTACTATGTCTACCTGTTAAGCTTTCTCAATTTACAAAACAAGGTGGCCATATCACAACAGTCCACTATGAGTAGTCCCTTTGCTGAGCTAAGTTTAGGAATTGATGGAAAAATGTTAATTGTCCCAGAGCAAAAATTGCACCAGAAACCATTCTAACAACTTAGAACTATAAATATTGCAATTTGTTTATCTGTGCCCACTCCCTGGTACATTTAATATGTTAGTATAGTCCTAACCTACAGGTTTTGAGACATGTCAGGAATAGAGCCTATTCCTGGTTTTGCTCAAAGTCATTTTACTGATGCCAGGCCTCCTTTTACAATTCTTATATCTATAAAACAGCAGTAACAATACCTTGGCTCCACATTTAATCTATGAACACAGATAAAGTAGCAGTTGATAATATTATTAAAATATAGTTTATGCAAATTGTAAGAAAATATAATATTAATAGTTTGAATGACATATATGCAGCAACAGGCTTTTAACATTATGATTCCATCACTAATTTCAACACAGTTAAATATAACAAATAGCATTTCGAATCAAACCTTTTTACAGCTCCAACATTTGTAGGTGATGGTGACTGTGTTGTCAGGTTTATCCATTAAATGTTAATAAATTTAACTTATCAAAGTGATTCTGTATTTTTAAAGGGAAAACTGAAGAATGAAGATCAAGATCAAGAGTCTTAATGATTTCTGAAACTGTTAAGAAATCTATTTAGAATGTATTTAGAAACTATTTAGGAATCAAGCTCTATCTTGAAAATAAATCCCGGAACACATTATTAGCTTAATAGGAACGTAAAAAAGAACTCATTACTGTTTACGAGATAAGCCTTATAATTTCCCTTCAATCTCCCTTTCATCTTTGATGATGATGATGTTTAAAAATACAGTCACTGAGAGTACCTAGTCCTCTTCATTATGAACAGGCTGTACAAGCTAAATTCTCCTTAATTTCAGAAGAGAGATTTCTTGTATGAGGCAGCCATAACTGGAATTTCAATGCCTCCTCTACTATCTTCTGATTTTATGGGTAGAGAGACACCTGACTAGGATACCACTGCTGGATTTCACATCCATAATAAACTATACTAAGTGCTTCTGTACTTCAAGAAACAAAAGCTGCATAAGACATACTAGATGTAGCCAGAAAATCAATTAAGAAATAAAACTGTTGTTATTGTTCAATCCAAATAAATGTCTCAGCAGTTCAACTTGAAAATAGTACACTTGAAAGATGACAAGCTGGATAGGCTTAGTTAAAAGTTCAAACATCAAAGACACTGTTCTCAGAGCTTCTTTGCTAGATAAGGTGAAAGAAGAGCTAGACAGCACATCATAGAAAATGTCTGGTGCCAATCTTTCTTTCTCATGGAAAGTTCCTTAAGGAATGTGGCCTGTCTTCTTTTTTCACAGTTCTTCAAAGAAAGAACAAGAAAGTCAAGTCTTCAAATGTATCCAGAATATTTCCTTTATTTTATAGCTCATCAGGCAGAACTGGTTTCAGTTATTAAATAAGATAGACTGATCAAATACAAACATTTCAAGAAAGGGAATACTAAATCCTTTGCTAATTTTCACAATGCCTAGTTCCTTACAAGAAATAATAATTTACTAATTAGATGTATTAAAATAATAAAAACTCTCTTGCTCTCCTGAAATCATAATTCACAATAAAATTTACATAATAACTTATCTGGATTTTGGTTGCCAATTATCTTTGGATATATACCTATTCTGAGAACTCTCTGAACCTATTCTGAACAAATTCAGCATAAAAGAACATATAATTTATTATTATTACTATTATTATGAGTGACTGTCTCAGATTTTTGGATGTGGAAAAAAATCATAATTTTCTATACAAGAAAACGATGAGTACATAAAACGACCATGTAAGAAATGTGAATAAACAAAAAACTGCTAAGAAATACATTGCTTGTCTTTGTTCAATGTGTTCATGGACAGATAATCCTCCAATCCATACTCTCATACATAAAACATGGCTTAGTATATTTTTTGTAAAAATCAGTAATCCATATTGTCAAGATTAAGGATCCTGAATACTTTAAATACAAGTTCAATTAATGCATGAATACCGAAATATGCTTAAGAGACATCCATATCAAATACAGCTTATGTAATTATTACCGTAGATGTATTGCTAAAAGGCTAGTTTAACTGATCTTGACAAGCATTCCGTTCAGAGCAACGAGTAACTCTCTAGAGAAGAAATGCATCAGTGTGATAGGACTCTAGGTGGTGTTCAGGGCTCTCCTGCCACTGGAAACATTTCTCATGCACAAAGCAATGTTAACGCAGTTAGACAACACCTCAGCAGTATCATGTATAAATTGACAAGGCAGAACCAAGAGTTCACCTCTGCTAATGAATGGTGGCTTTCAGGCTGCTTCAGTAGGCATGAACTCAACTCTGAAGGTTGTTCATATAGCAGGATTTCATCTCACACAAGACTGGCTAAACTGAGAGACACTTCAGGCTGGAGAATGGCTTCTGAGTCACATTCCCAGGATGAGTCACAGATCAAATCTGCAAACTTTCTGTGCCTACTTGGTGATAGATCTATTAGCTTTGAAGAGCAACACAATTTGCTGTGTTTTATCAGCCTCTGACAGTAGGAAATTTTCTCAGATGTACCCTGAATTTCCTAAACAAACACTGAAATCTGCCTTTTATAAAGGATCCTGTCTGGAGCTGAAGGATTCTCTGTGATCTAGTTCAGTTCCCTTTCTCACCTTGCTCATGATCTAAGCACAGAGATAAAGGGAAAAAGGATGAAAAGAGAAGAACAAAAATGAAAACTGTTCTTGCCCTTCCTCCTGGAGAAAACAGCAGGAGAAAGAGGGGAAGGTGCTAAGGTTAGATAGCAATTAGGTCATGCATTTCTGAGGAGGAAAAGCCTTGCAACCAAGCCTATGCTCAGATCCCAAAGTTCAGGCATTCTCTTACAAGTGATCCTGCCAGCCATGGCATTATAGGCCCAGAAGAGGCCAGAAAGTGAAGTGTATCAAATGAGAGAAAGGAAAGGGCTTACCAGTTAACAAAAAACCTACAAGAGTACATAAGGACAAGCTAATTCGGGAAGTATCAGCTATTAAGTTGTTGTAGATTTTCTCATCCTCACACCTCCAAACGTCTAGGCAACAGAACTCACTTCCGAAAGGGGGCTGATTCCCAATGGCTTGCACATTCAGCTGGGTGATACAAGATCTCCCTCTGCCACAGAAAGGGGCGCTCTCTGCTCCCCTCACATGAGTTCTAGCACTCTAGCAGTCATAGCAGCCTTCTTCACTACTGAAAACTAAACCTGCAACAACAAAAAAAGATCCATTTTCAGCTGGATCAGAAATCTGGACTGACCTCTACCACTGCTCAAGACAACAGACCTTGAGGCTAAAAGCAGGAGAAGAGGTTAGACTACTCACAGCTAGACTGGCCTTAGCTGATTGCTAGGGCTGATCAAGACATCTAGTGAGAGATATGACCAGAACCCATTTAACAGGAATTAGTAGTGATTAAATTCCAAACTTCAGTGGTATCACTAAACAGTCTCCAAAATAAGAGATGGAATGGGTTTCTCTTAACTACAAAATGATTTTCCAAGCATCAAGGTTGTAATACTCCATTGAATCAGGTACATTTTTTAGAACTTGTTGGTTTTTTGCTTACAACAAGTCCCAACATAACTGAGGATTCAAAATATGGCCTGGATAAGATTTGTTTATCATCAGGCTTAACTCTCCTAGTACAAATGTATAGTTAATTAACCATTATGTCCCTCTGGACTCTAGTTTCTTGTATCCTTTCTATGCAGGTGACAGTTAGATCTCACTGTGTTTGAACATCTCTTATACTCTCAGAAAGACCATCATTATTCAGACAAACTCCATGAAGGATCAGTATGGAGCATTAATGTGTGTGCACTAATCAGTGCATATTATTGTGAGACATAATTTTGCAAAATAATACAAATGTCAACTTACTGCTGGTATGCTCATTCTACCTCTACATTACATTCACACTGGGAACTAGCTGGAAAACAGTAAAGTCAGGTGGGACCATAGGTTACGTAGTTTAGCCCTCTTGGGAGTTCTGTGTGAAGATCAGCATAAAACTTTTTTCTCTATGGATATTTTGAAATAAGGTAGAAATGGATGGTGAGCTGTGGAAAATATTAATTCAAATGATCCAAAGATATAGGAGACGTTTCCTAACGTCAACTTTCAATTTGTTTTTGATGTCTCTCTTCAATTTCCTTTTAAAAATAACTAGTGGGGACACAACTTATATGTAAAGTATTTTATTTAATATTGTAATTAATGTGAATGACTAATCTTGTTTTCATGGGAAAGTTTTGTATACTTCTTTGAGAGGGCTCTGAAAAGCATTTATTTGTACATGTAGAAAACCGGTTTCTAAGGGCTGTAGCTGTAACATTAATATTGCATGGTGGCCAGCAACTTAATAAGGGTGCTTAATGTCTGGATATATGGAGTAATGCAGTTTAAATCTGTGTGGAAACTAAAAGTCAGCTAGCTTTCTACATGCATCCTTTTCAGCAGAAAGGGAAGCGGAATGGAGAAAGGAAATGTTCCATCTATTTTTAGCTTAATGCCTCAGCCCTGAGCAGCAACAGGAAGCCAAACATATGCTCTTGTTTATGGAAGGAACGTTAATGGCTCTGACAACCCCACAGAAGGGGGCAGTGTCAAGATGGCGTAAAACCATTTCAGTCACTTTGTCCCAGTAACTACAGCTTGGTTGGAATGAGGCCCTTTATGTGAATTTGTTCTGCTTTCTGACCCCATATTCAAAACACAGACCACTCACCTCAAAGAGCTTAATGGTACCAAATTTATCTGAATTTCTTCCATTTAGAATTTAAATGCACTGCTGCTCTTGTTATAGCCTGCATCTACGCATCATTTAACCTACCTAACTCCACCTAGCTCTTTTCATTTTTTAAAGAAGTAAGTAGAATTCAGTAAGGCAGAGGTATTTTGAGGTCTCTGGACAAAGTCTGTATTTCATTCCCATAGAGTCTGTCATTGAAGATTCAATTATTGTGTGTCTAGGGAGTTACCATAGACCTTGTTGTACAGGTTTGCACCTGTGGCTGCTTTTTGTCTACATTCAAATAAGCAGTGGTTGATTGAGTGTGTGTTCATAGAAAAGTAGGAGTAATCATGGGAAAAGGGAAGTAGTGCACTTCAGCTGCATGTGTTTCTAGCAGATAGGCCCAAACAACAATGACCCAAAAGAAAAAAGGATTATTTATATTCAATTCACTTCTACTCAACTATGTGTTTTCACACAGAAGTGCAGGTCTGTATTGGTCACATTCCAATGTGACCTTGCTCTAAAGTAATTTCATTTTCAAGCAAGCTGAACCTGTGTGTGGAATCTGCTACCAATTTATTTTTAAGCATCATCCAGATCACAAAAACTGTATTCCATTAGCCACTGACAGTTATTGTATATGTGAAAAGCTCAGAAGCACTGTTTCCTTCATATTTGTCTTGCATCAACTGAATGGTTGATACCCACTGCCAAATTTCATGCTTTATTTTCTACATTCAACTAAAGGGTCAGTGTGTTTGTGAGCATACACTCATGTGCAAGCCAATGTGCCACACACACATTTATTTGTTAAATGGACAAATGGCATTTGCCTATTATAACATTCAAACCAGCGTTTGAAAACTCCACTGAGACTATACTGATTTCATGCATGCCATTGTCACTCATGACACAGGGATGGTGTTCATACCTTTACCTTTGCTGCTATTCTCTTGTTTATGCCAGGCATTCTGTCACTTGTATTCCAGCTGCAAACAGTGGGAAAATTCCCCTACAACTCCTTTCCACTTTTAGAGACTATTCCTGAGATTTTCCAATGCATAGCTAGAGCTTCCTGCAACTTCCTTTAGCAATGGGGTGAGAATTCAGAAGAAGATAGACACTGAGGACTGAACTGTCCTTTCCCCCTCCAAATATCACGAGGGAGGTAGGAACAATAGGGATAGGTGAAAAGGGTGGGGGGGGCAGGGAGAATGAGGGGTAGTCCGAATGGATACTTGTAGAGAAAAAGTAGCGCAGAAAAAAAATGGACAATACTGTAGAAAAGTAGAGTTGTAGTATAAAAATGGATCCTGAAAAAGAAAAGGAAAGGAACTGGCAAAAGTAAATGGGAACAAAACAATAGTCTATCAGATAAAGCTTAGGTGTGGGAGTCAGGATTCCCAAGTTAGTCCCCTATCTGCCTTTCACTGAGTGACCTTGAAAAAGATGCATTCCCTTTTAGTGCTTCAGCTTCCTTCTCAGCATAACAAGCATATAAAATATACAACTCTCATAGAGAGCTGAAACACCTTTAATTCTTGGTACAGAGGTAATGACACTAACTTACTGCTATTAGAGAGAGAGAAAATGACTTTGTTTTTGATTACTTGCTACACAAATGACTGGTAACCCTAACTGAGAAAAGTATCATTGTGCCTGGTACTGACATTGAAAAGTACAGAAATGAAAAAATCATGAAAAAAACAAAGCAAAAGTACACAACAACTTCAAAAACAACCTGTGCAAAAATAATTTAAAAATTGTAGACCACATGTAAACACATGTGCTGCAGTAATTTCTTTGTAAGTGAGGACAGAGAAATACAAATATAAGCAGGGTAAACTTAATACCGCTCTTCTCAATTTCAGAACTGTCAATCAGAAGGAAAACAGACACTGGAATTTTGAGAAACAGACTCAGAGACTGTGGAAAATGGAGGCAATGGAAAATATGAGCTTTTTGATCCAAAAGCAGTTTAGTGTGAGATAAGTACCTTTCATGGAAAGAATACTTTTTTTATTTTTTTTTTCCATTTATTCCAAAGAGGAAAGAAAAAAGACTTTGGAAACTTGAAAACTTTCTTGAAACATAGTTGTTCTTCATTTCTATTCAGAATCCTGGAAGCAACAATGGAATGGTCAAGGCTCATTTTTGTTATCATTTTCAAGATGTAAGCATTTGGGAAAGCCTTCAGATCAGCTGAATCAGCCAATGGAAAGGAAGAGAAATTTGTAAAGAAGGAAGAAATTCAGCAACTTGAGAAACACATCAGGACCACAACCCTAACAGTAGATATGGGTAGAATTTACTTCCACATTTTTAACTTGTAATTCTTGGATAATACTAAGGTCTTTTTGTTGTTCCCAATGAAAGGGCCCAACTTGTCCCTTGAAACTGCGGGTACAGACCCACCAGTCATATAACACTTTCAGAAAACTACTTTCTTTGCCTGCTCAGACCAGGTAAGCAGCTCTTAAAAGGAGAGAGCACTGAAAATTTCCTTCCCTTTCTGGCTGCTTAAAGGAGTTGTAACATATTTCTCAGACCACAGAGAGGCTGAGGATAATCTGAAGGACCTAATCGACCTCTGGAAATGCCATTCTGTTAAAAATCCGGGCATTGTCCTTTTCCATCAAAGCTGTTTGGCAGGGATGTTGGGTTCACAAGGATGACAGTATTCTTAATGTATATACAGGTGCTCTGCAAGTTTTTAACTCCAGCAGGTATTAATCTTGTGGTTAGTGTGTGTGTCTAATTCCCATTTAGGTTCTCCTTCAAAAATGTTCTTCTTTTGTTTTAGCATCACTACAGTTTTGGCCAGGTTCCAAAGATTTGTAAAGAAAAATTTCAATGGACTTCTCTATAGATAATTTATGCAGAAATTACCTTCAGTCTCATGGGCAGCTACTGAGCCTCACTGTGATTGGAACTAATAACTATTACCAAGATATGATAATTTCATTTAACATTAGGAAACCACCTGGTGCCTTCATTTCATGTTGTAACATAATGCCACTGTTTTGCTAAATCCACTCTCATTATAACAAGACAAAGTAGCTGATAAAAAGCATACACACAGGATGTGTACGGATAAAATTATACTCTCGATCATTTTTGTGCAACTTCCCAGAAGTCATACTTACATAGATTTTTTACATAGAAAGGGACTATTAAAATGTAATCTGAACTCCTGATTAATGAAAGCTATGTATTTCATTGGGTAGCCTCTACAATAAAAATATAACATCTGTTTGGGCTATGCTGTATCCATTCTTCTCATAATGGCTGTGTGTGATAGCTGAATCCAGCACATCTCTAGGTAAATTGTACTAGTGGTTAATTACTCTCACTGTTAAAAATATGCACATTATTTCTAGTGTGAATTTTCCTAACTCCGGCTTTGAAACACTGGATCTCATTATGCCTTTTGCTGCTAGATTAAACAGCCATCTACTGTCGAAAGTCTCATTCGCATTAAGGCAGTTATGGACCATGATCGAGTCACCTCTTAACCTTCTCTTCAACAGATTAAACAGATGATCTTCTTTAGCTTCTAACTCTAAGGCTTACTTCCAGACCTCCAGTCATTCCTTCACCTTTTATGAACCCTCTCCAACTTTAAACATATTTTTGAAGTGTGGTCACCAGAACCGGGCACAATATTTCATTAACAGCCTTTCCTACTTGATATTCACTTGTTTATATATCAAAGGATTTAATATTTACTGTTTTAAAACTCCTTTAGCTTACTGATAAAACAGAAAGTATTCTAAAAGCAATTTAAAACACGAGTATTTATCTTTATTTTTTATACATAATGCAGGAAAAAAAGTATACAGCACTTTGTCTTTTCTATATTATCTACATCCAATGTCACTTCTGCACATTAAGATATTTTTCTGATACTTGTCTTCCTTTATCAATTGTCTGTACCTTAGTGTTTTTTATATTAATATTAATATCTATGAGTTTTTCAATGCTAGTAATGCCCTTTAAGGCAATCTGACTTACTGTCTTATTTTAATTATTTTCTTGGCTTTTTATTTTCTTCATGCAAGAAAATCGTATTTCTGAAGCAATTTGTTTATACATACAAATATGTACATTTCTTTATACATACAAATACAGATGCAGTACACTGATCAGAGTTACAGCATTCTGTTTTCTGATAATGAAATTATATGATACTAATCAACCTAATTAGATAAAAATGCCTAATTTTACCAGAAAATTTACCATTATAGATAGATAGAATTTATCCAAATGTTTTGTTTTCTTTTTTATGGAATATATATTTAATTAGATTGTATTCCTTATACAGCTAGCTCTAGCAAATATCATCTATATCAAGCAAGCTCTAATTTGTACCTGGAAGATCCTTCAGAAAGTGAATGAATCAAATGAAATTGTATAGTTTTCATTTTTCTTTTCTCTTTGAACATGATTTTCACTTACTTGTTTGCTACAGCAGTCGTAGCAACTTCTAGTGCTTAAACTTAGATCCATTTCACTAGGTACAAAATAACACTAATTAATTTGAATATTATTTAGATAAAATAGTACATTGTAATCAGAGAAATAACAGGAATCAGTTGCTAGTTGTAATAAATACTTAACTATCAGTGCTTTTTCATGGCACAGAATACTTAATAACTATGATCTGTTCACACATAAATTTGAGGTCAAATTTAGATTTATTTTGTTGAATAAACATATTTGCTGGAATTTAACATCTGAATAAAAAAATCTTCTGTTTTGCTTTGACTTCTCTCTTTCATAATTATGTAGGAGAATTCAGAACATACTAAAAGCAGTTATATACCAAATTATGTGATCTGACAACATAAATCTATTGTGCGTAAGTCTAGGCTATTTCAAATGCATATATTGCTAAAACAAAGGTCTTTCTATGCTGGATGTACAATTGGTACTTCGTTAGCAGCAAGTCCTCTTTAGGTCTTGGATACAATATACTAGACAAACACAAAATATCCTTAGATAAATAGAAGGAGGAAGAGAGGAGCAAGGAAAAAATTTGCAGAAAAGAGAGCAGTATATTAATACACAGAGAGGAAAAAATATCCAGAGAAAAAGAAATAGTGTGGCTGCTAAAAAAAATCTGAAAACATGCACACGCACACACACGTACACGCACACTCACACGCACACACACAAAGAAGATAAGAATAAGATAGAAAATCAAGGGGTAGGGAGAAGGAAAACTAAAAGTTAAGAAGATGCAGAGAAATGTGTTTCTGGCAATTGGACTGAAAGACACTGCTAAGCAAAAATTGCTTCCTAATATTTTAGAGTCTACAGTTCCAATCTGAAAGAGAACGAGTTCAAAGTCTTCTGCCAGGCAAAAATGAAATTAAAGCCCTGTAGTGTTTTCTGGTAATGCAATAAATACCTTATGTCATCTCTTTATGGCTTGAGACTTCAATCATTTTCACCCTTTTAAAAAATCTCAGTCTCTAAACTTTCTTTGAATGTTGTTTCATTGAATTGCTTCACATATTTCCTGTCATCAAGAGACCTCTAATTGATTAGTTACTTCTATTAATTTCCTCAGCTCCTTTTCCAAGGAACATTCTGGGGAAAATATCCAGAACCATCCTAATGCATGCTGTAAGGTAAGCAGCCTAAACAGCTTTATATACCAAACATTAATGGATTTTTATTTCCAAGCAGAAGTTGAAAGCCCTATAGTTATTCTAAGAAATTAAAAATACATGTATACTTGGATTGACACTAAAGTCATAAGATTAAATAGTGAGTATTTAGGCTTGGTATCAAAACAAATTTTGTACTCTCTGCATCTGATGAGAGGAACTGAGTATGCATTCCTCAATTTTTGGGCCAACTTACAAGCTACCTTGAGCCTCAGTTTATCTGATTTTAAATGCCAATGTAAGTCACCTCAAAGCTTTATGTGACAGCATAACAACTCAAAAAACAGAATATAATAGCTAAAAGTCTTCAAAACATACCAAAGATCAGCCAAACTTTGAGAACACCTCTCTCCCTTGGAATATCTGAGACACATCTGTGCTATCAAAGATGAGGGGATACAGAACAAACCAGCCTTTGTCCCTTCACACATACTTCTCATTAATTTAAGCAAAATTAAGCACTTGATGAAGGTAGGAAAAAAACATTTCTCTCTAATACAGCTGCATATTTCACTATATTTCAAATTGAATGACCTAAGTAACATGTTAAAAGGACTAGAAAAGCTGGAAGGATCTGAGCTTGTTATATGGACCTCAAGTTCAATTTGACATTTTCCCAAAAATATGAAGTCCAAAAAGATTTTTCTCATCCCAGCCACTGATACTGTAAGTGTGATCCAGTTGTTCAAGGAAAGACTGACAGATCTTTAAGTAAGTATAGTGCCATTGAACTGACCCTGTAACTCATACTCCGACAAAACTCATTCTTCTATACAGCAATGGGAGATATGTCTGAGCAAAGTATTCAGGTTTCTGGATCTACTCCATCACTGTATATTTAGCTCTTTAAGCAAAAATCATCAGAAAAAATGTCTTTTATTTCCCATGAGATATTTTACACCTGCTTTCTTTGTTACCTTGGAAATCCTCAAAAAAGTGCTTTTCAGCTGGTTTTGACAGCAGGGGGATCATATTCCTTACTACACCTCTGCAAGGTGCACACTTTCCCCCCACAATCACAATAGAAAATCTTTGCAAACAGAATATAAGTCTTACCTTGAAGAAAGTCATAGTTGCTCCATCTTCAACTGCTCCATACTCTATCTTTGTCTGCTTGGCCAAATCGTCGGCAGAATCAATAGGCGATTCCATACGTTCCACTGTCAGAAAGGCGGCTAGGTTAGCAGTGTACGAGGAAATGATGATAAGTGTGAAAAACCACCAAATGCCTCCCACTATCCTGGTGGAGAGGGCTTTGGGCATGAGCTCAGAACCTAACAGAAACCAGGGGAGAAAGGTGAAACCAGTGCACAGAAAAGAATTAATAAGAGTTCAACACTTTTTGCCACAGTGGTGAGATGGAATCACTGTGCAAAAAAATCTTTAAGCTACAGGCTAACATACTGCTTGTACAAACACACATAACTGAAATGAAAAATAAGAACTAATTACACTTATAAAGACAGATCTTTTTGGAGCTGTGGGAATCAAAGGATAGTAATGGGAGACGCAGGGATCAGTGCCTTTAAAAAAAAAAAATCTATACCAAGAAAAAGCAGTTACTTGAACTGACTTTCCAGAAAAACTTGTGACTGGATTTAGCCTCTAAGTTAATACTAATATTGAATTACTTACACAGCTCTTTATCTTCAAGGCACTAAACAAACATTAATTAAATGTTTTATAAAAACATGTTTGATTAAATCAAAATGAGCTATTGTTGAAAGGAGCAGATATGACAGAGTATTTCATACCTGAAATACATAATGTAAAATATATTAGGAATATAAAGGAATCCTTGACTTTTGCCATTTGTTTTGCAGGAAAGGGTTGTTTATTGAATGCTTAGATTAAAAAAAAAACAAAACAAAAACAAACATCTCCCATCTCTATAGTTAGACCCACAATTTCAGATAAACATGGGTGGCTGTGCCACACAATTAATTTGATAGAGCAGCAATGACAATATTAGATTGCTATGCATAAACTAGAGAAAGATAGATTATAATGCATTGCTGGAGTTGCCTGCTCATGGCACTAAAGAATAGAGGGGACTACAGACACTACATGGCAATTTGCGTAATTATTAATGCTAATTTAGAGTCTAATGAGACAAATCAAAGCACATAAACTCCTCTTGTGCTTAATTATTATAAATAGGAAAAATGAAATTCAATGTAATTTACAACCACAAATATTTATTGTAAATGAACATGTATGGACTTTTTTCCCATAACATTAAGTGGAATGAAATTTCTAATGATGTGGAGTAAACAATTTCAAGCTTTACTGGAAAAAAATTTACATAAAAAATTTAAAAAGTATCCAAAAACTTGGTTTTGAAGAAATAGTTTCACCATATCCACTACGTCACTTTTTGTTTACTGATTACTACATTTGTTTTCAAATCTCCTGGGTAAAATGGAATGAAGGCAAGATGGACTATTTTATTCCTGTTAAATTTTAGTATTTATATTGAATTATTTAAGGAACTGGTCCAGCAAGGTAACACATCTTCAAATAAAGGAAAGATTATGCCAAACTTTCAACGTCAATGCCAAAAAAAAGAAAGGAACAGTAAAAAAAGGAGGAAAACCAAAGAAAAGGAAAAAAGAAGTGGTATCATAACTGGACTATTGTATTCAAAAACAGCCCATCTTACCCTGCAGTTCATCTTACCCTTGCTGTTTCAAACAAAAAAAGCTGACAGACTTGGACATGACAGCCAACTCCAGCGCCAGACTCTGCCTAGAATTCTGCAAGGAAAAAAGTAGAAAAGTACCTTTCTGATGTAGTTGCTCCTAGGCCCTGTTAGTCAGACACTTAGACACCGTAACACTAACATATTTCCCAATAAGCCCACCAGCATCAACTGTTGTTTTTTTTAATTGCTGTTCCATTTAAAATATCAACGCTAGTAAAGTCAAATAAGACTGGGAAGAAAAGAACAGTGGAAACATTTGCTGTAGTTGCCCCAATTACCACAAGTTCGTATTTTACCAAGGACTTAAACAGAGTGCCACCTAGGCCCATAAAACAGAGCCTGGTTAGGGGCTGACTGTCATGTACCCAAGGTAACGTCATGTCCAGCACTATATCCCACAGTTTCCTGGGAGCGAGGGGCATCAGCAAGACATGTATGAGTTCCCTCTATCATGTATCCTCCAGCACTACGCAAATGTTTTGTAGAGAAAAAGCATTTAACAAGCTAATGTGAGTAAGGCCCAAGCGCTATATTTTTTTTTCTAAAGGAAAGTTATCGCCATTAGGTGAGAACTTCCATGCCTGTAAAGTCTACTTTTAGATGACTTTAGGCTCATGAGAAAGATTTTTTTAAAAAACAATTACCAAAATCAAGACTGATACTCTATCCTTAACGCGGTGCCTCCAAAAGGTTATTACTGAGTCAAAGGCAAACTGACATAAGACAAGGACAGAGGGTCAGCCCTAATTCTGACTGTACTTCATGGAAACCTAACTATTATCCCCAAAAGCAGTCATTTAAAATTAATGTTGTCTTTTCCCTCACATTTTGATTGTCAAGAAATGTTTAGATGCTAGGGACTAAAATATCATTTTTCACAAAAGATAATGCAAAAATCTGAATTTATCTTCCCCTTCCCCTCCTCCATAAATATGACATTTATAGCTACATAAGGAATAAAACTTAGCATTCACAGGGACCCTGACAATCCTGTGGGACTGAGAAT